>NC_053189.1:1250000-2500000 GCF_905163445.1 Pararge aegeria
GCAAATCTGAAGTAGATCTGGTTACTAAAACTAAAGTATAGGTACCGTAGTAATAGTTTGACCGCACCTAAATTGCGACCCTGTATATAATATGAAAGAGAATTTACGGCACGTACCGGAAGAGACATACAACATCCGGGCGCCTAGAGTGACATAAACTCGGAATGGAATGGTCAATGAAGAAGAGGTACAGTAGAAGCGTTTGATCTCACAGTAAACACAAATCTGACTTATGATATAGTATGCAACACAGGCTCGTATACGCACAAACATAGGCACACACATGCACGCACGCATACACAAATATGTGCATTTTCATATACTGCAACGAATAAATTTTTGTCTGATTGTTTTTGATCCATTATTCTTTGTTTCTTTGTTTCTTTACGTCTTGTTAACAGTTTTATATTAACTCTTTTGCGTATTTATTTATTCTAAATACCTAATTATTTTAATGTTAAATCCGAGACCGTACTATTTCAAAATCTTATATTTATGTAATTTTTGTGGCCTTAGATTAAAGTGAAATTATTTATAAATATATGTCTAATGTATGTCTCATCAAACTGTGGTAAGGGCGATTAATGATCATTTTCGGTTTTATGTCACGTGGATATATACAACCTGCAAACTTAGTTCAGTTTAGAGTTTTTAACCCCCCACCCAAAAACTATGGGGTATTATATAAGTTTAACGTGTCTGTGTGTGTCTGCATGTGTGAACCGATTTTAGGTAATTAGATGATTATACTAAGACAATTCACACATCGCCACCTAGCCCCAAAGTAAGCGTAGCTTGTGTTATTGGTACTAAGATGACTGATGAATATATTTTTTAATGTATAATATACATAAATACTTAGAATATACGTATAACACCCAGACACAGAAAAACATTCATGCTCATCACACAAAGATTTTCCAGTTGTGGAAATCGAACCCACGGCCTTGGGCTCAGAAAGCAGGGTCGCTACAAACTGCGCCAATCGGCCGTCATTTTGGATCGGCATTTTGGTTTTGTTTTTTTAGTTTGAAAGGTGAATTAGTTAGAAATCGATCCAAGATGACCGCCGGCACAAAATGGCGGATTGCATACTTTTCGCAACACCCTGAAAACAGGTATCAAATGAAAGGTCTTGACTTGTAGAATAGTATACACTATAAAACAACTCCTTCAATATGGGTGTCAAATGAATGGACTGTCTACTAGAATGATGTACACTATATTGAAGGTCAGGGTTATTTTTAAATTTAAATTCACTTCTTTATACAACAGCATCACCAATATCAACTTAAACTTGGCTGTGAAAACCAACCTTGGCGTTAACCTTCCCTCCTATCTCCTTATGCGGATGACCCACTAAGCCGTCAAGAAATAGCTAAACACGCGTTATTTGACGCGCCGATAACGTGGAGATGAAGCTCTTATTAGCTCCGAGCACCCTCCACTCTGATTAGACACCTGACTCAGCGTTCACCGAGCGGCCCTCGAGACATGCTTCAGCGGTTATACAACTTAACGTCGGTCCAATTTGCCAGGTCTTCGTGCTGTCAACTTCATATTCACAAGTAATTTATATTTATTACATTTAAAATGCGAGCGTTTAACGTATATAAGCGTATTGATTGGTTGGTTTATTTCTCTCTTAGAGGTGGGGAGTTGGCTTAATCATTACTTTAAAGGGTCAGCATTAACATCCCATTATAGCAGCCCACTACTGGATATTGGTTTCCTCCCGGACTGAGAAGGGCTTAGGCCGAAGTCCACCACGCTGGCCAAGTGCGGATTGGTGGACTACACACACTTTTCAGAACATTATGGAGAACGGCATGCATGACAACGTTCCTCACGATGTTTTTTGCGATCGTTAAAGCAAAGATATTTTATATAAAACCGCACATAGTTTAGAAAAGTTAGAGGTAAGTGTCGGGGTTTAAACTCCATTCGTTCGGCTCCCCGAAGTGAAACCGATGTCCTAACCACTAGGCTATCACCGCTTCAAAAAGGTTTATGTTGTTGTGTATAGGGTTATGACGGCCGAGTGGCGCAGTGAGCAGCGACCCTGCTTTCTTAGTCCAAGGCCGTTTGTTTGATTCTCACAACTGGAAAATGTTTGTGTGATGAACATGAATGTTTTTCAGTGTCTGGATGTTTATCTGTATATTATAAGTATTTCTTCTTCTTAGTCGTTTCAGTCTTGACAGACTGGTCGTGGTCGTCATCTGGGTTTTGTGGCTCGCTTATAAGTATTTATGTGTATTATATTCATAATAAAATTCATCTATCTCAGTACCCATAACACAAGCTACGCTTACTTTGGGACTAGGTGGCAATGTGTGTATTGTCGTAGTATATTTATTTATTTATTATTTATTTATGTTGATAACTAATTCGCTCTAATGTAACCATTAATCGAATTGCAGATTTGCGTTCTCCAACCCTCATACAAATCACGTAAAGATCACTCTGTATCCTTTGAGCAAAAGTTGCATATAAAGGAGGTATGTGATGACGCCAAGGGCTTAATTTTCGCAACTTAGCTGAAAATAAAATAAGAACAGCTGTCCCTAGGGCTTCACCTAACTTAAATTTACTGTTATTAACAGCACTTATATGTACATCAATTTTCTTTATAATTAGTCTATCTAATACACATACAAATTTTAATATCAGACAGAAATAAAAATATATTACGACAATACATACACACATCGGCATCCAGACCCAAAATAAGCGTAGCTTGTCTTATGGATACTAAGATAACTGATGAAATTTTTTTTTATGAATATTAAACATAACAAATACTTACCATATACAGATGAACACCCAGACACTGAAAAACATCAAAATATTCATCACACGAACATTTTTCCAGTTGTGGGAATCGATCCCACAGCCTTGGAATCAGAAAGCAGGGTTGCTGCCCACTGCGCCAATCGGCCTTTAAACGTCTGTTAATATACTTCAGATAGTTTCAAATTCTAGTTCTAAAATTCTTTATTCTGTAGTTCATGAACCGTTCATACATAGGTGATAAACGTTTAATTAAAAAAATGTGTTTTCCAAAAGTTTTATCTAACACGAAATAAATTAAAAATAGCTTTAGAAGGTTCATAAATAAATTATAGGAAACGACCTTTTTATGGTTCAATGGTTGATCTATATAAAATTTGGCAAAGACTGCTTGGTATATTTTGGCGCGGAAAATATCCCTTAAGAGAATAGATATCGACGCAGACACGTCATAATCTTTAATCAATGGACTGTATTGGGGTGTTATGTTCTGAGATAGGGCATTAACGAGGTTCTTACGGTATCTTCATTGTACTCTATCGGCTTTCTTATATTTATTTTTCATTAACTACGTACTTAGATAGGATAAAAGAGAATTTATGAGGAAAATAATATTAAGTGAGTTTGTTATCTTTAATACGAGGTCGCGAGGCGCGGGACCCACACAAGAATGTGAAAATCTATTTAATATAATAATAATATAAAAAATATTTTACACGCTCAGGCTTAAAGACTTACGTAAAAATTTACATCCATAGAAATCAGCCAAGGCACTGGAAAAATCTGTGTAACAATAATAATAATTTGATTAAATAATAAATAAATAATTAAAAAAAAAATTAAGGTCAGTTAAAAATAACACAATTTAGTCTAAGGGTAGGGTGGGTCTGATAGGGTAGTAACTTTCCAAAGGTTTCCCAAAAAGCAGACCATAGCCAATTTGGTTACTTAATTATGAACTCCTAAAGTAAACCTGGACATTAACTTTGGACATTCCACTAAACACTGTGCCAAGCCAAAACACTTAACGAGTTACGAGGCAGTTTGCAAGACATTTCGCTGGCTAGTTCCTTTGATTTTAACACATCACGAACGTTAATAGCAAATGATACGGTAATTATTCTTTTAAAATTGAAACGAAAAAACTCCAGAACTAGTGCGGATTGGTGGACTTTAGACACTTCCACGTTATTGTGAATTCTCGTCACGCTGCTCACGATGTTTTCTTTCACCGTCAAAGCATGTTATATTTAATTGAGTAAAACAGCAAGTGACATTTAATTGCTTATGTTCATTAGTGTATGGGTACAGGCTGTCGATGGTACTCAACAGACATGTGTAGCAGTAACAAGGTGCTCATGTCGACTGTCGCATATAACTGCAACTACTTGTGCTTAGATATTGTGCTTCTTTGAACAGCTAGCCACTCCAGCGCTAGGGTTGCCAACCTTCTAATCCAGTTTAATTATTTTTTGCGTAACAACGTCTTATAAATCGGTGATCAGATATAATCGATCGATCGAAACGCCGGCTGCACGCACGAAAAACATCACTCATTGTTACGTTCGGCTCGAGCCAAGCGTACAAGCGAGAGCGCAGACCAAGCGATAAGAGTCGCGATCAGCTTGTGACGCATCTATCTCTCTTCTACTAGCACGCACGTTATCATGTTAATTTATCGTCCGTAAACCGCCTTTACAGACAATTATTTTTTGACGTGACAACGTCATATAATTCGATGGAGCCGGCTGCACGCACGAAAAAACATGACGCATGCGGCGTTATCTCGCTCTGAGGCGTTCCATTCAAGGCTTGAAGTGCAAGCGAGAACGCGGAACGAGCGTCAACGAGGCACAGTCAGCCTCCGCGTTCGACATCTGTCTCTCTCCTACTCGAGTGAGCGATGCATCCGCGTGGACAGCTTCTATACAATAATACATTTACATGTTTTCGACAAGGATGAAGTGCAGTGAAAAGTGAATGTGGTGTCAATTGTTTATAGCAACGATAGTATCTATCAAACAAATAAAATCAAAATTTTCTTTTAAAAAATGCAACCATTCCATCAGTATTTTCTTACGACGTTGTCACGTTCAACTATCGTCAGTAAGCCGACTTTACAGACAACCAATTTTTTTTTATTTATAGTAATAGTAATTGACGTAGCCGATGACCAACTGATGGAAAGTGGAAAACCATCGTCTTTCATCGTCCTACAAAGTGCCGCTCTGTGTCCATCCACCCGAGCGTAGGTGCTATGCCTCATGTACCTATAATTTCACCGGCAATCATTTAAACTAATTAAAAAATTGTTTAAAAAAGTTCTGTCTTGGACGTCCGTGTGTCTGTATTTTCGGATCCCGTATCTTGTGGTCACGATACTTCACTTATCGAGTTGGTTTTTTTTTATAGGCTTCAGTATTATGAGGAATAGATAAATGCCTATTACTTATCACGGTATAATTAGATGTAGTTTTTAATTATTATTTACAAATAATCTCGTAAGGCGTGCACTTTAGGTTTTTCCAACTATTTTTCTATTTTTCTTTTATTTTCCTATCTTTTTAGTACAAATAAAGAGTATAATTTAAAAACATAGCTATCTTTTTCCACCATATTTCCCGTGGGATAGAATTGTGGCAGCCCTATGGAACTCACAAGTCCTCATTTGCTGTACACTCGAAAATGTTGTTGTATTGAGATCTTGACTTCAATCTGAAGTAGTTTCCAATCGCTGCATTCCGATACTCGGAGCCGGGAGAGGCTCTAGGCGTATTTTTGAAAGTCACCTCTCTAGGATCAAGGGAATAATATAGTTAGGTATGCAGATTTCTTCGTTCATGAAATTTGCTGTTAATTAGTCGGATCCCTGGCTCTCTATGGCTTTATTGTCTCAAGTAGTTAAAATAGCTACCGCTGAGTAGAATCTGCCTTCTGAACCGGTGGTACAAACAGACAGACTTGACGTTGAAAAAGTGTCTATATTAAGCCTATCGGAAATAAATGAATTTTTAATTTAAGTCCCAATGGTTTAATCTTAACTAATTAAATTTTCTTTTAGTGACTTAAATATTTACACCTCTGTATACAAAGTAATTTTAATTTTTAAGACACAATTTTTTTATGATTGACTCATTGGTTGTCCGTTTAAAACGGTCCAGTAAGCATTTCTCGATAAAAAAATGTCTAAACTGTCTCTAAGTACGTTGTTCTTCGTGCATGCTTTGTATTTTGGTTGGTTTTTTTTCTTTTTATTTAAAATTGATATGAACTGATATTTTTTCAAATAAAGATAAGAACACTTGAAGATAAATATAAAATTAAGTTTCTGATAAACTCGACTAATTCTTGAAATTAATAATTTTATGTTGTATAGTTTCGTATACTGAAATCGGATAAGCAGTGTGATTATGTATCTCGCAAGAGGCTTGTAACAGGTGTAAATCTTGCAATCTTTGCTGCCAAAGGTCCATTTGTATTTTTTTCTTGTATGCAAAAGTGACGTCAGCATTATGATCTCGAGGCTCCGATCACACTATAATAATTGATTGAAGCCCAGGCCAATAGCTTTATTTAAATAAAGACGTACCCAAATAAAATTAGTGTTCGTTAAATATACTCTTTTTTACGTGCCCGTCAGGAACAAACCGTTTTACCATTCACAGTCAAATTTTATTTAACGTTTCTGGAAGCTCGCCAGGCACTTCCGCGTAATGACATACTCCAACAGTGCTCGCTGTGTACTTCCAACTACCATTTCTCTTTTATTCAGCGCTAACGATCGCTGCCAGTTTACACTAAATATTCGCGGAACGTGAACATTGCTAAAGGAATTGAGATGTAAAATATATGACGTCTGCCCAAGCAGTTTCAATTTCATACAACTCATGGTTGCCTAGTAGTACGATCTCTGGAAAGAGAGATTTTTGATAAAACGTTCATCTTCAAGTACAAGATAGCTACAAAAAAGCTATTAATGAAGCTCTTCAAGCTAATTAAAATGCTAATGTTATTGCCGAGAAATATATTAATTTTTCTCTGATTAGTAATTTAGAGTCTAACTAATTTTTTATTAGTTAGACTCTAAATTACTAATCTACATTGGACTATAGTCAGTCTCCGCGGGATTGAGTTAATCTCAGGATTAAAAGGCGTTTTGTGTTAAAGTTTATCAGGATAGAGCGATTGGTTCACCTACGTGGTTAGCAAAGACGCTGGAATTGTGCCTTTTTACTAAAGTTTTCTTTTATATAAGTAATATTTTATTTATTTTCTATATTTTCTTTGCTTTTGAAGTAACACTTCTTCTAGCGCGTTTGGGGAAAATGATAAGAATTTTTTTTTACGGTGCGCGCGCACACCGTCTCAAGAAACCGACAACCTGAAGTTAGCTATAAGGTTTGACAGTGTACACTTTAAATGGTCAAAGTCTCCAGGCTCAAATAAAATAAAGAGATTTTGCGAGCTATCCTATCTTAGTTGGAACAAAACACATTTAAAAAAAAAGTTAAAATCGTTTAAAATCGTACCGATAGACACACTCTTAACGATGGACGAAGCGTCGGGGCGGGGTTTAGATTGTAGTAGTTGCACAAAGGAAGCTCGTATGACACCCGCGGGAAGATAAGCGCACAGACAAGACAGATGACCACACAGTATTTTTATAATGTTTTATATATAAAGGTATTTGTTGACGAATTATCCTAATAAATGATTATGATTAATTCTGGATTAATAAATAAATATATTATACTACACAATACACATATCGACATCTAGCCCCAAAGTAAGCGCAGTTTGTGTTATGGGTACAAAGATTGCTGGTGAATATTTTTTCGAATAATACACCCAGACACTGAGAAACATTCATGTTCATCACACGAACATTTTGGAGTTATTAGAATCGAAACACTACAGCCTTAGTCCACAAAAGTCAAAGCAGGGTTGCTGTCCACTGCGCGAATCGGCTGCCAATTTTTTATATCCTTAAAATAAAAAATGAGTTAAGGGAATAATTTAAATGTTCCCGCATTTTGATTCTGCAGTAGAGACGATAAGCCATGGCCATCAAATACTTACGCAGCTTAATAGGGGATGGGTCAGATGAGCGCAAAGGTCGGGTAACCAAACTAATTAAGCGGTACACGGTTATACGAGCTCATTAATGGCCCTCGAAGATTGGAAACAGGAATAATGAGAAGCTTTCAGGGGATTAACTTGTACAGAATAAAACATTATGTTTATTTATTCAGACTAGTGATAACGACTAAGACACCGGGAAGTATCTTTGCATCGTTCGAGTCCAAGTAGGACTGCAGTTTATCGATAATGCAGTCGTACTTATATCGAAATACCCACCAACTCAATGTGTTTGACACACATTGGTTGTTATTCAAATATAATTTTATTGTTTCTTAAAAACAATTTATTGATTTCTTAAATATAGTACAACGGGTACATACCACGATAATATTTTAAGATTTGTCGATATTTGGACCCAGTTGCATGGATCGTGGTCGGGACTGATCCATGCAACTGGGTCGAAATATCGACCAAAGTTGATAAACCACGGAAATTATAGTTTAAAATCTTTATTTATTAATAAAGCATTAGCATTGCAAAAAACTTATCAATTTAATAAAATATTTGGCGATCATGCATTTATATTTATCAAAAGTTTAATTATTTACTCACTTTTAAAACTCACTATAAAATTACTGTAACACTACGTTACCTACTTTGCTGCTAAGCTGTAAAACGGTGCTAAACTATTACATAATGGATTACTCGTCAGAACAGTCTGATGGTGAGTTCCTAGGTAGCTTTGTGCCAGACATTTTTCGGTATTGATTTTTCTGTTCAGAATTCCCATTAACCTGCCCGAAATTAGAATATGTACGGTGTCCATTCCAAGCCTCGGATAGCACTTCGAAGCGTCCTTGCCAATTAATAAATATCGGTAACATGTGATAATATACTCTTTGAAGCATATACGAGTAAATATCCTATAACATAACTGTAATAACGTTTATAGTTACACTGTTGCAAAGGATATAACTGCGAGGTTAGATAAATATTTTTAATTTGTATGGACGCCTATTTAACTCTTACAAGTTTACTAAAAACAGCGAGCGAGATTTTTTTTCGTTCGCTACAAAATAAATTCAAAATTCATAATTCAAAAATTCCTTATTCATGTAGGCCTATCACAGGCACTTATGAAGCGTGCATACATATATGTGTACATAATTGTAAGGGGATAGTGATAACTACGTTCGCCAACTTAAACCTAAAGCTACGAGGGTTCCAAATGCGCTCTGCAAGGCTAGCATGGGCAGGAGACAATTATATCCCCGGGGAAAGGGTATAAATTTATCTTCTCCCAGAGCTTTATCAACTCTCAGAGCACAGTGCAAAAGTTGAAATGATATCCATATAACATATGTGTATTAATAAACGGGGGTAAACTTCTCCTATTCCATGTTCCAGTTATTTAGCAGGTGGGCACGTTCATTATATCCCTTGTCTGGACTCTGGGAATATAATCGGGGGATATAATTTTTATCTCCCACCCGTGCTAGCCCTGCTGGTCTAAAAGAGCCCACAACAAAATTACTTACGTAATGTATGATTTCTCTGTACGTGATTATGTATAATAATTCTTTAAGATAACTAAATAATTAGTTATTTATTTTCATTAGGTTAGTAGTAAGAAATAAAAATAAAATTAATTAGTGAATATACATAATTATTCTTTAAGAGAAATATAACCTGCGCTGGGACGGCTTTATGGGTCTATGCTCTAAAAAACTTACTCCTATGAAAGAAACGACTTAGTTAGGCCGCCAATGACGTTATGCCCATCATAAAACTAAAATTAAATATTTAACTATTCATTTAACGTATATAGTTATGGATTTAATTCATTCAAGGGCAATTGTATATTATTTTATAACAAATTACCAAATTAAATCTTTGAAATGTCTCTCAATAAGTTCAAAGTTTATATAAAACGTAAGCTTACAGAAAACTCCTTTTATAATATTAAGGATTACTTGAACGATAAAAAAGCTTGGGTGTGAATTGCTCTTGCTTCATAGCTTAATATAAATTTACTGGGAGATGGTGATAAAAGAAAAAAATACCCGGCTAAGTTTATTGTGGGCTCTTAGACCAGGGCGCGTTTGGAACCCTCGTAGCTTTAGATTTAAGTTGGCGAACGGAGTTATCACCAGCCCCTTACAATTATGTAAACATATATGTATGAACGCTTCAGAAGTGCCTGTAATAGGCCTACACGAATAAAGAAATTTTGAATTTGAATTTAAATTTGAATTTGATCTGTTTGAAAGTATGCAATGTCTAAGTGCCTAGTAATATGGTGAGGGCGATAAGAATAGAGTTGTCAACACCCATCATATTCCCGAGGGTGTCGTGCGATATGTCTAGAGGAATATAACGTAGAACGGGCCGCAGCGTCGTCTATGCTACTACTACCATTATTAACATTAACTCGAATATACGGTGTGGTGATTATGGGCCGACACTGCCGCAGGAAAAATGAAATTCATTGTTTTGCTAATAATGGCTTACAAAAAGGGTTCGTCGAGGGTAGGTTTTTGTGCTAACGTCTATTCTACGCCGCCTGATGGATGGCGCGGGAAATGTATAACAAGTGTTATGTATTTAACCTAAACAGGGTCACACATTCAGAGCGTGACATGAACGGATTCGATTTCAGAACGTTGAACACTCAAACGCGACTTATAATGTCGCCGCTCCCTAAACGTTTCTATTTTTTTTTGTTTTGAACTTTTAGTTGCCTGAAAAAAATTTATCATCATCAATAACCCTTTTAATATTAGGCAGTAATTTTTTTATAACATACCAAATTTTTAATAAGTACCTAAGAAAATTTTTGGTAGAGATAACTTTGTAATTTATTTCTGTCAAGAATAGTTCGTGTAAAGTGAATAATCATAAAAAATATCAGGAGTAACATATCTTTTTTCGCTGTAATGAGGTTTATAGATTGAATAATAGTATAATAAATTGATTGAACTGCATTTTGAAATAGTCAGCATCTTAAGAGTGTATATAAGGCGGCCTCTAAAGTTTATCTTAATATATATAAATCTCCTGTCACGATGTTTGTCCGCGATGGACTCCTAAACTACTTAACCGATTTTAAATTAAAATGGCACACCGTGAGCAGTCTGGTCCAACTTAAGAGATAGGATTAGCTTAGATCTTTAATTATAGTCGCAATTTTATTTTATTGCAAATTATTTGTCTATAATTAATTGACAGTCACATGTTATATATATACTACTATACTCATTTAAGGCTTAGCGATACTGAATACTTTAAAAACAATATCAAACGCAGACGAAGTCGCGGGCAACAGCTAGTATATGTATATAAATATAATATATATTTACTGAGGGGACGCCTGCCATTGCCAGACGGGTGATCAGTCCTCTGTCAGGACTATTCCACCCTATTCCCATGTTTGAGACACAGGTTTACTGGTGTCCCGGCAGCTTCCCTCCCTGAAACCTACCAGTCTCTTTTGTGAACCTCACGATATCCCCTATAATAATAATAATAATAATAATTCTCATTACCGTTTGGTGTCTATTTAACAGGCAATGCCCTGTGGTTATGCCTGCAACCAGTGCTACATTGGTTCTGCTCTGTGACATTAGTTGTTTTGTCTTCTTCTTGCCGAATGACTTGAGAAACAATTTCGATTGCCTGTATTTCGTTGAATTGCTCCATCTTGCGTTTGATTCTCTTTCCGTGATGCCTTCTATAACTGTTTTTGTGATGTTGTATGGAATGGATAAACAAGGCTCAGGCCTGTAAAATTGGATGGTTGCGCCCATTCTTGCTAGCTCATCTGCTTTTTCGATACAGGCAATCGATACTTTTTTAACTCAGCTAGTGAATTTAATGTGTTTTTACATTCTTTCACAAGGGCAGAAGTGGTATCCTTCCTTTCGAGGGCTTTTAGTACAGCTTGACTGTCACTGTAAATGATAACTTCTTTGTTCCATGTACATAAGCTATTGGCACATGCCATGATGGCATAATATGTCTCGGCTTGGAAGACACTTCTCTAAAGTTTAACTACGAATTATAAGGTTCGATACCTTATAGGAGCGCCAATACTGGGAAACTGTTATTACAGTAATTTCGTATATTTGGTAAATAAATAAACACTTGATAACTATAACTTGATGTATTTGCCAAATATTTTAATAACTTTATAAGCATTCTAGCGAATAACGAACTTAGTTAATCAATTAATAGTTTCATCAAATAATTAACAATATATTTGCTTCACGACCACAATGTCATAAACATTGAAATTGTGCCAGTCGGTAATTTGATATAACTGCGGATGAATTTTCGAATGATACATTTCAGTCTTGTATGAGACTCGAATGATGCAAAGATACCTCATGGCGTCTTTGTCTTTATCACTGTACTGTCAATAGACGGCGCTATTTCGATACCATATAAATGGTAGTTAACTAGTACGCGATTGAATAAGTAAACGTTACATACGTTTACTTATTGTCGCGAAAATCGTACACTTAGCACCCAGACAGGCGGTAGGGCGACTAAAAAATTCAAAATTCATTTATTTCAAGAATTTATTTCAATATAAGCACTTTTAAAACGTCCAGTCTGTCTGTTTATAGTGACTCTACCATCGGTTCAGAAGGCAGATTCTACAGAAAAGAAGCCGGCAAGATCAACATCAATAATTTACATTTTACATTTTAACATTCATTTTTCTATCTTGTGAGATATGGAAGCGGAGAAAATTCATCATTTGTATAGTAACCTCGATGTATTAACATATCTTTTAAATGAGTTTTAACAAATTCTCTAAACTAATGCATTGGTAGGTCCAAAATTACCTTAGGAATCATGTTTTATACTCAATCCCACAAATGACTTACTACAAAGTACTATCAAAATATGATATTTGTATTCGAAACACGACGCGCAGATTACCGTCTCGGAGCCCCAGTATTTTGAATGACATGTTGCCGCCAAAATCCCGGCCTCTGTTCTTTTCATGCTCTACAATATTATTTGACGCTTATCGCCAATTTCTCTTTACATATCTGAGTGAGTTCTTCCGGACTGAGTTTAAGGGAAACAGCTATCTCCCCGAAGCAGGATCGAGCTGAGATTGTTGTGTAAACAAATTGCTTGCTAGAGAAACGTTTATGTTCTAAGACGGGCGGGCTTATTTCTTTTTACAGTACTTTACCAGATATAAGGAGATTTAATTTAAGTAGGTACGATGCGTACAAATCCTGGTTATAACAAGGATTTTAACGTGCATGGCTGTTTATTTGTCCGAAGTATAGCTCCCAAACAGATGAACGAATTTCAGTTAACTTAATCAGCTCTTTCCTAGGTGATGACCTTTTTTATTATTCTAAAAGTTAGCTCATGACTGCAATCTCACCCGGTGAAAAGTAATGACGCAAGATAAGGTAGCGGGCTTATGTGTTAGGGGTAAATCGTTACCCCTAATCGGTTTCGCCACGGCATCGTAACAGAACGCTATGTAACCCGGTGGCACGTCTGTCTGACTGATATTCTTGTCTATCGATCTTTGAGGTCCAATATATTTTTTTTTTTTTTTTTTATTAACGATAGGCCAGCGTTTGACGACAATCTACCTGTTAGAAAGCAATGATGAGGTCTAGGTTGGAGCACGCTTGCCTAGAAAAAGCCTATTCACTCTAGCCTTGAAGGTACTTAAATTATACGTGGCAGGAAACACAGTTACCGGGAGGGCGTTCCACATCTTAGCGGCACGTATCAGAAACGTGGATAAAAAACGTTTCGTGCGTGTTGATGGGATATCAACCACATAAGGATGCCCCCGCTCACGGTGTCTCGCTGTTCTGTGGTAGAACGGGTTTGCGTCGGTGCTGGAGACTATGTAGTTTCGCCTGCGTTAACGAATTGTCGCCTATATGGTAATATACCTGTTAAAATCGTTAAGTCTTTCCGTTATCGATTATAGAAATCAATACTCAATAGGTTTTTTCAAGTTTTACATATTTTCCATATTCTTAAATCTATGCTATTGCTACGTTCTTTTAAAATAAATGAAAACAAAAAAAAAAACGGAGTTTTGCGCGTAGTTGCATGCACTCAAACGGAGGAATGTACAATTCATAATTCGATTTCTGAGGACGGTCATAAGCTACAACACCTAGGAGTCAAACAACAGGCGGACGATGCGACGCGGAGGGGTGGTGAGAGAGTTTGTTTGAAAAAATTTACTTGTTTAGATGTCCCGGAGAACCGCTATTATTTAAAATATTGAAAAAGGAAAGCCAGGTGAGTTCCGAGTCAGATAGTAGGTATTATGTGATTAACTCAGCGATGTCGTCGGAACGGAAGGCCGTAATGAACTTTACACATAATATGATGCACCTATACCTATACTATTCATGAACGTTGGAAGCTCAATTTATTATTACGCTCCGTGTATAAACTCTCTCGATAATTACTAAATGGTTATATGATAGCAGGTATTCCATTACTACATGTAACGCGCGATTTCATTCCGCTTTATTTCGATTTTTTTTTCTCATAGTTTTCGTCCTGGGCCTAGGCTAGTTGCCACCCTACCGACTAAAACGTCTCGCTTAGTGATTAAGCGTTCCAGTACGATGTCGCGTAGAAAGCTATAAGGGGTATGGGTTTAATATACCAGCCATTCTCCCTAACAGGTTACCTCGCTACCATGTTAGACCGCATCATAACTTACTTAGAAGAATAAAAATAAAAATGTTGTCTAAAGTAAATAAATTAAAAAATAAATATACAACAATACACAAATCGCCATCTAGCCCTAAAGTAAGCGTAGCTTGTGTTATGGGTACTAAGATGAGTGATGAAAATTATTATGAATAATATACATAAATACTTATAATATACAGATAAACACCCAGATACTGAAAAACATCCATGTTCATCACACAAACATGTTCCAGATGTGGGAATCGAACCCACGGACATGGACTCAGAAAGCAGGGTCGCTGCCCACTGCGCCAGTCGGCCATCAATACGTACGAGACTAGTCCACTTTCTATCCACAAGATAATTTACAAAATATATTCCGGGGTGTAAATATGCAAAATTCCAAACATTTTTGGGAAGCTCCAGGACTCCAGCGCCTACAAGCCTATGAAAGACCTATGTTTAGCTGTGAGTGTGCATTAGTTGACTATGCATTAGTTGAGTATGCAATCTAGCCTCTTGATCTGGTATAGACAAAGCTAACCACTTGTTTTTTTTTTATTTAGTAATAATTTATGGGACAAGCAGACGGTGAAAACCATCGCCTTGATTAGCAAATCACACCGTAACACAGAAAATCCCAGTCCAAAAAAAAGCTCTAATTCTACTAAAAGTTTTGGAAGACGATTGAAAATGATAAAAACACATTTATTTAATTGTCAAACAAGTGTTAGCGATTGTCCCCCCTGGCTGATACCTACGTTACGCCATAAACGTGTTGTGACGTCACTACAGGATTCATTTATATAGAATTGCTTTAATAGTCCTATTTTGCTTTATATAATTCGTAAAAATACTTGTCTTGATATTTAATGTTTTCTAAATAGAATAATAACAATATATTTTGTGAAATAACTTGCCGGAAACTAATATCGTAAATTATTATTATTGGTTCGTTTTGTTGGCAACATTGTAAACGGTACCTGAGCCGTATAAAAGTAGAAGCATTACCTTCTCAAGCATTAATTCTGTAGCAAGTAGTTGTAGGGGGAAACTCTGTCCGATTATATGTCAAATGTAAAAAGTGAAAAATAGTATTATTCCAAGTCCTATCCCTACGTTCTCCAACACAAGTAACGCTGAATCGAAATGCCGACCCGAATAGATGTATCCCTCGTCAAAAGTCAACACGAGAGCTGGCTAGAGGCTTAATGCAAAACTACACTTGATTTTAATTCCGCCACAATTACTATGAAATAAATTATAGAGAGCTGAATGGACTCTTAGCTCTTATCGTTGCAAGCAAGGACCTTTTGTTTGGCTTATGTTAATTGAGGTGACGCATTGCAGTTTTTGCAACGTTTTTTTTAACCTACTTATGTACAACCGGTCAATTGCGACATTCATATGAAAACGACTCCGTACTATTACAGATATTCACATCCCCGCAGGAATTGAATTTCGTCACTATTTTTCTGTAAATTAAATTTTGTTATCGGGTATACCTCTTCTTGTAATCGTTTTAAACGTTTACTCACAAATAAGAGACAAAAAAACATCGAAAATTTTGTTTTATTTACAAAATTGTAAAGCATGTGTCAGGGGTTTTTTTTGTTTTTTTTTTTACGACAATACACACATCACCATCTCTGTTCTGTTTAATATGACTTGTACTCTGCATGCGATAAGGATGGCACATAAACATTTTGGGCATGTCATTAATCGAAGAATTTGCATCGTTCGAGTTCATGTAGGACTGAAGTGTATCGAAAATACACCCGTATTTATATCGAAATACCCAAAAACTCAAGGTCATGAACATTGATTGTTAATCAAATAAAATATTTATTAATTTACGATAATTACAAATGTTGGTCTCCATTCCTTGCAATAGTACCTACTGCTCCCACCAGGGATAAACGTTTAGTGCAACTTGAGTGCTGAAGGATAAGATGCTAGAAAGCGGTTATCGCGTTCATCCTACATTTAGATTAATTATCGAAACTTTCTATCTATTGTTATTTACTTTTGCGTCTTTGTTTGCCTGGACAAGATCACTATTTAGAAATTATATCCTCCTATCTAACTAACTACAATAGAGCAAGTTCGATTGAATCTGTTTTTGTTACTTTGCTGTCGTGTACAGTAAGAAAATATTCCTTAATTCTCTAATTCTCATATGAACCACTGTTGTCTTTCATTTTATTACTAGCGGTCCCTCGCGACTTTATCCGCGTATAAGTATAACAACCTTAAAAGATAGACATATGCTGTCACGGATTTTATTTTTGGAACTTTTAAAGGGAAACAACTTTGTTTTGCATGATTTTATCGAACAGCGCAAGCAGCGGAAGCTAATAGAAAGAAAAAAAGTCCCCGGTTTCTAAACATTTTAACTGGTGCTTTGCTTCAATTGGTATTAGCGTGATGATGCGTGATACACTGAAGCCTTCCTAACTAAATGGGCTATCTATCACTACAATATTTTTTTCAAATCGCATCAGTAGTTCCTGAGACCATTGCGTTCAAGTAAACGAACCAACAAACTCTTCAACTTTATATATTAGTGTAAGATGAAACCTCTACATGTTAAATCCATGCCCCCGAGCAAGTTATAGTGCCTGGTTCTACGTTTATTGCCGGAGAGTATAAATAAACATTTAAATTGATAAAATTAATCCAAAAAATGCGTCGTCCTGGAATTTTAATATAATTTTGTGACCGCATGTTCTGAAAAATAGTCAAAAATGTCCAGCTAGCCACGCTTGCGTCCGTAATTATTGTTGTATGCTAATTTCTGTTTACTTGTTTGTTCGGCTAGAGTGTGTATGTTGTTTTTGTAAGCATAATATATTATTCTGTGAGAGTGAGCAAACATGTCGCTTTCGCGGCGCTCGCTGTTTTGTGCTATATTGTAATTATTGCTAACGTAATTTGTAAGTATCTAAGTTCAAAAAAAAAATGGTTAATTGTTATAATAGTTTGGTTATACTGTCTCTGAGACTTATCTGTGAAACCACAGGATTCGAACTTGGCCCCACGAAAGTGAAGTTGAAACAATAGTGTTCACCATCTTAAATTATACCCTCCCTGTACGAGATTACTTTATTTAGTTGAGTAATCAAGTCTAACAAGTTTGAATTGAACACGAGCAGCCTAAACCGTTTGTGTCTCGAACACACATTCAATTGCCTTTTATTGTTCGCCCGCGGCAGTTAAATATTCCGTCTGTGCCCGCAGGCCTTCTGTACCCCTAGTACAGGACCACTCCACCTTGATGATTTTCAACAAACAATTAAAGGTATACTAAAGACATCGATGTAACTCAAAGAGTTGATGAAAATATCTATTGGCCTTATAATATAAATATTGGAAGTGATACCAAGGCTTACCGTCAAAGCAAACGGGCATGACATCTGTTTATTTATTTAATTAATTTATATGTTGTACACATACCAACTACTAATATGTATAAATTTCACAAATTATTTAGATGTATAATATATATAGGTTATTGTTATTAGGTAGGTACATTTTACATCGCAAATATGTAATTGTAAAACAATCCGTAAAGTCAGCCTTCCTCAATTATACAGGAAAAATTACACAACTAGCAAATAGTGAGAGATTTTAACAAAAATACATTTAAAATAAAATTTTTAATTATAGCATGCAAGTATGTTTATTGTGGCGCTATGTATATGTCGATATGTATAAGGGGTGTGTAATAAATCTATGCAAAGTAATATGTGTAATGTAGGTACACATGCTTGACATTTAAAGTGAAATTTATAATTATAACATGCAAGTATGTATATAGTGGTGCTATGTATATATATGCTATGCATGAAGGTATATAGTAAATGTGTGAAAGATAGTGAGCCATCATACTTCTTTCTTTGACCCGCATACTTACTTATTTTGTATTTGTATATCTACTCAAGGCGCTAAACGAGGACGTGGATGTTTTAAAAAGGAATGAATGAATGAATTTTGGTGTACACTTTTATTGTACACCAAAGAAAAAAAGTAGTTATAAATAGTAAATATATATCAAGAGAGTACAATTTGGTGGCCTTATCGCTACATAGCGATTTCTTCCAGGCAAAAAATGGCGTAAAAGGAAAAAACATAGAAAAGAGGTAGGTGGTGCAATAAATAAGATTTAAAATTATGCAAATTTATAAATAAAATATATATATATAAATATATTACATATAAATACAAATAAAATATATAACATAAATACCTATATGAACCACAAATTTTAAGACACTCGAAGAGCTATGAATGGGACTATGTTATTAGTTTCCCTGAAAGGCAAAATTAGAAACGAATATAGCCCCAAGTAAACCAAGCTCACTGACTTATCCCAAACCAACGAAACAAAGAATTAACTTACAACCTGATCATTTTTAATATGACCCCCCACTCTGCACAGCACTGAGTTGATTCGGTATACTATACTCTTTACACAAATGGCAAACCCAACTGTGAGTTTACGTGCCTCACACGCTATGGCTGATTGCATCCCGCTACGAGGTGCTACGTCTATCTACGAAGCTCTACGACTGCTTCACTGGAGCCTGAAGTAGCGAAATAAATGCGAACTGATTTCACGATGCTAGAAATTGTGAAATATTTTTGCTTTATGTTACGAACATTCTTTAAATCATCCTTACCTTACGTGTTCTACGAAGAGAAAGGTACTATAGGTAAAAGGCGTGAAAGGCTCCAAAATGTTTTGACAACTCATCAATATTTCAACTCCAAGGCTGCCATTGTTAGTTTGGTTGAATAATAAAAAAATGGTGTGTGTGTGAATGAAAAATTGAATAATAAAAAAATGGAGAGGTTGGGCAAGTTGTATGCCTTAGCTTTTACCCTCAGGATAAGTTAAACGGTAGTATTTTTTTGTATATTCCACAATTGAAAAAAAATACTCCACTTGACTTCGCCCCGTTTTTAAGCGATTATGCAGTCTGAGATGAAAGCGGGAAAGCCTATTTGAGGTGTGGCATTTATAGGCCTTAGCCTTAATTAGTTTCTACGCGACGTCGTGCCGAAACGCTAAATCGCTTAGCGGCACGTATTTGTCAGTTAGCACTCGTAACTGGACACGGCCTTATAGCCTTTTACTGACATAAAAATAGTGAAGAAATAGCAAAAAGGAAGTAATAGTGGATAAGGTGATCGTGGAAATACGTAAAACCGAATCATGTAGAGAATGTGTTTGTGTCACGTAGTTTTGACGTGTACGTGGTAAAATCATCGTTCCGATCCCCAAACATACAATTTTTACTATAATCTTACCGTTAGTGCAGAACTGTTTGTGTTGTTATTCGTTTTGACGACCTTCTGATGCAGCTTTGAGCGCTGTGGTTTTAAGTGGTCCTGGGTTCAAACTCCGGTAGAGGCAATTTCCGAATTTATAATTTCTGAATTATCTCTGGTCTAGTCTGATAACAGGCTTTAGTCTTGTTTGGCTATTGTTTGGTTCATCTTCTTACAAAGCCGTTCGAGCAATTTAGCGTTAGCAGATGCCGCGTAGAAACCGATAAGGGGTGTGGGTGAAATAAAACTGCTATACCTCCTAACAGTTTAGATTAGGTGATTGCAGTCCAGGTCTATCTCTTAGTGGAATAAAAAACTAACAGGGTTTGGGGATCGGAAAAGAATATTAGTAATCATTGTAGAAATGTTTGTGAAATGAGTTTTGTAATTCTTGGATAGAACATCAGGTACGACACAGGTGTTCTGTAACACCTCGCTTATATCGGCCCTCAAGGGAAACTAGTGCCGTGTTAATTGAGACGTATTATCTTCGTGGTATAAACACCTACGCGGGGTTGTGATAGGTGAAATTGGATTACTTGTTCGCTCGTCCAGTATATTAGTTAAGTTGGACTTACTCCGGATCGGACTTGTTTTGAATTAGTTTTTAGTTTATTCCCACAGAGGAGGTTGTTTTTATAGTGATAATAATTGGTCTGGGGCCTGGAGTAACCTGACACTTGATTAATTCAGTTTAGCGTTGTCTTTTGACGACTACAAGCGTAGCGTGCTTCTAGTTAAGATTTCTTTTACTCCATTGCAATCTCACCTGGTTATATTTGAGTGATGACGCAGTCTAAGATGCCCTCGACTTCTAATGTTATCCGAACGTGGGCCCACACCAAAGCCTTGGAGGCGTGCTTTCTTATCACCGTCCGAAACCTCGTCACAGCAATCGTTGCCTGAGCCGAGGTGCAGCCTCACATGAGGTGCAGGTGAATTCCAGAGTCTAACACAATTAACCGTAAAAGAGTCTGCGGAGATTCTACCGAGAAGAAGCTGGCAAGAAACTTCATTTTATAATTTCAGAATCATTGTTCTATCTTGTGTGAGATGAAAGCGGAGCGGTTTGCTTTCAGGCAACCTTGTCATTAAGAGATTCATCAATAGTATAGTAACCTCGATGTATTAAATGTTTTTTTTATATAATCTTTAAATTTATGTTCTTAAACATTATCGCCAAGTATGGACTTACGTCGAGAGCTCGAGATTAACGGGATGGAAAGAGGTATGCTCGGCGTGCCCTTACATGATTAAACTGGAGAGATTAAATTTACATAGAGGTTATTTGAATTAATGAAATATTAAAGAGTCTAAATCGCTCGTGTAAGCCGAGACTTGATTACGAGGTGAACTAAAGGACATTGCTAATATTAAACGCTTTCATGAATTACTGCTTACAAGTAAAACCATGCGTGAATTTTCTATATATGTAGTAAACTGAAGCTGTGATAGCCTGGTGGTTAGGACTTCAGCTACACTCTTGGGGGCCGAGTTCGAACCCCGGAACGCAACATTAACTTTTCGAAGTTATTTGCGTTTTAAACAATTCACTCTCCTAAACGGTGGGGGAAAACATTGTGAGGAAACCTGCATGCCTAAGAGTTCTCTGCAATGTTCCGAAAGGATTCTGAAATCCACTCATTCGCACTTGGTCAGCGTGGTGGTCTAAACCATCTTCAGGTAGATGATGATGATGATTATAAACTGGCTAACCCGCGACTGTCATTATTTTTTCTAAATGATAAATGACAGGTCCGTTTCATGGTAGGTGAGATACTTTCCATGTCATGGACCTGTCCTTTAGAGCCAAACGGACCATTTAATTTAAAGCCATTGTTAGCCGTTTCTTTCCAAGGAATGAAATGTTAATATAAATAACACGAAAAGAATACGTAATAATAATACGTCGATATAGAACGGGAACTTAGATCACTGGCTGTCAAATGTAACATGTTGGCCCGCAGGTTCGCTCGATGTAGCAAGGAAGTGAAAGTAACGTTGTTTAAGGCCTATTGTCGAACCTTCTACACGGGAGGCCTGTGGGTTAACTATACTCAAAGAGCACTGAACACATTACGTTTACAGTATAATAATGGGTTTAGGATACTGTTGGGTTTGCCGAGGTTCTGTTCGGCGTCTGGGATGTTCGCTCAGGAGCGAATCGATGATTTTTACGCCATTATAAGGAGGCATCCCTCCTGACAAGGTTGCGGTCGAGCTCGAACAGTTTCCTAAATATGTTAGCGGGAAAGTTTGATTCACCTATATTACAACACTTGATGTCGGTGCTTGTACGATGAAGCAAACTGTCTTGAATTTATCTTATAATTTAATATAATTCTATAATATAATTAATTAATACTAACATAGTCGCTTAAGTTGTATTACTAACAAAGGTGGGCCTTAGTTGTGTTAATAAAGAGATTATTATTATTATTATAAATAAGGAAGAAAGGCATCACGCTGAATTTGTTTCCTTCCTTTTTTTTGAAATCACCAAAGCCAGTAAAACATACTCTTAGAAAAAAAAAAGTTGAAAATAATTTAGAATTGTCGTTTGTGCAAGGCAGTCACAATAGATCTATAAACATGACACCTATCGATTTAAATTTTGCACAGGGATTATTTGACTAACTGAAATATTAATGAGTAGGCCGCGCGCCTGACGCGATTAAAAGCTTTATTTGAGCGGAGTGTATAAAAGGTCGTTACTAATGTATGGTTTAATTAATTATTGCTGATTAGTGAATCGCACGTGCATTTAATAATTGATCTATATTTTTACAGTGCTAATTGGAACGGGTTTGACTTTATTCTTTGTGACTGTATAACCATCGCCTATAAAAAGCGTAACACGACCTGCAACGTGTCCATCAACCTGAGGCGTAGGTCTTAAGCCTTATGTGCCTGTAATGACAACGGAAACCACAGCCTGTAGACCGGAACACAGCCTTGCAACAATGCTGTTTTGCGGCAGACATGAGCAAGGCGGTAGTATTTTACGGGAAAAACTCTGTCCCAAAAGCTCCACTATTAGCACCTATATTTATAAACTTTTGTACCACAGCTTATTTCTCAAATCAACACTTTTAGCGCACCTTATATAGTTGCGGTAAAAATACGCAGTGACTACCATAACATAAGCTGTGATTACATTTTAGGTCAAACACTATTGATAGTAAATACACACATCGCCGTATAGTCCCAAACCAAGCGTCGCTTGAGTTATAGATACTAAGATGACTGATGAATATTTTTATAAATAATAAACATAAAACTTATATAAATACTTATAATAAACATAAAAACATCCAGACACTGAATAACGTTCATGTGCATCAGACAAACATTTTCCAGTTGTGGGAATCGAACCCACGGCCTTGGGCTCAGAAAGTAGGATCGCTGCCCATTGCGTTTTTTGACATTTTACCAAAACTGAGTTTCAGATTTGTCCTGTTTCTTCTTTTTGCAAAAGGAGCTCTCTACATACATATGGGAAACAGGCTTAATGTCTAAACACACCTTGTTTGTAGAAGTCGGTTAATAAATGTACCCTTAGTACAAGATTTGCTCGCACACAATCGTGGAGTCGTTTTCGAGTATCAAAATCCCTGAACATCAGAGTAAACTAGATGTTATCCGTTTGTTATCAAAGCTAAGTTTTGGCTACATCTACATAATTTTATAATTTTTATAAGAATTTACCTACACTTGGGGGAATTATCAATTGTATGAATTTATACGGACAGGATAAATTTATAAAAACCAAAAAATCATGTATAAGACTTGGGATTCTAAAGAGTGATTATAAGGTCATTACATAAAATACATTGACGGTAAAGAGTTTGATATGCAAAAACAACTCCTCGATTGCGAGCGAGAAAATCTTGTACTAAAGCTACTGATATTCATAACAGGAAATTCCAATATTCAAAGTCGTAAATAACTTGAACAAAATGGTAATTTCGTAAACTAATCGGTAACACCTTGCGGACCTTAAAGTTACGCTTTTAGCACATGTTATTTCTTAACCTGCTTTCTATTGCCAGAGTAATAAAGTCTGGAATAAAATAAACCATCCGACTATTTTGCTCTTCGGTGTAAACTACGGGTATGGAAATATCACCTCTTGGGATCGGCCATTTGCAAAACGTGTGAAAATAAGGGTCGGGAAAATAACTTTTTTGCGAACTGTAGATGTACTTGTTCTACAAATATAAAAGGAAAAGAATATTAAGAAGGTTTTAGGGTCTTCATGTTCGATTAAAAATATACTAGATGTCTAGTCGTCCAAAAATGTGTAAATTGTCACTCACGAATATTCCTTTTTTTGGAGCCTTTTTATGTCAAAGCGAATGACGTGTTAGTTGAACGTTCCGAAAAGCAATAAAATATATCTTATTTGCAGTGAGGACGAATGCATTATAATAAGTTATATTTGATAGTTGTAAATACTTCACAGTTAATAACAATTTCGGTACTGTTTCTGGTAGATACAGGACTCGAGATATATACATTATTGATCGAAATATTAAATACATAATTATATTGATTGTGTATTACCTATGTTCAGCTTAACCGATTTAATAAAATTCGGCACGGTCATAAGATTTTTCAAAGTTCCCACGGGATTACGGGAAGTCGATGCAAAGCAGTTATTTATATTTCACTACTATAGCTAACCCTTACTACAATCTCACTTGGTGGCAAGTGATGATAAAGTCTGAGATGGTAGCGGTATAACATTTTTGCAGTATGGCACCCTAATCATTTTCTACGCGGCATCGTACCGGAACGCTAAATCGCTTGGCAGCACCCCTTTGTCAAGAGAGTGATAACTAGTCTCGGCGAAGCCTCCCACCAGACCCATTGCGTTAGTACAAGTACAAGATTTGGTCGCTCGCAATCGAGGACGAGTAGTTTTTGAGTGACGAAATACTTGAACATCGTAGTAAAATTGATCTTATTTGCTCATATTGAAGCATCAATTTGATAAAATTTGAAGCGGTGATAGCCCAGTATATAAAAGATAGGAATTCGCTTCACTTTCGGGGAAGCGAGTTTGAATCCCGGCACGCACCTCTTACTTTTCAAACTTATGTGCGTTTTAACCAATTAAAATATCACATGCCTCAACAAAACTTTGCTTAAATGAAGGGAAACATCGTGAGGAAACCTCCATACCATATGAGAGTTCTCCATAATGTTCTCAAAGGTGTTTGAAGTCCACCAATCTGCACTGGGTCAGCCTAGTGGACTACCCCTTCTCATTGTAATGGGTTAATATGAAGCTCAAATTTGCCTACAATTCTTTTGATCGCACTTTTGACAGAAAGTTTGTAATAAAAAATCAGAAGAACATGCGAGATTTGCAACTCAAAACCATGTGAAATTGTGTGCATTTTACTTTGACGATACATAGTTTGATAGGCGAAAACACCGCGATGGTTTTTATAATATCGCTAGCTTGTTGAAAACCTATTTAATTTTTTTTTATTCATTGAACATATATTATTTTATTAATCGAATAAAATAAATTAGGAACTAATTCCGATCAGCCGTAAACTGTAGGTACTTTGGTAAGTACGTCTATTGAGCTTTCGTCTTAAAATGGGATTCTGTTATTCGTAATTGAAAGATAATTGGTAGCGATTCGGCGTAACAGGCTTTGGCGCCCAAGGCTTTAAGTTCTCAAAGAAATGTTCCCGAAGATAAAACTTTAAATTTCTTTACAGAAGTGGGTAAATGGAAAATGACAGAGAACGAATTAATTTAAAAATGATTGTTATTGCTGTAATTATTGTGCTACGAAGTATTCTTTTAGTAAAGAGTTCGGCCGGTGAGGTTCTACCACCATGAATATTTCTGCCGCTAAGATACAGGTAGATGCACACAGAGTGTCACTTAAGTTTTTTTTCTTGCAAGTTGCATGATAAATTTTTAGAAATAGTTTTTTTCCCGCTTTAATGAAACACGATATCTTTATAGCCTATTGTTGTGTTATTCTGATGTCCTAACCAATGTCGCGTAAGGTTTGATCTAAATCCATTCAATTTTTTGTTAGGAAGTAGCGTAATTATTTTTAAAACATATTTATATTTATTAATTTATATGCCTATTGTGTTTTTTGCATAAATTAAGATGGACTGTTTGAGAATAGTTAGCAATAAGTTCGCCTTTTTCGTAGTATGTTTTCAAATCATTTAACATTAAACCCTGGAGAAGTAATGAAGAACGATGATTATACACATTGACAGAGATTTTTACGTCAAAATTGGGACTTTAAGGAAAAAAATTAGGGCAAAATAAGTCTTATAAGCTTTTAAAGTGTTTGTTTTTTTTTTCATTTTATTTTGTTATATAATTTTCGCTTGTTACTTAATTTCTTAAGCAATTGTGGTTAATGTTATCGTTTATGTATAACTAAGTTGTGGAAACTTCATTGGTATATCTATATATATAAAAATCAATGCCACTTTTCGTTGTCTATATATATATAATGAAAATGGTCTTCGTTTGAGGCTCAATCACGCCTAAACCACTGATCGTATCGACATGAAACTACCACCATTCGATGCGAAATTTTTCCTAGATGGTTTATGGCTATCTATTTTTTTTAATTCCAACATTCCTTAATTTTTTTATTGCTGTTTTTTATAATAAGCATTTTCTCTTGATTCATTGATTGTTTTCATGGATTTCAACAGAGTGTATTAAACGGATTATGGTTTTTTACATTCAGCTAAGAATCTACTCACGGTAGTGGAGAACGGCTGGACCAATTGGGCTTTTTTTTATCTTCAGAATTGTCAGGAGAAAGTTTTGTATGTAAGAAAATTTTAAAAAAGCCCGATAAAAAGTTAAAAAATTCGATGATAATCGAAGAATTCCTATCTATATAGTCACTCACCACGAAATCTCGGGAACCATAAGACTTAGAAACGTGAAACTTGGTAGGAATATTACTTTTGCTATGTAGAGGTCAGCTATGAATAGATTTTAAGAAATTCATTCCCCAAAGGGGATTGCGGGGGCGTTAACAATGAACAATTCCCGTTTTTAAACTATAGCTCCTATAGACTTCAAATTTGGTAGGAATCTTCTGTAAGAGGTGTAGAAATAGGCTATGAACGAGTTTTACGATAGCTCACCCCACAGGGGGTTGCGGGGGTGGGTATTAACAATTAATATTTTTAATTTTCCAGCTAAAGCTCCTACAAGCTCCAAATTTTGTAGGAATTTTCTATAAGTGATGTAAAAATGATTTATGAACAAATTTTACGATATCCCACCCCAAAGAAGATTGCGGGGGCGTTAACAATGAAAATTTTCAATTTCCAAGCGATAGCTCCAAATTTAGTGAGAGTGTTCTATATATAATATAAAAATGATCTTCGAGCGGATTTTACAATGAATCACCTCCAATAAGGTTCGCGGGGGTGGGTGTTAACAATAAAAAATTTCAATTTCGAAATATAGCTTCTAAAAATTCTAAATATGGTAGGAATTTTTTATTATTCACATAAAGAACATCTCAGAATGGATTTCAATAAAGTCTACTTCCGACAGGAATTGCGGGGGTGGGTGTTAAAATCTAAAATTTTTATTTCTAACCTGTAACTTCTACAGACTCCAAATTTGGTGGGGATCTTCGTGTATGTAGGGATATTCGTGTATTTCCTTACAACAATCGTAAAAAACTTAACTTTACATGTAGCAATCCAATCAACGGACTAAGAATTTTACATTCATTTTACTTTTGCAGACTAAATAACCGACGAATTCTTTTATTGCGGGATCGCGGAAATGTAACAGATTAAAATGAATGCATTTTACAAGCACATGAGATGTGGAAAAGAAATTTAGTTACTTATTCCAATAGAATTCATAAAAAACATGCACAATTAATTTTCTATAAAAAATTGATGTCACGGAGAAAATTTTAGTTAACAGAAAATTCGTCGCACTTTAACCTAGACAGATTTCAACTTCACATATGAGACTTGCAATGACTTTAACTTAAACTTTCAATGCTCATTTCAAATTTTTTTCTTCATGTCAATTATTATTAGTTTTTTGAAGAAAGGCACGGAAATGTTATAATGATTGCACATTGAAAGTTACAATAAATATTAGTGAGAAAAATCACCTGGATGAAAGATACAGGCTAAATCGATGGAATTTAGAATTTGAGTAAGTCTAAACAATATCGATGCTTACAGTTCTATCCGCGGGGCCTATTTATGTTCATACAAAAATAAAAAAAAGGAGAATAATAAAAATATGAAAAAAATAAATAAAAATGAAACATAAAATGTAATTTATTTCCTTTTTCAATTCGCCCAGCGAAGCGGGCTGGAAACGGCTAGTAATTTTATAACTCAAGAACGGGCTCACCTATCGAAACCAAATATTTAGGCTTTGTTCGGACTATTAAATAGATGGTTTATGTGAAGTTAGCACAAAATCAGTTGAGCGGTTCTTCATTTAACACATTTTTTGCAACTAATATATTCAATAAATGGCGGATCATTTTGTTAATGGGGGCAAATTGACAAATTTAAATTTCAGATGGGGATTGTGCTGTCAAGTTGGAACTTTTTGCAGTGTTGCCAGTATCAGCATGTTGTTATGTCATTCATGCGGTCATTTAATTTTGGACATGCTTCGATTAAAGCAAATTGTTTTTAATATGATTTCAATAAGAAATTCATTAAATGTAACCTCGCTGTATTGATGATGATGTGTTTTTACACATTTTTAAAATAATCCATCGGTAGGTCTAGAATTACCTTAAGAATCATGTTGTAAAAGCGTATACTCAACCCCACAAAGAAGTTCTGCGCCTTTCGCAGACGATATGCAGATATCACTAATTTATATCCGTTTCTGTTAAGTTGATTCTTATTATAAGCTTTTTGTTTATGAAGAGAATATTATTTTGTCTCACAAAGATTTATTAATACCTACTTATAATAAATCTGTAACTGGAAGTTTTCTGTACATTTTATATATTTTGAAAATTTTGACCGGGGGATGTTTTTTAATCGATACTGAGTCCAAAACAGATTTTTATTGAATTTTTGTCCGTCTGTCTGTCTGCCTATCTGTCTGTTCGGGCATCACGTGAAAACTACTGAAAAGATTTAAATAAAATTTGGTATAGTTGTACCTGATATTCCGGGTCAACCGGAATCCGGGTATAGGATACTTTTTATCCCGATAAACAGTAAGTTTCCTCCGGGAAATACGATGAAATTTTTTATCAATTTTCCTTCATAGCTCCGTTCAATTTGAATCGATTTTAAATATTTATTTTTTATGTGAAAGTGTGTACTATTAAGCATGGATTGTCTAATTTTAATGAAGATCTGATGAATATTGTCGGAGATAAAGGACAAAACTCTTCACAGATAATAGCACGTCGCTAGGCTTATGGGACAGCGATCGAATGCATGCGAATCCTGGAATAGCATAGGCTTATTTTTATCCCGGAAAAGCCAACAGCTCCTACAGGATGACATCGCTATTTTTTCCACATTTGTCTTTCAAAATCCGCGCAACGTAGTTTTAGATTGACGTGTTTTTTTTTAGATAGGCATAGTCGAGATATTTTCAAGCTTTTGAGTCTGGTTGACCTCGCTAATCTCAGAAAATGCTGTAACGATTTCGATTTTTTTTTTGTATTGGTAGTATCAATTAAGGCTATATAACAACATCAATCAATGGCTACCATTATTAAAACGTAAACCAAATAAAAGATCTTGGCGTAATTATGGATAGTAAATTGAGTTTTATACCACATATGGATAATATGATTAAAAATCTATGAAATTCTTGGGATTCATCATTAGAAATACAAAGGACTTGTTGTTGTTACCTACAACAACTTGGTTGGAAGTGCTGGCTTGGATATTTTTCGACACTCCGCCCCGTGTTTCAAAAATGAAGTCAAAAAACTTTTAAAAGTACGGCAAGATTGTTAGTCATTTATTTATTTTTTTAAGTTATTTTATTTTTCTTGGTTATTTAAGTACCTATTTTAGGGTTTATTAATTTTTCTCTTTTTCATTTTAAATTTCTTTTGTTTAGCGGCTAAATATCACAAAATTTGGTGGTAAACAAAGAGTGTCTTTTGTGTTATGCTTGCTGAGTTAGCCTTTAAGTGGTGTGTACAGCATTATAAAACAATTGTTAAATGTGTCCATATATTAAGATAGGTTGTACACGTTGGGTTCCTAATAAATAAATAATAATTTTTAGTGAGAAATGGTGCAAAAACTGCAATAAATATCTTTTTTGAGAGCGCGTGTACATACGACTACTTTTTGAAGTTTACTCATTCGCGTACGAAGTCGCGCGGGTCCGCTAGTGTGGTATAAAAATATGGCATTACTCTAATAGTACAGAAGTTTGTTTTGTCTCTAGTAGTATAGTAGTTTGTTTCCCTTGAAAAGCCAATAAATAAATACGACTGATTTTTATTTTAAACTTGCTGTTGCTCCGCGTTTATTACCGTTTCGTAAAAATCATAAGATAAAAATGTAGCTGATGTTACTCTACGTCTTTTCAATTACTCTATGCAAATAATCAAGTCGATTGTTGCTAAATTAGGACGTGAAGTAATGGCGTGAAATTAAATCCATTCTAATCACACTCTTAATTATATAACATATCACGCACTTTTGAGCTATGCTGCCTGGTACAAAGGTTGTCAGTCACGCACGGCGGCGGAGTGGTCAGACTCTCGTGCGGTGGCAGACGTAAATTGCGGTGCCATCGATCGCACGACCGCAGGCTCTATATTCTAATGCTACATTGTTGGTGCATACGACACGCGAGGCGGTTAACCGGGATGCTGGGTCTATATTATTGATGTCGCAGTGGGCAGCGACCCTGCTTTTGAATCCGATTCCCACAACTGAAAAATTTTTGTGTGATGAACGTGAATATTGTTCAGTGTCTGGATGTTTATATGTTTACTATAAGCGTATTATTCATTAAAATATTTATCAGACATCTTAGTACCCATAATACAAGCTACGCTTACTGTGGGGCTAGACAGCGATGTTAATTTTCGAAGTATATTTATATACAGATATTTATTTATAAATGACTTCTATTTAGGGTCGCAGCAGCGTGCAGAATAAAAATATGTTAAGATTTATATAAATATATTAGTCCAAGAATAACGTTATTAATTATTATAACATTTAATCTAAACTTATTAACTATGCTCGGCTTATTTTTGACCTAGGTCTTACGATTAATTCCCATAGGAAGCGTGGTAAAAAAGGTATCGCATCACGATTCAAAGCTAGCCTCCGGAATTCGCTGCTCCGACGTAACTTGAACATGATGCGATACGTCCGCTTCTTGGTTAGCAGGCATACTATGGCTATCCCGTGGGTATGCCTACGTAACAAATGTATAAGCCATACTTAATGTTATAAATTTTGTTTGTTGGTCCTTCCTTCAGGCTCTAACTTAGCAATTAACATGATTTTTGGCATGCAGTTAGTTGAAAGAACTTTACTCTACGCAAAAACTAAGCAACCGTCCAACTTGATTTTTGACATACAGTTGAAAGAACGTTAGTTGGTTTAACTGCACAAGAGGGCTGTTCGTTCAATATACAAAATGGGTCCAAGAGAGATTTTAAGAGATAAATTTAAAGAAGCTAAAATTATGACGGTGCATACTCAATACATATTTGCAAATTTAATTTAATATAACAAATTTTAAAAGAAAGTGTACTGTAACAATATATTCTATCATTTATTATTTTTCTTTTTTTTTTTTAAATATTAACAATGCTTAAAAATAAATTAAAGAACACTATTAAAAATTTATAAAAAAAAACTTCCACCCTCAGCTTGCGGGGCTTTTGAATACCCAAGCAACCGGTGGTCAGGGCTCCAGAGTGAGGAACCTCCTCACAATACGCGCCGTTTCAAGGACTACTGCCTTCTGTATGCGACCCTTGATCCAACAACCAAGCGAAAACTTCTTGAGATGTTGGTCGAAGCTTTTCGCGAGAAGACCATTGACTGAAACGACGATCGGAACAACAACGGTCGACTCAACATTCCACATGGCGGTAATCTCGTGAGCAAGGTCCAAGTATTTAGATACTTTTTCCTTTTCAGCTTTCACCAGATTATCGTCATGTGGAATAGTTATGTCAACAATTATTGCACGGCGCACTGATCGATCAACTAGCACTATATCAGGTATATATAACAATATTATTATTAGAAGTAAAAATAAACTTATAGTGCAGTTTACTAGGCTGCATAAAATTAGTCATTCATTTAAGGGTAATTGTAAATCATTGTCTCTCAAGAAGTTCAAAGTTAAAACGGAAGCTTATAGAAAAATCCTATTATAATATCAAGGACTAGCTGATACCCGCGACTACGTTCGCGTGGATTAATGCTATTCCAGACCACAATCTATCTCTGTTACAAATTCACATTTATAATATTAGTAGGATTACATGTATGATAAAAAAGCTTAGGTATGAATTGCTCTAACTTCATAACTCGACAACGAAAAAAAAAGTGGCTCAGTTTATGAATAAAACATTTTTTTAATATGAATTTTTGAGTAACATATGCTACTTTTTATATCAGGAAAACAAATTGTTTCCACGGGATTCGTTAACCGTAATAGCGTGCAACAACTAGTATAGTCCGGTCCGAACAGGTTCGGGATGTCGACAGAGGTCGCCTGAAAATCAGCGTTGTAGCAATGCCCACTATATTACTGCTACAACATAACGTTGAGGTAGTACTCTGTTTGGGAGAAACAACACCACAGATACGTTAACGTAGCATAGTATTATGTCGCTTCCTACATAGTCGCTGCCTATATACATAATACATACATTATATGAATTTGTTTTTTTTTAAATTTTATTTAGTTATCTTATTTTAATATCTTTTTATATGTGCTCCTTGACATGTTGTTGTTTTTTGTGTACTTTATATGAAAATTTTTATGTTGTTTTTTGCCCAAATAAAAGATTTATTGTTATTATTAATTTCTATCATTTATTATTGTTCTTTTTTTTTAATTATTAACAATGCTTAAGAATAAATTAAAAAACACTATTAAAAATTTATAAAAAAAAAATCCCACCCTCCGCTTGCGGGGCTTTTTTTTGTTATTATTATTATTATAGTGTTATATAAGGTAGAGTTACTAACAGATATGCATTTCAATAGTGCTTATAATACTTTATAAGCACTATTGAAATACTACTAGCTACTAGCCCTACTTGAAATAAATGAATTATGAATACTGAATTTTAATTTTAAACTAACATAAAATGGAATAATTCAATGCTGCAGCTAAATCGCCACGTTGGAGCGGTAAATAACTAAGGAAGTTAAATGTAGCTATTTGGAATTTCAAATTTGTTTCCGCGGCCCCAACTCTCGGCCTCTAGGTACTCGTATTTTGAGAAGCACAAAGCCTTTGCCGCGTTCACAGGCAATTGTCCTCCCAGGTGAGCCTCCTTTGACTAACTGAGCAAATATTGTGCGACCGCATTAGATGGTATCTAAAGTGGAGAGCCTGTTCTATAGTCTATTTGTGAACACGTTCGACTACTGATCTGATGTCGTCTCTTGGGTCAGGCTTAATATTTTTATTTATTGAGATTGTCTGTAAAAAAACGCTCATTTCGTGAATTAGGGAACTTACGTTATAATTTACCTCCTTTACAAGCACTCCACTTCGCTCTCATCTCTAACGAAACAAAAATTCTAAAGATTGTTAAACTATAAAATTATGTTGGCATAATTTTATAGTTTAACAATCTTTAGAATCTAAAGTTGGCAGCAATCTGCTGAGTTTCTTGCTGGCTCTTCTCAGTGGAATCTGCTTTCCGAACTGGTGATAGAGTCACTACAAACAGACTGACTTGATATCTCAAAAGTGCTTATAAACTAGGCATACTTGAAATAAATGAATGAAATAGTTTATTTTAGGTTATAGTTATGTATTAATAAAAATTATATTTTATTTAATAAATACCAAGCAAAAAAAAAAAAAAAAAAAAATGAATTTGGAATTTAAAAATTTGAATGCACTTAATTGTTGAAAGCTCACCTTTTTATTTGCTTTTATTATTTTAATTTCAAAAGTAATTTTTCACTTAGCAATACATTGCATTGGCTTAAACTAAGTTTTATAACATATTTATCAAAGCGAGGTTACTATAAAAATGATGAATTTTAATTGAACATTTTGCTTGAAAGCATCTGGCATTGATGTTTCTATCTATCTGTACTGACCCTACCACCGTGCCAGAAGGCACTACCTACGTCAAAACATTGATAAGTACTAGGGGATAATTTACAATTTTACATTAATGTTTCTATCTTCTGAGAGATGGTAGAGGCCCATCTCTGTCAGTACAATTAGACAGATTTGACTTTTTTTTATTTCCTAGGATAACCACTGTAGCCTATATTACTCTCCGTCCCTACAACTCTATGCGAAAAATAAAGATTGATTGCTTAGTTTGGAAGTAAAAGAAGGCCAAACAAACAAACGCATTTATAATATTACTAAGGTGTATTATAATATAGTTTTCGCTCTTCCCTCGGTTGTAGTATGCCTCAAGTTGTATCACGGATCTAGTATGAAGTTTTCATCTTAGTAAAATTAATGAACTCCGTTCGAACTGGCGTAGATTTTTGACGAAGTATGCTTGGCTAGTTTCGAACTTGAATTCCTTTCGGGGTCCTTATTCATGAGCTTGTTTCCGCTTTGGCTTTGCCTAACCCTCCTCCCCTCCGATATCCCTCCTCCCCTACGTCAACGGTCGACCTGCATTCATTAAATATGCAAAGTTTTGTTTCGTATACCAGGTTGGTATTGAAAAGTGACTTTCACGCTGGGGGACACATTCATCCAATATCATACAATACCCGATTGAAAATCAGGTGCTGGCTTATTTTGATCGCTCCATTTATCTCCCGGGTAATCTCTCCCTAGATAAATCCCGCGATAAAATTGTCCTATGTTCATAGACGACCTCCCTGTCACAACAGTGAGCGCTGTGAACTTAAGCACGAAGTCCCGGGTTCGATGCCCGGCAAGTTGGAAATATAATTTCTGAATTCTCTCTGGTCTGGTCTGGTGGGAACTTTGGCCGTGGCTGGAACGGTGATACGGAATTTTATTGTAAATTCCGAATTAAAGAACGTTGTAACTCCAACATCTTAAATATGTATTTATTTATTTATTGTATTATATATAATGGCTGAAGTACATAAAGCAAGTAAATATATAAGTTAATAATATACCCAAGTAAATAACATAAAAAAACTTAACACAATAAAGCAAGCAAGTAAATATTGTTTGTAAGGAAATAACGTGAGTGAGTTAATAAAATCAAAGTCAAAAGTCAAAGTCAAAATATCTTTATTCAAGTAGGCGGCACTTTTGATGCGTACATAAGAATTACACGGTAGTGAGATGATGGCGATAACCACATTCGTAAACTTAAAACTAAAGCTACGAAGGTTCCAAACGCGTACTGGTCTAAGAAGAAGCCCACAATGTTATTTAAAATTATTAGAGCAACCTGGTTAGAGCAATAATTTACACCCAAGCTTTTTTATCGATTACGTAGTCCTTTATACTATAATAGGACTTTTCTATAAGCTTACGTTTAATACAAACTTTGAACTTTTTAAGAGACATCTACATGATGTCAATTGGTAGTTTATTGTAAAATTGTATGCAATTTCCCTTAAACGATTATGAATTTTATGTAACCTAGTATATTGCACTGTAAGTTTATTCTTACTTCTAATGTTTAAATTATTGCACTCACATTTTTTCTTAAATTTAGAAATGTTTTTATGAACGTACATTAAATTTTCAAATATGTACTGACTATACACTGTTATTATTTTAAAATCTTTAAATATATCTCTCAATGACTCTCTCGGACCTTTTTTGTAGATTAATAATAGTTAATTATATAAGTAATAATGTGAGTAATGTACGAAAGTATTTAATGTTATAAAGTTAATAATATACGCAAGTAAATAAGGTATATAATAAAAAAATTGCGTAAGTATATAAAATTATAAAGTATATAATTTACGTAAGTAAGTAAATAATGTATGTCAGTAAATAACGTACGTTGGTTCATAAAGCTAGAAAATAAATAAGTAAATAATGTACGTAAGTAAATAATATTATAAAGTATATAATTAACGCAAATAAGTAAATAGTGTATGTCCGTAAATAACGTACGTTAGTACAGAAAGCAAGTAAACAAATAAGTATATAATGTAAGTAAATAATGTATATAAAAAATTAAATAAATAATTAACGTAATTAATATTATACGCAAGTAAATAAGGTGAGTGAGTAAATAATGTACGTAAGTACATAAAAGAAGGAAATAAATAAGTATATCATGTTAGTAAATTATAATAATTAAATAATGTATGTAAGTAAATAAGTTGAGTGGGTAAATAATGTAAATAAGTAAATAATGTACGCAAGTAGATAATGTAAATAATTAAAAATTGTATGTAAGTAAATAATGTAAGTTAGTAAATTAATAATAAATATAAATAAGTATATAATATTAGTAAATAATATAAGTAAATAATTTATTTGAAGTAAATAAAGCGAGCAAGTAAATAATGTATGTCAGTAAATAATGTACGTAACTAAATAATGTTATAAAGTAAATAATGGAAAAGTAAATATTGCACGCAAGTAGATAATGTATACAATTTAAAAAAATACGTAAATAAATAATGTTATAGAGCAATAATGATATATATAATTTGAGCAATTTAATAAATAATGTATGTCAGTAAATAGCGTACGTTAGTACATAAAGCAAGTAAACAAATAAGTATATAATATAAGTAAATTAAGTAGGTAAGTAAATAATGTACGTAAATAAATAACGTAATTAATAATATAGCAAGTAAATATTGTATATAAGTAAATAAATAAGGGGAGTGAGTAAATAGTGTACGTCAGTACATAAAGCAAGTAAATAATGTATGATAGTAAATAATGTACGTAAGTAAATAATATACATAAGTACACAAAGCAAGTATATAAATACTATATAATGTTAGTAAATGATGTAAGGAAATAATCTATCTTACGTAAATAAACCAAGTAAGTAAATAATGTACGCAAGTAAATAAGTATATAATTTTAGTAAATTATATAAGTAAATAATTTATCTTAAGTAAGTAAAGCAAGCAGGTAAATATATATTTATATCTATAGCAAGTAAATAAATTAAATATATACATCTACCTATAGTAGTACTAATATAAGCACTTTTGAAACGTCAAGTCATTCTGTTTGTAGTGACTCTACCACCAATTCGGAAGGCAGATTCTACTGAGAAGAAGCCGGCAAGAAACTCAGCAGTTGCTCTTTTCCAACATCAACAATTTACATTTTACATTTTAACATTAATTTTTGTATGATGCTTCCAAGCAACCTTGTCATTAATAAATTTATCAATTGTATAACAACCCGTATTCTTCATATAGAACTTTGCTTTAAGTTTTTACAAAAAATATGTTTTGATGGGATAATATATTTCTATTTTTTTCGGTACTTTTGTTTAGTCTACAATTAACCTACAACCGACCTATTAGATAAACTGCTGCAAGTTAGGTAAACTTAATTATTAGGTATAGTTTGCTGCATTTTTGCTGGTTTCTTTATATAGAACTTATCTGTGGAAACCTGTTATTAGTTTTAAGTCAACCAACTTTTTAACTATAGTAATAACAACTGTTGGTTACCGTAAATAAAAAAAAAATGATTAAGGTTTGTTAATTGAATGGCTCCGTTGGCCTTGATGATGTATTAGGATTCAACAGTCTCATATAAATACAGTGTTTGGTAATAATTTGATAGAGATGTTTCCATTGTTATCGCAAGCAATTTGAGCAGATAACTGTGTTATTGGAACAATGCCGTTACCCATCCCGGGGTAATCGCTTTACCCGGCGAGCTCTGTTATGTCCTGCACACGGCAAACAGGGAAAATTTTAATGTTGTCCTAATCCTAAGGTTTCCTGAGAGATCGCTAATAAGCGATAAGGCCGCCTTTTGTTTTCTGCTTCTGTCTTTGTTTTGTCTATTCTTCTTTTGTTGTGGTGTGCAAATATTGAGGGTGATAAAAAAATATATTGTTAAGTGATACTACGTTGAATCAATAATTACTATTGACTATTCCCAAATAAACAATGATCTTCATTAAATCCTAATTATTGCCCTCCATAAGTATTAAATTTGAATTATTTTTTTCATTTCATTTCATTATGATTTTTATATCTTTTATTTTGTCTTTTTAATTTTATATTTATGACATGCCATTTGAGTAAATTTATACTGTAATTTTAATTCGATATTGTATATTAACTAACACTAATTGTTGTTTCAAATGTATAATGTGGGCTTTGCCTGAAATAAAGAGATTATTATTATTAAAATTCTAGATGACACAATGCTTAAAGTTGAAAACCATCGTCTATAAACGGAGTAACGCTCCGCAGGGCATGCAAGGAACTCGTCCTTCAAATTTACGCCCTGTGTCCGTCAACCTAAGTCATGTGTTTGTAATTACACTGGCAACCACGCCCTTCAGACCAGATCACAGCAACGGTGCTTGGCAATACTAGGTACATCCCCGGACGAGCTGTGTCACAAAAAGCTACATAACTACTATTTTCGAACGCTATCAATTGAAGTTATGCGACGAAGCAATTTTTATGCAATTATGTTTTTTTATTTGTAATATTAATTTATATAAATTATATAAAATCCGTGAGTGTCAGTGCAGGTTGCCCTAGTTTTGTAAAATAATTTAGTTTTATTTGATTTCTTGAGACACAAATAATTATTGTAAAACAAGGATATGTACTGCCACATTCGAGCAAATAAAGTGATTCTATTCTATTTTTCGGCAAAGGGTTTTGAATTTTTGAAATACACTTTGAAAAATCTAAAATCTTTTTTGTTTGGTGGGAGGCTTTGGCCGTGGCTTGTTATCACACTACCGACAAAGACGTGCCGCTAAGCGAGTTAGTGTTTCGGTGCGAACCTATTAAGGGTATGACTACTATACTCACTAGGTGATATTGCAGTCAAGGGCTAACTTGTAGTGAATTAAAACTAAACACTTGACTAATTTCTTCAAAATAAATATAATTAACATCATTAAACAAATTGACATATTATGTGCGAGTATGTAACTAACAATCAAACAAAGGCTTCCAACGGGATCTGTAAAAGACTAATAAATGAGGCGAAGAACGCGGACACTAGCTAGGGCAATGATAATCTTGAAGTTTGGCACCCGACTATTGACAGGCCCGAGAAGGCGGCCAGGCCATCGACGTTGGGACCCGCCATGCATTAGGGGTCAAAACCTTTGCGAGAGTGCGGTGAATACGCAAGTGAATCCCGTACTCTCACTTGTTTTTTTCTAGATAGACTTGCGCTTGACAACTATTATGCCTGATGTAAAGCAATGATGCGGTCTAAATTAGGAAGCGCTTGTCAATGAATATTCACTCTTGCCTTGAAGGCATTTAAGTTGGATGAATCAGGAAACACCGAAGCCCATCCAAACTTTAGCAGTCCGTATCAGAAACGTAGATGAAAAGCGCTTCATGCGTTCACTTATAGGTCTGTCGAGGGATACACAGCGTTTTAAGTGGGTGAAAGTCCTTATTACCACTCCGTTTCCCCTAACGTAGTGGTATTATTCAGGCATTTTCTCTGTTGAAAAAAAACAACATAGAACAAAAGAGGGCAATGATAATCTTTATTCAAGGACGAGTTTGGAACCCTCGTAGCTTGAGTTTTAAGTTTACGAATATGGTTTCGTCATCATCTCACTACCGTGGACGTCTCATGTAATGTACGCATCAAAAGTGCCTACTTAAATAAAGATATTTTTGACTTTGACTTGACTAAAAATAGTTATGCAACATTACATAATACTTTAATAATGTTTTATAGAAAGTACGTTTTATTTCACACGAAACCATAGAAGCCAACGCGTGCTACGTCAAGATAGAGTAATCTCAGTAAAATATGACCACGAGCGGATTGTGGCGGGGCTGAGTTGAAAAACAAACTTTACACTATATAATGGTTTTAAACTTTGCCCGTAATGGGATTACACTTGATTTATTTACATATTATGTTAAGCCTCAATTTTATTAAAATAACCTTGTTTTATTATACTGTTGCCTATCGCTGGTATATATAGCGTACATTCTTACGGGTGGAAAATATCTCTACGTATTTCTGCACACTCACGGTTGGACCTCTCTGGTGCAAGGGTTGTGCTGTGGTTTTAAGTGAGAGGTTCCGGGTTCGAACTCCGGCAGAGTATTTATAATTTTTGAATTTTCTCTGTTCTGGGTAACTTTGGCCGGAGCTGGTTACCACCCTACCGGCAAAGTCGTGCCAAATGATTTAGTGTTCCGCTACTATGTCGCCTGGAAACCGATTAGGGTTGTGGGTATATTATTGCCATACCCCTTAACAGGTTAGCCCGTAACCATCTTAGATTGCATCATCACTTACCACCAGGTGAGATTGCCGTTGCTGGCGGCGAGGGAGAGAGAATAATAAGAATGTCTTCTATGTATTATATATGTATGCAAAGCCCACTACAACCCACTGCTAGACTAAAGGACTGAGGACTAACGGACTCCTATCAAAATCATACAAAATCTCTTAGTGCGAATAAAAAAGAAAAAAACAAAGGAATAGAAAACTAATTAAGTGATTTAAAAGAAAAATGAAATAAAAAGACACATTTAACTTAGGAGACTAAATTACTAATACGGCTAGCATGGGCAGGAGACAATAATCTCCCCTAGAAAGGATAAAAATGTATCTTCTCCCACAGCTTTATCAACTTTAAAAGAACTGGCTCACAAGTGGAAATAATATCCAAATAATATATGTGTAATATTAAACGGGAGTAAACTTCTAATATATCATGTTCCCGTGCTTTAGCCGGTGGATATGTTAATTATATACCCTGTCAGGGGTGATCATCGGGGGACATATTTTTTGTTTCCTGCCTGTGATATATTATATATTTTTTTTTTTTTCATATTTTCTCTAAATAAAAAATAAAAATAAATAATAATTAAATATTCGGCAATAATACGAGTAATTCAATTGGCTTAATATAATATTTCATTGGGTAATTATATAAATGCCAGGCAATATTATCCCTTAAGCCAATCAAATAAACAGTTTCCCTAACCGACCACGGTGGTCAAAGTTTTCAGAGAGATTTTCCACCTACGCCGGAGATATTGCACAAGTGCGTGCACAGTACAAGCCCGGAGTTTCGTGTAGGTAGGTACGTATATATATTATATATCGTATATACCTACCTCGAAAATGATCAGTTATCGGAAGTTAGCAGATCATTTTTGACACTCTTTTTTTGGGGGTAAAAACGGCAGAACTATTAGTAAAAATCATCAGGAACCCTAGAACTCAGCTGCATGCGAAGAGAACTCCGTTTTATTTTGTATCTGCTGCCAAATGCTTTACTAACTTCACCTACACCGGAGATTGGAAGTTGGCGGTGATTCACCCCCGTACCTCGGAGAATACGTTAAGCTGTCGGTTCTACTACTTCTTTCGTCAACGTAAAACGTCACTTTTCGAAAGTCGTCGTAAACAATTGCAAGATGGCAACCGGCAGGGTTGCCATCTCCGACACTACGTGAGACATCTTAGGTAATTTTGATCGCAAGCCTTATAATAATTAAACGGCCGTTCATTTATCTCTTTTATTTATTTCACATTGTTAGTACGGCTGGGCCACCTAAACTAACTAGATAGAACTATATAATTTATGGTAACTATAAGACAAATGAATTAAAGATGACATTAAACATTATAAAAGACATGATATTACACCATAACTTCAACCGATTGAGGTCCACTGCTGGACATAGGTCTTTTGTAGGGAGTTCTGAATTCCACGGTCCTGGGCCGCTTGTTTCCAGCGGCTCCCAGCGACTCGTTTGATGTCGTCTATCCACCTCGTTAGAGGCCGACCAACGCTCCAGCACCTTGGAACCCCAACGATGGACGGTTACAAATGAATATAGTGTATTAATACTAATACATTTCATATTGATAGACTTATATTTTTACTCTTAGAATTAATATATTAATAAAAATATTTATAATAAGAATATAAATATAAGTCTAAGAATATGAACGGCCGTGCCCCGAGCCAGCACCTGTCTTCGCCAGAACATGTTGTATAACAAGCGAGGGTTGAGACCAGCAAAAATAAATGTCGGCCGAGCGTGGAAAATAAATAAAGAATACGGCCGACCAAGCGTACAGAGTTACTTATGTCTTTTATTAAACTGAAGGTTACCTAACTTTTTATAACATAGGGTTATAGGTATGGGGATAAAATACACTTTATAACTACTTTACAACTAGCTATTAAAATAGTAATTATAAGTTGTAATAATAAGTAACTGGTTGGCGCAGTGGGCAGCGACCCTGCTTTCTGAGTCCAAGGCCGTGGGTTCGATTCCCACAACTGGAAAATGTTTGTGTGATGAACATGGATGTTTTTCAGTGTCTGGGTGTTTATCTGTATATTTTATGTAATTTATGTGTACTAAATTTATAAAAATATTCATCAGCTATCTTACTACCCATAACACAAGCTACGCTTATTTTGGGGCTAGGTGTGTATTGTCGTAGTATATTTATTTATTTACAACTGAGGCGTTATTTTTAACTGACTGCCCGTCTGTCTGTATCACGGCCGCATATCACGGTAAGACTACTGAACGGATTCAAATGAAACTTTGTGTGATTTGACTTCAAACTGCGAGGTAGGACAAAATATATTTTTTTATCACGGAATTCAGATCAGTTCCTTAGGGAGAGGGGTGAAGGTTTTTTTTTTTATTTTTTAATTACACTACAAGTTAGCCACTGACTGCAATCTCACCTGGTGGTGGTGCTTTCTAAGATGGTAGCGGGTCAACCTGTTAGGGAAGTATGGCAGTCATACCCGTAATCGGTTTCTATCCGACATGGCACCGGAACACTAAATCGCTTAGCGGCAAGTATTTGTCGGTAGGGTGGTACCTAGCCACCCACCAGACAATTTTTTTTGCTTTTTCGCCATAACTTACACATGTGAATCAATTTAAGTAATTCCTTTTGTAGATCTGATGAATATGATTGGAGATAGAGGATCGAACTCCTCAGCGGACCCCACCAAACCCATCACTGAAAGATTAATGATGCTGAATATTAAATAGTGTTGTTACATTTTTGAGGATTTCACTTCTAGGAATGGATATAATGAGTTCCAAATACAGGTTTTTTCCAAACTTAAATGGAGGCCTTAGCCTATTGTTTAGTAATGAAATTGAGATAACAAATAAATTATTTTTAATTTTCATTTCATTTCAAACTTAAGGGTAGGCTATTTATATCTGTAACAATACCTACCCTTAAGCATACAGCTGCATACCCTGTACAAACCTCCCAAAATATACGCGGGCAAACCGGCAGTCCAAAGATATCCTTTTCGTAACTAAATAAAATATTTTATTCGTAGTTTTGTAAGTAATCTGTTCATCTTCTCGTCGCAAAGTGTTTACATACACATTTGTACGTGAGTTCAGGGACGTAAGGTTATAATACCCGGTTGTGGTTTATGCGGCGGTATTGAGCAGAAAGCTTTTAGCGTTGAGTAGCATCACAAGTGGATTAGTAATGATTCCGAACGAATTGAATAGGGGAAATATTGAGCCTGGCAGATGTGAAACAGCGAAACTATTTTGCATAGAAAATATGCGTAAAGGGATGATTTTTTTATAGCTTCTTCAGCTTCTAAGTTTTTACATATTTGGAGATTAGTTATTATTTAATTTTTATTTATTAATAGTAAGATTTAAAAGCTTTATATTAAACTACACGTAGGGCTGCCTAGACGCAGAAATACTTAATTTGTAACTTTTTATATATTGAATATTAATATTTCATCTAAGTTTTTTTTTGATTTCGTTTAGTTTTTATTATTCTGTTATGTAATAATGTAGATGAGTCATAGTTACCAAATACAAATTAATTTATTACTATTATTATATATATATATATATATATATATATATATATATATATACTAGCGGACCCCATCTGTTGGGCTGATTTGTGAATCTAAACCATCCAGAGTGCCACCCAAACGCTTACCAAAAAATCCATTCAAATCGGGCCAGTCGTTTAAGAGGAGTTCAGTGACATACACACGCACATAAGAAATATATATATATAATATAAAGATATATGTTTATTTTAGTAAATATATGTATTTATTATTAATATATATTGTCTATTTATTTATATTTCTTTTATAGATTTTCTTCTTTTCTTTTCGCCTCTGCATGTTTTATTGTTTGCACTGTCCAACTTTCATGTTTTCTTTTATTACTTTCACCAAAATTGTCTGCAAGACATTGTTTTTGCAATAAGACCGCCTTTGCACATAGCTGTATTTAACTTTTTTTTTAATTGTTTTTAATTTTATATTTTCTTTTCTTGTCTTCGTGTGTGATTTTAACTCGGCCATCAGGTATGGATACATGAGACATGGGTTGCGTAATAGTAGCCAGTAGTAAGACTGCAATCTCAAGTGACGATAAAGTCCAATATGATAGCAGGCTTATATGTTATGAGTAGGGCAGATATACCCCTTATCGGTATCTGCGAGACATCGTACCGGAACGCTAAGCTAAACGGTACGTGTTTGTCAGTACAAAAATAAAAAGCGTTGTTTACGGACAACGTTATACTTCCCCTTGTTATCACAGTAAAGTAAAAGCAAGTACGTAATGCACTGAAGTCTGTGCCCATTACTGCGCCGCTTACAGCATGCAGTAGTTAATGCGAGCGCTATATAACCGATTAATGGCGCCGCCGACACTGCTGCAGTTAGACTAACATTCAAGTCGACTTAGGTAACTAAGGTACTCGGTATCGACACAAACCCTGTTATACAAACTAAGTGGCAGTAAAGCTATTATGACAAAGCTCCTGCCCTCCGGGGAAATACTTACGCCATAATTTTATAATTTTTTGTAAAGTTTTTTTTACCTACTTGGAAGTAGTGTTAAATTAATATTTTTTTAAAATGTTTTTTTAACTGACTGAAAATTTTCGGAAAAAACAGGTTTTGAACCTGCGGCTCTCTGACAATCGAAGTCTGAGCGCATTTACCACTAAGCTACGGTTTTCGCACCGCCGATTAATATCGGCATCGGCGCTGTGAGAACCGTAGCTTATCCAGTAAAAAAAAATATATAACTTTATTACCGCCATGCTTCTTTCTGCGGCCAAGCAGACTTTTCTATGCTGAAGCATTATGACATGCACTATTGCAAAATCCACGCTCCCGAATTACGTGCAAATGTAATAAAACAGCTATCAAACAACACCTTACAGATCTTCAGAAATACATTCTTTGCAATTATGTGTGGTACAGATGAATCTCACAGAATGCGCAGCTGCCAGAAAAAAGGGCGTGAATAAGATGTGAACACCAAAATCACCATCAATGACATTATTATTATTCGACAGCCGATCGGCGCAGTTAGCAGCGACACTGCTTATTGAGTCCAAGGCCTGTTTTGTTTGTTCTGATGTTGTGTTGTTGAGTGTTTTTCAATGTCTGGGTGGTTTACATGTATATTCTAAGTATTTATATATATTATAAAATATAGGTTCTTATTACAAATGAAATGATGTTGAGTGTCGATGGTCTATAAGTATATCAGTAGTTCTGTAATAAAAACAAACCACAAAAACATAACAGATATCGACACAAATGCTAAATAGTTTTATTTTGTGAAAATAAATCCTTATAGTTCTGTTAATGGAACTGCTCAATGCAACTTAAAAAAATCTCTCTCACTTTTTCTCTCTCTCTGTTCTCTCTCAAAACCAGGTGTTAACTTGCTCGGTATTATCTACAAAAAAGGAGATTAAAGGTTTCCAATATTCCTTAAAATTCCTGCAAGATAAATACCAAACGGAAAACTTCAATTATCATAAAAGTATAATAAATTCTAACCACAAGTATTATCATGGAAGATATTCGTGTATAATGGCATAATGGTGTAGAAACGGAATTTATTTTAACGATTAGTCGTTACCTTGTGCCTTTGAATAACCGCCGGAGATACGCAGGCGGGAGATAGAGTCCTATTTATTATGCAAAATATTACAGTTCAGGAACGCTACTGAATAATTTATTTTCGATTATTTTAATGCATATTTTACTTTATATTTCGTGTAATAGATATAATTAAATAATAATAATGTTCTAATAATATCGTTTATTTCTTTCGTCAGAATTTTATCTATATATTATGAGTTGACGAACTGGTTATCCTAGCTAGATTTTATCTGTGTTAAGGATAACCAGCCCTCTCCCCCGTAAATATACATAAACAGATTAATTAAAAGAAAAATAATAGTATAGTATTTCATGTTTATTTGTTCACCACAAATAGAAAAAAAAACAATAAACACAACAAAAATATACCTAAAAAGTAGGATAAAAAGGGCGGCCTTTTCGCTTGGTAGCGATCTCTTCCAGGCAACCTTAGGATTAGGAAAACCAAGGGAATATTTAGCTTCTTCGTAAGATTTACTAAGCAAAAATGTTGAAATGAACCGTCTGCGTTAAGCTTATTATACTTGCGCTTCATTTAATTGTCAATTAGAATCATCATCATCATCAACTGCTTTTATCCAGCCACTCATCAAACCAAGAGTTGATTCTTCTTCGACATCAATAGGGTCACAGGAGGGGTCCTCACCTTGAACCGCCAATTAAAATACCAATACAAGGTAGCGCCCTGCCTAATGGCACTTCAGTTTTTTTTATTCCACTGCAATAGTAGTATAGTGGCGAACCTGTTAGGGGGATGGCAGTCATAATAAATCCATACCACCAATATGTTTCTACGCGGCATCGTAGCGGAACGCTTAATTGCTTGGTGGCTTTGTCGGTATTTTGGGAACTGGAACTAGTCAAAATTCAAAAATTATAACTTCCCATATTGCTGCTGCTGGAGATAGAACCTGTGATCTCCAACACATAACACCATAGCACTCACTACTTCGCCAAGGAGGTCGTCTAAAACTTTGGTTAAACTCTTCCAACCTGCTTGCAGCATACACGTTCTCAGCTCTAAATCGCTTTCTCTTAAGAGCCTCTTCAGCCTCCGATTAGCAGTGGGAAACCAAGACCTGAATTAATAAACCGACAACGAGCCAAGAACAGGTTCTCAAGTTCGATCTTGAGCACATAATTCTCGTTACTTAAGAACGCCAACTAATTCTTTGCTCGATATTCCAATAATACTTTTTCCATGGTAACACGTTTCATATATCAAGCGCCACGTAGCATAGCCAATCAAATAGAGACATTATTTAAAAAAAACTTTTTAGGCGGGAACTATATTCAGAAAGGCGGTAATTAAGATTGTTCCAAAATAATTTAACCAAAGCTCTGAACCGGAAAGCGAAGTTGGTCGTACAACAAAAGGGAAAACTTCACATCCTAAAACTGTAGTAGGTAACTTTGCTGGGAGATACGAGTATATCCAACTGGCTTTTAACTATACTCAGATCGATAGTCGAAACTTGTAAGCTTTCGAGAATAAACGGTGGAAAGTTGCAAATTAGGGCCGCATTTCTATGCCGACTTCAAAAAGTGCCAGTAATTCAGTTGTATATTTTTGTTAGTTACCTACCCATGTTTGACGAAACTACAGCACTAATTTTAACGAGTTTTGGCAAGGATATACACAATGTATAATGTCCTGGAGCCCCAGTACGGATTGGTGGACATACCACACACACCTTTGAGAACATTATGAAGAACTCCCCCCTAAAGAACCTCCCCCACCCCCCAAGTAAAGTCGAAGTCCGTAGCCTTTGGGCTTTTATCAGTTCGTCGCGCTTTATTGGGCTGGAGAAGGTTAGAGGATACTTTTGTTCAAGAAAAACACCAGGCGACTGCGCTCATGGAATTTAAAAACAAAACTTTGTTACTACTACTACTAGTAGAGCTCGTCCGGTAAAGTATTACCGCCATGCTTATTTCTGCTGCAAGCATTGTTGGTTAGACTGCAGGGCGTTGTTGCCAGGGTTAATTCAGGCACACGAGGCTTATAGCCTCAGATTAACGAACGCAGAGCGACAATTTGTAGCTCCAATTCCTTACATGCCCCGTGAAATGCTGCCTCATTAATACACCGTAGTTTCACCATGCATGCCCTTGTAAGTGTTGCTCTGTATATAGACGACGTTTCAAATTAAAATTCAAAAATTCAAATTCAAATTCATTTATTTCAAGTAGGCCTACTTTATAAGCACTTTTGAAACGTCAAGTATGTATGTTTGTAGTAACTCTACCACCGGTTCGGAAAGCAGATTCTACCGAGGAGAGCCGGCAAGAAACTCAGTAGTTGCTTTTTTCCAACATCAACATTTACAATCATTTTGCTATCTTGCGGGAGATGAGAGCGAGGCTGTCTGCTTCCAATCTACCTTGTCATTGAGAAAATTCATCAAATGTATAGTAACCTCGCTGTACTAGATTCGTTTTTACACATTTTTTAAATGTATGTATTGGTAGGTCAAGAATTTCCTTAGGTATCATGTTGTAAAAGCGTATACTCAACCCCACAAAGGAGTTCTGCACCTTTCGCAGACTATATGCAGTTATCACTGATTTATGTCCCCTGAAGTGATAGAAGTAATACAAGATACTTTTCATCCCGACATTAAGCTCGGTTCCTTTGAAGAGGGAGAGTGTTTGACGATTTTACATTGATAACTCCGACATACTTATTTAAATAATTATTTTTGAACTATAGAGGTTATAATATGTGTTTAATTTTGCCCAAACTGTGGTTGGAGATAGAGGACAGAACTCCTTAGCGGACAGCAAACCCCTTATTTAAGGCTTAGCGATACTGAATACTTTAAAATTTTTAGATCTGTAACTAAATTTAATGCCACATCAAAAAACAAAATCAAACGCAGACGAAGTCGCGGGCAACAGCTAGTCTATTTAACAAAAAATAAACCTATCAATTTCAACGGCTCACAGTAACACAGATCAAAATCTACAAAAATATGCAAGTAAATAGTGGAATTTCGGAAACAGACAGTACAATTTTCAGTCCGGGAAAACATACTAATCTCGGTATATTAAAAAAAACCTGAACGTGAAATTGTATCGCACTATCTTACGGATATAAGTCCACCATTATACCTTTAAGTTATTAACGGTGTAATAACGAATTGCGCAAAAAAAGGCGTCGACTCTAGAGCGCGATTATTAACTGGCAACGGAGCGAGACCGCCCGCGGGCTTAATTTAAACGAAACGCACAGACCTACCGCGTGTCGTTATTATATATAGTCGGGTATATTTGGAACGTGGAACATAATGCTCGTTACGGGGAATAAAAACATCGCATCGATAATAAAAAGCGGTTATAGCCCAGTGGGTAGGACTTCGACTTCACTTTCCGGGAGTCGAGTTCGAATTTCAAAATGCACTTCTAACTTTTCTAAGGTATGTGCGTTTCAAGCAATTAAAATATCACTTCAGCGGTGAAGGAAAACTCGATGAAACCTGCATGTTTGAGAGTTCTCCATAATGTTCTCAACTGCGTGTGAAGTCTGCCAATCCGCACTTGGCCAGCGTGGGAGACTACGGCCTTAACCCCTTTTCTTGTGGGAGGAAAACCGTGCCTTGTATTAGGCCGGTAATAGGTCGATATGATGATATAGTTCATAAGTTAAACGAACTTATCTAAAGTTAGAAGTGCTTAATGGGATTCGAACTCGCTCTCCTGAAAGTGAAGTCGAAGTCCCACCCACTGAGCCATTAGTTTTTCTTCTGGCTTGCGTTATAAATACCATTAAATCAGGCTGAAATACTATGGCCATATTATTAGTGAAGTTCAATATAACAAATTCTATTGGTGAAAGGGTTTTTAAAAGCGGTTCAGTAGTTTCAAAGTTCATCGATTTCGAGTTATAATTTTTTATGTAGCTCAGAGAAGTTTGACTTCGTTCACGTATACAACCTTTTTTTTTTAATTTACAGTGATTAGACGCACCCGAGATCAGCGCTATACCGTACTCAATGTAATAATTCCAAGCTGCCCTCTTTATGTTGTGTACTTCGGCCCAAATTGACTTTTTCATCAAACAGTTTAGGTTTGATGGCGTACTTCATTTCTACATTTAAAAAACTGTACCTACACGATATGTTTTTAAAGATAAATATTTGTTAGTTGTTAACAACAACTAACAAATATCTAGAAATAACGACTTCCCTGGCGCAACGGTGAGCGCTGTGAATTTAAGAAGAAGGTCCTGGGTTCGAATGTCGGCATGGGCAATTTGGGAATGTATGGGCTTTGGCCGTCGCTAGTTTCCACCCTAAAGACAAAGACGTGCAGCTTAGCGATTTAGTGTTCCGTTGCGATGTCGCGTAAAAACTGATTAGGCGGAATGACAACCATACTCCCTAACAGGTATGCCCTAGCTTAGACTGCATCATGCCATACTGGTGAGATTGCAGTCAAGGGGTAAACTTTTGTGGAATAAAAAAAATTTGAGTACTTCCATAGCTCCACTTTCATCATTAGTATAATCAAATCAACCGATTGACGTCAACTGCTGGGCATAGGTCTTTTGTAGGGCGTTCCAAACTCCACGATTCTTGGCCGCTTGTATCCAGCGACTCCCCGTTTAATGTCGTCTGTCAATCTGGTTGGGGGTCGACCAACGCTGCGTTTACCGGTGCGGCCTTGCCACTCCAACACCTTAGAACCCCAACGTCTATCGGTTCTCCGAGCTATGTGCCCCGCCCATTAACACTTCAGATTCGCAACTCGTTGAGCTATGTTGGTAACTTTAGTTTTCCATTCTGTTTTGACCACGTAGAGATAATCCTAACATAGCTCTTTCCATCGCTCGCTGAGTGACTCTGGGCCTTCTTATGAGGCCCATAGTTAGCGACCACGGCTCTGATCCGTAAGTCATCACTGGCAACACGCACAGTTCGAAGACTTTGGTCTTTGGGCACAGGGATTTTGGACGAAGAGATGTCACGAAGTTTCCCGAACGCTGCCCATCAGAGTTGGATCCGGCGGTTCGCCTCATTCTTCAAATTTCACCTACCCAACTGGATCGTATGTCCTAGGTTTATGTATTCGTATATCGAAGAGATAAATGAAAAAATAAAAGTATTTGGTTACTTCCAAAAATGGCTACACAATTTCTGTAAAAGCCATGTAGCTCATCGATTGAACTTTCAGCCCAACTTGCTCCTAAAAATAAACGGTAAAAGGTGAAGCGAGGCGAGCTAGAAGAGCGATTACAATAGAAATCCAGTGCGCTTGATAGTATCGACTATCGTTACTTTATAGCGGTGATTTTAGGCTCTATTGTTCAGTATATAGCCTGGGCCCTGCGTTAACATAATTATGGAAATAAAACTGTAACCTTTTAATCTTTAAGTGCCAAGTTTTTCACAATTACCTTTATTTAGAAAGTGTTCGATTTTTCAGCTTTTCCATTGGGGTTTTCTTATTGTCTTTGTTTAGATAGGATATTAAAGTAATTAAAATACTTGCTTCACTGGTGAAGGATAACATCGTGAGTAAACCGGCTTGCCTGACAGACCTACATAATGTTCTCGAAGGTGTGTGGAGTCCACCAATCAGCACTATGACTACGGCCTTGACCCCTTCTCATTGTGGGGGGAGACCCGTGCTCTATAGTGTGCCGGTAATGGGTTGATGTGATGATGATGATGATAATCCATTTTCAATTTTATGCGAAACACACGTCATTTAGTTTCGTAGACGAATAGTAGTAAATATAAAATTTTGTTATGACCTATTAGCACAGCTAAAACCCCCCGTGGTTTGATGCAAGAATTGATGGTGATAACAAAAAAAACCTGGCTAAGTTTGTTGTAGGCTCTTCTTAGACCAGGGCGCATTTGGAACCCTCCTAGCTTTAGGTTTAAGTTCACGAATGCAGTTATCACCATCACTAACATTAGTGTAACATGTTAAATGTATAAACGCTTCATAAGTTTCTGTAATAAGGTCTATATGAATAAAACATTTTTGAATTTGAATTTAAATACTCAGTAAAATGAATAAATCACTCACTAAATATCAGAACATTTCGTTACGACCCATACTTAACGCGGGTGAAACCGTTTGGTATTGCTGCAAAAATAGACAGATCTCTTGATCAATATAGAATTTTTGTATAAGTACTTTTCTTTCTACTCTATATATTAACATTATGTTAACAAATGACGGCCGAGTGGCGCATTGGGCAGCGACCCTGCTTTCTGAGTCCAAGGCCGTGGGTTCGATTCCCACAACTGGAGAGTGTTTGTGTGATGAACATGAATGTTTTTCAGTGTCTGGGTGTTTATCTGTATATTATAAGTTTTTATGTGTATTATATTCATTAAAAAATAATTATCAGCTATCTCAGTACCCATAACACAAGCTACGCTTACTTTGGGGCTAGATGGCGATGTGTGTATTGTCGTAGTATATTTATTTATTTATTATAACAAATATAAATAAAGAAAGAAAAGTACTTACCTACTCTGTAATAAAATTCTAGTCAAAGGAATGAGGACGCAATTATACTTACCTAATTGACTATTTAAGTGTGTTCCAATGAAAATCTTTATTCAAAGTCAATCAATTAGATTTAGCTTCGGAAGTAAAGTTTTTAATTCTCTAGTCCCTAAGATTAACTTTAAGCTAACTTGGTTCCACGAAGGATTAGTACTCCAATAAGGTCCTTTGATTAAGAGATTAGATGACGGGTTTCTTTGGGACATCGGTAATCACTGTGGTTTTGTAAATAGGAGTCTCCGGATTCAAGCAACTTGGAAATGTATAATTTCAATCAACCTATAATCGGTTCACTACAGGGTACGGATCTCCTCCCAAGATAATAAGGGACCTAATAGACTAAAGACTATAAATAGACTATAGACTATGTATAGGAATAGACTTTAGACCGTAGACCACAACGCTGGCCAAGTTCTGATCATTGGTAGACTTTACAAGCATTAAGCGTAAGCTTATAAAAAAGTCCTATTATAGTATAAAGGACTACGTAATCGATAAAAAAGCTTGGGTGTAAATAATTGCTCTAATCCGGTTGCTCTTCTAATAATTTAAAATGACATTGTGAGATGGTGATAACAAAAAAAAACACCCGGCTAAGTTTGTTGTGGGCATCTTCTTAGACTAGGACGCGTTTGGAACCCTCGCAGCTTTAGTTTTAAGTTTACGAATGTGGTTATCGCCATCATCTCACTACCGTGTAATTCTTATGTACGCATAAAAAGTGCCACCTATGGGCCTTCTTGAATAAAGATATTTTTGACTTTGACTTTGACTTTGACATTATGGAGATCTGTCAAGCATGCAATATATGCACCACCTAACTATTTCCTGTATTTGCTTTCTTCGCCATTGGTTGCCAGGAAGAAATCGCTATGAAGCGATAAGGCCGCCAAATTTAAATAACTTTTATTTTTTCTGTAATTTTGTGGTGTGCAATAAAAGTATCATTCATGTGCACGATATTTTCGTATACCGTTTGACATATTTTATATCTTTTAAAATTAAAGTACCAAATAAATATACTTTATTCTTTATTTCATACAAAGGTTTATCTCTTATTTAATCCTTCAAGAGGGTAAACAAAAAGTTTGTTCCCTAACAAATTTTCATATATTTTGATAAAAATAATTACTTACTTACATTAATATTTACAAAAAATATAAGCCGTCTAACTGTTCACTTATGGGTTCCCAAAATGTTGGCGCTATTGCCCCTTTCAACTATACTTAGCCATTAGACAAAATAAGCGCCAGCTCTTGGATTCAAGACCAATTGGACACGATGTTAATAACGATGGGCCCAAGATATCAAACGAAATTACAAATACTGAGTATTTATGACGCTTAAGTTGACTAAAAAATCATCATTATAAGATATGGAATATTTATCCTTACAAAAAAAAGGCACTTTGTTATCAAGACAATCTTATGTTGATAAATCTTGCCATTTAGATCAAGATACCAAATGAACCCAGATTTTGCTTTATTTTATTTAAACAATAAACTTACATCATTAAATTTTTAATTTAAGTCTCATAATATTCTAAATCATTTATTTCTCTCCGTATTCATTCTCTTCGATTCTCTTCTCGAGCGGGTAAAGATCATTATCTACACCCATGTACACCCAACAATGTAATATCATCATAGTAAATAAAAGCTGTATTTGACAGTTTGACAGTTAAAAAATATGATTGCTTCGATCGTCACCAAACTTTACAGGATTACTCGCCAGATCAATCCGGAGATTCCCTGAAAGTTTCATTATAGGAGGTGGGATACCCCACTAGCACTGCTTGCTTTAATACATCAAACATTTTCATACTACCCAAAGTTAACGAGGGTAAAAGGCTTGTTAAAACATAAAGGTAAGATATATAATTGTGTCATAAACTTTCTTGTTTAAATATTCTCTTTGTGAGAACATCTAAGTGCGTCGATTACGCGTTTCTGCGAGAAAAACCTTGCGATTTACGAGCGTTTTGTTTACCTTTGAACTAACAAAGGTGAAATAGACAATACAAATTGTTAAAGGTACAAGAGACCATAAAGATCTAAGATAAGATCTCTTTTGTTTTCTCGTAATTAGAAGGCCAAGGTCACACGTAGGGTAAAGAATTCTTATAAAACAGAAACTTTAAGGTCTAACCGTCTAGCTTAGACGACAACAATGAAAATAATATGTGTGATTATTTTAAAGACTTCCTTATATCTTATATTATTATTTTAAAGACTTCCTTATATTCCTTTATCTTATATTATAAATGTGAAAGTGCATTTGTTTGTTCGTCCTTCTTTACTAAACAATAATTCTGCTTGATTTTCGGCATAAAGTTAGTTAACATTACGGAGAGTACATTTTTTAATTCATCCGAAATATTCGCGAGGGCTCATACTGATGACTTTTTGCCATCAGAATAAAACGCATAGCATCCTGGAAGCAGTAGCGGCATTCTGAAGGCGTTATTAAATAGATACGTCTCTCCAATTTACAAGCTATATATTTAAGTTCATGTAGGGCTGCCTGGAAGCAGAAATTGGTATGATGATGAGTAAATTATTTTGTATATATAATATTAACATCTCATGTAGTTTTTGTGATTTAGTTTTTAATTATTTTGTTATATAATAGGGTAGATGGTTCGTAGTTACCAAATAAAGAATTTTTATTATTATTATATGCTACTTTTAATCCCAGGAAAAAAACGGTTACAACGGGGTTTGTGAAAAACGCGGGTAACATCTAGTATTTTAATAAAGAACAGAGGGCTCGATTCAATATGAGGTGGTCGATCACGCCAAAGCACTGCAGATATAAGGATTTTCTTTCAAATTATCGTAGTAAAGAGTTACGTCACAAAAACACACGCTATTGTATATGCAATTAAACCTAGCATATTCAACTACAAATCGTGAGGGCCTGGGTTTGATACCCGGGTCGGGTCAACAGCTAATAAGTATTGGGTTTTTCTCTATGTTATCAGTAGGTACAAGCATGGATTTAAGATGTTATTCCATAAGATGTTTAAGCAGGATACGATGGTTTTAACGTACCATAAGTACCGTCCGTATTATTTCTCTTATTTATGGTAATTGGAACACCATCGCCTTTAAACAGAGCAATACTGCGCAGGGCACGCAATGACCGCATCCTACAAACTACCTCTCTGTGTTTGTATAGTTTTAGGCGTATAGGTAGTACCCGTGTTCCTGTAATTACAATTTTATTAATAATAAAATATATTTTTTCAAGGAAATAATAATTACAAACTAAAATTAATATTTACAATAAATATACGCCGTCTAACTGTTCACTTATGGGCATGGTACCCAAAATGCTGGCGCTATTGCCCCTTTGAACAGCTAGACTTAGCCGTTGGGCTAAATAAGCGCCAGCTCTTGGGTCGTCAGACGTAAGGACCAATTTTTGCAACACTATGTTAATAAAATTTTTCGTGTCCGAAGACCATGCCAGAGTCTCAAACGCAAGTGGAGTGGTTTTGGAGTGAAACGTGCGTAGAGGGTACATTGCCGAAGATCTGTTTGGTGTGGAGTGTAATGATTGAGGAGATTATAAATTACACCATACAGGTTCTCCTGCTTTTCGCGGACTGTAGCAAATTAATTTTCATAATATATCATGGATATCCGCAAGGTAACTCCTGCTTCTATCCAAAACTGTGGACCCTTCGAACAGCAAGACAGGAATGCTGCTTAGCGGCAGAAATAAGCAAGGTAGTGGCCAAATTAGTTGTATCCATCCCCGTGCCTCGTAAGCACGTAAAAACTTTTACAGCTTTGCTATCTTTTCAGACGTGATTTGATAACAAGTGATACAATTTCTTCTCGTCTATAGGTAGTGAAATAAATGCCGCCCTCAGGAGTACTGGAGGAGGCTGGAGGTAATCGCTTTGGGGTGGTAGCGATGAAACGCTGAATTACACAATTTAAGGCAAAACCGACGTATTCAAATGAGGGTGGATTCTACGTAACTCTTTTGCATGAAATGGCAAATGAGTTTTCAAAATGTATACCCTTATAATCCTTTCCTTTAGATATCATTGTGGAATCTGGTTCAGATAATTATATTAAACGAAAACGAACGAAAAAAAGCTTGGGTGTCATCTATTGCTTCTTAAATATTTTCAAATGACAATATGAAATGATGATAACCACAGCTGGAAAATGTTTGTGTGATGAACATGAATGTTTAGCAGTGTCTGAGTGTTTATTTGTGTATTATAAGTATTTATGTCACAGTGTTTCAGGAAATCAAGTCACCTATGTATATCTACTTATGATTGTAAGAAATAAAATAAATATATGGATAATATTCATGAAAATATTCATCAGTCATCTTAGTACACAAGCTAAGCTAACCGTGGGGCTAGATGGCGATGTGTGTATTGTCTTAGTATTTCGTAGGTATATATTTTTTTATTTATATAAAAATTACCTACGAACACCGAACATTCCACATATTTTAATATATTTTTACTAAATATTGTCTCAACAAGCGCTTTTTAATTCTTTAGTATCATGTCACGAGACGTGTAGAAATTAAGAACAAATTATACTGTAAGTTAAGTTATAATTTAAATAATATATCTCTTGAACGGTAAAAAGCGGTGATAGCCCAGTGAGTAGGACTTCGACTTTACTTTTCGAGGGCGGAATTAGAATTCCAGCACGCACCTCTAACTTTTCCAAGTTATGTGCGTTTTAAGCAATTCTATCACTTTCTTTAACGGTGACGGATGACATCGTGAGATTGATTTCCGTAATGTTCTCGAAGGTGTGTAAAGTCCACCAATCCACGCTGGGCGGCGGCGTATCCCAGCGCGGTGGTATACGGCCTTAAACCCTTCAAATTGTTCTATTAGACCCGTGCTCTATAGTGGACGGGTATCTTTGTACATTTAGTTGCCCGTAATTCATTGACGGCTGATTGGCGCAGTGGGCAGCGACTGTTTTCTGAGTCCAAGGCCGTGGTTTCGATTCCCACAACTGGAAAATGTTTGTGTGATGAACATTACCGTTTTTCAGTGTCTGGGTTTTTCTATATATATAATAAGTGTTTACGTATATTATTTATTAAAATATTCATCAGTCATCTTGGTACCCATAACACAAGTTACGCTTACTTTGGGGCTAGATTGCGATGTGTCTTGTCCTAGTTATAATTAATTATTAGTAGTTATATTATTATAATTATTTTGTATAAGTCGTATGATAAGTAAATAACAACCCTAAATCTCAACGAGTACATGCTTCAAAGCTGAAAGAGATTTTATCACTCCAGTTAAATAGATGAGGTTACGTTTTCTACTTGCGACTGAAAGCAAAGCGTCTTTAACCTCAAAGACACTTTGCTTTTATTCGCCTGAAAAAACTTGAAAGTATTCATTAGTACTGAGTGATTACTTAGAGGTATCAACTATTTACTGTCTTTTACCTATTTTTTTTTTGTTTTTATATTCTACTACCCATTACTGCAATATCACCTGGTGGTAAGTGAAAATGCAGTCTAAGATGATAGCGGGCTAACCTTTTAGGGAGTATGGTAGTCATACCACCTAATCGGTTTTTACACGACATCGCACCTTAACACTAAATCACTTAGCGGCACGTCCTTGTCGGTCCTTGGTGGTAACTAGCCACGGCCAAAGCCTCCCACCACATCAGATCAGAGAAATATCAGAAAAAATTAATTACCTCTTACAGTAATATATTATTTTCCTAAGGGACCTTTTACAACATTCACAGTTGCGCCAGGTAGCTCGCTGGTTAAAAAACTTTGTCTTATGTGGCTACGTGGATGGATCACCGATTTGGGAGTAGTAGAGGTTCGTGTGTTTATTTATTGTATGGAAAAGTGACGTTTGACAGCAGTGATTGCAAGATTTACGCCTGTCGCAAGCCTGTCGCGAGATACGTAATCACCCTGCCGGTCTGGTCCGTCATTTAATACCATTAATACAACATAATTGGTGTTAGGCTTCAAAATGTAATAAAAAACGTGAGTGTATTTATGTAAACGCATTAGAAGTTATACTTCTTTATCGGCGTAAGAAAAAATCAAAAACCAAAAATTCTTTGCCGAAGGCTCGACTCGCTTTGGAGTTGTTTGGTGGGCTCCTACGGGTAGCTCATGATACTGATGATAATTATTTAGTATTTCACCTTAGTGATTGATCTTCTTTTAGCAAGCGCAGCATCTTATCTAATATTATAGAGAGTGTGTCGTTTTGTTTTTTTGTAACCTACGTTTCGCCGAGCCGATCTTGATGAGATATGGCAATGTTTGCATCTTGAAGACAGAAATAGCAACATTTTTTTATTCCTAACTATAAGAGGAATCGTTTCTGGGATTGAAAAATATACCTTTATTACATGCACGGTATAAACTTGACAGTTACACCTATCTTACAATAATTAAATTGTGCACAAAAACAGCTTGAAACCCGGATTACGGACACTTTTTAGGATACAAAAATTAAGGCGTTACTGTTAGGTTTTTTTTAATAAGTGTGGTCAAAGTCGTGGGTAATAACTAGTTTGTTAATTAGTTTCTCAGTGAATTCTCTCACACTAACTCTAATAACAGCTATTTGAAGAGATTCTCAGCAGCAAAGATTAGCCCACGTACCTCGATGCGACTCAATTCCCTCCAGATGGCTGCGAGCCCTTTGATCGGCCGAGCGGACGTGTGAACTACGAATTCGTAGAATGCTTGGGACCGAATCAAATGTTAGAAGTTGTAACATCGTTGCTAGATTGTTTGTGTATTGATATATATCAAAGTATATTTATGAGTGAAAAGTGATAAATGCACCTGCAGCAGTTATATTTGCGACGTCTGAGTCTCAGTACAAGAATGAAATGTATTTTATTTGTGGTTAAAGACGTTTATTTTCTCAACAGAAATTACAATTCCACTCAACGAGAATATCTACAACTTATTTTCATGGAGGTTAAAACTACAAACAACTGCACGAACAAAACAAACAGAAATAATAAAAAAAAAATTTAAGGGTAAGTTTGTTAATACTGCAACATACTGTCAAACATGGCATGACATGGCCAGGACCACATTTTGTTATATTTTAATAAAAGTATTTATTGTATTCATTATACATTAATGCTCCTCCAAAGCTTATGATTTTCTATTTTCTATTTTGGAAGAATCATTACTGGTTGTAACCGGGGGATAGAAGCGACTGCAAAAGCTCGCCATGAGAAGAGTTCCAGGGCGCGATGACGACATGCGGAAGAGATTAGTCAAGCTTGGTTGACATTCCAGCCGTTTAGTTCAGTTCAGTTCAGTTTAGTCCGAACGCCCGTGACTGTAATAAGGAATCACATCCGGATGACGTCAGAAATCCGGGGAGCTGTATTGCTAAGGTTGCATACCTATCGAAGATTTTTTTGGTCAGGTATCTAAAATAGCTATAGCAAATCAAAAGTTTTCACAAACAACATTTACAGAGGAAATGTAGCTCGGTAGAAAAGAAGTATAAAAATGGTTAAGATATCTTTTGTAAAAGATATCTTAACCATTTTTATACTTTACCATTTATATACGAAATGAAGAAAACACATAATAGGTAGATAGATGTCCATACAGATGTACATAAAACACATCCGTTATCCGGCTAAGTTTTTGTGGGCTCTTCTTAGACAAGGGCGCGCCGGAACCATCCTAGCTTTAGGTTTAAATTGGCGAACGAAGTTATCACCATCATCTTACAATTATGTAAACGTGTGTGTGCGCAAAGGCGCCCTTATTGCTTAAAGCGATTTCCTCCAGACAAGAATTTAGTTAACAATTTAGTTTTGTCTTGAAAACCTGTCCAAGCATAATTGCATATATTACATGATTCAAGCGCGTGGGAAGGTATATTCAACCAGTTACTCCACTCCTCGTATAGTTCAAAGAGATACGTAAACCGTCGAGAGGGGAATGTTCTGATGATTGCGGCAACTTTGACTGCCATAGTGGGTTTATTTTGTTATGCGAAGTAAATTATATTTAGCTAATTTATTCACTGACGTCGCGCTTCATAAAGTAGTGTTGGTCCCAGAGAAGAGTTCTAATTGTATATATTAAGGAATATTTTATTTTATTAGTTGGTGTAAAGATTCATCGTCTTCATTACAATCATATCAACTCTCACATTGAGAAGGGGTTAGGGCCGTAGTCCACCACGCTGGCCCAGTGCCGATTGGTGGACTCCACGCACCTGAGTGAAGAGTATGGAAAACTCTCAGGCATTCAAGATTTCCTCACGATGATTTCCTTCACCACACAAGTGATATTTTAATTGCATAAAACGCACATAACTTAGACAAGTTAGAGGTGCGTGCTGGGATTCGAACTTGGCTCCGCCCCCCGAATGTGAAGTCGGAGTCCTACCCACTGGGCTATGACCGTTCATGTGTATGTTATACAGGAGATGTGAAGATTAGTGTTTCATCGCTTATAGGGTTTACTTTGCGGATTTCCATAATATACAACGATCATTAAACTTAATTTGCTACACTCCGTGTCAAGCAGGAGAATCTGTACGGTGTAATTTACAATTGCTTAAATCATTATACTACTCAACATACAGTTCTTCATATCGGATCGGACTATACATTGCAAAAATCTGTTTGAAGTTGACTATAAAGAGAGATTTTTATTTAATTTAAGCACTTTAAATATCACTTGCTTTAAACGGTGAAGGAAAACATCGTGAGGAAACCTGCATGCCTGAGAGTTCTTCATAACGTTCTCGATGGCGTGTGTAGCAAGCGTGGTAGACTACGGCCTTAACCCTTCTCACTCTAAGAGGAGGCCCGTGTCCTGTAGTGACCCATTACCGGAATAGGTCGATGATGATAATTGTTATGATGATGACGATTGAAGAAATTATAAATTATACCGTACAGTTTTTCTTGCATGACGTGGATTATATAAAATTTAAATTTACTCTTCTTAATATTATTATCATAGCCATCGTAAATCCCACTGGTGGACGCAGCTTTTTTTCGTCGTAGGAAAGAGGGTTTAAAAGCATACCCACGCAGCGCAGACCTAATGCAGGTTGGTGGGCTTTAACGGTTATTTACACACGTCATGTTGCAATGTCGTACTATACACAGTGTTTTTGACCTAAATCTATTTAGAATTTGATCAGATCACGCGTCTGTCCCGTGTTATGATAGCACTGTATGCAAATCACGTTCTCGCTGCATTCATGCCATGATTTATGCAGATTCACTGCAATCACATCAGTGTTAGAATGTTTAGCAGCCAACTGGTACTGTAGAATACATATTTCCGTACCTACTAATATATTTAAACTCCTTGGGAAACTATTAGTTTTTCCAAGATAAATAGTATCCTTTGTCCTTCTTCAAGATACCGGCTGTCTATGCCCTAAATTTTATGAAGATCGGTGCAGTGATTAAGCCGAACAAAGATCAAATCTAAAGGTAAAATCTTTTCGTCCTATAAAAATCCATTGAGAACAAATCCGTGGGATTGCTATAATATCTAGCTTAGTAAGCTTGTTGAATATAATACATATATTAACACGTAAGGCACTCCTCCGTTCGTACAATTTTTTACGAAAATTGCACGGACGGAAGAGTACGTAATTTCCCACACTTGTAGTTTATATATAGAAGGAGTGCAGAATGCTCATATTTTTCAAATCATGCATAACACATTTGTTCTACTTTTTGACAGTTGAACCCTATTAGGGTTGTTCTCTATAATGTTCCGACTTATAATTTAAAATAACTATAGTCGAATATTAACAAGAAGGCCACCATTAGTATCCATAAATACTTATAAAATGCAGATAAACACCCAGATACTGAAAAATATTCATGTTCATCACACAAACATTTGTGGGAATCGAACCCAGAGCCTAGGACTCAGACAACAGGGTCGCTCCCCACTGTGCCAATCGGTCGTCTAAACCATTTATTTTTAGTTATTTGTTAATTTAACTAAAGAGAGAAATAACACTTATAACTTAGTACCCAAGTATTCCGACTTTATTCCGTTATACATTTATTTGTAAACCCTTAATCTTAATCGAGGGTGGACGCTCAGACTCTTACATTCTTGTGGATTTTTGCAAGTATATATTTTTGCGTCTTTTGCAGGGTTTTTGCTACACAGCTATTTGGGAGAGAAAAGCTATAAAAATAACAGTTTTCAGTTACATCTTGTGAGATTAATAAATAATATTTGTTGTGTCGTGCAACATTTCTGAAATGAAAAGATTATCTGAAATGTTTGAATAAAGAATTATTTCAACATAATGAAACGACAAATATCCTTAATTAGGATAAAAAAATTACACTCAAAAGCTATCCAAAATGTCTTGCAAATACGTGACAACGCAAGACACGATATTGCTTTGAGGCAAATCACAAAGATTACTTTTTTAAGTGCATATAAAGAACCTAGAATTTTAGATTACGCATCTCCAAAAAGAATCCAATTACGAACGAGTGTGTCATTCGTGGACATTTTCATTTATCATTTGTAATACGGTACGAAATGAGGGGAACCAAGATGACGGATGTATCTTTATTACACGCTTCAGGTAATATTTCCCCTTTCTCTCCCGCTCGCCCCATACGTACGAAGGTCATTCATATTTAATCAGCCAATTTGAATATTCAAATCGACGTTAGCTCTATGACCATCATCATCAAAATTTTATTGCAACCTGTAAGTTTTTTTTTAACAGCCTTTACAGAAATTATGGCCAACTACCCCGGACTTATCTACATTTGTTCCACAGCGAATGTTCATGACATTTTGCCGGTGGGTATCTTGATACATATAAGCATCCTTAGCAATACCGGGAACTGCCCCGGAATTCTGACGTCATCCGGTCGTAGTTCCTTACCACGGTCACGGGGGCGTTCAGACTAAACCCAAGGCCAAAGGCCCACTCAGTCTGTCATCTCAACCTAAACCGTCCCTTAAGGTTGGTCATACATTCCGCATGATGTGATCGAGCCCTGGGACTATCCCCCGATTCATCTTGATATCAACCGATGGACATTTTCTGCTGGATGCTACAGCCTCATACCGCTAACGTTCTATTACAACCATTATATTGCATATTGCTGACTTGCTTTGTCCGAATTCATGTCAATATTAAATTGTCGATTAGCAATATGGGCCTTTAAAATCGAGTCAGTGCTTATTCTTCAATTGCTGGCCAACTACGGACCCGGTTTCTGCCTGCCTGTACGCTTTCGGCAAGTGGATATTAATAAAATATAAATTATATATAATAAAGTGGTACCGTTTGTGTTTCTTTATAAATACCGAAGTTTCCGCTCTAACAGTTCCCTGAAACTCGTTCGATATTGTATATCCACCTAGTCGGGGATCTTCATATGCTACCGGTCCACCAGACTATGTGCCTCGCCAATTGTCACTTCAGCCTTTAAGCTCTCTGGTGCTTGATTACGTGGATACTCCGAGCATAGTTAGCATGGCATAGCTCTTCTTATTATCCGTTAAATGATAGGATAGTCTGGTATTGTAAACAGATGAATTTTAAATGGAATCTAATGTTGGAGAAGTAATCGGTGCCAATAAACACGGAGGAAGCTACATCCTAGGAGAAAATGCTGCGACAACACCTTGCACTTCATATGTTAAAGCCTACGTTAAGTTAGGGTGTAAAGTGAGATGTGCTCGGGGCGTCTTCTCTGTTTTTGTACACAATGCACTGCATACAATTATGGTTGAATAAGGATTCTGTATTTTCTTAATTCTGTGAATAAAATAATTACAATGCCATTCTAATTTTTCTTTTTCCTCCCCCCCGTCCGCGATCTAAATTAGCCTCTAAATCTTTGTTAACAAGGTAATATTTCGTATGAAGTTGTGTTAATTCGCTGGTAAAGGTTACGAGCTGCCCTTTCTTCCCTTTCTCTTTACGCTGTATCGACCTACGAGTATTATATTTTTAGTATAGTGGTAATCTACTTTGTACTTCGCTAGCTATTTTTGACCATATTAACTTTTTGTTAACTTCATTGCTCATTAATTGATTAAGTTCTTTAAACCTTTTGAAGTACTGCTAACCTTGACTGTTTGACTTTGCCATCAAAGTAGTACCACGATATCAGTAGCTGCGACCACTGTTTTATTCCACTACTAGTTAGCTTTGAAGCGGTGATAGCTCAGTCGACTTAAGTATCGGGGGCCGATTTTAAAGAATCCCAGCACGCAACTCCAACTTTTCCGAGTTATGTGTGTTTTAAGTAATTAATATATCACTTGCAACACAATGGTGAAGCAAAACATCGTGAGGAAACCTGCATGCCTGAGAGTTCTACATAACGTCCTCAAAGGTGTGTGGAGGCCACAAATCCGCACTGGGCCAGCGTGGTGGACTACGGCCTTAGCCCCTTCTGATTATGGAAGGAGAGCCGTCTCTGTAGTGAGCCGGTAATGAGTTGATATGATGATGATGATGACTAGTTAGCTCTTGACTGAAATCTCACCTAGTGGTAAGTGCTGATATTATCGAAGATGATAGGGGACTAACCTGTAGAGTTTATGGCAGTTATTTTAAATTCATACCTCTAATCGGTTTCTACGCTCTTGGTGGCATGTCGGTAGGGTGGTAACTAGACACGGCGTAGCCTCCCAAATAAAACAGACCAGAAGAAATTCAGAAATTATAAGCGTCCAAATTGCCCTACTGGGGACTAAACCCTGGACTTTTTTACCCTGGAGTTTATTACCTGACGAGCATTTATTAAGTTATAATGAACTCCAGAATCAAAACGATCCGGAAATTTAAACTAAAATTACAAACTCATTAAACAGTATGATGTAAAATATTCTGAACCTTTTAACGGCCTTTTTAATAGTTTTAAATGACAATGTGAAATACAAAATAACTGAATAAGTTTGGTGTGGGCTTCTTCTTAGATCAGGATTCAGGATGCGTTCGGAACCCTCGTACCTTTAGCTTTAAGTTTAGAAATTTAGTTATCGCCATCAACTCACTTCTATGTCATATTTTACATGTAATTTACCCATCAAATGTGCCATCAATGTGCCTTCTTGAATAAAGAAATATGTGACCTTGACTTTGGCCCACTGTTGGGCGCAGAAAGATGCCTGAATCTAGAGCTTAGAACTTCCACACCACTGGCCCATTTCAGGTAGAAGGTTTGTTAGTTCAGTGTTAACAACAGTGTGTATGTATGTGCAATCTACTGCTAATACTAATCGGCATGTTATTCCTAACAAGATTATCCTATTCATCACAATCTATTACTGTCAAAGCGATAATTAATGTCGCGATCATGAATCAACTTAATGATTAATGTTATAAAAGATTAATTAACCACACAAAACTGTTCACGATTTTGTTAGCGAACGCGCATGTGATAAATAGGAGATGGCGTCAAAAAGTATTAATACCAGACCGCTAACAGAACTAAAGACTATTCAGAATTTGCGACAAACTTTTTTATCAGAACTATGATATTTAGACAGATTCGCGCATATAATATGAATGCACGAATGCCGTATGAACCGTTTGTTTTCCTGAAAGGTTTGAGAGTAGCAAAGGCTACTTTTTATAAAGTCAAAAAGTCAAAAATATCTTTATTCAAGTAGGCCCACAGGTGGCACTTTTGATGCGTACATAAGAATTACACGGTAGTGAGATGATGGCGATAACCACATTCGTAAACTTAAAACTAAAGCTACGAGGGTTCCAAACGCGTCCCGGTCTAAGAAGAAGCCCACAACAAACTTAGCCGGGTGTTTTTTTTTTTTTTTTTGTTATCGCCATCTCACAAAGTAATTTTAAATTATTAGAAGAGCAACCTGGTTAGAGCAATAATTTACACCCAAGCTTTTTTATCGTTTACGTAGTCCTTTATACTATAATAGGACTTTTCTATAAGCTTACGTTTAATACAAACTTTGAACTTTTTAAGAGACATCTCCAAGATGTCAATTGGTAGTTTATTGTAGAATTGTATGCAATTTCCTTTAAACGAATTATGAATTTTATGTAACCTAGTATATTGCACTGTAAGTTTATTCTTACTTCTAATGTTTAAATTATTGCCGTCACATTTTTTCTTAAATTTAGAAATGTTTTTATGGACGTACATTAAATTTTCAAATATGTACTGACTATACACTGTCATTATTTTAAAATCTTTAAATTTATCTCTCAATGACTCTCTCGGACCCATTTTGTAGATAGAACGAACAGCCCTCTTCTGCAGCACGAAAATAGTGCTAATATCAGCAGCATTACCCCAAAGTAAAATTCCATATGACATAATGCTGTGAAAGTAACTAAAATATACCAGTCTAGCAGTTTCTACGTCGGTCATATGGCGTATCTTCTTTACCGCATAGGCAGCAGAACTAAGCCTGTTCGATAAATTATTTACATGAGGGCCCCATTGAAGTTTAGAATCTAACGTTATTCCTAGAAAAACTGTCGTATCCTCCAGTTTCAGTTCCTCATTATTAAGTAGTACAGTGGTTTTCACGTGTTTAACATTAGGTAAAGTGAATTTTATACACTTGGTTTTTTTTCCGTTAAGAACCAAATTATTAGCTTCAAACCACTGTACCACTTTAGCGAGAGAGTTGTTTACGTCGTCAAAAGCTAGTTCACGTCGATTTATTTTAAAAGTCAGTGATGTATCATCGGCAAACAGAACTATCCCGTGTTTATCCTTGGCAAGGTAAGGAAGGTCATTAATGTAAATAAGGAACAGAAATGGTCCTAATATAGACCCCTGTGGGACACCTATTTTCATAACTGATCCATTAGACCGTTTTCCATTCGTTATTTCCATATAAGTAGTCTATGTTACTTACCGTCGTTTCACCTAACTCTATGCCAAAAACGAGATGATTGGTATTTGGTGTTTGGTTAGGGCGTAAAGTCATCATTATCATCCGCAGCTTAATGTCCCAGTGGGCACATGCCTCGTCTCTCATAGAGACAAGGTTTTATAGTATCGAAACCACCACTCTGCTCCAATAAGGATTGGTGGGTTTTACGATTTTTATTATGATCATCATCATCATATCAACCCATTAACGGCCCACAATGAGAATAGGTAGTAGACCCGTAGTAGTCCACCGCGCTGGCCCAATGCGGATTTGTGGACTTCACACACCTTTGAGAACATATGTACGTGATAAAAACCGACCGACGGTTTAACGTGCTCTCCTTTCTTAACTCCGGGCTTGTAATAAGAATAGTTACACTTTAACAGTAAACCCACAATATCTGACCATCTAACCGAATAATTGTTAGTTAGCACATGTCAATATAACCGTGTCATTGTATATTATAAAATGTCGCAATCGTCAGAAAATGTATGATAATTAATTTATTAAAAAGTAATAAATAAACAAGTATATTTAGACATTTTCAAAAAACTTCGAAATTTAAACGATTTTTTTTGAAGCTGTAGGATTTTTATTCACTTTACTATTCACAATTGATCCTTTTGAAACTATTGGAAATAATTAATAATCCTAATTGATTATGATACTTGCCACTAGCTGGCGTGTAAATCAAGAAGCGTGGAGTATATGACATATACTTACGACCAATCCAAATTATTATTTTTAAATAGCGGAAAGTACACAGAAAAAAGATCAGAGTTACTCCCTAGTCGCGCCTAAAGAAGTTTTACTTCAAAAACAAACGCACTTTCGCATTTATAATATTATTATGGATATGGATAGGGATAAGGTCTTCAAAGGGCGAAACATTATTTTCGGTTCGCAAGAACTTCGATTTAATGGATTTTGTTATTGTTTATTACTGATAAAAGGTTTGCTTTTGATCGTGAGCACCAGCTGCTGTGATTTTAGAGGGGTTTTATTAGATCGAAAGTTATCGTTTGGCTGCGAAAACACTCGATGTTAATGGACCATGCAGTCTAAAATAAAATTGCATTAGCCTGGAAGGTGGATTGCAGTTTATTGAACTGTAGAGTACCTACTTTGCCGAAAAATGCAAAACTCATCTTTTTTTTTAAACACGTTTATAGTTGTTTCTTACTAATTCTATGGCAATCGTGGGTGTTGACAGCCGTTTGGCGCAGTGGGCAGCGATTCTTGACTCCCACAACTGAAAAATTGTTGTGTGTAGAACATTAATGTTTTTCAGTGTATGGATGGGTATCTGTATATTATAATTATTTATGTGTATTGTTCATAAAAATATTCATCAATCCTCTTAGTAAACAAAACACAAGCTACGCTTAAGGCTAGATGGCGATGTTTGTATCGTCGTAAAAAAAAAAAAAAAAAACCGTACGTTTTCCTGGGATAAAAAGGAACTCTATGGCAATCTTATTGATTGGTAGCTTAATAAGGAAGGACAAAAAAAGAAACTCAGTTTAGCATTTATAATATCACTTAGGACAATTTTCAAATCGCTAATTTGGCAATTGATAAATTAATTTTTTTTCTCGTCTGGTCTGGTGATAGGCGTCGGCCTTGTCTACTTACCACCCTACTATAGACATGCGATAAGCGATTTAGCGTCCCGGTACGATGCAACGTAGAAGCCAATTAGGGTTATGAGTTTCATAATTCATACCCCTAACAGGTTAGCCCGCTACCATCTTACACAGCATCATCATTTACCACCAGGTTACATTGCAGCCAAGGGCTTGTAGTCAAATAAAACAAAAGAGCAGATCTGCGCCCAGCTGTGGGATCACTGCCAACGAACTTCTGGTGGTACGGTGGATATTTAAAAATCTAGACTTGTGTCTATGATTTGAAAGTAGTGCTGTTCTCATTCATGGGTCTACGGTTAAAAGGTTACAATACTTTGTTTAACTTTAATAAAGTCTATATAGATGATGTTAGCCCGCTACCATCTCTCACCACCAGGTGAGATTGCAGTCAGGGCCAACATGTAGGGGAATAAAAAAATATTATGACAAGCCGGCAATGGACAAAGTGCAAATTCAGCCGAGTAATCTTTGAAATCTAGTTTCACTCAGTCAATGAATGTAGAATTTCTCACAAGAAAACGAGTGAAGATTCAATCTCGACTTGTTATCTGTGAGTTGAGATTCCGCCGACGTCCTCAAGACGGCTACAGCCGGAAGCCCTTCATAATCTCTCGTTTGATCTCATCGTGGCCCTGAATATTTAACAACTCGACCCTTTTTTGCATATTATTAGAACCTTAAAATATCACAGGTAAGCACGGTGCCGAGTAATTTACCCGACTTTTTTAATGATGTTATTTTATATCTACATTCTTTTATATTGTGATTGACGCAATTAAATTTCTAAAAGATCTTTGGCAATCGGAAACTTTATAAATGCTTGTATTTATCGCAAAGCCGTTTTCAAAAAGAAGGAGACACTCGACTGTATGTTATTACCTTTTTTTTGTTTATAAAGCAAGAAATCAATATTTTTTATAACTTTGTTAAGTCGGTGCAAAGTAAAATGAAGAAAATGACTAGGTACTGTTAGCGTTATTGAACGTGTTAAGATTATTTACGTTTGTGGGATTATTTAAATATTTTATTATAATATTAATTAAGACAATTATATGAAGGATGGCGTTTGCTATTTGCGGATGTTAATTTAAATTGTAAAAATAACCGATTCAAATAATATTTACAAATATAATTTAGATATTTTTTTTCTATACTATTACTACTATTTAAATAGTTACAACAATAATGAAGTAATTTATATTAGCTTAAATATTAATTGTATGATTGTTTCCTCTTTGGTCTGCATACCGAAAAAAAAACCAAAGAAGATAAAGATGATGCCAATTATAGATTCAGGCGCGAACGCTCAACGTACTTGGAATAGATATAATTTTAGAAGTGTTAAGTTCAAAGCGAGAGTGATAATTAAAAAAATGTTCTAAAACACGAATTAGGAAATAAAAGTTGTGGAAATATGTATTAAGAAAGTTATTCAGAACTATCAGTCATCAGCCAACAGCACTTTCCTTGCACTATATAAAAGAGTACCATATACAAAGGATACCTATAAATAGTATTTTTTTAAATTTTAATTGGCACGGACTTAAAAATGTAGAAAATATTTTTTTTTTTGCTTTTTACTTGTTTAACGAAGTCGGTTCATTATTTCAATTTTACTAACCTTTAAAGGGGTTGCTTAAGAAATGTACGACGCCTTGGCTAGGAATTCCTATTCAAAATGTTCGTCATCATGAAAGAGTTATCTTTTATAGCTTATTTGTTATAAGATAAGTATATTTCCAAGGTAAGAAATTAATTTCCGTTTTAGAGAAGAATAAATAAAATGGCAATACAATGGCATAAGGCGTTTTGACAATGACACTTGTGGCATTAAAAAGTGGCATTGAATATCGGAAAACGAAAAGTACCAGATAAGAATGATATTTCTATGCATTTGAGACTTAGTGACATATAGTGCCAAAACAGCACACACTCAGAATCTTAGCATGGATGGGCATGCTCTGTACGGAACTACGTTCATAGAAAGCTGCAATTTTTAAAATACATTTATAGACTATTGGTTTTAATTATATTTTACTACATTATATTTACGGGAAAAGTGTTTAAAAGTATAGTTCTGTTGGGTTAGGTTAGGTTAGGTTTCATGATTTTATCCTATTTTAAAAAGTGTATATGACTCGACCAGGTGTGGAACAATCCCTTAAACTTATTTTAATTATCTTTTTAAAAATCGTCTAAAATATTTTATTTTTATCTACTTTTGTTGTTTTATACTAATTTGTTTTTATTTACGTATATGTTACGTAGGCATACCCACGGTATAGCCATAGTATGCCTGATAACCAAGAAGCAGCCGTATCGCATGTTTGTGCTACGTCGGCGAAATGAATTCCGGAGGCTAGCTTTGAATCGTGATGCGATACCTTTTTTACCACGCTTCCTATGGGAATTAATTGTAGGACCTGCCAATGTAATTGTGCCACAAATCGGGCAAGCGTAATAAATAAGTATAGTTTAAATATATAATAATTAATAATGTAAATCTTAGACTAATAAATTCATATTAGTCTTAACATCTTTTTATTCTGTACCCTGCTGCGACCCTAAATATATATATAAGGAAATATAGATTATCATCAGAAAGTTGAGTTCTTGAGCCATATTGGGAGTGTCTATGCGCTGCTTCTATAGGTGTTGATCGACTTTAACGATTATTATAACATGTTAGTGATACTATATCTCGGTGAAATATTCTATTACGTATCTGTATTACTTATAGAATAATTGCGTCGCTATTCTACCCTGTTCGCTCGTTAAATACATACCCCGCGGGTTGCCTGTAAGAGATTCCTCACGATATTTTATATATTTCTATTTATACGTATTTATCTAAGGGTTTTACTTTCCAATTTGAAGAACATCACTTTACCTGTTGTTCCTGAAACAAAACAGAATAAATGGTTAGTTTAGACGCGACATCGTTAAATTCTATTTCAAACCCTTGAAAATTACAACGCGATCCTATGTGGCCGGCGGGAATTTGTGCCGTGTTCCATTTCTACTATTTACCAATTTTAGTTGCATAAATACAATAAATGACACAAAAATACACTGTATCATCAACCAATAGCCTATAATAGTTCACTGCTGGCGTATAGGACTTTTCAAAGGCTACATTCATGCCAAATTTCATCTAAATCCGTTCAGCCGTTTTTTGCGTGATTGAGTAATAAACACACACCACACTCACATTTATTATATTATTAATATAGTAGGATTAGATTATACATTGTGAGATGGTGATAACAAAAAAAAAAAACACCCGGCTAAGTTTGTTGTGGGCTTCTTCTTAGACCGGGACGCGTTTGGAACCCTCGTAGCTTTAGTTTTAAGTTTACGAATGTGGTTATCGCCATCATCTCACTACCGTGTAATTCTTATGTACGCATCAAAAGTGCCACCTGTGGGCCTACTTGAATAAAGATATTTTTGACTTTAACTTATATACATCTTATTACTAATATGTGATGGTATTCCTTAGCGCCCACCAACTCATATAAGAGAAACGTGGTGGCTCTCGGCTAATGATGATGATGAAGATTAACCAGGACCGAAGCGACATGTTTAGCGTGCTCTCCGCAGCACGGGGTTGACAACGCCAATTTCCGAGAGCTTTGTACAAATTTGTTTGTCTAATTAAGCCTTGCAGAGTTGAGAGCTGCACTAATTACTGCGAGTGCTTACGTGTAAATTCCTAGTCGCTGGATGTCGCTCTAATTGCATGCTTCCTAGGGCGCAGTAGAACGTTTGGTACATCGTTTATATAAAAAGTTCGGCAAGTTACATGATAAACATAAATTAGTAATGACTGGTTTCAGCGGAAGGCGTTCGCGTGCTCTTAGCCTTTAGAAGTTACAGTCATTGAGGACAGCTTTCTTTAGTTCCGGCTCAGGCAGGGACGTGTTCGTTCCATCGGACTTTTGGCGTATACACTCACTCCCATCGTATACGTGGTCTTTTTTTTAATAAATTTAGAGTGACAATCTTATAAATACTATATTAAATAAGTTTTTATAAGATTGTCTTTTTGCCTGCAATAATAAATATTAATAAAGCAATATCCTAATCCTAATAATGTAGTTAGAGAAGAAGAAGAATGTAGTAATGGCAAGATAAATAAGGCAGTCACATTAAGATACTTGAAACAATCCGTGACAAATAAACAAATAAAACATATGACTATACTATAATGTTTATAAATTATTAAGAAAATATTTGATTTTATTTATTTGATATAGTAATAAAAAAGGAACATCTTTATCCTATTAATGTTGTACTACTGGACAAAGGCTTTCTCTCAAGAAAGAAGAGAATAGAAGAGTAGAGAAGTTATATCCCTACCGAGAAATCTGAACAGACAAAACCAATGAAGGCCAAAAAATACCCACTCGGGAATCTAATCCAGAACGTCGTGAAATGTAGTTGAACATACTCGTGACTAGATAAATAGGTATTAAGCTACTTGCCTGCTACTACGAACAAACAAAACAACCTCTAAATAATGTTTTACATTATTAAGAAAATGTATGATTTTATCGATAAAGTTTAAAAATTATTAAAACATTTGCTAACATTTGTTTCAATTTGTGACTTAAATGTGCGCTACCTAATGTTTACTAATATTCATCACAAGTAATGAAAAAGTCCAGAAATAGCAGCCGGCAAGTGTGTCGAGTTACCATTACCGGACACACCAAAGGCAGCTTTCTATGAAAAATACCACTTCACTTTTTGCTACGGCCACTGGGTACTAACCCAGTGGCCGTAGCAAAAAGTGTCTAAGTTTGCGCCCTTGGTTAGTTAGAATATTTAACATTGAGCTAATTCTTGGTAAATAAATGAGATCACAAGCCTACGCAGTATGTAATTTTATTCTTCAAAGGAGATTTCTTACAAGCGGGTGTATTTAAATGTTATTAATTCGCTCTTTGATGTAGAGTAGGTACGTGGAATAGAGACAATGCTGCGGCCAGACTATCAGAAATCATAGCATATCTATATCGGTATTTGTTTAAATCAAAGTCACCACTGCGCCCGGGTCATCAAAAAGCTTTTTTTGATATTATTATTCTAAGTAGGTTATTCCACTAAGAAGCCAGTTGCATTGTTCTAACATCATAATTTTGACGGCCTGATGGCGCAGTTTGTAGCAATCCTGCTTTCTGAGATGAGATGTTCGTGTGATGAACATGAAAGTTTTTCAGTGCTGGGTGTTTATCGGTATATTATAAGTAACTAGCGTACTGAGCCCGCTTCGCCGGGCTAGATTTTGCTTTATTTTATTTAAACAATAAACTTACATCATTAAATTTTTAATGAAAGCTGTATTTGACAGTTTGACAGTTCAAAAATAGGAGTGCTCCGATCGTCACCAGACTTTACAGGACTACTCGCCAGGTCAATCCGGAGATCCCCTGAAAGTTTCATTGAAATCGGTGCAGCCGTTTCGGAGCCTATACGGAACATACCCACACACTTTCTCTTTTATATACGAGTATATAGATAGATAGATAGATTATGTATATTATTCATAACAATATTCATTAGTTATCTTAGTACCCATAACACAAGCTACGCTTACTTTGGAGCTAGATGGCGATGTGTGTATTGTCGTAATATATTTATTTGTTTTAAAATGTAACAACCAGTATTCTGCTCCTCTTTTGCCTATTTGTGCAACATTCTAGCTTCATCGGTCTAGTGGTTAGCATTTGCTAGAACGATCACTCCTAAGAAGAGGTACTGAACTCGTTTCGCAGCTTGGGCCAAGAATTATTAGGTATCAATTCCGGTTTCTATCACAAACATGTGATAATTGTTAAAGCGCACGATCCGTGGTGGTTCTATGCTCTTTCTCTCTATGTGTAAGATACTAAATATTATACTGTAAATGTCATTTATTTACAACAAATTACATTTGTTACATTTGACCTATTACTTTTGACATTCATAATTTAAATTTTACTAATCAATTATTATTTTCTGTTTTATTCGATTCTTAGATTTCACACGTAATGCAACAGCTTTAAAACGTGTTTTTTGCAAATAAAGATATTCCCTTCTATTCTGTTCATTTCTTTTCTGTTCTATTCTATTGCATTCTTTTCTGTTTTATTCTTTTCTATTATAATAAATGCTTTATCCTTTGAGGGAGGAAGCCCGTGCCTTGGTGTAGGATAATTAATGAATGAAAATGATATTCATAGTATCTTGTGAGAAACAATAGCGGAGTTCTCTGCTTCTAAGAAACATTGCGTCTTACTTGATACTCGAAAGCGAATAAATCGATCTCGTTTATCATTGCTTTGATTTATGTTTGCGTCAGCCTCTTAATATTATCTTAAAAAGCTAACAACCTGAAATTCAAATGTTAGATATAACGTACTCGTGGAATTTGCGATTACTTCTTAATTTAAAAAGTATAATAATGTCTTAGATTGGTTTCATAAAAAGAATGCCTCAAACAAAGAAGTAATTTTTATTTGTTTTTAGAACACGTACCCACCTAGGGTACTTAAAAACTAATTGAGCTACGTCTGGGAATCTGTTTGAGAATAAATAACTTGTTTAATTAAATAAGTGAGTTTTAAACTGAAATTCCATTTTTTACTGATCTCTTTTCAATATTTAAAAAATAACTTTCTAAGGGGCTGGTCAGTCTGGTCACGAGTTTTCTTCAAGGCGAAATCAGAATCCGTACAAAAACGAGACTTACTGATTTACCTCGACGAGTAGTTAATGTGGCAATGGGCGGTACGCATATCTCTGAGGGCCAATAGACGTGAGGTTCCAAGGTGCAAGGTGCTTGGTGACTTTACACTGCAAAACACAGCTCATTGCCTTATCGGCATTGCAACTTGTAACGTATGCACTAAATCGAACTTAGTGAAACTTTGAAATTAAGGCAGCCAAGAATTGTGACGATTTTGAAATTGCCAATACTGAGCCACCGGTGGCTTCGAGGTTCATGGACGTCATAAAAGAGATTGATATTGAATCCCTTTTGGACCGGATTCCCCCAAGTGTCAACAGATTTAACAAAGGAATTCAATATAGACGCGTGGGGGTAGATTAAAATACTTTCACGAGAGACTTTTTAAGGCTTTATATTGCCTCCATTTTATTAGAATATTAAATTTCTATGAAATTTTGTTTTACTGATTTAATTAGAAAGGCTACTATTTAATTTTTAGTATAGTTAGTTTAAAAAATTCCGGTATCAAAGAAAAGAAAGGATGACGTCTAAAGAGGACAAAAATGGAGATGATTGAACCAAATATATTGATTAGGTAAACGAAATCGACAGGATCTCACTGGAAAATAATAAGACCGCCTTTTCTTTACCTACATCTATATAATTTTTAGTTTTATTACTTTAAGGAAAAAAGCGGTGAAAGCATTGTGGTCTGGGTTTCGGCATGCCTTTTCAGGGGTCCGAGTTCTATCCCCGGCACAAAAATCCAACTTTTCACAGTGACTTGGGTTTTCAATTAAAGCAATTTAAGCTATTGATTTAAACGGTGAAGAAAAACATCGTAAGGAAACCGGCACGCCTGAGAGTTCCCCATAGTGATTTCATTTGTGAAGTCTACCTATTCGCCATGGCCAGCGTGGTGGACTACGGTCTAAACCCTTCATATTCTGAAACTCGCAGGCCGGTGATGAGTATATGGTCACAATTATACATAAGTTCATCACTCTTTTTTTAGGTGGAATTTTACAATTACTCGACGTGCTTGCTTGTATTTCTTTATGGGGTTCAGTTAACGCCTCTATAACGTTCATCGTCATCATCATCATCCCATTTGCCAGCCCACTACAGGGTACGGGTCTCCTGTAGTGGTTTAGGCCGTAGTCTACCACACTGGCTCAGTAAGGATTGGGAGACTTTGCACGCCTTTGAGAACATAACATTATTCCTAAGGTAATTATGGATCTAAAGATGCATAAGTTTATACAATGTGTTAAAACGCATTTGTTACAGCGAGGTTACCATACAATTGATGAATTTTATATTGACTAATGGTAGCTTGGAAGCCGCCAGCTTCGATCTCACCACTGGCAAGACAAAAAAATTAATATAAAATATGCTGATGGTGGAAAAGAGCAACTCTTGCCAGCTCTTCTCGGCGGAATCTGCTTTCCGAACCAGTCACTTCAAAAAGACATACTTAAAAACATTGTCGTTTTACAACATCAAAATGTTTTTTTATTATGTTTATTTTGTTACTTGAAATTTAAAAACTCACATAAAAGCCGTATTTTTCCTTCAATCCGTTCAGAAGCGATAAAACGTATTTCCCCGCAATCAGACTGGTTGGTTCCAGTAATTCAATCAATTCACACCGTTCCCGATACTTTCCGATCCCGACTGATTGCGTCCCGCTTCCTTGCCTCCAAGACAACCTAAACGTTGTATAACAGCAAAAAAAGTGTAAGACAGATGGAGGTTTAAAGTGCCGTGGAAGTAAACTCCTAGATCTGTGAATCTTTGATTTTTAGACTTATAACTGTCCTTTGATTTAATATTTCCCGAATTATTTATATCTCTATAATCTTTAATAATTATGGATTTCACGCTTCTGCAATTCTCAGAGATAAGGAAAAGAAATATTTTGTTTTGAAACATTTCATAATAAGCCCAAAGTATGCTGAAAAACTTGTTTTAGAATGGGCAACAAAAATCTTAAACTATGAACATAACAACTAGCTGACAAGATGGCTTTGACTGAAATTGAATTTGTTGGTTCGTTCATTTTCTAGAGTTACATAACTTATAATTAAGGACACAATAGTTTTTAGTACCAATAATGCAATGAGGTTCTTTCCATTGGCTCACTATCTTCCCATAATTGTAAAAAAATAATTAAATAATATGATAAGACTGAAAATTTACTTTCTATACAAGAAAAAAATTCCTACCGTAGACATACGTGCACACATTAAGATACTAACAAAACTACTATTAATAGATAGACTAGATATTAAATATTATGTACTTTAAAATTTTATAATTATAAGCACAAAGCCTATGTCTTATTGCAACTGTCAACTATAATACGAGTTTATACTCAGTTAATATTATGTAAAACTTTGACCCAAATTATATAAATTTGGAAGGCTGTAAGGTTAATCATTATTTTTCCGTACTCGTTAGGAGTTGTTGGGGTATCGTTCGAACTATAACTTTTGGTACAGTTCAAAACTATTATAATTCCAAATCTACCTTTATATCTGACGATCTGGGGCTACTTACTTAACCTAGTAATAAATTAAAATAATAAATTTATAGCGCCCTCTTATTGCGTATAAGTAAACCCTTAAACCATTAAAATTAGCCCAGTAGGTTTTAGAAAATGGTTCACAAGAAATGCACCTACACAACCTCTCATTCCCAAAAGGCGATTTTTAAGAAGGATTCATGTGATTTTTAAATGAAATGTCGAAAATAAACAAGCAAGTCTAGAGTCTATTGAGTCAATTTAAAGTCCTCCCAGAGGGGTTGCTTGGATAAAGAATGTAGCGCGTTGAAGGAAAATTGCCTTGTACACGCTATGGAATAGATTTAATCAGCAGATCCAAGGGACTTAATCTTCGTTTTATTAAATCCTGCACGCCCCGACGCGATCCCACTCACAACTACGTTTCAGTGAGGACGTAAGGAATAAAGATTGAACTTTACTTATCTGTATGTACAGTAGATACCCTAGATTATATTCGATGAATTATGTAACAGGGCTCTATGTCAGCTACGCCTTCGGTATTCGTACGTTATTGATATATCTCTTCGCTGATTTGGTTAAATTTAATCGAAATCATAGCTAACTATGGGCCACATAAGAAGGCTCTAAATCTCTCAGCGGGCGATGGAGAGAGCTATGCTAGGAGTATCTCTACGTGATCAAATCAGAAATGAGGAGATCCGTAGAAGAACTAGAGTTACCGACATAGCTCAGCGAGTCGCGAAGCTGAAGTGGCAATGGGCAGGGCACGTAGCTCGGAGAACCGATGGACGTTGGACTTAAGGTGCAGGAATGGCGACCCCGCACCGGTAAACGCAGCTTAGGTCGGCCCCAAACGACATGGACAGATGACATCAGGCGAGTCGTTGAGAGCCGCTGGAGGCAAGCGGCCCAGAACCGTGTATTGTGGAACTCCCCACAAAAGACCTATGTCCAGCGATGGACGTTGATTGGTTGACATGATGATGATGATGATGATGATGATGATGATGATTAGAAATCAGTGTAGAGATTTTTAAACGGAATTATTTGCCATAAACGGTGATAGTCTAGTAGTGAGGACTACAACTTCGGGAGGACTGAGTTCACTGGCACGCACCTCCGAATTTTTGGAGCAATGTGCGCCATTAAATATCATTTATGTAGCGACGAAGAAAAACATCGTAAGGAAACCTGCATGCCTAATACTTCTCCATAATGTTATCAAGTCCGAAAGGTATGAAAGGCGATACATTTGGCGAATTTTTCAATTAAAAATTATTCATTGTAAAGTCAACATCTCTTGAGGATTCTCCGGTCTCGGAGCGAACCGTGCGTAGAAGATACATTACCGAAAATATTTTTGGTGTGGAGTACAAGGATTGAAGAAATTATAAATTACACCATACAGATTCTACTGCTTTTCGCGGAGTATAGCAAATTAAGCTTAATTTTCATAAGTTCTCAAGTCACCTAATACACTTATACTCCGCACTTGGGCAGCGTGGTGGACTACGGCCTAAAGAGCTTTCTCATTCTGAGAGCCCTTTTGTGAGCTTAAAAGATTGATAATAATGTAATCGCGTTAAATGAGTTCTGAAAAAGATACAAAAGTTCAAAAAAAATTATGATGTCCATTATATTCTTGTAAACTTTTACAACTTATATTGACAAAATTAATTTGGGGCCTAATTATCATCACTTAGAGCATTATTACTCTAACTATTCTAGTATTCTGAAGGCATAGTAAAGACCAAAATAAAAAAAACACAGACGAATTCGCGGGCAAAAGCTAGTGGATTGTAATTCAAAATGTAAGCGATAGTGGAAACATTAGAGCACCTCTGCGAAATAAATAATAAATAACGTCTTTTGTGTCTCGTAGGCCTCGTTTATCCCTACCTTATCCCTACAAAGGTTGGGATAAGTCTCAGAAGTCAAAAGTGACAGTCAACAAAGCTGTCAGATTAGCCACAGAATAATTTTAGGGCAAAATTTCGTCCCCGGTTTATTCTCGTAGCGCCGTAGCGCCGTAGCGTGTACTACGCCGTTTCTACAGATCAATGCTTCATTGAAATAACTAATATCATGAAGAGATATGATAGAGTCATACGTAGGGGGAATTAAGATACTGGTTATTATGTGTGTGCGAAAAATAATTTTCGAAGCCTTCCTGTCGCAGTAGTAGGCGTGGTCTTAAAAATGAGATTTCCCACATTACTATTTATTTACCATTTTTTACGAAATACTTTATTAAAATAATTCAATTAAAATGATAATAAATTATACAAATATTTTTCGCAAAGCTTTTTTAGTAGAGCTATTTCGGAAAAGTACTACCGCTATGCTTAATTCTGCCGCTAAGTAGCGTTTATGTGTTCCGGTCTGATGGGCGTGGTTGCTGGTTTAATTACAGGCGGGTTTTTACACCTCAGGGTGATGGACACAGGATTACGGAAAATTCCAAACCCAGATGAAATCTGCTAACAGCTAAGCTAAGCTTAGATATAAACTTGGCACTAAAATAGGGTATACACATTCACAGCAAAGGACTCCTATACAGAGTTATAACGTTGACTGGTAACAATTGTAATAAAACCCTTTGAGATATAAGGTTACCAGTAGTTCCCTTTTAAACGTGATTCCCGTATACTCTTACCTTTCTATTGATCTTAAAGAATTCTTTGTAAGCTTTTTCCACGTTTAACATATTATATGTTATATCCCAGTGGAGTTACATTACTTTATTCTTATGAAAGTATTTGTATAAAATACTATTATTTTCTTTACATTCGTAGCTAGATTTGTTTTCTTTATGCTCCAATGATTATGTTTTTCATCTGCCTCAAATTTCTACTGTACGAGTCTACATTTTATATCCATACTAGCTGGTGTCCGGTCTTCCATCTGCGTTTATTACGGTTTTTACTTTCCTGGGATAAATGCCAAAAACCAAGTTTACTGCTTAGTTACGAGTAGGTCGTAAAACAAGGACAAACAAACAATCACACTTTAGCATTTCTAATATTTTTATTCTAACATTTATTGATTTTCATTTTTTTTTAATTCTTAACAATGCTTACAAAAACAAAAAAAACTATTAAAAATTTATAAGAAAAAAAAACCACCCTCCGCTTGCGGGGCTTTTGAATGCCCAAGCAACCGGCGGTCAGGTCTCAAGAGTGAGGAACCTCCTCACAATACGCGCCGTTTCAAGGACTACTGCCTTCTGTATCCGACCCTTGATCCAACAACCAGGCGAAAGCTTCTTAAGATGTTGGTCGAAGCTTTTCGCGAGAGGACCATTGACTGAAACGACGATCGGAATAATAACTGTCGACTCAACATTCCACATGGCGGTAATCTCGTGAGCAAGGTTCAAGTATTTAATAGAAATGAATAAAAGAAAGGTACCTCATTATCGATAATAATTCACCATCTTCATTATGATATGATAAGATATGATAGGCGAAAGTATACTTTCACAAATTCTAACTCCTACGGCATTTGGAAAAAACCGTAATAACCACAGACGCGGGCAGCCGCTATCACCGCATCGGCGAGTTTAGAATGACCTTTGTCGACCTCCATATTGCAGGTTTTACGACAGCACGTACCAGGTATCCCGTTATCCCCGGCGTTGGCATAATTGGATTTTCATAATTTTTGTCTAGTCTAGTATACGATGTCACATAGAAACCGATAAGGAGTATGGCTGTAATATTACTGACATATCCCTGACAGGTCAGCCCGTTATATACTGCATCATCACTTACTAGCACGTGAGATTGCAGTCGAGGGCTAACTCGTAGTGAAATAATAAAAACGCAACAGTTTTCTCTGTATTTATTTTTTTCTTTCTTTCTTATGATGTTTATAATATACTAGTGATAACAAACTGGGACCGACTGAACGTGCTCTCTAAAACACAGAGCAACAATTCTTGGCCCGAACTGGGAATCTTCCCTCGTGATACTTGGTAAAAACATGCTAACCACAAAGCAAATAAAATGCATGAATATGTCTCCGGTAGGGAGGTCCCTTCGTGTTTATAGTTACGGCCCGGTGCAAATATGTGTTCTACAGTTCTGCCTTATGGCCGGAGGGCATAGTTTACCATTGCTTAAGGCCTCCTCGAGCTAGGCTAGATAGGATAATAGTACTGTCTTGGTATTCAAATGATATTATAATATTTTTTATGATTTATGAATGTTCATATATTGTATATCTCTTTGAAGTTATACTTCATTTGGCCCGTTAGGGAAAAAGGGTGAGAGTAAACTTTTATGATGCATGCACCGTCACAAAAAAACTACAATCTGAAGTTATTTATAAGGTTTGGTTTGATTAAATGTACACTGGTATATTTTCAATTGTCAAAGTCTGCGGACTCATTCCGGTGATTTAATTTATTTATTTGTAAATAAAACTCAAATTTTAATGTTGAGTGAAACTTGGTTGTCTGATAATGATTCTACTAGTATTCCAAATATCAATTATGTCTAAGAAATGGAAATAATTTTCCATTTCTTTAATTACTTATATTTATTTGTCAAATTTTAGAAATTATTTTTTGAGGCTCTTTTAATGTTGAAAAAGTACAGCATAAGATGCAGGAGGGCCGATCGTGCTGGTATGCGTATATATAATGCGTAGAGACAAAAGCCACATGACACAGTGAGTATAAGCTATAGATGAAGGCACTCGAGGCAGAGGACGCCCACGTCCCACCTGGACTAGAACCGTATTCAATGACATGAAACAAGACCGTATTAAATGGCGAAGAAGTATCAGGAAGGTCGACCCCAAATAGGGAAAGCGCCAGGAGAATGATGATGCGTGTACATAAGTACAGACTTTTTTTGACGTAACAACGTCTTATAATTCGGCTGCACGCACGAAAAAACATGACTCATGCGGCGTTACCTCGCTCTGAGGCTTTCCATTTGCGCGCGGGACGAGCGACAATCGGCCTCCGCATTCGGCAGCGTTCGACATCTGTCTCTCTTCTACTTGAGTGAGCGATGCGTCCGCGTGGACACCTGCTATACAATAATACATTTACATGTTTTCGTCAAGTATGATGTGCAGTGAAAAGTGAAATGGTGTCAATTGTTTATAGCAAAAAAAATAAATTGTCAAAATGGTATTTATCCGTACAAATAAATGTAACTTGATCAATTCATTCGTGATTTCCATTTACCTCCTTCTCTGTATCCATACCAAATATCTATCAAACATTTAAAATTAAAATTTTCTTTTGAAAAATGCAACGATTCCATCAGCATTTTTTTATGACGTTGTCACGTTCAACTATCGTCAGTAAACCGACTTAACAGACAACCGATTTTTTTTCAGTTATATTTGACGGACCAAGCAGATGGCTAACCTGATGTTTAAAAAAACCATCGCCTATAATCTTAGCAACACTTCGCAGGGCATGGAAGGAACATGTCCTGCAACATGCCGCCCTGTGTCCATCAACCTCAGGCGTAGGTGTTAAGCTTCATGCCTATATTACACCGGCAACCACGCCGTTCAGATCGGAACACTGCATTGCAACAATGCTGCTTAGCGGCAGAAATCGGCGGTAGTACTTCCCAAGAGTCACAAAGAATCTCTACTAATACAATTTAATTTTAACAAAAGAGTAGGTACACGTTTTTTGTTAAGTTCCAATATAGATATGTATTGGTTTTTACTCGATTGATATACTCAATTGAGTTAAAATACTACGCGTAACATGAATAAACTGAATAGAAGCGAATAAACTCATTCTTTTTTCGAACAATATTTTAAAATGTTCGCTCTGCTATTCCAGTCAGATTTAATCAAGTTAAAAGTCTATAGATCAACAAAGCATTTCCAAAATTGCTCACTGATGAAGAAGTTGATAAGTAAATGTCTGTCCGTTCCACTCTCCAGAGTTTTTACTACCATCGCTTCATATTCATCATCTGCAGCCTATTTATGTCCCACAGCTGGCCACAGGCCTCGCCTCTCATAGGAGTGATGATTTTAGAGCATAGACCCACCACGCTGCCCAAATACGGGTAGGCTTTAACACTATTACCACAAGCAGGGCACGGAAACCGGATAACAATTCAAACTGGTTTCGTTGTTTAACTTCGTTATTGGAATCATTTCGTTTAAGGTTTAGGTTTCGTTGTTTTAACCGGAAAAACCGGCTCTTATTTTATTTCACACAATCGGTTTTACCTAACGCTACCACCTTAAACTGCATCATCACTTACCAGTTGGTGAAATTGTAATCAAGGGCTAACTTGTAGCAGAATAAATCTTTTTTAATAAAAATGCGACACACAATTTGTTAGTTTATCTTTTTTACACGTAGCATCCGAGCGAAGTTCAATGACTTGCGTAAATAAAGACATTTATATTCATCATGTAGGCTTATCATAGGCAGCTATGAGATTATAATTTTATTAAAAGGTTAACTTAAAAGGTATCATCATCATCATCATCATCATAAAAAGCATAAAACAACGCTCTCCACGTGTCAGAAATCATAAAAAATCCACACGAAAAAAGTTGGGAGTAAAAACTTGTAACATTATAAAATTTTACCAAAAGTTACTTCGGTTTTGCGAAATTGTTATCCAAATTAAAAATACTTTCAATTCAGTCACAGATAAGAAATTCATTACAAATCGTTTGAGGGCGCAAAAAGCGCGATAAAAAACTTCTTATTTCGAATACTAAAGAGCCTTTGAAATTTAAATGAGATTCACAAACAGTTATTCGTGAGATATTCAATTTTGATATGATGATTTATGAGATACTGAATTTATTTATTGACAAAAACTTATTGTTTACTGCCACTAGCAACTGAGTAGAATGTTTAACGATTATGACCTCCTGGGTTTGATACCCGGGTCAGGTAAGATCCGGGATTGAATAAGAAATAGGCGCTGTTTACCATAATGCCTCGGGACTCTTATCCCGGTTGTGATTTGATACGTGATGACTGAATTTGATGATTAGGAAGATGACATCTTGTTGTTAAAATACATAAAGCTATTTTGAATTTGATACTTTATTGTCCGAGTGCAAACTCGGCACTCTGTTAATCTCTGACACAGTTTTATTCCTATTCCAGTAAAAGTTAGCCCTTGACTGCAATCTCACCTGGTGGTAAGTGATGATGCAGTCTAAGATGATAGCATGCTAACGTGTTAGGGAGTATGGTAGTCATACTCCTAATTGGTTTTCACGCGACATCGCATCGGAACACTAAATCGCTTAGCGGTTCGTCTTTGTCTGCAGGGTGGAAACTAGCCACGGCCAAAGCCTCCCTCCACCGACAGCGCTCTTTGCAGAGCATGCATGGAGGCAGATGAAACACCTACGCACGTGATGCTGGAGTGCACGGGCGTGACAGAGCAACGCGAGATCTACCTGGGATCACCAGCCACTATACAAGAAGTCCTCAGCAACCTGGGCGATATGCTGGGATTCTGGAATGAGCTTGGATGGCTGGAGTAGCGAGCAACAGTGGGAAATTTCTACGTACAACAAGCGGAGCGCTTACGTGCGGAAACTGCCCAGAGAGAAGAAGAAGCCTCCCTCCAGACCAGACCAGAGATTTTAAATTCCCAAATTGCCCCTGGCCTAAATGTGATAGCCTAGTGGGTAAGACTTTCCTTTCGTGGAGACGAAGTTTGAGCTCCGGCACGCACCACTGATTTATCGGAGTAGCTTGCGGTTTTAATTTTAATTATATTAAGAGTAACACTCGCTTTAAGCGCTGAAAGAAAACATCGTGAGGAAACCTGCATGCCTGAGAGTTCTCCATAATGTTCTCGGCATGGAAGTCTTCCAATCCTGAACTTGACCAGGGTGGTGGACTACCGCATAAACCCTTCTGTTTCTGAGATGCGACCCTGCTGTGGGCCGGTAATTGTTTGATTATAATGAAGATGGCACCTTATGTACTTTTCAATAATACTTACTTACCACTAACAAAAATGAAACCTAAATATATGGATACTCTTGATATAATATCTAATTATAAGTTACAAATTATATAACCACTAGCTGTTGCTCGCGACTTCGTCTGCGTTTGATTTGGTTTTTTGATGTGGCATTCAATTTAGTTGTGGTTTTTAAAAAAATTAAAGTATTCGGTATCGCTAAGCCTTACATGAAGGGTTTGGTACTGTCCACTGAGGAGTTCTGTTCTATATCTCCAACCACATTCAAATCCACACAAAGTTAAACACATAATATAACCTCCATACTACAAAAATAATTATTTAATCGGTTATAATTTGTCGGAGTTATGGTGTAAAATCGTCAAACACTTTCATCCCCTCTCTCAAAGGAACCGAGCTTAATGTCGGGATAAAAAGTATCCTATATTACTTCTTACACTTCCAAGAATATGTGTACAAAGTTTCATGAGGATCGGTTAAGTAGTTATTGCGTGAAAGCGTAGCAAACAAACTTACATTGACATTTATAATATTAGTAGGGATAGGGATAGGGATAGGGATAGGGATAAGGATAGGGATGTATGTCTACAAAACGGATATTTTGTCTTTGTTTGCGTATACATTTTTTTTTGTACCAATCAAAATTTTTGCTTAACACAAACTATCTCTTGCAGCATAGTTTAACACTTGTCGGACATGTTCCCAAATTCCTTTCAGTTTCATTAATTTGAATACCATATGCGCCAGCTTGAACGCTAATCGTCCCAGTGACTAAACAAGTCAGCTGAGTCCGAAACCTATTCAATTATGTAAGTAATTAATACCCTCAAGTGACGTCAAACGAAACCCTTCGACTGTCCTTTGATGTTTGAACCTTTAGTATGAAATTCGCAAGATGGCAATCGCTGAATCCTTTTTCAATATTCCATACACACGTTTCGGATTCCGTACAATTATATCTTCTTCTTCTTCTTAGTCGTTTCAGTCTTGATAGACTGGTCGTGGTCGTCATCTCGGTGTTGTGGCTCGCTTGACAATATATGTCAAGCGAGCCACAACAATTATATACCGAAGAAATAAAAAAATGTTGTCTGCTGTATGGGAACCACCTTAAATATTTATTATTTAATTTTTAAATAATAAACATAAAAAATACATAAAATGTGAAAATGGGTGTGGCGACAGAAGGATAGACAAACAGACGGACGCACAGAATTCTTAGTAATATGTTCTTGTTTTACCCTTTAGATACGGAAACCAACACTGACTGGAGCAGTGGGTACCCTGCTTTCTGATTCCGAAGCTGTGGGTTCGATTTCCTCAACTGGAATTTTTTTGTGATATGATTGTTTTTCTGTGTATATCTGTATATTATAAGTATTTATGTATATTATTTAAAATATATACAATTTCGGAAAGCATTTTTTAATCTAAATAAGAAAACCTTCATACAGATATATAAGACATATGTAAGACCTTTATTGGAGTACGCTTTTCAGGTCTGGATTCCCTATGCTTGAAAAGATTAATAGACTAGCCACTAAACTGCCAAGAGAATTGAGAAATCTTTCATATGAGCAAAGGCTTGCAAACCTGGGACTCAGCACCCTCAAAAGTAGGCGAGAAAGAGTGGATCTCAATGAAACTTATAAAATATTAAATAAGTATTTATTTTTCAATATTTTACATTCCAAATTTTGAAAAAAAGATTAAGAGGCTATGGTCTCAAACTTGAATATCAGCAGGCATCGTCATCAGCAATAGAGTTATACAAATGTGGTATGCCTTGCCTGAAGATGTAGTGACTGCAGAATCACTGAATCAGTTTAAGAATAGAGTGGATAAACATCAAAAAGAGCACAATAAATGATATAGACGCATCAGCGAAAGCTGCTTAGTCTATTATATAATAATAATAATGCATTCGTCAGTTTTCTTAGTACCCCTAAAGCGCTTACTTTGGGTCTAGATGGCGATGTGTATATTGATGTAATATAATTTAAAAAAAAATGCCTCAAAAGCGAGTTGGCAATCGTACTAAGGGTATTGAATGTCAAACATTCTCGCTGTCTAGGTCCCCACCCTTACCTACACCCTGCAGATTTAATATGCGTAAATATGTGATATAGCCAAATCGATTTAGGTAATCCCGCTTACCTCAGATACAAGGCCAATCCAGCATCTGTCGACCCCAACATATATCGGTTCAAATATTGGATAAAAACAGGCGTTACTTTGCGGATATATATTTTGAAAATTAAGCTTTATTTGCGTTCCGCGAAAAGCAGGCGAATCGGTATTTATAATGTCTTAAATCATTATACTCCACACCAAACAGATCTTCGGCAATGTCTACGCACTGTCTACGGCACTTTTCGCTCCGAAACCGGAGCATCCTCAGGAGATGTTGACTTTACAACGAATAACGGTTAACAATTATTCATTGTAAGGTATAAGGATTGAAAAAATTACAAATTACACCATACATATTCTCCTGCTTTACGCGGAGTATAGCTAATTAGAAAAGAAAGAATAAACACTTTATTGCACGTATAAAATACAGGAAAATAAGCAATAAGGAGTAAACAGTAAACAAAATAGACATGCAAAGGCGGCCTTATTGCTGCAAGCAATCTCTTATAGGAGAATTAGCTAATTTTCATAAACCTAATTTTTATAATATATAATTTTCATAAGCTTAATTTTCATAATATATCGGTTCTCCAAGTTACGTGTCTCGTCTATTGCTTTTAAGCGCCGCAACTTCCTGCTAATATTATAAATGCGAAAGTTTATATAGATGGATAGAGGTATGTTACTTCTACACGCAAAAACTGCTGAACCAATTTGAACGAAATTAGGAATACACGGGATTAACACATATGGTACCCGTTATTGAAAATGTACGGTCTCTACGGAATTCATGAAAAAAATAAACGTGTGTTTACTTATGTACACGCGTTAAAAGTTATACCTCTTTGGCGAAACAAGATAAAAATCTTTACAAAATTTTTACACAGCTTTAGCCTTATTCTACGTTTGTAGAAAAAACGACACTAACAATGAAAAACAGGTTTTAATATATTGAAAGTTTTATCACAACGCATGATCTAGTTAAATACAGTTTAGTTAAATATAACAATAAAATTATTTGTTCATAATTAATGGACATAATAAACACAATTAAATTTAGAATACTAATTGACTCATTATAGGACGACCAAGTTTCACGCAACATTAAAATTTGAGATTTTTGTACAATTGAATCAAATTAATCGCCGGAATGAGCCCGCAGACTTTGAAAATTGAAAGTGTACAACTGTTAAACCTTATAGCTAACTTCATGGTGTCGGTTTTTTGTGACAGTGTGCGCACGCATCGTAAAAAAATACTCTCATGATTTTTTCATAACGCGCCAATAGTAGTATAACTTCAAAAACTAATAAACAGGGACGAAGCCGAGGGCAACAGCTAGTGTTGAATAAAAGTCAGTAAACTGTTTTTGCTTCGCTTGTCACCCTTCAGAAGCGGAGCACATCTTACATTTTTGTGTCAAAATTAAGTTTATTTTCAATTCAAACCGGCACGGCCTCGTGTAATATAACTGCAAAGCAATTCCATTTCAAAAAATGATTACTCAGCGGGAAGCAGAGTAACTTGACCCAAAACTTTTAAGAGAGTAATAAAATGGAAAACCGCGGTACTCATAAAAAGTATCGGAGTAAATGCGATACTTCTGACCGTGTATAAAAGCTTCTCACCGACTTAAAAGAATTGGAACTTTGAATTATTCAACCGTATGCATTAATTTATTATGTTCGTTTGTTTGGTTTGGAAGCTGTGATAGCCCAGTGACTTCGACTTCACTTTCGGGGGGCCGAGTTCGAATCCCAACAAGCACCTCTTAACTTTTCTAAATTGCAAATTGGTGAAAGAAAACATCGTGAGTTACGTGCGCGCCTTCTCAGGCGAGTACCCTTGAGTAAGTTATGGAGATCTCTCGATAACTTACTCAAGGGTCCATCAAACCGCACTGGGCCATCGTGGTAGACAGCTTTAACCCCTACTCATTGTGTAGTGGACCTTTTTCCAAAAAAATGAAGATGAAACCACTCAATTTAGTGTTAAAGCCAACACTGTAATCTGTGATGACAAAAAAAAACCATACCACGGGAACCGTACATTTTTCCGGGATAAAAAGTATGTGCTATTCCAGTCTATCTCAATTAAATAAATGTAAATTAATTTAAGTCTTGCTCTTACATTGGGCAAACAAAGAGATCCATAGCCACTCGGGTCACCGAATATATAAAAAGCGGTTAGAGACAATGAAACTATGAAAATGAAAGTTAGCAATGGGGATGATGTTCTACAAGGGGGCACCCAGCACTGGATGACCCTAAAGTTCTCTCCACCGACCGTCACTATATTCCAAGACTGAAGCGACTGAAATTCGGAAGCACAAAAACTTCAATCGTGAGGACGGTTTAAATTAGCAAGTGTGTGGAATCCAGTGGTAGAATTATGCAAACCAAGAAAGCATCGTACAGCTTTTCAATTTACGTTCTTAAAAGTGACGTTGTCAGTGTAGTGTGACGAACAGTTCGTGAAATACCGACAAAAAGAACACAAAAGCGGCTAGTCAGATTCTGCCCGTGACATCCAACTTGATATCTCGTACCTACGCAGTCCCGCCGTAACCACGATCCATGCAACTGGGTTGAAATATCGACAAATCCAAAAATATTATCGTGGTATGTATCCGTTGAACTATATTTAAGAAATATATTCTACCTCAATGACAAAGTTGCCCGCGGCTCCGTCCGCGTTTTTTGATATTCCCATGAAATCCCTCGATACCTGTTCATATTTCCAGGATAAAAAGTAGCCATTGTATTAGTCCACGCTATTTCTATTCTCAGTTAAATCCGTTCAATAGTTTTTGCGTAAAAGAGTACGAAACATATATTTATTCTTACAAACTTCACATTCTAAATACTAGTAGGCAAGAAAGTTTCATATTATTGGTGTGGATTGCACATTTAACTTTAGATTTGCTACTCACAAATAAATGATATAATAAATATTGGGGCTCCATGACATGTAATAAATAATATTAAACCTGAACCGTACAAGCATTAAATGGATATGAATTGACATCTACTTGTAACTGCCTAATTAAACTATCTTAAGAGATAATTCTAAGATGTGTGAAAGTATTTTATTCACATAAAAAAGGCTATTTCGTTAAATTCAAATTCAAAATTCATTTATTTGAAGTGGGCCTAATATAATCACTTTTGTAACGTAAATGCTGTCTGTTTGTAGTGATTCTAGCACCGGTTCAAAAGGCAGATTCTACCGAGAAGAAGTAAGTGCCGTTAAATAAAGAATCTCTTAAAATCATTAGCGATTAACAGGTACAATAGGTATCAATTCGTAACCCTCAATTACACCGCAACGTAAAAGTTGAAACCGCGTTTAATTAAAACGCTTTCGATTGTTTACCCTATGCCTCCCCCTCCACCCCTTGGTTTGATAATCGATGTCATTTGTTAAAACAATGGAGCTTTCGACTGAGCGTGGATTAGTTTAATCCTAAAGCTAAGAGAGACCCTCGAAATTCAGAAAGTTGGGTAACCCTGTGCCTACACAAATAAACGAGAATCCGTAGTTTATATAAATGCGAGTGGTGTTTGTTGGTAAGTTCATGTTTCACGCAGTAACGGAGCAATAGATTGATTGTAAGTCTAGTGGTTAGGTATTTATATTCTGTGGTTTAGTTCACTAATAAAAAGGTTTACTTACCACTCAAATTAACCCTCGGTATACCTTATTCGGTCGATTAGACCCACACTGGCACGTAAACCGTCTAAGTTCATTCAAATTTGATTTTTATGCACACCCACATTTACCTGGATCATTCAATTCTTTAATCCGCTAAGAACTACCAAACTAAATGTTTAGATACTTTGTAATTAAGTATAAAATTTGGTTAGCGGGGTTCCGTTGATTGCGACTGTTTATAGTTTTAATTCAAAATAAACTGAAGCGGTGATAGCGGTAAAGCGGTGACTGCGTATCGGTAAGGAGCTCGATTTCACGTTCGGGAGGCCGAGTTCGAATCCCAGCACGCACCTCTAACTTTCCTCAGATATGTGCGTAAATATCACTTGCTTCAACGGTGAAGGAAATCATCATGAGGAAACCTGCATGCCTGAGAGTTCTACTCTCTCTCTATGGTCGTTCCTTCATCACTGAAGATCGTGGTCCTGGTGAGATCTCAACTTCGCGTTGGTAAACTGTCTCCATCGATTTCTGTTGGAGGCCATTTTTGCGATTTGATAGAAGCGGTCTGAATTTGATTTTTTCAGCTGGTCTGCCCATCTGGTTGGGGACCGGCCTCTAGGTCTTTTGCCTTCGGTGTTGCCCGTAACTATAATTTTTTCCAGGCTATCATTCCCCCGCCGCATTATGTGCCCGAGATAGGAAAGCTAACGTTGGTAACATATAGACGAAAGTCGAACACAAACTCCTAGCTGCGCCAGGATAGACACATTTGTGCGTTTGGCTGTCCAGGGTATTCTCAACATGCGCCTCCAACACCACATCTCGAACGCGTCTATCCTTTGCCTTTCTCTTGCTTTGATGGTCCACGTTTCAACTCCGTACATGAATATAGGGAAAATCAAGGCATGGAGAGTTCTACATAATGTTCTCAAAGGTGTGTGGAGTCCACCAATCCGCACTGGGCCAGCTTGGTGGACTGCGGAGTTACCCACTTCTCACTGTGGGAGTAGACCCGAGCTTTGTAGTGGGCCGTTAGTGGGTTGATGATGATGTGAACACAAAATAACATGTGTCGCTGAGTTAAATAAAAAAAAAAAAAATGGTTTTAGTTATCAATATATTTTTGTTAGTATTTCTTGTTTTGCCCCATCGCTGTAAAAGCTTTGAAACGGCTCATGTAATGATATAAACCAAATAAAAACCGAAGGTCTTGAGGACCCAGCAGGCATAACGTGATCGTTCTTACCACCATGCATGCCAAGGGTTAAGTAGCTACGTACCTACCATTAGTACTTATCGTAGAAGTCACGTGCTTCAGTCACGCTATTGTCTGGCGAAGGAACGTGCCGTGATTACATATAATCACTGGCCGTATTCAAATTGAAACACTAATCTGGATAAATAGATAAATTAGTTTATCCGATGACCCGAACCCTTCTGGCTATCTCGGTTACAGTGCCTTCTACTAATTTAAATTGGTAAATGAAAGGCATCTGTAGTAAACGGATTGTTAATTCGTTACATTTCTGAATTGTTTATTATTATGATTTGACGAATTGTTCACATGACAATTAAGAAATATGTACATCAATAAATTTAACTATCATGCATGTATGGTTTTTACGTAAATTAAGTTAAATTAATAAAGTATCTATTGTTAAAAACTAGTTGACTAGATTTTAAACTAAAATTTTCGTATTATTCAACATTTCTTAAAAATATTTCGGCTCAGTTGCATGAATCGTGGGCACGACTGGACTCAATAATCTTATTGTGGTATGTTGAACTATTTTTAAGAAAAACAAGTTGAGTTTAAAACAATTTTTTTGATTAAAATCAGAACATATTAAATCAAGCTTGTCTTTAACATATTATTGTCTGTGGTATCTAACTGAATGAAATGTGGTTTCTCTGTCCTATCATTTTAAAAATGTATATAAATCATAACAAATTGATGCGTGTGTTATTATAGTAATAATTGAAATCCATATAAATATCATCCATTTTAAATGCGAAAATGTGTATGTTTATTTGTTTGTTTTAAACCTATGTTCGGCTCATCCTGCATTGCTACGCTCTTGATAAAATCTGACTCTGCTTTATATAGCTTGCATCCTTAAATTTTTTATCTGGCATAGCGCCACGGTAATGTTCCCGGGGTAATATCATTTATTATTTATTTATTTATTTATCATATGTAGTCTCTATTCCCCCGGGTTCATTTTCGCATTTAAATACCTTTTGCCCTGGATATTTTTTATCCCGGAAAAACTAACAGTTGCCGGCAGGTTTGCAAATTCACGTGACACAACTAATATGCTATATTTTTTACCTTTTTTAAATTTAAATAATTATAAACAAAAACATTTTATACGTCTAGAAATACGAAAGTAAGCGTAGCTTCTGTTATGGGTACTGAGATGACAGATGAATATTTTAATGAATAATATACATAAATACTTATAGATAAACATGTTAATCACACTAACATTTTCCAGTTTAGAAAGCCGGGTTGCCCACTGCGCTAATCGGCTGTCAAATTAACTGATTTTGTCTATTATAAATCATAAACTAATCTAAACTTTCGCATTTCGATTTAGTGCTACCTTGTAGTATGAAATGTTATAGGCTCTAAAACAGTAGGTATCTGCAATGAAAGTAAATTGGGTGTCACGCCAATCGGCTTAGGATGCTTTACGAGGCCCTTAGCGGTTCGCTCCGCATCGCCGTTTATAGCCGGGACCGTCTATATACGCCAATAGCTATGGTGTATAAATTCATTGTGCCTCCCCGTTTGTTGTATTACTGGTAAAACATCCTGGCTGCCACGACGAGGGTAGAGCTTCAGAGCACTTTGTAAACAACGGCATTTTCACGCCTCGTTGAAGCGAGTTTATAACGTTTGTTTGGCGCAGTGGTTCTCTCTCAGTAAAGCAGACTAAACATAATAATTGATCTCTTTTCGCTTATCTATACTTATAATAAAACTGTAACTGGAAGATTATTTTACATTTAATATATTTTGAAAATTTTGTCGATACAAAATCGATACTGAGTCCAAAACAGATTTTTATTTAATTTTCATCTGTCTGTCTGTCTATCCGGGCATCACGTGAAAACTACTGAACGGATTTAAATACAATTTGGTATAGTGGTAGCTGATATTCCGGGTCAATATATAGGCTGCTTTTTATCCCGAAATATTCTCGGAGATAAAGTATATAACTCTTTTGATAACAGCAAGTAACAAGGCATATGGGACAACGAATGCATGCGTACCGCCTTACTGTTTATAATTAAAATTGATTATGTACCTGCAAATTCCTTTTTAAATTATTTAAATTAGACTTATGTTTAGAAGTTACGACTGATATAGAAATGCTAAAAGCAAGAAAAATGCAGAGGGACGCTCGGCCGCGTATTATATAGTTTGGAAATAAAACTGGACCCGCTGGACTGGTGGCGCTGCAATTAGGATCTTAGTTTTTTTTAAGATATTAAAACAGATAATAACGGATTTGATGCAGACGAAGTTGCGCGGGTCAGCTAGTAATTAAATGTAGATGAACATTTTTTTTCAGTACACTACAAGTTAGTTATGATGCAGTTTAAGATGGTATCGGGTTAACCTGTTAGCGGTATCATCATCATCATATCAACCCATTACCGACCTACTACAGGGTAGGGGTCTCCTCCCACGGGGGGAGGGGTTAAGGCCGTAGTCCACCACGCCGGCCAAAATCGGATTGGTGGTTGGTGGTTACCATATGGAATATGGTACATTGTAACAGAAGAAAAAAAAAGTTAAATTTAATATTTACTACAAAATATATATTATTTAATGTCATTAAGTTAACATACTCATTTATCTAAACACCAATAAATGTATAAATAATTATAATTAAATGTTTGTAAATAGTTTAATGCCACATCTTAGACTAAAATAATTAAAATAAGATAAAATATTATATTTTATCTTTTTTAATAATTAATTGTTTGTATTAAATAATAATGAGCTGAATGAGAAGCATGGGGATAAATACTGATTTAAAATAGCAAAAGCCCATGGCATTAAACACAAGAATTACTTGTGTAGTCAGTAAGTTAGAAAGGAGTCGAGGGGCGGAAATGAAATTGGCTTCCCGCAATATCCGGTAGCACCGGTCAGTGATAGTATTCACTGGCTTATTTCCGCCGCAGCAAAGGACGGATGACAGACTTAAGATAATCGTCTAAGGTAATTTCAATTTAAAATATATCACGATAATATATACATCGCTATCTAGCCCCAAGGTAAGCGTAGCTTGTGTTATGGACGCTAAGATAACTGATGAGTGTTTTATGAATAATATTCGTACATACCTACAGTGAAGCGGTGATAGCCTAGTGGGTAAGGCATTAGCTTTCCTTTCGCGGAGCCCGTGTTCGAGCCCCAGCACGCACCACTGACTTTTCGGAGTTATGTGCGTTTACAATTTAAGCCATTCAAATATCACTTACTCTAAACATACAAGGAAAACATCGTGAGGAAACCTACATGCCTGAGAGTTCTCCATAATGTTCTCAACGGCGTTTGAAGTCTACCAATCCGCACTTAACCAGCGCGGTAGACTACGGTCTGAATCCTTCTCATTCTGAGAGGAGGTATGAATGAATGAATGAATGATTACACTTTTATTGTACACCACATAAACATTACAAATAAGTAAAAATTTAACAAAAAGTATACAATTTGGCGGCCTTATCGCTACATAGCGATCTCTTCCAGGGTTCCAGGCAACCAAAGGCGTTTAAAACAGCTCAAGAAGAGAGGTAGGTGGTGCATTTAAATAAACATGCATATAAACCTATATATACAAATATTATATATATATATAATAATCTTAAAATAAAATATATCGATAATAATTAATATATACCTATATAATTAATATCAATAAAAAATAAATATATAAAATATTGTCAAACCACAAATAAAACAGAATGAGTTAATGATGACGTACATAAATACTTACAATATACAAAGAAACACGCAGACACTTTTTTGTTAAAAGGATTAACATTAATGTTCATCATACAAATTGTTTACAGTTGGGGGAACATTGAACTAAAGGTGGCTAATAAAGGCAGTCATAGAGAATGCCGGCAAATGTAAAAGCATCACCAATCGAGCACAGCACGTCACATCATCTTATCGCACGTTGCTAACTCAAACCGTTTCGCCCAAACCAAAAATAACTCAAGAAGCTTCCACTTAGATATAAATTTACCTTAAAACGCCTAACGTATTGCGGCTATGCTGGACATCGGTTAAGACGACATTAGGTGATAAGGGTACGGGAAGCCAGACTACGACCGAGTGAGGTACATGGAACAGGTGCAGAAAAATCATATTTTCACCAACGACAAAATACCTAAGAGTTCGCATCTCTAGATTCAGTGTACCAAATCAGCCGTATAATTGGGTATCCGATTCTATTAGGAGATATTGTATTGAATACACAAATCAATAGATGGAGGCTTTGATGTTGAGAACAGTTTGTGTACACCTATTCTAATTAGAAATACGATATATCTAACTGTTGCGCTGTCTGAAATGCGCTGTGATATTAATGAACAGTCTGTTCAATTCAAATTCCTTTATTCAAATATGCCGCTTGACAGGCTATTTTGAAATGTTCATATTCGATGTGATGATGATATAGTATGAGAGGCTGTTCAACGAGGGGGAAAACTGATTTCTCTATTATTAGGAATCCATTTTAACCTAGCAACAAAACTGGTGCATTTGCCTATAAAAGGCAACTGTCACTCTTGTCTAGAGTAATTTTTAACCAACGATTTCCAAATGTTACCTCTTTGTTATTCAACTAAAAGCAAGAAGTCGGTGCCAAGTAAAATATAGAAAATTATCAAAATGTAACCTTCTGGTTGCTAAAACTATAATCGTCTCTAAAATGCTTGTTGGAAAAAAGATACTATATTTGAAGGTTTTATAGTTAAACCTGTCGGCCTTTCCCGCCTTTTGCGCCTAATTATCTATACTAATCATAAAACTGTAACTGGTTTCTGTACATTTAATATATTTTGAAAATTTTGATCGGGGGATGCTTTATAATCGATACTGAGTCCAAAACAGATTTTTATTTAATTTTTATCTGTCTGTCAGTCCGGGCATCACGTGAACACTACTTAACGGATTTAAATACAATTTGGTATAGTGGTAGCTGGTATTCCGGGTCAACATATAGATACTTTTTATCCCGACAAACAATTAGTTTCTGCCGGGAAATGGGATGAAAATTTTATCAATTTTACTTCATAGCTCCGTTAGATTTGGACCAATTATAATAATTCTTCTTTTATTTGAAGGTGTAAGTAAGCATGTATTGTCTAATTTTAAAGAAGATCTGATAAATATTGTCGGAGATAAAGGACATAAATCTTCACAGATAGCAGAACGTCGCAAGGCATATGGGACAGCGATCGAATGCTTGCGTACCATCCTATATATATATATATATGTATAGCTCATAGACTTATTTTTATGCCGGAAAAGCAAACAGCTCCTACAGGATAGCATTGCTATTTTTTCCGCATTTGTCTTTGAAAATCCGCGCAACGGAGTTTGTAGATTGAAGATTGACGTGATTTTTTTAGATATGCATAGTTGAAATACTTTCAAGTTTTTATGGTTGAACGCTCAGAATCTCAGAAATTGCTGTTTCGATTTCGATTTTTTTTTTGGACTGGTAGTATCAATTGATGGTATATATCATCACGCTACGACCAATGGCTACTATCATTAATGAAAAATGTTGCAGAAACTGCAAAAAATATCCTTTTTGAGTGATTCCGATGCGTGCGATGCGTGAACGGTAAACGTTACGCCAAACGACGGAAATAAATAGTAAGTATATCGGAATTTTTTCTTTAAAGTTCTATAAAACAGTCCGCGAAAACATACGACTACTTTTTGAAGTTGACTCATTCGCGGACGAAGTCGCGCGGGTCCGCTAGTATAATATAATATCTTAATTTTTTTTTATTCTGTATGAGTATGTAGAATCTTTTTGATATTTAGATATATTGCATAGTTTTAGTAGTTATCATTTAGTATTTACTAAATGTACCTTTATTTGACCTATACCACAATAAAATCATCTTACACACATCCTGGGGTAGCTGGAAGGGATCTCTTATAGAGATAAGTTTTCCTTTGTACACTTCATGTATCAAATGTTCTCATTCACAATTTATTGTACATAAATAGTAAATAAAAATATCATGGAATTTCGCGAAGTAACACAAGTTGCCCAATATTTTGTAAAACTATTTTTACTTTTAGATTTTTTTCCATTTACTTTGAGGTAAGTTCTTATATTCAATTGAAATCATTGTTGTACAATTCACCGCATACGATATGAAAGTTAAATGAGCGTTCACAGAAACTCGTTAAGTCTCGACAGGCTTCTCGTCAGCGCGTGTTCGCATAATGTTCTCTAACTTAGTCAAAGAAGCCGCACTTACCTGCTCGGAGTAATCTCTCGCAGCTTTCGCCGTATTTTTATTTTCTAGAAACTTCCTGTGACAGACAGAGATAACGAGTACTGGCCAGACGAAGTTGTGTGTTGTTAGAAAAAAGCATAGATTAATTATAATTATAAAGCTGAAGAGTTTGTACTTTCGTGGGTATGTTAAGAAGCGCAAATTTGTGCTCCGGTTCAGAGCGAAACGTGCGTAGAGGGTAAATTGCCGAAGATCTGTTTAACCTCTGAATCCATTTTCAAAAATCTAAATGTCAGTTTCAAACAGTTCAAATTTGGAACGCGTTCTTTTTTTTTAAATTTTACATTTACGACACTTTTTGGGGAAATGCGTATAAAAAAATATCCATCCCACCTTTCATGATTCTGTAAACGGCAATGGCTTCCTAAATAATTTATCTTTATCATAGTGCTATTTATAGAAGTATAAGTCTACAATGAAATATATAAATATCGTAAAGAATGCGTCAAATTGCACCGAAATCGCATGAAAATGGCTAAAACGTGGTGCCGGTATTTGACCTTTATAGCGATAAAAATACAACTAAATTCACAAATCCAATTGATAAAATAGCTTTCTTGTTTCTTTATGAACATAAAATAACCTAGTCATTGTGGAGTATAAGGATTGATGAAATTCTAAATACACCAGACCGATTCTCCTGCTTTTCGCGGAGTATAGCAAGTTAAGCTTAATTTTCATAATATACTACGGCCTGAACACTTATCATGGCTTGTTGTTAGTAATGGGCCGATATGGTGATAAGAAGTAAAACGGTTCTATAATTCCTAGCTTCGTTTCTTCTTCTATCGAAAATCATATGAGTGATGACAAACAGAGATAAATTATTGTACGAGTATAACAAAGTTATCCCTAGTATACAACGCTTATTACTAAGGCGGTGTGTTTTATTTCGTAAAGAGAAAAAGCTTGCGGCTATGTTATCTTTACAAAGCACTGACGGCTAACTACCGCCATAAGAAAGTTCTTTCATTATGTGGTATCATTAAAAGTTTCTGTTGTGGCTTGTTTAACGTAAGACTAAGCACGCATTGGTATTTTATATCAACACTATCTTTTGCCCTCATTCTTCAGCTGCGTTTATTAATGTATTTTTCAAATCCCATGATGATGTTTTCGTGGCATAAAAAGTAGTATATTTTTATAAACTTAAAATACATATAAAAAATTTCGGAACTTATAGGATTCGAACCTGCGACTCTCTGGCAATCGCAGCCTGAGCGCTTTCTCCAATTAAGCTACGGCTCTCCTAACGTTGATGCCGAAATTATGCCTTTCACATTAGTCTTATAGCGACTGTAGCATCATCTAGTAGGAAACGTTTCGATCTACTTTTTCAAAGGTCCATATCCACTGAGACACTTTTGAAACAAGAGATAACACATTGCTTTTTTTATAATTTTTCCTCCAAATAAATTAATTCTATATGCGGATGCCTACGTAGTAATAACTATCTGCATGCAAAATTTCAGCCCGATCCGTCAAGTGGTTAGGGTTGTGCGTTGATGTGCGAGATGACTGACTGACTGACTGACTGACTGTCAATCAGTCAGTCATTCAGTCAGTCAGTCATCTTTGCCTTTGATATATATAGATAAATTTATTAACGTCTTTGTTGGTAAAACATTTATTAATGAAGTCGGTTTTCTTGTTAAAAAAAATTCCATCAGAGTTATTGAAATTTTATTCCATCGTCAAAATGTTTGTTCACGGCAAAATGAAAACAACAAACTTTATTGAGAAGTTTCAACTTCACTTTTAATAAGCCTTTGTTATTTGACTTGCCAACGAAAAAATATTTTACGCTTAAAAATATAAAAATTTCAGATTTGAATAATCCAATTAACAACGGCGGACGCAATTAAAACTAAGCTCAAAAGCTCTAGTACAATTTTTAACTTTAACACAAAAATATATATATACATATAAACAAGGCAATAGAAAACAAAGATGTGAAAGTTGACATTTTTAGAGACATTTGAAAAACGATTTTATTAAAAAAAAATATTAATTAATAATTATCGTCCACATGCTAGCTATATGTTCTCTGTACTCCTATATGGTGTAGAAGCGTAGACGCTGACAGAGACCTTGTTCAATAAACTCGAAGCGTTCTTATGTGGGTTTACAGACGTATGCTAGGAAGTCCGTGTACGAAATTTAACTATTCTACATAAAATGGGTAAGGTTCTACAGGTACTCATAACAGTTAAAAGAAGAAAATTAGAATATTTTGGACATGTGATGCGTAATACGAAGATGTATGAACTTCTTCAACTTATCATACAAGTAAAGTGGCAGGCAGAAGAAGGCCTGGCCGTAGAAGAATATCATGGCTCAGAAACCTCCGACAATGGTTTGAAAGAGCGCCGAATCATTATTTAGAGCAGCGGTGTCCAAAGTAGAGATCGCCCTTATGATTGCTAAACTTCGCAAGGAGACGGTATCCTAGGCAGTCCACATGCATCAGGTACAAGCACCATTGCGGGTCCAAGCTGTTTATTCTCAATTCTCTACCAATACGACAGAGGCCAACAGTCAGTGCTTTAGATTCCCATCCTGAATAGATAGTCCAAAATTATTCAAGGTCATTGTAAATACCTATTCGTACACGTAAATGTATGTATCCGTAAAATCGTATTAAATCTATATTCATCATATTTAAATTAACTAGGTATTTAGGTACAACATTATTAATTTAATTAAAATTTTAGAAATTAAAAGGCTTTATCATTAAAATTAACTATTTTATAACTCTATATTATAATTGTGACGGTAACATAGGCTTCTTTTTGGAATTAATTATTCGGTCAATTCTCCACGTTATTATCCAACTACCCTCCTATTCTTTATCGTACACTATCACCTATATACGCAAGAGCAAGGCAAGAGTGAATGAGTGAACTTAGACCGCATCATTGCTTTACATCAGGCATGATAGTTGTCAAGCGTAGGCCTATATTATAAAAAAAAAGAGTCACGAGTGCCGTCTCAAGTTGGTATTGGACCGCTTCGCGATCGGACGTATGGCGATTGTGTCTATCTGCGCATAACCACACCTGGATAGTGGTGACGTCGTGAGTGCATCTGCTGTGCCCGTCGAATCCCGCCAAGTGTTTTCGTGTTGCCAGTGAATGTGTAGTGTTCCAGTGAACCGTGCTCGTCGCTTCAGTATAGGTCGAGGACCTGGTCAGGTTAGTGCACGATTCCCGTTTTCTTTGCGCCCTCTCTGCTTAACGCGTTGACGCCTAAATTTCTTTTTTATTTTTGACTTTTCATCGCGCTATTAGAGTAGTCAAGTGAAAATGATAATGAAGACCACGGATGGTTACCGGAACTATACAATAATTGGTATTAAACGAATTGCGTTTTGATTATGATATATGGTTTAGAACTCCTCAGTCATAAACGCCCCGGCTTCTGCAATATTTTGGAAATGCAGCTGAAATTTGGTTTTTATAAATCAGACAAGGGCCTCATAAGAGTCACTCAGCGGACGATGGAGAGAGCTATGCTCGGAGTATCTCTACGTGATCAAATCAGAAATGAGGAGATCCGTTGAAGAACCAGAGTTACCGACATAGCTCAACGAGTCGCGAAGCTGAAGTGGCAATGGGCTGCGCACATACATCTGAGAACGGATGGACGTTGGGGTCTCAAGGTGCTGGAATGGAACTGGTAAGCGCAGCGTTAATCGACCCCCAACGAGGTGGACGGCGACATGAAGCGCGTCACAGGGAGCCGCTGGACACAAACGGCACAAAACCGTAGTATTTAGAATTCCCTACAAAAGACCCACGTCCAGCAGTGATATAATAAAATTAGACAATTAAAAGTGTGAAAAATTAAAAAAAAGTATAAACCGACTAGGTACTTTTATTTTTAGCAGTTAACAAATTATAAAAAGGAACCGTATACAAAGTATATATCTATACTAAGTAATTTTACATTTTACTTGGCACCAACTTATAAATGTTGTAGAACATACTTTATTTATTGCTATTTACTATTTACCTATTTTATCAAACAGCCCCTCAGAAGTCTGTTACCAAACGAAATTCGATTGGAATGGATTGATTTGCGTGAAAACTTAAATAAGTATTTACTCAACACATAAAATTCATGATGCGAAGAAAAGGTTCAAAGGAAAAGTCGTTATCTCAGAGAGTGTTTGAACAACTTCGAGCATTTAATCCACGTTTCATCTAACTACTTTCATTTCTATGACAAATTCGTATTCTATTTTTATTAACAAATATTTTTTGTGACACCTTTAATATAAATATGTTATTTTGAGGACCCCCTTGGCGAAGCTTTGTACGTTTGCGGATTTAAGTGGGAGGACCCGGGTTTGATCGAAATTTGGAAATTAATAATTTCTCATTTTTTTCTAGTCTGGTCTGGGGGAGGCTTTTGCAGTGACGAACCGAAGACGGGCCGCTAAGCAATTTAGCGTTCCGTTACGTTGTAACGGTATTTTTTTTTTCAAATCGGACAGCTAGGTATTTTTTGTTTTTATCGCGTAAATAAAATACAAGATTTTTTACCATAAACTTATTTTATTATACCTACAGCACTACCAAAGCATTCTATAACTTTACAAATTTATATTTCAGGGCGGTTCTCAAACTAATTAAGAAGCCACTTTACTTGTTACTAACTTTATAATATTAAATTGCTGGTTACTAGTTCTCTCCTCAAATAGTATAATGTTTCACACTGCTCTGAGTCTTTTAATAAATACACTGCCATTTGAGTACTATCTTCTACCATCTGGAATTGTATACTTTTTGTCAAATTTTCATTAACAATTTTTCTGTATGTTTATGTGGTGTACAATAAAAAATTATTCATTCGTTCATCTTGATATGTGTTCTAAGCAAGGGTATGTGGTGTTTACTTAATATCTAAAAGTAAAAGTATTTTATTTGCGCTCCGTAGTAGCTCATGAATACCTTAGATATAGTGCTCATTTATTTGTGGATAAAATTAGTGCAGAATATATTTTGTTCGCTGGACGACCTCTTTTCACCCTACAATATTATATATAATAATAATAAAATTAATATATATATTTTTTGTGTGCGTTTGACATGCATGTATGCTTTGACATGGGAAAGAACATAGGCCATCTTTTCTCCTGGGAAAAAGTGAGTTCCCGCGGGAATACAAAACCTTAATCCACGCGAACGAAGTCGCAGGCATCAGCTAGCTAGCTATCAATTCGTTTATGTATTATATATAAGACTGTTTCTTAATTGATATGACATATTCATTCTGAGTTTGTTGGATATAATATAGTTTGTTAGGAAATTTAAAAGAGAGGAAATTTGATTGATGATGATGGACCAATCAGATGGCCCACCTGATGGTAAGTGGAAAATCATTGCTCATAAACAGAGCCACACTTCGCAACGAGCCGCCCTGTGTCCATCGACATGAGGCGTAGGTGCTAAGCCTGTGCTTTTACTTACAGCGGCAACCACGTTCGTGCACAGCATTGCAACAATGCTGCTTATCGGCAGAAATACACATGGGGGTAGTACTTCTCCGGACGAGTAGGTACTGTCACAAAAAGCTCTACTACCGCTAAAATATTAAGTATAAGTTGCTAATTAACGTGAAGTAATTAAGAAAGAAAGAAAGAAAATTTTATTTGGATATACACACACTAGAATTAAAATACAACTTATAGTCTACACAACAATTATAGGAACGGTGTGATCCCAAAATGGTCTTCACTCAGCATGTTCGAATTGCCTGTTAAAGACACAGCGCTGATCTTCCGTGAATCCAGACGTGACGTTTGGACGGTAGGCACTGACAGAGCGACGCTTAAAAACTATGGGTAAAATAATACAATTTAAAAGTATTATATAATTTAAAAAAAAAAAAAATGTGTAAAGATAAATAAAAATAATATAAAAAATTTGTATACATATATAATATTTTGTTACGATCAAACCGATGAAAATAAAATAAAAAAGTATAAACACACGTAGGCACCCTTGTTCAAATGTTTTGTTGTTGGAAAAGATATTCTCTTAATTTCTTTTTAAAAGAGAGTTTAAACATGCAGATATCTCGTAATGGCGGAGGTAGGTCGTTCTAACATTTAATAGCCGCGAATTTAAAACTACCACAAAAAGCAGCCTTAAAATGTCGCGGCATTTTAAGGGGCCATGTGCGACTTGACCTTGTATCCAAAGTTTAAAATTATTGGTCGTAATTTAAATTTGTTAGTGTAGATGCTATAAGTTAGTGCATTCTTTTATGTATTCTTGTCCGAAAGCCTTTCACAACTTTTCATGGCCACATCAGAATATATATATTTTTTTTAAATACATAATATTGCAGAACTGGCCAGATTTGTAACCGAATCTCTCTGGCCGGAGTGCTTTGCCAATTAAGCCACTTTCCTGAATTGGAAAAGCACTCCGGCCGCAAATCATATCTTGCCAGTTCTGTTGTGGATGTAAAAATAATATATCGAGTAGTTTCCGCCAAGCTAAATAATAATAAATTAGTGCCTAACAGAACGTATTCACGGGCAGTAGCTTGTAAAAAATGCACAAAAGTATTTTAAGCTTCTAATATCCACACAGTTTGTTCTAATTAATATTGATAAGTCTGACCATTCTGTAAATCCAAATACAACGATATAGAACCGTTTCTTTATTGTTTGTAAACATAATATTTGCTGTGTTTGCTTAGGACAACCTTTATTTTTTCTATTTCATTTATTTATATGTAACAAATGTTTATAAATAGCCAATTTTATTGTGTCAAACAAAAATAACAGGAACTGTTAATTGTATTTTGACGATTGTTTTACAAACATTTTTCATTTAACATTTGATTGTGAAATAAAACACGAGCGGGTATTGCTTTTGGACAATATTCCACTCACTAGATCTCTCATGTAATTTTAATTGATGAATTTCTTCATAGCAAGGTTGCCTGAAGACAAGCCGCTCCGCTTTTATCGCACACGAGATAGAACAATGATTGTTGAATTGTAAAATTATGTTGGACAAGAGCATCTACTGAGTTTCTTGCCGGCTTCTTCTCGGTAGAATCTACCTCCGGTGATAGTCACTACCAACAGATATACTTGACGTTTCAAAAGTGCTTATATTAGGGCTACTTGAATAAAATGAGGTTAAAATTTTTTAAAGCAGGTTCCAAATTCAGATTGCGACTTCTTCAGCCAAGCCGGTGTAAATACGTGCCTTACCACCTACGCCTCAGGTTGGCGGACACAGAGCGGAATCTTATAGAACGTGCTCCTTGCATGCTCTGCGAAGTGTTGCTCCACTTATCATCACGTGGGCCATCTGTTTGGAACGTAAATCTATACTAATATTATATATCTTTATTTCTAAAAAGTATTACATTTTTAATTATATTTATTAAATTATATAATGTATATTTTAAATATATAAATACGTAATGTATATTTTAAATACATTTACGTTAAAGTCGCCTCTACGGCGTAGGCCTCCCCCAAGTCTCGCCAAAGCTTTCTATCGCGAGCCTTTCGCATCCAATTCGGTCCACACCTCTGATGGAAAATATCTCGCCACCTCTTTTTTTGTCGCCCTCTTTCCCTCGTTTCATTTCTTGGAACCCATTTAGTCATTTTCTTGGTCCATCTCTCTGGTTGCAATCGGCAAACATGTCCTGCCCAATTCCATTTCAAAATTCTTATCCCTTTCGTTACATCTACAAGTTTTGTTTTCTTTCGTTTTTTAACATAAAGTTAGTTTTAAAAACGGAGAGTGACATAAGCTACTTTATATCCCAGGAAAAAAAACGGTCCCCACGGGATTTGTAACTGTGTAATTTGTGTGTAAAATCCGTAATAAAAGCGGAAGAAGATCGCTGGCAACTAGTAATAAAGAGTTCAAACATACAAGTTGTAAAAGTATGAATTGCTTTACCATACAGAGAATAACTAAAACTTTCATAGTGTTCTAACAATTTACCAATACAGAAAATTACCTACGTTAATATTGATAGAACTACGAACTCACGCTCTCAATATACCCGTAAAGCAAAATATCCAGCTTTATAGTATTACTATAGCTAAATCAAGATGTAAATATATCCCCGTACCGCTTTATAATGGTTTAGATTCTAAATTACATTAGGCAGATATACAAATACATATTGTGTTCAAAGTTAGACAATAAATAGAGCAGACAAAACCAATATGTATAAATATGCAAATACAATATTAGCATGTAGATCTAAAGTATATCTGAATCGAAGGGCGTAGATCTCAGTTTAATGACTTATGAAAGGATCGCAACAAGATTGGAGCTAAAAAACTAGAAGCCGACGATAAATTTTGATTATATTTTTATCATTTAACCTCATAACCTTCTACTAATATTATAAATGTGAAAGTGTGGATGTTTGTTACTTTATCGCGCAAACACGGCTGAACGGATTTGCATGAAATTTGGCATGCATGTAGCCTTGGACATGGAAAAGAACATAAACTACCTTTTATTCTGATTCCTTACAAAGTTCCGAGGAAAAGTTGAAAATTGTTTCCGAGCTAAGCCGTGGGCAGACTGCTTTGAAATTTGGTATGCATGTCACCTATGTGTAAAGGAAATGTTCTTTCTATACCGATTGCACAAATAGTTCCCGTAGTAGGTTTAATAATTTATGTGTAAATGATGTCGTGTGTAGGAGGTATATTAATTTAAATTATTTATGTTACTCTTTATTTGTACACAACATGAAAAAATATACAAGAAAAAGAAACATAAAAATAGAAGTAGAATACAAAATGCGGCCTTATCGGTTAGTAGCGATCTCTGCCAGGCAACCTTAGAATCAGGGAAAAAATAGGAGAACTAACTGCAGATGGTACAAAATATAAAATAAAAACATAAGAATAACTAAATACTTATACATGAACAAATGCATAATAAATATTTAAAAAAAAACTAATAATAAACTATGTGCGTTGAACAAAAATATAATTTCTGCGACACTACCATATTAAATACGTAATAGCTAAAACGCAAAACTGTACCTATTTTTCTCTATTACAGCGCAAGCCATAAAACGAGTGTACATTTCATTCCAATTTTTATTACTTTCCCATTTTTCATTTCATTTTGGACCCATTTCTGAAGTCCACGCAGTCGCGGGCAGAAGTTAGTAATATATATTTGAAAGACACAGCGTTGAAAATATATATGTTTACCTACAGTTAAATAACATTACACAATAATACGAGCTAGGATTCGAAGATTTGGAATTAGAACACCAAATGTCTCTGGATTACACTTATAACAGACCTTCATTACAATATTTTTGGGAATATGAAAGCAAAACTAGTTTTTATAACAGAATTTTATCTATTCCTTTTTGTAAAGACACGAAAAGGGACCAGACCCTTGAAAACCGTAACCTAAAAGTAAAGTAATGTAAAGTAAAGTTCGTCATAACGTCCATATGGCTTAGCGAGCATGTAATACTAAAATCCATTGCCCCTTTGAGTTGAAATGAGATTTAAATAAAGAAAAATTTCGCATCCAAAGAAAAATCTGTTCATTTTGCTATCTCGTTTTCATTAATAAATATGTTCAAATTAAGAATTTGAAATCTCGTTTAGATGATTGTGAATTTTTCACTAACCGAAGCACTGAAACGCGAACAGTAGATATTTGATACACTATTGAAAATTCCCTTCATTGTTAGAGGGAATTTTCAACATCTCCGAAATTCATATTGTGTTTTATTTAATCTAGATATGTGATAAGTAAAGTATTCAACGCAGGAATAAAGCTTTTAAACTCGTATCATATACGTATGATGTATATTAAAAATATTATAATTCGGATAAATAGCTTCCTTGTTTTCGAATAAAGCATAAACAGGACACAAATACATCTCTGCGCAAAGTAAAAGGCCTTTTGTCAGGCTTATGTAAGTTTTAAAACATCTCCTTTACCTAAGTAAACACGGAGACTTTCTTTCTTTGCCTTCGAAAAAATTTCAAACACGACCCAGGCCGTGAACTTCAGAGCAACTCTCTGCGCAATCAAAGTAAAAGGCCTTGTTCCCCGAGATGGTTTCCATTCCGAAGCGACCCTTTTCATTGGGCTTTTTTAAGACCTCCAGACAAAGGTGCGACGGGGACTGTTTCGTCGAGTGTACGGTGTGACCTTAATCCGCAGAGACACGTGAGTTGTACCCGTATGGGGCTTTAAATACAAAAATACCTTCAATTTTTTCCACCGACTCCGTGAAAAGGGGGTTTTTATATTTTTTTATATTTATACTCTTAATTTGCACACCACTACAAGTTAAAGAAATAAAAGAAGAATAGAAAAACAAAGATAAAAGCACGATCCAAAAGGCGGCCTTATTGCCTAGTAACGATCTTTGCCAGGCAACCTTAGGATTAGGAAAACACGAGGAAAACAGAATGCAGGCGCTGTGTAATTCAGGAACAAAAATACATACGAATAACTAATTACTATTACTTGAACTAGATTACACAAATATACAACGTGTAAATGCAAACTGAAATAAAAAAAATATTACTTTAATGGCTTTAGAGACACTACGACGACTCTTAGACTTCTCTGTGAAACTGAAACGCTATTAGTTACTTAAACCACTGCCATAGTTTTTACTGAAAAAAATTAGGTGCTTAGGTGCAGCGCTAACATCGTGATTAACATCACATGCAAAATTATAATTGACTCCTGTCACTTATTTAATCTATTATGAAGGTACCCCTCGCGTACCGTAGGTATAGTACCTACGTTACTATCACTAGACACTTAAATGGATTGAATTAGTTTGTATGGAATAATAAATATGCTTCTTTCGGTATAATGTTGTTACAGTGATTTCTTATGTTACTTAGGTAACCTTCAACGGTGTTTTATGATTCGGTTATACGTTTTATGTAACAGATCATAAATTCACATATAATAAAAACATAAATAATAGAAGCATAAATCTATATATATAATAGAGAAAGTGTGTGGGTATGTTCCGTATAGGCTCTAAAACGGCTCGACCGATTTCATTTAAACTTTCAGGGAATCTCCGGGTTGACCTGGCGAATAATCCTGTAAAGTTTGGTGGCTCCGATCGGAGCACTCCTATTTTTCAACTGTCAAACTGTCAAATACAGCTTTTATTTACTATGATGATATTCTATTGTTGGGTGTACATGGGTGTAGATAATGATCTTCACCCGTTCGAGAAGAGAATAGAAGAGAATGAATATGGAGGGAAATAAATGATTTAATATATTATGAGACTTAAATTAAAAATTTAATTATGTAAGTTTATTTTTTAAATAAAATAAAGCAAAATCTAGCCCGGCGAAGCGGGCTGGGTACGCTAGTAGATGATAAAATTTTGTTCTACCTTGGCAACGCCCTTAGTCGAGAGTGATTCAGAATTTGCATAATTCAAATTCACTCACATAAATGTCGTAAATTAACACCACTATTCACGTTAGGCAAAATCACTTGACAACTGCTTGAATATTCATCGGGAATTCACAGATTAAAAAAGATTACGAAGGCTCTCAATAAAGCTCAGACGTGACTCGGATTACAATCACTTATCGAAACGATTTTGGCGAGGTATTCAATATACGAGTAGGTATATTACCTACTTATGTAGGAGGATAATTTGGGCTGCCTACCTCGAAATTCCTGGATCTTAATTATCTCTGATCGGGCCTTTTTCCATCTACAGCTATTATCTTATCCATGAACTATGTTAATATAAAAACTACAAGTGGGATTTGAATAAATTAAACGGTGAGGCCATTCAACTTATTTTTCGTGCAATTGTGCACATAATTAGCGTGCATTCATGGAATACATTTTGTCCTGGTTAAATAAAGGACGCAGTGCAAAATTTTGGAAAACACAAAATAACCCGGCTAAGTTTGTTGTGGGCTCTTCTTAGACCAGGGCGCGTTTGGGATCCTCGTAGCATTAGGTTTAAGTTGGCGAACGAAGTTATCACCATCCCCTTACAATTATGTAAACATGTATGTATGAAAGCTTCATAAGTGCCTGTGATAGGCCTACGTGAGTAAAGAAATTTTGAATTTAAACGTGGACCAAGCCGTGGGCAACAGCTAGCAAAATATAATTGGATGCCTTTATTAATGAGAGTCGGTTGTATGTATGAAATTCTATTATTTATTAGGCAGTTGTAGGGACTTGGATAATCCCAGTCAGATGAGCTTGATTGTTTAGAGGCGGCCAACTTTACCGTGAATAGAGCTTCGTGTACCCGCCTGAGTTATTGTGCTCTATTTGAACCTTTCGTTGTGTAGAACAGCTTTAACTTTATATTTAACTAGCGTTTCCCCTGGTCTCTGTAATAGAGATCGTCCGGGATATACTACCACCATGTTTATACCACCATGTTTGGGCCTCATAAGAAGGCTCAGAGTCACTCAGCGGGCGATGGAGACAGCTATGCTCGGAGTATCTGTACGCAATCGAATCAGAAATGTGGAGATTCGTAGAAGAACCAGAGTTACCGACATAGCTCAACGAGATAGTTCGGAGAAAGGATGGACTTTGGGGTCCCAAGGTGCTGGAATGACAGCCCCGAACTGGTAAGCGCAGCGTTGGTCGACCCCCAACGAGGTGGACAGACGACATTAAGCGTGTCGCAGGTAGCCGCTGGATCCAAGCGGCTCAGAACCGTGGAACTTGGAAGTCCCTACAAAAGACCTATGTCCAGCAGTGGACGTCTATCGGTTGATATGATGATGATGATGATGATGTTTATTTCTGCCACCGAGAAGGAATGCAGTTTTCCGGTCTGAAGAGCGTGGTCGCCTGTGGAATGACAAGCACATAAGTCTTAATACCTGCGACTCAGGTTAATTGTACATTAACCTGAGTCTTATGTGCCTGATGTGCCAAGGAAGCACTTTGTAAGACGTCTTTCTTGCATACACTGTGAAGCCTGTGTCTGTTTATACGCGACGGTTACCCACTTATCATCAGATGGACCAGCTGCTTGGTCCGTCGATAACTAAAGGTAAAATGAATTCATTCGCTTATATATTGACGCATACACACATTCTATTGACGTTCCACCGCGTCACATCGTCCGCCCCTTGCTCGCTAAGCCAATGCAATCTAAATGGTAGTTGCCAGGATTAGCGCGTTCTATTGATCAAAAAAATAAATCTTAAGATGTATTTTTTAATATTATTTCATTTTACAAAACTAGAAAATATAGTAAATTTTTCTATAAGCCATAAAATAAAAAGTTTTTTTTCCGAGCCAAGGTTACGTGATCACAAACGCCTATTGCCTGGTTGACACTATGTTTACAGTCTTGTGACGTAATAAGGCTCTCACATTCCTCATATATTCTACCATTTATTCTCCTAAAAAACCTTTGTAATTGATTTTAACAAGCAACACTGCATTTTACTATCAGTTTTTAATTTTTAAAGACTCAAACCGAGCGTTTTGGTGCCATTTGCATGGATTTGAATTAATTTATTGATTTGATTTAAAATATTGAAAATCATGCCGAAATTAATTATTTTTACCTTTAAAATAGTTTTATGGTATAATTTGAGACGACAAAAAACCCAGGTAAATACCCAAACCAGTTAAATAAACATTCACGTTAGCGTAAAGTTCTGATGGGCCGATATTTCACAATTTCTTTACGAAAATAAAATAAAACTATCAAGAAGTAACATAAGCTATAATTTATTTTTTTAAATGAAAATTGCATTAATGTACCCCAAAGTGGCAAAATTTTCCTTGTAATATCAATTATTCGAGCACTGAGAAAAGTATTCATAATATATAAAAATGATGTGCTACATACTTTAAGTTATCATCATGTCCTACAGAAAAATTCCCTGAGAAATAAAGCCCAAAAAAGGTGGTTAATATGACATTACGTTCCGACCTTTCATACACGCGGTTTAAACCACGGTATACAGCTAGTTTATGATATATCAAATAATACAATAAAGTATTTATTTTACTTTGTTGTATTGAATGGAGAAAAACTGTTAAGATAAACAGAAACGAACCTTCCTAATCCAATACAAGAAGAAGTTAATTAAATATTAAATGAAAAAAAGAAAGGTAATAAGATAAAACAAGCAATCCATAGCTTTTTTCAAAATAAATTTGTAGAACGTGTTCTTGATAATTATAATTAAAACGTTAAAAAACTAAAATGTACCTTAAGTCCACATTAATAGACTCTATAGTCGTTAATATGAGGAAAGACTCCATTACCTCCTGAAGGTAAAGTGGCAATAATAAGTTGGCCTGCTTCGTTGCTTAACGTCCGTGTTGATGTATGGCGAAACTAGAACTATATAGCGTTGCGGGAGCCTAAGTTAGCTGGTCTTGGAAGTATTCAGTGGGAGTATTATCCTGGGAGCATTTGTTTTATGACAATGTCATGCACAATTTATTTTTGTCATCTATTAAAAATATCTGGTAAATGTAGCTCTTTGTAGATTAGAAATGTGGGGATTAAAAACAACATTGTCAGCATATAGAGAACAAAAATTAATTATATTTATTTTGTAATGTAGAGCAGCAGAACATATTTTTTCCTAGTGGGCTTCGGCCGTTGCAGGCCACCTATTAATTGTAACCTAATGAATCTGAAGCAAAGTATTTTTGTCCTCATGTACGTTTGGCAGTCGTATTTGGATAGATCTGAATAAGATTGACCTCCCTGGCGCAAGGGGGAGCGCTGTGATTTTAGGTGGGAGGTTCCAGGTTCGATTCCTGGCAGGGCAATTATTTTAATTTTCTCTGGTCTGAAGGCTTCAGCCGTGGCTAAATACCACAAGTTTGGTACTTGTACCAAAGTATTTCCTATTAACTTCGGAAGGAGACTGAATACTGCTTTTAACTGTATCCATGTTTACAACGAATTACCCACCGACACCATTCGTTAAGAACACAAGGCAAGTCAAAAATACATAGTTTAAGATATGTCCATTAAGCATTCTGAGATATTATATATATATTCAATGTATCGCGCGAACAGGAATAAATAAATATTGAGCCTGTAAAATGGGAGTTTCCTGCATGTATTACATTTTTATTTAGTTGAGTTTCATGGTTTTATCTATGGCAAACACAAAATAATTTATTTGACGTGTTGAAATTCGAAAGCATTCATGAATTTGTGAATATAATTGAATGGCACCTTTCAATTCAATTAGAACCCAATTCAGGACATCGGAATAATTCAAAGTTGTATACTAGTTTTCCGACAATAAATTTAATATAAAGCTTCTTTTTTTAAACTCCAGAGCATTCTCAGATAATTATGAATTTATATTTAACTAGCTGTTGCCCGCGACTTCGTCTGCGTTTGATTTTGTTTTTAAAGTATTCAGTATCGTTAAGCCTTAAATGAGTAAAGTAGTATATATATGTATAACATGTGACTGTCAATTAATTAAAGACAAATAATTTGCAATAAAATAAAATTGCGGCTATAATTAAAGATCTAAGCTATCCTATCTCTTAAGTTGGAGCAGACTGCTCACGGTGTGCCAATTTAATTTAAAATCGGTTAAGTAGTTTAGGAGTCCATCGCGGACAAACATCGTGACAGGAGATTTATATATATTAAGATTATTATCTTCTTCTTTACACTAGCCAAGGGATTTTAATGCAGTTTCAGCAATAGATAGATTTAAGAGGAAATATACGTAGTATTCATGTGCATCATAGTAGAGAAAACTAAAGAAATATGGAGACTTGTAATGTGCTGTCGTAACAATCGCTGGCTAAACCTTACGAGATAGAGTAAATATGTACTACGGAAGTGTATCTTAAAAACATCGATAAAAAATCCACGGTGGTATAAATTTATCTTCTAAGTTCCTGTGGGGTTTTATATTTACCTACTAGTTTCTGCCCTCGACTTCGTCTGCGTGGACTTCGGAATTGGGTCTAAAGCGTCGCTAGCTAACAATTTTCAATTTTCCCGTGGCAACTACTTAAGGAATCGGGATAAAAGGAATCCTATGTACTTTTATATGTCAAAAGCTACATGCATGCAAAATTTCATTTAAATCCGTTAGCCGTTTTTGCGTGATTGAGTAACAAACATACACACTTTCACATTTATAATATTACTAGCTGTCCCGGTGAACTTCGTACCGCGGATTTTTTTATTTTTTTTGATGAATGTTATATTCTAAACCGGACTAAGAGAAATCCAAAAAAATAAATATCATAAAAATTGGTCCGGCCGGTTTTGTGTTAAATGGTGTAACTAACACAACTTTCTTTTATATATATAGATAAATGATTAGGTTTATAAGTATATATATTACGTATACTAAAGGATATCTTTATGTTATTATCATATCAACCAATAACCGGCCCACTACTGGACTGGGATCTCCTCCCACAAAGTAAAATTATTTGCAAGATAAGCTGCGGGCAGACAGCTTTGAAATTTGGTATGCATGTCACCTATGCTATGGAAAAGGACATTTAGCTTCCATAGCGATCAGTCAAATAGTTCCCGTGGTAACATTAAAAGTTATTAACGAGCGAAACGTTAGACCCAAGTCTGAAGTCCAAGCAGACTAAGTAGCCGACTAGTAATCATTATATTATTAATCACTCCAAACTGCCCCACATAAGTATCTACATTGTAAGTAGATACAAGTATCCACCCGGCTTTGCGTGGGGCAAAGCCGGGTGGATCGCTGGTAAAATATAATAATTACCTTATTCGGCCGCTAGAAATGTTGAATGAATGAATACACTTTTATTGTACACAACATAAACATAACAAATTAAAAGTAAAAATGTAACAAAAGGTATACAATTTGGCGGCCTTATCGCTACATAGCGATCTCTTCCAGGCAACCAAAGGCGTTAAAAACAGCTCAATAAGAGAGGTAGGTGGTGCATTTAACTGTACTGTGTTGCAAATAAACATGCATAAACCTATATAAACAAATATAATATGTACATATAACAAACTTACAATAAAATATATAGAAGAAATGTTCAAGACTTATAAGAAGGAACGCATTAAAAACAACAAAAATTCACGTAGATTTAATAAATACTACCTTTTAAAAGTTGGTTGGAAACGATCATTCAAGGAAAACACATTCCAGGCCTGCGGCGGCGTCGCCTTCGAGTTCAAAAGGCCCTTTTTTAATTCGATTGGCTCTATAAAAGTTCATACAAATATACTCTTTCATCGTGCTCGCCAACTCAATTTCAGACCTATTTTCAATAGCATTGAGTGCTATATACAGTAACATGAATATGTGTAGCTCAGGTCTGTCCAGCTGTCCGTGGGATGGAAAGGTCGTATTATGTAAAAGCAATTTTTCAGATGATCCAAGTTTTCATATGAAACCCGCACAGAATTCAGAACATACAGAGTCCGTGTACACGACTTATATTTAAGCATAAAAACTACTCCACTTTAGCAGTGTTTCTCAAACAGGCGCGGTGGTTACTCACTTCATTCATTTAGCAGTTTACAGTAATTAATTTACCTCTAATATTCTAAAGCTTTAACATAAAGTTTGTGAGCTACGTGCAACATTCCATGGGTGTGGAGTGAGACGTGCTCGCGGCGGCGTCTTCTCTGTTTGCAGACACAATGCACTGCATTTTGACGGCCGATTAGCGCAGTGGGCAGCGACCCTGTTTTCTGAGCCAAGGCCGTGGGTTCGATTCCCACAACTGGACAATGTATGTGTGATGATCATGAGTGTTTTTCAGTGTCTGGCTGTTTATCTGTATATTATATTAAGTATTTATGTGTATTATATTCATAAAAATAAGCATCAGCTATCTTAGTACACATAACACAAGCTACGCTTACTTTGGGGCTAGATGGCGGTGTGTTTCGTAGTACATTTTTAGTATATTTATTTATTGTATTTTTTGTTAGCGTAAAAATATTATTACTTAGGATTAAGATATAGGTATATTTCTATCTAGTTCTGTGATATTTAAGCTTTAGTTGTATTTTCGATGTACCTATATGAGCGCCAACTTGCCAAAACTGGATGCCTAGTTTGGCGAGAAATATGTTTATGAAACCATTGAGCATATTTTATGATATAAAATAGTAGTTAGAGATAATATTCCGAAGCTCGGAGGTGCATAACACCAATTTCCTAACTCAAAATACTCAGAAAAAAGCTTCGCTAAAAACAAATAACAATTTTTTTAGACCTTGTAGGAATCGAAGGTTGAGATCCGTAGCCATACATGCTAGCCACTGGACCCACCTGGTAGAGGCCTAGTTGAGTAGACAGTGTAAGTTAATCTATATGAAAATATAAGGTTTCCCGAAAGCAAGCTGCTCTGCTTTCATCTCATACAAGATAGAACAATGATTGTTAAATTGTAAAATAATGTTAGAAAAGAGCAACTGCTGAGTTTCTTGCCGGCTTCTTCTCGGTAGAATCTCCTCCGCGACCTAGCTCTAACGGTTTACCAAATTCAGGCAATCTATACTCATCTCCCCGAAATACGGTTATTTTCAATCGCTATTATGAGTTAAAGGATCTTAATCCTCACAAAAAAATATTTATCTTAAATTCAAATTTGGAATTTTGTTATTCCTTAATATTACTTCTGTTTTCTATATTGACTGAATATAGAATAGAATAGAATAGAAAAAACTTTATTGAAACACAACACAATAGGAAAAAATAAGGAAAACAGTAATAGTACTTAGTGCAAAGGCGGCCTTATCACTAAAAGTGATCTTTTAAAGGCAACCTGAGAGTACGAAGCTGATAAAAAAGTGGAAAGTGGGTGGTGTATAATGGATGTTACAAAAAATAAAATAAACTTACATCAACATACATACTGCATTTTCATATTAACCGATATAAATTTATATGTACTATAATAGATATTAATGGGGATGTACCATTTATTATAAACTTACTACTTATTCGACGATGCTTGAAGTACTCCATAAAAGTAATTTCATTATTTGAACAAGTATGAATATAAAAAAAGGTATTTTAGCGAACTCAGTCCAAAGTTCTCGAGAGTTTTAGAGCCCTCGCCCACGGCGACTTTTTGTAGCGATGCTGTCGCGCATTTACTAAACGCACGCCAGCATCACTACTAACGCGTGTTAGTCGCATTTGCAACGCGCTACTGCATCGCGACTGTATCGATGCAAACGCGCGACCGTGTCGGACGACATCGGGGGAAGAACGGAGGGAGGGCGGTGCGTGAATGGAGAACCGAGCATCAGTGCAACACAGACAGGTCGAGAGTGCTGTTGTCCGTCACATGCGTAAAATGGAGTCGTTCGACACTGAATCATTTATTATGGCAATTCAGAACCGTCCTGTAATATGGGACTCGCGTCTTCCTGAGTATTCGAATAAGATTGCAAAAAGAAAGGCATGGGAAGAGATAAATGAAATATTTGATTCAGAATTTGGAGAAAAAACAAATAAAGAAAAGAATGCTTGTGGTAAGTTATTTAACTTTATTAAATTTTATCATTATAAATGTAGATGAGTGGTGAGAATTAATGAGATATAGATGTTCCAGAATAAGTGAATTAAGTTACGTTTACAGCCCTTTCTAGTTACTTATAGCTATTTTAGGTGAAATTATTTCAAATTTTTGAATCTTGCCACGGTACAGAACCTACACCGGTGAAATAGTCAGTATATATGTTTCGGATTGCAGTACCACTTAGTTCTGATCTTCGTCTTCCAATTAAAAGTAAATTATCACTGGCAGGTGGATCTTGGAATCCGACTATACTCAAAGTGTGATCAAACTTGTACCCATCTCGCTTACGTATAAAATTGTGCAATACGCAACACGCTTTAACAATATTCGTAGCAAAATCTACATTAACGTTTATGGGCCGGTTGAAAATTTTAAATTTGTTACTCAATATACCAAACGTACATTCAATATAACGCCTTGCGCGCGTCAAACGGTAATTATATATTCTCTTCTTTCGTGGTAAATGTTTACCAGCGTATGGTCTTTGCAAGTGTTGTGATAAAGCAAATCCTTCGTCGCCAATAAACGAAAACGGTATAGGTATTCCATTGTTAGATATAGGTCTTGGTTGAGGTAAATTATAATTTCCTTGTCGTAACTTTTTTACCCATTCGCTGCTGTCATGTATTGTTGAATCTGAGCTCTTTCCATAACATCCGACATCTATATCTATGAAATTGTAATTAGCGTCACATATTGCTAACAAAACGATGGAAAAAAAATGTTTGTAATTGTAATATTCTGAGCCGGTATGACATGGTTTTATAATTCTTATATGTTTTCCATCTATTGCTCCAATTAAGTTAGGAAAATTAGCATGTTTCATAAATCCTTCAGCGGTTTCTAAATGTAATTCTTCTGTTGGCTCTGGCATGGAGATGTCTTTTACTTTTTTCCATATTACTTCCACAGTTTCCTTTACAATCGTACGTGCAGTAGTATGTCCACATTTAAAGTCCAAATGAAGATCTGTGAAATTACATCCAGTTGCTAAGTACCTGTAAAAAAAGGAAAAAAGAAAATAAAGTAATAAAAAATACATACCTACAAATATATAAATCACGCCTGTAAACCTGTAATCCTTGTCGGGGTAGGCAATTTAAGGGTGATATTCATTTTAACTCTCCGAGTCAAGATGATCCGAGCTAAATAGGGATGCCAAGGTCGTAAGGTTCTAGCTCCATTTGCATTAATTTTTCAATTGCATAACAATAATAAATTTGTATATCTTTTTTCAGCTATTGAACTCCAGAAAAAATGGAAAAGTTTAAAAGATTGCTTTAACAGAGAACGGCTGAAAGAAAAAAATTGTCCCAGTGGGTCCGGGGCTAAACCCAGAAAACAATATGTTTACTATAAATTATTGTCATTTTTACAACCTTTGACCGAAATCAGACCACCAAGTCGACCTACAGTTACTGAGGAAAACGACTCCGAAGGCTGTTTGGAATCTTTTGTTATTCCAAAATCAAAGAAGCTTAAAACAAGTGATGGCGTTGATGATGCACAAAACAAATTATACGAAATTCTAACTGAGAAATTGAACAAAGCCACGCCCGCCATTCAACATCCAGATCAACATTTTTTACTTTCACTTTTTCCACATTTTAATTCCATAAAAGAAGAATATAAACTCGATGCGAAAGCTGAAATGATAAATTTGCTTCGCAAATATAACAATATGGCACAAACGTCTGCATACACCAGTCACTATGGATATCAGTCTGGATACCAAAGCTACGACACAACTCCTGCTCGTACAAGCAATGAAAGTAGTGTGTCGCAACTAATAAATAGCTACCACTCGGCGCCAACGCCTGCTGGTGCCAATGTCAATACTGCAGGTAGTTCATTGCAACATAATGATAATGATAATGAATATAATTACAGTAATGATGATTCTACACAAGATTCTATTATCACAAACCTATATTCGCCGTAAAGTAAAAAGTAAGAAATTAAAACCTTAATTAAGTTTAAGTATGATTAATATTGAATTATAATAATTATTTTTTTAAGTTGTGATTAAAAATGTGCAAAAACTATTAAAAGATAATTAACATAAAATTTGGTTTTTCTTACCTTAAAGTTATTGTTAGTCGTTCTTCAGCTGATATACATTGTCTCATCACTGTATTTCTGCGTGTCAACTCTGGTTTTACAATGGAAAGCAATTCACAAAACGTCGAATATGACATTCTATAACAACTTCTGAATTTGAGATCATAGGATTTTAGTATTTTAAACGTTGTTACATGATGTCCACTGAGTAATCTCTCTTTATTAAATGGGTGCATCCAATATTGACGCTGCTTTCGTTGCCTGCGCTTCGGCTGCTTACGTAAAAGCAGCACCAAAGACAACGTGACTAATGTTGCCTCAACGGAGTCCATCTTGCAACTGTAGCGATCGCAGGTATTTTTGTGCTGTTACTGAATCGCGTTTGCATCGAGACAGAAGCGCGACAGTATCGCGTTTGCTTCGCGACTGAATCTAAGACCGTGGGCGAGGGCACACAGCTAGCGACCGTTTCGCGACTGTATCGATGCGGACACGCGACAGCATCGCTACTGTATCGCTACAAAAAGTCGCCGTGGGCGATGGCCCTAAGAAATAACAAATCGACTAATTGGGCATAATATCGAATAATAATTATTTAGTTTATCATAGTTTTTATTTTATCGCCCAGTGGGCAGCGACCCTGCTCTCTGCATCCAAGGCCGTGGGTTCGATTCCCACAACTGGAAAAATGTAAGTGCGACCATGAAGGTTTTTAGTGCCTGGGTGTTTATCTGTATATTATAATTATGTATGTGGATTATATTCATAAAAATATTCGTCAGTTATCTCAGTACCCACAACACACGCTACGCTTACTTTGGAGCTAGATGGCGATGTGTGTATTGTCGTAGTATATTTATTCATTTATTTATTATTTATTTATTTACCATAACCACGTGATTACCACATTGAGACCATCTGACGTATCGACATCAACGTGCTCATAAAGGCTTGTAAAATGATGAGCTTAAAATCATTCAGAGCAACGGGTAATCCAGCTACCCCTTATGACAGTCAACCTTCGATATGAGATGGTAAAAGAATAAAGATTAGCCGATATATACTATATGAGAATCCGTCAGACATTAAGCACAAAGAGTGGCTACTGACAAAATCATATGCTGAAACTGAAATTCCTCTGGAAGTCTTAGGATCGAATTAATATGTAAAACTCTAACTCAGATATACACACACACACACATACACACACGCACATACAAACACACACAAATATACATACATACATACAAACACACACATACACCTGCAAAACAAATTTATATATGTATATATAACTTAATATAATAATTATCTTATATAAGCAAACATATACGCGAGCACAATTACCTACGCGACGCAAACTCACATACGCACAATCATCGAAACAACAATTTAAGGAGAGCACTGTCGCTTGTAATACAGGTTTTTACCTAAATCAGGGACAGTAGATTTTAAATGGCACCATTACATACATTTTTTACATACACACCAATATAATTAGTGAGGCACGCGTTTGTTTGTATAAATATTTTAATAACTACTTTACATTTTAAAAACTGTATGTACCTACATTCTTGTGAATAAATTATTATTATTATATCATTTATTATTTTTCTTTTTTTTAAATTATTAACAATGCTTAAGAATAAATTAAAAAAACACTATTAATATTATTATTATTATTATTTAAGGAACACACGCTTGGTTGTATTTTCTCCGCCGACGAGTAGCTTTTTGGCGTATCTAAGATAATTTGGGATAGTTACTCATACTATTTTTGTTTATAAGCTTACATCATCGGATTCATACAGCCCGTTTAAATTAAGTGAAGATCAGGGAGCTATTTCGAAAAAGATGAACATAGAACAACAATTAAAATAAAATAAAATAAATAACCCGTGTCCCCGGTAGACGATATATTACAAACCAAGACGTGCGGGTACGAGCAAGAATCTTGGGATTGGTCGGGAGTTAACCACTTTGGTTTAGTAGTACCTAAATAATAAAGCAATAGACATATCTATATCTATAAAAGTCCCCAATAAAAAATAAAGAATTAATTTTTTTTATCTATATCTCTACTTATAATAAAACTGTAACTGGAAGATTTCTGTACATTAAATATATTTTGAAAATTTTGATCGGGGGATGCTTTATAATCGATACTGGGTCCAAAACAGATTTTGATTTAATTTTTTCTGTCTGTCTTTCCGGGCATCACGTGAAAACTACTGAACGGATATAAAACTTAGTATAGTGGTAGTTGATATTCCAGGTCAACATAAGGCTACTTTTTATCCCGATAAACAATAAGTTTCCTCCGGGAAATGGGATGAAAGTATTTATCAATTTTATTTCATAGCTCCGTTAAATTTGAACCGATTTTAAAAATTCTTAAACTTCGATCTTTAAAATTTCTCTATTTATTTGAAAAAGTATACTACTACCAAGCATGTTTTGTCTTATTTTAATGAAGATCTTATAAATATTGTCAGAAATAAAGGAGATAACTCTTCACAAATAACAGCAAGTCGCAAGGCATATGAGACAAATGCATGCGTACCATCCTACTAATATTAAAAATGCGAAAGTTTGTGAGAATGGATGTATGTATGTACGTATCAACTAAAATAATGGCAACTTGCTAACTCAGTATACATCGTACAATAATCGTAGGTACAAGACACGATGATTATGATGTTAGCATCAGATCTATTCTAGCTTCTCGATTGACTCATACGCGGACGAAGTCGCGAGTGTACGCTAGTATGTAAATAAAATTCAATGCAAGAAGATTTCGAGACCTGTGTGTTCCATGATAGTTTGTAGTCTGAAGAAAATTCTCTATTATTTATGACGTCGATTAGTCGTTATATGTAGAGGATTTAACCGTAACCCACTTCTTTAACGCTTAGTACTCGTGCTTCCGGTGTCCGGCTGAGGTCGGGGTCCTTTAATCTACTCCAATCGGAACAAAGTGCTGCATCGACACAATCGTACTAATACATCAGACCACTGTCGCTTTGATCGAAAGGTTTTTGTTACTCTTGAAGATGGATTACTAACTTTGATTAATTAGTTTATTCGACTCTGAATCTTTCATCTTGTGGTACAAAAGCCAGTGGTGTTATACATAAAGCTTCCAACAGGATTATAACGTAAAGGATTACTTAAACGATAAAAAAGCTTGCTCTAACTTCATAGCTTAATATAAATTTACTGTGAGATGGTGATAACAAAAAATATTACCCGGCTAAGTTTGTTGTGGACTCTTCTTAGACCAGGGCGCGTTTGGAACCCTCGTAGCTTTAGGTTTAAGTTGGCGAACGAAGTTATCATCATCCCCTTACAATTATGTAACCATATTATATGAAGGCTTCATAAGTGCCTGTGATAGGCCTACATGAATAAAGATTTTTTTGAATTTGAACATCATTACTTTTTGAGCTGGCAATTAAGTTTCATTAAGAGAGTCTAGTAAAACCAGTGCCTTTCTAGCAATTTACTGGCCACTTAGTCCAAAACTTAAAGCAGGTATGCGCGAATATTGTTTGAGAGCCTCATATTTAATAAAAATAAATAAATAAATATAAATTACGACAATGCACACAACGCAATCTAGCTCTTAAGTAAGCGTAGCATGCATTAAGGGTGCTAAGATAGCTGTTGATTAATTTATGAATAATATACTTAATTACTTATAAAATACAGATAAACACAGGCACAGAAAAACATTCAGGTTCATCACACAAACATTTTCCAGTTGTGGGAATCGAACCCGCGGCCTTGGACTCAGAAAACAGGGTCACTGCCTGCAATGATGAAGTATTCCAACTTATTAAAATGAAAAAAAAAACTCGCTTTTTAGGGTATAGGTTTTCAATATTTCTTTCCATATACAATCAAAGTGAAAGTAGCAATCGGGCGAGTATAGTATTGTATATATATTTTTTATTAGTTAAACTAATCTATACTAACATAGTGGATGAGGAAAAATTGTTACTAAGATACTAACAATCTGAAACGCTTGAATAAATTATTATTATTATCATACTTTTTTATTTATCTAATGATAAACGACTAAGACACTATGTAGGACTGGAGTGTATCGAAAATGCACCCGTATTTATATAGAAATTCCCACCAACTCAATGTCATAAACATTGGTTGTTAACCAAATATAATTTTAATTGTTTCTTGGAAACTATTTAATAATTGAATAATAATAATAATAAGCGATTTTGTAAAAATCCTAATCAATTTAATAAAATATCTGGCCAAATTTACTGTAACGGCTAAACGCTTAGTGTTATCTTTTTTTTTATATTTGCTTTTCCCGAAGCCGGGACGTTTATTGTTGAGGAGTTTTACCCGCACTTCACCATCGGCCTTTTATAGTGACGGCCTTGTATACCATAATCAAATTGTAACCTGTATAATACTTATTCTTGTGTAGTTCCGGTGACCTTCCGAGGTCTTCGTCATCAGTTTTACTTTAACCGAGTGGTGCTAATTGGATTAAAATGCACTAGTAACTTTATTATTAAATATTAATAATAACCTAACTATATTATCAATTTTAATTTAATATAACTTAACAATATTTTATTTTATTTATTTATTGTTAAGACACACCAGCAATAAATTGTTACTACATTCATAAAAAAAAATTATGTGTTAGAATTACTAATTCTGTCTAGTGCCATTACTATAATCAATTATAGGTGTCTACAATATGTTATAATAGTTTTATTCTATTTAACATTATAATTTTTGATAGTTTTTAGTTTAATACTAATTTTTATTTTTATTTTTTATAACTTGACCGGAGTTAATAATGGCACTAGACAACATTTGTAATTCTAACACTTTTTTTTTTATGAATGTTGTTACAATCAATTGCTTGTGTGTGTTATGAATAAATAATGATAATGTTGCGCCAATTATCTGCCATGTATTTAACTGTTCCTTGTCCTCCAATGAATTTCCCCGCGCCTGGAAAAGTGCTCACGTTATTCCTATCCCTAAAATCAAAAATCCTACAACCTTTTCGCACTTCAGGCCAATCTCAATTCTTCCATTCCTCTCTAAAGTCTTGGAGCGCATAGTTCATCATCAACTGCAACTTTTCCTAGCAAAATACAATGTTCTTTGCCCATATCAATCCGGTTTTCGTGCTGGTCACAGTGCTGTTTCAGCCCTCGTCAAAGTTTGTGATGACATCAGATACAATATGGACCATAAGCATTTAAGTGTCATAGCTCTACTCGATTTTAGCAATGCGTTTAACACCGTTGATTTTGATCTGCTGTTAGGCGTTCTTAAATCGATTAACGTTTCTCCTGAAGCAGTTTCTTGGTTTAACAGCTACTTACGTGGTCGCCAACAGCGTATTAAAAGTGGAAAAGATTTTTCCTCTTACAGCCCTATCACTGCTGGCGTGCCACAGGGCGGCGTTCTATCCCCTCTTCTCTTCGCTTTATATATTAATACTGTTACCCAGCATCTCTCCTCTTCTTACCACCTGTATGCTGATGATCTTCAACTATATACTGCTGCGCCCTCCAATGATATTCATGTTGCTATTAATAATCTTAACCGTGATCTAGATAAAATTAACACTTGGAGCGAGTCGTATGGATTGAGTCTAAATCCTAATAAATCTCAGGTCGCTATATTGGGTGGTCCCAAGCAAGTAGGGAAGATCGTGCCAAGTAACTTAACTCCGATCCGGCTTGGTCCTACAGTTCTGGCTATAAGTTCAACTGTCAAAAACCTTGGCATACACATTGACTGCTCTCTAACTTGGGGAACTCATATAGCTGTTGTAAGCCGAAAGTTATTTGCAACAATTGGATGCCTAAGGCGTTGGAAAAACTTTCTTCCTATAAAAACCAAAATCTCCTTAGCTCATTCTCTTCTCTTACCAATTTTGGATTACGCCGACTCTTCCTATCCTGACTTGTCTGATGAGCACCTCAAGAAGCTTGAACGTTTGCAAAACCTTTGTATAAGGTTTATCTTCGGACTACGTAAGTTTGACCACGTGTCCGAGTACAGAGCCCGGTTGAAATGGCTTCCGATCAGGCTGCGCCGCAATTTACACTTACTTTCATTTCTATATTATGTTCTATATAACCCCCATGCGCCATCTTATTTAAAGGAGCGTTTTTCCTTTCTTGGCTCTAATATTGAACAGCAAAATCTAAGATCGTGTTCTGACAATCGTTTACATATCCCAGCTAGTCACACACGATACTATAGTAATTCATTTACCTGTAAGTCCGCCAAATTGTGGAATAGCCTTCCCTCTGAAATTCGCAATTCCAAATCCCTACCCATCTTCAAAACCAGATTGTCTAAGTATTACCTAGCAGATTGTGTTTATGAGTAGATAGTATTAGTACAAAAGATTGTATTACTATGAGGTACATACATTTGTTTATTATATGTATATGTATATATATATATATATATATATATATGTATATGTGTTTATTTTATTATATATTTATTTTATTAATTCTTATATGTGTATGTTATATAGTATGTAGTATATATATATTTTTAATTGTTTATATTTTTTTTTTTCCTTTTGCCTGTGTATGTTTCATTGTTTGCACTGTCCCTCTTGTTTTCTATTATTACTTTCACCAAGGGTTGTCTGTAAGAGATTGCTTTTGCAATAAGGCCGCCTTTGCACACAACTGTATTTAACTTTTTTTTTTATTATTATTTTTTTTTTTTTTTAATTGTTTGTAATTTTACTTATTTTTTTTTTTGTTTCCTTGTATTGTTTTTAAGTTTGTGCAATAAAGTATTCTAAATAAATAAACAAATAAATAAATATAATACAAAGTATTAGGAGACTTGCGTGAGTCTAAAACGGTATAACCGTTAGGATTTGTTTAGCTGCGCGATTCAGAAACTTTTCTAACGAGCTGTCTTCAGACAAAACGCGACAGCGATAGTTGGATGTATACCTATTTATAGCAGTTTGTTGGGAGGTGACAGATCACTGCAAGACGATACCGACTGAGGATAGAGTACCTAAGTGAGTCCCTCTTCAGGACTGGTTTTAATCCTTGTTGAACGCCAGTTGCATTATAGTTATAAAAGTTTAACTTGTGTATCTTTGATACAAATTTCTTTTTGTATTCGAACATTCGTTACTTCTAACCGTTTATACTTTTTCCATTAACGTAAAACGTTACTATATTTTATTCATTTTATAAAAGCGGTGATAGCCTAGTGCGTAGGACATCGACTTTCGCAGAGCCGGGTTCGAATCTCAGCACGCACCTCTAAATTTCTAAGTTACTCGTATGTACGTTTGAAGCAAGTAAAATACCACTTGCGTCAACGGTGATGGAAAACATCGCGAGGAAACTTGCATTCCTGAGAATTCTCCATAATGTTATCAAACGTGTGCGTAGTCCACCAATCCTCACTGGGTCAGCATGTTAGTTAATGGCTAAAAAGGAGGCTGCCGAGCGCGATCGAGAGAGAGCCGATCCTTCTCGGAGACGACCGAGGCGTGCAGATGGCAATCATGGCCTAATTCCATCTGATCATTAGTCCCAGATGAAGGGACATCGGGTCGTGTCTGACAGGATGGGGCTCTTGCCGTTTAATATCAAATTACACGACCCGGGTAGGACAGCAGCTTGCCTTAGCCATAGCGAGGCAAATCAGGTCGGGGGAATATTTTCTCCCGGGACGAGCTCTGCATGCGCTGTACGAGGGAGGCGCCGGTGCGTTCTTAGGAGATCCCGGAGCCTCCCAATTATGTGCCGAGGATGGCCACCGAGGGGGTTTTAGTGGGTAAAAAACCCACATAACCCGACCTTCTTTGAGGTCGGGTATCTTTGAAGATTTTCCCCCCGATAACAAAAAAATTCATTGTGGGAGAATACCCGTGCCCTGTAGTGGGCTGATAATGGGTCGGTGATGCTGACGAATTTTACTAAAATACATACTCAAAATATTAATATTAAGGATTGCGGTTAAAAAACTAGTTCACTTGTACAACATCTGTGGTTTGTAACCCGGCTTAAAAAATGTTTTTTTTCCACGGCAATGAATCTTAAGCACAGCTGCAGCACTTGGCAAACCTCCAAAAAGTGTAGATTTATTGGTGCAATGTATCGCACGAACAGGAATAAATATTGAGCCTGTAAAATGGGAGTTTCCTGCAACTCTGTCTTACATTTTTTTTTTTGTTGTGTTTCATTGTTGTATCTGTGGCAAACATTAAAAATTCAATGTTTGCCACAGATACAAACATTTAATGTGGTGAAATTCAATAGCATTCATGATTTTGTTAATATAACTGAATAGCACCTTTCAATTCAATTCAATTTTAACCCAATTCAGGACATCGGAATAATTCAAAGTTTTGTACTAGTTTTCCAACAAAAAATTAAATATCTATTTTAAACTCCATAGAATTCTCAGATAATTATGGGATAAGTACAGAAATAGTTAAAAAAAGTATAAAAGATAGTCCATCTTTTTTAAACGATATGGTTGAACAGACCAGTAGGAACAGCACGCGTGCTACGAGATAATTTTCGCTACCCGTTACTCGTGTTTTTTATATGGATATAGACGGGTATAATGGGTATACATAACTTTCTCTTTGCGCTTATGCTAGCCCTACAGGAAAGGCTAAGTTAGACACTTGATCTTATGCCCGTATTATTAAACCGACTTCGGACTAAGATAATAATATCAAGTATCGGTCAATCTATGCTAAGAACTTGAGAACTGGTTCTTAGCTTGGAATCTTTTTATTATCACGGTAATTATACTACTAAAATGTTTTTAAATTATAATGATTGATTTCTCATATAAAATAACAAATTAACGCTAATACAGATTAAGCGTTAGATTTCTTTGCCTCTAGAGAAGTTGAAGCACAAGGTTATTTAAGTGGTTATTCGAATATAGGTTTACTTTAACTTAGCACCACCTGTTTGTTCTCACTTATGTTGTCCTAGTCCTCCGGTTGCCTGGCAGAGATCGCTATTAAGCGATAAAACTACCTTCTGTTTTTACTTCTATCTTCGTGTTTTTTTAGGTTACGTACCCAAAGGGTAAAACGGGACCATAAGTAAAAGTCCGGGCTGATGCATTCTAAGACTGTAGTGGGCTAAGCTGTCTGGGTACCCCATGTGGCGTGCATAGAGGGTGCGTGCATGCACAGGGTATGCAGATAAAATAAATAAGATAATAAATATACTACGATATATATATATATATATATACATCGCCATCTTGTCCCAAAGTAACCGTAGCTTCTGTTATGGGTACTAAGATGAAGAACTGATAAAGAAGGAAGGCGGCTTTTTATAACTCTTACAATGCCTATCCTCAAGTCTGTCGTAACTCGTACTGGAGATTTTCTTCATTTTATATCATCTGCATACCCTGTGCATACCCTCTATGCAAGCCACTGACCCCCAATGGGCTTCTAGGCAGAAACTTCTTTCGTACCGGAACACTAAAATCGCTTTGTAAAACGTATTTGTAAACGTATTTTTTTTTAATTTTTTTTTTTTTTATTAACAAGGCAAAGATTTTGCCTCGTTGTGAGCCGATTACGGTTTGATAATCAATATCAAAGCCTGTTACAGCCTACTGCTGGTCTAAAGGTCTATCCGAGCGGTAGGGTATGCCGATAATCACCACGCTGGGCAGAAGGATTGGTGATTGCAGATGATGGCAGAGGCAAAGAACTCTGCTGCCCGTTCTCTGTTATTTTCGACACCCGCGGGAAGAAAGTTGGTGACGACTGTTTCCGATCTGACGTCACAATAAGGATTGATAATTGATCCATCATCATCAACATCATCATCAACAGCCATTGTGCGTCCACAGCTGGACATAGGCCTCTTTCAAGTAGCGCCAACTTTTCCTATTTATTTATTTATTTATTTACTTGGTATCTATGTAATATTTTTAGTCCCAGAACAATTAAGTATGATGAAATATTAATGTAAAATTTAAAGATCAACATTGAAAATCAAAGCTACAAAATTGTAGCTTTTTAAAGTATCAATTATATATTTTGCATAAGGCGAGTTATTTGTAATTGCTTAGCGAATATTCTTGGCAATTATTAACCATTTATCCTCACTGGGAACTATTCTGCACTCTATTTTTGAGCAATATTGTAAGTAAATTTACCTTAAAAATTAAAGATTTTCAATCATCATCATCATCATCATCATCATCATCAACAGCCATTGTGCGTCCACAGCTGGACATAGGCCCCTTTCAAGCAGCGCCAACTTTTCCTTTTTATTTATTTATTTATTTATTTATTGGGTCTACCAGCGATTTTACATAAATAAAAATAATAATACTTATCATATAAACATTACACAGAGTATGCAAAACCATTTAAAGGTAAACACTACATGCTAATTTCGCTTATGAACTAACAATTTTCAAAGATAATCAATAAAAACGAATAAAAAGAACAACAACAAAAGCCGAAACAGTTACAAACGGAAAAAACTAAATTATTATTATAAAAGAAGTTATGATTAATATTAAAATTAGAACTACTCTACATACTAAAAGAGACTAATCATAAAAAATAAACAATGATTAAGATACTATTAAACTCGGGATGACAGATTGGTTAAGTTACTGATGGTAATTTTACGAAAAGTGCTATGCGAGTTAAAGTTAATGTCAATTGACTGACTGAATTTATTGTATAATTTATATAACCGATTAGATATTTTGGGCTTTCCTCATCCAGTCGATGCCTGCCACTTTTCAGAGGTCGTCGCTCCATTTAGTTGGGGGGGCGTCCGACACTCCGCTTACCGACACGCGGTCTCCACTCGAGGACCTTTCGACTCCAACGGTCCTCCGACAAACGTGACCAGCCCACTGCCACTTCAGTATGCTAACACGAAAGGCTATGTCAGTTACTTTAGTTCTTTGGCGAATCACTTCGTTACGGATCTTATCCCTCAAAGAAATACCAAGCATAGCTCTTTCCATAGCAAAGAGCGACTTGAAGTTTGTGAATTAGCCTCGCTATCAGTGTCCACGTTTCGGCACCGTAAGTAATTGATAATGGTGACAATTAATTAGTTTCAGTTAATGTTCCATCGATAATTTAAAAATCCCTACTAATATTATAAATGTTAATGAAAGTTTGTTTGTTACGCTTTCACGCAAAAAATACTTAACCGAACCTCATGAAACTTTGTACACATATTCTTGGAAGTGTTGGAAGTAATATAGGATACTTTTTATCTCAACATTAAGCTCGGTTCCTTTGGGAGAGGGGATGAGTGTTTGACGATTTTACACCATAACTCCGGCAAATTATAACCGATTTAAATAATTATTTTTGTACTATAGAGGTTATAATATGTGTTTAATTTTGTCCAAACTGTGGTTGGAGATATAGGACAGAACTCCTTAGCGGACAGCAGCAAAACCCTCATTTAAGGCTTAGCGATACTGAATACTTTAATTTTTTTTAGATCCACAACTAAATTTAATGCCACATCAAAAACAAAATCAAACGCAGACTAAGTCGCGGGCAACAGCTAGTACCTAATAAATTCACCTCTATCAAAGAAGAGATTTGTATTTTCGGAAACGTCGCCATTTTATATCTGCGCTCTGTATGTTTCCAAGCGCTAATTACGATGTTGCGCTAATTACCCTCAACCACAGGGTGTGATGTTACTACACAAAACAAAAGGTACCTTAAGCTGTTGTCTCAAAGTTGATTATCCGCTGGACAGCCTTAACAAATTTGGTCGCTGCTAAATGAACAGTAACGTTGTTTGGAATAACCTTAATCAGTTTATCATGTATGAAAATGAAATGGTTTCTCGAATGTTATATGACATAAATTAAGACTGCTATTTACATACGATATAACCAGTGACATGCATAGAGGGTATGCACAGAGTGTGCAGATGATGTAAATATAAGATGAGTTATAAGTACTCAAGGGCTTATAACTCGTACTTCTAACGCTTTTTATAAAGTTTTATATTTATAAAGTAAAGAAAATGTCCAGTAAGAGTTATAAATGCTTAAGAGTAGGCTCTTTATAACTCTTACAATATCTTATATAATACGGACTGGAGATTTTCTTCATTTTATATCATCTGCATGCCCTGTGCATACCCTCTATGCACGCTACCCTACCTACCATATAACAATCCACCGCTGGACTAAAGGACTCTCTCAATGGGAGGGTTTGCCCATAATCACCGACAGATTGGTGACCGTAGGAGATGGTAGTAGTCAGTGGCGTGCATAGAGGTTATGACAGGGTATGCAGATGATATAAAATGAAGAAAATCTCCAGTACGAGTTTTAAAAAACCTAAGAATAGGCATTGTAAGAGTTATAAAGAGCCTACCCTTAAGCATTTATAACTCTTACTGGACATTTTCTTTACTTATACCATCTAACATTGACGCAGTGGGCAGCGACCCTGCTATCTGTGTCCATGGCCGTAGGTTCGATTCCCACAACTGGAAAATGTTTGTGTGATGAACATGAATGATTTTCAGTGTCCCCAGACACTGAAACTCATATGTCATATTGTTTATTTGTATATTATACGTATTTATGAATATTATTCATAAAAATTTTCATCACTCCTCTTAGTACCCATAAAACAAGCTGCGCTTACTTTGGGGCTAGATAGCGATGTGTGTATTATCGTAGTTTATTTATTTATTTCTTTGTTTATCTGCATACCCTTTGCATACCCTCTATGGACGCCACTGGTAGTAGTAGCACAGGGGATGCTGCTGCCTGTCATCAGTTATATACCCTCCCTTAGTCGCCTCTTACGTAACCCGCGAGAGGAGGTATGGTGGTGACAACTATATTATATATTGGAACGTGTCTTTGCCTTCTCTTTATTTAAGAATAATTAACTCATTTAAATAAAATGAATAATTACTATTGTTTCACTTTATGAAAAAAATCCAGCGATGTGTTTAATTAAAAAGTCTCAAAGCGCTACGTTAATTAAAACTTTTCTTTTAACAAAAAAATCATGATTAAGTGACTCCAAGCTAATTGTAATATAATTGAAAGTTTTAAAAATTCTTTGTTCTGTATAAATATATAAAACACTATCTTTGAAAACGCTTTCCTAAAGCTTCGGCCCGTTTAAACAAACCTTCATCAATTTAAGTATCGGTTAAACTATTATTAAGGACTTGAGAACCTGTTCTAAGTTCAATGTCTATTTATTAATACGGCACATAATAAAAAAAAAAATATTTATTTATTTCAAGTAGGCCACCGGTTCGGAAGGCAGATTCTATCGAGAAGAAGCCGGCAAGAAACTCAACAGATGTTCTTTTCAGACATCATTTTACAATTAAACAATCATTGCTCTATCTTGTGTGAGATGAAAGCGGAGCGGCTTGCTTCCAAGCAACCTTGTCATCCACAAAAGCTTACTTGCCACGGTGTATAAATTGTATTTTATACATTATTTAAACTTATGTAAAGGCAAATGAATTATTATTACCTTTGGTATCATATTATAAAAGCATATTCTGAGCCCCACAAAGGTCTTCCGCACTTTTTTAAGACGATATGCTGATAACACCACTGAATGTCAATCTTTTTTTAATAAAATGTAAACTAGTTTGATGAAAATCGGTCTAAGATGGCTGCGCCACCACAAAATGGCTGATTACATATTCTTTCTCGTTATAGGTATCTAACGAGAGAGCTTGATTTGTAAAATTATATAGTCTATATTGAAAGTCATAAGTTTCAAAAATTTTTAATTATTTATATCTGTTTCGATTAACATGATATAGAATGCTTAAAATAATGCGAACTGAAACAAGTCAACATATCTCTGTAAATATTTTACAGCCGCTATAAAATCTTTGCCCGGATTCCTTTTACGTCGGTCCACATTTTCGTTTCATTGGCGTCATAAAAGGTTGAAATCGAATTCCCTTTAAGAATAGATATAGATTTCTCCAAGTGTCAGCAGCTTTGACGCCGGAATCCAATATGTACGGCCGAAGGTTGATAAAAGTTTCCAATTCGACTGCCTTTAGAAATATTTCTTTATATCTGAATCGTGTTATTTAGGAAAAAAAATCATAGCTGGAATCCCTTTGAAATACCTAGGAATCGTACTCTAATGGACCTAAAGCAAAGAATAGCTGGTTAAAAAAATGTATAGAAGTCCTAATGTTCGTCTGGCAGTCGGCGTATTCTAAATACGTACCTACGTACGTTGTAACTAGTGAATTTATAATTTTTTTATTTTCCCTGGTCTGGTCTGGTGGAAGTCTTCGGCCGTGGCTAGTTACCACCGTACCGATAAAGACGTGCTGCTAAGCGATTTAGCGTTCTGGTACGATGACACGTAGAAACCGATTATATGGGTTTAATAGCCATACCCAACAAGTTAGCCCGTTACCATCTTAGACAGCATCATCATTTACCAGCAGGTGGGATTGAAGTCCAAAGTTAGTGCAGAACACCAAAAAGTATGAACTTCTTCAACTTTTCATACAAGTTACCTTGAAGTGGCAGGCAGAAGAAGGCCTTTTTTTTTGGCTTGATGGAAAGCTTTATTGCTAACTCCGACCCCCCTCTAAAGGGGGTATAACCAAACTAAAAACCAGCACTCACCCCAATCAATCGATCGAATTCGTAGTGCTTTTTAAAGCATGAAAAAAGTGCTCACTAGCCGCTGCCTAAACATCGCATTACGTAAACGCCTTCTACATTGTTACGTATGGCCAATACTTCTTTACGGATGCGAATCCTGGACCATCAAGGAGGATCTCAGGAAACGTCTAGAAGCATTCGAGATGTGGGCCTATCGACGCATGCTGAAAATCAGTTGGACTCAAAAGGTTACCAATGAGGAAGTCTTGCGACGAGTTGGTTGTCAGCGCGAACTTTGGAAGACCGTCAAAAAGAAAAAAGTTGCTTTATCTAGGGCATGTGCTTCGGCATGATACATACAGGCTACTGCAACTGATAATGATGGGCAAAGTTGCTGGAAAGAGACGCATCGGTCGCAAGAGGAAGTCTTGGTTGCGCAACATTAGGGAGTGGACTGGGATCGCGAGTGCCGCCCAGCTGTTTAGCTTCGCGAGAGAAAAGAAAAATTATCGAAAACTGACTGCCTACCTTCACTAGTTGGAGAGGCACCTAAAGAATAAGATTTGTACAATAATATAAAGCTATATTATAATATACATAAGGTATCACGAATGGTATCTATTAAAACAATTATGTACTGATTGCATTATGAACGATAAATCTACTGTTATCCCTTGAAAACAAAGGCATACAATGATATAAGGCATTAATAAAATCATTGTAAATATATTGCTTTGAACCCTCTATCAATAATCTATCCACGCAGATGTATAAAATTTAGAAGGCATCGGTCAACAAATTTCCTAACGCATCGTTAACTGTATAAGAGGTTTTTAATTGGTGTACATATGCGCATGGAAATAGGTCTTCTATTACCTTACATTTTACCTTATATTAGCTCCAAAAGTGTCTCAATTCTTATTGTAAATTCTTTGACCTTCATGACATGTTTATATACAATACAATTTATAGTACTGAATTCAGTATCGGAAAACAGCGTTGGTGCTTACGTACGTTAAACAGCAATAGTTGGACGCACTATATCCAGCGAATCGCACGGATCCACTGGACATTCAAGAATTAGACGTGCACCGGTTAACGTCGACTGAATTCATTAAACAATCATCTTCAACATAATCCTCAGCTTTTTCCTATCGCTGGGCACATACCTAGTTTTCTAACTTCACGATATTCCAATGCAGGTCTGCAAGCTAAAACGATTATGCATTGTTAAAATGTTAGGTATACCGGGAGCGACCGCATGCTTATACTACGCACGTGTGTAAATAATGATAATTTTGTAGCTTAAAACCAAATCTGCGCCCATGACGGTGTCCAAGTTTGGGTCCAGCGCGCGACTAATTATTTTATAATCTCGACCCGGGAATCGAGCTCAGTAAGCAATTCATATGTAATTATCACACACGCACGCACACACACACACACACACACACAAACACGTTATAAACTTACTAGGATGACCCCAATTTCAATGTATTATTTTGCTGTACGAAACGAAATAAATAGTTTTTTTTTTTTTAAATTATATTGGCAAACGATCAAGTCCTCGAATAAGTTCGAGGACTTGATCGTCCATTCACAGAAAAATTTCACCGATCGACTGCATAATCGACACACTTCACACCTGTAGGGACTACAACGATGCAAAGATGTCTTGATCCGGTGTCTAGTCGTTATCACTAGCTTCTCTAGGATATATGGTTATTTTCGGCGACCCTTCTACCTTTTTCCGTTATTCTGTGATTTGAAGCAAAGTTAAATGAAAATGTATTACTTAAATATTTATATTTGTTCACTGTAGCGGCAAGTAATTTATTCACCCAAACTACAAGATTAAAGCAATTTAGGCAATGAATTTTAATATAATTTACTGAAGCCTACGCAATTTATAAACAATTTACACGCACTTAAGTACAAATAGGTGTCTTAAAAATACTTGTATGATTACGATATGATCTACATAAAAAAAATAACATTATTCATATTAAACAACATAAGAATGCTTTATCTACTGTTGGCAGGTTTTGTTTTGAGTTCTTCCCTTACCCCTTCATTAAATATTTTTTTTATGCAAAATTTCATTAGTTAGTTGTCGTAGCATGTATAGGTAACAAAAGCTTAACCGCGGGTAAATTTTTACCAGCACCTTTGTCGGGATAAAATATTATTTCCCTTCTATGTCATATCCCTTCCAGGATGCAAGCTACATGCGTTCTAACGTTCATTTGGATCGGTTTGACGATTAAGTCGAACAAAGGTAACAAAAAATAAACAGTTCACAAAATAAACACTTTCGCATATATAAAACCAGCTGTTGCCCGCAGCTTCGTATGCGGTTTTTTGGTTTTTTTATGAATCCTGAGGGAACCGTACATTTTCCCGGCATAAAAAGCAGCCTATGTGTTATTCCAGGGAATTTGGAACGGAGGAGTTCCAAAATTTAGTTAAATTGGTTCAGTTGTTTTTGCGTGAAAGAGTCAAAAAATTCAAAATTCATTTATTTCAAGTAGCCCCTGTTTATAAGCACTTTTGAAACGTCAAGTCAGTCTGTTTGTAGTGACTCTACCAAGGTTCAGAAGGCAGATTCCACCGAGAAGAGCTGGCAAGAAACCAAGATTGCTCGTTTTAAACATTTTTAAATGAAGAAATATATAGATAATAAATTTTCTATCTTGTGAGAGATGAGAGCGGAGCCTGCTTCCAAGCAGTTAATAAATGTATCAATCGTATAGTAACCACGATTTATTAAATGTGTTTAAACTTATGCATTGGCAGGTCCAAAATAACCTTGAATATCTTATTATAAAAGCATATACTCAATCCCACAAATGACTACTGCACCTTTCGAAAACGATATGCAGATGTCACTAAGTTATGTCCATTTCGAGTAAGGCGGTTGTGTATATCAACTTTTCGAGTAATGTTTTGTCCTACAAAACAACATGAGTTATAAACATATTTTTATCCATACTTACAAAATTTCGCATTTATAATATCAGTAAGAGGATAGTAGGAAGTATGATTAGTTTGGATGAAAACTAATTAAGAAAGAAGAAGACATTATTTATTTGTCATAGGTAGGTACATGTACAAGTAAAGTAACGTAAAGTAATTTAAATAATTATACAAACAAAAGCGTACCTCACAAATTATATTGGTGTGTATGTAATACATGTATGTAATGGTGCCATTTAAAATCTACTGTCCCTGATTTAGGTAAAAACCTGTATTACAGGCGACAGTGCTCTCCTTAAATTGTTGTCTCGATGATTGAGTGTATGATTGTGCGTGTGTGAGTTTGCGTCGCATAGGTACTTGTACTTGCGTATTTGATTGCTTATACAAGATAATTATTATATTAAACTATATATACATATATAAATTTGTTTTGCGGGTGTGTGTGTGTGTATGTATGTATGTATGTATTTGTGAGTGTGTATGTGTGTTAGACTTTTACATATTAATTCGATCCTAAGACTTCCAAGACGCGAATGCATATACAAAACTCATTTGTTAATACATAAAATTCTTCCATTTGGTCGTAAATTAATCATAAACTTTTAGGCCTCTAAATATCTTTAATCTAGGAGATGAGAGGCATTTGCCCAGCAGTGAGAAGATAAAAAGGGGGTGATGAACAGTGACGTACTGAAATTGCAGCTGAGGCGAGCCGCGGTGTCGTTGGAACGATTGTATGGTACTCGTAGTTAGCACAAGCGGCGTTGTGCGACTAATGTCCGACTAAACCTTCGTCGTGCGAAGCAGCGTAATGGGAATAATTCATACAACGTCATGCTCGTTTTTCATGTAGTTAACACGCTGAAAGATATTTTCATCATCGCTATCAACCCATTGCCTGCACACAGTAAAGATGAGTACCAGTTAACTATAACCATAATTAGAAAACTACGTTCAAACAAACAATGTATTGTGTAATGTATTTCTTTATTTTTATGAGGCTATTGTAATATGAAGAGGTATCGTTTTTAACGGTAAAGCCAACGTTGGAGTAAGGTTAAACGTAATACCTAGCTGAGCCAGAGCTGCGGTAGACAGCTCGACGCTAGCAGGTAAAATGAAATTAACCTTCTACTTGAGAGTCGAGATAATCTCGCTGTTTCAATAACGGTCTCGAATTAAAATATTTCAAGTAGTTTACGTGTAAAAAGTACCTTATTTGTAGCCATATCGTGGCCTCAATAATGTCCCGCGATTAGTTACCTCCCGACCTGTGGAGAGGACATGCGACATTAACTTTTGTTCCAATCTGTACTAGTAGGTAAATACTGATGACCTCACTTCCTCGCAGTGGTGAGCGCTGTGGGAGTGGAAGGTCGCGGATTCGATCCCCAGCGGGGGCCATTTGGGAATTTGTAATTTCAGGTTTGGTCGTGTCTAGTTACCGCCCTACCGACAAAGACGTGCCCCGAAACGATTTAGCGTTCCGATACGGTAGCGTAGAAGTCGGTTAGGGATGTGGTTTATAAAACTGCCATAAACCTAACAGGTTAGTCCGCTACCATCTTTGACTGCATAGTCATTATAAGGTGGCATCAGGGGAGATTAAAGTCAAGGCCTAACTTAAAGTGTAATTAAACTTAAAATTTACTTAAAGTAAACAACAATCATTTCCTCGCAAACGAAGGAGCGGGCAGCAACTAGTGTCTTATTTAAATTGGTAACAATGAATTAAATAAAGAAAATACGTATAGGTACTAACTTATAATAAGTATACAAATGAAAGAGGGTTTTTTGGTTACTAAGATCATTGTTTCCGGACCATAAACTAACTCTATGTGATCGATACTATGTTTCTATAGTATATTTATTTCGACTTCTTGGCTTTTATACAGATTTAAATGGTAGGTTTGTTTGAAATAGGTGGAACACTAAATTATTATTATCTCATGATTCTAAAATTTAAAGCAGTTTTGTAGAAATATATGTACGTATTTATTTTAGTCTTGGAATAAAACCCGGAAAGCCTATTTTAATAATTTTCGCATTTAAAAAGTGCGCTGGGCTAGTCAGTAAATACACACAATATAAGATCTATTAGATGGGAGCACCCTATACAGACTTTGAGGGCCGCGATGCGCCGTTAACATCCATCACTGCCCCGGATAGTGATTCTAGCGAAAAATAGATTTGAATGAGCTGTATGAAAGAAAAAACCCTTTGTTATATTTAAAAAATACTTCTGTAATGTTACATCTACAATATTACGTAGAAAAACTTTCGATCGCATAGATTAGAAGATACCTATATCGATGTAAGACGTTAACAAAGTCGTCGTGTATGGATCAACGGCTTTCTTCGCGATCAAAGAAAAAACTTCTCTACTATGTATTCTGTGGCCGAACACCAACTTAATACAATCTAAACTTACTTATGGGTTAAGAAGTAGTTCAAAGAAAACCATATTGTATGTGCACGTATTTTAGTTTGGGTAATACATGTTCAACCTCTTTGGAATCTATTCTTGAAAATAATTTTATTTATCAGTTTATTACTTAGTTTCGAGTTTTGAGTGCACATCTTAAATCCGTATATTATGTCTTTTTGGAAACAATAATGCCGATTTTATGAATTTAAAATGCATATCAAACTTTTCGGAACCGACAGGATTTAAATCAATTTTTTTTACATGCATTTTTAATTTATAAAATTCATAGTTCCTCCGAATTTTGGTAAAAACAGTTATAAAATATAAAAACACGTGTGTGTACCTATGTACACGCGTTAGAAGTTATACTTCTTTGGCGTAACGAGATAGAAATCTTTTCAAAAATTTTATCTTTGATTATTCTATGTTCTACGCCTTATTCTAACGTTTGTAGAGAAAACGACACTGACAATAAAAAAAAGGTATTAGATACATTAAAAGTTTTATTTTTACGCATTATCTAGTTATCTCGTTATCAGACCACCAAGTTTCACTGAACATTAAAATTTGAGATTTTTGTACAATTGAAACAATTAAATCACCGGAATGAGTCCGCAGACTTTGACAATGTACACTGTCAAACCTTATAGCTAACTTCACAGTGTCGGTTTTTTGCGACGGTGTGCGCGCGCATAGTAAAAATTGACTCACATCGTTTTTCCCTAACGCGCCAAAATAAGTATATCTTCAATTTTAAAAAAAGCAATGTGTCATCTCTTGTTTCAAACGACTCTTTGTTATATGGACCTTTGTAAAAAGTAGATCGAAACTGCAATTTTTCCTACTAGATGGCGCTACCGTCGCTATAAGACTAATAAAGAATGCATATGCTGCGACGGAAGGAGAGTCGTAGCTTAGTTGGTTAAAGCGCTCAGGCCGTTTGTAGGTTCCGAAAAATATTATGTGCATTTTAAATTTATAAAATTGATAATATCTCCAAGTGTAGATACACTAATAAAAATTATACATTAGTACACAATGTCTAGTTATTGTTGAAGATTGATTTTAAAAATCCGGCTAAGCTTTATGTGGACTGCTGTTTAATCCAGGGCGCGTTTGAAACTGGTGTAGCTTTGGTTTTTAGTTAACATACTTAGTTACCACCATTTTAGAACAATGGCATTAAATTTCATCTGAATCAAGATTGGAGCTACCGCGATTTTAAGGAGTATGGCAGTTTATAAAGCCATATCCCAAATCAGTTTCTACGCGTCTTCGTACCTGAAAGCTTTGTCTCATCATCATCATATCAACCCATTACCGGCGAACTACAGGGCACGGATCTCCTACCACATTGAGAAGGGGTAAAGGCCGTAGTCCACCACGCTGGTGGACTCCACACACCTTTGAGAACATTAAGTAGAACAAGGCATGCATGTTTCCTCACCGTTGAAGCAAGTGCTATTTTAATTACTTAAACGCACATAACTTATAAAAGTTGGAGGTGTTGGGATTCGAACTCGGCCCCCCGAAAGTGAAGTCGAGCTCCTTTGGGCTATAACCGCTTTAGCCTTGTCTGTGTGGTGGTAAATAGCCGAAGCCTTCCACCAGACCAATTTACCAGCCTTTTAAGAAAGTCGGTAAAAAAGCTTTATTCCATACTTGCCGCAACACTTAAAATAACAAAGCTCTCGAGAACGACTGAGCTGTATTTTAAATTGCCACTTAATTCTTTGTGATAATGAAGAAGGAAATTAATGTATGCAATTTACAACTTTGTGTCCTATGCACTAAATCTTATATTTGTTTGCAAACGTTTCATAATTTTATCTACAGTAAACATAAAAGGAAACGTATGTATACAAAATAACGTAATAGAAAATAGAACGTGCAGAATGTAAGGTAAAGTCCAACCATTTGAATAGTCCACTTATCGAACAATAGTGGATAAGGTATTTCAATGTATTGAATGCCTCTGTTGGTTTATTGGTTAGCATACCTACTTGACTACCGGTGATAGCTTAGTGGTTAGAATGTCGTATTCTCTTTCAGAGCGACCAACTTCGTTCTCCGGCACATTATTACGATAACTTTATTGACAAACATGTGTTTGCAATCAAAATGACTACGTTTTATTACATTTTAAGTAGGAGTAGAGCTTTATGTGACAGAGCTTATCCGTGGAAGTACTACTACAATGTGGAACACAGCATTGTTGCAATGCTGTGTTCCGGTCTGAAGGGCGTGGGTGCGGGTGTAATTACAGCCACAAGAGGCTTAAAACCGACTCACACAGGGCAGCAAGTTCCAGGACGTTTACCTTTTGCCCTGCGAAGTTTTGATCTGTTAATAGGCGATAGTTTTCCCCCTTACCAACAGATTGGCCATCTGATTGGTCCGTCAATTATAATAGAGGTCCCTCGCGAATCCCTCTGAGTAAAAGTCAACCTTAAAGATAGAAATATGCTGTCCCAGGCTTTTATTAGAACTTTTAAAGAGGAACAACTTTTTCATACGTGTTTTTATCGACACTTTAAGCGTTTACGCTCTAAGCTCTCAAAAGCGTCGTCATAGCTTAGGAAGATTTTTTCAAATCAGACTCTTACCTGAATAAATCAAAGTTTAGTTGCAGTATAGATAAACAACCTAGATACCGACTGCAGCGCCATCTGTCGTGCTGATTGTTGAATATAAACCATCCAGGGTGCCACCCAAACGCATCCTAAAAATTCATTCAAATTCGTCCAGCCGTTTAGGAGTTCAGTGACTTACACACGCACACAAGAAATATATATATATATTTCAATTAGCGTACCAATTTTGTCTATGGCTGTTCCCGGTTATGCACAGGAGGATATTTTGACATTCGCAATTGAAGTTATATTAAAGCGGGCTTTATCGGCGATTTAACCAGACAAGCAAGTGATATTTGCCGGGGATCGAACTACGTCCCTCCGAAAGGGAGCCAAAGCTTAACCACTAAGCTATTACCGCTACAAAATAAAATCATTTCTTTTCTACGGTAAATACCCAAAAAGGACTAATGTAAATAAATAACCTAAAAACTTATTGTGGGGTAAATATAATATTTGCCGCGTCCCATTAGTAGCGCCGTGTAAGTGACAAGGGTATTGCGTATCATCGGCAACAGGAGTGCTTGAGGAGCGGGCTCGGTGAGCGGAGAGGTAACAGAATATCATTTAAATGTCCTGTAGTTAGGGCTGCCAGTGTTTGGCGCCAAAACACACTTAATTTTTTCGCTCTCACCTGTCATTGTCCCCCCATTTCCCCATTACCTCACGTACAGTGACGTGAACTGAGTTACTTACCAGGGTATGCATACAACAGGAAAATTGCATAAATGGCAAAAATCCTCTTCCTTATCGAGTTGTAAATACATTTTAGGGTAGGCAGTGCTTTTATGCATGTATGAAGTGCACGCTACTGCTCACCTCATTTGTATCTCGTATAGTTTATATTCATTTATTTTGGTACTTACTTAAAAATTAAAATTTACAGGCTTACTTAGTTCCTATCGCTCTACAATGTAGCAGTATGTTTTTCCCACAGCTGGTTTAATTCTTCTAATTAACACTTTAGGTAATCGTCGCAGATAGGCACCGAGGGCAAACCCCTGCGGTTTTTTCGGTGTTTTTATAGTAACCATTTTAATGTAATTGTTTTATTTGATAAATAAAAAAAAAAAAACCTATCTAACGACTATACGACCCAATCATAAAAATCTTAATAACGAGACACTGTAAATGGTATTCTCGCGTCAACTTGTTGCCGCGAACGAGACTCACAACACTCGAATCTAACGAAATATTTGTTTGTACTTTATTGTACTTTTTAACTAAATTGCCTTTTACGTTTTGTGACAACTAGTATACGCCATCGTGAAATAGAGAAATGAATGAGCCAGGCGCGTGCGCGTACACGTTAAAGGTACCTCCATTGAAGCTGCGAAGCCTCCTATAACTATTTAGTGACAGTTTGGAGAAAGAAATCAGTTAGTACCTTTTAATATTTACAACTGTGTCTTACATTACTTTGATATGAACTTCCGCTTCCCTTCGCTTCAAGAATCCTGGAAACCGTAACAATATTTTTTAGCGTTGACGGTGCGACGTTTTCCTAGCTTGTTTAAGTCCACGGGGACTCAGTGTTGTTTTATATTTGTGTTGGTTTTCTTTTCAGAAAACAGTTCTTTAAAATAATGACAAATGTTCTTGCTTAAAAAAGTGTAGAAAACCTTTGTGGCTGAGTATATGCTTTAATAACATCATACCGAAGGTAATATTAGATTTACCTTTACATAAGTTTAAAAAAACTATAAAAACACGTTTAATACATCGAGTTTACTAAATGAAATAACAAGGTCTATAATAATAGACCTTGTCATTAAAAAATTCATCATTAGTCTAGCCTGTAAGCAATCCGCTCCGCTTTCATCTCACACAAGATATTATAATACCAAGATATAACAATGATTGGTAAATTGTAAAATGATGTTGGAAAAGGGCGACTGCTGAGATTCTTGCTGGCTTCTTCTCGGTAGAATCTGCAATTCGAACTGGTGGTAGAGTCACTACAAACAGACAGACTTGACGTTTCAAAATTAGGCCTAGTTGAAATAAATGAAATTTTAATTTGACAAGTGACAACCCTACAAACATTATTCCCGCTCCGAGTAATATGGATAACCGTGTTTATGAAGGTAAGTTTTGACATCCAATATTCTCAAAGATATTTAGAAATACGTTAAATGTTTATTGTATACTATGAAGTCCGTCCAAATAAAATAAATGCTTTCTTTATATATTTATTTACGTACAACTTAAGAAATTATTGTAAGTTCAACTTTGAGTTTATTTTGTGTGACAAATGTGGGTAAACCTTATTAGTTATGAGCGAGAACCCGAGATATTAAACTATAAAGGTACATCACGGCAAAATAAGTGCCTCTTCGCGTGCCAAGAGCCTCATTTACCAACTATGCAATAAATAAAAAGTAGGTAGTTTAAAAGCGAAATGCAGCTAAAGTTTTCAGTATTATACACGCAACATATATAAACATAGCAATATTTACTATGGCGCCACCTTTCAATTTCCTGTTAAGTCACATCGTTTTTTAAGTTAATAGTTAAGTTTTAAAAGTTACAGTTATAAGTTTGACGTATTTATGCGTGTGTTTGTGTGTGTGTGTGCGTGTGTTTGTGTGTGTGTGTGCGTGTGTTGGTGTGTGCGTGTCTCTGTCTGTATGTCTGTCTGTCACATTATATTTTGATAGTTTTTTATTTTGTTTGGTTGTTTGAAATGTGTATTAGTCGAAAGTGTTCTTAGCTATGTTTGATGAAAATTGGTATAAGATCGCCGCCACCACAAAATGGCAAATTACATATTTTTTCATAACTCCCATGTAGCGGTCTCCACATTACCGTACTAGATGATGCCACAAAAATCCTGCATCGCGCTAGCAAAGTTTTCACAAAAATCGACTATATATGCAATTTCCAAAGATTCATGTTCGGCCCTCGGTCCCCGAGCACGATCACCCACTCGGAGGAAGATCTTCCTATTGTTACGGTCGAGCGTATCACCATAGCTCCCACACATCCCACAATATGGGTATCAAAAGAAGTAGCTTTACTTTTACAATAATATACACTAAAAAAATCCGAATTCAAGATAGCCGCACTCATAAAATGGCGAATATCCTCTTTTTTCTCAACTCTCTCAATATCGGTATCATGTTAAAGATTTTGAGTAGGGGAATAATGTACAGTATATAAAAAGTCAGGGTTTCAGTCAGTATTTTAATATTTAAATTTATATGTTGTGTGTTTATCATAAATTTAAAAGCCTCTAAACTCCGTATCTATATCGGCTCGATGAATCTCCTACTTGTCTTTGATTTAATTTTTATTTTGCATCTTATCTGGTGTTCAGTTTTAAAATTTTGATTGTTAAAGATATTGAAATTTGCATCGTGCGAAGCAATATATAGTCGATCTCGTTTTGGAGGTCGCCAAGTCCATTAATTTTGTTACTTCCGTTGAAAAATACTATTCATGATTTTGAGGTTATATTATAATGCAAACTCTACCATTTTAATCCCCAAGCATTTGTTTAACGCATGAATATCTTCCGAATAATATTTCTTCACACTATAATATGTTTCCAATTTAATAGGTTTCCTGTACACCAAACTAAAGGTTACACCAAATCTAGAGTGGTCAAGCGAAAAACTGCAGCAAAATGAAACACGAAAACTTTATATAATATGACATCAATCACACTTCATATTAAACAATCAACTGCATCGTTGGTCTAGTGCTTGAGTTAGCTACGGATACGTTAGCTTGAGGGCCTGAGTTGGATTTCCGGACCAAGACTTTTTAGTTATTACATTTATCTGTTAGAAATTCTGAGTAAGAAAAATGGTGGTAAACTACCGCTTATCAGAGCATGATAAGCCATCGGTCCCTGTTATTATCACTAACACTTCATATTAATCGTTGTAGCCCACCAACCCGCATTGTGAAAGCGCGGTGGATCTATGCTCTAAATCCCTTCCTATTATGACAGGAGTCAGAAGCCATGTGCCTATCAATGGGCTCAATAGGCTGATGATGATAAATAATCAATCAGACGGCCGAGTTTGCAGCGATTCTGCTTTCTGAGTCCAAGGCCGTGGGTTCGATTCTCACAACTGGAAAATGTTTGTGTGATGAGCATGAATGTTTTTCAGTTTCTGGGTGTTTATATGTATATTCTAAGTATTTATGTATATTATTCATATAAATATTCATCAGTCATCTTAGCACCCTTAACACAAGCTACGCTTACTTTGGGGCTACATGGCGATGTATGTATTGTCGTAGTATATTTATTTATTTATAATCAAAATTTGCCCACCAGAACCCAAGATGGTCTTGCCCCAATATTATATTTAATTCCATTACTTAGCATAAAGTTTAAAATTATATTTAAATAATATTATCCAAAGGGATTTCAAACAAATTATTCGCAGAGTAATTTTATACCAACTTGGGTTTTGTCTCGAGGAACTCGAGGATAGAATACAAGATTATGATTAATGGATAAAGTTTATTGAGACCCGAGTAAGAAATAAGAATAAGTAAAAGTTGTATCGAACAAAAAGTATTGAATGCTTTAGTTTAATAATATAAAACAGTTCCCTAAACTAACTATAAAGACATCAAGCTGGTATGTCTAAACTCAAAATCTTCTTCGGTATTTCGGTTTAAAATTTAAACCGAAATCTATTTAAAATTTAAATCTATTTAAACTTTAAATAGATCATCATAATCATCGGCACATCAACCCTTTACTGGCCCACTGCATGTCCTTCCAAAATGAGAAGTGCTTAAGCGTTAGTCCACTATGCTGGCTTAGTGTGGATTGGTGGACTTCACACACCTTTGAGAACATTAATGAGGAACTCTCAAGCAAGCAGGTTTCCTAAAATTCAATATTCATTTATTTCAAGTAGGCCTACTATAAGCACTTTTGAAACGTCACGTCTGTCTCTGTGTACAGTGGCGTGCACTGGGATTCTTACCAGAGTATGCATACAGCAGGAAAATTGCATAAAATTGCAAAAATTGTCCTCCTAGACGAGCTATATTTCAATTTTAGGGTAAGCAGTGCTTTTGTGCATGTATGAAGTGCCCTGTGTGTACTCTGTGTGTAGTGACTCTAAAACCGGTTCGGAATGCAGATTAGACACCGAAAAGAACCCGTAAAGAATCTCAGCAGTTGCTCTTTTCCAATATCAACAATTTACATTTTAAATTTAACGATGTTTTCATTCGCCGTTTAAGCAAGTGATATTTATGGCAGCGGCCATCATTTCATTGCACATAGCTTAGAACCACTCCCGACTAATTTAAATTTAAAACAAAAAAAAATTAAAATCGATTCATTCTTTCGGGAATGCTACAGACAGACAGACATACATACACACACCGCACACCAGCTCACACAGACACGTCCAAGTTATAACACCCCTTCGTTTTTGCGTCGGGGGTCAAAAACACAAATCGAGACATTACATACATACAAATTACAAATATCAATCTGAAGTTAGGCATTCTGTATCTATTTTGTATAAAACTTTTACACTTTATACAATTTTTAGCCCACTTTTCAGTTTCTTGGGAAGTCAAAAATATATATTTGCGATACAACATTTTCGTGTTTTCGGCAAGCTGTTAATTTTTTTGAGAAGTGTTTGATGCTTTAATGCTCATACGCGTTTATTTTCCATTTCTTTACAGTAAGGTTTTCTGAAAGAAAAAAATATACTAACGACACACGTTATTATTTAGAAATGTGGGGCAGCGAACCATATCGACTTTGGCACCACAAATGAGTCTATTATCATAAAATTTTTGTCCCGGCCACCAATAGTATTCCGTTCCCATTTACCCCGGCATCTGTCCGGAGCTGTTTGTCATTCCGCCCTATCGCCATACCTATCATGTTTCGTGTCTATTGTTGAATCATTTATGGCCCGCTGCCCAATATTCCTGTAACATGGCGACAGTTAGGGTCCTTTATAAAACAGCAATATATTTTTTTTCTTACACTTTCTTCATCTTTGAAAGCTGACTGCCCCAGTGAGCAGCGACCCTGCTTTCTGAGTCCAAGGCCGTGGGTTCAATTCCCACAACTGGAAAATGTTTGTGTGATGAACATGATTGTTTTTCAGTGTCTGGGTGTTTATCTGTATATTATAAATAAATTCAAATTCAAATTCAAAATTTCTTTATTTATGTAGGCCTATCACAAGCACTTATGAAGCGTTCATACATATATGTTTACATCATTGTAAGGGGATGATGATAACTTCGTTCTCCAACTTAAACCTAAAGCTACGAGGGTTCCAAACGCGCCCTGGTCTAAGAAGAGCCCACAACAAACTTAGCCGGGTAATTTTTTTTATATGGATAAATATGCAGCCGGATCTTGGACCATTGAGGGTAGAATTATTAAAACGAATTATAAATAGTTATATATTATATTCATATATTTGTGTAGTGATTATATTTCATTTATTGCACCACCTACCTATTTTCTATGTTTTTTCCCATTTGCGTCTTTGGTTGCCTGGAAGAAATCACTATATCGCGATGAGACCACCAAATTGTACTCTCTTGCTCTATCTTATATATCTCTGTAACTACTTTTTTTCTTTAGTGTACAATAAAAGTGTATTCATTCATTCATTCAAAGCTCTTAAGTTTTTCAAATCTGCCTGGTTTTTTTCCTGAATTCACCCAGATTGTTATAGAGTATTGATGTTGAAGATGAGTCCAAGGAGCTCCATATTTCCCTGTGGTTGCGAAAATACGCGTTTCTTAGCTAACGAGGTGCTCAGCTGGTTGCCATGGCAACGGTTTATATAGGAAAATATATCCAGGGTAAATATATTCCAGGGTTTTGCTTGTATCTTCATATTCAAACTGAATAATTTATTATTTGGTTTTAATATATGCTAAGATTGTACAGCTCCTCAATATTAATTACATACCTTCATTATAAGCCATTAAGAAGTTACTCCATGTCTGCCAGACTCAGATCAGAGCTACTATACTCTTCGAACGGTACTTTAATATAAACTTTGTTGTTAGTTAAATATTAATAGGTAATGTATTGAGACTTTTCTTAATCAATATATGCACTTCTGAGCATAATTAATATTGTTTTAAATAATAAAAGGCTGCCTTACTTGGCCACCATGAAATAGAGCCTTGTATTTGAATCAATTTGGTTATATATAATTAATTTAAATACTAAATTGAAGAAAAATCTCTGGTCTTGTCTGGTGGGAGGCTTTGGCCGTGGCTCATTACCATTCCACTAATAAATAAGTGCCGCCTAGCGATTAAGCGTTCCAGTACAACGCCACGTAGAAACTGATTAAGGGTGACGAAAAATATACATTTATATTTGTCCACATAATTGCTTCCAATAAAAGCTTACATACAAAAATAAAACCGGGGTCCTGATTCACTATGATATAACGGGACACGAAAGTGCCCGATGGGTTTTAAAACTTGGTGCGTCCGGGCATGTGTGTGTGAGTGTGTATGTGTGTGTGAGTGCAATACTTCGCAGGGCATGCAAGGAAAAGATCTTACACAGTGGCGCCCTGTGTCCATCAACTGTAGTGGTGGAGTACGTGTTAATCCTCATGTGCCTGTAATTACACCGGTAACCACGCCCTTCAGACTGGAACACAGCAATGCTACTAGCAAAAGTCCGGAGGACACATTTCTACGGACGAGTTCAAAAATAAATAATATCCCTTAGCGGGAGTGGGATATTTATAAAAACAGAAAAATATAGCCGATTGCGATTGCATATTGTAAGGCTAAGGTAACGTTTATTATTCGCTTTATTTGCCCTTTTACAAATGCTGAAAATAAAAGCCTGCCCCAAAAATTTAGTTAAGAGAAATTACAAACAAAATATTACCTACATCAAAAGAAGACGTAATACGTCGTACCTTAACTTACTTTCATTCGGGGATTCTCATTTTTTTGTAATCTGAGAACTATGAATAACGGATTTAAGGTTCTTTTGGGTTATTCCTTGATGTTTCCTCAATTTTGTTGTAGTTTTTAGGATTCCGTACCCAAAGGGATCCCGTTACTTGGACTCCACTGTCCATCCGTCTGTCTGTCCCTCTGTCACCAGGCTTTATCTCATGATCCGTGATATCAGATTGAATTTGAATTCTTGTTTTTACGGTGAATTAGTTGGATGTGTTCTTAATAAATGTGTTTGATAAAAATCGTTCCAAGATGGCCGTCGCTACAAAATGGCGGATAACATATTTGTTCACAACTAAATCAATATGCGTATCAAATGAATGGGCTTGATTAGTAGTATTAGAATAATGTACACTATGTTAAAAGGTAATGAGAACGAAGTTATCACCATCCCCTTACAATTATGTAAACATATATATATGAACGCTTCATAAGTGCCTGTGATAGGCCTACATGGATAAAGAAATTTTAAATTTGAATTTATTGGAAAGTGAAGTTGATTATTTATTATCGAATTATTTTTTTACATGTCGGTGTTTTTTTTTTTCATTTTTTAATTTATATTTACTTATTTCTAAGTTGTCTTATTATTTCAACTAGCGGACCCGCGCGACTTCGTCCGCGAATGAGTCGAGTTAAAAAAATTGTCGTATGTCCAATATAAATGAATCTAGCTATATCGATTTTTCGCCCCCGAGATCCCCTGTCTACTTAATTTTATGAAAATCGTTGGACCCGATTCCGAGATTCCAATTATATATATGTATTCATTTATCGATAAAACACGAATAAAATGACATTTCCTAAAAATGAATCCTAGCTAGATCGATTTATCGCCCCCGAAACCCCCTGTATACTAAATTTCATGAATATCTTTGGAGCCGATTCCAAGATTCCAATTATATATATACAAGAATTGCTCGTTTAAAGATATAAGATAAATATAAGATAACAAATACATCTATATGAAGGCAATTCATGAACGAATACTACTTGACAATAAGATAAATTGTTTAGATGTCTGTACAATTACCCTCTAACATTAATTAATGGATCCCGCTATAAAGTTATCGTATTACCAGAACAGAAGTCCGAACGCAATATGGGGTTCATATTCCTTTAAGTCCATAACTATATAATATGTATAATATATACATTTCCTATTCATATGTATAATATAATAAAATTAATAATTGTTAGTTATGTTGTGTACATATGGTTAGGAAACTGGAATCTACTAAAAACTAAATTTGTTGTTATTGTTTACTAGCTCCGCCCTACGGTGGTGGCGCGCACTCTGGCACATTGCGGATTGGTGGACTCCACACACCGTGTATATGTTTTCCTTTATTGTTAAAGCAAGATATATGTAATTTCATAAAATGCATTTAACTTTGAAAAGTTAGAGGTGCGTGCAGGGAATCATAATCGGACCATATATCTCTTAATTACACTACAAGTGCGCCCTTGATTGAAATCTTACTTGATGATAAGTGATACTGCAGTCTAAGATGGTAACGGGCTAAACGATTAAGACATATGGCAGTTATACTAAACCCATACTTCATATACTACGCGACTTTGTACTAGAACGTTAAATCGCTTGGCGACACGTCTCTGTCGGTAGGTTGGTAACTAGCCTCGGCCGAAGCCTCCCACCAGTCCAAATCAGAAAAAATTCAGATATTATATATTTCCCCAACCAGTTATCGTACTAGAGACCTTCCGCTTTAACCCACAGCACACATTGCTGTACGTCGATAGCTTAGTGTTATAGTTAGTTATATGTTAGTGTAGCCTAGCATAGTTAATCTATGCAATTTAAATAAATGCGGTTAGAAAATAGCGGTTGAAGCGGTGATAGCCCACTGGGTAAGACTTTGACATTACTTTCATGGGTCTGAAGTTCGAATCCCCACCACATTACTAAGCTATTTGCGTTTTAAGAAATAAAAATATCATTTGCTTCAACGGTGAAGGAAAACAACGTAAGGAAACCTGCATACCTGAGAGTTGGCCACGATGTTCTCAAAGGTGTGTGAAGACCGCCAATCCGCACAGGGCCAGCGTGGTGGACTAAGGTTTTAAGGTGGGAGACCCGTGCCATTAGGCCGGTGATGGGTTGATGATGATGATGTCTCACCGCTATGCCAGGGATTGTTGTCAACACATTAAGATAATTTCCATTCGAATTAATCTAAGCAAAGCTGTACAGATGGTGTTGAATATGAAGTAATTTCCAACAAACTTCGGCTGGTTTGGCTAAGAGATTAATGATGTATATTTTAGTAACGGAAGATTACAATTGTAAGGGCTGGGGTTGGGTATTCCGTTGTATCTCAGTTTCTTCCTAGATTATTCAAATTAAATCCATTAAAAAACCGCCTCTTAATAAAACGGGATGACTTGAAGGTTATAATTTTGGCCTTAAATTTTTGAAGTTATACTTATTTTGGCGCGTTAGGGAAAAATGGTGATATTAAATTTTTACGATGCGCGCGCACACCGTCACTAACAACCGACACCCTGAAACTATAAGGTTTGACACTTTGAATTGTCAAAGTCTGCGGGCTCAATCCGGTGATATAATTTTCAATAATTATAATTTTCAATAATTGAATCGATTGTACAAAAATCTCAATGTTGAGTGAAACTTGGTTTTCCGATAACTACAGTTAGTGTTCCAAATTTAATTATGTTTATTATGTCAATTTCTTCAATTATGTAGAAATATTTTTTTTTTGAGATATTTAGATGACCTTTATTTAACTATATAGATAGTTATAATAAACTTTCAATGTATGAAATAACTTTTTTCTATAATTTTATTATAATATTAAACTTTATAAATATTTTATTATAATATTAACTTTATTTTAATATAATATTATACTTTATATATTGTTTCTTTAAAATATAAATATAACCTAAAATAAACGAATTAGTTTGGCTATCCAAAGGGGCAATGCTGCCAGCATCTTAGGTACTGTGCTTCGCTGCGGTGGTTTCGAGGACGTTTTACATTTTATTTAGTTTTAAATAGTTTTTAAATTAGAGACTTCGTTCTATGTTTTTTAAATTAGAGAATTGACCGATCGCATTGCATCGCACGCCCGTGCCTCAGCTCATAAGGGTCGTAACTTGAAATAAAAATCCTATCCTCAAAAACAGCGCAATCAAATCTTCTAAACGGAGGGAAAATTCCAGAGATTAGCGCGTTCTAACGCTATTTACCCTTTTCAAGGTGGACTTTTTATAAAACCTTTCTGAGTGTAGATCATGTAACCAAAGAAATCTTAATAATTTTTTTTTAATGCCTGAATGTAAAGTGGTTTAAGCTGTCTGTTGATACATCAATAGTCTTTGTATCCATAGGAATAAGCGGGCACGGGTAATGACGAAAAATTAGAATACAGTTGGTACCACTCTCCTCGCGGGTGTCGTACGACTATCAGAATATAACGGAGCATTCTCTCTGCTACTACTACTATCCATTGCGATTACCAACCTGTCTGCCCAGCGTGGTGAGTATGGGAGAGACTTTTAGTCCAGCAGTGGATTTTTAGAAGCTATTGATAATGATCACGTATAAACAGAGTTGATAAATGGCCTTACGAATCGTATTTTCACCTTAAAAGGTAAAAATACGATTGTTAGTTAGTTGCAAAGACATATATTCTCAAAAGAAACAGATAAACTTAATGAGAAATTAATTTAACATAAATAGCATATACTATCTGGTTTGTGTGATACAAAACTAGCAGCTCAAAACTAATAACGGTATCTGTAAGCTAAAATAAAGGTGACGCATTTATAAGGAATCAAAACAATACAAATTTTTAATTTAATTAATTTTTGATTTCAACGATTTCTCGCACAAAATTCTCTTTCGGTAGAATATTGTAAAGTAGTGCTGCCTCAACCTATATAGTTCGGGGAGAAACAAAAACTTTTTAAAGTTTTGGAATTTAATTTTAATTTTAACACTTTTCTAGTCAATAAATCACGGAAACTTTATACGTTTACATCATAATTCAGCGTATTTCCTGAAAAACTTTGTACGCGTTGCAAATTACGTTGCGAGCAACTTTCGAAAACCAGCCCTGCTTGTTACTTAATGAATCTTAATTGAGTAGATCGTAATAATTAAGAACAAAATAAATTGCCGTAACTAAATTCTTGAAATTTTGGCTTATAGGCATGTTTTTAGTATAGAACAGAAACATGTTCACTGTTTACACTGGAAAGGCCTTCAAAAAAGTACACCCACGACCGGGCGTACAAATATAGTATTAAATAAGTATAAAAAATCTGAGAACAATAACAGTGTAGAATCAATGTCAAAAATATATATATGATTATTAGTAATTATAACAAAAGTAGAACAATCAACAAAAACCAGAAAAACACAGCGTAAAACAAATAATTTAAAACTAAACAGTAACTAAACTGCTTCGTAATCTACAACCTACTTACCTGTTTTTAAAGTTTGGTATCTCAGTCAATCAGATATTAAAATTAAAAAAAGTTATAATCGTATTGGTACTGACAAAAATACAAACCATGATATTATGTAGATACCTACAAATATAAACATAGCGATGCAACTTATTTGATGTATTTAAAGAAACGAATGAAGCGTGGGTGAATAATATACATTCTGTTCTTGCTCTTGAAACTTGAACACCTACAATTTAAAACCTTCTGATAACGACTATGACACTGGGAGGTATCTCTGCATCGTTCGAGTTCACATATTTGACGGCCGCCTGGCGCAGTGGGCAGGGAACCTGCTTTCTGAGTCGTGGCAACTGGAAAATGTTTGTGTGACGAACATGAATGTTTTTCAGTGTCTGGGTGTTTATCTGTATATCATAAGTAATTCGGTGTATTATATTCATAGAAATATCTTAGTACCCATAACACAAGCTGTGCTTACTTTAAGGGCTAGATGGCGGTGTGTGTAATGTCTTAGTATATTTATTTACTTATATTTATATATAGGACTTAACTTAATAGTTTATCGGAAATGCACCAGTATTTTTATCAAAAAACTACAAAACTGTTTATTAATTAAATAATAATTATAATCATATTTGTTAAAATGCTAATATATTTTAAAATAAAATCTCTCATAAAACATTATAGTAATCCAAAGTTTAATGACGGCTGATTGGCGCAGTGGGCAGCGACCCTGTTTTCTGAGTCCAAGGCCGTGGGTTCGATTCCCACAACTGGAAAAAGGTTTATGTGGTGAACATGAATGATTTTTCAGTGTCTGGGTATTTTTATGTTAAATTAATTCAATATTGTTTTAATTATTTATTGAAATATATATTACTTATAAATAAATATAACTAATGTAACAAAATAAAAATAAATAAAACGTCTTCGAAACTACCACGAGTCATAGTGCCTAAAATACTGGCAGAATGACCCCTTTGGATGGCCAAACTAATTCTTTAGCCAAGTTAACTACCCGCTCTAGGATCACCGGTAGACTCGATATACCTTTTTGAAAATTCTTTAAAAAGAGCTCGAGCCCAAGCTCTTACGCTGAAATTAACTATAAATAACAATAAATGTTTATATGAGTTAAGGAAAAGATGAAGATTCTAAAAAGCCTGCAAGAAACTCCGTAGTTGTATTATTCAATATCTAAAATAATAATAATTTTGATTTTTTTTTTGAAACAAAAATTTACATTTAAACCATAATTTTTTTACTCTGAAATTTATCGATTGCAGCAATCAAGTCGGGTCTTATTGTCTATGGGCTTCATTAATAAAAGTGCAGTAAAGTTGGAATAGCTATGTAGTGTTTTTAAACACTCTGATACTTAAAACGCACTGTCAATTGGAGTGTTGCAACACTGAGGTTTTCCGACGTTATGCCAGTTTTCTTTTCATTCCTTGACTACAAGTTAGCCCTTGACTGCAATTTCACCTGTTGGTTATTGATGATACAGTCTAAGAATGTAGTCTAATGCGGGCTAGCCTGTTAAGTCGGTTCTACGGTCTATCGGTTCCTACGCGACATCGCACCGGAACACCAAACCGCTTAGCGGCAATTCGTTATCGGTAGAGTTGTAACTAGCCACAGCCAAGGTCTCACACGAGACCAGACCAGAGAAAATTCAGAAATTATATTTTTTTAAATTGCCCCTGTCAGGAAATTAACCCGGGACCTCCTGCTTTAATTCAGCGCTCACCGTTGCGCCAGGGAGGTCATCAAAAAAGGTCGTTTTCTTAATAAGGTAGAACATATTTTTTTATATTATGACAGGATATAAAATTGGCGGGCACAATAATACCTTTACGAAACAGAACTTAATCGTGAATTAATGACACTAACCTGGCTTTGGGTTATTGTTGTTGGTAGTCCCAGACGCCTGGCTGAAGAAGGATGCGCCAGTTATCCTGGCTCGACGAAGGATCCACCACATTTTGAATTAAAAAGTGTAAATTATAATTTAATCTCGCATAAAGTTACAAACACTGCTAAAGTTAAAATCACAATCACACTATACAAACAAAGCTAAACTTGTTATTTGTTACGGTAAATAATAAAGTTCAACTACTTGTTTTTAAGTTTTAATACAGATATGAGTTACGATACGGTTTGTTGCACGTTCTACGGTATTGTAGACCCGTAGCTGCCAAGGTTCTCGCTTAACTGACAGCCACTGTGTACCTAGAGGGCATGCGCATTACGATTGCAACCCTTAAGGTGGAGTTTAACCCTTAGGTCGTTTATTGCGAGCTGCGGCAAGCGGATGGTTACTAAAACGTTTCAGGTTCAATTTCAAAGCTTTCCATCAAGTGTGTGGAAAGCTATCAATTTGTAGTATTTAATTATTCTTACATATATAAATCTATGTCTAATAACACTAATAAAAAAAATTATAAAATATCTGGCATAACACAAATTATAGTAATCATAAGTTTATTGTTTATTGATTGGCGCAGTGGGCAGCGACCCTGCTTTCTGAAGCCAAGGCCGTTGGTTCGATTCCCACAACTGGAAAAATGTTTGTGTGATGAACATGAATGGTGATAAACGACTAAGACACCGTGAGGCATCTTTGCATCGTTCGAGTCCATGTAGGACTGGCGTGTGTCGATAATGCAGTCGTATTTATATCAAAATAACCACCAACTCAATGTCATGAACATTAGTTATTAATCAAATATAATTTTAATTGTTTCTTAAAAACTATTTTTTAAGTAATTAATAATTATTAGGGTATTTGTAAAATCCTTATTAATTTAATAAAATATCTGGCATATATGAATTTATGGTTAGGTTAGGTAATTACCTACTTTATAAAATTACTGTAACAATGATTTTTAAGAGTCTGGGTGTTTTTCTGTACATTATCAGTATTTTTGTGTGTTCATTAAAACATTTGTTAGAATCCTAAGACAGAAATCGTGTGATTGTAATAATTATAAGGGTGATACTTTTTCTTATTGCTACATCCTGACAGGAACTCATGACTATGTATGTTAAGGCATGGTAAATAAATAAATAAATAAAAATATGTAATTAGTCGACTTTTGGCGACGAAGCTCCTTTCTGAAAGAACTACCGCCATGCTTATTTCTGTCGCCAAGCAGTAATGCTGAGTTCCGGGATACATTACATATACATTAGGCCGTGGGTTCGATTCCCACAACTGGACAATATTTGTGTGATGAACACGAATGTTTTCCAGTGTCTGGGTGTTTATCTATATATTATGTATATTATTCATAAAAAATATTCATCAGTAAGTAACTAGTACTAAGATATTAGTACCCATAACAGAAGCTACGCTTACTTTGGGACTAGATGGCGATGTGTGTATTGTTGTACTATATAGTATATATATAGAATATATTACAGGCACATGAGGTTGATGGACGCAGGCAGCACATAGCAGGATAATTTCCTTGCCTTGTATGGAAGTTATCCTGTTTGTTGTTTATGTTGTTTGTTATTGCTCTGTTTATAGGCGATGGTTTTCTTAAAATTAGTACTTGGTCCGTCAATTATAACTATAAAAAAATCCAAAATGATAGAGACTTTAATTATGGAATCCATAAACACAATGCATCAGCAATATTTTAAGAGAGAACAATAAATAACGCTGACATAAGATCTTACTAATAAACATGGAGTAAAGTTAGAAAGAGTAAATAGAAAGGTGGTGAGGACTTCTGTTTCTCCTTTAGAGGGACGAAGTTCGATCCCCGTTACACCTCTAATTGTTCGGCGTTATGATTTTTAATTTAAAGTTTAAGGAAAGTAGCTCTAGTAACCAGTAACCACGAGGAATTGCGTTCACAAGTGCTATATCACGTCTTCTCTTTTATATGGATGCAAAACTTGTGTTTTTAGAAGGGAAGTAGTAGAAGAAGAATGTTGTCATAATAAAAAATGTATTACAAAGAGCCAAATGATAACCGTCATAAAAATAAAAGCTGTGTGTTTCGGTCACACAAAGGGGGGACTCCCCTCTTTTGGTGACCACCAGTACCAGTTTGATTGATCAAGATTGATCTTTAAAGGCAAAATGACCGGGAAAGGAGCATCTCGAAGACATAAGAGAGCGTACTGAACATGACATGAGATGACATGAGAGTGGACGGAGTGGATTCGGAACTGAAAATGGCACATCATCATACGATTGTCCAATGGCTGACCAGTAAAGCAATCATATCCGTTTCCTTGGACATCCACTCGTCCAACAGGCCTCGTCTCTCATACGAGAGATCGTTTTAGACCAACCACGATGCTCCAAATTAGGGCTTGTACGACTGATGCCACAAGCAAGAGATAATAACTCGGACCGACGGCTTTACTTGCTCTCCGAGCACGGAGGTTGACACCGCCATCTTCAGGCTGGTACTAAAAGTTCTCCAAAAGAAAATACACGATACCTTACATAATTTCGTATGTAAGGTATCGTGTATTTCGTTGTTATAGACCACAGAGGCAGTTTATTGGTTACTATTTTAAAATATTGTTGGAATAGCATGTGGACTCCAATATAGGCAGTTCCAATCGCCTCCTAGGGGACTTGAATGATTGGGTATTGATTTTATTTACGTGTTCCGAGGCTTTGTGCAGAGTATATTATGTGTTCGAGTCAACAAATCGTGCCTATAACTTTTAAAGGTGTAGCTTTTTTTAAAAGGCCATATTTGTCTGAAATAAATGATTATTTCAACTTTTTGTGCGAGGGCAAAAATCCTAATGGATGCCTTGTCTATGCCCGACTCCGTTGGGAATGTTGCCCAGCGGCTCATCAACTTCTTGGGCTTTCGTTGGTCGCTGAAAAACTTCCATTCAAAAGTTGCATGATCCGCTGTGTCTTCTTCTTATTTGCCGCTTAAAGTTTAGGCTATAAATTTGTCGAAACCATTTTAAGTTAGTAATCAGTGTTCTCTTTTCTCCCATTTCCCACTTTGTCTGCCATGCATAGCCTTGCGTGCCCTGCGACGTATTGCTGTACTTAGCGGCGTAGATTTTCGCCGTTGGTCCGTTAATTTACTAAAAATTGGCTTCATGTCCATGTATCTGCAATAACACCGGCAACCACGCCTTTGCCACGCAACGACTGAAATACAGCAACGCTGATAGGCGATAGAAATAAGCATGGCTTGCATTGAGGGTATGCAAAGGGTACGCAGATGATATAAAATTAAGAAAATCTCCAGTACGAGTTATACAAAACTTAAGGATAGGCATTGTGAAAGTTATAAAAAGCCTACCTTTAAGTATGTATTTATAACTCGTAGTGGAAATATTCTTCATTTATACCATCTGCATCCGGATATCTTCTTCATTTATACCATCTGCATACCCTGTGCATACATAACACAGCCCATGAAATTAGTTAAAACTTAACATTGTTATTACTAGCCGGATGCGCTTGAAACTAAAAACTAAATTTATCGAGAAATTATTGTATTCTGTTGTAAAAATGTTCACACGAGTCAAGATTAAAGCCCAAAAACATCCGCATACCTACTAGTAAAATTGCGTGAATATCCTTTGAAAGCCGTTCTTTTCAGCACTTATTTATGCAAAGTTATGTCTAACCCATAGATTAGCTTTATAGCTTAATTTATAATAACTGATCCATTTTTTGTCTCACTAACAACACTTCACCCTCCATGCCACTGACTACTAGGGAGAACTGAGTCGTACAGATCTATTTGTATAGATATGTAAGAGTGAACAGCGACAGTTTTAAATGAATTGAATGGAAAAGGTTCCGCCATCGGAGCCGAGCGCGGGCCTTCTAATGAAATTAAAACTTTGCTACTCTTAACTGTGCAGTATCCTCAATATTATTACCATCCAGAAACAATAACATAACACTAATAACAAAACTTCGCCTGCCTCGGCCGTAGCTTTGAAAGTACTTGCATTATATAAAAATACTTGCATAATAAAAAAATACTGGGAGGTTATTTTCATTTTGCTACAAATTAGCCTGATTGATTACGTGTCGGAAATATCGTAGTTATAATAATTTAATGAGACTTGATCGGCTAAAGGTGGGTGATAGAAAGAGCTATTCTCAAGGCTTCGTAAATACGCAATGAGCAGATCCGTAGAAGAATCGGGGTCGCGAAGCTAAACTGGCAATTGGCGCGGCACATAGCTCGGAGTCACTCAACGGGCGATGGAGAGAGCTGTGCTTGGTATTTGTTTTTATTATTTATGTTGTATTTCATTTGATTACGTGATCAAATGAAAATGAAATGCGGAGATTCGTTAAAAGAACCAGAGTCACCGACATAGCACAGCGAGTTGCGAAGCCGAAGTTGCAATGGGCGGGGCAAATAGCTCGGAGAACGGATGGACGTTGGGGTCTCAAGGTGCTGGAATAACAGCCCCGCACTGGTAAGCGCAGCGTTGGTCGACCCCCAACGAGGTGGGTAGACGACATCAAGCGCGTCGCTGGACGCAAGCGGTACAAAAGACCTATGTTCATCTGTTGACGTCTATTGGTTGATATGATGAAGCTATCATAGCTTGGAGAACGAATAGACGTTTGGGTCCGAAGATGCTGAAATAGCAACCGTCTGGTAAACGCAGCGTTGGACTACCTCCAACGAGGTGGACAGATGGCATCAAACGAGTCGCAGGGAGCTGCGACTCATTTGATGTCATCTGTCGCTGGACGCAAGCGGCAAAAGAATAAAGAAACAAAACTCCCTACAAATGAACTTTGTCCAACCGTGTACGTCTCTGGATTGGTATCATCATGATGATGACGATAATAATCTCACAACTGAGACCATAACTGAGACCTTAACACTTGAGAGAAAGAAGAGAGAAGAGAAGAGAAAAAAAGAGAAAAAAGGAAAACTAAGAGCCCCTTCGATATATCATAGTCTTAATGACTATTCCAACGTTATTTTACGTTTATTTGTGAGGTCTTTAAGGGTCCAAAGTACATCAGCTGTGCCAGATCGAAGAAAGATATAATACTAGGAGTAAGTAAGAACCAAAACATCATCTTTTGATCGTAAAATCCAATTTAGCTCCCATAATTGTATACCTACGTAAAACTTGCCCCATCTGTTTCTTTCACGGTCCATTTAACTGAAGTGCTTTAACACGATCGCCGCGCGCTTCGTGCTGAAACACATGATGTCTTATTCCTAGTTAATCTACTTACGAGTGCAGCCTTCAGAAACTTCACATTTTTATTTATCGCTAAACACGTAACGTACTACAAAATTAGAAAACACTCAAACCACCTACCCTTATAATTTCGTAGTTTTTTTTCTAGTAATAATTGACGGCCCAAGCAGATGGGTACCTGATGATAAGTGGAAAACCATCGCCTTTAAACAAAGCAACACTTAAAAGGGCGTGCAAGGAGCACGTCCTGCAACAAGCCGCCCTGTGTACATCAATTGAAACGTAGGTGCTAAAATTCATGTGCCTGTGATCAGCTTAAAAATTCATTTTACATGTTCACTTATAGAGAATTCCTATTGAAATAATATTATTTGATTAGATTAAACTTATTACTAGGCAGTGGCGTGCATAGAGGGTATGCACAGGGTATGATATAAATTGAAGAAAATCTCCAGTACGAGTTATAAAAAACTTAAGGATAGGCATTGTAAGATTTATAAAAAGCCTACCCTTAAGAATTTATAACTCGTACTAGAGATTTTCTTCCTTTTATATCATCTGCATACCCTGTGCATACCCTCTATGCACGCCACTGTTATTAGGTATACATATAAATTATACCACGCCATTTAGACCGGAACACAGCATTGCAGCAATGCTGCCTAGTGCCAGAATAACCATGACGATAGTACTTACCCGGACGAGCTTTGCCACAAAAAGCTATAGGTACTGCTATGTTCCTGATCTGTGTATCGCACCCGTTTTATAAAACTATTAAAGCTAAACTGAAAATTCACCCTTGTAAAGTTAATAGAGGCATCATGCGAACGAACGTCTAAAAGCAGCTCGTCAAATAAAACTACTGACTTCTGTGTTTAAACTAATGGTTACCACCCGTCCTTTACTCTGGTGGTGGTCCTCTGGTCTCGTACGAGGCGACTAAGGAAAATGGGCAATATAACGGAGAATGGGCATCAGCGTCCTCTGTGCCACTACTACCAACTACTGCGATGATCAACCTGTCTGCCCAGCGTGGTCATATCCTCCCGTTGGAAATAAATAAAAAAAAAATCTTCTTTCTTTCTTTCTTTACCCTCCTTAATATAAATATTACCTTTTTACCATACCATAGCCTTCTCACGACTGAATCGATCATAATTTTTATACAAAATACAAAAAACCTGAATCCTGATGACTGGCATAGAAATGCTTTTTATTAAGGAAGTTCCGCAGGATTTTTTAAAACTTGAAACAACCGCGACCAACAATTACTTATTCTTATGAATGTAAAGTGATATCTTTGAATACCGAATTATTCTACTATCAAACTTGCGCAAAGAAAAATATTGGTATAACGATGAAAATTGTAACAATCTCGAGCAAATTTATGCTGGAAACCAAATTGTTTTCATTCCACATTCATTCCTTCAACTTCAAAGACAAATATTGCGGGGAATATGAAATAGTTGAAATGAAACATGAGATGTAATAACAACCAAATGGACTACCATAATAGTCTTTAAAGAACGCGGCTAGGCCATATAGGTTAGGATAAACGGGCTTATCTATAAAATAAATGTTGGTGTGAACATGCTTTGAACACAGCCCTTGTGTTAGAATTTTCCCTGGACCAGTATTTCTCAAATTGAGCGATAACGCTCTCATGTTTGCTGCAAAGGTCTACAGAAAAAATTGGAGGATTTCGAACTTCAGATAAATGCGTGAATTTAACGATTGCATTTGTGATTTTAACGATGCGTTAAAACGCAACATATTAGGTGGAACTACAAAATAATTGGTGCTAAAATAACTGCTAGATTTAAACAAACGTATTTCATCAAAAAGTAGAAGAATTAAAATAAAAGATGAATTTAAAAAATAGCTTAATTTTAATGAAACCCTTTGTTCGTATTTATTTTGTTTCTCAGCTTAAATAACCATTAAAGAACTCTAGTTTCATCTCTCACAAGATAGAAAAATGAATGTTAAAATGTTAAATGTAAATAGTTGATGTTTTAAAAGAGCAACTCCTGATTTTCTTGCCGGCTTCTTCTCGGTAGAATCTGCCGGTGTTAGAGTCACTACAAACAGACAGACGACGTTTCAAAAGTGCTTATATTAGGCCAACTTGAAATAAATGAATTTTTAATTGACGGCCGATTGGTGCAGTGGGCAGCACCCTGCTTTCCGTGGGTTCGATTCCCGCAACTGGACAATATTTGTGTGATAAATATGAATGTTTTTCAGTGTCCGGATTTTTATATATATATTATAAGTATTTAAGTATATTATTCATAAGAAATTATTCATTAGTTATCTTAGGACCCATAACACAAGCTACGTTTACTTTGGGACTAGATGGCGATGTTTATTGTTGTAGTATATTTATTTAATTTTGAATATTTTGAACTCAGTAACTAGGTGTTATAAGTAGGAGCTACGACTGGTAACCGTTCGGGCATATACAGTGGTACCTACTATGTACCTAAAGCTAAGAACAACTGTTGAATGTATTGTACTCTCATCGAATAGTGTGTATGAATAGTGTAACATTTAAGCAACAATGTAGTGTAAGCACGCTCAACAAAAGGCCTATTATACTTTCCACATTGAAAAACATAATTTCGGGAGTCCACGATAATGGTTGCTTGTTTTGAGCCAATTATATTGCTTTAATAAAAATGTTTTGTAGCGAAAACGTCGTAAAAGCACCAGTCATGCTCTGGTAAAGGTCAGAATTCTTATTATTTGTAGATAACAAAAGACTGCAAATCACAAAGGCAAGGCTTTTTATTTCGGTTTTTTTTAATAACAGGTCAATTACCTCAGGCACAGATTACAACCTCTGAAAGTATACACGTTAATAAAATAATCCGTTTATCCCCTGAATAAAGATATACGTTACCTTTAGATCGAAAGAGAGAACTCCTTCTAAAATTGGTCAAGCAAAGATTTATTTTTCTTAAAATCTTGGTAAAGCAAAGGAGAGACCACAAAAGGCTAACGTAGTATGCCTTTTTTTTAAACTTTTCAACATATTATTTTAAGGTGACATTTTCATTTTTGATTTAATTTGCCTTGTGCGCTTGCCTATCCCGTTCATTATTTGTGCGTTTTAAAAAGTCCATTTAACTAACATATTTATAACTTGGGTGACAATGGTATACTACGGTACTCCATACTCTGCGGGTGTGGTGGTGCAGCTGGAAGATTGTCTTAATAAATCGTCAACTACTCAACCCGGTATGTTGGTGTTGACATTTCATGATGAAAATGGATAAAATCCTCAAAAAAAAATAGCTTCATCGAGCTTGGTCTCTTTGGATAAAGAACGAATGAATGAATGAATACACTTTAATTGTACACCACATAAATATATAGAAAAATAGAAAAAAAAAAAATTAAAACATACTTATACTATTTACACAGCGATCTCTTCCAGGCAAACAAAGGCGTATAACACAGCTCAAGATTATGAAAATTTGTGAAATCAAAAAAAAAATGAAAATTAAGACTCCAATGAATAGTGTTTTCCGTAGACTTACGCTTTTAGCACTGTTAGCACTATACATATTCTTCCACAATTCGTAAGTGCGCAGTAGAAACGATCTGATTGGTCTGGTCCGTATAAAGTACTCTCTGAGGAACGGAGGTACGGATAATTAAGATCCTCTTAAGTCGTAAAAAGTGCTGCACATATCTTAGAAGCATTGAGCATGCTAGCTTTGCCGAAACCTTTTGTGAAGTATAAGTTTGGGATTCGAAATGTGAGGCTCATGTCTGTTTCCACTAAACCTAGTTATCGCCTACAGATTAAGGACAAGTACAAGACAAGTATTGATCAAAGGTTGATGTATGCCTAGAAATATCCTTACACTAGCTGTCACGGCGAACTTCGTACCGCGCTTTTTTTTTTGATGAATGTTATATTTCAATACTTATTATCCTATTCCGGACTAAGAGACCAGACCAAAAAACCAAATATCATTAAAATTGGTCTAGCCGTTCTTGAGTTATAAATGGTGTAACTAACACAACTTCCATTTATATATATAGATTGGACGATACTTATTTATAAATTACCTTGTTCGTTGTAAGTAAAAATGGACAATAGACGATATTTATTAATTTATTTTAACTTACTGGTTATATATTAGCTCTAAATAACCCCAGAACTACTTGACATTATTTTTTTAATAGACTAAACTTTTTTTAAGAGCAAGGACCTGCCATAGATAATAAAAATAGGTATAATAAGTGACCTTCGCGATTGATTGACTACCTCTATGCTTATTCCTACCGCTAAGCAGCAAGTTGCATTGCACAGAATTACGAACATACAGAAACCGTGAACAAGACTTATATTGAAGCATCAAAAACCACTCCACTTTAGTAGTGTTTCTCGAACAGGCGGTTAGTCACTAAATTTAATTTAGCAGTTGACAGTAATATTGGATAGAAGCAGGCGTTAATTTGCGGAAATCCGTGATATATTAAGAAAATTAAGCTTATTTGCTATACTCCGCGAAAAGCAGGAGAATCTGTAAGGTGTAATTTATAATTTCTGCAATCCTTATCCACTCCACACCAAACAGATCTTCGACAATGTACCCTCTACGCACGTTTCGCTCCGAAACCGGAGCATTCTTAGGAGATGTTGACTTTAAAATGAATAATTGCTAAGTAACAATATACATATAACAATCTAAGCTTCTTAAATCATAATTTCTTTTTAATAATTAATAATTTCTTTCTTTTCTTAATATAGTTGACAGTAATTATTTTAACTCTTATGTTCTAAACGTTTACCCATTAAATAGGGAAATGGGAAAAGTTTGTAGCAACATTCACAGATGGTTTTTACTCACCGTCAGATCCATCTGCCATCTGCTTGGCCCGTGAATTATTTACTCTTTGAAAAAAGGGATCTTCAATTCTCGGGACCGGAGGCTGGAGGGCGATCCTTGCGTCCGTATTCATAGGTCATGCTTCAGCCGGCAGGAATCTAATTATACAGAGCCCTTTGCGATATCGCCATTCGATTTTAACCCGACTACGCAAATATTAACTCCATATGACCGTATATCCTGTCGTGGCGCAATTATTCGCCCTAAACTATATTGTATCTAATAAATAAATATACTACGACAATACACACATCGCCATCTAGCCCCAAAGTAAGCGTAGCTTGTGTTATGGGTACTAAGATAACGGATGGATATTTTATGAACATTAAACATAAATATTTATAGTATATATATAAACACCCAGACACTGAAACCCATTCATGTTGATCAAACAAACATTTTTTCAGTTGTGGGAATCGAACCCACGGTCTTAGATTCAGAAAACAGGGTCGCTGCCCACTGCGCCAATCGGCCATCATCTAGTTAGATGTACGCTAATTAAGAATATGTATAAATATGAAGTGGTCTCCACATTACCTAACTAGATGGCGCCACAAAGATGCTGCATCACGTTATCGAAGGTTTCACAAATAATGACCATATTCATTATAGCGATAGCGCATTGGGTAGCAGCTGGACTTCACTTTCGGGGAGACGAGTTCGAATTCCAGCTCGCACTTCTAACATTTATAAATTATTTGCGTTTTAAGTAATTAAAATGTCCCTTGCTTGAAACATCGTGAGGTGAAGGCAAACAACCTGCATGACTGAGAGTTCTACATAATTTTCCGTAAGGTGTTTGGAGTCCACCAATCCGCACTGGGCCAGCGTGGTGGACTACGTCCTTAGCCCCTTCTCATTGGAGGAGGAGACCCGTTCTCTGTAGTGGGCCAGTAATGATGACGATGACGATACAACTGTGATGAATGGTTTGAATTTGGTCCAGAGCACGAACACCCGCCAGGATCACCGGAGCTCCCGTATAAATATAAATATATTCAGTAAAACATCGGATATCACGTGTCGGGTCACATGAACAACGTAGAAGACGTACGCGTAAACTACGTAATTGTTGAATCCAGGCAATTACACGTAATGTTATCGTCTACTTACGTACGTATTTCCGTGATGACTACTTAATGTACTGGGGAAAACAAGCCTGTATATTGGAATACGTAACATGGTGTGAGTTCATTACATTCAAGTATTACTATAAATAATAAGCGATGATAGCCTAGGAGCCACGTCTAACTTTTCTAAGTTATGAATAAATTTATGAATGAATACACTTTTATTGTACACCACATAAACATATAGTAAAATTATAAATAAAAATTTTACAAAAATTATACAATTTGGCGGCCTTATCGCTACATAGCGATCTCTTCCAGACAACCAAAGGCGTTAAACACAGCTCAAGAAGAGAGGTGGGTGGTGCATTTAAATAAACATGCATATATACCTATATATACAAATATAATATATACATATAATAAACTTACAATAAAATATATAGATACTGATAATAATTAATATATACCTATATAATTAATAAATATATACAATATTGTCAAACCACAAATAAAACAGAAGGAAAAATCACACAGGAAGAAAAATTTTTGAATGGTAATAGACTGTGCCTCTCGGATTTCAAGAGGCAAGACATTCCAAAGCTTAACAGCCTGAACAGTGAAAGCTCGGTGGAAGAAAGATGAATTATGTAAAGGCATCCTTAAGATCAGCTTCCTTGCAGTACGGAGAACTTCACCAGGGCGACCAACGAATTCAAATTTTTCCTTTAAATAAGGTGGAGAAGATGGAGTTATATGCGTTTGAAGCAATTTAATATCACTTGCTCTAACGATGAAGGAAAACATCGTTGGGAAACACGCCTGAAAGTCCTTCATAATTTTCTCCAAGGCGTGTGAAGTCCACCAACCCACACATCGACATCGTGGTGGACTACGGCCTGAACCCTTCTCATACTGGGATTAGTCCCGTATCCTGATGTGGGCCGCTATAATAGGTAATTAATGATGAAGGTTTGGCTTGAGGGACGGATGTTTGATACTCTTTTAAGGCAATAAGTACTCAACGGATTTTAATAAAACTTTACAGTATTGTTGCATCAGAATAACATTAAGGCTGTATAATATATAAATATATTGTTTTATTCAGCCAAAATATAACAACAAATGTGAAGTAAGTTGGAATAAATTCTCCCATCATAGAGCTGTTTTGGCGTGCTCGGCATAAACCTTTTGAGTAAGATTAAGATAATGTACGGTGGGATTACTTCAATTAAGCGGTTCTAAAAAAGTCCGTGACAGCACATATCTACAAATTCATTATATCATTTATGTGTAAGCTTTTATTGCTTATATTTTCTCATAAGAAATTTCAAGTTCTACGCTGAATTTCTACATATTTTAGAAGCTTATCTATCTTTTTTTTTTTTTATTTAGAAATTAAAATATCACGTGCTTTAATGGTGAAGGAAAACATCGTGAGGAAACCTACATGTATTTAAATCTCTGTAACTATTTTTTTTCTTTGGTGTACCATAAAAGTGTATTCATTCATTCATTCATGTATAAGAGTACTCCAGAATGTTCTCAAGGGCGTGTGAAGTCTGCCAATCAGCACTCGGCCAGCGTGGTGGACTACGGCCTACAGCCTTCTCATTCTTAAAAGAGACCCGTGCCCTGTAGTGGGCCGGTATGGGTTAAATAAATAAATGAATTAATAAATATACTACGCCAATACACACATCGCCATCTAGCCCCAAAGTAAGCGTAGCTTGTGTTATGGGTAAGATAACTGATGAATATTTTTTATGAATAATATATATAGATACTTATAATATATAGATAAACACCCAGACACTGAAAAACATTCATGTTCATCACACAAATATTGTCCAGTTGTGGGAATCGAACCCACGGCCTTGGACTCAGAAAGCAGGATCGCTGCCCACTGCGCCAATCGGCGGTCAAATGATGATACTTTTAGTTTTAACCCACTTCTACAATTCACTCAACTCTAAGGACATATAATACATACCGCAACTTCCATGAAGTAGATTTAATTTTCTTGCCAAATCTTATTATTCCGCCTAAGATTTCGTTGACGATTATTCGTTTGAGGCCGTACCTACCGTCTCATCCGATTAGGTTTCCGCTGACGACTCGCAATCTGGCTCCCGAAATACATAAAGCAAATTGCCATTTCATCCCGCCTGCGTGTCTCTTTTATTTTTGCGCACAGAATATGCTTAATTAAAAACACCCTAGGGCTACCAAACAGTTCACTATTAATAACCATAAATTTAACGGTGAAGGAAAACATCGTGAGGAAACCTGCATGCCTGAGAATTCTATATAATGTTCTCAAAGGTGTGTGGTGTCTTAACCCCTCCTCATCGTGGGAGGAGACCCGTGCTCTGTAGTGGGCTCACTACAGAGCACGGGTCTGTAGGGTAATGAGCACGGGTTCCTTACCTTTAATTCGTTGATTCGTTGACCTATTAATATATAAAATTAATAATAAATATACTACGACAATACACAAATCGCCATCTAGTCCTTTCTATATATATATAATTTTTTTATGAATAATGTACATAAATACACACTTATTATACACATATAAACACCTAGGAATTGATTCCACCTGACCTTCGACCGTCGTGCATAATATAGAAATAATTTTTTCAGCTAGTACGTACGGTAAAAAACAGTGTGGCCTAATTAATGATCTCAAGAAACGGTGGCGAAAGCGAGATGAAAAGGTAATTTAGTTCCACGCGATCGCTTTGTGTACTGCTTAATATAAGCCAGATAGCGAATGTCAGCGGAGCCTTAATTAGCTGAGAGGAAAAACAGGTCTACTGCCTCCCTGAAGTATTGCTGACGCAATCTCTAACGTTTTCTTTGCCAAAGTTAAAAGTGGTTTAATTTTGAAAATATTAACTTTGATATAACCAAAACTAAACTAATTACTATAAAAGTCTTGCCAGCGTGGACTAGTGCCAAAAATAGTAGCTGCATTTTTATAATTTAAGCATAAAATAAGCCACCCCTTTGGCCATTAGACAAGGCAATTAGAGTGTAAATAATATTGTTATTTGTGAATATCATATTTAATAAAATACATTTTTTTTTCAACAGTGTAAATTATAAAAGAAAAACAAAACACACTATTAAAAAAAACCACTCCTCCGCTTGCAGGGCTTTGAGTAGTTATCCAAGCAACCGGCGGTCAGGGATTCAGAGTGAGGGACCTCCTCACAAGAACCTTCCTGCCTTCTGTATACGACCCTTGATCCAACAACCAAGCGAAAGCTTCTTGAGATTTTGATCGAAGCTTTTCGCGAAAACAACATTGGCTGAAACAACTATCTGAACTATGACTTATGACTCAACACTCCACATGGCGGTAATCTCGTGAGCAAGGTCCAAATTTTTTGAGACTTTTTCTTTTTTTTCCAATTTTTTTATATATAAGTTATTAAAATTATCTTTAATTTATTGCATAAATTAAAATCGCACATAACTCTGAAAAGTTAGACATGCGCCGGGGATCGAACTTAGTCCCCCCGAATAGAGGACGATACTCCAATCCCTAAGCTATATCCGCTTTTTAATCGACTTACTGTAACGTATTGTGAGGTACACACAAAACGAATTATATGACTACATACAAATAATGGAATAAATCAGTTTAATCCAAAACTCCCTTATACTCGTAACATCAATTTGCTTGGTACCTGTTTGTACTGTTATTAATATTACCCAAAATACTTAAAACTAGCTAAGTTGCAATTGCGTTTGGAAGGTAGAAGTACTGGAAACTGAAAAGAAAAAAATTACACCTAAAGCTAGTCTTGCGAATAAATTTATATTACTTTAACAAAGATAAAATGGTGACTATTTTTGAGAAACTATTATTTTTTTATTTAATGAAACCGAACCATTTTTGAAGAAGCTAATAACTGACTGGTGATGAGAAATGGATCATGTACGACAAGAACGTACGAAAAAGGTCGTGGTCAAAGGCCGGTCAGGCTTCACAGACTTTGGGTTACCCGGTTTAACGCGCAACAAGATGATGCCATGTGTGTCGTGGATTGGAAGGGCATTATTCATTAACCATCAGACAGGACCATCGATTCTGAACTCGACTGCGAACAATTGATGAGATTAAAGCAATAAGTTCAGAGAAAGCGGCCGGAATTAATCAACAGAAGGGGTGTGGTTTTCATCATGCTAACACATCTTTAGCCACTCAGCAAAAATTAAGAGAGTTTGGCTGGGACGTGTTAATGCATCCGCTGTATAGTCCTGACCTTGCGTCTTTAGATTTCCACCTGTTTCGGTCCTTCAGAATTCTTTAGCAGTGTCAGGTTAACATCAGGAGAGTAATGCCAAAACTACTTTTCGCGGTTTTTCGATCAGAAGCCCCAAAATTTCTGTAGCAATGGGATTATGTCTTTACGTACAAGATGGCAAAAAGTTATCGAACAAAATGGTACCTACATACTCTAGTTAAATGTAAATAAACTATATTAAAAATGTTTAATAGGTAGTTTATAGTTTATTCTAATTTATTGTTTGCATTCCGAATAGTATTAATTAATGACAAGGTTGCTTGGAAGCAAACCACTCCGTTTTTATCTCACACAAGATTGTTGAATTGTAAAATGTATATTTTAAAGAGCAACTGTTGAGCTATATGCCGTCTTCTTCTCGGTAGAATCTGCCATTCGACGCAGTGATAGAGTCACTAAAAACAGACATACTTGACGTTTTAAAAGGTCTTATATTAGAACTACTTGAAATAAATGAATTTTGAATTTGAATCTTATGTGTATGTATATAATTCTAGACATACCGACTGTAAAGTTCTGTGACTTTAGAATTTGGACGGTACTAAATTGTTGGTAGTTACCTACAGCAGATTTAAATTACACAATACAGATATGTATTGTGTAATTTAAATCTGCAAATTGTATACTCCATACTGCTTTTAGCGGAGTATTATAAAACCTTGAGTATTTCTTTCGAACAGCAACATTTGGTCAAAAAAACTGATGATAAAGACTACGACGGCCACCGAAACTACACAGTATTAGGTCTTCTATATTATTTGGTTATTATTTCCACTCGTGCGCCTATGCTCGGGGAGTTTGATAAAGCTGTGGAAGAAGACAAAAATGTTGTCCTCTCCCTGCAGGAAAACTTCTCCAATTTTGTGTTCCAGTGATTTAGCAGGTGGGCACGTAAATTATATCCCTTGTCTAGGGATATAATCGGGGGATATAATTTTTATCTCCCGCCCGTGCTAGTCCTGCTGGTGAGATAAATGTGCGGGTCAAGGAACGAGCACAACTTGTAGTCGTATAGAAAAAAACTGTAATATTTGCATTAGATTAGATTAGATTATACCTACTCGTAATATATTATATGTTACAGATTGCTCACTGTATGAAGCAATAAGATACGGTCGGACGGATTTTTTTTTTTTACACACATGGATGCGTACGGCTCGTGCACCAAGAGTTACAAATTCAAATAAAAAAACTATTTACTTACTTTAAGAACCATAATTTATTTCAAGGCCTTTCGAGACGTCATGCGGACAGTTTGTAACTTTAGTAGCAGTAGTACCTAGTCCCCGTCACTTATAGGTCTATCGAGGAACACACAGAGTTTTTAGTGGGTGCAAGTCCCACATAACTACTCCGTTTCTCCCAACATAGTGCTATGCGTCAGAAATTTTCTCTATATAAAAAAAAAAAATTAGTACCTAGTAGAGATTTTTTGTGGCAGAGCTCGTCCAGCGAAGTTCTACCGACATGCTTATTTCTGCTCATGAGACATATCACGTACGCCTCAGGATGAAGGCCACAACGTGGCACTTTGAAGGACGTATTCCTTGTTATCCAGAAAAGCGTTGCTCTGTTTATCATCATCAATGACATCATAACCATCCATTACCGCCCACTACAGGGCACGGGTCTCCTCCCGAAATGAAAAATGGGTTAAGGCCGTAGTCAACCACACTGGCTCTTTACGGATTGGCGAACTCCACCCACCTTTAAGACCGTTATTGAGAACTCTCATGCATGCAGGATTCGTCACGATGTTTTGCTACACTGTTGAAGCAAGTGAATCTTAATTCAAACGCATATAACTTGGAAAAGTAAGAGGTGCGTGCTGGGTTAATGTTAATGGACGTTTACGTTCTGGTTTGGAAAAAAAAATTACGATTAGGCAGATAGGAACACTTAATTAATAAAACATAAAAATCTTTAATTGTTATCTTTATAAACACGCTTAATTTCGGTTGGTATTTTACAATTTACTTCTAGGTTTTCGTAATCAAAATTTACTTTCATATTCTATTAGATGCGGGGACCAAAGTATAGAATGAAATGGTAATAAGTATTTGCCATGCTAGTAAATAAAAATTGTAATAAAAAAAAACTGCAGTATATTAAATATATAGTGTAGTCGGTGCTGACAGGGAGCCGGTCTACTTCCCAGTCGCCTGATGAAACGCTATAGAGCTGTAAATCATATGTACCGATGGGTTTAACTTAATTGTCAAATATGTTAAATATATATATATATATGCATCTCCGTATTTTAACTTCTTCAGTGAACTGTAAAAAAAATATTTTATATTTAAATTGATAAAGGAAAAGAATGTGAAAAAAAAACTCTTTACGGCGTTTATAATTTGAATTTTACTATATACATCAAAATGTATTGCGTCGCGTCGTTTGTATTGAATACGTGTGTTTACTTATGGACACTCGTAATACGTTGTACGAAAAAAAATTACATAAAATTATCTTAGTCACAGAAATGTAATTAATTAATCAAAACAAAAAGTACAACGGTTGACATGTTGAAACGTTCAAAAATTATTGCAAAAATTAAACCCTTATGATACTATGAAAATTTAAGCTTAAACGCTAAAGCAGGAGAATCTGCACATTGTAATTTATAATTTCTTTAATCTCTATACTCCACACCTAACAGATCTTCAACAAAGTACTCTCTACGCACGTTTCGCTCCAATACTGAAGCTATTTCAGGAGATGTTGACTTTACAATGAATAATAATTGTGCAGTGAAAAATTCGCCAAATGCCACACGTCGTTTTTGCTCCCTTCCACCTCGTCATTACTGACTTATGATCTAGGATTCCAACTTGAATATTCCAAGTGAGATATAGTATGAAAGAACTTTAGTTTTACATTTAAACCAGATGTATATGTTTTTTGACAGAAAAGTTATCGATTTACCGTGAAAACGATTATGAATAATTCATAATATTGTCGTTTTGCTGCTTCCAGGGTACGGAACCCAATTTATTTATTTATTACTTTGTAAACTGTAGCGAAACTATGATTATTAATATTTTTTGTTTAAACGTTGTAATTTTTTGTCTGTTTAAGTTAAGGTATTTAAGACAAGTTGTATATGGCTATCACATTAAGTGTGGACGAGGATGTCATCGGCTATGTCGGTCTTGGCAGACTACTGCATTGTATAGACCGTAAGTAATTATTTCACTTAACTACCAAAGAAAGTTCATTAATGTACAAGTCTCTTTTAGAGAATACTAAACTAGCTGTTGCCCGCGACCGCGTCTGCGTTTGATTTTGTTTCTTGATGTGGCATTCGATTTTTTTGTAGTTCTAAAAAAAATGAAGTATTCAGTATCGCTAAGCCCTAAATGACGGGTTCGCTGTTATCCACTGAGGAGTACTGTCCTCTATCCCCAACCACATTAAGATCCCGACAAATTTTGTGCAAAATTAAACACATATTATAACCTCTATGGTAAAAAAATAATTATTTAAACCGGTAATTTGTCGGATCTCTCCCAAAGGAACCGAGCTTAATTCGGGATAAAAAGTACCCTATATTACTTCTAACACTTCCAAGAATATGTGTACAAAGTTTCATGAGGATCGGTTAAGTAGTTTTTTTCTGAAAGCGTAACAAACAAACATACATTCACATTTATAATATTAGCAGGGATAGGGATAGGGGTTGGGATAGGGATATTATTAGTGTTGCCCAAATTCAGTCTTGGTCTTGCAGTCTTGGTCTTGTTCTTGCGTTTTTGCAAGACCAAGACCAAGAACAAGACCGCGTATTTTTAGCAAGACCAAGACCAAGACTGACCGTGCAAGACTTGAGCAAGAACAAGACATAGCCTGCAAGACTCTTGCGTCTTGCAGCTAGGACTTAGCGCTATTTCACGGAGTAGTTAGGTGTAACAGTTCGGTGTATAGGTAGGTAGGTACGCTTAGGAATTCTATGAGACGCAAAAAACTATATCAAAGAATATGAAAAACTGGACCTATGCGCATTACGACTAATACCATAAACATAGCGAATAAAAAAATATCTATTAAAATCAAACTGAGTGCATGCATAGTTATGTTTTAACCATCGGCACTTTGATAATGCGGCATCAAAGGTTTTGTACTTACTTCTCAAAGAAATTTGCCGCTTTTCGGAAGTACATGGTTATGATACACGCGCCGGCGGCTTCTTTTGAAATCTAAAACAATCGTTGCCGCCGCGCCGAAATCATAACATTTGACACTATTCATGCAAAATAATTTCGAATTTTAAGAGTACCTACAGGTGTTCCAAAGAATAAATAAGTTTCAGATTGGTGATTTTAGATTGGTGGAGGACGCATGAGACAGAGTATCCGATTTTATCGAAAATGGCCCGTGATTTTCTCTCAATACCTGCAACTTCAGTACCTGCTGAGAGGTTATTTTCTAAAGCATCATTAGTAATTAGAAAACATAGAAATAGGTTAAGTGATAAGTCAGCCAGATGGTTACTTTGTATTAATTCTTGGTCAAAAGAATTGATATAAAGTATCATAACCTAATGATAAAGCTGTTGATTTGTGTTGTATTTTATTTTTTATTCAAATAAATGATAAATCGTAAAACTCTTTTATTAAATTTCTTATAAGTTGAGGGTTCAATCTCTTTCTAGACAGATAAGTATTGTTCTTTAAAATACAGTCAAGTTATTGTAATTAATTTGTTTTTTTACATGTTTTAGCAAATGTAAGCTTATAAATCATAAATGTTTATTAAGAAACAGTTACTTCCATGGAAAACGACATATAGGTCAGTTGATTTTTCGAATTTCTTATCAAATCTTCAGTTATTTATTAATCTGCTTGATCTTTACTATGGCTATGTTAATTCAAGCTCACAATGTTCCAATTCTAATACGTTTTTCTAAGATTTAAAGTAAACTTTAATAAATAGTAATAGACTAATAGGTAATTGCAAGACTTGCAAGACTCTTGCTGCAAGACCAAGACCAAGACCAAGACTGGGAGCGCAAGACCAAGACCAAGACCAAGACCAGGTGTATTGGCGCAAGACCAAGACCAAGACTGGCTAAGTCTCGTCTTGTTCTTGCATTTGGGCAACACTATATTATAATAAAACTTATGATCATCATCACCAATAATAACAACAAAGCATATAACACCTACGCTCGTTTTTCACGCACGTCCGTAGGTTGGCTGGTGGAAAATGCATTAAGTCCGTCTTTTCATTTTAGTTTTTTTATTCATTTAGTATCGTTAAGCCTCAAGTGAGACATTTCCTGCTATCTGCTGAGGACTGCCCTATTTTTCCAATTATATTCACAGATCTTCACGATGTAAATGCCAATCTAAACTAATAATATAAATTTTCCTAGCTCCTATAACTCAAAATATGCCAAGTTTCATTTGAAACCATTAAAACTTTTCGGCGTAATGCGTGGCCGAGATACAGACAGACGGACGAAATTTTTGTTTGGCTCCAGTTTCGATTATAAGATTAAAATTTTATTTAATATCTTCAATGTACAGAATTGGATTGTTATAGTTTTATCAAAAGTATAGATTTAATTAATCAATATAGATAAATTATAGAGAAAATTATATTTGTTTGTTTTTAGTTTATTTAATTTTATTTTGTTATCTACCTAATTTTAAGATCTTTTATTTTTTATGTTCATTCTCATTCATATGTTTTTGTGTAGCGTGTACTCTATATTTTTATTAGTGTTTTACCTACACTTGGAAGAATTATCAAATTTTTATAGATTTAAAATGCATATAAAAAAAGCGCTCAGGCCGCGATTGCCTCCTGATTGAGTCGCAGGTTCAAATCCTGTGGTTCCGAAATTTTTTATATGCATTTTAAATTTATAAAAATGTGTACTCTATACGTTGATTACTATGCGTTGTTTTTTTCTCAAACAAAAGATTTATTACTATTAGAAAACTTTTTTTATGATAATTGTAATTTTCAGAGTTGAGCTGGCAATAAAATCATGATATTAATCAGCAGATATCAATTGTTTTACGCCTTCCTGTTGACTTTAGTTACCGGTACTGCTACTTCAGTATTGTATGACTCATATTCCGGCAAGATTATTACACCGGAACAATATAAAGGCCACGAAAAAGACAACACAACTTTGTGAGTAAATCAATTTTTTTTTTTTTATTTCACGTCGGGGACCCAAATACAATGCCATACTAAACTTTATTTGATGTTAAACTATATAGATTTGGCCCCCTTTCCGCATCTGCGTTTATTAAGGTTTTTTACATATCCTGTGGGAACCTTTTTAACCGACTTTACAAAAATGAGAAGGTTCACAATTCGGTTGATTTTTTTTTTAGTTATCTACCTCAGAACTCAGTCATTTATAAACCGATTTGAACTTTTTTTGTTGTTTGAGACGAAACTTCCCATGTGGGCCCATTATCATCAGGTGAAGATCTGTTGAAAGGAATCCTGGAGAAATCGAGGAAACTCTTATAGGGGCACCCATAGTAATTTGACTAAAGTTTAAAGTGATTTGAGCAGTAGATATTGAAAAGCACCATTTGGTCAAGTGAAACTGATGGTGAAGACCACGGATGGTCACCTACACAATACTAAGTTTTGCACGGGTTAGGATTTGATTATCGGGTACAAATAAAAAGCAAGAAATAAATATTTTCTACAACGTAATAATTTCTACAACATAAATAAATACTTTTAGCTGTGCCAAGTAAAATGTAGAAAATTACTGGTACTTTTCTTGCTACATAAATATAAATAGGAATACCATTTATATGATCTATAATCTATTCATACTAACTTTCTACATTTTATATTGCACCAACTGTGGCAAGTTTTATTATATAAACCGTTGAAACAAGAAATATTTATAATCTTAGTTTCGCCACAGTTTACAAAGCAATTTTCGCACATAATTCCTAATTGATCTATTCATACTAACTTTCTACATTTTATTTGGCACCGACTTAAAAATGTTGTAGAAAATATTTTTTACTTGATTTTTAGTTGTACAACAAAGTCAGTTTTTTTTATCCTTTCCAATCAGTATCCTTTCAAGTAACTCTATACCAAGTCAAGCTGATTGGTTGCTTAGTTATGGCAAATAGGAAGGTCAAACAAACAAACACACTTTGGAATTTATAATATTAGTACGGATTCCTTAATAAGAAACAAATAAACGATAAAATAAAACACTTATCCACTGGATTATTAAATAGTGACAGAAATCATAGCTTAATACTATGTGCGTTTGAATCACTGATACCTAAACTGAGTAAAAACTCGTACTATAGTTATCAGTAGTACAAGTAAGACGAATGCTTATTTTACTGAGATTTTATTAATCAATATTGTATGATGAGGTGTACGAATAAAGAGTATAAATAAATAAATGTTATAGTTGGTGCACCAATAAAATTCAGCCTTGCAATCCTACGGAAGGAAGACGTATTGATGGCTCCTGCAATAACTTAAAGCATCCCACCCGAGGAGCGTCTCATACTCCAGCATACCACGTCCTGCCAGTCGTGTTTGAAGGATGTGAGTACAAAAAACGGAACAACAGATTTTTTTAGTTCTAAAGTTTATTTCGGAGGCCTTTTTTGAAACGTCTTATGACATCACTTCCCGGGAAGTACTAGTAATCATTTCTATAAATTGAAAAGCATATAATTTTTTTTTTTTCTAATTTGAACCTGCGACTCTCTGGCAAATCCAGCCTTAGCGCTTTATCCAATTAAGCTACGGCTCTCCTACAGTCGATGCCGAAATTAGTATATGCCTTTCACATCAGTCTTATAGCGACTGTAGCGTCATCTAGTAGGAAATGTTACAGTTTCAATCTACTTTTTCAAAGGTCCATATTACAATGAGCCACGTTGACAACAAGAGATGACACATTGCTTTTTTTATAATTTTAATTAGTGGTTTTACCTACACTTGGAGGATTATCAAATTTATAAATTGAAAATGCTTAGGATTAAATAACACACAGTACAGAAGTGAAAGTACATGAAGATCCCGGCGACCGCGGATAGGGAGCCACTTAAGCTTCTGACGAAATTCAGATACATGGTCATATTTGCGTAATCCAAATATGAACCGAATAGCTAGATTTTGAAGACGCTCAAGTTTGTTAAGATAGTCCTCGGTCAAATTAAGATAGCTTGCGTCCGCATAGTCGAGAATAGAGAGAAAAAGAGAATGTGCTAACATAACTTTAGTCGGGATTGGAAGAATGGATCGCAGACGGCACAGCGACCTAAAAGTGCCAAAAGTCCCTCTACTCAAATCCCTGACTTGCACAGACCACGATAACTCTTTATCAAGATGCAAGGCAAGGTCCTTTACAGAGGCACAAAACGGAATTGTGACACCATTAAAATCAACACTAGGTAGATTTCCCCAATCAACCCTTGACCGCATACCAGGGTTTCCAATAATAATAGCCTGAGATTTAGCTGGATTAACCTTAAGTCTATACTGCCTGCTCCACTCAAAAATTTCATTAATATCGGTGTTAATAGCAGCAACAGTAGAACCAAGGTTATCAAGGGTTGAATGGCGATAGATTTGGATATCATCTGCATGCATGTAAATAGCAAAGAGTAAGGGAGAAAAGGGGTTTATTCTTTGGAGTCAGTTAAAATAAATTATTATTCCAGATGATAACCCAAGGAAGAGTATCCGCGGAGATGACCTACCCCTAAGTAGAAAAGTTCGCACAACCCTGCTGCTGGAAGGTCGTGTACCAGATCACCAAATCACTCATCTTGTCACCTACTTCTGGGTTTTCATGTCTGCTGATGTCCTGTCTTTTCATGACTCGAGTAAGATATCGCATTAACTGATGTAGCTTGGCACTAACTGATGTACTGGCTAATACATAAATAATATTTGCTCGCGATACTATATCCATATACAGGATTAAATAAAGCTCTTGACCTGTATTTGTATCCGTATCTATATTACACTAAAATTAACAAGTTCTGTAGTTTGATAGTTTGTTAAATGCTCAATATTTTATATAAATACTCTATTGTTAGTAGGTAGGTACTAAAATGAAATCAAACCAGCTCACGCACACAGTAGTTGCTTTATTATTTCAATTACATATTGTGTATTACTACATTTACTTATAACACTTCTAGACTTATTCTAATCAGACAATTTTCCTTCGCCAAGACACTCTTTGAATGCCTCTATGTAGAGACACAGTCAATATATACGCTGATATTTACTGCGGTAGAAACACTGACGTAATATGATATTACATCAGTGGGTACGAAGTTCATTTTGAAAAAACTCTTTGGTGTGGATAAAATATTCCAAATTGCACAGTGCATATTTTCTTTAAATATTTGATTCCTATCTTATGAAAATTAAACTTAGTTTGCTATACTCCGTGATAAACAGGAGAATCTGTGTGGTGTAATATATGATTTTTTCAATCCGTATACTGCACACCAAACAGATCTTCGGCAATGTACCCACTATGCACGTTTCTCTCCGAAACCGGAGCATCGTCAGATGTTGGCTTTACTATTATTAGCGATAAAGCGAAACGCGCGTAGTTACGTGTACCCTACATTGCCTTATGTATATATGCTTATTATTTGAAAATAATTACGGTTTCAGTCAACTATCTTACGTGGAAAACACACTGTTGCGAGGAGCGGGGAAAGACGGATCCAGCGTGTATAAGTATAACGATACCAGACGACGATCCCGTACATCGGTTTACCAGCGAGGGATGTTTAGCCTTAACCCGTCCGTTTACTTTTCAATCGAGTGGCTGCACTGGCTCAAATCACCCACCGGAAAGGGTGAGTTTGTAGAGGCTCTGCGCTTCACAAAAAACTAAAATAAAATGATTCTTGAAATGAACATGGTACTTACTACGTAGTGTCAAAATCCAAAGTCTACACACAAAGTGTCTCCCATATTATGAATAACTAAGATAAGTCATTGGTCCTAATTCAAAGATATATACTAATTATATATACAAGTAATTTAAAAAAGTCTCACGCTTCACGTGGAACTTTATGGAAGGAAAAAAAATTCAAAGTCTAAGTCCATCGGTAAATAAAAACAAGCCAAGTGCGAGTCGGACTCTCGGAAAAACTGCACGAATTTTTCAAAAGTTGATTGGTTTCTTAGGGTGTAAAGGAAGGGCAAACAAACAAACAAACACACTTTCGCATATAAAGGATTCTGTTATTCAGTATTTAAATTCAAAGTCAAAAATATTTTTATTCACGTAGGCCTATAGGTGGCACTTTTGATGCGCACATTACATGCGAAATGTGTACACTGTAGTGAGATGATGGCGATCACCATATTCGTAAACTTACAGCTTAAGGTACGAGGGTTCCGGCTCCCAGCGTTTGTCCACCTCGTTGGAGGCCGACCAACACTGCGTTAACCTGTGTGGGGTCGTCATTCCAGCACCTTGGAACCCCAACGTCCATCGGCTATGTGCCCCGCCAATTTCCACTTCAGCTTTGCGAGTCGCTGAGCTATGTCGGTAACTCTGGCATATATATCTAGGCATATGTTATGTAGTTATTACTTATTTAAACCTTACTTTTTATTTTACAGATTGTAATATCCACTCCAACGTTCGACTTGTCACAACTCTACGGTGATACCCATGAGATTTTGTTGAAAAAACAGTCTTTTAAAGGCGGCTTACTGAAGCACGAAACTGTTGATGGTAGAGTTTGGCCACCTTCGTTTAATAGCTCCGAGAGATTCCGAGTGTGCGTTTTAAATCAACCACCGAAAGAAACGAGGTGTCATGATATAGGTATGATATCAATATTCATAATTCAAAAATTCATCGTTCATGTAGGCCTATCACAGGCGCGTATAAGGTTTTTTTTTATTCCTCTACACGCTAGCCCTTGACTGAAATCTTACCTTCTAAGTTGATAACGGCCTAATCTGTCAATGCCGACGTGTGATAGTATTTTTAGAAGCTCGCTCATCCGCATCAAATGCGAAAACAGCGTCAGTTATAGGCTACATACTGTAGGTTGCACCACCGTCTAAGCCGCACCACCAAGTCCACACCACCTTCTGCAGACCGCATCACCCTCTACGCCGCACCACCCTCTACGCTGCATCACCCTCTACGTCACATAACTCTCTAGCGCGCACTACCCTCTGTAGGCCGTATCACCCTCAAGACCACAAAACCTTCCATGCCGTTCCAGCCTCGAGTCCACACAACCCTCCAGGTCACCTTACTTTTTTTAATGGCTGAAACTGACTTGCACTGATTAGATGATACTTTTTGATTTGGCTGAAAATTTCATTAAATTCCAGGCGAAGAAAGTAACAACGGCATTTTAGGGACGAACCTGTTCACAATTTGGATGTGGCGGCATCACAACCACCTCGCTACAAAGCTGGCCGCTATCAACCCTTGCTGGGATGACGAAAGGCTGTTCTACGCTGCCAGGGAGGTCAACATTGCGACAGCTATGCAGATATTTTTCTATGAACTTCATCCAACAATCCTAGGTAATATTTTTTTATTTGATGTGAAACATCTATAGGCGGAGGGTAAACCTGATTGCTGGCGTGGCGACACAGGCCGTGGCGACGCATCGCCACGCTATATGATTGAACTTTTGTATTTCGTATGTAACAATAAAAATGAATACAAAAAGGAGTGGTTATCCATTTGGTTGTATTTTTTTTTTATTTGTGTAACAAATTTGTAATCAGTATCTGCAATAACTTACAGAAAACAATTTCGATGTTTGACATCTGCCAGGCGTCCCGTGACGGCTCACACATTTTATCCCACCACAAGCTATTTTTATTTATTTATTTAAACTCTTTATTTGTAAACCACTACACAGTTAGGAAAATAAAGGACGAATAGAAACACATAAACTGGAGTTGAATACAAAAGGCGGCCTTAACGCTTAGAAGCAAATACACTTACCACCACGTCCAGATGATACCAGATTGCGGTCAAGTTAGCTCTTAACTGCAATCTCACCTGGCGGTAAGTGATGATGCAGTCTAAATGGTGGAACCTGTAGATGGGCTAACCTGTTAGGGAGTATGGTTCGGTTTGCGACATCGCACCGGAACACTCAATCGCTTAGCGGCACGTCGGTAGGGTGGTAACTAGCCTCGGCCAAAGCCTCCCACGTGACCAGACCAGAGAAAATTCAGAAATTATAAATTCCCAAATTGTCCTGCCAGGAATTGAACCCGGGTCCTCCTACTTAAATTCACAGCCCTCACTGATGCGCCAGGTAGGTCGCCAAAAGATGAATGAAATTCAATTTTGTCTATCGACCAGAGTCGTTAACTTCTGAATTGAGAAACTTAGAAATAAATTGATATCGTCTCCCCAAAAATTATTGTGTCGGATAGCATTTTAATATTTTGCGATCGTTATTTTACTGACGTACTGAAATTCTTGTAGTTTGCCTTCTTTTTTTTAATAAGTTGTTTCATTTTCGTAGGTAAAGAAAACCTTATCCAGGAGGGCGTTCTGTCTGCAACTTCAGGTTTTAGAGACATCTATAATGAAGATGTTTTACCTCAAGTGTCTTTAGAATATGGGTTCTCTCTGCGCTGGACTCACACTATCCAAGAAGGAATAGCAAAGTGAGTAACCGATACTTACAGTTACTTATTTACGTTATCTTTTACGCCTCGATGCTCTCGGGGCTAGCATTTCTTATGATTACTGGGTCAGGCCTTAAAATCATTCGGTACTCGTTTTTTGGCCAAGTCAACTAAGTCCAAATTGGCACAGTTCAACCAGTGCCCTGTAGAGCACGTTAAGCTGACAATATCAGCACTTAAATGTTACGATTTTGGTCAGGGTTTAAAACGATCTGCAAGAAGCATGAAAATTGAGCCAAGCGTTTTGTTTCCAGGTTGTCACTTCTTAAAGGAGTCGAATATTGAATATTGTGCCTTAAAGATAGCACGAAAAAGGCCGCCATTTATACATGTACCTATTCTTAATTAGATCAGGTTATACAAACTGATGAATATATAATTATATATATATACTTTTTTTTATTCCACTACAGGTTAGCCCTTGACTGGAATCTCACCTGATAGTAATTGATGATGCAGTCCAAGATGGTAGCGGGCTAACCTGTTAGGGAGAATGGCAGTCATACCCCCTAATCCGTTTTTAGGCGAAATCGCACCGGAACACTAAATCGCTTAGCGGCACATCTTTGTCGATCGGCTTTTAATTTCCTACTCCAAACTATCGATAAGTCTGCCTATACTTACTTTAAAGCATCAGTCTACCACGCTGGCCCAGAGCGGATTAGTGGACTCCGCACACCTTTGAAAACATTATGAGAGAACTCTCAGGCATGCAGGTTTCCCCACGATGTTTTCCTTAACCGTTAAACCAAGTGATATTTGAAACGCACATAACTTAGAAAAGTTACAGCTGCGTGCTGGGACTCGAATTCTGCCCCCCGAAAGTACAGTCGAAGATCACTGGCCTATCAACGCTATTGGATTATGGCTTCTTATTATTGACATTTTGCCGTGTGGTGACGGCATATAAGAATACAGTTGTCAAAATTCCTCCTTTCCCCTCGGTTGTCGTACGAGGCAACTAAGGGATAATAACTGAGACACTACAACTGTGCTACTACAACTACCCAGCGTGATGATTACGGGCCAACCCTTCCGTTAGGTCCTTTAGTCCAGCAGTGGACTGTTATAGGCTACTGATGATTTCTTAAATCTGCCGTAGAGTAGTCTCTTATAGGATGCATTATAATGTGTAAACGCTTCTATAGAATGTACGACGCGAATGGCAACTACTTGCAAAGCATGCGGATAGCCAACCTGACTACGCGGACGGGATACCTCGCGGTGGATGACCACCTGGACCAGCTCACGCAGGGTGCATTCAGACAAGCTGCTGGGAACATCGACAGCGCCGTGGATCCAGATGTATGTGACATTACCGATTATTTTGACGGCGGATTGGCGCAGTGGGCAGCGACCCTGCTTTCTGAGGCTGTGGGTTCGATTCCCGCAACTGGAAAATATTTGTGTGATGAACATGACAGTTTTTCAGTATCTGGGTGTTTATATGTATGTTTAAGTATTTATGTATATCATTCATTAAAAAATATTCATCAGTGAACTCAGTACCTATAACACAAGCTACGCTTACTTTGGGGCTAGATGGCGATGTGTGTAATGTCGTAGTATATTTTATTTTATTTTATTTAATTACCGGCTTCCTGATATGACACATCTCTTCTCTCAAAAGGGCTAGCACAGGCAGGAGACAAAAATTATATCCCCCAATTATATCCCCTGACAAAGCACGGGAATATGAAATAGGAGAATTTTACCCCCGTTTATTATTACACATTAGGATGTTATTTGTACGCCAGTGCTTTGAGAGTTGATAAAGCTGTGGGAGAAGATAATTTTTTGTTCTTTCCCCGGGGGTATAATTGTCTCCTGCCCATGCTAGCCGTGCCGATTGAGAATGGATTAGGATGGTCATGACCATGGGGTCCACCACGATGACCAAGTGTGGATTGGTATTGTGGGAGGTCATAGTGGAAGGAGACCCATGCCCTTTAGTGGGCCGTTAATGGGTTGATATGATGATCACGATGAAGACGGCAGAGCCACTTGCTAGATGGAACTTTATTATTTTTGAATAACTATTAACGGGCACAAATGAATGAATATCAAAGGATATACCTACACGACATTATAATACCATAGTTAGCTGTAGTGGTACTGTATCATACAGTACTAGGTTCGTCATATTACATACGGTATGTAACATGACAACCTTCCTGGTGCATTGGTAAGCGATGTGGACAAGGAGGTCCGATCCCAGACGGGAATTTATAATATCCGAATTTCCTCTGGTCTGGTCTGAGGCTGCGGCCCAGCCCACCGATTGTGGGTGCCATACCCAAAACAGGTTAGCCCGAATCTTAGGCTGAATCTCTTACCACTAGGTGAGATTGTAGCTAAAGCCTTACTTTGTTTGTTTGTTTGAAAACTTTATTGTACACACACATTTTATACAAAGTAAACACATATACAGAGGAAACTAAGAATATAAAAAAGGCGTGCAAAGACGGTCTTATCGCTTCAGATATCTCTTCCAGACAACCTTTGACGTTAGCTTGTAGTGGAATAAAAAAATAATCCAATACTTCGCGATAGTGATAAGCAATTTTTTATAAATTTAAAATGCATATAAAAATGACTAGATGACGCTACAGTCGCTATAAGACTTATGTGAAAGGCATATACTTATTTCGGCATCGACGGTAGGAGAGCCGTAGTTTAATTGGAGAAAGTGAGCGCTTTGCCATAGAGTCGCAGGTTCAAATCCTGTCGGTTCCGAAAATTTTTATATGCATTTTAAATTTATAAAAAATTGATAATTCCTCCAAGTGTAGGTAAAAACACTACTAAAAATTATAATGATAAGCAACGCGAATATCCTCTTCACGCAATAACGATATTTGTTTTAGATGGCAGAATCCGGACTGGGTCCACTACTGCGGCTAACGGACCTGCCTGCCAGTGATTTACAAAAAAATAGATACCTCGGAATCGCACCGTACGTTCAATATAGAAAGTTTTGTTTTGGAGAAGTTATAAACACATTTGACGAATTGGTGCATGCTATCGATTCAGAGGTACGATCACATTTTTTACTTCATAATACTCCATAACTGTTCGTAAGTGACTACTGTATCCAAAAAATATCTTACTACTTTTGCAGAACTTATAGATTTTTTGGTTAAAAATTGCAAATTACATTTTAAACAAATATTTCCCACGAAAACGCTCGCCGGTTGTCATGGCCGCACTCCTGACTATACAGACTTGTTCCATAGCTAACCATTATTGTTTTTGGTTTTCATACCAAAAAACTCAGCAACTGATAGTTTGAAATAACAATACCTATACTTAAGATACGCAGAGATATTCGAAATTGAAGGGGTGCAAAATTATGTTTATATAGACGTGACGTCATCATTTGGAATTCGGCGATTCGCCTGACATGGCGGATTGCTAGATTACGCAATTTTATTTTATTTACATGAATACACTCATCGTTAGACAAATACAATACAGTATTTATCTAATGATGTATGTATTCATTTCGCGATTCTTTGTTACGTTCATAATTCCTATTACCGTTCTAACTATGATAATTTTCATATATTTATGACGGTTACATATTTTGCTAACCAATACATACTAATATTACTTTAGCAAAAGTGTGTCTGTTTGTTAGATTGTTTGTTTTTTTTTACCTATTTTCTGGCCAAATTAACACACATGTAGCTTTCATGCTGGATACATAGAATAATATTATTCCCGGAAAAGCTGCTACAATAGTATTTGTTACCCGTAGCTTGACCGCTTTACTTATTCCAGGAAATTTCGAATAAATTAATTTGCATCCTAGAGACAGCAATAGGACACTTTATACACTTTATCCCGCGAAAATATAGGGTTCCTGCAGGGCTTTTGAAAACCTAATACCTAAAATAGATGCGGAAGAAGTCGCAGGAAGTAGCTAGTTAGCTGCTTATTATATAGGTGGACATAATTTATTAAAGCTCACTGGAGTGCGTTTTCTTATTCATAATGGAACCTCCTTCACTTTGCTTTCGTGACGTGCTAAAATGAATTGTTTCAGAAAATAGAGCTGCTAAAAGAGTTATACTCTGATGTGAAAGACATAGATCTGATGGCAGGGATTTGGGTGGAGAGAGCGATTTCAGATGGTCGCGCGCCTGCTACTTTTTACTGCTTGATGGTGGACCAGCTACTACGAACGATAGTCAGCGACAGGCATTGGTACGAGCGGCCCAACCGGCCGAACGCTTTCACTATCGGTAAGGGTCCAGAAAGTATTTAATAGTATCAGCACGGAGTTAATCAATTCGCACCGTCTACCCCTCCGCCTGGAGAGGCATACGCATGGGGGTGTTTTGGTTATCACCCCATGTTTACCGATCCATTGCCGGCCCCTACAGGGCTCGGATCTCCTCCCAGAAAGAAAAGGCTGTAGTCCACAACGCTGGCCTAGTGCGGTTTGGTAGACTTGAAGGTTTAATAATGATTAGATATTGCTAATAGCTATGCTCTCCAAAAATATAAAGAAGAAGAAACACTTTATTGCACGTATAACATACAAAGTAAAGAGTATACAGTACACAATGTAGACATGCAAAGGCGGCCTTATTGCTGGAAGCAATCTCTTACAGGCAACCTTTGTAGATAGGACTTATAGCCAGAGAACGAGATAGTGTTGATATATACATAATGTATAGATACAAATACATAGATAATTTAAATAAATATACGTAATATATAAATATAAAATATACATAAAATATATCAATATATAACATACATAATATATATAAGTAGATTTTCATACATAATTTAAAACAATAATAAAGAGTCTACTTCAAATGCCATCATACAAAAAGAACAAGTAGTCCTTCAGAAGACTCTTAAATATCGGAAGGGAATTACTTCTACGGATTTCAGCAGGCAGATTGTTCCAGAGCATAATTGCCTTAAAGGTGAAAGAATTACCAAAGAACTTCGTTTTACAAAATAGGAGTACCAGACGGTTGCCAAGGCCGGATCGAAGGTTGGAATGAGAACAAGAGTCAGAAATAAAGCGAAAACGATGGCTATAAGATGTTTATTTTTCTGATTCTAAAGTTGCCTGCAGGGCTAGCACGGGCAGGAGACTAAAAATTTTTCTGTAATGTGCAGGCAGAGATCGCTAAGCGGTAGGGCTGCTTTTTGTATTCCGCTTCTATTTTTATATTCTGTTTTCTTGTATATATCTTTAACTTTATTCGATGAAAAAATATAGTTATTTAAAAAGTTTTATTTATTCCAGATCAGTTACAAGAAATAAGGAATGCCAGTATAGCACGACTTATGTGTGACGTTGGGGATAAGGTGACCAAAATACAGCCAAGAGCCTTTTTGATACCAGGACCTGGGTAAGTTCAAATTTAGGTTGTCTATTCTTTATATATATATATTTCTTGTGTGCGTGTGTATGTCACTGAACTCCTCCTAAACGGCTGGACCGATTTGTACGAATTTTTTTGTATGCGTTTGGGTGGCACCCTGGATGGTTTAGATTCACAAATCAGCCCGACAGATGGCGCTGGGGTCCGCAAGTCTATCTATAATAGTCATCTACAATCTAAATAGGTCCTTAGTAGAAATATACACTTTCCGCTGTCTTTTGCTGCCATCAATAATTTATAGAATAGAACAGAATTAACGAAGTGTTGTAACTTCATGTGAGTAGGGCCAACCGTTTGCCACTATCTGGCATGCAATTTACTTATATACCTACATTTACTATATATTATGGAAATTGCCGAAGATCTGTTTGGTGTGGAGTATAAGGAATAAAGAAATTATAAATTACACCATACAGATTCGAGCTTTTCGCGGAGTATAGCAAATTAAGCTTAATTTTCATAATAATTTTTATTTTCAGAAACGAAATAGTAAGCTGCGCCAAAATTCCGAGAATCAATTTGGAAGCGTGGACAGATGACCAATGTATATTTCCGCACGTGCCTACTTAAGATTTTTTGCATTGAACGGAAACTTTATCTTTTTATTTATTTTTTATTGATAATGTTACAATAATATTTATAACTAAACTAATAAAGTCATGCCAATGGTGCAGAGAATGCTGGCTGCATTTCCGCGCTGAATGAGCCACTCCTTCTGCCACTTAACACTTATCATTATTGGAATGTATTAATAAAAATATTTCATATTTATTATCCTTAAAAAACAATTGTAACTGATCCATTAAACCAAAACTGTGAACTGGACACATCTACTACAGAAAATAATTTAAACTTATTAGAAAATCAGGGTAATTTCAACTGAGAACAGCATCGAACAACAATAGTAACCGGAACATAGCAATGGTGTTTTTTTTAATTCCTCTACAAGATAGCCCCTTACTGCTGGGTTTTTTTTTAATTCTACTACAAGATAGCCCCGGACTGTTATCTCACCTCCTGAGAGTGAGTAGAGTAAGAGATGATGCAATTGGTAACCGGTTAACCTGTTAGGGTTATGACAGTGGAACACGAAATCGCTTAGTGTTTCGTCTTTGTCGGTAGGGTGGTACGACCAAGGCCTCCCGCCAGCCAAAAAAACGAATTGTTACCGTACAACCGTCGGTAGATCCCACTTCTGAAATAAAACATGCGCTATTTTATTAAAATACAGCGAACCCTCAGAGCAACATTTATTTGATTGGGCTCGATTGGTCGTCACATACTAAACACTTATCAATGTATTAAACAGTTGTTTCGGATTATAATTATAAGAAAGAAGACAACAATTCGGCACTCGTAGGTATTAAACATAGCAGACTATATCATAATATTTATAGTCCTATATTTGTATAACTAACTGATTAGTTTTTTGTATGCTTGTTGAATATCTTATGAACTTCGCAACGGATTTTAATGCAGTTTTTAGCAATGGATAGATTGATTCAAGAGTTTATATGTCGTAAACTTTTTTATTCCTAATAATATAGCCGGACAATTCCGAAAAATTACATTTATACGAAAACATAGAACCAAAACGGTTATTTTTCTCTAAAGATTATAATAAACCTGCGTTACCAGAGAGGGCACGAGTCAAAGGTGATATAGTGCGCCCCCCAAATTATCTCGGAATCACCACCGCCGGGAGCGCTCAAAGTAAACTAATTACTTACTTGGAACTGCCCTATCTTCTAACACGAAACCAAATAGTCAAGGAGAATATCCTTATGAGCTCAGGAAAAAAAAACATTTATTGGTTAAAATTAGACACTATAACAGGATCTTCGCCTTAAAGAAGCGTTAGGTTACTTAAGCTACACTTACTAAGAGATCTATGGGAAATGGACAATTTATAATTTATTCTTTGATAGGAATCATTATAGTACTTTATGCATTAAGTATGGTAATTTGCATTTTACAGCAGAGTCGGTATTAGGCGCGTGAGCGAAAAGCGGACGCGCTAAGTAAGCCGCGAGCGTAACAAGTAATGTACTACACGCATTTCATACGATTTTTATCATACTTGTGAGGAAAAAAAACAGGATCAACTTTTAAATACGTTCTCAAATAAAAACTGACCCATTTTTGCTGTTTTTCCACTTTGTGACAGTTTCGTAGACCACTCTGTAGATTTTGGTTGAAACAGGTTATTTACTCGCGAAAATAATAACAAAATATAACAAAATATTAATTACAGAAAACGGTACGACTACCAATTTAAACCGTTACACAGGCAGCATCGTTCACTGCATACAGTCTATAGGTATTAAAAATATAATAAAGGGAATATTTTCGTATTTAAAAAGTATTGGGAATTTAATAAAATTAAACGTTCATGTTTCATTATTGAGAAGTAAAAATATTTGTTCATTTAAGAAAATGGCTACTAGTTTTATCCGCATTAAATTCATTATTAATTGCTAGTTAAAAAAAAAGAATCTGTAAGTGCTGGCTAAATTAAAAATGGTCCTTTCTTCATAAATAGGACTTGCAGTGAGTACAAACTAAAGTTAATCGGGTCATCATTAATAAATCACAAGTACGGTAATTTTAAATAAAACACAAGTGTCTAATATTTTGGATTATTTGATTATTACACTTATATCGATGTAATAAGATCCACGTTACGAGCAAGTGGGATGAAAAGTAAGTAACACTATCCGCACTTGGCCAGTGTGGTGATTGACTATCTAAACCAAACTTCTCCTGCTGAGAAGAGACTCTGTAATAAGCTGAGTTGGGTAGACAATGATAAGGAGAACTTTAGCTTAGCTCTTAGCCTAAACTGGCCGTAACTAATTTATGCTACGATTAGTCTAGAGCCCACTTTATTGGGAACTTCCCTTCGGCAGTTTGATCCTTGGGGACACTTGACCTTGTAGGGGGGTCAAGTTTTTCACATTACTGCCTTCAAGGTTAATGAGCTCTCGTTATATGTCGTTTACAAGACCTTCATTGTACACGAAGATTGCCAGCTACCGAATGCCGTCCATTTTAATTAAAGCTTTTGTATTTTTTGTGATCAGGGTCTAGGGATTCGTCCATTTTAATTAAAGCTTTTGTATTTTTTGTGATCAGGGTCTAGGGATTCTTTAACACGCTCTTATAAGTACTCACATTCATCATATCTCTTTTGGGTTGCTTGGTACTTGTTCTATATTTTTTCATATAAAATTTAATTCACTTTGAAATGAAAAGTTACAGCCTTTGTAATATAGGTACTGTAGTATCAAAGGTGCCAATAAGGATTGCATTTGGCACAAGGCTTCCGACGACTATCGCAGCAGCTTTTCAGGCTGCACGTGTTTGAGGTAACTGTTAACTCGAGAAGAAGAAGAATAATAAAACTCCTGCGCAGTTTCAAGTTTCCAATTTCATAGATAAAATATAAGCAAGAAGGTCTCATATCTCCACTGTTTAGCTTCAAATGAGAGAGTTACACGTATAAGCGCTTTGGGGGGGGGGGGGGGGGGGGGGGGGTTTGATACCATCTATTCCACCCCAAACGTCAACCTCACCTGCTCGTGGTGCCCCCTGCTAGATAACGAACGAGGCTTTGGCGACCGAGCAATGGCGGTATATCCATACTCCTACCCAGTAAACTGAGGGAAAGAGGCAACAGCGGCCTTAGGGTTTTAAATGGTCCTTCAAAATGTCTGGTGCAGGCAAGTGGAAAGTTTAGCGCTTTAGTTCTTTGCGAAATAAATGCTTTTTAGTTCCTATTTATTTATAGTAATACTTAATGGTAATTGTATCGCATATAAATAAAGCAACACTTCGTATCGGCAACGAACACGTCCTACGAATCCTGCACTGTATCCATAAACCTGAGGCGTTATTAAGCCTCACACGCCTATGACACTGGTAACCATGTCCGTCGGAACAGAACACAGCAATGGCAGCTGGTAAGGTGGCAAAAATAAGCAAACGTTAGTACCTACTCTTACGTGGTGCGTTTACCGTACTTGTTCGTCGCCAACTTTTATCCTCATGCCCATAACGCATTCAAACTAGAGCTTGGCGAGTTTGCGAACTTCATGGACTGAAATTTACGTGAAATTCATGACAGGGTGAACGCCAACGTTCCGACAATTAATCACTGTCAGCGGGAAATTAATATGGGGCTTATATGGAGCAACGTCGAGCTCGACAGGGGTCCAGCTCTCATATGCTGCAACTAGCTTTAACGGCCTGACATCGCTCGGATGGCTAAGTTAAGGCCAATTAAAATTAACCTTACAATTTGGATTCTTGTGTTAAACTTTTTAGCAAACTGTATCTTTCTATACAGAGAAACTATAGTTAAATTAGTCTTTTTAATTCATGGTATACATATCTAAGATTAGCCAGCCTATTGGGGCTAATGGTTAGGGCTCCTGGCTGGCTTTTTGAGAAGGGCCAAGTTGTATCCCCGTCTTGCACCTCCAACTTTTTAGAGCTATGTGCGTTTTTAGTTTATGCTTTTAAATATCACATGCTTTAACAATGAATGAAAACATCGTTAGCAAACCTGGGTACCTGAGAGTTCTTCATGTTCTTAAAGACGTGTCAAGTCTACCAATTGTGGATTGGTAGACTTGACTCGGCCAGCGTAGTGAACTACGGTCTAAAAACTTCTCTTTCTTACCCGTACCCAGCAGAGGGTGTGTGTGTGTGATGATAATGTTTTTCTTTCGTCCCGCAGCGAACTGCTATAAGGCTTATTGATGATCATTGATAATTTTTTGGTTATTATCTTACAAAGGTAGGTAGTGAATTCCATGAAAACAAAATGCTTGTAAAAATCATTAGTTTAATTCATAGTATCCTTTACAAAAACAGTCTTTATTTAAATTAAAAAAAAACGATTATCTTCCGAGGTCCAAGTTATCCAGATGTCGATCCTCCTTGTAGAGATTCCTTCAGACGATTGTTCTCGGCGACCAGGGCTTGTACCCTCAACTCATACTTCTCCCTCAACTCCTAGAAAGAAAAGTCGCTTTTTAGTGTACAAATGAATCAGGATCCATCGAATAGTTCTTACATAATGGAAAAATATTGCTACGCTCTTCTTTTTCTAAGAAGAAGAAAAAAAGAAGACAAAGAAGAAGAACTGATGACTCTTCAGAACAAAGTTCCCTTCAATACAAAGTTTCAGAACAGAAGGAGTACTTCGTTGTTTAGCAGGTATTAGGTACTTTGTGACGCGCGATAATAAACTTTGAATACCTGCAATACGTACTATTATAGCTTTGACAATCTGAAAAACGAAATAGTTACGCTAAGTTACGCATCAGCACTTTTTTAAAGTTTGTCGGTTTGTTTGTTTATTACGTATATTCGGCTCAACCTGTTTATAGGCTTCTTGAATAAATGTTAGTATTGAGTAAATGAAATGTAGGCTATGAATATACATAAATAAAAAATATTAATTGAAGCATTTTAAAATAAAAATAAAAATAAATTAACTACTATACAACTTTTTGTTTTTTTCGTGCTTTAGTTAAAATATGACATGTCCGATATGTAATTATACTTTTTATTGATTACTTATTTAAATATCTTTATTGCGTAGCATAAAGGAGAAATTAAAATATACTTAAAAAAAAATTAGAAGCAAAAGGCGACCTTATCACTAAAAGTGATCTCTGCCAGGTAGGACCTTTAATATATGTAACTATTTGCAAGCTCATTGCTTGAATAATGTTGCACGCGTAAAATGGTAACCCTTTTTAGCTCATAAGACGATTATAACATGTACACAGTGCACTTAATGCATTATGAATTATTAGTCTTTTTAAACAAAAAGTGGATATAAACAGTCGACTTACAAGAAATGGTCACAAATTAGTGACATCTGCATATCGTAGTCATTTGTGGGACTGAGTATACGCTTATATAATATGATTCCTAAGGTAATTTTGGACCTACCAATGCATAAGTTTAAAGAATGTGTTAAAACACATTTATTACAGCGAGGTTATTATACAATTGATGAATTTCTTAATGACAAGGTTGCTTGGAAGGATCCGGCTCCGCTTTCATCTCTCACAAGATAGAAAAATGAATTTTGAAATGTAAAATGTAAATTGTTAATGTTGGAAAAGAGCAACTGCTGAGTTTCTTGCCGGCTTCTTCTCGGTAGAATCTGCCTTCTGAACCGTTGGTAGAGTCACTACACACAGACAGACTTGACGTTTCAAAAGTGCTTATATTAGGCCTACTTGAAATAAATGAATTTTGAGCCACTGCACAGATCTTAGCACCAGCTCGTAGCATCAGCTCGTAGCACAAGCTAGGAATACCAGCTCGTAGCACAAGCTCGTAGCACCAGCTCGTAGCTCCCGTCGCCATTAAAGCGCGCCGCCGTCACTGGAACCCGTAGCGTACCTTGAATATGGCGAGCTGCGTCTCGTACTCCCTGCGCAGGTCGTCGTTGATGTTGGTGCTGGTCTGCGCGCGCTTCAGCACCAGGTCGTAGCGCTCCTTCTCGCCCTTGAAGCGCGCCTCCATCACTTGCAGGCGCTCCTGGCCAGCGAGGCGAGAACCGGTTATTTATGCAACTGTTGTTTAATAACTCTGCCTAAATTTTTAGATCAAAATTACTGAACGGCTTATGCTTCGTCAATTTTATTCAGTAGACGAATATCTAAAATTAAAGGCTTCAATTATTGTATTTCTAGGTTTATATTTTGGGTTCACTTTACATTATTTAATTTTAAGTTGACGTTGCAATTTAATTGTACAATTTTTGATACCTTAATTTTCTGACATTTTGTATAAATTGGAAAAATAATTTTATAATTAAGGTGCTATTATAATTTGCATGCCATAGAATGGCAGATTGTAGCACATAACTTGTTATGTTTTATTATAAGATCAAATTTGTTAACCTGCAATCACGCAAATAAAGATTTGAATTTGAATAAGGGGAATTAATACACGAATATGCAGTGGCGTGCATAGAGGGTACGCACAGGGTATGCAGATGATATAAAGTGAAGAAAATTTGCAGTACGAATCATAAAATATAAAGGGCAGTCTTTTATAACTCTTACAATGCCTATCCTTAAGTTTTTTATTACTCGTACTGGAGATTTTTTCATTTTATGTCATCTGCCCGCTTAGTGCATACGTTGTATGCACGCCACTGCGAACGTGGGTTCTCGGCTTCGCCTCGTGTGCCTATAGTATCACACGAGTATTTTACTACCTAATTAAGATAAGATTTTAAGTTATATACAAATAGAAAAAGATTGTGTAGTTTTATGAAACCACGGTAAAAGTGAAACACTTTTCCACACTATGGACATTTGACTAAATTTTTTTTAAATAATTCCATTAAAGGTATAAATATCGCTAGGTCTAGGTCTCCAACTAATATTTTTATTGAACTCTGTGTCTTAGAGTACGACATACGCAATAATTAACAATTATTTAGATTGGGATTATACACATATCAAAAAACTGCAAACAATATTTTATAACAGTTGAGTCATTTTGATTCGTTTTTTAATTATTTTCAATCATTTTATTATCAATTCCATCGTCACCATAAATGTAACCAATATTTTATGGATCACTGGCAATAATGAGTGATAGTCTATACTGTATAAACTACACGGTCAGCTGATGGGAACTATAGATGCCGCCATATTGTGCTCGGCTGCTCTAACGAGTGCCTGTCACTTTACCCCTACTCCGCGGCCGACCGTCACGCGACATGCAACACACAGCCGAAAAAGTTTGAGACGATGAAATAAAAGTTTCACTTTAAAAAAGTTAAATCCATTTTGTTTTATATGTCATAGTTACCACAAAATATATCAATATAGAAATATAGATAGCGGCATTAATGTCAACAACCGGTGCTTGGTCAAATTATTTATTTGGTTACATAAATAATTTCTTTCTCTTCTTCTTTCCTACTCACCTCCATCGCCTTGACCTCGGAGTTCCTGATCTCCAGCAGGTCCTTGGTGATGAGGTTGATGTCCTTCAGCGACTGGATCTGCGTGCTGAGCGCCTCGATCTGAAGCTCCTGGTTCTTGACCACCTTCGTCTTGTCGAAGATCATCCCGCGCGCTTTGCTCAGCAACTGGGGAAGGGGTTTAATAGGTCCTGACACCTAACACGTCTTTGATATCCATCGTGTTTCCTCTCAGAATAGACGTGGCTGATATTTGAGAAAAAATGTAAAAAAAAAACACTTTATGATGTAATAAATACTTAGATAAGAGTTAATAAATACTATAAAACATCGTCTTCAGGTATGAGGAGATGTCAAAGAACCATGTGACCGACATAGCTCAGCGACTCGCGAAGCTGAAACGGGAAGCCGACCGGGAAACCGATGGATGTTGCGGTCCCATGTTGTTGAAGAAGCAACCCCGCACTTTTGGTAGACTCTAGTCACGAGATGGACAGACTTATTTTTATAAAACGTGTAAATGAAAACCGAAATAATACTTTAACAGCTTTTGAGGTACATTATATACCATCTTTAAGACTATCTGTGAAACCGAAAACTTATTGCTTTTGAGTAAACGACTGCCATATTTTTTACTGAAAGAAATCAGATACAGCCGTAACATCACATGCGAAAGTAAATCATGGGACTCCAGTCACTTTATTAGGTAGGCGTCGCGTAGCGTAGGTACTATGCACGTGTCAGTCTTTTGTCTTTAATAGGGTTGTCATAACTAAACACTTAGAATGATTTGAATTCGTTTGCATGGAAAATAAATGTGCTTATTTTAATTTAATACTTTTATACAGGGCGATTCTTATGAAATATATTTAAGCATCCTTTAACATTGTTTCGTAATTCGGTTACACGTTTTACTGCGTGAGAGTAGCAATCGGGCGAGTGTACTATTGTTTATTTTTATTATTTTTTTATTATTGAAACTATTCAATACTAACTTACAATAATATACTAACAATCTATGGATGGAAAAGTCTGAAATAATTGATTATTATTATTATTATTATCTGTGAATAAATTTAAATAAATCCAGTCGCAGGATTGCGCTGTATACGGAACAAAACCGTAGCCAGTGGAAATCCATGAAATCTAGGAAATCCCTACATAAGACCTGTGTATAGTAGTGGAAGTCCTATGGTTGAAATGACGATGACGAATCAAATTTTACGGTGCAATCTAAACAAAAGTATTACCTCTTCATGTTGCAGTTTGATCTTTTCAATAATTTCTTGGTTCTTCCCGCCAGGCTTTGAAAGTGCGGCCTGCAACTCTGTCTCGAGATTCTTAACCCTGGCTTTGAGAAGATCTATCTCCTCTTCACGGACCTTTGGAACATAATTTACTACTGTATTTGCTGGTTGATAATTTACTACTGTATTTGCTGGTTGATAATTTACTACTGTATTTGATGGTTGAAAATTTACTACTGTATTTGCTGGTTGATAATTTACTACTGTATTTGATGGTTGAAAATTTACTACTGTATTTGCTGGTTGATAATTTACTACTGTATTTGCTGGTTGATAATTTACTACTGTATTTGCTGGTTGATAATTTACTACTGTATTTGCTGGTTGATAATTTACTACTGTATTTGCTGGTTGATAATTTACTACTGTATTTGCTGGTTGATAATTTACTACTGTATTTGCTGGTTGATAATTTACTACTGTATTTGCTGGTTGATAATTTACTACTGAATTTGCTGGTTGATAATTTTAATTATAACGGTAGATCCTCTACATGAATGCGCAAGAAAGGCAACCGTTAGAGAAGAGTGGCGAAGGATTGGAAAGCGAGCCACAACACACAGATGACGAACACGACCAGTCTTTCAAGACTGTAACGACTAAGAAGATGAAGATTTCTGAAAAGGTACAATCTATTTCTATTCAAAATTCAAAAAAAATCAAAATTCATTTATTTCAAGTAGGCCTACTTTATAAGCACTTTTGAAACGTCAAGTATGTATGTTTGTAGTAACTCTACCACCGGGTCGGAAAGCAGATTCTACAGAGAAGAGCCGGCAAGAATTTCAGTAGTTGCTCTTTTCCAACATCAACATTTACAATCATTTTTCTATCTTGCGGGAGATGAGAGCGAGGCTGGCTGTTATCTACCTTGTCATTGAGGAATTCATCAAATGTATAGTAACCTCGCTGTATTAGATGTGTTTATATACATTTTATGTCATAAATGTATGTATTGGTAGGTAAAGAATTACCTTAGGAATCATGTTGTAAAAGCGTATACTCAACCCCACAAAGGAGTTCTGCACCTTTCGCAGACGATATGCAGATATTACTAATTTATAGTTTTTTTTTATTCGGAAAACAATCAGCTATAAATTGTACAATGGATAAACTTAATAATACATTTTACACAGGCTAATAAAGTTTTACCTAGTAATTAAAATGCTCTTAATAAAGTTTTGTTTAATCATATGGATGTGGAATGTCTGTTAAATCCATTTAGTAGTTTTTACGAAGTTACACAAAATCGCAATCAATCTACTACTACAACTAATCTTTACTAACCATCTGGCAGGCAAAGATTTTGATAAAGTTACCCTTTCAAATTCATTAAAAATCAAAGTTTTCATACGAGCCTAAAGATTTTCTAAATAACTAAGACTGTCCCTGTAAAGTAACTAAATAAAAATAACTCTTCATTTGATAACGAACTTACCTTCAATTCCAACGTTATAGAGACCCTGTCAAATTCATTCTAAATCAACATTTTTATGCGTGCATAAATATTTTTAAATAACCAAGACTCGGCCTGTTAAATGGCCTCTAAGTTTAATTGAATACAAAAACCTCGTTATTCGATAACCAACGTACCTTCAATTCCAACTTAAGACCATTTTCAGTTGTTTCGGTCTTAACTGTCTCCAAGTTTTCTATAATCTTGAGAAGCTGCTGTTCTCTTAGTTGCCAATCGGCCTGTTAAATATTTTTATTTATCATCATCATTATATCAACCTATTACCGGCCCACTACAGGGCACGGGTCTCCTCCCACAATGAGAAGGGTTGAAGGGTCCACCACGCTGGACCATTGCGGATGGGTGGACACACCTTTGGGAACATTATAGAGAACTATGGGTAAAGCCTGAATTAAATGATTCAGATGAAATCGAGATCGTCTACTTGTTACTTACTAGCCTCTGAGCGCAAATGAGTCTGCGTGGACTTCAGAATTGGGTCTTCACGGGAACTTTTTGAGAGATCGGTATAGAAAGTACATTTCCTTTTCCATAGCATAGGTGAACTGCATACATAATTTCAAAGCTGTCTGCCCGCGGCTTAACTCGTGAACAATGTACAATTTTCCCTCAGGAACTACTTAAGGAATCGGGATAAAATAGTCGGGTAGTCTATGTTCTTTGCCATGCATGCCAAATTTCATCCAAACCCGTTCAGCCGTTTTTGCGTGATTGAGTAACAAACATCCACACTTTCGCATTTATATATTAGTAGGATATAATACTAGTAGGATTAAGTTCCATATTAACAAAAGGACATCGAGCAAAGCACATGTTCTCAAGTTCCGTGTTAAGCATAGATTGATCAATATTCAAGGGCCTTTTCTTAGCTTTACTTAACCCATTTTACAGACTTACAGATTCCTTCGGCTCCGTCTCTTCTTTCTTTACATCATCTTTTGGTACCGAAGCCTCGGTCGCTGATAAAGATGGTTGCACTTCGCTTTTGACATCCTCTTTGAGTTGCTCTGCCACATCTGTTTTAGCAGTTGCCGCTGTTAAAATTTCCTGCACTAACACTTGTTCGGGAACAACGTGTACATTAACAGGATGGGCGTCTGATTTGATCTCCTCAACTCGAACATGTTCTGGTTGAGCGTTTTCTGGATTCTCCGCATTTTCTTCTACCTTTGTTTCTTTAACTACAGCTGGTTTGGCAGCTTCAACGTTTGGTATTGCTGCAGCTTCTGGTGTTTTTGTTTGTTCCTGAGCATTCGCCGGTACAGCAGTTTCTGACTTAACATTTTCTACCACTGTTGGGTTCTTCTGTAAAAAGTAAAAATACTATTGACTATGTGGCGGTTTTTAAACTAGATGGTTATCAAACTAGATGGCGCCACAAGAATCAACATCGCGCTAGTGAAGGTTTCACACATCAGGTCCATATACCAGCAACAGAAACTAAGAAATTATAGTTAATAATTGATGGAACAAGCAGGAAGCCCAACTGATGGTAAGTGGAAAACCTATAAACAGAGCGACACTTCCCAGGTCATGCAAGAAACGCATCCTGCAAAGTATGGCCCTGTGTCCATCAACCTGAGGCGTAGATCTTAAGTCTTATGTGCCTTTAATTACACCGACAACCACGCCGAAAAGGAAACTAGACCGGAATGCTGCTTAGCGGCAGAAATAACCATGGTGATACCGTGATAGTACTTCCAAAAAGCTATCGGTCTTGCGCCTGATCTCTTTCCGGTCGTGTAAGAGCCGTCCGACTTGACCAAGACTATGAGGGTGCACCTACGCTTGCGCACATACTTGTGCAGTATAATATATGCCGCGCAGTTGGAATATATCTCTAGAGATTGACCACAGTAGCTGTGTCACATCAACATTTGCCTGCCGCACGCCGCGCCATTGCCATTTTGCTGAAAACTACAAGCCTATTTTTATTGTGATTGGTTTCTTTGGCTTCGGCAAAGGTTATACCTCAGAGCAGTTTGTCATCATTATATTCCACTACGGGCGCTACTAGTTCACAGTCGTTTTGGGCTTCATCTTAACCCAATTATAATTGGAGTTACATCTGTTGAACATTGAGTACCTAATTTCGTTATTGGGATAATTGTTTAAAAAAACATTTTTTTTTTTTTTAACCAGAGCTGTTTTCTCCACACGGTCTTACGTTTTTTACAACAACGGCAGTGTAGCCACATTTTTACCCTATTAATATTGCCATCTTCCAACATAATGGGGGGGGGCATAATTACTTATATGCTATAATTTTTTTTTTATTATCTATGTAATGTGTACATGCTAAAATGCCATTTGGCTAGATAATTTTATCAGTTTCATGTTTTTATTCGCTTTGTTATGTACTTACCGGTGGTTCAGTTGGCGCCACATTTCCCGTCGTAAAATTTGGAGGTGCACCTTCGCCGCTTCCTGTGACTTGGCCATTCGGGATGTCTGCCTGGAAGGTGAGGTCAAAAATATGGTACAGATACAGATTCTAGGCATATCATTATCGATGACGATGAAACCTAAGGTGCTAGAGTGGCGAACCTGAACTGTTAAGAGCAGTGTTGGTAGGCACTAGTAAAGTTCAAAGTCGTTAGATACGTCATACGAGCGACACAAGTCTACATGCAATGTGAAAATCCCTACAAAAGATGAATCCATCTTTCGAGGTAAATCTGGGTAGTTTATAAGCTCAGGACTAATCATAACAGGACCAACAGTCACTTGCACAAGTGCACTTTGTAGCGCAATAATTGTAATTAATAATATATTTATTTGGACTTTCAACTTAAATTGAACTTGACTAATTTATACAAAAAGAAATTTTTTTAGCAGTTAGCTTTAATTTCTAAAACAATTTATTTTTATATGAAGTAAAGTAAATATAATTATTGATTTATGCTTGTATATACAACCAAATGCGTACTTAACATCATATATTGGTCAGTATGTAATAAATGTATGTAATGGTGCAATTTAAAATCTTCTGTCCCTGATTTGGGTAAAAACCGGTATAAAAGGCATAATAGGCTGTATTAAAGTGCAAGGTTCGATCTCCGGCAGAGGGAATTTAAAAATTTTTGAATTTTTCCCGGTCTGGTCTGGTGGGAGGTTTCGGCCGTGGCTAGTTGCCACCCAACCAAGAAAAACGTGCCACAAATTAATTCAGCTTTACGGTACGAAGAAAGTTACTAAATTTACTCATTTCCTCTTCCATTCCTCATTAAATTCCTCATCACCATGAAAATAAAAAGCCTTTACCCAAAACATATACGTTTATTACTATAAAAAATAAAACTAAAAATTTCGTTTCAACCGCCCGAATCAATGACTGAACTGAAAGGGTGATTATTGGCAGTTAACCCGGGTGATTACAATCTGTTTTTGTGCTAGCTACACAGACAAACAGCTAAAAAACAAAAAGCTCTATCCGCTCTTTTTGCGTCTTGTAATAATCTCTATTTCTGAAACAACTTGTTGACGAAGTATCCCTTGTCCATAGTTCGCGGTTCGCTGGCCGTACCTTATTGCAACCCGATCTTCGAACTCTCGTCCAAATCGATCGCATTTCAAAATCAACGAAAATCTCTAAAATAGATATTGCGGCGCTAATTTCATTATCCTCAATTAATTTTAACGATACATTAATCACACGTGGAATTCACGAAGGATGGAAAAAAATACCGACGGGCGTGACATGACAAGAATTTATTTTTAATACCGAAATTCTACTTTTTATGACGGTAAAAACTCCAAACTTTTCACTTAAAAAAGGTTTCACATCCACTTACCATATTTTATTATAATGTGCACTTATAATGAATCTTTAAAACCTTTGTTAACTTTATTTATTTTGAACGAAAACCGTGCACAATTTGCGCCTAAATCTTATAGACTGTCTATTTCAGGAGTCCAGACGCGCGATTTAAAAATAGAAAATTGTCGAAAGCGCTCAATAATTCCAAACTTTCCCGCGTTACTTTCAATTCGTGGATAGTATAGTAGTAAACATTTACCCGTGGAGAATAAGTTAGTCGACGCAAAAAAAAATTATGAAATGGAAATAAATCGCGTAGTTACTTATTGAGTTTCCTAATTAGAGGTTGATGACCCCTGCATCTTAGTCTTTGAAGCTTAGTTCCCTAAAAGTAGCCAAGATTTAGTTTAAAATATTCACAGAGTACCTTTTTTATAAGAACCAGATACCTCTTGGCGAGAAGTTATGAATTTTAGATATTATTTAAGATAACAGGTCTGCTATACTAATAGGATTCGGTAGCGGATAGTGATATTACCGATTTTATGGTAAGTGGTAAATTCATTACCTGCATGTACCCACCAAATCTAGTCTCTACCGGCACCTACCGGCAAAGGACACTTTTAGGCAGGAAAACGAAGCCTTTTAGGTTATCGCTACACGAAGATAACTATGAACGGCTCCGGCCAAGCGTTAAGTAAAGGTTACATTCCACGGAACGCATAAATTCCAATAAACGTAAGAAGCATATCCTCTTTGCATTAACCCAAATCACACTCGCACTTCACGCTCGGACAAGGAGCTCATGCATGCATTTGTGTACAGCCAGAAGACAAAAAAAAATTTAATGATAACAATATGATGATGCACGTTGGTTAAAAGCTGCTAAATAAGGTTAAAAGTACCTAAACTATTAATAATCTACGTAGATCTTCACAGCAACAAAAGATAGGTACCTAAGTTATTCTTGACCACATTTCTTGTTAGAATGATTTTACAAGATTCAGTAAAATTTTCTCGATAGAAATAAATGCCACAGTTACTATAGGTGTTACAAAAATTTTAAGTTATTTTTTCTTCGTCTTTTAATGTTAATAAAAAAAAAATTACAAATAAATGTAGCATTACGGAGTTTTTTGCATATTAGTCTTGTTGAACTAAGAAACACGATTCGAGCGTGTGGTAGAGGAACTTTGATCTTCTCCAAAAAGGTGGTTACCCTTTTGGGCGAGGAGAGGCGAAGCGAGACTGCACGACACAACGCGAGCGGCTCATCTTCATGCTCGCACTAGACGAGTGTGAGGAGTTTTTTTAATACTTGTTTTTTATATAAAATGGACACTAAAAGACTACAGCCCAGATTATGAAAGAATATTCTACTCGTCTATGATCTATGGACTATGACTTTAACTTTGACAACTGACGTTGTTTTGTAATTTTTCCTTGTATACATTTCAATAATCAAGCGGTTTTTGTTGATTTGAATTCAAAGTTTTCTGCTTAATGATTTCGATAATTCAATGGAAAACTAGTATTAGTAGTTCAAGTGAATGACATCCGATAATTAAATGGAAAATCAGTATTAAATCTTACAAAAATAACTGCACTGTCCTGTATCATCGCAGTAAACATTTCAAAGTTCAAACATGACTTCAGAGAGAAACGCTCAAGTGGGACAAGCACGGGAAACCTTCCAGATGCTGTTCCAAATATCGCAACTCCTCAACACCGGGTTAGATGCCGAAAATCTGACCATATGCATTAGACTGTGCGAGTTGGGCGTTAATCCGGAGATACTAGCTTTTGTCATCAAGGAGATAAGGAAGACTAGTAAAAATGTTGTACAGAATAAACCAGCTAACTCGCCATCCTAATATTTAAGTGAACTTTTGTTATGTTCTGTATTACTAAAATTTGTGATGCATTACGATTTTAATAAAAACATTAAATTAGTCTCATCAAATTTGAGATTAGAGAGATTTGCTAAACAGCAGAAATAGTTAGTCATGTCTGATTAAACCTGTACACTCTCAATGGTTACAACTGACAGGATATACATGTGTTAATCCAACTAGGAGAAAGATTTTTTGGTCTGTTGTGAGAAGTATTATTATAAGATGTATAATGTTAAATAAAGTCTATTAACAAAAACCATGTTCACAGGAACCCCAAAAACATGTTCACATTTGTATATTATAATAATGAAATATCCTGCTAGTACTTTTATAATTTTATTTAATTAACTGAGGTGTAATGATGTCCCATAAAAAAGAAAATACTATAGTAATAAAAGTCAATATTTTAATTATTCAATTTGCTTGTAGAAAAATTTGAGTGTTGCTAGTTCTCATCCTGGACCATCCACAAAATATGTAACTATAGTACTTATCTGTGAAAACCTGTAATTAAGTGAACCATTTTACAAACTATTTGATAATAACAGCTATTGGTTTTCTTAGTAAAAATAAAATCCTCCCAGTCGGAGATGCCTTTAGTGCAGACTGTTATAGGCTGATGATGATGATATTGGGTAAAGAAAAAATGCCCTGCTTCTGCCTTTAACCTTAAAAGAAAACCTACATTTGGTTAAACAATTAGTTCTGTGAAGCATTTGTGTAATTTATTGGAACAAAGTTCCTTAAATGTTAGAAATTGCTGCATAAGGTAAACATGCTGTGATAAAGTTCAGGGAGGTATTATCATCATATGCTGGCCACTTTAATTATTACATCATGCTTAGCATGAGACTATCAGGTGGACAGATTAGAGCAGTTTTTTTTTTTTATTTACTTTGTTGACGAAGGTTAACCTGACCACACACATTATTTTAGATATCCATATACTAGTGTCCCCTCACTTGAAATCTTAATCTTCTCTCCTAAAATTGCTTCAATAATAACAAACCATTATTTAAGCAATTATAATTAATTATAATTGTTTTTATAATTATAAACCATTATTTAAGCAATTATAATTAATTATAATTGTTTTAATAATGGTTGGTTATCTAATAAATATCAACTCATATACCAGTATTTAAAAAAAAAGCTTATCACTTACCTATCGGTGAGCCCTCCCTTAAGATAGATACCTATTACGTACAGAACACCTATTCCTTTCAATCTTTATGATTATTGTTGCTGTGTTTACATGCCATTATTATTAATTTTTGTGAATGTCACTTTTTTGTAATTGACGTACATATAAGTGAATGTGTAGAATATTGTACAAGTTTATTACTGTATATGGTAAATATGTATCTTTTTAGTGTCCTTAATAAATAAATTAACTCATATTTCAGATTAAAATAAAACCACATTGTATTTATCAGTATCTATTTATACAAATTATACTTCATAATTCATGCTAGAATGTGGAAATTGTGAGAAAAATTATATAAGCAATGAGGGTGGGTATCTAACTCTATTGGAAAAACGGAAGAATAAATTTTCTTTCAAGAGTTTGTTTTACATTTTTACAACTAAAAACTTGTATTGCAGCACTAATGTAGCCAAGATTAACGATTTTAATACGCATACCTTTAGAGCCCTCGCCCACGGCGACTTTTTGTAGCGATGCTGTCGCGCATTTACTAAACGCACGCCAGCATCACTACTAACGCGTGTTAGTCGCATTTGCAACGCGCTACTGCATCGCGACTGTATCGATGCAAACGCGCGACCGTGTCGGACGACATCGGGGGAAGAACGGAGGGAGGGCGGTGCGTGAATGGAGAACCGAGCATCAGTGCAACACAGACAGGTCGAGAGTGCTGTTGTCCGTCACATGCGTAAAATGGAGTCGTTCGACACTGAATCATTTATTATGGCAATTCAGAACCGTCCTGTAATATGGGACTCGCGTCTTCCTGAGTATTCGAATAAGATTGCAAAAAGAAAGGCATGGGAAGAGATAAATGAAATATTTGATTCAGAATTTGGAGAAAAAACAAATAAAGAAAAGAATGCTTGTGGTAAGTTATTTAACTTTATTAAATTTTATCATTATAAATGTAGATGAGTGGTGAGAATTAATGAGATATAGATGTTCCAGAATAAGTGAATTAAGTTACGTTTACAGCCCTTTCTAGTTACTTATAGCTATTTTAGGTGAAATTATTTCAAATTTTTGAATCTTGCCACGGTACAGAACCTACACCGGTGAAATAGTCAGTATATATGTTTCGGATTGCAGTACCACTTAGTTCTGATCTTCGTCTTCCAATTAAAAGTAAATTATCACTGGCAGGTGGATCTTGGAATCCGACTATACTCAAAGTGTGATCAAACTTGTACCCATCTCGCTTACGTATAAAATTGTGCAATACGCAACACGCTTTAACAATATTCGTAGCAAAATCTACATTAACGTTTATGGGCCGGTTGAAAATTTTAAATTTGTTACTCAATATACCAAACGTACATTCAATATAACGCCTTGCGCGCGTCAAACGGTAATTATATATTCTCTTCTTTCGTGGTAAATGTTTACCAGCGTATGGTCTTTGCAAGTGTTGTGATAAAGCAAATCCTTCGTCGCCAATAAACGAAAACGGTATAGGTATTCCATTGTTAGATATAGGTCTTGGTTGAGGTAAATTATAATTTCCTTGTCGTAACTTTTTTACCCATTCGCTGCTGTCATGTATTGTTGAATCTGAGCTCTTTCCATAACATCCGACATCTATATCTATGAAATTGTAATTAGCGTCACATATTGCTAACAAAACGATGGAAAAAAAATGTTTGTAATTGTAATATTCTGAGCCGGTATGACATGGTTTTATAATTCTTATATGTTTTCCATCTATTGCTCCAATTAAGTTAGGAAAATTAGCATGTTTCATAAATCCTTCAGCGGTTTCTAAATGTAATTCTTCTGTTGGCTCTGGCATGGAGATGTCTTTTACTTTTTTCCATATTACTTCCACAGTTTCCTTTACAATCGTACGTGCAGTAGTATGTCCACATTTAAAGTCCAAATGAAGATCTGTGAAATTACATCCAGTTGCTAAGTACCTGTAAAAAAAGGAAAAAAGAAAATAAAGTAATAAAAAATACATACCTACAAATATATAAATCACGCCTGTAAACCTGTAATCCTTGTCGGGGTAGGCAATTTAAGGGTGATATTCATTTTAACTCTCCGAGTCAAGATGATCCGAGCTAAATAGGGATGCCAAGGTCGTAAGGTTCTAGCTCCATTTGCATTAATTTTTCAATTGCATAACAATAATAAATTTGTATATCTTTTTTCAGCTATTGAACTCCAGAAAAAATGGAAAAGTTTAAAAGATTGCTTTAACAGAGAACGGCTGAAAGAAAAAAATTGTCCCAGTGGGTCCGGGGCTAAACCCAGAAAACAATATGTTTACTATAAATTATTGTCATTTTTACAACCTTTGACCGAAATCAGACCACCAAGTCGACCTACAGTTACTGAGGAAAACGACTCCGAAGGCTGTTTGGAATCTTTTGTTATTCCAAAATCAAAGAAGCTTAAAACAAGTGATGGCGTTGATGATGCACAAAACAAATTATACGAAATTCTAACTGAGAAATTGAACAAAGCCACGCCCGCCATTCAACATCCAGATCAACATTTTTTACTTTCACTTTTTCCACATTTTAATTCCATAAAAGAAGAATATAAACTCGATGCGAAAGCTGAAATGATAAATTTGCTTCGCAAATATAACAATATGGCACAAACGTCTGCATACACCAGTCACTATGGATATCAGTCTGGATACCAAAGCTACGACACAACTCCTGCTCGTACAAGCAATGAAAGTAGTGTGTCGCAACTAATAAATAGCTACCACTCGGCGCCAACGCCTGCTGGTGCCAATGTCAATACTGCAGGTAGTTCATTGCAACATAATGATAATGATAATGAATATAATTACAGTAATGATGATTCTACACAAGATTCTATTATCACAAACCTATATTCGCCGTAAAGTAAAAAGTAAGAAATTAAAACCTTAATTAAGTTTAAGTATGATTAATATTGAATTATAATAATTATTTTTTTAAGTTGTGATTAAAAATGTGCAAAAACTATTAAAAGATAATTAACATAAAATTTGGTTTTTCTTACCTTAAAGTTATTGTTAGTCGTTCTTCAGCTGATATACATTGTCTCATCACTGTATTTCTGCGTGTCAACTCTGGTTTTACAATGGAAAGCAATTCACAAAACGTCGAATATGACATTCTATAACAACTTCTGAATTTGAGATCATAGGATTTTAGTATTTTAAACGTTGTTACATGATGTCCACTGAGTAATCTCTCTTTATTAAATGGGTGCATCCAATATTGACGCTGCTTTCGTTGCCTGCGCTTCGGCTGCTTACGTAAAAGCAGCACCAAAGACAACGTGACTAATGTTGCCTCAACGGAGTCCATCTTGCAACTGTAGCGATCGCAGGTATTTTTGTGCTGTTACTGAATCGCGTTTGCATCGAGACAGAAGCGCGACAGTATCGCGTTTGCTTCGCGACTGAATCTAAGACCGTGGGCGAGGGCACACAGCTAGCGACCGTTTCGCGACTGTATCGATGCGGACACGCGACAGCATCGCTACTGTATCGCTACAAAAAGTCGCCGTGGGCGATGGCCCTTACACCGAAAAACTGGCATTGTTTTTATGGTTTGTCAAAATAAAGACAAGGTTAAGGTATCTTTCATAAAATCAGAGTCATGGCATTGTTGTGCATTTACAAGTTTCATGAGTCTGTACATTATGTAAATTACCATTGCTTATAAAATTTTCAATTTACACAGTACAAAACAACCATATGGGTAACAAATAAATAAGCTGTATTGCAACTTTACTAGCACAAATTACGATGCATTTCAAAAATAATATACAATTGTTTTGTATTTAAACATAACTAAATTCACAATATAATATTGTCCAGTGAAATTATATGCAATCAGCATGGAACTGAAAATATCACAGATGCAAATAATTCACTCTTAGTTGGGTGATAATTTTGTTTTAAAATAATTTGTAAGCAAATTACAATATTTTTTGCCTACTGGCAAAAATTACCTGCAATAAGATTGTACAGTTATAGCATAACATAAATAACTTAGTCAAATGCATTTAACTTCAAGTGCAGCACTTTATTCAAAAAGAGCAAAACACTCAACACTCTTTTCTACAAACTAAATGACACAGAAAATTTTATTTTATAAAATAACCATTTAATTTTATGATACTCATAATTGCTTAAATGTTTGCAAAAATATTTTTCTAACATTATAACCCTCTTTTGTTATTGTTATTAATAAGGGGTTGTGGCATAAAACAGCATACCTATTCTTGTTTATAAACCTACCTTGTTATTGTACTCTTGAATGAGATAATATGCTTCCACATAATGTACATGCTGGATTCAGATACAAAATAATTTTAAAACTATATTGATCAGCAAAATAATAAAAGTATGTTAAAATAAATTGTTTAACTATGCTCAGGATAGATAATATTTATCTATTATGAACTTAAGAAGTATTTAAATTCAATACATTCTTGAGATGAGATGTTATTTTACTTTTAACTGTACAATATTATTAAAAAGTATATTAGTAATCTACTGGAAACTTGGTCCTTGGCCTTGACTTTGACCTAAAACAGAGGGATCTTCAAATATTGGCTGCTGGGGTTTGAACTGCTCAGATGATATTCTTGTCAACATTATGCCAATACCCTCAATCAGGGCCAGCAATATCCCTCCAACAAGAGCACTGCCTGCCATAGCTGGTACACCTAAAATATGAACAAAAAAAAACTAACTAAATGGCTTTTTTCTCATGGTCATAAAATAAACAGTTTTGTTTATTCTTGTAAGAAATAATTTATAAACGTGAAAGAGTATAAACTCTTTATTTGCACACCACTACAAGTTAAAGAAACAAAAGAAGAATAGAAAAACAAGGACAGAAACAGAATACAAAGGTGGCTTGCCAGGCAACCTTAGAATTAGGAAAACAGAATGCGGGCAGTGCATAATTGAGAAAGAAAATACTTATGATTAACTACATACTAATACTTGAACTAGATTACACAAATAAAATAATACATAATATAATAAATATTACGGAAAGAAAACAATTTTTTTATGCTAATTGTATAAGTTTAAAGTAAAAAAGGGTTGTACTGCTTTTGTATTTTTGGAATATAAAAAATCTTCAGCCTTATTTAATGGCCAACTGCTGGGACACAGGGACTTAGGGAAGGTCCTTTCAAACTGCTCTAATGCAGCCTTTTTTTTGACAAGCCTTTATCCTATGTTATGTGGGGTTGCCTCAATGTATCTTCTAAATGTACACAGACTTATTGGTGTTTGTTTTAGAAGCTTAGCAGGGTTTCATGATTAATATTACATGCTAGAGCCAGAGGGGTGGAAATGCAAATTTTCCTTACTCCAGGCTCTAGTACTAAGAAGAAATACGAAATGACTAACAATCTTTAGCCTGAAATGGGATACAAGCCCGGAGCTTCATAACCTGTGGACATCCTAACCACTAGACTTACAAGGCAGTTATAAATAGGGTTACAATTGAGAATTACCATTTCTTGCTGCCAGGATGCCTCCAGTAAGTGCCCCACTCATAATGGAGTTCCAAGGATCTTCTTTCTGTCGTAAGTATACCAGAGAACAGTCAATGGTTGAGAACATTCCTCCCCACACTGCAAAGCTCCCAGCTGTTATGGGTGATCTTTCCTTCATGGATGCCAAACTGCCAAGCTGGAAACATGGCAGTTCAATAGAAAGAAGCAAATGATGAATAGGCATATTGTTTTTGTCTCTTAACACTTAATGACTCTAGTGTAAACCTTTTCCCTGTCCCAAACAAAACAAATGCCAATTTTTGATATTAGATTTTAAGGGTCAGTACAATTACAAGTTAGAACTAACCTATTTTTATTTAAAGACTATGGCTGTACATTCAAGTAATTGAGAAGCAGGTGAGGCCTTTAGTATTATACATTGTAAGTACATCTTAGGCCTAGTTATAAGCCTTGGGTTTTATATGATTTTATTCACCAATATAGTTAGATAATTCATCTAAAATGATTAAATTTACTTGTTTACTGATTGAACACCATGCCCTATTGGTTAGTTTGGTTCAGGTGGGCCAACTGCGCAAATACTACTGTGTAAGTGTATTCACTATTATCAAATGCATAATGTTTTAAGTAAAAACTGTGTAACTGATATCGTGTACATACTCAGGTGGTTAATATATTACATACCATTTTTCTGCTAAAACCAACGGGGGCATTTCTGAATCCCTTTATTGAATGAAAGATACCTCCACCAATGGCGCCCATCAAGAAAGCGCCCCCGGAATCATCCAAAATACGCCAAGGGCAGGGTTCCCTCGAATATTCATCCATGTTTTAATGTTATTATAATTCACTGAAAAATGGTTAGATAAGAATATAACCTCAATGACACTGGCACGTTTGTATAGGCACTTTTATTCTAAAATAGCATCTCACCAAAACATTAACTATTCTATGGCTTGTGTTTAGTTATGGATTATGTGATCACAAATACTCTTTAGAGCTTTAGTTTTGTTTGAAACTAATTTACATCATCTTGCGTTAGCTTTAAAAAGGAAAATACCTACGAAATAGGTAGGTACTAGGACAAGCAAAAAGAGCAGAGACTAGAGATCAATGATATTGATGACATTTGAAATATGAAACTTCAAATTTGGCAGCACAGATCCATAACCCGTTGCATTATTCTAATGTTAATTTCACTTTTTAATCCTGAGAACACCTTGTCTTTAAATCCTTTGCTTCATTTCACTAACAACTACTAATGCATAGGAAAAAGTTTGGGTAAATGGCTAGAGTCAAGATATCTGTCCTTGGAATCCGGAGTACTATATAGTGCAAATTATTAAAAAAACTTACTTTCTTTATTACCACATTTCCTCGTCTGTGACTGATCAGTAGTCAATAGTCTTCGTAAATAATCATTTTAATGTGAAGAATGAATGCCTTAAAGAACTTGAATCCATGGCCGCAAAATAAATTTTAAAAAAAATAATCTGTGTCTACTCACTTGTCAGATTTCGTTGTCAAATATAATTTTTTATGTTCGCATTGTATTGTAAACATAGCTTTGTGATTTAATATCAGAGCTGTGAGGTTCTATTAATGTAATAAAGCCTCAGTAAAATGACAATTTATAATTTATACATTTTTGATCGATATGGAACCCTCCTCTACTATGGAGAATGGAACCGAACAAAGCAAGCCGGAATGTCTCGAGAGGAGGTAATGCCACAACAGAAACCCATTTCCACTGTTGGAATTAGTTTTTTGGAGTGGAATTGGTTCTAATGCAACTAAAAATTGTTTCCAACTAAAAACAATAGTCACAGAAAATAATTTCATTTTGTCTGTCACTACAGAACAACAATGTAATGAATAGCAAGTTGCTTTTTAATATTTTCACAACACAAATAACTTCATCAAAGATTGCCCAATACCTTATACTATTATAGAAATGGTTACTTAATCCTTTTTCAATGCAGCTTTATTGCTTATCATCTATCATGCCAGTAATGAGATGCAGCAGGGTAAATAAATATGTAAATTATTAATGAACTGGTGTTTTAAATCATTTGTTCTCTCATATCTTTGATTTTTACAAAAATTATATAGTTTCACAGTGTTTTTAGTAAATTATTGAGTGACAGTTAATAAATTTCAATTTTCAATATTGAATATTACAAGGACTGTTCCCTGACAAAAGAAGAGCAGATAGATGCTTTGATCTGAATGTTATTGAGTTGTGATAACTTAGACTCTATACTAATTTATTCTTACCTGTCTTATAGTATGTAAATTGTAAGAGAGAATAAAATAACTAAAACAAATTAAAAAAAAAAGATATTAGCTTTATGATCTGTATACACTACTTAAATTGGATTATTTTGTAATTGTACTTAACATTGTGAAGTAATTTATTGCTGTACAAGACTGTTTTGAAAAAATGGACCAAAGATGGATTTTAGATTACCAGAATAATTGTTTTCCTGCCACTTTTAAAATAAGCCCCTATTTATTTCTTGTTTTGCTTTTGCAGGAAGGAAAGCTGATGTACGGCATGCTGTTCTCTATAAAATCATTTGTTGCAAAGATATCACCACTGGACCCAAAGGATGGATTCCTTAACTATAGAACATCAAAATATACTCTGCACTGCTTAGAAACACCTTCAGGGCTTAAATTTGTAATGAATACAGACAACCAAGCTCAAGGAGTTAGGGAATTGTTAAAAAAGATTTATGGTGAAATCTATGTCAAATATGTAATAGGTAATCCACTCTGTGGCATTGGAGAGCCTATAAGTAGTGAATTATTTAAGAACAAGCTTGACACATTCATTAAACAGGCACCTCTAAGTACTGTCCGAGCATCTTGATGATTTGTATTCATTATTAAATTAGCTAAAGTAGGAGACTATGAAGAACAGGAGAACCTATTAAAAACAATTATAACAAAAAGTACAATACTTATGTATTCAGGCTAAATATTTTAAATATATTGTGAATTAGTCCACAAGATGAAACAAGTTATTAATTGAGATAATATTGAGATATTCATAATGTAAGGTTGTAAGTTATTGTAAAAAAAAAACAAATTTAATAAAGGAAATTTATCATAAAATAAAACTTCTTCTCTTTGACCTTTGTATGCTAGAGTTTGATAAAATATTTATTGAAGCCTTGCCTAAAGATTGAAAACACAAAATCTGAATTGATGTTTTCTGATCAACAGAGCAAAATCAACTCTATAACACACTATATAACAATCCGTTTTCTTAGTTCTATAATAGTCTTTTAATTAACAATAATATTAAATCTAACTTCCAAAGGATGGGAATCTACTGTTCATTTTCTTTTTCGCATTTAGATCGAATTTGAACACTGTTTTTTTTAATATGACAAGGTACCTTTCCAAAGAAGATACAAACACAATTATAAATGTTCTAATTTTTTTATACTGTTACTACATACACTTTGAGGAAACATCACTTTATAAATTTAAAAATGTATGTAAAATTCAAAACTGACATAGTTTGAACCTGCGACTGTCAAACAATCAAGGCCTGAGGCCGCTTTTAAAAATCAAAAGTATTCCGTTAGATCTGATCTGTCATTTCTATGTTGTTCCAAAAACGGTTGTCGACCGTTGCGGCACATCACTTATTATGAAGTCAGACATTCAACCACAGATTAATGATTAGCATTCAACAATGTTGTCATTGAAATGTTGTTTTCTAATCATTCAAAATCCAAAAGCTTAAAATTGTGTAGCAATTGTTTACAATTGATCTTTAGATTATTATAACTAAAAGTATAACTGAATACTTTCATTGAACTACTTGAACATGGCCTTAGTGTTTTATTGTCTGAGAAAGTCGAGTTTCTGTGATGAGTGATACCGACGACACCGATGTACTTTTGCTAATACCACCGAACTTCTTCCTCGTCAACACCTCCGGCTCCGAGGATTCCTTCCTGGAGTCCTCAAGAACCGTTGTTCGCAAACCAGTTTCGTGCACCGCACAAGTTCTAGGCAAACTTGTTAACCATGTACATTCGTTAGAATCTCGTTTAGAAACTTTAGAACTCGATACTAGTGAGTTCTCAAGTATAGGATCACGTAAGAAACAATGGGACACAGATAGTTTCGATAGCCGCAGTTTGGATCGCAAGTGTTTCACTTTCCCGCGTAGACGTCGTCGGAAAATTAGAAGGGAGAGAAGTAAAGACTTATCTCTGACGAGTCTCGACACGGCTCGCGAAAAAGATATTCATACTTCGCAGTTGAAATACGAATATTGTAAAGTCGAGAGATTAAATGATTCACACAGTATGGATGGGGATATCAGCAGTATCGTATATACGCCGAGTAAAAAGAACGATAAGCTTCTTCTACATGAAATAGACGACTTCCTAACTAGGGTGGAGACATACGAGAGTCCAGACTCGAAAAATAAGGAACAACATCAGTTAACTACAGATAATATTATAAAAGCAACAGGTGAGTTGAATGTGATTATTGTTATTACTTCATGGGCTAAGCAGCTTTACAATGTTCTTTTATTCTTTCTGACTATGCCTTATCGTTGAGTTGAAGATTTGAACAAATGCACTTATAATGGACACCACAAAGAGACTACAGAACAAAGTAAACAATTAAAAACAGTATATAAAATCCGTAATGTCATTATAGTAATAACTAATATCAAATGAAAATATTTGTTTTATCTATAACAGGTGATTACATATGCCAGAACTTAGAAGATAAAAATCAGGATGAAATACAGCTACCTAGTGGAAGAATAGTGTCTAGTAGTATCTTAGATAAGTATATATATTTAGTTAAAACAGCAAACCAATCACCTCAAAGTACAACCTCTACAAGAAATGAAAATGAATCAAATTACATGCCTATTACAAAGCCAGATATTAAATCTCCCAGCATACGAAAGCTTAATTTCTCTGAGCTGAAAGAACCTAAAGATGTTCAGCCAACTTCCACACCAAAAAGAAATATACCACCTTCATACTTAGATACATTCAAACCATCATCAAATAAAATCTATGAAAGAGCATCCAAAGTTCTAGAGCATTATAAGGCACAGAGTCGCAATACCCAAAGTTCTATGTCAGATGGTAGTGAATTGAATTTGAAGAGAGATGAATTTACCAAGAAAGATGAATACAATATGAAGAAAGATGAATACAATATGAAAAAAGATGAATACAATATGAAAAGGGATCAATACAGTATGAAGAGAGATGAATTTATGAAGCAAAATGAATATACAAAGAGAGATGAATTTAAAATGCCTCAAATGAGACCTTTTATTTCGGATAGAGATGGTTTTAAATTAGACTCAGTAGATACAGATTTGTTGAGCTTAAGTGAACTATGGGGTGAAAGGGGAGACAGAGGAGAGAAGGTAGATAGTATAAAATTAGAAGAGGAGCGGTTAAAAAGGGAAGTAAGTATATAAACACTTTTAAAATAGATACTATTATTTTGGTATCTATTAGCACAAAACTAACCATTAAGTTTTTTACATCTTTACATTTGACGACCTTCAATGGTGCCGCTGTTGGTCACGGGTATGATTTCCGGCAGGGGCAATTTAGATATTTTTGAAATTTCTGAATTTTCTCTGTTCTGGTCTGATGGGAGCCTTTGGCCGTGGCTAGTTACCACTCTTCCGACAAAGACCGCTGAGTACGCAATTTAGTGTTACGGTGCTATGTCACGTAAAAACTGATTAGGAGTATGACTACCATTTCTCCCTAACAGGTTAGCCCGCTACCATATTACACTGCATCATCACCAGTTGAAATTGCAGTCAAAAGATAACTTGTAGCGGAATAAAAAATAAAAAAAATCTAAGAATGATGTCAATGACAGAGACACATAATAAAAGAGTATGTAAGAGTTTATTTCTACTTGCTATATAAATGAGGTTTTAAAACTCTTTTTTCAGCACTGCGAAGCAATGATACAACAGTTGCAGAAAAAGATCCTTGAACAGCAAGAAAAATTAGCTGTAGCAGTCAAAGTGGACAAGGCAAAGGATGCAGCTATTAATAAATTACGCGAAGCTTGGCTGCGTCTTACAGGCAGCTTGGATAGAGCAGAGGAAAGACATAGGGCAGCTTTAGACAAAATGGTGCGAGAGGTCGATAACTTTAAGATGGTTGCTGGAGAAGCACAAAAGGTATATTTTTAAGCACTTACTAGAAGGTTTAATGTCACTTTTTCCCAGAACCTAAATGTGTCAGCCTTGTATTTAAGCTTTGGTATACCTTTCAAGATCAAATTGAATCTTGGCACTCACTACTGACTTTTCAAAGTTATTGTGCATATTAAATAAGCAAATGATAAAGAGTTACTGTATCTATATCCAAAGCGATAAGTGGTTTGAGCGCCGACATACAGCACGAACATTGCATAAACTTGCCTCCTATACATTATATTATATAACAATTTTAGGGTAGGCAGTGCTTTTGTGCATGTATGAAGTGCATTTGCAGGTATCAAGTGAAGTGCAAGTGGTCCCCCTTTGCCCCCCTGTAACTGAATTTTTTTTAATAAGACCACTTCAATAAAAAAGGATACGGTGTTTATTTAATAAATAGCGTCTATTAATAAAAAAAAAATACCTAATGGAATTTTTAAATAAAATTATATAATTAGAATATATAATGGCTGATCCTTCTGCCAGAGGTTGCCTGTAAGAGATTGCTTGCAGCAATAAGGCCGCCCTTGCATGCCTACAATTTTTGTATTCTTTCATTTTGTTTTTCTTTATTTTATGTATATTTTAATGTTTGTGTAAAGTATTTCTTCTTCTTCATCTAATATCATCATCATCATCAGCCTATACACTGTCCACTCAAGAAGAGGGGTAGTGACAACTGTATTCCGACCTGCCATCACCATACGGCAGCTAATATCAGTGGAGGGAGCTATGATTGTAAGCTCTCCCGTTACTCCACAGTCAGGCATTGCATAGGAACACGGTTAGGTTAAGCCAGTAAAAGTGCTGCAATACCACGCTATCATTGCTGCGGTTTTGTAGGCTAGGGGGTATTACCGATTGTTATTTTATTTTTCTTTAATTTGAAAACCAACAGTTGTAGATACATAAATAGTTAACAAATTGGTTGACTTAAACCTAATAACAGGTTTCCACAGATAAGTCTTACATAAACAAGGTATGGGTTCTATAAGGTAAACCCAGCAAAAACGCAGGAAACTATAACTAAGTGTTAAGTTTACCTAGCATGCAACAGTTTATCTACTAAGTTGCGACGTACACTGTTCATATTACCATAAAATAAATCAACTTAGGGGTCATTGTAAACAGAATTAAGAAGGCGAGAGACACGGATTACAAAGTAATTAAATCTATGCTTAGTTTTAGTCAAGGGTACGTGCAGAATCTTTTTATGCCTAGGTAATCGTGAGGGTACAATTAAATCTAACTTAGTAAGTAATTCCGGACTATCTATGGGCCCTCTAACAATGTTAAGTAAGAGACAAACAAAATGTTTCTCCGTGTATGAAGAGGTACAAGGTGTACATCCGAACATGATATTTCTTAGGAAGCTTTAGGAAGGTGGAATTTGTGCTTAAGGAATCTGATAAATTTCTTTTGAATACTTTCTATCATTTTAGTTATTGTAAATAGAAAAATCTAATGACACTTTTTAGTAGTAGTAGAGCGTTTTGTGACAGAGCTCGTCCGGGGAAGTACTACCACCATGCCTATTTCTGCTGCTAAGCAGCATTATTGCAATGCTCTGTCCGATCTGAAGAGTTTGGTTGCTAGTGTAATTACAGGCACATGGCTTCACATTTACGCCTCAGGTTGATCAAAACAGGTTAACACTTTGCAGAATGTGTTCCTCGCATGAACTGTGAAGTGTTGCTCTGGTCATAGGCGATGGTTTTCCGTACTTCCATAGTGTGATGTCTTACGGGATCTTATTATGGGGCAAAGCTGCTGATATTGAAACTACATTCATATTGCAGAAAAGAGCTGTACTTTGAATATATAAACTTAAATCACGTGAAAAATTTAAAGAAATAGTACTACGGTAGCCTCACAATATATTTATAACAATATAGTATTTGTAAGACAACATATTAGTCTTTATAAACAAAAAGTGGATATAAACAGTCGACTTACAAGAAATGGTCATAAATTAGTGACATCTGCATATCGTCTGCGAAAGGTGCAGAAGTCATTTGTGGGATTGAGTATACGCTTTTATAATATGATTCCTGAGGTAATTTTGGACCTACCAATGCATAAGTTTAAAGAATGTGTTAAAACACATTTATTACAGCGAGGTTATTATACAATTGATGAGCTTCTTAATGACAAGGTTGCTTGGAAGCATACGGCTCCGCTTTCATCTCTCACAAGATAGAAAAATGAATGTTAAAATGTAAAATGTAAATTTTTGATGTTGGACAAGAGCAACTGCTGAGTTTCTTGCCGGCTTCTTCTCGGTAGAATCTGCCTTCCGAACCGGTGGTACACACGGACAGACTTGACGTTTCAAAAGTGCTTGTATTAGGCCTACTTGAAATAAATGAATTTTGAATTTTTTTTTAATTTTATGGCCTATAAAAGGGGATATCCATCCCAAAAACACTACCTTTCAACCGGTGTAATGGGGTAAAAAGTTAATATTACTTGTTGTTACAGAAAACCAGTCATTTCGAGACTGAGCTCTATAAAGCGTTAGACTTAGCTCACGACTATCAGGACAAATGCAAACATCTTACATCTGAGAAGAAAGAGTTACAAGAGAATTTGGAGAAGACTATAGAAAGCATAGGTGAAGCTATCAGATTCAAGGATAAAGAGATTGAGGCGTTGAAGGAGAACTACGAGACGGTGATGAGGCTGAACAAACAGTCTACAGATTGTGTTAAGAATTTAGAAGATGCTCTAGAAAAGGTATATTGTATTTTTGTATTATTTTTATATTGATTTAGTTGCTAGTGTTTATTCTACTAATATTTAAATGCGAAAGTTAGTATATATGGATGGATGGATGGATGTTTGTTTCTCTTACTCTACAAACTTACTTTACTCTACAAAGACTACTGAACTAATTTGACTGAATTTTAGAATGAATGTAAACGGATGGTTTCCGCAGGATCATGGAAAACCAAAAAACTACGTACGAAGCCGCGGGCAACAACTGGTAACCTATAATTGGATATGTCTCTTACATTTAATGTGTGGCGGGTATCTTCAAATTTGACACGTGATGACGTTGGACGGCCGATTGGCGCAGCGAGCAGCGACCCTGCTTTCTGAGTCCAAGGCCGTGGGTTCGATTCTAACAACTGGAAAATGTTTGTGTAATGAACAAAAATTTTTTTGAGTGTGTGGGTGTTTATCTGTATGTTATAAATATTTATGTATATTCGTAAAAATTTTCATCAGTCATCTTAGTACCCATAAAACAAGCTACGCTTACTTAGGGGCTGGATGGCGGTGTGTATATTTAAACTTTTAAACTATTTACTTTGATAATTTTTAGGAAAAATTAGACCATGAAACTACCAAATGCAAAACAACAGAATTGGCCCGTAAAATGGAATCTCTGAGTGAGGAGAGGTCACTGGAAATGCGGGAGAGGGATGTTCTGAAGGCTAAGGTGAATGAGGAGAGGTCTCGCTGCAGCGTTCTGGAGAGACAGCTGGGCGAGTCACAGAGTCATGTCTGCGAGCTTATGACTAAATTTGTAAGTATAACACCGCAATCCATTAAAGTACCTACATGCAGTATTTCAAATTTAAATTCAAATTTATTTATTACAAGAAAGTACAATTCATTAATTGCTAGAATAACATTCATATAAAGATATATAAAAAATAATTGTAGCCAATCACTTTTTCAACCTAATACCTATTCACAATACAAATAATAAATATATAAATAAATATAATATTAATCTTTATATATGTATTTCTTGTGTGCGTGTGTATGTCACTGAACTCCTAATCAACGGCTGGACCGATTTGAATTAATTTTTTGGTATACGTTTGGGTGGCACCTTGGATGGTTTAGATTCACAAATCAGCCCGACAGATGGCGCTGGGGTCCGCTAGTATATTTATATAAATATAATATTAATAATATTAATTTTTAATATTAAATATTTATGGACATAATATAATATTAATGTCCATAAATAAGTCATAATAAATCAATGTTAAAATTATTCAACATATCAACCCATTACCAGCCCACACAAGGGGTTAAGGCCGTAATCCACCACGCTGGCCCAGTGCGGATTGGTGGACTCCACACACCTTTGAGAACATTATGTAGAACTCTCAGGCATGCAGGTTTCCTCACGAAGTTTTCCTTCACCGTTGAAGCAAGTGCATTATTTTAATTGCATAAAACGCACATAACTTAAATTAGAAATTTGTGCTGGGATTAGAAATCGGCCCCTCGAAAGTGAAGTAGAAGTCCTGCCCACTGGGCTATCACCGTTTCCGCTATGCACGCAAATTAGTACCTACGACTCACTAAAATTATATTATTTGATTGTTCCCATAATGTCACAAAACAAAATAAAAGTCGATCTCTCAATCTCAATCATTAGCATTCATTAAATTGTATGTTTTGAAAACTCATTTACTGTGTAATATCACTTATTTAACAGTATTCTAAATATTATAGCTTTAAATTAATTAATATTAAGAGTTTTGGCAGTTTGTAAATAAAAATAAATTCCATCATGAAGCAGGCATCCTTCAGCTTCCGGGAGTGTGGGAGGTCTCAGTAAGATCTCCAGTACTCTTACTTGTTGTATGGATTTTTAATTTAAGCAAATAATTTTCTTTTATGATTAAAGAAACCTACCAAACACATCTTACTACAGTATAAATGCGAAAGTGGGTTTGTCTTCTCTCGCACACATTGATAACTCATATTTTTTTGCATAAAATCTTAATATATATAAATCTCCTGTCACGATGTTTGTCCGCGATGGACTCCTAAACTACTTAACCGATTTTAAATTAAATTGGCACACCGTGAGCAGTCTGGTCCAACTTAAGAGATAGCATAGCTTAGATCTTTAATTATAGTCGCAATTTCATTTTATTGCAAATTATTTGTCTATAATTAATTGACAGTCACATGCTATATATATATATATATATACTACTATGGCTATGATATAATATGAGGCTTAGCGATACTGAATACATTAAAAACAAAATCAAACGCAGACGAAGTCGCGGGCAACAGCTAGTATAATATAAAAATAAAAAAGGTTTGTCAGAAGTGGGATTCGAACCCACGCCCACAGAAGTGGACTGCGACCTGAACGCAGCGCCTTAGACCGCTCGGCCATCCTGACGTATAGAGAGGATGGCGAATTATACGTATTGATTCCAGTATTTATCCAATACGAAATAGAAAATCAATAGGAAATAGTATAATATGTTATGTTGTTTAATTTTGATTTGATTTAATTTTGTTTATTTATTAGCTTTTCGAAAGAAACAAACAGTACACATAAGAGTAATGCCCTATTTTTATATCACACTATGATATAAAAATAGGGCATTACTCTTATGTGTACGTCAATAGACGAATGAGTAATTTAATTTTCACTTTATTTGTTTTTGACATATATATATCTTTCTAAAAATGCATTTCATTTAATTTGTAAATTAATTAAATGATAAACAATGTTTATTTTTTATTATTATCTAAGGAACGCAAATGGTTTCCACGGAACTTGTAAAAATACCGTCATCATAATGATCATATCAACCGATAGACGTTCACTGCTGGACATAGGTCTCTTGTGGGGTGTTCCTATTTTTTTTTTGTGCCTCTTGGGTCCAGCGGCTACCTGCGACGCGCTTGATGTCGTCTGTCCACCTCGTTGGGGGTCGGTGCGGCACCTTGGACCCCAACTTCCATTCTTTCTCCGAACTATGAGCTACATCGGTAACACTGGTTCTTCTACGGATCTCCTTATTTCTGTTTTGAACACGTAGTGATACTCAGAGCATAGCTCTCTCCATCGCCCGCTTAATGACTCTGAGCTTTCTTACCAGGCCGATATGAACGGTAAAAGCTAGTAAATAAATGAATAGAAAACAATTGAACTCCACATTTTTGGTTACCAGGAGTCCCTGGACAGCGAGGCGAAGTCCCTGAGGAAGCACCTCGAGCTCCAGAAGGCTGAACTGAAGAGCCACTACCAACAGCAGCTGGAGGACGCGGTGCTGGCCAAACTGCAGGAGTTCCAGCGCCAACTCGACTTGGCCGAGCGGGACATGCAGGCGGCCGCGAGGGGTAGAGAGGCTGCTGTCGTGGACAATTTCAACAAACAGATCACCAGGATTGAGGAGCAGTGAGTAGTTCACGCCATCTCCATTGGGGAGTGTGCTCAAGAACTTCCTTTTTTTTTTAAAATATATTAAAAATAATATATTATAAGGTTTTTTTTTTTAAATATTAATTTTATGTTAAATGCATTTGTGTAAACAGTTTATATATTAGTATTTAGTTATTCGTATTCGTATTTCGTATGTTTTTTATATTTTGTACCAGAGCGATAAGGCCGCCCTTTGTATACTGCTTCTGTCTGTTTTTTTTTTTACTTTTAGTGTGCAAATAAAGAGTATACTCTTTATTTGCACACTAAAAGTGTGGTGTGAATAAATAATAATAAGAATGTCTGAGCAATTTACTAGCTCCATTTCAAAGAACACTTTACTATCGTATAATACAAAAAAATAAAAATCTTAAGATACTATTCATATTTATTAAATAGTCTATGATAAAGATAAACAATAAGAAAGCCTTACATAAACATTTGGAACGGCGGTTTCTCCCGCCACCCTTTTTTTCAATTGTGTGCTAAAAAAAATTGATGTTGAGTATTTGATGTTATACCACTAACCATGCGACCGACCTATCATGAATTGCTTCTTCTATAATACTACTATAGCATCCAACAGTTTCGCCATTATTTTTTTAACCTTCATAGACAAGATATTGGCCACAATTAGCTTTCCTTCACAGTGCCAGCTATCGAATTGTGTAATGCTCTCCCTACGAACATACGACATAATCGCTTGATATGTTTTAAAACGAAGTTAAATCTTATTATCTTGCGCAACGACTGGTTTCTTTTCCCGTCTATTAATAATATAACTTATCATAATATATATTATAATTATTTCATATATTTTTCATTGCGTAATTTTTGGTTATGCATTCGTATTTAGTTATTTGAATGTAGGTTTATAATGATTTCACACCACCTATTTGTTCTCGCTCTTGTTGTCTATCCTAAGGTTGCCTGGCAGAGATCGCTTCAAATTCAAATTCATTTATTTCAAGTAGGCCTATTTTATATGCACTTTTGAAACGTCAAGTATGTATGTTTGTAGTGACTCTACCGCCGGTTCGGAAAGCAGATTCTACCGAGAAGAGCCGGCAAGAAACTCAGTAGTTGCTCTTTTCCAACATCAACATTTACAATCATTTTTCTATCTTACGGGAGAGCGAGGCTGGCTGCTTCCAATCTACCTTGTCATTGAGGAATTCATCAAATGTATAGTAACCTCGCTGTACTAGATGCGTTTTTACACATTTTTTAAATGTATGCATTGGTAGGTCAAGAATTTCCTTACCTTTCCTTTCCTTCCTTCTAAGTGATAAGGCCGCCTTTTGTATTCTACTCCAGTTTTAGTGTTCATGTTCATCTCATCTCTTTCATCTCTCTCAATTCATCCTTTATTTTCCTAACTGTGTAGTGGTGGACAAATAAAGATCTTAAATAAAATCTGTCCCGATAGAGAGTGTAAATGGGGCCTGAGATGAGACGCGCTTGCCTAAAAGATGCCTATTCACTCTTGTTTGAAAGATGGAAACGCGTTTCAAACCGCGTTCTCAATACGTATGAGAAAAGCATGAAAATCGCTTCGTGCACGTTTTTGGGATATTGGCCACATAGGGATGAAAATTCGCCCAGTGTCTTGCAGTCTTGCTTGCTTGGTAAATGGTGAAGAGGCCATGAGATCGAATCAGTTGCGTGCATAGAGGATATGCAGGTGATATTATAAAATGAAGAAAATCTACAGTACGAGTTATAAAAGACTTCCCTTAAGTATTTATAACTCTTATTGGGGATTTCCTTCATTTTCAACACGCACGTTTTTTATGCACGTTTCTGATACGTGCTGCTAAGATGTGGAACGCCCTCCCGGCAACTATGTTTCCTGCCACGTATAATTTGAGTACCTTCAAGGCTAGAGTGAATAGGCTTTTTCTAGGCAAGTGTGCTCCAACCTAGACCTCATCATTGCTTTCTAACGGGCATGATTGTCGTCAAACGCTGGTCTATCGTTAATAAATAAAAAAAAAACATTTTGTATCTATGCACGCCCCTGGATGGAATAGTTCCTGAGTGAATGTTGTTCGCAGACACAAGCTCGAGGTGAACGTACTAGAAGAGAAGCAGAGGGAAGAGATCAAGCTGTACAGGTTACAGCTCGCACAGGCTAATGAGAAAATCAGTTTGCTGGAGGTAATATAACTAATTATATATTCCACTTAATGTCCTTCGGAGTACAGTTTCTCATATAAAGTGAGATCCAAAGGCAAAGTGGCATATAGATGGCACTTTCTTTTGATGCGTACATTACATGTAAAATCTACTTAAAACTAAAGCTGCGAGAGTTCCAAACGCGCTCTAGAGCGATAAGGCATAACTTATTTTCAGAAAGATGAAACCTCAGACTTTTAGTAGTTTCTTGTGTGCTTTGAATACCCCGTGACAGCTGAGCAGTACAGATAACTTTGCAATTGAGTTTGCTAGGGGTCAGACAAGGGGATCCTCTGTCGTCCAAACTATTTATAGTTGTCTCTGTAACGGTCTCCACTTTACCAAACTAGATGGCGCCACAAAAATCCTGCATCGCGCTAGCGAAGTGTTTACAAATATTTACTACATATACAACTTGCAAAGATGAATGTCTGGCCCTCGAGCCCGGTCTTCCTAATGTTACGGTCGGTCATATGTCCAGGTACCAATATAGCAGATGGACATGTTGGAGAGATTAAAACTACCGTCAGCAGACCAAGAATTATTAAAAAATCACACAAATAAACTACTTTTGATGCCTGGCTGAAGAAACTGTCTGAGGCTCCTTGCTCGTTCGCGTGACGTGAAGCAAACTTTCAATCAAATAAACATGATATCCCTCGTAGCCTTATGGTGGCGAGCACATGTCTGCATTCGTAATAAACGACCAGTTGCGAGTGAGGGTCGAATAGGGCATAGTGACGAGAAACAAATGGACCGGGTCTCCGTGGATCCTCGCGGCAATGAAGGTGCTCACGCAACGTCTTCTTAAAAGTCTCTTTAAATTTTGGTCCTTCGAGCCGGATCCAATAATTATTTTTGTTTTCCCTTCAGAATAAGCTGGAGACGTACCGGCGCCGCAGGGGCCAGATCGCGTCGCAACTGCACTCCGTCATGGAGTCCCAGTGGCGGCAGGCGCTGCTCATACTCACCAACGGGCACGCCGGCCTCCGCACTGCGCCGCCCAGCCTCGACAACACCGCGCCCGACTCTGGTGAGTGGTCACCGGCACGACTCTGGTGAGTGGTCACCGGCACGACTCTGGTGAGTGGTCACCGGCACGACTCTGGTGAGTGGTCACCGGCACGAGTCTGGTGAGTGGTCACCGGCACGAGTCTGGTGGGTCGTCACCGGCATGAGTCTAGTGAGTGGTCACCGGCACGAGTCTGGTGAGTGGTCACCGGCACTTGCTAATGACGCGCACAGGCGCCGCAGAGGAGTGCCTAGTGTGAGATTTTCTACATATTCGATCGTGTGTAAGATAACTACTATTTGTATGGAATTGAAAAAGCGCCATCTAGTTGTGATTCGTGCACATGCAAGACTTCATCATCATATCAAACGATAGATGGTGCCGCTTGGGTCCAGCGGCTACCTGCGACGCCCTCTATGTCGTCTGTCCACCTCGTTGGGTTAGGTTAGGTTAGCCCCGAACTGCGCTTAACAGTGCGGGGCTGTTATCCCAGCACCTTGGGACCCCAACGTCCATCCCTTCTCCGAACTATACGCTACGTCAGTAGCACTGGTTCTTAAGACTACGGATCTCCTCTCTGATTTGATCACGCAGAGATAATCCGAGCATAGCTCTCTCCAGCGCCCGCTGAGTGACTGAGCTTTGTTATGAGGCCATGCAAGACTTCATCATTTGTTACTATCAACCCTTCCCTCTCAACGACTTATTTCGCTTTCCCTCTTCAAACCCCAGTGGGCTAGTGAGGGCTCTATGTGCTACGTTGTTGCAGTGGCGACGCCCGTGCCGCCGGAGGCGTGCGGCAAGGCGGGCGCACTCTCACTGCCGGGCGAGGCACGCGCGCGCCGCGAGCCGCAATTTGACAACCTCAGCGACCACGAACTACAGCAATACGTCAAACTGGTGAGCATCCAAGAGCCTGCATAGCTTGCAAAATTGCAAAATTTTCAAAAATGATCACCATATATAAACTTGTAACCGAATTACGAAATACTGTGAGTAAGTATATTTTATAAGGAAATTTGGGAATGGATCATTTCTGAATCTCTTCTGGTCTGGTCTGGTGGGAGGTTTCTGCCGTGGCTAGTTACCATAGATAGATTTCCGAAGATGTGCCGCGAAGTGATTTAGCGTTCCGGTACGATGTCGCGTGGAAACCGATTAGGGCTATGGGTTTAAAATAACAGCCTAACCTAACAGGTCAGCCCGCTACAACTTTCGACTAACTACCGACAATGTGTCCCAACAGCACACAAACACACAACCAACAGCGTCTTCACCGGCTAAGACGAGGGCCCCGATTTCTGACGTCATCCGGACGTGGATCCTTACCACGGTCACGGGGGCGTTCGGACTAAAGTCCACCAACACTCAGATTAACGTCGAACCGAGCCGAGGTCCGAGCCCTCGCAGGAGGCACCCTCGGGTCGACGTCTCCCACCTCCTCCCCGATGTCGACGAGCCCTGGGGCTCTTCTCATGGCGAGCTTTCGCGCTCGCCCCACTCCCCCGGTGACGCCGTAGCAACCCCTCAGGTGGTTATCGGCAAGTGTCCATCCGAAAATCGAATCAAAAAATCATTTTAGACTGCATCATCACTTACCACCAGGTGAGATTGCAGTCAAGGGCAAACTTGTAGGGTAATAAAAAAAAAAAATGTGTTTAAGTGCCTGGGTGTTTATCCGTGTATTATAAGTATTTATGTATATTATTCATAAAAATATACATCAGTCATTTTAGCACCCATAAAACAAGTAGGTCTATAACATATTTGACTTTGTCTTTAAACCACAACATGAAATAATTTCAGCTACTTACGAAGCCACCGAGATTCGACACGGATTCGCCCCCCGACCCCCGGGACTCCAGACCCCTGGACGAGGAGCCCACTAGTGACCGACCCGACAAACAGGATCGGCGGGATAAAGTCAGGAGGAGTCTGCATCCAGGAAAACCACCGTGGAAATCATAGTGAATGGTCTGGATTCTTGCATCCATAAATTAACCATTAAACCCAGTTTTCACTGAAAGGAGTGGCGATATACAGGAATAGATATATGTTGGCTTTTGGTGATCATCAAGCGAAAAGGTCTTCGGAAAGTCCGTGAACGCTATTTTAGGCCGATTTTTTAGAAGCTAACAGTTTTGGGGAGCCTAGTCCAGTTACCTTATGTGAAATATGTTGTGAAAATTAATTTGAATGTGTCCAAAGAACTAGGTTTTCTTGGCAAAATAAAGCGGTGTGTGGAACTCGTAAGGTTCAGTCAGCGTTTGCAATGTAAGCGCACAAAATATCGTTAGGTTAGGTTGTCAGAGATTATAAAGGTAATTCAATGATTTGCAATCTGATGTACATCGCAAATCTTTGAATTTCTTTGCTTTTCTCAACTACAATATGCATAATATATAAACATTCCTCGTGAATCATTCTATCTGTTGCTGCAAACTGCATTAAAATCAGGTCCATAGTTTGAAAGATCTACGCGTACAAACATCAGGAGCGACTTTGTTTTATGCTATGTACTAAAAAAAACCCAGTTAATTCTGGAATGTTTTAATACTCGTAGTACAATAAATACATCGTTTTCAAAAAAATTCAAAATTCAAAATTCATTTATTTCAAGTAGGCCTAATATAAGCACTTTTGAAACGTCAAGTCTGTCTGTTTGTAGTGATTCTACCACCGGTTCGGAAGGCATATTCTACCGAGAAGAAGCCGGCAAGAAACTCAGCAGTTGCTCTTTTCCAACATCAACAATTTACATTTTGCATTTTAACATTCATTTTTCTATCTTGTGAGAGCTGAAAGCGGAGCCGGATGCTTCCAAGCAACCTTGTCATTAAAAAATTCATCAATTGTATAGTAACCTCGCTGTAATAAATGTGTTTTAACAAATTCTTTAAACTTGTGCATTGGCAGGTCCAAAATCACCTTAGGAATCATATTATAAAAGCGTATACTCAATCCCACAAATGATCTCTGTACCTTACGCAGACGATATGCAGATGACATCGTATATGCAATAGAAACATTTCGCCACAATATGAGTTAAGATATATAATAATATAAGGACGTTTTATAGGCTTATATTTATTTATGTAGTGTTAGTGAGATCGTTTATGTAAAGCATTCCATTATAGTGTTAAATAAATTTTTTATCATATATAATTTTCGTTTCTTGAAACAAACACAAATCCCTCATCATCAATCTATTTCCGTCTAACTACAGAGCACGGGTTTCCTCTCAGAATGAGAAGGGTTATGCCGTAGTCCACCACGCTGTCCCATTACGGTTTATGAACTTTACAAGCCCTTCAAAACATTATGGATTAAGACATAAAAGGTTTCCTCACGAACTTTTCCATCACCGTTAAAGAAAGTGATATTTTTTGAGCTTGCCGGGAATCGAATTCGGTCCCCCGGAAGAGGCGGCCGAAGCTCTAACCACTAAGCCATCACCGCTTCCATACACCTTACGATATTCACATTACTTTAAAAAAAGATGGACGCGGTACGAGTTTCAAATAAAAAAATATCATTTAGTAAATATAACGATTTATTAAACGGTAAATGCAAAAATTAATATACACGATACAATCTTTGATACACTCGTTAATGGCTTCAATAGGAATAACTATACAAAACACTACGCTTAATTATATAATATAATAATCACATTGTTTAACGGAGGCAAGTATAATAATCATTAAAAACATGGAAATATACATTTTAGGAACAACATATATATACAGAAAAATTAATATACATTCTAGAGAATAACTTATGATTTAATATTTAAAGCGAATATGTGCATTTACTCAGAATATAAATTATTCAACACTAAAATAAAAGTCAAGTAAATAATTAGGTCTTGTTTAGGAAAATTACATAATATACCCATCGATCAATTAATACTTAGATACGTACTCTACTTAGGTAGGTAGCTAGGCAGTATTTATTTTACCTCTATTGTTCTAAACGTTTACCATAAATTGGGGAAAATGGGAAAGTTTGTGAGCTGGCAACATTCCGCGGGTGTGAAGTGAGACGTGCTTGGGGCATTATTTAATATGGCAGGTATTCAATAATGGCAAAATGTAAGTAGTGACAGTACTCTTTGCAAAACGTCGTATGCATCGAACTTGCACTAGGAAATCGAGTCTTAACGCTTAAGCAATACGGTTGGGTTTTGTGAAATGGCTATAGTACGCGTTTAGGATAGAAATTTGTATGTGATGTTGTATCTACTATTAGTTGATCGTTGAATAAATGCATTGAGTAATAATGTAGTACATAGAATAGGCGACGTCGGATGGTAATATATGGTGTTACAATTAGCAGTCCAAGGTAGAGTGTGCTTGTCTATAACTAGAATGCCTAATCACTTTAGATATTAACGTACAACTATATTATGGGTGGTAGGGAAAACGGATAACGGAAAGGTATTCCAGATCTTATAAAGAGGCCTTCCTGTAAGTTTTTCATTATTACTCAATGGATAAATCTATGCTTCTTATATTATTATAGTCGATATTATTGAGGAAAAAGAATGCGGTTATATGACAAAGATCAGAGTCCTAGCCTTAATGGACCTTAATACACAGTAAAATAAAAATTGTAATTATACACACGAAATTTGTTTTGTGATGTCTTTGACACATCTTAATACAAGAACTGTCAACAAAAAGTATTATCATAGCATAGATACCCCTTAGTAAGAGAATCGCACGCGCTTAATCGCAGAGACGTTTGAGATTACCGGATTAATAAAACTTCAACGTAAAATCTACTTAATGCCAATGCATTAGAATCGTAAACTTTTTGCTACTGATTTTTGTATTACAAATGTTTTGCCAAGAGCGCTGGCAATAGAAATTTAGACGAATGGTTTTAAAAAAACTTAATAGATTCCATTTTACTACGTTGTTACTATCATTAGCAATACAGTCATTTACAGTAAAATAGACCTCAAGAGCCTCATTTTAAGGTGTATTTTCTATACTGCTGATTTTTATTTTCTATTTAATTTTTTTTTTATGGATGTTATATTTTAATACTTATTATCGTATTCCGGTCTAAGAGGAATCCAAAAATCAAATATCATACAAATTGGTCTAGCCGTTCTTGAGTTATAAATGGTGTAACTAACACAACTTTCTTTTATATATATAAGATTTGCTAAGCCTGCAGAACTGTAGACGGAATTAAGCTTTAAAACTAAGGTAATTAAGGTCATTATTACTCTGACGAATAATATGCGATTGCGTGTTTTCAATTATTTTACTAAGTGGTACATATAAATCAAGATAACACTGCAAAATCAAAATTCATATTTTTTAGATAATTCTTCAAACAGATTATTATAGAAAAATAGACATTTATTAATTTTATACAACAACAATTTGATATATTTTTGTAATTTATTCTGCAAGATAAGCTACATTTATTTAATAATTACAATTTGACAACAAATCTATCTGATATAAAACAGTAGGTAAATTATAATACATTTCTGATAAAAAAATCATCATATGTCTTTACTCATAATTAAGCTGTATTTTATTCTGTTGTATGAACGCGCTAAACTCTGGAACACTGTCGGATTTGAAAAATACTTTATGCATTTGATGGTTCAACTATTGAGGAAGTGTTTAAGGCTACTTAACATAACGTTACAACACTAAGTAGCCGAGCAAGCTAAGTAAAAGGGCGGGCGATGCGACGCGGTGGGTCAGCGTATATTTTGCAGAACAGCAGATGAAAGTTTCCCAGGTAACCATAAATAATCTTATCAATGATGGGCTTATCCTGCCTAGCATAGGTCTTTTGTTTTTTTTATTCTACTACAAGTTAGCCTTTGACTGCGATCTCACCTGGTGGGACGTGATGATGCAGTCTAACATGGTAGCGGGCTAACCTGTTAGAGAGTATGGTAGTCATACCCCAAATCGGTTTCTATGCGACATCGCACCGGAACACTAAATCGCTTAGCGGCACGTCTTTGTCGGTAGGGTGGTAACTAGCCACGGCCAAAGCCCACCAAAGGAAATTAAGAAATTACAAATTCCCAAATTGCCCCAGCCGGAAATCGAACCCCTACCTAAATTCACAGCGCTTACCGTTGCGCCGGGGAGGTGTATTGGCTACCAGAAACCACTGTCAGGCTTACTTGTAATGGGATTGGCAATAGTTTGTGCACTTAATACATGCACAGAAGCACTGCCTACCCTAAAAAAATTATATCCCTCGTAAAGTAGGAGCATTTTTCCATTTTCTGCCAAGTTTTTTGAATTACGCCCAATTATTATTTTTTGGCCACATAACCTCCGAGACTTGGGCAGGACGGAGATTATGTGGGACTCCCCCCTCTAAAGGGGTATACCCTAACTAAAAACCACCACGGCGTGCCCCTCTTTTTGGCTTTGTTAGACGCCCGGGGAACCCGTTGCATACCTCCCGGATGAGATGCCCTCGGGGGATGTGATGGCTCTGAGATGAGGCTCGGGGCCCTCAGGCCAGCGCGGAGGCGGGCAGCGAGCTGTGTTTGGGCTTGGCCTTGTGCACGAACACCTTGATGCAGCCGTTGAAGTCCGCGCTCACCAGCACGTGGCCCGTCTGCGACGACGCCACCATGCCGCCCTCCGCCGCCTTCTGTGAGAGACGGTGAACAATGATTAATACTAGCAGAATTAATGCGTGGATGATGAATTCAATGGATTATTATATAAACAAAAAGTGAATCCGGTTCCGCTTTTATCTCTCACAAGATAGAAAAATGAGTGTTAAAATGTAAAATGTAAACGTATTGGAAAAGAGCTACTGCTGAGTTTCTTGCCGGCTTCTTCTCGGTAGAATCTGCCTTCCGAACCTTATATTAGGCCTACTTGAAATAAATGAATTTTGAATTTATGTATGTTTAAAAACAGTCGACTTACAAGAAATGGTCATAAATTAGTGACATCTGCATATCGTCTGCGAAAGGTGCAGAAGTCATTTGTGGATTTGTGTCGCTTTTATAATATGATTCCTAAGGTAATTTTGGACCTACCAATGCATAAGTTTAAAGAATATGTTAAAACACATTTATTACAGCGAGGTTACTATACAATTGATGAATTTCTTAATGACAAGGTTGCTTGGAAGCATCCAGCGGCTCCGCTTTCATCTCTCACAAGATAGAAAAATGAATTTTTAAATGTAAATTGTTTATATTAGAAAAGAGCAACTGCTGAGTTTCTTGCCCACTTCTTCTCGGTAGAATCTGCCTTCCGAACCGGTGGTAGAGTCACTACAAACAGATAGACTTGACGTTTCAAAAGTGCTTATATTAGGCCTACTTGAAATAGATGAATTTTGTTTTTTTTTATTCGGTAGGGACACTAACTACCACAACTTTCATAATCTCTTTTGTCATAGAACAAAGGATTTTTGAGCTTATAGACTGCTCCAAAGTGTAATGTCAAACATGTATACCTAAACTGCACACATTACTTTGCATACATAGCAACATTATAAACTTGCATGCAGTAATTATAAATTTTATTTTAAATGTCTTTTTGTTAAAATCTCTCACTATTTGCTCGTTGTGTAATTTTTCCTGTATAATTGAGGAAGGCTGACTATTGAAACACAGTTTATACTAGTTCAGTAAGCGATGAACAATTGGATTGTTTTACAATTACACATTTGCAATGTCAAATGTACTAGGTAGGTACATAACTATAACCTATAAATATTATACATCTAAATAGTTTGTGAATTATAACTCATTTGTAGTTGCTTTGTGCACAGTATGTAAATCTGTATGTAATCAAACAATCGTGTTTATTAATTTACGCGAGATGTCGGATGTTAAAATTGTAATAGTAGGTTTAAAAGTTATTGATTAATTTAAAGTTACTAAACTGTGTCAAAATTATCGTCCAATCAGAGTTGAGGGTAGGCCTAGGCGAAGTCGAGCCGCCATCTTGAGTGTCGTGTAGCCGACAAGCTGGTTTGTGCAACATGATTTTTGAATCGAGGTGAATCATTGCGGGTCCTGAACTAATCTTTAGAATAGTGGAGAGAAGGTGGTGTCGCGAACCCGCTGCTCTGTTTAGTACTTCAATTTCATATAGTGCAAGATTGCAACTGCAGAATTAAATTGTATGAAACGGTGAACATTGTTTAGTGCTTGTATTTAACTCTAATGACGCCCACTAGAACTGTAACGATGTCGACTAGAATCGCCTTTCTCCGACAAATATATAAATAAGGTTAAGTGGACTTTAGAGAAAATAAAAACAAGGACCGATCGCAATGACACAGGGGGCCAATTCAATAGCTATTTCATATTTTTGGCCTGAGTGGGACAAGAATCTTTAAAATGTTTGTCTGCCAAAAACTTACCACTTCATCCTTCTCGTCCGGCGTCTTACTTCCCGCGTTCATTTTCTCCTCCCGGTCGGTGATCATGCGGATCATGTGGTCGGGGTTGGGAGCGAACACCGCGCAAGTCACCACCGCGTTATGCGCCTTTATCCCCTCCCAGAAGTCGTTCCTGTCCCTCCTCACTGACGTGAACTTCGAATAATCATGACAGGTCTTCCATATATAAATACACTGGTTTTCCGAACCGCTAACTATATATTTCCCATCGTGAGAGAAACTGGCTTTAATTTGGCTGGAAACGTTCACGTAGCCTTTGTATTTGCAGGATAAGTTTAGGTCTCGCAAATCGTAAAGCCTTATTCTGCTGTCGTTCGAGGTAATGAGTATTTTGTCGTCGTTGGGCATAGGTTCGATGCCGCTGATTTTCCTGCCGGTGGAGTTCTTCCCCCGGGTGGAGCGCACGTCGATCTGCGTGTGGTATTTGAGCTGGTCCGTGGTGTAGAAGATGCAGCGGCCGTCGTAGGTGCCGACGACCGCGAACTTGCCGTTCTGGCAGAAGTTGGCTGCCGTTATTAGTTTAGTTTTGCCGTCCACTTCATTCCATACCGCTACCTGAAGGACATTCACCTTGTTATATTTTTTTGAGATTAAAGGTACAAAATCAGATATAGAATTCATTCTCCGGAACCAATATCCGTACAAATGTGATACTACTGAATATAAAAGGTTTGGTGGTCCGTTACCTCTCCAGCCAGGTGAGGACGCTTTTCTCGAGGACTGACCAGGTCAGACTAGCCCGGGCGATCAAGAACTGCAAGGCTATTCTGAATAAAGCCAGCTCGATATCGAAGCTCGCTAAGTGAGAAAGATCATCAACCGTGTCGAAAGCGATCTTACATAACCTTGATATGATATTCTCTAAACACCTGGCACGCACTTGCAAAGTGAAGTGAGTTTCGAATTCGAAGCTCGAACAAATAGAGATGGGCTTAGTTGTAATAAACGAATCGGTAAAATATTAAAGCCTTCTTTTATAAAAACACGGAGACATTTCTTATAAATTAAAATTTTCTCATTCTTACTCCATTAACCCGGTGACCCGGCGCACGTATTACTCAGGGTGGGTTTGCTTTAGCCGCCATCCACTAACAGAAATACGGCCGTGTGTCAAAGCATTCCCATGACTGTGCCATCTGTCTAAGGATTTGGGGACTGCCATAGAAGTGAAAACGAAATCTATGTACATATAAACGCATACATATCGCTCATGGAAAGCGTTTACTGACGATGACGCGAGTTCCACGTTCACCCAAAAAGTTCAAAGCTTCTTTAAGCTTTCACTTTAACAGCCACAAGCCTCGGGGTGGCTGGCGCTAGAAGCGTTAAAGGTATGATCTGAGGGCAGTTGCGTGTGCTCAGCAGTCCGAGTAAAGCCTTAGGGGTTGCGGGCGCTAGAAGTGTCGAGGGTCTGTTCGGAGCGGAGTGGCGGGTGCTCAGCTGTAAGGGTCAGGCGTACCTTCTTGTCGGGGATGTCCCACAGGCGCAGCTTGCCGTCCAGGCTGCCGGACAGGAAGTAGCGGTCGTCGCGCGGGTGGAACACGATGGCCGTCACGAAGTCGATGTGCTGGAAGCAGCACAGACACTCGCCGATCGAGATGTGCCACAGCCTGCGAGCGACAGTTATGCCGTTTTCACTATACCTAGGAATCGCCTTAATCGAACGCCTAGTGATCTAGGTGATTCCTAGAGAAGAAATACGTTTCACAAACTGTTATGTGATGTCTAACGACGAGCGCCGTCTAAAGTTAGGACACCGATTTGGTGGAACGCATAGTTTAGGGGACTCGTAAACTGACACTTGACAGACGAACATGATATAAATTCGGTTATTTTATTATAACTTTGAAACCAATAAAAATGATAAATGAAAAATGTGATAATATAAACACGAAATACCACACTTTGTCACTTTATTCGTTACCTAGGTTCGCGTAGTTATATGCTTAAATGATACTGCTACATATTCATACTATGCATAAGTAAACAATTCGAATATTTTGAATTAGTTTGTATGGAAAAATAAGGCTTCTTCTGATATAATAAATTAACAGGGTGATTCCTTATAAAATATACTCATGCGCCCTTCAACAATATTTCGTAATTCGGTTACCCGTTGTATATCAGCTAATACTTTACAATATCACAAGTTTTGTTTTCGCAACACCCATACTTGTTTTTTCTCGCACGTCCCAAGGTTGGCTGGTAGAAAATGCTTTAGCATAAGTCCAACTTTTGACTTAAAAAAAACATTTATAGATAAGAAGCTAAGGGGGCTAGGTATGTGTTATTTTGATTTTGTTTTTTGATGTTGCATTAAATTGAGTCGTAGATCTAAAAAAAATTAAAGTATTCAGTATCGCTAAGCCTTAAATGAGGGGTTTAATGCTGTCCGCTGAGGAGTTCTGTCCTCTATCTCCAACCGCAGTTTGGGCAAAATTAAACACATATTATAACCTCTATAGTACAAAAAAAATGTTTTATATCGGTTAAAATTTGTCGGAGTTATGGTGTAAAATCGTCAAACACTCATCCCCTCTCTCAAAGGAACCGAGCTTAATGTCGGGATAAAAAGTATCCTATATTATTTCTAATACCTTCAGGAATATGTGTACAAAGTTTCATGATGATCGGTTCAGTAGTTTTTACGTGAAAGCGTAACAAACAAACTTACATTCACATTTATAATATTAGTAGGATTATAAGTCCACCAGTATAAGTTACTTTTTATATGTCTGTCTCTTGGATTACCACTGCACCAACCTTGGTGAAATTTGTTCACCAAGTTGTTCAGAATAAAAATACCCTACGCTCGTCAAAATATTCGAGACTATAACATAAAATATAAGTCATGCTAACCTGACAGTCTTGTCCATAGAGCTAGACAGAATGAAGTAATTCTTCGACCACGAGACGTCCAGAAGATCAGAAGTGTGTCCGGAGTACACGCAGAATGGTTTGGGACAGAAGGGCGCTGCTGGGCCCAGGGGGGGTTCTTCTGGGGAGGGGGGAGGAGGCGCGAGAGGCGCGAGGGACTCTTGGGAAGGGGTGGGGGAAGATTTCTTTTCGGCGTTGTATTTTGTGCGCATGTCCTGTTGATAAGTACATGTCTTAATACTTTTTACAACTTATGTGGGTAGACCAGCGACTGCAACGATTTTGTATCTGAGTATCAGAATACTCATATACAAACGCGTCAAAAATAGCTATATAATGTTGTGTTTAAAAGCACAATTTCAGCACAAGGAGTGACAGTTGAAACTTCGCGTCGTAAAGTAAGATCTAAGTTCAGAACTTGTTTTAGAACTTTAGCAATATGGTTTGTTTATGTGAAATGTTTCAAGTGTCAAACTTGCACGCGATAAGTGTAAGTCGATTGATGGGATAGACTAATGCTCGATTTCGCTTACCTGGGCATCGCTTTAATCGAATGCCTATGAAGATGTCTATAGAAAAATACATTTCATTAGGTGATAGCTATGGGTGAACGTTAAATGTATGCTTAGGAATCTCTTTAGGTTAACTTTACGTATTAACGGTACCGTTACTTATTGAGGCATTGTCTTGTATGTCGTTAGTGAAAACAGGCTTAAAACTACTAAGGATATTACTGAAGCTCGGATTTAAAGGAAGATAAATTGGGTACGGGAAAAAATTGAAGACAAGAAAAATGGAATCAAGTATTAAATAAATTATTAGAAAAGAATTATATGTTTAGGGCATTAGAGATAACTAAATATAAATATTATTAAAAACGTAAATGTAAATATTAGTGCGAGAATGTGTTTGTTCTTCATTTACTAACTAAGTAATGAAATAACTTGATGTTTTGCACAGATTCAGTTAAAAAGACGGAGACTAACATACGCTACTTTTAAAAAAAAAAAAAAACAAACAGCCTGTACACTAAAGCGCACAAAATCACTAGATGGTAATCACGGTGTGTGGGTCAAAATAGAAGCATTTCAACAGCAAATTCGTAACGAAATGTATCGTTCAAGTGATGCTGATCGCGTGTCTCACGTGGAACATGTGGTAGGCGTCGCGCGTGACCCATATCCGCAGCAGCTTGTCCTGTCCCGCCGTGGCCAGCAGCCGCCCGCACACGCTGAACTTGCAGCACCACAGCGCGCCCGAGTGCCCCGACCCCATCTCCTGCGAGAGCAACACGTTACAGCCGCGACACGCGCACAACACACCAAACGTCACGACAGACAACACGGAAATACACACTGGTGACGGTTAGATCAGTTCGCCTCCAGATCTCTACGTTGGAAAGTAAGAAATGATTAAAATTCACAAATTTTATGATAGACTTGCGCTTGGCTACTATCATGCCTTATGTAGAGCAATGGAAAATGCCTATTCACTTTTGCCTTGGAAGCATTCAGGTTTAATTAATCACGAAGCACCGAAGCCGGAAGAGCGTTCCAAACTTTAGAGGTACGTATCAGAAACGTAGATGAAAAGCGTACGTGTTGCCTTTATGTCGACCACATAAGGATGCCATATCATGATAAAGTGTAAGAAGCTATACCGGCTTGAAATAGTTTTGTTAAGGATTCCAAGTTTTTTAGCAGCAGTTTTGGCCCTATACTCGATCTTTTCCCGATTATATTTTAAATATGGCTTATATCTCTAGTATGTGATTAGAGTTCCTTTCGAATGTCAAAAATTATAATGTAGGTAGGAGAACGGATTTTTGTGACAGAACACGCCGGGAAAATACTACTGCCATGCTTATTTCCACCAAGCAGAAATGCTGTATTCCGATCTGAATAGTGTGATTGCTGATATTATTACATACACCTATCTGTTTGGTCCAGCTATTCATCATATCCACCCATTACCGGCCCAGTACAGGGCACGGGTCTCCTCCCACAATGAGAAGGGTATAGGCTGTAGTCCACTACGCTGGCCCAGTGCGGATTGGTGGACTTCAAATGCCTTAGAGAACTGGTGGACTGGACTTCAAGTGCACTTGATGGCGCTAAGATAGATCTATGTGCAACAACGGATGCCCACACACTAAAAACAGCTGGATAGTACTTTCAGCATAGTAAATGCATACCTGAACGTATCTGACACATCCGTCGAAGTCGTAAGGCCCTTTGTGCGAGTTGGAAGCCTTTAGTTTAATATTGTGCTCTCCGCGAACGTCGTCCACTATGTCCGCAACATCTTCCTTATGCCGCGCGTGCGATACTTCCTGAGCGAGGGATTTGGCCGCGTCCACCGTCTTCTTCACGGTGCTTCCGAAGAAGCGTTTTAATCTATGAAATGATTTTGGTGATATCAATATGGATGTTACTTGAACGAGGAATTCAAACCAGGAAGCAGCCCAAGATTCTGTCTATTGTTTAATGGTGTCATCAAATATATTTTGTCAATTTAAAAATCTGCGGAGTTTAGACATTCCCAATACCAAGTCTCGTTAACATAAACAATATGACTTACATACTCAATGTATGCGTTTTATTTTATTTTATAGTACCTGTTTTTTACAATCTGGCTGACCTTCGCAAAAGTGAAAAACCGGTATTAAATCATACAACTGTATGTGTTACTCATGAGTAGGTGCTCTAAAGTTTGGTTATTGTCAGAAAATCACACAAAACTGTTTAGTAAATAAGCATTTAAGCAAGGAACTAAATTACATTTTTAATATACAAACCAAAGATAAATTAACCAAACAAATACAACTCAAACCTGTAACTCTTTAGTCTATATTTTAATACCTTATTAAGAGCTCAAAAAGCAGTTATTTTTATAGATCTTGCTCTTAGAATCCATAATAACACCAACTTTAAAATCTCTATATATATTTTTTTGGGATAGAAAAACCAAATTACTGGATCTGTCAATAAAGATTATTTCAATATTTCCGAACGCAAAACACTGGCATGTAAATAAAAAGATAACAAAATATTAGATATGGAGTGGCAAATGAAAACCACAAGCCTTAGATCAAATACCTGTTTAGTTAGATACGTTGGCGTAGATAAATGGTCAACAACACGTTAAGAACACCTGGCTAATTGCCTTAATTTCTCCTTATCATCCAAATGGGATGGCTTTTGTGAGGGACAAAAAGTTTTAAAACTGAACAGCGTATCAAAAATACTAGAGGAATTTTAAGCTAAAATGGGAAAGTAGTGTCCTAAGATCTCTCAGGTTCTAGTTCAAGAAGACTTTAAGCTTCTTTAAGAAGAGCAGAGCATAATAAAGGTTACTTTGCAATCTTTAAAACTTCAGAGCGACTTTATTTTTTTTTTTTACTTCTGAGTGTGAGAAAATACAATTAGTTTATTATAGGCCTATTTTACAGGTTCTACCAAAAGTCATCATGCTGCTAGCTTTGTATCCGTAACATCTAACTAAACAGGTAAAAAATGTTCAACGCAAGCGTTAGTTTTTCGCAACACAGCGGTCACCTGACGTTTATGTTGTCTTGGGAATGACACTTCACTAGTTCGGCTCGCATCACTCTAAATTAATGAATTCAGAGGTTAAAACTAGGGATTTGAACTTAACTTTGGCGTAATTGTTGAGATCCTAACTTATTTTCCATATTCTTCATACGACATTTTTTATACTCAGAACTCAGAACTCTGAACCGAAGCGCAGAATTTCTGTTTGCCCTATCCCTGTGTCATAACAAAGATAAGAACAATCCTTGGAAATCCGTTTATTCTGTCATAGTAGGGAAATATATCCAGACTGTTAGGCGGGGCTCAGAACCCGCTTAAATTGCCGTTAAATTTTTGCCAGTAAGCTATTTTAAATATTTTTATTTCTTTATTTCACTGGTTAATTCATTCAATGTTTTATAAGGAGTCTAAATGATATTGGTTACCGGTATGCTTAATATTTAAAAACATTAAATTATCCTTAATAAAACGGTATATGCTGCAATTAAAAAAAAAAGGTTTACTTATAATCATCACGTGAATCTATATATATAAAAATGTTACGTTGGTTTGTGTGCTTCAAAAACTCAAAAAGTTCTGCACCGATTGGGCTGTAATTTTAGCATGATATATAATACGCATCAAGGATTGTTTTTATCGATTTTTCTCAACCATTCAATCACAATGTGCCACACCGAAGCTTGGCAGGGTACAGCTAGTATCATATAAATTTACATCTAAATACATTTTAAAACCTGAAATATTTTCTTGACACTATTTGAATTGATCCCCGTTTAATAACAATGTGTATGTAAAAAAACAAAATGTGACAGAAAAGATGTCCGGTTTTGTTTAAACTTCTAGTTATCTGATTTTAAAATATTGAATGTAACTTAAGATATGTACATTCTTAAGATATTTATGCCTGTCTTCACAATCAAGAAACAAGGCTATACCTTAATGGATACGCCTAATCGAAGGAGATTCGTAGCATACATCAACTTTTCACCAATAGTTATCTACTAAGAGTTGGTGAAACGTTTTTTTCTATGGACATCGCCTTAATCATTAGGCATCCAATTTAGGTGATTCTTCGGTTTGGTGAAAACGGGCATTAGTGACTTTTATTGCTGGGCCTCTGCATTTTGGACCGCTAGGACACACTTTGGCTTTCTCACTATCACTAGTGAACGAAAAAAGGTTACCGATTCGCGGCTAAGAACAGTTATGACAGTTATGACACTTTGTCAGAACTGTCTGCATGTCTGTAATGTTATTGATCGAAGACAGTGATGATAATGTGCTTACTTGTCAGTCTTCCTCTTAATGGCGGTGGTTTGTCTGTCCGTGCCTTCTTTCTTAGTTTCCTTCGCCTCGTCTTCGGCTCCGCCGGCGCAAACGCTTTCACTCTCCTCGTCTGTCTCTCTGTAATTGTTACCAGATAAAAAACTCATTAGTTGCTTATATACGCAAACTTAGACAAGCATCAATTAAAATAAAGCTTCGTTTTTAAATATAAGTAAAAAAATTAAAATGGCCTTTACACTAGCACAGTGCGAGGCTTCGTTGCTCGCAATTGTAGTCTAATGATACACGACACAGATAAATAAGACTTATAGTCCTTGTCATAAAAATCAAGTTCGTATACGCTTCTGCAGTTTTTGGCTATACGTTTGAAATTAAATTATTATAAAATTGTATTGATATTCGAAACGACTTTACAATTGCGAGCGTACGGTTCTTCTGCTAATGGTACGAGGCTCTAGAGGATATGCACATGGTATGCAGATGATATAAAATTAACAAAATCTCCAGTACGAGTTATAAATACTTAGGGGTAAGACTTTTATAACTCTAACAATGTCTATCCTTAAGTTTTTTATAACTAGTACTGGAGATTTTCTTCATTTTACATAATCTGTATACAGTGTGCATACCCTCTATGCACGCCACTGGGTTCAGTGTGACGTAATAACAATTTAAGCTATAGTCTAATACAAATTCTAAATTATTAATCATAATTGTACAACACATGACCAGTTACCACCACATCAAAATCGGACAACACAAAAAGCTAAACAACTGTCCAAAAACACAACAACACATAAAAGCAGAGATGTTATAAGTTAAAGAGGTGAATAGTATGCGCTGTGCGCTAATTAGCCAACCTGAACTCAGACTACTTTGCATACACGGGTTAGAACAAGATTTTTTTTTTAATCTGTATTATTTTTATCTCTTTTTTTTCTTTTTTGATGGCCGATTGGCGCAGTGGGCAGCGACCCTGCTTTCCGAGTCCAAGGCCGTGGGTTCGATTCCCACAACTGGACAATATTTGTGTGATGAACATGAATGTTTTTCAGTGTCTGGGTGTTTATCTATATATTATAAGTATTTATGTATATTGTTTGTTTGTTTTGTTAATTGTTGATGTTGGAAAAGAGCAACTGCTGAGTTTCTTGCCGGCTTCTTCTCGGTAGAATCTGCCTTCCGAACCGGTGGTAGAATCACTACAAACAGACAGACTTGACGTTTCAAAAGTGCTTATATTAGGCCTACTTGAAATAAATGAATTTTGAATTTGAATTTGAATTTATTATTCATCAGTTATCTTAGTACCCATAACACAAGCTACGCTTACTTTGGGACTAGATGGCGATGTGTGTATTGTCGAAGTATATTTATTTATTTATTTATCTCTTCATTCGTTTGAATAACTTAATTGTGGGTTAAGTATTTGTCAAGTTATTAAAAGTCTTTCACTTTCTGAGCTTTATAAATAAATTATAAATAAATATACTACGCCAATTCACACATCGTCATCTAGCCCCAAAGTAAGCGTAGCTTGTGTTATGGGTACTTAGATGACTGATGAATATTTTTATGAATAATATACATAAATACTTATAACATACATATAAACACCCAGACACTGAAAAACATTCATGTTCATCACACAAACATTTTCCAGTTATGGGAATCGATCCCGCGGCTTTGTACTCAGGAGAGCAGGGTCGCTGCCCACTGCGCCAATCGGCCGGCAATGTATGGCCGTATGAATTAATTGTAACAATACTAAATATGTGTAACAATAAATGCGTTGTAACCATAAAAGTCCGCTTTTATGGTAAATATGGTAGGAATGGGACAATGATATTACCAACGTTAGACGACCAAGTACCGGATGTCGATATTCACACCACACTGGTTATTTATATAGGCCTTAACGTAAGATTGTATTTTTCCAATTTAAGGTTTGACTTTATTATTTACTATATTAAATTAAAATATTTGTTAATATTAACAACACGCGCAATGTATGAAGATAATTTTATTATTTATCTTTATATAAGTACGCGTTTCGTATCATTTGACACGATTAATTATTATTTATAATCTAGGTAACATCACATTAATAACGTCCACCTCTTTACTTGTAACATCATTTACTACAAGCGTCGATTTACATTACTCGGATCTGCAAAGCCCGACAATAAAAATTATGCCATTTAAATTTAACAGCAGACAACACTTATAATAACCTCAAAATTTAAAAGCACATTCATAAAGAAAAATATAGATTACTTAATAAAAAAAAAGAAAATACTTAAGGGCATAGACAATAGAAAAAGGGTGAACCTAGTGTCAATACTGAGGGTAGATATGGCAGGTTGTAAGGGCACGGACGGCGAGCGCCGCAAGTGGTTGAATGAGCTACTGTAGAAGCTTATCGAAGCCCTTTTCCGCCATAAACTCTTTGGTTTGTTCTTCAAACTGGAAATATGGTTTTGGTGTAAAGATTGTACGCCAATATTGTCCCTAGAATGAGCAATAGACAAGATGACTAACTTTGAAAAACTGGCCTTAGAAGTTTTGAAGTTTTTAACTATGTACCTCCTATATCCAAAAAATATTTTAAGCAATTATTTCCCTCGAAAACTCTCGCCAGGTGTCATGTCTGCACTCGTGACGTCATAGACAAATTATGGAAAAATTGTTCCATAGCTAAATAATATAGATTTTGCTATTGATGCCACAAAACTGTGCAACTGGAAGTTTTGAAAAACAGATTCCACAGATTGCTGAAGTTCAAACGGTACAAAATTATTTTTCTATAGACGTGACGTCATTCGGAATTTCACCTGTTATGGCCGATAGCTAGATTTGGCAGTTTTATTTTTTATTATTTTCATTAATATATCATCATTAATCGTATATCATTAGATAAATACAATATTTCAGCAATTCTTTGTGCTGTCACAATACCTTTTCTATGCATTGTTTTATCGTAGCTTTAGTTATAAGTTAACGAATGTGGTTATCACCGTTACGTCACAATAATGGAGACTTAAATTATGAACGCTTCATGAGTGCCTGTGACAGGCCTACATGAATAAAAATTTTACATATGAAACCATTAGCACAGGGAATATACCATATATATTAGTCTAAGAAGAATAAAATTAGTCTAAAGTTATTGATCTTTTTGTCCAGCATATTTATTATAAATATAAAAACTAAAAATCAAGGAGCTCCCATTGGTGTATTTCCATAGTATCAGTTTTGATCTTCTTTCTAGCGAATAACATGCAATATGTAGGAAGTAAAATACATAAATACTAGTTTAGCGTGCACAGTTTAATAGTATTCAAACATTAGTAACAATACGAACTATTACGTTAGAATTGGAGCGGTTTTAGAATTAAAAGACAGTTACAAAAGAAAACAGATTATGCAATTAAATTGTAATATTTTATTACATTTTTTTTTTTTTAATTCAACTGAGTGAATTTCAAAACATACTAAAAAGGAATACATATAAACTTGATATTCTTCATAAGAATAATGTGTAATTAAAATTAAATATTGTATCATTTGTATAAGTAAAAAATAGCTCCTTAAAATTATAGTAAATGTTATATTTGATTACTTGTCATTTAACTCTAACGATTTAAAACGAAATTATTTTACACTAAACTGTCATGCACAATATAATATAAGTATCTGTGGGGACTGTGGGACGGAAACTATGAATTAATCCTACTAATATTATAAATGTGAAAGTGTGGATGTTTTTTACTCAATCACGCAGAAACGGCTGAACGGATTTGGATGAAATTTAACATGTATGAAGCCTTTGACATAAAAGTACTAAGGCTACTTTTTATCCCGATTCCTTAAGTAGTTCATAAAAAAAAAATTTAAAAATTGTTTACAAGCTAAGCTGCGGGCAGGCCGCTTTGGAATTTGGTATGCATGTCACCTATACTATAGAAAAAGACATGTACTCGTACTTGTTATACCGATCTCGCAAATAGATCCCGTAGTAAGATTAAAAATTGTTAACGCTTTAGACCCAATTCTTGAGTCCGCGCAGACAAAGTCCTGGGCAGAAGCTAGTATATTAGAACAAAACAATCTATACTAATTTAACGTTATAAATGCAAAAGTGCGTTTGTTTGTTTGTTTGTCCTTCCTTCACGCCGTAACTAAGCAACCAATCTACTTGATTTTTGGCATAGTGTTAGTTAAAAGGAGTAGTTGAGTAACGTATGCTACTCTTATACCAGTAAAGAAACGGTTACCAAGGAATTTGTTAAATATACGGACAAAGAACGCAGGCAACAGAATATATAAACGTCGTTCTTGCTTTTCTTTTAAATTTAATATTTCAAAGGGGGTTTTTTTTGTTAACACGCGCTGTCAGGAATTATAAATGCGATTTAAAAAATATATTTCGCATTTGACAAACCCATGCTTTTGAAAGACAGGCAGGCGAGTCGACGCGGTGGGCCGGGGTATACTGTATAGTACATTAGCAGTGGCGTGCATATGCACTAAGCGGGCAAAGGATTATTAAATGGACAAAAATCTGTAGTAAAAACATAGTGGATAGGCTTTTTATAAATCGTATAATGGCTAGATTTTATCAATTTAAAATCATCTGCCCGCTTAGCGCATGCACGCGACTGGTTGACGGGAAAGTGATCGGAAACGGTACGCGGCGCGCGAGTACGGACAGGGACAGCGGGAAGCTCGCGAGTACCTGGTGTTGTCGTCGTCGTGGGCGCGGCCGATGTACTCGGAGGTGAGGCGCATGATGTGCAGGCTGAGCGGGTTGATGCACTGCGGCAGCTTGTGCTCCGCCACGCTGAGCGGCATGCGCTCGCCTGCAACGGCTTGTACTGATCATTACGTAGACCACCGCACGCCGCGATGGGCCAGTGTACGAAACTTTATGTGTCAAAATGTCATTTAGAAAATATAAAAAAAAAATTGGTCGTCTGTATAGTCGGCTTACTGACGATAGTTGAACGTGACAACGTCTTAAGAAAATTCTGATGGAATGGTTGCATTTTTCAAAAGTAAATTTTAATTTTATGCGTTTGATAGATATTATCGTTGCTATAAACAATTGACACCACATTCACTTTTCACTGCACTTCATCCTTGCCGAAAACATGTAAATGTATTATTGTATAGAAACTGTCCACGCGGACGCATCGCTCACTCGAGTAGAAGAGACAGATGTCGAACGCGGAGGCCGTCTGTGCCTCTTTGTCGCTCGTTCCGCGCTCTCGCTTGCACTTCAAGCCTTGAATGGAGCGCCTCAAAGCGAGGTAACGCCGCATGCGTCATGTTTTTTCGTTTGTGCAGCCGGCTCCATCGAATTATAAGACGTTGTCACGTCAAAAATGCTTTTTTATGGCTGCTATGTTAAATAAATAATAAATAAATATACTACCACAATACACACATTACCATCTAGCCCCAAAGTAAGCGTAGCTCGTGTTAAAGTCAAAGTCAAAAATATCTTTATTCAAGTAGGCCCATAGGTGGCACTTTTGATGCGTACAAAAGAATTACACGTTAGTGAGATGATGGCGATAACCACATTCGTAAACTTAAAACTAAAGCTACAAGGGTTCCAAACGCGTCCTGGTCTAAGAAGAAGCCCACAACAAACTTAGCCGGGTAATGTTATGGGTACTGAGATGACTGATGAATATTATTATGAATAATATACATAAATACTTATAATATACAAATAAAACTTATAATATGACGGCCGATTGGCGCAAATTGCAGCGACCCTGCTTTCTGAGTCCAAGGCCGTGGTGTCGATTCCCACAACTGGAAAATATTTGTGTGATGAGCATGAATGTTTTTCAGAGTTTTTTTAAATGACAATGTGAGATGGTGATAAAAAATTGTGGGTTTCTTCTTAGACCAGGACGCGTTTGGAGCCTTCCTAGCTTTAGTTTTAATTTTACGAATATGGTTATGGTCATCATTTCCATACCATGTGGGCCTGACGAACGATATTTATGACTTTGACTTTGATTTTTGGCATACAAATAGTTTAAGGGATGGAGAGTAGCATAGGATACTGCTACTCTCTAAGGGTGGTTTACAGAAACATTCCTATTTTTAGACTAAAAACCGTTTATCACTCACTTCCTAATAAAACAACTGATCTACTTGATTTTAGGCACCGAGATTTTGCGGCGTAAAATAGGCTAATATTAGTCCTGGAAAAAATCAAATTCTCAATACAGGAATATTCGTACTTTTACACCAAATATCGCCTTTCCTTCAACGACGCGTTTGGTACCCTCGTTTAGTTTTTAGTTTACGAATATGGTTTATCGCCATCATCTCACTACCGTTGACTCTCATTTAATGTACGCATCGAAAGTGCCACCTATGGGTACCTACTTGAACAAAGATATTTTTGACTTTCACTTTGACCGCTAGTGCATCTTTATGGGTACCCTACTGGGGCTTACAATTCAAGGTCACGCCTAGAAAAACTTGGGATGATTCCAGTTTGAGCCATTCATTATATCTAGGTCGGCAGCGCGGCGGGGAGGCTCACCGGTGTCGAGGTTGAGCACGGTGACCTGCTCGAGGATCTCGATGTCGGACAGCTGCGGCGGCGCGCGCAGCCCCGCGCCCGCCTGCGGGGAGTCCCCGGCCGAGCGGCGCCGCGCGCGACTGCCGTCCGACCGTCTGCGGGCGGAGACGCATTTATGAAGATACAAAACGAGTCTTTCTTTTAGGGCTCCGTATCACTTTTGAAACGTCAAGTAGTAGTATGTTTGTAGTGACTCTACCGCCGGTTCGGAAAGCAGATTCTACCGAGAAGAGCCGGCGAGAAACTCAGTAGTTGCACTTTTCCAACATTAACATTTACAATCATTTTTCTATCTTGCGGGAGATGAGAGCTGGCCGCTTCCAATCTACCTTGTCATTAAGGAATTCATCAAATGTATAGTAACCTCGCTGTATCATATACATAAATATCAAAGGGAATGTTTTCTGATATCTTTGAAAACTATACTGTGTTAAACACGTGTGATAATTTTTAGCCCGGAAAGCATAAAGTTCCCGCGGGATTTTAAAACACCAATCAGGTTGCGGGCAACATCCCAATAGTCTGTTAACATTTAAAAATATGTTGTCTTATTTTCTGACCCTTAATATTTAACTTAACATCGACTTGTTGTTTGAACGACATTACAAACGTCACTTTTGTTTATTCATTGTATGGAAAAGGGAAGTTTGACAGCAGTCATTCATTCATTTCAGTCATTGCAATTAACATTTTGTTGGTTGTTTTTTATGTATATTTTTCGTTTATCATCATCATCACGTAGTAGTCTGTAGTCCACCGAGCTGGCCCAATACGGATTGGTGGACTCTAAACACCTTTTACATATATATTTATTTAATAAATTTGGGATAAAAAAAAAATATATATATATATATATATATATATTTATATATATTGTTTTTTATCTATCATTTATTTATATATATACTAGCTGTTGCCCGCGACTTCGTCTGCGTTTGATTTTGTTTTTAAAGTATTCAGTATCGCTAAGCCTTAAATGAGTATAGTAGTATATATATAACATGCGACTGTCAATTTATTATAGACAAATAATTTGCAATAAAATAAAATTGCGACTATAATTAAAGACCTAAGCTATCCTATCTCTTAAGTTGGACCAGACTGCTCACGGTGTGTCAATTTAATTTAAAATCGGTTAAGTAGTGTAAATTATAAAAGAAAGAAAAAAATATTTTGTTATTGTTATTTGTTTTAAATGCTTGATACGAATTTAATTGAATGAGCATTGTTAAAACATTATTTTTAAGAAATGATCCGTCAATCACCAATCCCGATTGTAACAGAATTATACTATTGTACCGACCAACTATGAACTAAATCAGTATTGTAATTGAAAATCGAAAATTGAAATTGAAAATTGAAATTGAAATTGAACTTGAAAATTGAAATTGAAAATTGAAATTGAAATTAAAAATAGAAATTGAAAATTGAAAATTGAAATTGAAAATTGAAATTGAAAGTTGAAATTGAAATTTGAAATTGAGAATTGAAAATTGAAATTGAAATTTGAAACTGAAATTGTTACCTGTTAACAGATCCAAGGCTGGAGGTGCCGGTGGCGGGCGGCCGGCCCTCGCTGTGGGTGCGTCCGCTCCCATTGCCGGTCGCAGCGCCCGTGCCAGTTGCGTTGCAGGCGGTGCCCGCGGCGGACGCACCCGACGCGCGCGAACGCTCCTCGTCTTGCGGACGCACCACGTACTCGCCTGCGAGGTGACATACGTTACCAACCTCCAAACGACAATAATTCCAGCGGCGCCATATCGCGAGCACGTGCAATCGAGTCATTTATAAATTAAATGTAGAAGTAAGAGTTCGGACAGGTACAAAGGGTATTAGAAAACGGGGTCGAACACAGGAACGGTGGGCAGATGAAATTAAGAGTGTGGCTGGTGAGAACTGGCTTGAAAGAGCGTTACACAGAGCTGAGTGGCAGAAAATGGAGGAGGCCTTTACCCACAAGGGGTCCTTGGTTTCATAACTCAATTTGCCAAAAAAAATATATTTAACGTAACAAACTTGCAAAAGTTTATATACTTAGCTATTTTTTTTCTGTTTATTATGTTTTTTTGTTTATTTTTTCTGTACTTCATCCAAGGAATAATAGAAGATTTAATGTTCTGATATTTCATATTTAAATAAATATGATTTATTGTTGGACACTCCTTAAAAAATCCTGTACGTGCCTTTGGAACTCACGTCAAATTAAGTTGAGACGACGACAAAATGTGACGAATCACAAGACTAGGCGATTTGAACAAGTGTTGTGATTGGTCGTACGCGAACGCATATTTGCCCCCCACCACCGAAAGCCTTCTTCACCTTTAACAGCCTCTCGGATGTCGAGGGTTGAGTGCGTGGGGTGCGGTCGCAACGACGTTGCAGTACTGCTTCTGGAAGACGTGCTCGCTCGCTCGCTCGACCGCGACTCGTGCTGGGACAGCGATGACATGTCCAATGCCGCTATGAATTGAATAAGTATTAGTTGTACGAGAGTAGGAGGAGGAGTAATTGATCGAGATTATATAAAAAACCCCGACTTTTAATCTAGTAGTGCACATTATTCTACTAGTCAAGCCATTTTATATCCACATGGAGAGAGTTGTGAAAAAAAAAAGTATTTCGCTATTTTATTGTGGCAGCCATCTTCGATTATTTTTTTTATAGAGTATTCTTCTTTCTTAGGACGACAAACAGGAATAAGAATAAGGTATAGGAATAAGATCTGTCTCCTCGTCGGGCGTAGGGGTACAGATCGCACTTTTTTCCTATATGTCAGACATTTCGGGGACAGAGCAGGGGGAATGATAGGAATAATCCGTTTATTTGCAGTATTTGGTGTTATCAAAAATAAATATATATCTCAAAGATTATGTTCTTAGTTTTGTTTAAAGCACTTTAATTTATAGACCAACAGAGGGCTGCCCGAGACGCGTGATTTTTCTGTTTATTCTCGTACGGCAATCGAATATTAGAATTTTGAACTGGGAAGCAATTTGTAAATCCATTGCTGCGTGAAACAAGGATAAACCAAAAATATCTTACCATACTTTGACTGCGACAGTTCCAAGGAATCTTGAAATTCCCGCGTCAAGGACTCGATGGTGCTTGCTGGGCTCGGCAGCGACATAGTTTGGTTCAGAGAGTTCGACAATGGCGGCTGCAAATAAAGAACGATACCCATTTAGATTTTTGATGAAAACATAGTATTCATCATCATCATCAGCCTATTCTAGTCCACTGCTGGACTAAGGCCTTTTAATTTGCACGCCATCTCGGTCTATTTATTACTGGTTATCTTCGCTGCTGCCTTTACGATACCATCTCTCCATCGAGCTGGTGGTCAGCCGATACTTCTCTCCTGTGCTCGCGTATTGGCGTCGCTACACGACCACTCAGCACGTCAACAGCGACGGTCGATTCTCGCAATGCTGTACACCTCAAGAAACACTGCTTCACTGGTACGACTTCCAGTCACGGAGGGGAATACTGTAGCGATCTCCACATTACCGAACTAGATGGCGCCACAAAAATCCTGCATCGCGCTAGAGAAGTGTTCACAAAAATTGACTATATATACAAGTTCCAAAGATGAATGTCTGGACCTCGAGCAAGGTCACCCACTCGGAGGAAGATCTTCCTAATGTTACCATAGCTCCCGTACAGTTGCCAACCCAGAATGACTCTGCCCCACCGCCCATCGCCCCTACGAATATCCATATGTGGCCCGCCCTGCTCAATTTCAGGGCCGCTGCTCTTTGAACGATATCTGCGATTCCAGTTCGGTTTCTGATCTTTATTTATGAAAATTAAGCTTAATAAATGCTATACTCCGCGAAAACCAGGAGAATCTGTATCGTGTATCTTATAATTTCTGCAATCCTTATACTCCACACCAAACTTAGATTAAATTATAGGGTACATTGCCGAAGATAGAGTATAGCAAATTAAGCTTAATTTTCATAATATATCATGGATTTCCGCAAAGTAACGCCAGCTTCTATCCAATATTCCGATCTCTATGTTGGGAACCCTATCTAATAGAGACCATACCATTGCATGCTGAGCAACTTTGAGCCGGTGCACCACCTTCTTTGTAACGGCCTATGTCTCTGCTCCATATGTCACAGTGGGACACATTGGTCGATTACTTTTCGCTTTAAGCATAAATGTCTCCCCCCTTAAGGACGTCTGAGAGTTTCCTAAAGGCTAACCACCCGAGTTGGATGCGTCTGCTAATCTCTTTTTCCTGTCCCGCCTTGCTTAAGGACAAGGTTATTGTTTGTCCGAGGTAGACATATTCAGAAACACACTTTACTCGGCACGCAACGACATAAATATTTATATATTTTGTTTCATATTTAATCTATTATATTATTTTTAAGTAAATATTATTTTTATATATATATGTATTTTATGGGTATATGTATTTATGCCCCACCTAACTTTTTTCTGTAACTCTTTTTTATCTTTGCCATTGGTTGCCTGAAAGAAATCGCTATGTAGCGATAAGGCCGCCAAATACGTTGTGGTTATACTTTTCTTTTTGTTCTATGTAATTTTTGTGGTGTGCAAAAAAATATTCATTGTTTCATTCATTCATTCATAAAACATAGTAGTAGAGTTTTTTGTGACAGGGCACTCCAGGGAAGTACCACCGTCTTTTTTATTTGTGCCGCCAAGTAGCATTCCGATCTGAAAGGCGCGGTTGCCGGTGTTATAACAGACACGTTAGGCTTAAAACCTACACCCTTAGATTGATGGACACAGGGCGGTAGGTTGCTAGACGCGTTCCTAACACGCCATGCGAAGTGTTGCGGTTTTATAGGTGATGGATTTCCAGGTGGCCTTTGAGTCCAAGGCTGTGGGTTCGATTCCCACAAATGGAAAATCGTTGTGATGAACTTCAATGTTTTTCAGTCTTTATATAATAAATATTTTTATGACTAACATACAGAAGTACTTAGAATATACATATAAACACCCAGACACTGAAAAACATTCATGCTCATCACACAAACATTTTCCAGTAGTGGGAATCGAACCCACGGCCTTGGGCTCAGAAAGCAGGGTCGCTGCAAACTGCGCCAATCGGCCGGCAATTTATTTATTTTATTCGTAAAAATATTCATCAGTCATCTTAGTACCCATAACACAAGCTACGCTTACTTTGGGGCTAGATGGCGATGTGTGTATTATCGTTGTATATTTATTTATTTATTTATAAATAGTGAATACGCATCTTCTAGGCAAGCGCGCTTCATCTTAGGCTGCATCATTACTTACCATCAGGTGTGATAGCAATCAAGCACTTGTCTATATATTAAAAAAAAAAAGTGGTATTACGTACTTCAACGAGCAAGGTCTCCAGCTGCGGTTTCTCCGGTCGACGCACGTAGCGGATCTCGTCGGTGTCGGTGGTGCAGATACTGAGGTTGTCCCCGTCCGCGGCCGACAGAGACTGCGAGCCGTGCAGTCTGTCTGCACAACAACTATTTAATTAACACAAGATGGAATAGAATAGAATGAATTTTATTGCTTTAACTGTGTACATTTTTTTGGGTGTTGTAAATGGTAATAGTTCCAACAGTTTGCCACTTTTCGTGCAATTTTCTTATATAAATATTTTGAGTTTATTTTACATATGACTATTAAAATTTTAAACTTTACACATTAATAAAGAACAGTCACAAAAATATTCGTTAATATTATAATATGCCTTACTCATTAACTCAATTCTTAACTTACATATTTAAAAAAGAAATCCATCTAATTTTTTTACCTCGAGTGGTAAGTAAAAAAATTTATACCACAAGCGTAAATACTTTTCACAAATACGTTACATTTATTTTGAGGAATACATATTATGGTATTTGTTATTTTAACAAAAAAAACAAATACATTTTATATTGATTTTTATTTAGTGATCTTAATGAATTGCTCTAGCTTCATAGCTTAATTTAAATTTCCTGGAAGATGGTGATAACAAAAAAATAAATTTACCCGGCTAAGTTTGTTGTGGGCTCTTCTTAGACCAGGGCGCGTTTGGTACCCTCGTAGCTTTAGATTTAAGTTGGCGAACGAAGTTATCACCATCCCGTTACAATTATGTAAACAAATATGTATGAACGCTTCATAAGTGCCTGTGATAAGCCTACATGAATAAAGAAATTTTGAATTTGAATTTTTTGAATTTTAAATAAATTATAAATTTATTACTAAAAACAAGCATATTATAATATAGCATACACACAAAAAATGGACGACAATTACATGTGGATGTTTTATATTATAAGATTTCCTTACTATTGGCTACCTGACATTGGCTAATCTGTGTATAGTCAGAAGAAATCTATAGACTAGCGCTTGACCGCCATCACATTAGAAAATGAGTGATGATGCGGCTTAAGACGGAGCGCGCTTGCCTAAGAGGTACCCTATTTCCTCTTGATTTGAAGGAACCTATATTATACGTAAGAAATTATAAATTCCCAATTATTTCCAAATGATGTTGAAAAAGAGCAACTGCTGAGTTTCTTGCCGGATTCTTCTCGGTAGAATCTGCCTTCCGAACCGGTGGCAGAGTCACTACAAACAGACCGACTTGAAGTTTCAAAAGTCCTTATACTACGCCTACTTGCAATAAATTTTGAAATTCTTTACTCCTCTTCGCAATCAACTCACTTCTATATCATACTTTACATGTAATGTAACGCAACGCAACAAAAGTGCCATCTATGTGCCTATTTGAATAAAGAAATATTTGAATTTGATTTAGCTTATAAGACCACCACTTGCTCGGTGGTGGAGGTCAAAAGCATGCAAACGTACTTCGTTTCTTTTTCCTGGGCGGCGCGACGGGACCCGCCACGCTGGCGGGGCGGGGCTCGGTGGGCGCGGAGCCTGACATGGACACGATGGCGGCGGACGACGCGCGGTTCTGCTTCAGACTATTGGCCTTCGTGCTGGCTATGACGTCCGGCTCCGCCATCGCCAGCACTGCGAACAGTAAGATGCCACGTTGCTGCACTGGGAAACATCATATTTTTCCCAAACTTCCTTTTTCCTTATGAAAATTAAGCTTAATTTGCTAAAAAGATCCCGAAAAGCAGGAGAATCTGTGTGTTGTGATTTGTAATTTCTTATATTCCGCAACAAATAGATCTTCGGCAATGTACCCTCTACGCACGTTTCGCTTCTAAAGCGGAGCATCCTCAGGAGATGTCGACTTTACAATGAATAATTAGTAAGTTTTATGATTTCATTTCAACAATGCTCAAATGCATCAATTTGACAACCTTCTTCGAGCTTCGGAATTGCTGTACTGGCTAATTGAAAATCCATATTTGTCCAAATGTTGAGGAGGTTGAGGGCCGATTGGCGCAGTGGGCGACCTTGCTTTTTGAGTCCAAAGCCGTGGGTTCCATTCCTACAACTGGAAAATGTTTGTGTGATGAACATGAATGTTTTTCAGTGTCTGGGTGTTTTTTAAGTTTCATAGTAAATTCATATCCCGTCTTGTAATTAAAAAATGGAACGATCTTTTTCATCACTACAAAACATGGCAATTAAGGAGGTTATTTATCAAAGGTTTTATTGAAATTTTCGAAGTGACTTGCAAATAGAAAGCTGTTTATTGCAAAAAAAAACAAATGTACAATTTAACGAGGTAATTGTTGTTGGTCGTTGTGTTCCTTATTGACTTTATTATATGAAAAAATGAGTTCAAGTGAAGACTTCTTTCAAAAAAGTACTTTACATGTATTGGCAACCACTAAGCATTGAACGAATTACTTACCGAAAACGACTGACAAAATATTTGTAAAAATTTTACTCTGACGTAAGTATTTCTATTCTCGATAATGACTTCACGAGTGCGAGTATTTAACATTGATAGGTTCATCCGACATGGTCGTAGGCACCAATGTTAATTTGTTAACATATGGATAGCAATGTTTTAATCTTTCAAACCGGCAGGGTGGTTACGTTTCTCGCGACAGGCTTGCGACAGGCGTAAATCTAGCGATAACTGCTGTCAAACGTCACTTTTGTTTATTTATTGTATGAAAAAGTGAAGTTTGACAGCAGTGATCGCAAGATTTACGCAAAGTTGTCGCGGGATACGTTATCATCTTGCGGATCCTGTACCTCACAAGTCGCAATTTGTAGTTGAACATTTTAGATAGAACACTGACGGAAAATTTTGAATTAAAAATCAGTAGTACAGAATTTGCGACACTAAAATAAATGATACATGGTCCATTTTACTTTGTCATTACAATGTGTCGATACTCGATAGAGACTCCACAATTACTAGAGTACTTGTGGTAACTAGTTTAGGTATATTTTACCATTTTGTGTCCTATCAGCATTAATAGGTTCATCCGACATGGTCGAAGGCTCTCTGGAGGACGCGGAAGGCGCCATTGTGGATTCGCGGATATTAGCTGAAACAAATTTTAGTTTCGGAAATATTTTTAGTTAAGAGATATAGTTAGCCGTCTGTCCAGCGTGATGATTACGGGCAAATCTACCGTTGGGAGAGGACTTTAGTCTATTGATGTGTAGACTCTTATAAGCCATTGATGATTATTGATGATCAACAGGCGACTTGCCCCAGTAATCTTCGTCAGAATCGGTTCAGCCGTTGCAAAGATTAGTCCAGACAAACAAACAAACAAAATTTGTGTGTTTTGGTTATGCATATTGTAAAAATCCATACTAATAGTATACAGTATAGTACAGTATAGTCCAGCCTAGTAATTTTGATAACCTCCCTGGAACAGTGGCGAGCGCGTGATCTTATTAGCGGACGCAGTTTATAATTTCTGAATTTTCTCTGGTCTCGTGCGTTGGGAGGCTTCGGTGGTTCGGTCGTAAGTAACTAATTACTTACGTAAAGACAAATACGTGCCACCAAGCCATTAAGAGTTCCGGTATAATGCCGCGCAGAAATCTATTAGTGGTAGGTAAAGATTTAATATAACTTCCATACCTTAACAGATTGGCCCGTTACCTTAGACTCTATCGTCGCTTACCACTGGTTTCGATTGCAGTTAGCGGACTTGTAGTGGAATAAAAAAACAGAGTCGCCTTTGTAACGCGGACGAAGTCACGGGCAACATGTAAAGGTAGTAAAAGACTCACAATGAGATTCTGCAGCCCCACTCAGGATTCTTCCAATCCTGCCCAGTGACGTCATGCTCTGGAGACTCATGGTGTCATGTGATATTATCCTAAACGAAATAAAATTACGATGAGAACAACTTTAGAATATGTAATTGTATCATGTGTAGATATGTTCTTGCGAAAAAAAGTATTTAACACTAGTTCGACCCACAACAATATTAGCGCAGTCAGTTTAAAACTTTATGAGATCAGAACCTACATAACACTTGATAGCATTTCGGCTAACTTCAGATTATTTCGACATAAAGAAAATTTGTTAATATCATAAATTGTTAAAATTATGTAAGTCAAAAATTCTGAGAGCGAGGTTTTACCTATTAATGTTCTCAAAGAAGCAGTATGAATATTTGTTAAAAAAAATTCTATAATAACAATGATGAAGTTATTTTACAATAATGAAATATTGAACAATTCATTTAATAATATAATCTGAAAGTAAATAAAAAAGGTTTGTCAGAAGTGGGATTCGAACCCACGCCCACAGAAGTGGACTGCGACCTGAACGCAGCGCCTTAGACCGCTCGGCCATCCTGACTTGCTGATAGACACTTAAAATCACATACAGCTCTTAGTAAAATAGTTCATACTAACATGAACATCGAAAACAGATTTCTCAATTTTAAAAACTTTGAGCAAGCATTCGATTTATTGGAAATTAAATTTATAATTTTTTATAAGACTATCTAACAAGGTATAGGTAAATTAATTTCGTCACCGGCGGTACCATAGCTTGGTGGTAAAGCGCTCAGGCCGAGAGTTACAGCGTCGAAAGTTCAAATTCCGTCGGTTCCGAAATTTTTAAATGCATTTTAAAAATTTATACATTTAATATTTCGTCCAACCGTGTAGGTAAAAAAGCTTTAGTAAATTTACAAAGTACACTTTAATATACAACAGTGAGCAATAAAATTATATAAAATATAAAATTATATGTAGTATGTATGTTCATGTAAGTTTTTTTTTTTGTAACATACTTTATGCACTATCCAATTTCCACTTTTTTATCGGTTTTGTACCCTCAGGTTGCTTTAAAAGATCACTTTTAGTGATAATTCCTTTGCACCCTAGCACTAAGTACTATTACTGTTTTCCATGTATTTTTCCTATTGTGTTGTGTTGCAATAAAGTTTTCTATTCTATTCTATTGTATTCTAAAATCAAAACTAGGTTGCCCTTTTGCTTAAAAGAGATAGAAACATAGATCCCATCATATGTTTACACCTTTGGAATCCTGAAAGAGAGCTATGTAGTGAAAAGGTTGCCAAACCGTACCTTCTACCTAACTTAAACTATATTGTATTTGCATTTTTTTTATCCTCTCCATAAAGTATCCATATTAATAAAAATAAATGTATTGCAAAAGTGTAGCTGTTTTTTGTTACTCATGTTTGGCTCAACTAATGCATAATATTGATGTATATTTGAATACTGGCAGTGTGCAACCTCGAGACGGGTTAACTAAACTAATCTTAGTGAAATTTTGTATAAACATAGCTCACATCTGTTAGGTTGTGGATTTATTGAAATAACTTCACCAACCAATAAACATAAGCCAAATTCACAACTCACAACTCTTTTTTTTTAATTGGAACAACAAACATTATTGTTGCTAAATTGCTTTTACATTGCCGTAGACAAGAGGGAGATAAAACAAAATAAGTAAAACTAGTGAAATGTCATAGATCTATACACCAACTGGAATGACTATGAACAAAGATGTAATAGTGGATTGATACTTAAATGTTTTATTGTTCAAGTATCAAACAACATCATATAGGATACTTTTTGTACTTGTGGTTTGGAAGTAGTGTGTGTATTACTGTGATTTATTTACTTGAATGGATGCTCCGTTGGGACTGACAGAGGGGGGTCTGGTTCATCTTCTTCTTCTGTCTGCATGCATCTTCTTAGCTCCTGAAATCTTCTCCTGCCCTGAACTACCTGCAAAACAACTACAAATACTAAAACAAATCGTTTTGGCTAAGAGACCTTGAGCTTCATTTATTTATTTATAAACAAAAAGTCGATATAAACAGTCGACTTACTAGAAACGGACATAAATCATATCTGAAAAGTACATAAATCCTTTTTGGGGATGGGTATATGTTTTTATAATATGATACTGAAGGTGATATTAGATCTACCTTTACAATAAGTAAGTTAAACAATATATTAAAACACATTTAACCAGTCGCGGTTACTACACTATTGATGAATTCCTTAACAACAAGGCTGCTTGGAAGCAGGCCACTCCGCTCTCATCTCTCACAAAACAGCAAAATTCTAAAGATTGTTAAACTATAAAACAATGTTAAAAAAGAGCACTCTGCTGAGTTTCTTGACGGCTCTTCTCAGTGGAATCTGCCTTCCGAACCGGTGGTAGAGTCACTACAAACAGACTGACTTGACGTTTCAAATTGCTTATAAACTAGGCCTACTTGAAATAAAAGAATTTTGACATTGACCTAGTGATGACATTTATGATAGGTAAGGTTATTTTAGTATTCTAGGGGTAAACAATGTATAAGGGATAATTTTTTTTTATTACACACAAGACTAAAATGTTGTTATGTATGTTGGTAATTTATCCATGGTAATGTGGTTGAATGAAAAAACGGTGTCTACACATTGGGTCCTTGGTTAAATTACCTACACATTACACCATTTTAGATTAGTTAAGAGAATTGTGTTGTTTATCGGTTTAATACTACTACTGCCACACCCAAAACAGGTTGCTACTATCTAAGACTACTATCACAACAGGTGAGATTAAACCTGGTAGAATTGAAGTCCAATAAGCTTTCCTTATTTATCTTTGGTACAGAATCGGAAAATATTAAAAAGATATAATATATACCACTAGCTCCCTGGTTGTACGTGGGAGGTTCCAGGTTTGATCCCCAGAGCATAAGCAATTTTAAAATTTATAATTTCTGAATTTGCTTACTGTACCAACATAGCAATTTAGTGGAACAATGTCGCGTAAAAACCATTAAGGGTATAAGTTTAAAAAACTGCCATAAACCCAACAGGTTAACCTAATATTATCGTGTTGACAGCCGACTGGCGCAGGGGCAGTATCTTAGTACCCATGACACAAGCTATGCTTAATGTGGGGCTAGATGGCGATGTGTGTATTGTTGTAGTGTATTTATTTTTATTTATTTATCGTCACTTACGTATTATGGTAACAAGCAACACTTACAAGCAAGCCAGTAAGTCTGCAGTCAAGGGCTAACTTGTTATGGAATAAAAAAATAAAAAAAATGTTATGTCACACAGACCTAACATTTTAACCTAATCATACTAACATTTTTAACCATATTTCTATCATCCAGAGTAGCAGCAACCGCATTCTCTGTAACTGGCGTGCTGGTAGCACCAACATTTGGTTGTATCGGTGCATCACTTGGTTTACTTGCCGTCCTCTCTTTATCTTTTTCCTTGCAATTACTCTCTGTTATGCTTGTGCTTTTGCATATTGAGGATCTTCTGAAAATAAAATAGGAATTTTTTAATCTATTACAATTGATGGCAATGTGTTGGCCAGTTAATATAAGTAACAAGTGATATAAAGCCTCCGAAACCACATTAAAGCAGTGTTGGGGGTCAATGCTCTAATTTCCTCTTTATACAATTTTGGTTCATCGTCATTATCATTATATCAACCAATTACCTGCCCACTTCAAGGCATGTGTCTCCTCCCACAATGGGAAGGGGTTAAGGCAGCAGTCCACCATACTGGCCAGTGCATATTGGTGTTAAAACTTAATAAAGCAGGATAAAATGAAAAATAAAAAATAATAATATTATTAAAAATTTTAAAGTTTTTGAAACATACTTAAATAGCTGAAAGATATTTGTTTTGTTCTGAGTCTGCTCCTTTAAACGAAACTCCAACCTAGACTAGGTTCAATATAAAAAAACAGGGAAGGAAAATATGTCCTATGAGATTTTAACATTTTGAAAAAGTCACAGTACCAGGCACCTAACTGTTTATAATAAGATTTTCTAGTAAGTATGAGAAATAATATTACTTACTTTAAAGATAAGCACAGAAAAGCGAAAGATTTAGGCATTTGAATGGTATCTTTATCAAAAAAGTATAAGAAACAGAAAGAATGAAAAATATGTCAAACACACTCCTTCACAGTCCTATACTGTCTGAATACAACATCTTGCCCTAAACAGTTACAATGCTGCAACGGTAACAATAATTTGAGGACGTGATCACCTGCCGATGTGTATCAAGGACGTCTATAGCTACCAAAACATCTGTTAATGTAAATACCATGTAGTTAAACTAGTTTTTTGGTCTCGAAAAGTTACGTATATAGTTAATCGCTGAATAAACAATGCAAGGTGCTCGTTCCTCGGCATATGTTTGTTATTATATCAGGTCAATGTAATGTTTCTGGTGAAATAAAAGGTAAATATGCTAAGGACTTACTTCGATCCCTTCACAGGTGTAAATTCTTCAGCGTCGAAAAACTCTTCCGAATCACTGCTGTCACCCATTTTCCTTAACATATGTGATTTGTTGATAAACAGTTTACACTAAATCGATAAAAAAATCACTCTAACATCATTTTTTGGCGATTTATTTACGAAGGAAAGTTGATATCCACTTGTTCTACCATCTTGACTTTTTGGCAAAATGACATTTACAGATTTTTGTCACTGTCAGTGTGAAGCATGACATTCAATGGTCTTTTTAAATTCATAGTCTTATAGCTGCGGACACTAGACTTTGTGATAACAATTAAAAACCAATTGAAATTGATTTATAAAACATAATGTCAAATTATCATAAATATCATCATCATAAATACCGAACTGTTTCCGTGCCTTATGCAATTAAGCTTTATAGAAACAGAAAAGTGAGAAGGTTCAACTGACTCACAAACCTGCTGACTACTAACAATCAATTTCCAAATTGAATGGTTATGTAAATCCCATAGGAACATTTGATTTTCACGGTACGATAAAAAATATCTAATTAGTTTTCAGGACGGCAGCTATCTCAGAGGCAAATTCCATTAAGATAGGTTTATCCCTTGAAGTAAAAATAGGATAAATGTTCAGTAAATCCCGTAAGAATCTTTAAATTTTGTCGTTTAAAAAGTTTCAAATGTCTGTCTCCAGTAGAGAGCAGTGGTTGAGCAGAATATGATTATCAAACAAAAAATTAATTAACTGGCACCATTTCGCATTTATAATATTAGTATGTAGGTATAGTTATTCTTGGTAGATATTTGTATTTAATAAAAGAATATGTTTACTTTCAAATATTTATTCATAATTAATAATAATCATCAATTACATAGAAATAGAAATATTGTAAGGTAAAAAAAATAAATAAATAAATTAGGTACCTAATTTGAATTTTAACGTTTTTGCCGTCGAGTTCCCAAGAAAGTCATTAACCTTTTTCTGAGGGACTGTAGCTGATAACAACCAACTAAAGGGTTTTAAGAACTTCACCGGGGAGCCATCTCCCCGTTGAAGTTCTTACAACCCTTAGCGTAAGCGCAAAAGCTTGCTTGCCATGAGAGAGCCACGAAATTGTACCTCAGCTCGGCTCGAAGTTTCGGACTTTGGCGGACTTTTCGACTTTTGGTTTAGTCCGAATGCCCCGTGACCTTGGCAAGTACCCACGACCTCTCGTCAGGAATTGGGGCCCTCGCCTTCACCGTTGAAGATGCTGTGCAGCCGTTGCGTGTGTGTTACCTAATTGTCGGTAGTTCCAAAGTTACGGGACTGAAGTGGCGAGACCGAACGAGTTGGTACTTGGTAGCCACCCCTACGAGATAGGGGGGACAGATGATGATGCCAAAGGAATACGGCATGTATGGACCAATGAAAATATAAACACATCCTCAGACTGCTCCACAAGCCACTTTCAGCAGAGCGCAGGTTCGATTGAACAATGAAGACGGAAATATTCGTGAAACATGACCCAACCAAACTTACTTATAGGTAAAACAAAGCGTTTTTTCAGCGCACTTCCTACTGTATTCAGTCGAGATCATATTGTGTGTTATTCACACGGAATACGAGCTAAGATAACTCTAATGTCCGTCGGTCACCTCTGTTAGTGATAGCTATTGTTTCGCGCGTCACGGTCGGCGGGGTCCAGACGCAGAGGTGCTGGGTGTCGGTTTTTTTGAAATTTGAAACTGTGTCGACGAACTTTTTGCCTACATCTAGGCGATGGAGCTACCTAAATTTATTTACCTAGACGAATGATAAGATTATAGGTTTACTTCTGACTGTTTTATTCTAGTTGTGAGTATGTTGGACGACGGATAATAATAATAAACTTGTTTCAGCTTCCACACATAAGTAAACTAATGAAAACGAATTACTAATTACATTAAAACTAATTATACACTATATTACAAACTAAATGCCTTATAAAATAAATAAAAAAATAAAAAAGCCTTTTATTTCTTCATACATTTACATAGTTTCATATTTATCCTTAATTTTAAGTATATAAAGTAAAAAAAAAAAATAATAATAGTTATAATAATTAAAAAAAAAAATAAATAAAAAAAAAAGGCTGCTACCTCAGCCTGAGGCTGCAGTATTTGACAACTGCAGCGCTGATTTACAGGTATAGCCTTGATTGGAGTCACGGATTTGCTATTTGGATGATGAAGTCCTATGGTCCAAGGTTCGATGCTCGGGTCAAAGAAATTGATGCATATTGAGTTTTTCTCTAATTGTTTTATTTACCTATAGACGAATAATGGGACTATCGGTTCAGGTTTACTTCTGACTGCCTTATTCTAACCAAACCTAGAGATAGGATAATGGCATAATTACAGCCCCGCAGGGTGATTACGTAATCTTGCAATCACTGCTGTTAAACGTCACTTTTGTTTATTTATTGTATTTAAAAGTGACGTTCGACAGCAGTGATTGCAAGATTTACGCCGGTCGCAAACCTGTCGTGAGATACGTAATCACCCTGCCGTTCCTCGGGCCTACAAGGGCCTATCTCTCGGACGCAAACTCTACATCAACCCATTACAAGCAGGGTCTCTATCAAATTGTCCGTAGTCCACCATTCTAGCCAAGTACGGATTAAATCGTAGACTTTACACGCCATCTCAAACATGATTAGCGTTTCCTCATAACGTTTTCCTTTGCGGTTAAAGTCAGTGATAACTATATTAACTATATTTTTAACTAGCTTTTGTCCGCGACTTCGTCTGCGTTTGATTTTGTTTTTTGATGTTGCATTCAATTTAGTTAGAGTTCTAAAAAAAATAAAGTATTCAGAATCGCTAAGCCTTAAATGAGGGGTTTGCTGCTGTCCGCTGAGGAGTTCTGTCCTCTATCTCCAACCACATTCAGATCTACATAAAGTTTGGGCAAAATTAAACATATACATATTATAACCTCTATAGTACAAAAATAATTATTTAAATCGGTTATAATTTGTCAGAGTTATGGTGTAAAATCGTCAAACACTATCAGCCCCTCTCCCAAAGGAACCGAGCTTAATGTCAACATAAAAAGTATCCTATATTACTTCTAACACTTCCAAGAATATGTGTACAAAGTTTCATGAGGATCAGTTATCTAGTTTTTGCGTGAAAGCGTAACTAACAAACTTACATTGACTTTTATAATATTAGTAGGGATTATATAGAGCCTATAACAGAAAACTGCTGGACTAAAGGCCCCTCCCTGGGGTAAGACAGATCAACCCACCAAGCTGGTAAGACAGAGTGATCGGAGTAGATGGTAGAAGCGCAAAGGACGCTGCTGACCGTTCTCCATAATATATTTTTGGCGCAGCGGTGATATGGTTTCAAGTTGGAGTTCCCGGGTACGATTCCCGGCTGTTGGGAATGTATAATTTCTGAATTTTCTATGGCCTGGCCTGGTGGGAGGCTACGGCCGTAGCTACTTACCACCCTACCGATAAAGACGTGTCGCTAAGCGATTTAGCGTTCCGGTTCGATATTGCGTAGAAACTGAATATAGTAGTACTGTCCTGCGCCGGTACACCAGAAGTTGCAAATCCACAATTTTTTTTCATATACCATTTACTAAATCCCATCTCGGAAAACAAGCGCCTATTATACGTATTTGTGCGAAATACAACGATTTATCTAAAGATATCTAGCATTGATATCTTCCATGACTCACCCACAGCTATTAGAAAAAAACTCACCGAACACTTATAGGTGAGTTACATTTTGTATTAAACATTTTTTTTTTTTGCAAATTAAGTTTATATGACGCTTTGTCAATGCTGTGTGCACTTGTCATTGACGTGCACATCAGTCCATGTGTTCGTGTGTGTGCTATGTTTAAAAAACGTGTAATATGCATGTTGTTAGTGCTCTTAAATAAGCAAATAAATAGTATGGCTTTATTATAACTGCCATCCCCTAACAGTGTATCGCAGTTATGCAGTCAAGGGTTAACTTTAGTGGAATAAAAAAATATCCTTTAGTCGCCTCGTACGACACCCGCGAAGAGAACGGCTGGTGACAAGATTGCTTGGAAGCATCCCTCTCCGCTTTCATCTCTCACAAGATATAAAAATAAATGTCAAAAGTAAAATATAAATTGTTGATGTTGGAAAAGAGCAACTGCTGAGTTTATTGCCGGCTTCTTCTCGGTAAAATCTGCCTTCCGAACCGGTGGTAGAGTCAAACAGACAGACTTGACGGTTCAAAAGTGCTTATAATTAGGCTAACTTGAAATAAATGAATTTTGAATTTTGACAACTGTTTTTGCCGACACCACACGGCAGGCTATGTAATAACTTAAATTAAAAAACATTACATAACTTGAAAAGTTATAAGTGTGTTGCCACGAACACGTTCGAACACTTTCCCCGCGAAAAAAAAATCACCGCACATATTGTTAAGAAACGATCTTTTCCATGCCCTAAAAGAACAAGTTCTCTTTACGCCAGAGTGATCAATTTAGTTCTTAACACTAGCGAAGTGCGAACCTCAGTCAAAACTCCTTCATACTCTTTGTTCTTGGATGTCCAATGCGGTTTCCTCTTACTTGTAATTTATACTTCGTTCGTTAACAAATCACACGAAAACAAATCCAAAAAAATACTAAGATGTTGAGGAGAAGGACCAAGCATCAAACAAAAGAATAGCTGTCTATACTTTAAATACATGTGAACATTATTTTTTAGCAACTGTTAGTAGTAGAAAAGCATTTTTTAAGCCTACATCAGCCGGGAAGTACGTTATGAGTCATTGGTTACCTTGTGCTCGGAATCCTTGTAAACTACGTCACCATTTTTTTCCTAATTCTAACCTCAATAGGCCTTAGCTGTCAAGTTCAACGTAAGAGCAAAAAGTCAACTCATTATACGTAATTTAACAAATATATTACCATTAGTATCTTAATAATTCTCACATAATACGAAGCCTGTCTTGCTTGCTTTAAAAAACATGGGACTTCATCAATTCATTCAATCGGTCGGTCAATTATACATCTTAGACTTCATCCAAAAAATCTTCTGTATTGGTCAGGAATCTATTTGACCGACTAATAGACGGGCGGGCGATGCGGCGCAGTGGGTCGTAAAAAAAGCGGATGAAAGTTTTCATAGGAAAGTTATAAGTACATACGACGAATGTTAACGTGTTAACGCTTGTAGGTACTAATAATAAAGCTGAAGAGTTTTTTATACCTTTTAACGCGCTAATCTCTGGAACGTCTTGTCGTCGCGTCGTCTTGACGCTTTGGTTTAGAAACTATTCTCGCATCTCATAGCTCAATTCTTAAAAAAGGTTAAAGGCTACATCGTCTGATGCCTAACGCTTAGGAGTCGCAAGGCAATGTACAAACAACATACAAACATACATAAACACACTACCCTCCTTTTCGTCAAGCAGTCAGTTAAAAATACTGTTACCGTGCTAGTTGTCAGGGAATTTTCTCCAGTAGGTAACATAAAGTTTCAGCCGAGTTTCAGCTGCTGAGTTGGTAAAAAGTAAATTAAAACTGCATGTAAAACGTCATGCACTGAAATCTACAAAAAAAGGTGTAGCAAATAGCGATACCGCTGAGATAAATGTGAGTGTAACATGGTCAGCGCTGCTTCATTATTTTTAACTACAAACGAAAGAAAGAGACAGCGTAGTCTAAAGAAGTTAGTACGCGGTTAAACGATTTATGTCGATTACATTTTTTTACCAACTTACGGGTACGCTCGGTAATGGATTTCTGTTGTAGATTAATTTCTAAACTAATAATATAATTTGGTAGAAATTGTGCACAATAGACTGGGCACCATAGAATAATAAAACCACCACAGTGAGTCATAAGCTCTCAGTACTTCTGTGTACTACCCCATATTGGTCTGATTCTAAAATGGTGTGCGATAAACATGATCGGAAATGGTCATGACAAATTGAATTGTTCTTTAGTACCGATGATCGTATCAAAACAGACAAAATAAGTAGAAAATGATTTAAGTTCACTTCAAGTTTTAACGACTTGAATTATATATTTATCTGAAATATATATTATATCTCAATCCACACACATTATATACCATTTTAAGCATAAGTAAAATGAGCCTAAAAGCTATGTCATAATTAAGTATACCGCCCAATTCCGCGGTAGCGTTCAAGTTTGCGTCCTACCTGCGACTCATCACAAGACTTGCTTATCCCGACACGTCTTTGAAGGCCTTGCGATCTTAATTATAATTCAGAATTTCATGTGACTACTCAATGTGACTACTGTCCAGGTTCACTTTGTATCTGTGCCAAAATAACAAAACATAAACAAAACTTTTAATTAATTTATGTAAGTTGGTGGTATGTTTGTGCCATGTGGTGAAGATAAACCAGAATGGTGGTACGAGGCAACTAAGGATATAACAGCGAACGGGCAGGAGTCTGACCAGTGTGGTGACTAATGGCAAACCATCCCGTTGCGAGATGCCTTTAGTCCAGCATTGGACTGTTATAGACCAATAGACTACTGATGATGATGTATTGTTTCTTCATTGAATAAAGAACATGCAGATTCCCATTCTGGCTTTATTATATGCAGTGCATTGTGTTCAAGAACAGTGAAAACACCCCGCGCACGTCTCACTTTACTAATGTTGCTAGCTCACAAACTTTTCCCCATTTCCACATTTTATGGTGAACGCTTAGAAAATTTGAGGCAAAATAATTACTGTCATCTGCCTAATGGTATGGAAAGACTAACCGTTTGTACGAGAAACCATTCTATAGTGGAGCGGTTTTTGATCCTTCAATATTAGTCGTATACACAGTTTTTATATGCTCTCAAATCTGTGTTTCTTTTATAAATAATAAATAAATAAATATATTACGACAATACACACACCGCCATCTATCCCCAAAGTAAGCGTAGCTTGTGTTATGGGCACTAAGATTACTGATGAATAATTTTATGAATAATATACATAAATACTTAAAATATACATATAAACACCCAGACACTGAAAAACATTCATGCTCATCACACAAACATTTTCCAGTTGTGGGAATCGAACCCACGGCCTAGGACTCAGAAAGCAGGGTCGCTGCTCACTGCGCCAATCGGCCGTCAAACGTCAATGGCAAAATAATCATTTTTTCTGTCTTCCTTTCGTTTTTCTTGACTGGCCATCTCTCTCTATCTACTAAATAATGCCACATACGTTCCGCGCGGGCTGTTTCACAAGTACAACCGGCGATACACATTCATAGGAAAACTGGTCGTAGCAACGCGCCGCGACGGGTATAAAATCAGCCAGCTCCCCCCCACTGCGCTTACTCGCAGTCAAACCGCTACGCTGGTACTACTCCGTGCTTTTCGTGCAAACTACAACAGTTAAAAGTAAGTTGAAAGTTCTGTATAGCTACTGTGTTGTGACGAGTTTTAAGTTCGTAATTTTTTTTTGGTGAGTCTGTTTAAGTTTTTCTTTTCCATTTGGTAAATAACTTTGTTATCTATATTAAAACTAGTTTAAGAAGTAAATCCAGTAATCAATTAAATTTAAAACTTCTCCTACCATTGTCAAAAGCAGTAATATTTTATTCTACAACATAAGGATTATAACTCTAAAAACAAAACATCAATATTATTAACATAATACCGATTTAAGCGAAAGTAGTAGGTCGTCTTTTCTGGCCTATACCTAGACGTAAAACGTTAATGTCTTCAAACACGAAGTGATAACTAGGTACGTATACTGGTATATATAAATATAATGGACATGGTTATAACTGAACGAGCAGTTTTTTTGAATTGTATCAAACAATCATACAAAATAAAAGAAATTATTTTGTATATATGTAAATATATTTTTTTTTTTTTTTTTTTTATACTTAAATTGCTGCACCAACCCGTTCCTTCGTTTAAGTTTCTTCTATTTGTGTTTAATTTATATAAAATGTGTGTGTGCAATAAAGATTTAAAACAAACAAACAAACAAAATAATATATCTTCATCCTAATTATAAAACGTTTTTAGGTTTTTTACAATACCACTGATTACAAAACCAGTTATTTATAAGGAAATATCAGAAATTCATTTTATATAGGTAGACTGTAGTTTTTTTGTAGTCAAGAATGCACCGGTGGAGACCGTCCATTGAGTCGCTCACTATAATCAATGCATCATCACCGTGTTGAAATGCAGCCATGGACGTCAGTTAATTGAAACAATTTTGATGATAATGCTCAGAGCTATACAAATAAAGTTATGCTTAACTGAAGTGTTTAATCATGATTTAAATAAAACTACTTATTAACTATTTAACGTCGCTGCAAATCGTTATACGCACGCCTAGATTAATCAAAGTTGGCACTTTATCAAAAATATTAACACCCAGGTTTTTTAATTGTCAAAGGAATTTATAAAAAAAATTTAATAGTTCTAGTTTTTTCCTAAACGACTAGATAGGTAGGTTCATAATAAATTTAAGTTATGAGTATAGTTTAAGTGACGTACAAAGTAAAGAAATTAATAACACTTTTACAAATTTTTATAATAGGTAAGTATATGGAGGAAGCGGTGATAGCTCAGTGGGTAGGACTTCGACTTCACTTTCGGGGGAGCGAGTTCATATCCCGGAACACATGTTTTAAGAAATTTCAATATCACTTGTTTCAACTGTAAAGGATAACATCGGGAGGAAACCTGCATACGAGTTCTCCATAATTTTCTCAAAGGTGTGTGAAGTCCAATCCGCACTAGGCCAGCGGTGGACTACGGCCTTAACCCCTTCCCTTCTCATTGTGGGAAGAGACCCGTGCACTATAGTGAGTAATGGGTTGATATAAGAATGATATGCAGGTACTTACATAAAGCAATTCGTTCATATTAAACAGAATATTTCAGAATTATTCGTACCTAATACTTTGGTTAGTCAAGAACTAATATCCAGCTACTAGCTAGAGAAACTAATTGAGATACAGAACTGCAACGAGGATTTTAATTGTTAGTGAAAAACTGTCGCCGTCATAGCTCAAAGGATTTAAGTCTCCGAATAGAAAGCTACAATGTCAATGTCATGGTCGCAGTAGAACCGGGGCTTTCATCTCAAAGGAAATGCACTCAACAAATATCATATCGCCATACTAGACGAAAAAAAACATATTCAGGACGCGTTTGCAAATATGCGCATTATCTATGATCAGGGCTGTAAACGGTGGATATGGCAAAACTACCTGCACCAATAAGGATAGCTACTGACTTTATGGATCTAATGAAACCATTACCGAATAATGAATATCTTTTAGAACAGATAAAGATCACAGAATTACAGATTATCAAGGTTCCCACTTAAAGAAATTATTAGTAAATTTGGTGATCCTATTTCTATCACTGCAAATAAGTGTGCAGCAGACGGATTCTGTTGCAAACCGTGTCCAGTAAATTCACTAATAAGTTATCATTTGGTCGTCTTCAGACTGGTACTCGTCGCTTTGTAGAACCGATTAGGAACTATCAGACAAGTTACTTATTACGGGGACTTCAGTTGAGAGCGGATATGTGAATATGATAAAAGTGTTCGAATTTGACCTTGAAAATGGTAGGAATAAGCTGGATGAGGAAGAGTGGTAAGAAGTGCGCTCTAGGATCTTAGTTTCGTATGATATAGGACATAGGTATAACGAAGTTAACAAAATAACGAATTAAAACCAATCAACTGTAAAGTTTCTCATTGAATATTTCCGCGAGGAAACGGTTTTCTTGCACTGACCTTTAATGTTACCGGTATTTCAAATAATAGATACCTAATATTACAATAGATTCTACGCAAAAAGTAGTTAAGACTCGACTTCTCAAATTACGCATTGATTTCTGGTTAATAAATTTACGCAATCAACTGACTTATTGCTTTTTTTGCCACAAAATAACTGAGATATCTGTAGGATTCATTTTCTAAATCGGATCGGGCAAATCATTTTGACATAGAAGGATACATTCCAAAATTGTACCTTGTGGTACCTACACCCGTTTCCACAAGGCGTAATTCCTCTCACTTAGTAATTTATTTCAATGAGATCTCGTGTATATTATAGAAACTAGCTCGTCAGTGCTGTCTAAATGTTCAACTACGAATCACGAGTTTCTGTATTAGATTCTCTGGTCGAGCCAACCTTTTTTTGTATTGGATGTTTCTGTTGAAATTGGCATTGTCTACCTCGGAGCCTGCACTTGATTTCTGGGTATTATCATTCAATACCCACTAGTATTTAGTATTTACATCATCAACTAACTGCTTATAATTAATGACCAACCGACTAATATGACCCGGGCTTCTTCTTAAACCAGGACGCGTTTGGAGGGTTCCAATAATAAATAGCTTTAGTTTGAAGTTTACGAATGTAGTTGTGGCCTTCATCTCACTACCATGTACACATTTCTTAAGTAATGCAAGTAACTACAAATCATAAGTGCCATCTATGGAGCTACTTGAAAAAAGATATTTGTGAATTTAACTTTGAATATTAAAGTTATTGCAGGGTAACCAAATTAGCTCACAAAAGATACCGATGGTATGAGGTATTCCGGGTTGCGTATATCGTCATATGCTAAGATATAATTAACAATTGTTGTAAATCTGGGTCCATACCAATATGTTTCCTTGCATGATCATATCGTGGAAACACCTCTCACGATTAATAATAACACACGTACAGTATAATAACGAAGTCATGGTTACTCTCATTATAAGTAAGTACTTACCTACGAATCTTATCGCATTTAGACTTATAAAAGTCTTATAATGATGACAGCGTTTTTAACTTTGTTACAAGATTTAAGTAAATTATTAATTCTTAATCCATAATTATCAATATTTCTAGTCACAGAACTAGAATACCGAAATAACATAGCTGCATTTCTATTCCTACTTTTATAGTAGCGTTTGTAACGTACATATTTCAAAGTCAAAGTCAAAAATATCTTTATTCAAGTAGGCCCATAGGTTGCACTTTTGATGCGTAGGTACATAAGAATTACACGGTAGTGAGATGATGGCGCTAACCACATTCGTAAACTTAAAACTAAAGCTACGAGGGTTCCAAACGCGTCCTGGTCTATGAAGAAGCCCACAACAAACTTAGCCGGGTGTTTATTTCTGTTCACCATCTCACAATGTAATTTTAAATTATTAGAAGAGCAACCTGGTTAGAGCAATAATTTACACCCAAGCTTTTTTATCGATTACGTAGTCCTTTATACTATAATAGGACTTTTCTATAAGCTTACGTTTAATACAAACTTTGAACTTTTTAAGAGACATCTCCAAGATGTTAATAGGTAGGGATTATTGTATCTTAGAAGAAAGAAGGAAGTATTTGATGACCAAAAGACACATACAGTTGTTTTGTTAGACAGTTTATTAAAAGAAAATAAATTACTGGGCCCGAAACAGCTATGAAGGCATTTTTCATTATTTTTATATACATTTTTGTTTTGCGTAGATCCTCAAAACGATGCGAAGATAGAAGCTTTGGAAGTTTAAAAAAGTTATATAACTTTCTATTCATCGTAGGGAAGTATCAGTTATTTTTTGGTATTGTCTTTCCCACTAGACCGTGTGCTTTTCATATAAAATGAATCACGCTCTAAATTTTGACGGTCATCGCCTACAAAACTATGTCATCACGTTATCAATATTTCAATGTCTGTGGTATGATAGCGGCAATTATTTGTATTTTTTAGCAAAGTCATATTAGTCTTTTCTAAAAATGGCAACTCATTGTTGGAAATTACCTCATCATTTCAACCGATGGATGCCCTTGTTGCCGTAGTAGTAGCGTCGGTGGCATACTCAACGCTTTGGTATGAAGATGACCAGTCGCAGATCATCACTTAAAAACTGGCAGAAAAGTGACAGAATGAGGTTCTACGTTGACGTTCTACCAGCATCTTGACAATAATATACCAACGTCAATCGGTACTAAGAACTATGTGTACCTACTACCAATTCCCATTTTAGATTTATCTACGAATCCCACGATTTTGATGGCATACGGTAGGGAAACTTCGAGCACAGCTTCCTCCATCACCAGCTGAGCTGACAAACTGTCTGATCAGACCAATATCAATAGTGAGCGACCCCCATTCGAAGCCAGAAACGTGTTGAAGAACTTAGGTTTCTAGATTTTTTTTGGAATCTAAGAATATTAGGTAGGCAAGATAGGTAACGGCATGGGTCTTATCCATTACAGCTTCTTCTTTTGTTGTTGGAGGTCGTGACTCTTCTTCTACTTTTTGAGAGTTAGCACTTTAAAGGGTTCTGACTTCTCTGTGATCTGTTGGTGCTGTTTTAACACGCTTTGGTAATTCAACGGTAGGTTCCCTCCACCACCTCATAACAAATTCTTTTTATCACTCTTCAACAAACATTCTACAAACTTGTTTTTTTATTTTATAAAAATTTGCTTGATTTGCTTTACTCCGCGAAAAGCAGGAGAATCTGTATGGTGTAATTTATAATTTCTTCAATCTTTATACTCCACATTCCACAACAAACAGATATTCGGCAGTGTACCCTCTACGTACATTTCGCTCCGACACCCGAGAAGAACATCAAGAGAAGTTGACTTTACATTGAATAATTTTTAAACAAAAAAACTTGTATTTTTTCTATTGAACTATTGCCTTGGCTTACTTGCTATTCGAGGATTCACTTTTGTATAACCCCTATTTTAAATCAATTAAGTATCAATCGTATGAAAGAAAACTACACTACTTTATAGAAATTATCATACATTGTGAGTCCAATTACAGTACGGTAACAACGTACAGTTGAGTGAAAGGCAATTTAGTCCGCTTGATTCATTAACAATTCCGTCAACCTTCGCAGTTCCCACGCACCAAATTGACTTTCTCCACCTACTTATACGAAAGGACAGATTTTTTATGACCCCCACGGAATTGAGAACATACAGAACCCTCATTCAGCCATTGTTTCATGCAGGGCATTGTGTCCAAAAACGGTGAAAACGCCCCGCGCACGTTTCGCTTCATCCTCGCCGAACGTTGGTAGCTCACATACTCTTCCCATTTTCCCCATTTTATGGAAAAAAGGAAAAAACAATTTAGAACCCATTTTGAATTAAAATAATGAATGTCAACTGCTAAATGGAATGGATTGACTAACCGCCTATTCGAGAAACACTACTGAAATGGAGTGATCATGAATATTAAGCTTAATTTGCTATACTCCGTGATAAGCAGGAGAATTTGTATGGTTACCATGAATTTATTGTAAAGTCAACATCTCCTGAGGATGCTCCGGTTTCGGAGCGAAACGTGCGTAGAGAGTGCATTGCCGAAGATCCGTTAGGTGAGATCTGTTTGGTTATAAGGATTTAAGAAATTATAAATTACACCATACAGATTTTCCTGCTTATCGCGGAGTAAAGAAGATTAAGCTTAATATTCATGATATTTCATGGATTTCCGCGAAGTAACGCCTGCTTCTATCCAATATTGAAATGAAGTGGTTTTAGATGCTTTAATTTTAATCGTGCACACGTTTTCTGTATGATCTTAATTCTGTGGCTCCCGAGACCAAAATAAATTTTTCTCTGGACAATCATTGAATTTATAAATGCTCTTTCACTTTTATAATATTAGTAAAGATGTTCGTCAATTTCAGAACGAAAGATCCAAACTTTTCAGTCTAAAAAAAAACAAACACAATGGGTTTCTATAGTATTTCCACATCAGCAATTATTTTAAGAAACTATCTAAATAATTTGTTTATTATTCAAATGTATTTTTCCATGTAGAACCATTAAGAAAATTGGTAAAGATAAAACATCAACAAAATTGATCAATGTTACATTCAAAACTGTAATTATACTAGGTAGGTACCTAGAACATAATTAATTATTAGAAATAATAAGTTATTTAGCACCTAGGTTTGATGTAGGTTAACACGTCCGCTTGCAATGCTACCTAGATTGCTGGTTGCATTTCTGCTTCGAATCTTATACATAATCTATGGAAAATTACAAGATTACGATGCAATACTCCATGACAATTTATTTCAGACTTAGATGAACTTTCAGATTTAAATGCCTCGTTGGTCAAATGGGTAGGATGTTCGACTACTGATATCGGCCTGTATCGGGTTTATTATCAAGAAATTCTTAGTACCAACCCGGTGTTTGACAGGGAAACTGTGCATGTTTGTCCTGTAACTTTCTGATCTCCTGTGTTTTGCCTGTGCAATAAAAAAAATGACACTAAACACAAATAGAAAGAGTAGTAGTAGTAAATAGAAATCTTCAAAAAATTACGTAAAAATCGATTAGTGACATTCACGCTATCATACAGTCAAAATAAAAGTTGTAACCTTAGAACAATGAAATTTTAAAAATAACGGTGCCAATTTGATAAAAGTTGCAAAAAATGGTTTTTTGATGTGAAATATCTAATGCGGTTGGTTAGATCGGCTGTTGGCGTGGCGACGCCCAGTGGGTGTAAAATCGAGCACTCATTATTCATTCAACACTCCTCAGTTTTACTATAATCAGTAAATAGTACTTATTTATTAATGATCTCATCGGCTCCGCAAACGCACCATGACTTGCGTATTTTAAAATGTTTATTGTTATATGTTTTACAAGATAGCCCAGTGGTCATCGGCTTTACTTTCGTGGGGCCGAGTCCGAATCCTGGCACGCACCTCTAACTTTTCTAAGTGATGTGTGTTTTCAGTAATTAAAATATCACTTGCTACAAGTGATACCACTTTAGAGCCACCTACTACGCCGTTTTTATAAATACAAGATCGTTGTTAACTTTAAAACTTTATAAAGGTAGTACTTGTTTAAATACAAAAGTATCAAATTGCGAGGTTGTTTTAATTAAGTTTTAATTAATAATTCGGATGTCAGTGACCGTATGTGCTGTGGATGAAAATCTTGGCAAAGGTTGCCGTACTTTTTGATCCCGACAGAATAATGGTGCGTTTGCGTTGCTTTTAGCGACAATTGCTACGTTGCAATGTTTTAGTAATTCGTAGTACACCGTAAACATAGATTCCCGGCACTAAGTAACTGTTTTTTATCGATCGAAAAAAAGAATGGTTCGGCCTTGCCGAGTCGCATTGAATGGAGTTTGAACGCCGGTTGCTATTAGTGTCGGCTATTGTAGGTAAATTGTGTGAAATCACGGGACAATTATTTATTAACCAATTGAAAAGAATAATAAATATAATTTCTGAAAATTGATTTCATGATTGATTTCACTAATGTTTTGACTTTGAGTACGAAATACGGAACTATGTTATGCTTATGTGCAGGTGTGGATTTTGTATTGCTAAAGACCGGTGCAAAGTGATAGGTATCATTTGACATTAATTTGCTGATCTCTCTGGCGCAGATCAATATTTTTGAACTCTTAATTGCAGTGGCGTGCATAGGGGTTCTAACAAGGGTAGGCCTAAAGCAGGAAGATAGCATAAAATTTAAAAAAAAACCTATTTTTTCTTTTTAAATATACTACGATAGTACACACATCGCCATCTAGCCCCAAAGTAAGCGTAGCTTGTGTGATGGGTACTAAGATGACTGATGAATATTTATATGAAAAATATACATAATTACTTACAATATACATATAAACACCCAGACACTGAAAAACATTTATGCTCATCACACAAACCTTTGTTGTGGGAATCGAACCCACGATTTTGGACTCAGAAAGCAGGTTCGCTGCAAACTGCGCCAATCGGCCGTCAACTATACAAGTTGTATGAAATTTTTTAGGCTAGGCAGTGCATTTGTGCATATGTGACTACCAGAGGCAGAGTGATAGGTATCACTTCACTTATAACTATAAAAAAACTACAGTGCACGGGTCTCCGCTCAGAATGAGCAAGGTTTCGGCTGTAGTCCATCACGCTGGCCAAGTGTGGTTTGGTAGTTTTCACACACCTTTGAAAACATTATGCATAACGCTTAGGCCAGCAGGTTTCGTCACGATGTTTTCCATATATATATATATTATATATATATATCTATTTTTTTGTTAATTTAGTTTTCTTACATTATCTTATTTTGTATGCTTGTAATCAACAGCTTCGTAAGGTACAATTTTTCAAAAAGTACAGCCCTGCTTCTGCGATTTCATACATCGGGAAGGCTGTTCTTTCTATACACTATTTATTTTAGATTTTAAAATAATGACAGTGTATAGTCAGTACATATTTGAAAATTTAATGTACGTCCATAAAAACATTTCTAAATTTAAGAAAAAATGTGACTGCAATAATTTAAACATTAGAAGTAAGAATAAACTTACAGTGCAATATACTAGGTTACATAAAATTCATAATTCGTTTAAAGGAAATTGCATACAATTCTACAATAAACTACCAATTGACATCTTGGAGATGTCTCTTAAAAAGTTCAAAGTTTGTATTAAACGTAAGCTTATAGAAAAGTCCTATTATAGTATAAAGGACTACGTAAACGATAAAAAAGCTTGGGTGTAAATTATTGCTCTAACCAGGTTGCTCTTCTAATAATTTAAAATTACATTGTGAGATGGCGATAACAAAAAAAAAAAAAAAAACACCCGGCTAAGTTTGTTGTGGGCTTCTTCTTAGACCGGGACGCGTTTGGAACCCTCGTAGCTTTAGTTTTAAGTTTACGAATGTGGTTATCGCCATCATCTCACTACCGTGTAATTCTTATGTACGCATCAAAAGTGCCACCTGTGGGCCTACTTGAATAAAGATATTTTTGACTTTGACTTTGACTTTGACTATTTTTATTATTACTAAAAATTTATAATCTAAGTAGTGTTGAATCGCTCGAGGTCACTCAGGATGGAGTTTACCATGTTGTCCATATTTTATTGCTTAAAACGCACATAACTCTTAAAGTAAAAGTTGCGAGCTAGGGATCGAACTCGGTTCCCTCGCGTGGCCCATGACAAACCGATGTTCTTACTACTTATCTTATCCTTACACATTCTTCGTGGCATGCTTTACAGATACCGTTATTTCAGACTGAAGTGTTACTATTACTGAAGTAAAATATACTATATGTTAATAGGTAAACACTGCGAATGTAGATTCTGGACATACAACTATATACATAAGCGAAATATGATTTATAATTAAGCATACGAACAAAAAATGGAATAATAATATTAATATAATAATAAACAGTAATAATAAGATACTAAATCAGTACTCGTGTAAATCATAAACAACAAAGTTCTTGTCCTACCTAGATAATTATATCATTCGCGAACCGGTTGTTTGAAGAAACGCTTGGTCATGATTTTTTGCTGAACATATTCTAATTTTATCAATTGCAGAAGGTCAAACTGTAAAAATGCCATTCGCACCGAGAATTATCAGATTTACTGACTCATTATTATAAATCGTTAAATTAACATGTGTTTTTTGAAGAATATAATAAAGAAAATTGGCATGATTCGAATACATAACTTCATAATACGGGGTAGGATATTTTATCCTAAAATTCAGCATAGTTCCCTTGAAAAGGGGTGAAAGTTTCAGACGATTATACACCAGTCATTTGATAGAGAATGGAATGTATTAATACATACAGTAAAATGGCTATCTAGGTCCCCAAAGCGGAGATTTGGGATTGGAAAAATGTTTGTGTTAGAAATAGAATTTGTTCTGTGTTAGGTATAATATATCCTCAATGAATCAGATATTCCTAACATCTAATTAATTGAGGAAGGTTATAGGCTATCTAGCAATACCTACGCTGCGTCCCATTGTTTACGCGGGTAAAGGGTAGGACAACCAACCGCACAGTTAGATATATAATTTAAAGAAAAACTGAGCGACTCGAAAATTGTATAGTTACGTACACTATAGTCGTAAAAAAGTAAAATCGCGACGTAACTAGTTATGGAACCATAAGACTCGGTACTCGATACTCACGATAAATCAATTCAAGTTTGTATCAGTACTTGATTGATATGATTATGTATTGTAAAGTGTTCGTTCGTTCAAAGTATTCCTTTAACTTCACAAGCAATTCGCGTGACTGGCTGTTGATTCTACGTCCACTTTTCAACATGTTGAAACAGAGTTCGTACAAACACAAAAATCAAGTCAAATCACTATGTTTAAATCAATATCCAAAGTAGAAGAGCAAAAGTTAACGTAATAGTAAACAGTATACGAGCACACAAACTTAAACGAGCGCACAGTCAACTTTACAAGATGGGGAACGAAAAACTGCGCAGTGCGCGCGGGGACGCTTCAGTCAGTCATGTGCCGCTTGGTCAGATACATCAACTCATACTCATTATTTAGAACCCAGTGTCGTCAATTCAAAATTTTATTTGCGGATTTGAGAACCAAGCGCGGCGGCTTTCGATATTCAGTAAAAAAATGGTTACAACTCTAGAATAAAAAAAAAAGACTGAGAACATTTACGTATTTTTGTGTACGTGTCCCAAAAAAATTTACGTATTTTTTAAAACACACAACATTGATTTTTATTTTATTGTTTCTTTCAGTTTTGTTCCAAGTTACATTCTATGGTCTTGCACAAATGTCAAAACGGGCCTATTACATTTTTACGACTATAGTTACGTAACAGTTGCATAAACAGCTATTTCTCAAACATGCTCTTGTAATCAGAGAATTACTATGACAACGTTCTTCGAGATAAATCTTAATTGCTCTACTGGCCAGCTACTTGCGACCAGACGCCGGAAAAAGTTGTATGAAAATCTATAAGTGTCGAAAAATAAATTACATAGTAAACTCATACCTGTCTTCTCTTCTTTCTTAAACTTTAACACAGGAAAAGTTCTACTTAGGTACTTCTTAATTTTATTTTCCGAGCATTATTTGGGAAAAGTGAAAGAAATCGTTCGAACTCGAATAAGTACGTTAAATTTTATAAAAGTTCTTATTTAATTAGTTATTGCTTTACTTGTTATTTTCATTTATTACAATACAAGTCAACCATGATTACATTGCAACCATCATGGTTCCGTCGGAACTTCACAGATGTCGACTCTAGCTTTTGACAACGTCTGTCAAGTTCACATAATAACACGATGCACACACACAAGCCTTGGCCACAACGACGAAATGAACAATTCCTTTTTAGCTGGACGCTGTGTTGATACTAATAGATGTATTTTTCCTAGCACAATGCCTGTGGACCTGTACTACGTGCCCGGCTCGGCGCCTTGCAGGGCGGTACTGCTGACGGCGCGCGCGCTAAACCTCAACCTGAACCTAAAGCTGGTGGACCTGCACCACGGTGAACACCTCAAACCGGAATACCTCAAGGTACCTGCTTTATAGAAACCTCCACAAATCTGGCGTCCAACCCATAATTTTCAAGGCTGGGCAGATTCTTCCAAGAGAACTTTGCTGAGTTTCGAGATAAAAGGAATCCTCAGCCCTACCTCGTAGTATGATCTGAAAACATGCCAAGTTTTATTCGAATTCATTCAGTAGTTTCGGTGTGATGATCGGCCAAGATACAGACACACATTTGGTGCCCTTTAAATAAATTTTCAATGTATCTTCAATGCACAGAATTGGTCCTGATAGAGTTTTTTGGTGGCGGCCATCTTGAATTTGAACTTTGTCATACAGTATAGTGTTTGCTAGTCAAGCCCTTTGCTTTGTTACCCATATTGAAGGAGTTTCGAAAAAAGATGTGCCTAATCTGCCATTTTTTGGCTTCGACCATCTTGGACCGATTTTCATGAAACACTCACGACTAAGTCCCCTGTCAAACAATAAAAATAAAATTGTAATCGGTTCATGCAGTCGGGAAATACTATGTTACAGCAGACAAACAACCACACACACACAAATCGTCGGCGTTTGCGTTGGCGTTACAGATTTTCGTCAAAGCCTGTGTATTAAAGAATTGTCATTGGGAGTTTTAAGAATTATACGCTCTTCCCCCGATCCGATCTTTTTACCCAAACATACCTTTACCATTCTGGCAAAATATGGTAAGTGGGCTGTAGGTAGGTTAGCGTAAACCCAACAATTCCGTTCCAAGTCTTGCGAATTCGCGATAACAATTTCTACTCCGTACAAACAAAGGCCAAATTAATAAGACTACGGTGTGAAGGTCACACTTCGCATGAATGATGTAATTTAGCGGGGCCCGGGGGTTCGATGACCGCGAAGGGGAACAGTGTGTATCCACTATACAACGTCAATATTTACATGTTATTCTCAAACAGTTACGTTATGTAATTATATAAAAACTGATTTTAAAGAGATCCGTCTTCTTTTGAACTACCTTTGAACCCTCGTAGCTTTTTTATACGTGTAAGTACCGGCTAGGTTTTAATATTTTCAGATTCCACCAAAAATGTCTTCGAACTTCTTATTGGACTACTTAAATAGAATATTAAAGTTTGTCTTTGACCACGCAAAAATACCTAGGTTTGTAGGTACCTACTTATTTTAACAAAAGATAAGTGTAGACAATTTTAGCTCAATTCAGTTAATTGAATAAAAGATTTACTGATTTTAGTAGCTTTTTCTTATAAAACAATGTTTGAATTCCTAAATATTTAGGAACTTGTGAAAGTAAAGGTTGTACCTTAAACTGAAGGCTAATGAGAATAACTGTAACCAGCATTATTGTTCTGTGTGCTTGATATCTCGAACCTGTTCCATTCACCAAACATTCCAACGACCGGTGTAGCAGGCCTGCAGGCGATTCCATATCTCAGTTGACACCTTTAGCGAGTACTTAACTGAAAAGTTGCTGTCAAGTAACGCCCAAAACATAATTATGCATTACGAGCTGATACCAGCAACTTCTTTTGCGTGGCTCAAGCTGTTTTATTCCCGCGGGAACTGGCTTGTTTCCCGGAAAAAACGGTAGCCTATTTTCTTTTCCACGTCAAAGACTACATACATGCCAAATTTCATCCAAATCCGTTCAGCCGTTTTTGCGTGATTGAGTAACAAACATCCACACTTATTACAATGTTTGAATTCCTAAATATTTAGGAACTTGTGAAAGTAAAGGTTATAGTATTAGTAGATATTAGTAGAATTAGTAGGATAGTAGACCCGCTTCGCACAGTTGTGTGTATGTAATTTGAATTTGCTTTTTGCGAGTTTGAATATGGCGTCCACCAAATGGCGCCCCGCCCCCTCTTTTTAATTCTCTATTATCCTCTAAAATATCGATTTGAGTCATATGCTGTAAAGGACACTTTTTATTCAAACGAAATGCAGGCTATATTTAAAGAATTTATAGTGTATTGTGTAAAATAGCCTGGTAAATAACCCATATTGTAAATGTAAAAGATAAAAATGGTAAATGTGGATTTCGAGATAAACAATAAACCATTTCAAACTTTTTCACTGTTCTTTTTAAGATATATAATTTTGTGGTACACTGATTTAAGAGGGGATATAAAGCAAACTAGCTACTTTTAGATTTGATTTTTACAGTAGGTACCTAGTCCATCAAGTTTGATTTACCCAAAAAAAACATATAAAAACTACATTATATTTCTAAGGGCCCAGATTGAGCGAAAACAAAAATATGAAAATGTATCGATAGAAAAAATTACGGAACCTCACTCTAATTTTTAAATACTATCAATTTGTTTTCAATCTGAGGCATAGTTCAGGGACAATATTTAATAACATAGTTTATATGAATATCATACAGTGCACATATTAGCCATTTAAAAAAAAAATGTATATGTTACGAGCTATTACTATTTTTATTAAGTAAAGTGAAATTAATCGTTTAACCATACATCATCAAATTTGTTAATATTAGCGAAATCGGCTAAAGATAATATTAATTAACAAAAATCTTATTTTGTAAATTAAAAAATGGAATAATATTATCAATTATTGTCATCGGTTCTCAATTATGAAATCGGACTGTTTGAAGAGGGTCAAAATCAACTCCAAAGGAGTCTGTTGCAAACATACGTACAGGTGAAGCTAAAATAAAGCGTGTAAAAAAGTGTTTGATTCACGCTTGCTCCCCAGATCAACCCTCAACACACAGTCCCAACACTCGTGGACGACGGCTACCCGATCTACGAGTCGCGTGCTATCATCACCTACCTCGTCAACAAGTACGGCAAGGGCAGCGCGCTGTACCCCGAGGAGCCCAAGGCGCGGGCGTTGGTCGACCAGCGCCTGTACTTCGACATCGGCACGCTGTACCAGAGATTCAGCGATTACTTTGTAAGTACAACCCGCATTCGATCAGCGATGTGGGTCTATGCTCAAAAACAGTATTTCCTATGAAAGAAGAGGCCTTAAAAGAGAGGATTAAAAGGCTGCAGATGATGATATTATTATTGGATAACCTATACCTATAATCATAATCATCCCTCGGCCGCACTAAAATTGGTCCATCTTTTTTGGCGAGGACTTAAAGATAAACACAGTCAGACAGCAAGGAAGAAAATTTGCCTAAAGAAAACTTATAACAGCCCTCCCTATTTAGCGATAAGGCCGCCGAACTATTGTAGCACCAATCTTAGTTACTTTATTCATTAAACTGCAAGTAAATTGACATATGCGGCTTGGTGGACTCGACACGCTTTTGATAACATTATGTAGCAGGCGTGCAGGTTTCCTCACTGGGCTAGCGTGGTGAACTACGGCCTAAACCCTTCTCATTTTAGGAGAAGAGCCATGCCCAGTTATTGGTTTACATGATGATAATAAAAATGATAACAGAAAAGATACATGCGAAAACCGTTACCTATTTCTTGTTTCTGTTAACAAGCTTCAAGTTCCTCAGCTTTATTAAATTATCGCAGATTCCTAATACTATATTCGGTCATCCCGCAGTACCCACAAATCTTTGGAGGTGCTCCCGCCGACAAGGACAAGCTGGCCAAGGTAGAAGACGCCCTGCAGCTTCTGGACACATTCCTGGAGGGACAGAAGTACGTCGCCGGGCCAAACCTCACCGTGGCCGACCTCAGCATCGTCGCTGGTGTCTCTAGCTTCGAAGCATCCGACGTTGACTTCAAGAAATACGCCAACGTCAAGAGGTAAGTGCTCTTATCGTTGCTCCATAGGTGCAATGACGGAAATCGAAGCTGACGATTGCTGGGCTTCGGTGTCCGTTGTCCAGCCAAAAAGTACTGATTCAGTCGATAGTGGAGGTGGTAAGATATTTGGTAGTCTAACATTATAGTGAGCTAGCCCTTACTTCTAATCAGTTCCAACATGCTGAAATACCGTCACGCTTAGACGTTAGGGTGGTACTTTACTATCCACGAACATAGCCTTCAGCAAACCAGACTAGATAAATTATTAAGGCCCCCATTGCGCGTTGTTTTGATATTCTAAGCTTAAGGTGCCAGGAGTCGTAGGACTTCACCTTAGATGTTTACAACCATTTCTTAAAATATGATATGAAAAGCCTATCGTTTTCTTTCTTGTTATAAATAATTCTGCGTAACTAACTTTGGTGAAAGTCAAAAAGATGGCCAGAAAACATATCACTCATGATGTTAAGCGGGTCTAGAACACGCAACACATTTAGTTACGCAGTATCAAGCGTATGGAGTCTATCAACGACGTAATCACGCTGCATGGACAGGATACATTTTTCCCACAGTTTTATCAACTCTCCGCGCATTCGCGCGAAAGTGTGCATAGCATCGAAATAATATTGGTGTAGCAATAATCGGTGCGGAAAATGACACGTAAATTTTATCCACTGTCAAGGGATATAATTTTTGTCTCCTGACTCGGTATGCTAGGCACGCTATGGTTGTTATGCAAGTACGACCACCTTTTAATCACTTGTTTATTTGTTTGGCCTAGTAATGTGGTTTGCACTTGATAGATCCGTGGATTTAATATCGCGAAATTATTATCAGTTTTTGCGCTATCGGCGAGAGTAAATAAGTCTATTTACCATGTCAGTGATATGCTCACTGATAATACCTACTTATGTTTATTCGAACGAAAACATTACCGAAATATACTTTTAATTTGCTTATCTACCGCTGCCGCCTTATAAACTTCTATTAGTGTTTACTATTCTTCTTTTCTATTACAGGTGGTACGAAACCGTCAAGTCCACAGCGCCTGGATACCAAGAAGCCAACGAGAAAGGCCTGGACGCATTCAAGGGGCTCGTCAACAGCATCCTAAAGAAGTAACCATTCCAGGGTGAAATGTTCAATAAGGCGTAGCTAAAGGAAAGCAGATGTATTTCATTCTGCTTCAAATATTTTGATTCTGTACAAAGAAATACCTTGTCTATGGATCAACACACAACATCTAAGGAATTCGATACAGCATTTAACAAAATTGTCGTTCGATTCTTTGTAAACTTTTTGCTCGTTGCAACGTATAATACGCTAGAAATTGTCTAGTCTATCTACCTACCAACTCACGTCTTTTAACGCGAATAGTTTTATCGAATTTTACACACCTTTTTACAGAGTCCTCGTTCGATTATTTGTACCTTTATAGCGTGGTGTGGTAAAAATACGCTCAAAAAAGTAAATGTGTCCAAGATTTTTGTATTTCGTGTAACCATCCTCTTTTTATTACGGCCGATTGGCGCAGTGGGCAGAGACCCTGCTTTCTGAGTCCAAGGCCGTGGGTTCGATTCCCACAACTGGACAATATTTGTGTGATGAACATGAATGTTTTTCAGCGTCTGGGTGTTTATCTATATGTTATAAGTATTTATGTATACTATTCATAAAAAATATTCATCAGTTATCTTAGTACCCATAACACAAGCTACGCTTACTTTGGGACTAGATGGCGATGTGTGTATTGTCGTAGTATATTTATTTATTAAAACTACTTTATTTATGTACAATTGAATTCATTCTCAATGTCTGTATAGGTTCAACTTCAATAAAATCAATAAAAAAGCCCGTAATTTAACGAATTCGCACCAAGTTGTGAGTGTCAGATTTCGATAGTACCGAATAATATCATTATCGATGTCGGAACATTTATATTTTGCACAGAATCATGGTAATGGACAAATAATAGCGTTGCCTAATTCACAATTATTTTCTTATGAAAGGACAGGGATATTTTTTGATAGGGTTGTCAACTATATATTTTCCCGGGACCGGACGTCCCGATCTCTGCATGTTACAGAATGAAAAGTTTGTGTCAATTATAACTTTCAGTACATCTTATTTACCAGTGATATAAGCTACGCCTGCCTGTTGAGTAAAAAAATTGTGTTCTATACTTTAAGCACTGTTTATTAGCAAGTGCTACACTGCTTTGCTATTTTGACTTGTGATTGTAATATAAGCTCTAGAAGATAAGGCACAAATAAATTAACTGAAATTCCTATTAACCTTGTCATTTCATTATTTGTATCTCCCCAATAGATGTTTGGAGCTGGATCTAGATATCCCAGGGACCTGGAATTTTCAGTCGAAGGAATCGTGCCACGGTTACGTTCAGATGCTCACTATGTTCGAAATTCAAAGTCCCGGCATACCATACTATCTGCCTATTTTGTAAAAGAGTATTTTATATAAGTTTAAATGAAAATCGAAATAATACTTCACAAGCTTGAGACGTACACAATGTACTGTCTCTGAGACTTATCTTTGAAACCGAAAACTTAGTTTTTGAGTAAACCTAAAGAAAGAAATCAGATACAGCCCTAACATCATATGCAAAATTAAAATCATGTGACTCCTGTCACTTTATCATAAGTAAACACTTAAAATGTTTTGAATTCGTTTGTATTAATATTTAAATAAGCTTCCTTTAATTTAATATTTTTACGGGGCGATTCCTTATGAAATATATTTTTTCGTAATTCTGTAACACGTTGTATAGATTAATTTTTCCTATAATGGATTACCAAAGTTTATTAATGAATTATGAATAAAAACACAAAGAAATTTACATTATATTTTATTATCTTTGTCTTTAATAAAGTAATTACAGATAGGCACTAAAAAAATAACCATGCATATGTAAGACCATAATACAAATAACATATTTCTTACGATACAACGAACAACGCGGTACATAACCTATGTCAGGAGTGATCAGTGATGCGATGAGACCAGGCTGAGTATTGCTTATTCTCGGCACAAGGCTCTTAGCTCTCCGAAACTAGCACTTATTAATATAACGCTTAAGGTTATTTTTACAATAAAGCAAAAAGGTGCGGTTTGTATTGGCATCCCATTTTATATCAAATCTGTCAGTAACTCCCAAACAAATATAGTTATAATTTATTTACTACCATAAATTGTATTCGTCCTAGGACGAACGTATGCATAATATTGTCCAGAAAATCAATATAATTGTTTTTTATTCATGATTTTGATATATAAGTAAAGCTTGGCATGTTAGATTTTATTAGTCTTTTGAAGTTACTGACGCTTTATTCCAGATCATTCACGATATACATACAAGACTTTCCTATCCCGACATTTCTCAAACTTGAACATGGACAAAAATTAAACGTTAAAAGCTCTAATAAAACGTACACGTGTGTTTTGTGTCACAATGTACGAAGGCACGTAATATCCGTAAAGAAAAAAATGTTTTTAAAAAAGCTATCCCTCTTTTACTTAACTCGTAACTACCAGCTAGTGTTATGCGAAAACAATTAATATTAATATTAGTTAGCGTAAGATCACAATAGAGACATTGCGCAGTTATTTTTTTACTACAAGGATTTGTAAACATTTTTATATGAACATGTGTTATTTAGCACTATGTTAATTAAACCTGACTTCGCATGGTGGACTTAATACATTTTGATGTAATAATTTTGTTCGTGCTGAAAAATATAGGGTTGTCACCGACCAGTCCCGAATTTTGCGTGCAAGTGACTCTAGCAAGTGTCGATAATTTTTAATACTGATGCAAGGCACATACGTTTCCATAGTGTCCGTCCACTTGTACAAGTTTTCAACAGTGTTGCAATCTAATACAAATAGGCCAGTCACCTACATTGGCTCTATTGAAACTTCAAATCTACCTGTTTTAGTGTGACAACACCAGTTCAAACTCTTTTTATTACAATCATTATAGTATTCTGTGTATAGAATAACGCACTCTATATATTTAAATATAAATAATGTAGGGCGATCAACACCAATCGAAAACGGTCGACGTGCCTCTGGGACATGCCTCTACACATTTTGTATGGAAATAATGTCTCTTCTGTGACCTTACGATTTTATGAAGCTGATTGATTTTTTTATATCTTACTTTTAAAACAGAATTATTGCTTTAGAATATGACTTTTTACAAATGCCATTGATAAATCCGTGGTGGATTTTTAAAAGTAAGTTTTACATAAGGTACCTAGAAGTAAAGTTAGTTTGTTTTTTTTTTAATTTTCGGCCCACATCCGTGCGCCTGCACCTTTTTTCACCAAACTTTGATGATAGCAATCATAATTGAATCACTTCAGATCAAGTACTACAACTTTCATAAGTTTAACAGAGTACATTTAATTAACGCTTACATATCCTTCTGTTATTCATTGATGCTGATAGCGTAAGCTTTTAAGCTTTCTTTTTATTGATGGACCAACACAGTCGCCTATAAACAGAGCAAACCTTCGCAGAGTATCCAAGGAACAATTCTGCAACGTGTAGCCGTGTTCACCAAACTGAGGCGTAGATGTTAAGCTTTGTGCCTTCATTCCGGAACACAACTATGCTACTTAAGAAAAATAGCGGCAGAAATAAGCAAGCCGGAACTTCCCCGGAAGAGCTGTCACAATAAGCTCTAATAAAACTAAAATTATTAGCATCGACTTACAGTATTTTTAGTCTTAACGTAAAGCAATAAAACTTAAATTTCATTGATGCGTTTATGGTCAGCATTAGATTACTCATTTCTGCGCTAACAAATCTTAATTTTGACAATGCAACTTATGAAAGTAGAAGTGCTGTATCGTAAAAGCAGCCAAACACAATTGCGTCACAAAGTTCGTTACGATTCCCAACAAGCACTAATAGTTATAACGCGATGGTAGCTCTATAATGACTACAGCGCCCTCCTGTAGGACGTTATTTCCATTATATAGTTGTAGCTTTATTGTTGATATTTGTGCTAGCGGGGATTGTTGGTCAATTGGTACAAATAATAATTACTTGATCCAATGCAATAATTTATTACTATTTGTAAAAAAAAAACAACATCTATATTGTCTGGCGTACTTTCTTTAGACCCACATTATAACATCGATCGATAACATAATATTCTCACGAACTGGCTAGTTTTAATTTAAACACTTTAATTAACTAAATAAATAGATATTATATATTGAATTATTCACTAAGTCGAAACAAAATATTTTTCTCTTAAATAACAAAAAAAAAATGTCATACATCCAACCTATTTTAATAGTGCCGATAAGGTGTCTTCGGGTTTCCAAATAATTAAGATATACGGTCTAATTACGTGTTCACTTTGTTATCATGACTTAACTTGATACACGAAAAAGTTTTTAACAGCTAAGAAAGATTCAAAGCACTTTTCCGTATACTAAAGGGAGGCGTCGATGGTAGGTGTACAGTTGATACTATTCCTAGCGAGGTGTTATGACAACAATTCTTTGTTAAGTTGTAGAAATAAAAACAAATAACGCACTATCAGTTTTAGCGGATGACGCCATTCGCATTTTATTGGCTGGTCCAGTGCGGTTGATATTATTCGGAAACACGTAGACACTTGTACTTTTAGTACGAAATTGCGATTCTCGTAAGGGAATGGTTTTCGAGTATCTAAACTGGCCTTAATGACTGTGCCATAACGGCGGGATAGAGTGTTTTTCATGTGCTTTCATTTAAAAGGTGATGTCGATTGGAATGTGACAAAACACTGCTTGCGTGAATTCCGACGTTTTGCCACCTTTATTTATAAGGGGTTTAATATTAGAGTAAAATTGACCGAACGCTAGACTATATCTGACATAATAAAGTTTAACTAATTAATGTTCAACTGTTGAGCATAGTTCTCCTCTACTCTGCAACAATGTCGATTGGAGGAGTTGAGAGTTCTATAACTCAACAGAAATCGAGTGACCCACTCTAAAACCAACATAAAAATAAGGCAATTAAGTGCATTTCACTTTGAACTATAATTGTCTTGATACTTGTAAACCTTAACCACTTACGAGTGCAAGATAAATAGCGCCATTAAAGAATAGATTAAGAAAAGGCGACCGGTGTATAGCTGTCTCTTTCACACGGTATGCGTGCGAATATTGTGCGAATGAGTTAGTAAGACATCGGCAGCCTTTAATAAATCTATTATTTGATGGTGCGGGTAATACTAGAGTACAAATAGGCATTATTAATCTAGATCGACTAGTAAAGGATATAGTTACACGGCTGTGTACAATAATTTCATCTGAAGCGTCGAAATAAATCAAGTGCATTGTTTTAGCTTCGATTCCGAACTACGTAAATTGCCTCTCCATATATAAATACAGATTTTATATTCTTGAGGAGAATTGGCTTTAAGATACTCTATACAAAGTTAAGGTTAACAGATTCCACAATCTTACGTACTTTAACGTGTATCGAAACACTAACATCGGAGTGAAATGGAATTTATATACTTTGTCTTAACATTCAAATTCGTGTACACCACAGCACACCATTTGCAACTCTAATACAATTATTATTAGGGCCATTTTACTTCGACGTTATATAAGTGTTTCAATATACGAAAAATACTTTAGAATAGTGAGTGTGGAAGTCCTAAAGAAATGGTATGATTTGTGGGTAATTTATGTTATTCTTTGATAAGTTTATAGTTTCTAGACCTTAATTTAAAGATCTTCACCAGATACTGACCAATTAAATACAATTTTTTTTTCTAAATCTTGTTAGTTTGCAATTAATTAACATTGTATAGAGTGCCTCATAACGTTCACCTTAAAGCCAGATTCACATTAGACTTACGTGTCGTGCCGTGACGCGTGGCTAGGTACAGTCGGTGTCAGCTCGCATAATTAAGTCTAATGTGCACGCTTCTTTACAAAATGTGTGAATAAATACGCCTTGGTACGAGATAAATTAACTCGCATCCGTAGGAATGGAACTTCTGACTATTGTTTTAAAGCTCAAGCTTGTCCACATTGCAAGCAAGTGCTTTTTGCACACGTTTATAAAATGTAATCTATAGTATACGAATTGCGACTCATATACTTGTGAAATTGAGTCCATTTTGCTATGTGGCATGTTTCAGTACGTGAAAGCGCCTCCGTGACGTTTGCGAGGATGCAAATCTATAACGTACCAGCACTACACGTAAGTTTTAGTCTGAATCCGACTTAACACAATCGTTTCGATACTAAACATTAATAATTACACAAAGCTATCTACATGAGCCACTCTTTACTGCTGCAGTGTTGCCAGCCAAACGTTGGAAATGTTTTATATTTATTATCTCCGGTAATACTGTCCCAACATCCGTGTAAATTTTTGGGTAATTATAACGCGTCACTGGAATACGTTCCACACAAGTCGAGCGTACGTAGCAAAGGCAGTATTGACCAATCAGATTATGGCGTTTTGACGCGATATTTTTATCACGATATATATATACTCTTTACTACTAAACAATATTTGAGTCTTAGATTTTAAAATAACTGCCTGTTATTGTTTAAAAAGTTAACAAGTTTTTATCGCAGGAAAAACTAAACCGAATTTACTGTTTTTTTTTTAGTTAGGCATCTACTTTATAAACCCGAAACTGAGTGCCTGTGGGTGAGATTTTTGCCTACGTTATCTTATTCGATCGTGTGTAAGTTAACTACACACGATCCCAGTATTGTAAGTAGATGGCGATCTTTTGATACCATTTAAATCGTAGTTAACATTCATGTGATAGAATTAGTAAACTTAGGTAAAAATTTCACACTAGGCACTCTCACAGATATTCAGTTGCCAACATTTGTATGCTTGCAATCGAGAAGTCGTTTTCGAGTATTAAACTCTGTATCGTCAAAGAAAAATGGACCTTATTTTGCAGGCATCTTTAGAGCTTTAGCACAATAGAAATAAGATCCATTTTACTCCGATGTTCAAGTATTCCATACTCCAAAACGACTCCTCGATTACTAGTTAGCAAATATTGTTCTAAGAGGCGTAAAATTTCGCGCCGCGTCGAATTTCCGCGTAAACGAATGGTAACTACTGGTATTTTAATAGTTCTGATTGGTTTTTTCCTGCAAGCTTTCGCTTCGTTGGTTCTGAAGTTTTATCGCAAAGTGCGATTTAAGACGAGTTATCACACAAAAAATTACACTCGAACCTGATTTTATAGAAGTTTCCAAGTTAAAAAAAAGTATGACATCTTAAAAAAGGCTTTCTTTTCGTCTGGAATCCAAGGCTACCTATATTGGATGAATATTCATAGAATATCAATATTCTATGAAATAAGATTACCGATATTGGGTTTGATAGAGGAAAATTTTGAAAAGAATTTATATTTTGGGGTGCGTGTACGTCTTCTTTGTTTTTTCGGATTTAAGTTGTTAGATCAGCACTTCAGATATATATATCATTAGGGCAATCCGACCGTATCAAGACTTGTATATTATTACAAAGATCCTTAATACAAGAACATAAAGTTTATAAACGCGTGTGAACTTAGCGTAGGATCTAACGTGTTTGTTTATCGCAAAAGGTACCTAGCATGCAAAAATGTAATTCCAGGAATAGACGAGCTTCGAAAAGTTTCTAGATATTTCCTTTTGTTCACATGTTTACGATTTCCAGGAAAATAATGTTCTAAGCGATATACATTGTTAGAAAAAGAGCATTAACCCCGAGCCCCTAATGGGACTCCGAGGACGACTTCGAAGTGAAGTAACAATACTGTATCCCAGTACAGTTTAATGTCCAGATATGCAATCACGATACGGTTACAGCGATAGAATCGGGCAGATGACACATATCTGGACCTGGCGTGGGATACAAACTACGTAACAGTTGTTAAGGAGGTTCGGTGTTAAAAAGGTGACTTTAGGACAGATGCTTTAGGGGATCATAAGTGGCAGATTGGTGAGGGCGGCAATTCCCCGCGGTCGCACTAGCTAGTGCCTCAGAAACTAACAAAAAGCCCCGGAAACGTTAATTTCCTTGTATAACAATATAAAACTGTGTAAATCTAGAAACTTCCATAAAACGAAACAGTACATTAGCGAATTCGTAACAAATGGTGGTACTCTCCGAGCCGGCAACGTGATATTTTTAGAGATTAGACCTTGTTTGTCTTGGGAATGATTCATTAACTTGCGTTTTGTATTCCGTTCATTTCTCCCTTGCGCTCCAAAATTAACTGGACTCTCTGGAAAAAAAAATTGATTTCATCAAAACAAAAAAAAACGTCAATATTATCATTTTAAACTATTGCCGGGTCTGCTCTCAGAATGAGAAGGGTTTTGGGCGGTAGTCCACCACGCTGTCCCAGTGCGGATTGGTGGACTCCACACACCTTTGACAGCATTATGGAAACTCTCAGGCATTGGGTTTCCTCATGATATTTTCCTTCAGCATAGAAGCAAGTGATATTTACACAGTTCAACGGGTTCATACCACGATAATATCATGGGATTTGTCGATATTTCGACCCAGTTGCATGGATCGTGGTCACGACGGGACTGCGGAGGTGCGAGATGTCGAGTTGGCTGTTACGGGCTGAATCTGACTACTCTTTCGTGTTATTTTTGTTGGTATTTCACGAACCGTTCGACACTTTTAAATTGAGAAGCTGTACGATACTTTCTTGTTTGGTGATATTTTAATTGCTTAAAACGCACATAACTTGGAAAAGTTGGAGGAACGCGCTGGGATTGGAACTCATCCCCCCGTGAGTGAAACCGAAGTCCTATACGCTGGCTATCATCGCTTCATTGGGCTAGTTTTCAAATAGTGCTATAGACTCGGTGACTCGAGCTGTCGAGTCGGCTGGGTGGGGGAGAGCACCTGCGTCACCCGTGGCGTCCGGCGGCGCGTACGCACCTGGCGCTACTGGCAGCACTGCTTGCGCACGGAGTCGGCGCCCGACGGCCGCACGTCGGCCGGCTCGGCGTCGGGCCGGATCACGTCGCCCTCGGGCGGGTCGCGCATCTGCTTCTGGGAGACGATCCTGTAGATCTCTGCGGACACGTGTTGGTTCAAGTTACAAATTAATACAAAAACTAATCTTAATTTATAATTATATTTGAGAAGGTCATTTGATTGAATGTTACAAGTTATAAAAGTAAACACAATTTTAAAAAACTGATTTCAAAACAAAAACAAACGCGGACGAAGTCGTGGGCAACAGCTAGTAGTAAATACAATTGACGGACAAAGCAGATTGCCCACCTGTTTAAAACCGGACATCTACAAACAGAGCGGCATTTCGGACGCAAAGAACACGTCTTGTAACGTGCCGCTCTGTGACCATCAGCCTGCTGGCTGCGGCCTAGGTGTTAAGGCGCAGGTGCCTGTATTTACACCGGCAATCACGCCGGAACGCCGTTTCAGACCGGAACAATGCTGCTTAGCGGCAGAAATAAGCATGATGGCAGTACTTCAACGGACGAGCTCTAAATAAAAACTGCATTTCGCTATTTTGAGGTGGTAACTTAGATTTGAAATTCAACATAGTGATTGGTATCCATATTGGGGCAATAGTGAAAAAGATGTAATCCACAATTTTGTGGGGGCTGCCATAGCTAAGAATACGCCCGAGTAATTCACCTTCCAATGAATAAAACATAATCAAAATCAGTCAATCCGTTAGGGACCTACGTTACAACAGACACATACGCACACACCCGCACACCCCCACACACGCGTACATGCACACACGCTCACACGTACGCACGCACGCACCCATATTATGTCTATTCTTAGACAATCTCAGACATACAGCCTCACGATGTTTTCTTTCACCGTTAGAGCAAGTGATATTTGAGAAATTAAATGCTTGAGGCGCACATAACTCCGAAAAGTTAAGACACGCTTTACGGGGATAGAGGGCCAAAGTTGTAGGCCATACAAAGTAGGTGTGGCTCCAAATTGGATCAATTACTTAAGCAACAAGGATAAAATGCGAGAGCTAACTATAGAGAGTACGGCAAGTACATAATAATATAATTACCGGTTAATATGTTCTGGAATGCCGGCTCCACGTTGGTGGAGTCGAGGGCGGACGTTTCAATAAAACTTAGCCCGTTCCGTTCCGCGAATGCCTTCGCCTCTTCTGTTGGGATTGACCTGCAACATTTACATACGTTCTAAGAAAGAAAATAGTTTTTTTCAAATTATGGGTGGAATTATATTCTTTTAGAAATTTAGTTATTAGTATAGTTATTATTGTAAACCTAAATATATTTTAACTTGGCCCGAAAGGGAAGCCTTGCTAAACACAGTGTGTATATTATTATTATTATACGTTTTATAGTCTAGTTTTCGTGTAAGTTACGGTATCATTGCCGGAGATTCTGAATACCCCGGAGCCAGAAAAAGCGGGGTCGCCGGGTACTAGACTAACTGACATTTTTACTCCCCATAAAAAGTTTTGTATGACCACCCTGGGCGGTCGGTGTCTGGCTACTGCTTGACACCGGTCTGCGCTATGCGTGCAATCTAGCTAGTTTGACGTGGTTTTTACTGGTCCGTCGCCAGAGGGTCGGGTACACCACGGGAAGTTGAAGTTGCTAATTTGGGAGGCTGAGTTGTACTAGCCTCTCCTTACGACCCTATCCTTTCCCTTACACCCTTTCACTCCCTAGGACACCCTTATTTTTAAATTCCACTGCAAGTTAGCCCTTGACTGCAATTTCACCTTGTGGTAAGTTATGACGCAGTCTAAGATGGCAGCGGGCTAACCTGTTAGGGAGTACGGTAACACACCCCTAATCGGTTTCAACGCGACATCACACCGAAACACTAAATCGCTTGGCGGCACGTCTTCGGCGGTACGGTGGTGACTAGCTTCGGGCCCAAATCCTCGCACCAGGCCATACCAAAGAAAATACAGAAATTTTCAATTTCCTAATAGCCTCTGCCGGTAATCAGAACCCGGACAGCTTACTTCAATTCGCAGCGCTGACCGTTGCGCCAGGGAGGAGAGAGTCAAAATCCCTACACCCCGCGACTATAGTCAAAGTCGAAGTCAAAAATATTTTTATTCAAGAAGGCCCATAGGTGGCACTTTTGATGCGTACGCAAGATAAGACCGTCACCTAAGGTGCCTGAGATCGCTCTTGTTGCCCACGAGCATGATGAGGATGTTCTGGTCGGCGTGGTCGCGCAGCTCGCGCAGCCAGCGCTCCACGTTCTCGTAGGAGAGGTGCTTGGCGATGTCGTACACCAGCAGCGCGCCCACCGCGCCGCGGTAGTACGCCGACGTGATGGCGCGGTAGCGCTCCTGCCCCGCCGTGTCCCATATCTGCGCCTTTATGGTTTTGCCGTCCACCTGCCGACAACAGAACGGTGCTTAAAAACCGAAAGATTTCGTACCAAGGTCCCGATATGACACACTACATACACATTTAGATCGATTATGAAAATTAAGCTTAATTTGCTATACTCGCGAACACACAGTCAGTCTTCACACTCCACAGCAACATCTTCGGCAATGTACGTACGTACGTACGTACGTACGTACAAACGCACGTTTCTTTCCAAAACCGGAGCATCCTCAGGAGATGTTGACTTTTCAATTATTAATTGTTAAGTTACTTAACAATTATTCATTGTAATGTCAACAATTGTAAAGTTAAGAAACCCCTTTTAAAATTAAAATTAGTACATTTGAAAACAGTCCTAGCACCATTATGTCATAATCATCATAACGCCAACCAGCGGACATCCACTGCAGGACCAGGTCTTTTGTAGGGATTTTCAAGTTCCATAATCTTGTGCAGATTGCGTCGAGCGGTCCCCTACGAAACAATAACGTAATAACCTTAATTTTCTTTTATTGTATTCTCTTTTCTATTATGTCTTGTCATTTGTGTATACTGTATTAGCAATAGTTTATGTTCTAGTTATTTAGTCTAGGTTAGTTGCGGAAATATTGTGTTAGTTCTCTGGTGTGAAAACTAACTGTTCGTTTCGATACCCATGGAAGAAAATTTCAAACAAATTTTGTCTTTTTTCATTTTCCATTGTTTAATGAAAACAATGAAAAAAAACAAAAATGAAAAGGTTTCTTTTTATATATGAAAATTACTGTATTCTCTCTTTGTGTAATATTTAAGTGTTGCGTTTCGCCCACAATCACGGCTTTAGACGACTGAAATTCATCGAGAATATTGCATGTGTCTATTTATAGGAATCTCGGTACTCTGTATCAATTAAACCTATTCTAATGCAAGCAAAAACAAACAGCGTGTTGTAGCTGTACTACCTATACTGCGAAAATATCGATCGATTTATCGTTCCTCGCCAAAGTCCAAATTAATGTAAGAGTATTCGCTAATGTAACAAATCATATCAACCCGTTACTGGCCCATTACAGAGCACGGGTCTCCTCCCACAATGAGAAGGGGTTAAGGCCGTAGTCCACCACCACGCTTGGCACTGCGGGTTGGTGGACAACGTAACAAATACAACTAATTAAAAATCCCGTCTTTTGAAGTCGGTGCGCAGAATCAAGCATAGGATACCCTCATTCTATTGTATAAAAGGAAAGCCTGGCCTGGTGGTAGTGAGGACTTCGGCCTCCCTTACGGGGTTACCGAGCACGCACCTCCAACTTTTCGAAGCTATGTGCTTTTTTAATTTAAGGAACTAACAATTATACCTTACCTTAGCGGTAAAGGAAATCGTGTCGAATTTAAATGAGTCGTGAGAAAATCTGAATGCCTGAGAGTTCTCTATAACTTTCTCAAAAAACGTGTTCGAAGTCTACCATCCCGCACTTGGCCAGCGTGGTGGACTACGGCCTAAATACCTCCTCATTCTGAGAGAAGACCCATGCCGTAGTGGGCCGGTTAATGGGTTTGATAATAATGATGATTCTTTCGTATTAATTGACGTTTCTCGTGTCGAAGTAGTGACGATATGAAAAAATCGAACTCTACAGGGTCATACGAATAATTTGGGGTCATTGCCACGCGCCATCCGCTATTTGTAGGTGCGATTTGAATTTTTGATCGGCAGGACTTACGTTTGATACCGCGTAGGTTTGTGTGGTCTTATACTCATGTTTGATGTTACGAATCTTTACTATGATGACACGGTTTAGTTCATCAATATCATTATCGGTCCAATACAAGGCATAGGTCTTGTTTGAAGGTTGAAGGGTTCAGGCCGTAGTCCACCACGTCGGCCAAGTACGGATTGGCCGACTTAACTCGCCTTTGACAACATTATGGAACTCTCCTAAGGTTGATTGCGAGCGAGCGAAGGTACCAAGCATAAAGGTTTTTACAAGATTACTACCATCACACAAAGCAGTATTAAATTAAAAACAGTTTTATATGACACTAGCGGACCCCAGCGCCATCTGTCGGGCTGATTTGGGAATCTAAACCATCCAGGGTGCCAGCTAAACGCATACCAAAAAATTCATTCAAAACGGTCCAGTCGTTTAGGAGGAGTTCAGTGACATACACACGCACACAAGAAAAATATATATATAAAGATTACGTGTTATCCTTGAAATAGGGATCATAATTCGCAAACAGGAACGTCAACTATAATAATATTGCTTTAAGCGATGATAGTAAGCCTTCAGTAATGATTCTATAAATTGTTAAAAAATCTAGTTCTTCTTGAATATTTGTATTCATGACTTATGTTACAATAAATTTAGAAAGTGGGTATTTAGGTAATTAAACTTTTGGTAACTATAACTTGACATGTTGCAGATATCTTATTAAATTGATTAGCAGTTTAACAAATGTGCTGATAGTTCTTATTCAACTAATAAATGGTTTCAAGAAATAATTAAAATTATATTTGATTCACAGGGTATTTTGATATCTATATATTTTTGGCCCGGTGCGGATTAGTGGACTCCAAACACCTTTGAGAACATTATGGAGCACTTTCAGGGATGCAGGTTTCCTCACGATGTTTTCCATCGCCGTCAGAATAATAAGTCACTACTAAAAGTTAGAAAATTTAATAAGTCTATTATAATATTAAAGAATTGCTAGGTCAATTTTAATGATAAATTATAACGGCAAGTTGTTAACAATTGCTACAGCAGAGCTCCGCGGCTTGGCACTACAAGTAACGGTCTCGCGATGCAAGGAAAGTTTGATCGATTACTAATATCATATTCATAAACTGTTGCGTTCAGTTATTGAGTTGTTTCCAACTATTGAAATACATACACACACAAAATTATTTCTGTGATCGAGTTGTCTTATAATATTTTGTTTGCATTGTACCGGGGCACTGAATCGCTTACACGACAAAATTGTCATCACCGTTATGTCGCTAGAGTGGTGACCAGCCCCGGCCGAAGCCTCCGGCCAGATCAGAACCCGGAACCTACAACGTAAAATTCACTGCTGCTCTAGGGAGGTCGAACTTGTAGAGGAATAAAATAGAAAAAAAAAGTCTTGGGTCCGGCGAGCGGCGTGCTGGATGCCGGACGTACTCATAAGTATCACATATGAAATATTATAAGCTTCACAGAGAAAAGTTTTTGCACTGAGAAATATTGTGAAAGGAACATTTCACGGTTACGGTTAAATCTGACGGCGAGATATCTGACGTCATCCAGTTAGATATCTATTGTATAAACAAGCTGCTTTGTGTATGCTAGTAATGGGATAGAGTCGTTAACAGACAACACGAAAGATTCTTTATACGTTGTATCAAGGTCAAACATTGTTCTATAAATTTAAAGTACGAAAAATTTAATATTAAAATCGTGATCTTTGAATTTTATAACTGCCCCGTATCACGACGGTTTTATTTCCGAGTTAGGCTTTTCGGGTTATTGTTAAGAAACACTCGGTACCAGCCCGTAGTACAAGTTAACTTTACTTTGGCGAGTGTGCTCAGGAACTTCATAATCTTGCTCCACCGGCACCATTCCAACACAGAACAGCGATACGCCGTGAACGATGGCATCCTTAGGTCGTTGACATTCAGTGTGTTATGTACTGCTTTTTGAACGCTTTTCCGGCATCGGTGTTCCTGCCACGTACAACCTGAATGCCTTCAAGGCAAGAGTGAATAGGAATTTTCTAAGCAAGCGAGCCTCAACTAAGATTGTATGATTGCTTTCCATCAGGCATTATAGTTGTCAAGCGCGAGCCTCTCTCTCTCTCATTAGTCGGTCCCTCATAACTGAGGATCGTGATCAGTGCTATGGCGAGTAATTGTCCTTGGCCAAATGTACCTACTGCCTTGTAGAAGTACGGGCACCGGTTTCTCTTAGTTGGTCTGACCACCGGGTTGGAGATCTGCCACGAGGACGTTTGCCTTCTACATATTAACTTTTGTTAATAGTGGTGTTCTCGTTTCCGCGTCGTATTATATGTCCCAAATATGTGTATATGTCCCAATGGATGTCCCACATGGTTCAATTTTGGGTCCCTTTCTATTTTTGGTGTATATAAATGATCTACCACACCATGTCAGTGAAACCTGTCACATTGTACTGTTTGCAGATGATACATCTCTAATTTTTATAACTGATAGAGGTAGATATAACTCTGACGATGTAGCCGTGCTATATCACATGTGTCGCTCTGGTTTACTGTCAACAATTTTCTTTTAAATGCAAAAAAAACGTAATGAATAAAAATGTAATGAATGTTAATAAAAATATAATAATAAATTGAGAATCACTAAAAATTCAAGATTCCACAGTTTTTCTGGGCATGACCATAGATTGTAAGCTTCAGTGGGGTACCCATATAGATACACTAGCAGGTAAACTAAGCTCGGCTGCCTACGCCTTCAGAAAAATTAGACAGATTACTGACTTAGAAACAGCAAGACTTGTTTACTTTGCCTACTTTCATAGTGATGTCTTACGGGATCTTATTATGGGGCAAAGCTGCTGATATTGACACTATATTCATATTGCAGAAAAGAGCTGTACGGTATAAACTTAAATCACGTGAATCCCTCTGTGAAAAATTAAAAGAAATAGGTATACTCACGGTAGCCTCACAATATATTTATAACAATATAGTATTTGTAAGACAACATGTTAGTCTTTATAAACCAAAAGTGGATATAAACAGTCGACTTAGAAGAAATGGTCAAAAATTAGTGACATCTGCATATCGTCTGCGAAAGGTGCAGAAGTCATTTGTGGGATTGGGTATACGCTTTCATAATATGACCTAAGGTAATTTTAGACCTACCAATGCATAAGTTTAAAGAATGTGTTAAAACACATTTATTACAGCGAGGTTATTATACAATTGATGAATTTCTAAATGACAAGGTTGCTTGGAAGCATCCGGCTCCGCTTTCATCTCTCACAAGATAGAAAAATGAATTTTGAAATCTAAAATGTAAATTGTTGATATTGGAAAAGAGCAACTGCTGAGTTTCTTGCCGGCATCTTCTCGGTAGAATCTGCCTTCCGAACCGGTGGTAGAGTCACTACACACAGACAGACTTGACGTTTCAAAAGTGCTTATATTAGGCCTACTTGAAATAAATTAATTTTGAATAACTAAGGATGCGCTGAAGGTTTATGGTAGAAGACGTGTTTAGAAAGACGAGTTTTCTCATTCATGCTTTGATCACATAGTACTCTACATGGTCTCTACATCGCCCGCCTGTGAAGCCTCCTTATGGGGCACATAGTTAGCCACCACGTTTGATAAACATAACTGGCAACACGCACTATTCGAAGACTCGACTATCTTCATTACGATTGTTAAAGCCGTCCAAATTGCATTGGAGCAGTTATGTCAGCTCAGCAGCATATTCTCTCAAGTTTGATAGAATGATTAGAACTTAATCATAGGGAATGCAAAAGTTGTTTTATAAGGTGTAAAACTGTAAATGTATCGAGAACAATGTAGAATCGTAATGAGGTCAGATTGGAGTTCTGGGACTAATTCCTGACGTCAAGCCATTCATTACGCCTAATAAAAGCATCTCGGCGAATGACCTTAGGATATTATCGCTATTCGTGGATTCGTAGAGATGTGGTTGGTACCTAGCTTTGTTGCAATAGATTATTATAAAAGTTACGTCAATTTGGAAAATACCAAGTTAATTTGAATTAAAATAATAATTTTGAAATAGTAATAAAAAAACAACTTTAAATTATGATCTAACGTCATGTATATCAGGTCAGGTATATCGCGAGAAAATAAATAGATTTACATTAACTTATTTAGTAAAAATATATCGCGCGAAATTATGACATGAGTGTATATTTCAATGATAGTTACGACTAGGTACGTACATATGTCATTTCACTGATTGATTTTCATGATATCCCTAGGAAATGTGAGATATCAATATCCCATGTACTATCTTCTTCTATTATAAATGCGATTGTATGGATGGATGCTGTCTGTGTGTATGTCACGCTAGAACGGACCTGGATGAAATTACTACAGAATACATATATAGAATACAGTTGATTATTCGTTCAAGCAAAATTGTACATAATTTTATAACAAATTATCAAATGTAATCTTTGAGATGTCACTCAATAAGTTCAAAGGTTATATAAAACGTAAGCTTCTAGAAAAATCCTATGATAATATTAAGTGTAACTTAAACTTGTTATGAATTGCTCTAACTTCATAGCTAAGACGTTATTATGGTGCTCTTCTTCTTACACCTACCAGTTTCGAACTCTCCTAGCTTTAGGTTTAAGTTAAAGAACGTAGTCGCGGGAAACTGCGAGTGTTATTATAAATGCAGAAGTGTATATTTGTTGTTTTTGTCCTTCTTTCGCGAAACAACGGATCGGTGTGTATACATTTTTTTTTTTTTAATTAATGCAACGTCATGGCACTCTGGTAAGAGTGTTCCGGCAAAGAATAAGAACAATAACTATTTGGATACAAGCTAAGTGTGTTACAAAATTTTTATTGCTCCCTACTTATATTCTATGGGGCAAAAAAACCTGCGTTCGTAGCAGGTGGCCTAGGCCTTAAGAGATATGCAGAATACAAAATCCACAAGTTTGTAGAGATAGTAAAACTAAATAAATTAAAAAAAATCTACTTTTGATGACTCATTGCAAAATGCCAGACTCATTTTATCTGGCTATAATTAGAACTATTCATCGCAAAAGTATGACTAAGGTTTGATTTTTTATTAGCAAATATGGGCCGCTTGATGATGGCAGATCAGAATACAGCTGTCACCACCCCTGAGGAATATAACGGGCAGCAGCGTCCTATGTGCTACTACTACAAGATACTGAGATCATACTGATAGCAGAGAGATACTGTCTGCCTAGCATAATTTTTTTTGGGTAAACCCTACTGTCGGGAGGTTTACAGTCCATCAGTAGACTGTTATTGGCCGTTCATTACGATCGTCCTGTCAACCACAATGCTAGATTTATTTATATGATGACATGCTTGTGGTTTACAGTAGTATGTTGCCCTAATTGTAACTAAGTTAAAAGTATGAAATTATATTTATTTAATTTATTATTTATTTAACTCTTTATTTGTACACCACAATGAAGTTAGTAAAATAAAAAAAACAATAGAAATACAAAGACAGAAGTAGAATACAAAAAGCGGCCTTATCGCTTAGTAGCGATCTCTGCCAGGCAACCTTTGGATTAGGACAAGATGAGAGAGAGAGGACAAGTGGTGTAAAAATTATACAAGGGGTTTAATGAATCCATAAACCCAAGCAGCCTAGTAACATCAGTTTCAAGTTTATAAATGCAGTATACCCCCTTCATATACGTAGAAACATTGCCAACGTTTGTCACTTACTTAACATTTTTAGAGGGTCAATAGATAGTCCAGAATTACTTACTAAGTTAGATTTTATTGTACCCTTGCATAAAAAGATTCTGCACATATCTTTAACAAAAACTAAAAACAGATTTAATTGGTTTGTAATCTGTGTCTCTCGACTTCTTAATTCTGTTTACAATGACCCCTAAATTGATTTATTTTATGGTAATATGAATAGTGTACATCGCAACCTATTAGATAAACTGGTACATGTTAGGCAAACTTAATCTGTTCTGTTATAGGTTTGCTGCATATTTGCTGGGTTCTACCAGGTACCTACCCTTGGTTATATAAAACTTATCTGTGGAAACCTGTTATTAGTTCTAAATCAACCAATTTGTTAACAATTTAGTAATTGCAATGGTTGGTTTTATAATTAAACAAAAATAAATAAATAACCATCAGCTCACTGCCTAGTAAAAATTTGTATGTATTGATCAATAATGCCTTTGTTAGGCCTACTTAAATAAAGAAATATTTGTTATTGACTTTTAAATTGTTTTCCATGTGGCAATATATTGAAATGCTTAATCGCTTGGGGCTATTTTTTCGCTGGTTGGCGAATATTTATGTAACTGCATCAAAATCTGCTTAGTAATTAGCTGGCACATGTAACACCACTAAGAATGTAAATAAAGGTATAATTACAACAAATTAAATCATTACTTCTATTAGTGATTCATAGATTAACATTATTAAATCAGATGTAGATAGCAGATTATCTTACATATAATAACTAATTGCATTGATTAGTATGGTAATAATGAATACATGTTAAATAATTATTGGCATATTCTATATACTGCGACACCAATCTATGAATAGACATTTTTCATTAATATAGCTATAAACAAGCTTTAGTTTAGTAAAATATATATAGCTATAAAAAGCCTTATTAGCTTACCTGTTTCTTTTTTATGGGAAAAGAAAGCTTTTATCTAAACTAAACAGGCAATCCTGCCATCTATGAGGTTTTAAATGAAGATCTTTCTAATTTGTTTATTTAAGAGATTAATGTACTGCAGCATCTAATCAAACACTAGGATACAATTAATTTATAAAAATAAATTTTATAACAATAAAATTAATACTGCCATGGATTAATATTTTAAATACACTTGGTTTCTTATGTTCGGCAAGTAGATAAACTGTTGGGAGAACAGTTTTTCCTTGCCACATGGAGAAAATGTATCCTGCCCATGCTAGCATTGCTGAGTGAAATATTGCCACTTTACACCCTTGTCCCAGCTTGTGAGGTACGCGGAGTAAACTTAAAACTAAAGATAGCTTAGCAACCTGTATTGAAGAAGTGTTGTGGAAGAAAGCAATTAATCACTCTTTTCTAGAGAAAGAAGGTCTGTGCCAAACAGTGGGATATCAAGAGCTGCCAATGTCAGTCTGATTAAGTTTAATTGTACATTATTTTTAAATGTTATTTATAAATAAGGCACTAAGGTTCAATTCACAATAAACAGGTACTAAGACAACATAGGTTATTGTCATTATCATAGGAAAAAAACTTTCATACTGTTAAACAATAACATTGTTGTCAAGTGAAACAAAGAGGTAGATTTCAAATTCCTCACATACTATGTGATTCACAGATAATAATGGCTGAAGAAGGTTAATACATGTTGGTTCACATTATCTTTTTTTATTAATTTAAAGACTAGCACTTGGCTGCCATTATACCTGATGGTATTTTATGATGCTTAAGGTCGAAGCTTTAAGCCATGCTTGCTTAGATGAATTTTGACATGAAGGTACTCTTAATATTTTAGATGTTGGGATTGGGTAAGCCAGATAAGTATTTTAGACATATTCTATTACAAATCCAATGCGGAGATCCTTCCCAGTGCTGGATTGATACTGGAACTGAGCTGAGATCTCTGGAAGACCAGTGCGAAGTGTGTAGAGTCCATTTGGGACCACATACATTATTTACTGACAATAGAAGGCACAATGTATACATTTGGCATTGGAGTTCATGGAAATGTGGGCATATAAAGTGTAAGAGAAATTTGCCATTTTTTCTGGGCAGGTTCTTCTATATGTTAACATATATAAGCCACAAAGGCAGGTTTTTTATAACAAAGTTACAAACTATCACCTCAGTGTGGTTATTATATAGTTTTACACATTACGTTAATTTGAACCTACTAAAACAAATCAAAATTGACAAAGTACAGGCAATAACAAGTAAATATTAAATAGATTGTAAAACTTATAATAATATTAAACTTTTATGGTAAAAAAAAGGCTTTAAACAACTGGAATTATGCAGCTATCTGTTCCATAATCCCATTGCCTTCATCTAATTTCTGTAATGCGCTGAATGATTAGTAAGTACTCTTGCCAAATCTTTGTATAGCTGCCTATAGGCTGCTCACAAACAATCAATGCAATATTATTAACAATATGCCGAAAGTTGTCAATAATATGAGTGTGTTTACACTAAAGCTTTAGAATGATCAAACAGCAAGCAAGCAATCATCATATTGTTGCTGATAAAGTTCAAAAGAGGTGCTGGTCTTTTAAGATTTAAGTTCAAACTCAAAAAGACTTTCTAGCATATTGTTGAATTTCTAACAATACAATAACTTTAAGTATGCACACTAAAACACTTAATTATTAAGGTGAGCCAGATGTACTGTACCTCTATACTCCTTGTTGCAAACTCCACCCCTATTGTAGATTTTGATTCTAAATTAAATTCATTTCTAGTAAAACGTGATAGGAGACTACTCTTTCCCACACCAGAATCGCCAATCAAAACAACTGAAACAAAGAGATTTACTTGAGACCAAAGTATGTCGTAAATAATAACAAAACATTACTACGAGATCACTTTATATTAGTTTTTGACAAATGTATTGAACGAAGATGATTGACGAAGGTGACTCATGAGGTATTTGAAAATCGATCATCAGTCACAATCAGCTGATATGAAACAAAGCGAAACTTTCACATAGCTCTACTTATAAACCTAAAGTTTGTTTATATCGTGAAATAAACTTGCTACGATTAAGTTCTCATTGAAAATATGTGAAAAATTCGTAACCCAAGTCAATAAACTACGTCATTCCAAACGAAACAATAGTAAACGTACAATCGTAAAATTTAATAACATATCAACTCCCAATTATTTATTTAATTTATCAGCACATTTAGCAGATATAAGGGCAAAACTTACCTTTGAATAAATAATCGTATTCGTCCTCTCTTGTACCCATTTTGATTAGGTATTCTAGTTGTTCGTTCGACGTCAAAATCGGTCAACTAACAATGTCAAGATATTCTTATGATAAACAAAAATAATTGTACACAAAAATATCACAGGCTTTTTCAACACACCACAGCTCACAAAATATCACTTTAACTATCGGATTAATTGAAAAAAGACGGGTTAAAAACTAAATTAAATCCTAAATTGTCACTGGGACAAGATGGCGGATTATTTTACGCCCCTGTTTTACGTTCAGAAATCAAATGTTTTTGTTATCTTTGTCCAATACGTTCGGATCCACGCAGAAATCATAAAATTATCTCTAACTATAACCAGTATCTATTTATTTTAATATATTTTATTTTTATTATTTTAGCCATATACATGGTATTTTAAATCAGATTTAGTTACAAAGTCACTAAATGCGCTTGGCTTTATACACTAATTTAATAGAGAACGGAACTTCAGATAAAAGATTTCATTCGTTTAGAAACAATGAATAACTACAACCTACAATAGTAGCCTAGTGGATAAGCAGTCGTCATCTTTATAAACGTCACTCCGGTTCTAAATGTTGCCACAGGTTGTTAAAATGTTCCCTACGTCATCATTTGCTTTTCAGAATTATATTTTGTAATAAAACTAAGAACATAACTGTATAACTTTATTACAACTACTCTTATAGCACAAATTATTACTTTAATATACATGCTAGGCTTTTGCGGCGGCGGCTTCGTCTTCATCGTCACTGTCTTCTTGCACTTCATTAGACAGAGTACGATCTACGTGGACGAAGGGATCAATCTTTAACTTCTCGGAAGATGGTGGGCTTACTATGAGACACCTGAAAAAATAAAGAAGCATTTTGACTCACGTTAGAAATTGCGTGATTTCTTAAAGTTGGAATCACAATGAAGTTACATGTTATAATTGGATTAAATATCCAACTTCTATAAATACAAGTAGTTATATAATGTTAGATAAAAGCACAACACTGTATGTTTATGTGCTTTAACTCAATGAATAATAATAGTTTAGTAAAGAATATAATTTCATACATACTAAAACATAATTTAAAATTATTTAAAATTCAGAAACTTTAAAATTACTAATATCTAATTTATAATTTCAAACAGCTTTAAACATTTTAATCTGAGCGAAAATTGTAGTTATATGTATTTTTCTTCCTTATCAATAGGTAGGTATATTCAAAATTAAATTTATATAAAATGGGCAATTGTCATGCTATTTAAATATTTTTTTTTAGTCTAAAATTTATTACAAAATAAAAACTAATTTTTTTATAATTTATTTGGAACGTTAAATCTCAGGTACACTATATAGAGTATATAATACCTGGTAATAAATAATCCATCCCTCTTTGGCCTTACTGACTGAATATCCTTTAGTAAGGAGTCAATATTTTCTGCTACTTGCTTTGCTTCCATATTTAGCTGAAACAAAATAAAACCATTTGGAATAGGTATTTTTTATATGGATTTGTTTTTAAGTTTGTTAGTTGATACGCTAATCTTTGCACAAAACCAAATTTTTTACGCGGGACATGCGACGCGGTGGGTTGTAGGAAAGAATAGATTATAAAAATTAAATTTGTATGGAATAAATTTTCTTATCAGAAGTTGCACGCGGACGCAGTCCCGAGGAACCACTAGTTATTATTAAAATTATCATGTACAGTTATTTGATCTGATATCTGATTGCAATAGGAAAGTAATTTTTTTTCTCTTGACTATCCTGCACTTGGCAATGTGGTTCTTTTATATTAGTAATACATTTTCAGATGGTAAGTGGTGATGCAGCCTAAGGTGGAGCGCGCTTGCCTAGAAGATGCCTATTCACTCTTGAGTTAAGTCGTTTATTTCTCTCCGTATTCATTCTCTTCTATTCTCTTCTCGAGCGGGTGAAGATCATTATCTACACCCATGTACACCCAACAATAGAATATCATCATAGTAAATAAAAGCTGTATTTGACAGTTCAAGAATAGGAGTGCTCCGATCGTCACCAAACTTTTCAGGATTACTCGCCAGGTCAATCCGGAGATTCCCTGAAAGTTTCATTGAAATCGGTCTAGCCGTTTCGGAGTCTATACGGAACATACCCACACACTTTCTTTTATATATATATATAGATAGATAGAATACCGAAAGGCAGGCAACCTTGTGACCATGCTCCAAACTCTGAAGTTTTTCATTGGCTAGGTCACCGATGAGCCTTCTAGCTCGGCGGTCCACTGAATCGAAGGCATCAAGATGATATTTGGCAAAAGATTTAAAATAAATTTAATTTTATAATGTAACGTATGTACACCCGGTTTGGGAGCAGCCATTTAAATAATAAGACGAATTTCTAAAACAAAAGTAGGACATTGTATATAAGGGAAACCGCAGGGTGATTACGTATCTCGCGACAGGCTTGCGACAGGCGTAATTCTTGCGATCACTGCTGTCAAACGTCACATTTCCATACAATAAATAAACAAAAGTGACGTTTGACAGCAGTGATTGCAAGATTTACGCCTGACGCAAGCCTGTCGCGAGATACGTAATCACCCTGCCGATTTTATTTGGGATGCTCAATATAGAAAAAAAACATTTACTGAATAAAAGAATTTAACGGGTACATAACACGATAATATTTTCGATTTGTCGATATTTCGACCCAGTTGCATGGATCGTTCGTCGTCTTCAATCGTTATACTCCACACCTCCACATCTTCTGAGGATGCTCCGGTTTCGTTGCGAAACGTGAGAGGGTACATTGCTGAAGATCTGTTTGGTGTGGAGTATGAGGATTGAAGAATTTTTTCTAATGACAATGTGAGATGGTGATAACAAAAAGAACACCCGGCTAAGTTTGTTGTGGGCTTCTTCTTAGACCAGGGCGCGATTGGAACCCTCGTAGCTTTAGTTTTAAGTTTACGATTGTAGTTATCGCCATCACTACTCACTGCTATGTACACATTTTGTATACAATAACGCATCAAAAGTGCCATCTATGTGCCTATTTGAATAAAGAAATATTTGACTTTGACTTTGATTTGAAATTATAAATTACACCATACAGATTCTCCTGCTTTTTGCGGACTATAGCAAAATAAGCTTATTTTTCATAATATATCATGGATTTCCGCAAAGTAACGCCTGCTTCTATCCAATAGGATATTTTTTCTAGCGAGGAGTCGCATTTACGGGCGTTGCGTACAACGGCCTAGGAAGACCAAAGAGGATATTTTGTACTTACCCGTCCAATAGGGACCTCTGTAAAGCCAAAGTTCTGCTGATGCTCATCCCTGATAACTTTATACGGAACCCCTGCTGCAAACTTTTTCACCAGCTCGCATATATTGGCGTCTAGGGTTCCACTGCGAACATTAGGGAACCTCCTCTTCATCAGACCACGGATTGGTACCAAGTCGGTTAGGATGTTGGGATGGGCTATTACATAGTCGTAGTCGCTAAATTTGATTTCGCCTTCCTAGTTATAAAAAAAATGTACATTATTATTTTTCTATCATTTATTGATTTTCATTTTTTTTTTTAATTCTTAACAATGCTTAAAAAAATATAAAACACTATTAAAAATGTATCCACCCCCGCTCTCGGGGCTCATGAATGCCGAAGCAACCGCCGTTTCAAGGACTACTGCCTTCTGTATCCTACCCTTGCTCCAACAACCAAGCAAAAGCTTCTTAAGATGTTGGTCGAAGCTTTTCGCGAGAAGACCATTGACTGAAACGACGAACGGAACAATAACGCTGAGCAAGGTCCAAGTATATAGATACTTTTCCCTTTTCAGCTTTACCACTGGGCTATACCGCTTAAAGTGCATATTGATTTGCTTAAAACGCACATAACGCTACACACTAACGTATATGCTAATCCTTACCACTAGGCTATCATCCCTGTAATATGAACACACGCTGAAACGTACGCGTACGAATAATCTAACGCAGGATGGAAAAGTAAATAAATATTACCTGAATCTTCTTAACCAATTCAGTACTGCCAACAGTCGTGGCACCGGCCTCAGCGACCTGTTTGATCAGCTCCGGCCCCTTGCAGAATGCTAGAATCGTGCGCTCCTCATCGCGGGGAAAATAGTGAGGAAGTAATGCAAGTCGTTGGATGTTTTCCACAAAACGATTCTGTAAAAGTTAAACATTTACTCTATTATCACTGTGACGGGACGGATGCACATGCAGATACGGGACGGAAGTAAAAGCAACGGTCATAAAAACATTTCTCTTATTCTTGATAGAAAAATCCAATAACTAAGACTATACCAGGGCAGTAGTCAGTAGACTCTAAAGTTTTGGAACACTGTCGCAATGTTGCCTGTTATAAGTTAGTTATTATATTGTATTTTTTTTATTGACGATAGTTATTATCTTGTGGTGGAAATGCTTTAGTACTTGGAACCGAATATGCTAATCTGCAGTCGAACGTTAAATAAATAAATAAATATACTACGACAATACACACATCGCCATCTAGTCCCAAATCAAGCGTAGCTTGTGAAATGAGTACTAAGATAACTGATTAATATTTTTATGAATAATATACATAAATACTTATAATATACAGATAAACACCCAGACTCTGAAAAACATTCATGTTCATCACACAAACATTTTCCAGTTGTGGGAATCGAACCCACAGCATTGGACTCAGAAAACAGGATCGCTGCCGACTTCGCCAAGCGGCACATGAGGATGGTTCTGTCGAGTAATAACTATAAGTATTGGCGCTGGAAATTCATTTTGGAAAACGTAACTAGAAACAATGTTGACATAAACACTGGTTGACAGTCGGTTGGCGCAGTGGGCAGCAACCCTGCTTTTTTCGTCTATGTGTGATGAACATGAATGTTTGTCAGTGTTTGGGTGGATAAAATCAGAAATGTGGAGATCCGTAGAAGAACCAGAGTTACCGACATAGACATCAACGAGTCGCGAAGCTGAAGTTACAATGGGCGGGGCACATAGTTCCGAGGAGGGATAGACGTTGGGGTCTGGTCACTGGTAAACGCAGCGTTGGTCGACCCCCGACGAGGTCGACGGACGACATTAGGCGCGTCACATGTAGCCGCTGGATTCAAGCGGCACAATACTGTGGAATTTGGAACTCCCTACAAAATACCTATATCCAGCAGTGGACGTCTATCGGTTGATATGATGATGATGAATGAAAGTTTATTCATTCATTCATTCATTCAATCATACTCTAAAGGTTCTTCTAATGTTAGTGTATACAAAAATCTGAATTGATTCTATGAAATAGTTCTTAAGCATTCTACTAAGATTCAATTTGATTCTTGTTTATGGCTATCCTACTAAGATAGATATAACCTCATAACAAGTTACATGTCATCATAGCAATTCAGTCTATTGCGTGAAAAAGAATTTTACCTTTTTAGCAGCTTCCATATTGATTGACACTTGTGCATAAACATATGCATTAGTATCATTGTACATTGTCGGGTGGTGAGTTTCCTGGTGTGCCTTCACAGCATCCTCTGCAGTGTACACCACCCACTGATAATAGCGCATTGGGAACACATCATCGTTAGATATCAACTTATAGGACATGTCTTGGTGCTTGTTAATGTTAACTTTGGCTACCCTGAAATTTTTATTGTTTTGATCAGCTGTTCATCTACATACAATAGTAATAAATAAATTTTTACCATACTTTCATCTGCTATTCAACAGAATATACTGGGCTTGGTTGCTAGTGATTGTAGTTATGTTAAGTAGCCTATAACATTTCTAAAGAATAGGGCAATAAAAAGCAGAAAAACTTTTAAAATCTAACTGTGAACTACTTTATTATGTGCATTATTATAGTATATATAACTATGTGTATATGAAATGCTATGTTATGTGTATTATTATAATATATATAACTATGTGTAATATTAGTATATAGAAAGGTTGTGTCAGAACTGCTGTCACATTGGCTTTGAGAGTAAGAGAATAAAGAATGCACCTGTGTTTGTGCCCACAGCTTTTCATTATAATATCTCCCATCGCAATTTCAAACAACAGTTTATATAGAACATATAAAGTTCATGTTTCAATGCTTTTATTTGAGTTTAATGTTAAAAGTTGAGTAGCTATTTTATGTGAACACCATAAAAATAATATCATGACTTACTTATCTTTTCCCCTTTGGTTGTGCGGAATGAACCCAACTTTAGTTATTTCAACTTTCACCTTTTTGGCTCGCGCCTTAGCTCTAGTCCCTTTACGAGCAGCATAAAATACTGAGCCTGTGTTAATGGATCTCTAAAAAAAAATATTTTGATACAATTTATTATACTTACTATATTTCACAATCAAAAAGTATTAAGATTTTCGTAGAGCAATATTGAGATGAAAAGTTAAGAATACATCAATCTTTACTTACAATAATCGTAAAATTTTGTTTTTGGAAGGATAAAGTCGTATTTATGAAGGAACCTGAAAAAAGAAATTTCGGTTAATTTATCACAGAAGTGGAATCATTAACATAAAACATCACCTTTAAACTTACGGAACAATGTTCCAGCCATGGTGAGGTGTTAAGTATTATTTTTATATTAATTTGTTATTTATTTACACTGCTTTAGCTATCGCTTTTAGAAAGTAAGGTTATGCAGTAGATGAAAAGTTTTTTTTATTTACTTTTGATTTTGACAACCACCATCAATAACAGTTGTTTATGGTTATAAAAACTGACAGTAAATTTTCCCCGAAACAATGGAAAAAAAAACTTCGTTTATAAAAGTTGTTATTTATTTAAATGCATAAAAAATATGCCACTCTTATTACTTATACAATACGTATGTATAGCAATACTAAATTCATTAATTTCAGTTGAGGCACAATTTTACGATGTCTTACCATAGCATAGCGTTTATATTCTCATTTTTCTGGATCATTTAATCTATGCTTGTTCTGTCTTCTTGTTCTTTGTGTAATTCGACTATAGACAATCGTAATCAGTGCCGCTCAATACTGTCAAATCAAAACAATTTTCGGTTACAATTCACGATGTGGGCGAAACAAATTAAAAAATATTAAATTACCTAACTGTGCACTGTTATATGCAGCTTTAACTTAATTTGTAATGATCGTAGTGTATGGGCAACAATGGAGAAAATTAATTGTTTAATATTATTAGTTTCATTGGGTGTGTTATTGTGGGGTGTGGCCGGACAATATGAATGGCAAATACGCGATTCTTTCGACGAGATTCGGGGCAAAATGGACAAAGTTTCAACAGATAACTGCTATATCAGCCATCTAGATGATCTCTTTTTGCCAGAAGATTCGGTCTCCCACCATCCCGATGTAAAAGAGATAAACATTAACCCTGTCTTCCCGAACAGAACCGCTATGTTGCATTTACACAACATGGCCATGACCAGAGCGTTTTTCTGGAGTTACATTTTACAGTCAAGGTTTATAAGGCCGGCTATAAACGATACCTATGATCCAGGTATGATGTATTATTTCCTATCATCTGTAGCGGATGTATCTTCGAACCCGTATATAAACGCTAGTTCGTTATATTTCTCGCCGAATATGTCGTACACATCGTCGTATCGAGGGTTCTTCAATAAGACAATGCCGAGATTTGCACCAAGAGCTTTACGAGCAGATGATTTTAATGATCCCGTACATTTACAAAAGATATCAACATTAAACACTTTCTACGTAGAAGATCAAGGTGCTTACGAACCTGACAGCCTGTCCAAAGATTATACTTCAGATTTTTATCGCATTAATGAGTGGTATTCACTATGGCTGCCTGATAAAGTTGAGAAGCGTCATGATACCAAAACAACATACCAAGTTGAAATCAGATATGCCAATAATACTAATGAGACATTCACATTCCACGGACCACCAGGAAACGATGAGGTTTGTATAAAACTATTAATACTTATAGATTTATACATAATAATATTGTTGTTAAATGTTATTTTAAGTTGTAATGTATATTAGGTCCTGGCTCTTGTGAGATTATAAGTTTTAATGTATATTAATTAGGTCCTGGCCCCTTTAGGAATATTCTTGTCTGATTTTCTAGGGTGAAAATTATCCTATGCCAATATAAAAGCTATGTATAATGTATTTCATAAGGAGTACTGCAGTGATTGAAACCAACAAAGTTAACAATCAAATAAACATATCTATGCATTTTTAATATTGGTCAGAAGAAATCCTGGCCGGAAAAGAATATCATGGCTCAAAATGGCTACGACAATGGTTTGGAAATTGCACCAATTCATTATATAGAGCAGTGGTGATAGCGCTAATGATTGCCAACCTTTGTAAGGAGACTGCACCCTAGGAAGAAGAAGGTCAAAAAGATACCAGGACTTCTGAGATTAAAGTTACAGCCTGAAGCATCCCAAATACATACTATTAGGAATGTTTGTAGCTCTGGTTTTAAATTGACATTTTAATTTTTACCTCAAGATAGATTAAGAAGTGTATGAATGTTGAGATGTCTGTAAAATTGTTTAAATGTAGTAATAGATCTTTGTGTGAGCTTGTCCGGGAAAGTATTATCACTACGCTGATTTTTGCTGCTAAGCAGCATTGTTGCAATTCTGTTTGCAGTTTGTAGGGCGTTCTGGTCGGTGTAGTTACAGGCTTATGAGGCTTAACACCTACACCTCAAATTGATGGAGACAGGGCGGCATTTTGCAGGGCGTGTTCCTTGCCTGTGAAGTGTTGCTCTGTTTATAGGATGTTTTTCCACTTACTATCAATAATAAATAATGTATTGTTGGAATGTGTTATATTTTTAATAGTGTGCTGTTGATTTAAATTGTTAAACTGTTAATTTATACAACAAACTTGGGGGAAGGGTGTGTCATATATAAGTATCTATCTTTGTTTACCTTTTCTTAACAAAAGTAAAACCAAGATGGTAGTTTAATTATTATTTATTACATGTACACATACTGTCAAGTTTTGCTACCTAGCTCAATAAACGTGTTACTATGCAATATTGTATTATTTATACATAATAGTATGTTAATTATGACTGTAAATAGTGTACAGCTCTTTAAATAAAGGATCATTGAGTTAAAGTTAAATTATTTGTTTACAGACACCAGGACCTGTCAACTGGACAAAACCTTATTTTGATTGTGGCAGATTGAACAAGTGGCTTGTGGCAGCTGTTTCTCCCGTTGCAGATATCTATCCTAGACACACACAGTTCAGACACATTGAATATCCCACGTAAGTTATAATGTCCAGTTGTAGAAAAAAGTTGTTTAAAACCTGTAAAGACTAGGAGGCACTTATTTAGGATTATCATTGTTGCTGTAGCTTGTTTAAATTCAAATTCAAATTTAAAAATCTTTTATTCATGTAGACCTTATTAGAGGCACTTATGAAGCGTTCATACATATAACATGTTACACTAATGTGAGTGATGGTGATAACTGCATTGTTCTTAACGCACCCTGGTCTAAGAAGAGCCCACAAAAAACTCAGCCAGGTTTTTTTATTATACATGTAATTCTTAATATTATAATAGGATTTTTCTATTATAAAAACTTTAAACTTATTGAGAGACATCTCAAGGATTTCATCTGGTAATTTGTTATATAAAGATATACAATCCCTTAAAAGAATTACTAATTTTATGCAGCCTAGTAAACTGTAAAACTAGTCAAAAAACCTAAATTTACTTCTTGCTAAGCAAAAATTTCCTTTTGGTATTTTCAGTCTTCCTAAGAAACAACAAACACTGAAAGTGCAAACTGATTACAGGCAAAATCATAACATACAGTATACATTATATATAATGTAAAAAGTAATCATATATTTTATTAATTAATAGTTATTGCAAGCTTTAACCTATTCCATAGTCCTAAAAATATATGGCAAAATGATGATAACTGTTGATTGGCTCAGTGGGCAGCAACCCAGCTTCCAGTGTCCAAGGCTGTGAGTTCAATTCCCACAGGTGGAAAATGTTTGTGTATGAACATAACTGTTTTTCAGTGTCTGGGTGTTTATCTGAATATTATAAATCTTAATGTATTATGTACCCATAACAGAAGCTATGCTTACTTTGGTGCTAGATCGTTATGTGTGTATAGTCACAGTATATATATATATATATATATATATATATTGCATAGATTAAGTAACTGTGAGTTTGATTAAGTGACTGTGTGAGCTGTTGCCCATAACTTGTAATGGAATATATTGGTTTTTAAAAAAATCTGCAAGGACCATTAGCTTTTTGGCTTTTTGTGTTAATCCAAAGTATAATCAACTCCATTCAAAGTTTCATTCAAATTGGTTTAGTAGTTTTGGCGTGATCAAATAACAAGCATCCATCCATACTTACAAACTTTCGCATTTATAATATTAGAAGGATGCATTTGTTTAAGTGTTAACTGAAATCAACAGATACACAGCAGCAGTTGTAATGGAGATGGACTACGACAGGATAGACATAAACCAATGCCCTCCCAGTGAGGGCAACGACAAACCAAATAGATTTGCCTCCACAGCAAGGTGTAAAGAAGAAACCACTGAGGTATGAATAATTATTGCAAGTTTATTTTTCAGTTATTGTTTGAAAAACTGGGTTATCAAAATTGTATGTACTTTGCATACAATTTTGCAACACATGCTGGCAGCCCTATATTTAATATTTAATATTTTTTTAACAATATACTGGACACAAGTTAGAAAATACCAAGGGTTGTAGCCCTTTGTATTTTCTAACTTGTGTCACCATGAATACAATCTTCGTAAAAATAATGGCTTAAAATATTTTTCTAAACACTAAAATAGTTCATCATAAAATAAGTAAGAAACAATAGACTTTAGTTGAGGATTATTTATATTTCTAGTGCGAACCAATCCACGGCTGGGGTTTCCGACGTGGTGGCTACCAGTGTCGCTGCAGACCTGGATTCCGCCTGCCGAGCATCGTACGGCGACCGTACTTAGGAGAGATCATCGAGAGAGCCACATCCGATCAGTACTACAATAACTTTGACTGCTCAAAGATTGGGTGTAAGTGATTAAGTCCTTTTACGAACACTGCACCTCTAACCGCGGGTGTCGTACGAGGCTAAGTTTCTGGTATTACAATATTTTTGTGATTATTTCCAGGGATTCAACGCCTGCCTGTGCAATGGGAGAAAGCGCACCCGTTTATCCGTGCGATCTACGCCGACCGCTACTACCAGTATGTGAACTCGACCAGCGGCCCGGCCTCACTGCACACTGAACGAGTCAACATTTACGAAGTACTGAACTTCATCCGAGGAGTGCAACCACATAACTGTTCCGAGTGAGTTCATCTTCTGTCACAAGAACTAAATAGAGTTCACTAACCTAACACTTTTTTTAATAATAATAATTTATTCACAAGAATGTAGGTACATTGAGATTTTATAATACAAAATAGAATCCAGTACATTCTACCAGTTGGTTTATGAGATTTAATTAAGGAAGTACATAACAATATTATGTTTTAAATAGGTTTTGATTGTCTCCCCTAACTCTTCGTATCAAATTAAATTCGTTACATTGACAGGGAGTCTCACTAGTAGAAGTGTTTCATAAGTATAGAGGCAAGGTAGGGGGAGAACATTATACTTGTTAAATAGAGGTCTACAAGTCTCTAATGATCGATGCTTCAAAAAAATGGTAATAGGTTAGTGGTCTGGATTCCTGCTTCCATTACGGAGACTAAACTCGATTCCCAGCACGCGCCTCTGAACTGTCGGAGTTATGTATGTTTTAAGGTATATATATATTAAAATACTTTAAGTAGCTTATTGTTTTGAAACCTGGCTAAGTTGTTTGCTCTTCTTAGACCAGGGCGCGTTTTTGAACCCTCGTAGCTTTAGTAAGTATTAAGATAACGCATGCAGTTATCACCATCACCTAACATTAGTTAACATGTTAAATGTATGAACGCTACATAAGTGCCTGTGATAAGGTCTACATGAATAAAACATTTTTAATTAAAAAAAAAAACTGTATATTTGTGGCAGATATAACCCAACGGATTTGTTCCTGAACGGCGACATCGCATACGGTGCTGAGGAACAGTTCGAGAATCAAGCGAAAATGGCGGTGCGACTCGCCAACTTTATTAGTGCATTCTTGCAGGTATGTGCCTACTTTTATAATAATTAGTAGCCATTTTCACATTGTGATCCTTACTAGACTAAATTCTTAAAGACATCGTCATATTAGTATCTCACTTCTGACGTCGGGAATTACGAAGTACTGTTGAAGGGTGCATAGTATATTTCATGAGGAATCACCCTGTAAAAATATTATTTTAAAAGAATCATATTTATCTTTTCATGCGAATGAATTCAAAACATTCAAAGTGGCAACCTTATTGAAGATAAAAGACCGACACGCGCACAGTACTTAAGCTACGCGACGCGTACCTAATAAAGTGTCAGGAGTCACTCGATTTTAATTTTGTACGTGATATTAGGGCTGTATCGGATTTCTTTCAGTTAATAACTTATGGCAGTGGTTTACTCAAAAACTATTAGGTTTCGGTTTCACTGATATGTCTCAGAGACTGTAAATAATGTACCTCAAAAGTCTCTGAAGTATTATTTCGGTTGAATTTGAATTTGAATTTAAGTTGTAGAAATATACCAAGTATGTCACGGCTAACGGCAACGGGTTCGCGTCGCTATTCTCATACGTTTATTTACGACAGACGCGATTTATCCCGTTGCCAGGTCTTAATTCGGAATTTGGATATCCCACTTCTGATGTCGGTTTTTATCTTTACCTATATAATATCGCTTGTTATTTGAATGTGTCGTTGTGTAGGTATCGGATCCTAAGGAGGTGTTCAGTGGCACGCGCGTAGCAGATAAACCCCTCACTGAAGATCAGATGTTGGGGGAGACGCTCGCCTTAATTCTTGGCGATTCAAAGATTTGGTCTGCTGGTAAGACTTGTTTTTTTATAATACTATTTAATGGACAACTTTTCACTAATAAGAGTCCTCCAAATACGTCGCGTATATTCAGGTTTTTTATTTCCCGTGGGAACTGTTTTCGATCCATCTCCTTTCTGCCATTGAACTGCAACGAAACGCTTTGCTTTTTCCTTTCTTATGATTACTGGACTCCACACACCTTTGAAAAAATTGAGGCATGCAGGTTTCCTCACGATGTTTCCCTTCACCTAAAAGTCAGAGGTATGTGCTGGGAATCGGACAAACCTCCCCCCCCCCCCCCCAAGTTAAACCCGAAGTCCCACTGGGCTATCATCGCTTATGATCGGTGAGGTGCATAGTTACATTCAAACAATAACAATTTGTTTCAGGTACATACTGGGACAGGAATAAGTTCACCAATCGCACATTCTTTGCGCCTTTTGCATACAAGACAGAGTTGAACACAAGGAAGTTCAAATTGGAGGACATGGCAAGGATCAATAACACTGGTAATTAGACAACGATATTTTTGTTATAACATGTATAAACAAGATTACTTTTGTCATTACTATATGGTTACTATACTATCGCTTTTTTAAGTTATAAAGACAAAATTCGTCATGCTTATTTCTGCCGCTAAGCAGCATTGTTGCATTGCTGGGTTCCAGTCTGAAGAAGGGTCTGCACACACACTGATGTAATTACAGGCATTTAATGCTTAACACCTACGCCTCAAATTTATGGCCACTTTGCAATATTATGTATCCCTCTTATATACACGGAGCAAATAGTATTAAATATTTTTTTTTTTTTTGTTTTAATTTAATAATTATCATTATTCATTGTAATTTTGCATTTAATTTTTATTTTTTATTTTGTCTTTTAATTTTATATTTTTGACATGCCATTTGAATAAATTTATACTGTAATTTAAATTTTTAATTTGATATTGTATATTAAGTAATACTAATTGTTGTTTTAAATGTATTAATATGGGCTTTGCCTGAAATAAAGATGTTATTATTATTATTATTATATCCTGCAAAGTGTTGCTCTAGTCATAGGCAATGTATTATATTACCACCACTTATTATAAAAAAAGTAATAATTTGATATTCTCAGATGAAGCCTACACAAACAAACCTTGGTTCCAATTCCTAAAACAAAGATGGTCGACCAACTTCGACAGCCTCGAGAAGTTTTTCCTAAAAATGAAGATACGTGACGATGAAATGGGAAGATATCTGAAGCATTACGAACGGTACCCGACGTTCTATAGAGCTGCGAGCATTCAACATGGCCACTGGACTCAGCCGTATTACGACTGCAAGGGGCATTTGAAACAGTGGGTTATCACTTACGCAGCTCCGTTCTTCGGATGGGATAACGTTAAAGTCAAATTGGAGTTTAAGTGAGTGAACGTGACTGTTTTTTACGATTTTTTTGAGCTTTTGTAGACCTAGGCTTGAAAATTAAATAAAACTTTTCGGGTCCATCAGGATTTTTATATTTGTATATACCATCGGGTATATACAAATATAAAAATCTCTAAAACATTAAAAAAAATAAAATTATAAGCAATCAATTATCATTCATGATGACATTAGTATGAATATGTTGTTTCAGGGGCGTCGTAGCAGTTACAATGTCGCTGATGTCTCTCGATCTGAACCAGTGTCCGGACAAATACTATATACCTAACGCCTTCAAAAGCACCGATAAATGCGATAGGAGCTCTTCATATGTGAGTATAGTATTTATTTACATATTATATAATCCGCATATATATTGTGTATAAATTTTCACCTTTTTACCTTTTGTTGTATTACCTATTATATAATAAATGGCTGTTAACCTGTCAGTCAACTAACAATTCTAGGAAGCCTCAGACATCATTAACTGACTATCTCACTTCTGATATTGGATTTCGAAATTATTGTGAAATAGTTATTTTAATATATAGGGTTAAATGAAAAATACCAGAGAGCTCTTGGCCTTGTAGTTCCTATAATCAAACTAACAACTTTTGTTCTACGACTTTTCAAAATTCAGTATTAATTTATTTCATACAAAAAAAATTATAAATCATGTTATTTCTGAAAAATGACATTTCACTGTGGCGTCGCGTAGTTGGGACCTATATATAGATTTCTTTTGAAAGCCGGTTTGCGCAGTGGGTAGCCACCCTGCTTTCTGCATCTAAGATCGTGGGTTCGATTCCCATAACTGGAAAAATGTTTGTGTGATGAATATGAATGTATTTCAGTGTCTGGGTGTTTATCTGTATATTACAAGTATTTATGTGTATTATATACATAAAAATATTCATCAGGTATCTTAGTACCCATAACACATATTCACATTCACACCCTATCTTCCACATACCATACCATACCACCATTGACCATACCATGGTACAATAGAAAATATTTCGTGCTTACAAAATGGTGTAGTAATATTAAAATGGTATGATTAAAATATAAATGCTAGCAAAAAATGAATAATTTGTAAAATAAAAACAACCAATTTATCGTGGTAATTATTTTTCCACAGTGTGTACCAATTCAAGGTCGCGGATTCGATTCCGGCGGCTACAAATGCGAGTGCCTCCAAGGCTACGAGTACCCGTTCGAGGACCTCATCACGTACTACGATGGGCAGATCGTCGAGGCCGAGTTCCAGAACATCATAGAAGACAAACAGACACGCATAGACATGTTCAAGTGTAGGCTGGCGGGCGCCTCCTCCATACAGTGTAGTGTGGTTGTATTACTAGCATTAATGATGTTTCTTTGGAAGTTCAGGTAATATTAGTATAAAAGATATTGCAGAAAAGAATATTAGATCTTTCTATGGATTATAATTGAATCGGTAGTCGGTATGATTTAAATTAGACAAAACTAAATCGATATTTATAGAACACAAAAACTGTTTGTAGCGATGAATAATCCAGCTCATCTATATAATATGAAACCACCTGTCGTCCTGGTATACGCCCACTTGAGCATAGCTGGGCAGCTATGCTCAAGTCTAAGCATTTATCATCCTTAGCTTTAATTACGTCCCACTAATGGGCATAACCTTCTCGCAAGAGAGAAAGTTTTGTAGTAAAGACCCACCACACTGCTCCAATGCTGGTTGGTGGTCTTTAATGATTATCACGTATTGGTGATTGTAACCAGGACCATTTTCTTAACATGCTTTTCGAGGCAGGAACACCTCAATTTTCCTAACCTTGGGTTAGAACTGAAAGTTTCAGTTTTGCCTGGTTTTGCAGACTTTAATAATTTAAGCTTAATTTACATTGTATATGATGGAATTCCAAAAAGTAACGCCGGCTGCTATACAAAGTATTATATAATCACTAAACCAACTTGTACAGGCTAAAAATAAATTATGAAATTTAGGCAACATAAAAATAGATTAAAATGATTATAGGAACTTTGCAGCTCTAAAATATATCAACATTTTGATAACTCTAAATAACAGCAATGAAACTGCCTCAGTTTTCCATTCCGCTATAACGTCATAGAGTATACAAATTATGCTAAGAATATATAGGTACTTATTTTAGCTAATTAAACAGATATCACGAAATACTGAAGGTAAAATGTACCAAAACAACTTACTAGTTGTTTACTATCATACTTTAATAAGTATGACAGTAAACAACTAGTAAGTAGTAGATAATATACTATCATATAGTCATACTTTTTATACATAATATACTATCATATAGTATGATAGTATATTATGTATAAAAAGTAGTTTAAAGGGAGTTTTAAGGAATTATATATAATCTATATTTCTATATATATACTTATATTATATATATTAGCTATAAGAGGAAAGATTTCTTTGTTTATTTGTGTATACCGAATAAGCTCCGAAAGTACCAGACAGATTTTCACAATTTTCTCACCAAAAGAATAAAATAAACTTTGAAATAAATTGGAGATCGTTCTAAAGTGGCAATTTTTTATTGATGTTACATAAATATTATGTATAACATGTTTAAAGTACTTATTGTTTCTTACAAAATAGTCTTCAAGGCAATATGTCTATCACAGCTAAGTCGCATTAACAGCTTTTATTTTTTTTTAATGTTATTACATTGAGTAGTTTAGTTGCCCTCTTATACTCTTGTACACCACATAAATCAGGAGACACCCTCGAAATATCCTTTATGACAAGAAAAAAGGTTCCAGTCCGTCCGGACAGGAGACTTAGATTATATGACTATATTACTATATAATATTATATAAGATTGACGCACAGGTGGAAATAATATACAAACAATAAACTGGGGTCAACTTTTCCTAAAAATTATATCCCCTCATTATATCCCCTGACAGGGGATAAATTTACGCTAAATCACTGAAACATGGAATAGGAGAAGTTTACCCCCGTTTATTAATACACATATGTTATATGGATATTATTTATATCCTTTGGGATATAATTATCTCTTGCCCATGCTAGCCGTGCTGAAGATATAATTTTTCTCTCCTGCCTTGTTTTGTTTTCGCTAGCCGTGCGAGACGATTTAATAACGATCGACAATACTTCCCGTAGGACACAGATTCAATCTCATCGCTGGCGAAGACGATGTCCCTGATTTTTTAAATTTATACAAGTGGTATTCGTTGGGCTCTACTCGCAACTTATTAGTCAGTTTTTGCTTAATGGGATGAAACCCTACAGAATCCTTAGTCATGAGCTAGTTTGTGTGAGCGGTGCAAATTTTGGAGTGCATTGGACACGAGGACGCCGCAAGATTGATAAATTTAGGGCTTTTCCAGGAAGTTGGCACTTTTCTCATTATAATAATAAAAATAAAGGAAAATAATGAAATATATATTCAAAATAGGCCTTATCAATAAGAGCTTTAAAACGTAGTTTAAAGGACGTTTCTCAAATAACTTTTAACAATTTCGTTTATAACTAATGCAGCTATAACATATTATATTTTATCCATCCATATTTTCTTGTTACGTTTGCTTGGTTAAGGTAATTTCTATTTCTTTAAAGTTTCCTGCTCAAGTTCTTCGAGCTATAATCTATTATTTATCTAAATTTTTATAAGAATTTCATTACATTTTGGTTTTAATGAATTAAAAAAATCACCAAAACAAGATGCATCTATGTAACAATCATTATATAATTTCTATTATAGAATTACAGTATGAAATATCAGTCTATAACCACTAGAGTTTATCGACATAAAAAATAAAAATATTAATTATAAAAAACTTTGGTATATTTTACAATAATAATATAAATGAGAACAGAGTAATAAGAGACACTCTATTTTCTCTAGTTTCCTATTTCTTTTTATGTTAAATTGTAACAATTTGTACCAAAAATAATAATAAAAAAGATATTTTCACCACACTGTATCAAAAGAATCGTGTCTGATCTTAGTTTTCGCGCAGCTTTGATATGATATATATTATGATATATGTGTTTATTCTCAGATTGCTTTTATGAATCTCTTTTACATATAAATAAATTTGTTATTTTTTTTAATCAATTTAGAACATCATTTAATTATATACCTCCTTTAGTCTACTTAATATTATTATAGTCAATTTACATTTTGGTGTAGTTATATGTAATGTATTTTTGAATCTCAATTTTTTTTTACATTTTTGCATTTAATTTTAACGTGTGTTAATTTTTGTTAGATATGATATTAATAATTGAATTATTTTCTATTTTAGAACTGGTACGAATAATTATGTGTACTTTACTGTATAATTAAAATAAAACTATTTTAAGTGATTGACTTAAATTCTTGTATACTTGAATTAAAAAAATGAGAATAGGACTTGATAAAAATGTAACATCCAATATTTATATGTGAGACATTGAGTCCTATCTATATATTTTTAATTTTGTGTAGCATTAGAAACGTTAGGAATAGTGTTAAGTAAAAAACATTCATTGTTTTTTTATATTTTTATAATAATGCTGGTTGACTAACATATATTGTAATTTTTTAATTTGACCAACGCATGTTACCTGTACACTAACAGAGTGGATACAACGTCGTCATGAAATTTTTTAACCATGTTTGAATACGTTGATATGGCATAGTGAATACTTTAAAAGGACGCTCAATTACCCGTTTCACTGTGTTTTCAAGCTGTATGTTTCCATAATATTAATGAAAGATATTTGCATTTCCAAAACTTGAACTATAGGATAATTACAACTCTGTAGTTTAATTCTTAAGTGATATGCAGGTATGTGTCCACTCTGCGATTTCGCCCGTCCAACGGCATCAGCCAATGTTTACGGCGTTGGACATACGATGTACGTTAAGTATGCATACGCTTGCTAATCCATCCTAATAGGACCAAGAAGTTCGCATCCTCTGATCTGTTGACGCACCTTGATAAGTCATATTTTTTACTTATTCTTTGTGTATTATGTCGTAGAATAATAGGGAAACATCAGATTCTTGCGAAAAACTTGTTGAACGGATATCATCCGTAGATAAGTTCCACGGATGATTTAATAACGCAATAAAACTTTAGTCAGCATCAATATTTATGTTCTAACCGAACCTTACTTTAGGTTTGGATAACTAAGTTAAGAAAGATGATGATGAAAAAGCATGACTCATTGTCACGTTCTTCCTGACTTGAGCGTGCGAGCGAGAGCGCGGAACAAGCGATAGAGAGGCAAAATCGGCTTCAGCATTCGGCTTATGACGCATCTATCTCTCTTCTACTCGCACGTAAAATTATCGTCCGTATACTGACTTTACAGACAACTAACTTCTTTTTAGTTGTCTAAATATCTTTGCTATCGTCCCAGTCCCAGTCCAGGTTTTTTCGCAAATAGTCTTATTCTCCTATTATACTTTGGCACCTTATCATCGCTATTATTGTAAGTTAATAAAGAACGTAGTTAACTTTAAGTAAAGACTAATAGTTATTGTAACATTCCAAAGTACTGTAATTGTTTACACTGTGCTGCCGTCCATTTTGTGCCTTTTGTAGTTTTGTAATTAAATCCCACGTGAATTATGTTGCGTTTTATTTAATTACTTATTAAGTACATTTCTTCGTGCATGCTGAAATAAAAATAAGGGTTTAGTGTTATATAGCTGAGTTGCTGTGATAGCCTAGTGGGTAAGGATTCGGCTTACATTTCATGGGCCACGTGTAACTTTTCGGAGCTATGTTTTAGTTTAAGCAATTAAAATGCATTCCTCAGAGTTTTCCATATTTTTTTCGTTAGTGAGAACGTTAGTGGACTGTTAATAGGTTGATGATGACGATAAGGATGTTATAATGGAAGTAGAATCTAGTAGCCTAGAGACGGGCGCGGTGGCGTGCAAATTTATCCAATCACAAGGCTCCTGGTGCGTTTTTTTATTGGTCGTTATCAAACGCTTTGGCATTCGTTTAAATGTACACTTGAAACTTTGGATACATAAATAAGGCAATGTTTTATTTAAGAAGATTCAAACATTTTCAAAATCAATGAAAAAGCGAAACGATAATAATAGTTTAAGCGCTGCAATTAGATTGGAGCATCAGTGGATCGCTAAGCTTTTCTCTCTCCTATTAGAAAGGCTTATTATGAGTTCCATTACTTGATGTCGACGACAAAAGATTGTTTTATTTTTTGCAAATGTTGGCAAGTGATGATGCAGCCTAAGATGGAAGCGGGCGAGCCTCTGAGGGGTTTGAATGCTGTTGTGTAATTGTCAGTATATAGCCACGGAGCTCCCTACCAGACCAGACAGAGAAATACATAAATAATAAATTCCGAAGTTGCCCCTACCAACACGGCACCTCCAACTTATAAAACAACTGCGCTACGGAGGTCATAGTAAGTTTAAGTAAAGTAGGCATTTTGCGCTAAGGAAGCTCAAACTACCGGCCAACATATTCAAGCTTCGTGGTACATACTTGAGATGTACTCATCAATATCTACTAATTTTTATTAATATAGTTTTCCTTACTTGTAATTCGTTATTATAACGCTTCGTATATAATAAAGTGCTCCGACTAGTGAAATGTATAAAGTAAGGTAAATAAGCATGTAAATGACTACTAAAGTGCGAATAAAACCCATTATGGGCTCTTAAGAACATCCTTAGACTATGTCATTTTATTTGCTCAGATTATATGGCTATAGGCTATTTTTTTCTTAATTGGTCCTTGCTTTTTTTATTTTTACATAGTTATTTTGTAACTAGAGCGAGCAATTTTAAAATGAAGTTTTATTCTGGCATTTTATCTCTGGTGTGACGTTATTGTTTCCTAAACTTGATTAAAACAACTTTAAATCCGCCATTTTCAATCTTATCACTAGTGATACAAAGTCTATCCTAGCCAAATGTGTGGGCTAATGTGTGGCAGCACATTTTTTTTTAAATTACCGTCAGATAAGTCTGAGAGTTTAGTTCAAACACAATACATAATTAAAAAATCATTATGCATTTTCATCTCAATTTTCATCAAAGACCTGCGTCACAGACTCATTATCCCTCTTTTGTCAAGTTGCACTTGACATTTGATTAATCAAAGTTGACAATTGACATTGGCAGTGACATTTAATCAGTGCTGAAGTGGCGCTGAATTAAATTGTGGGGATTGGGGACGTAGAACATATCAAACGTAAAAAACGTTTGATAAATAGATAAGATTAATTAAAGAGTAATATTTAAAAGGTAACGCGAATAATAAATTAGGCCTGATGTGACTTTTCTAATAATATCTTCCGATAACAATGATAACCTTAACCTTGACATCTATTAGAAAAAGTGAACACGTAATGATCCAAGGAAAATAATAAATAATTGAGTTCTCTGTGATAATTTTAAGAAAACCATTTGCATATGAATGCCTAGTGCGATTCCTGTAGTGTTATGTAACAGTTTAGAATATAGATTCTATTTGCTTAATTAAAAAATGTTATTATTACAGACTAATTTATTGAAATATTAATTATTTTAATTATTCATCACTTAAAATTCTATTTATATTTGGTATAGTTCAAATAACTGTTGTGTTGGTTAATTTGGTAGTCTTCTAATACAGGTTTGCGTTGTGTGTGTGTGGTTATACTATAAACTTGAATTTTCCAGATACAAAATGAGTGCATTGGCGAAAAAGCTTTTTGATCAGCTGAAAAGCAAAGAATTCAGAGAGTATTTAATGAGGTAAAAAACAATTTCTTTACTGTATGAAATAAAAAAAGTAAAATTGGTAGTTACAGACAGTGGATGCAATTTTTTTTCAAGATTATGAATTAAAATTTGCATAGACAATGCAACAGGTATTCAACTACTATTTGGGATACAGCCCTTTTCATAATTATCCAGTTGGACGCTGTATTGTTATAAAAATATTAATTAAGCTCATAACAAATAACAGGACATGTTTATTTTTGTATAATTATCACAAGAATATTCACATAGAGCAGTTTTGTTTATTGCAGGCTCTATTTATACAAAGATGAATTGGGATGCCTTGCTTAGGCAAACTAGTTTTATGCTGAATTAGTTTTAAGTTGACAAAATTACGTACTTACACCTATCACCTAATAATGATAAATCAAAATTGGAAACACTCCATGAGTGGCTGTGGTAGCTTTAAAAATAATAATAATTAAGATTAGTCTACAATTTTAGATAAAAATGTATGCAATTACTCGCAACTAACTAAATAACTTCTGAGATCATGCTCATTAAAGCACACGTGGCAAAATGTTTGGAAAAATGCTTGTTTTCATCAAGGTCATCAACATTTTCAACCTATTAATGACGCACTAGGTTGTACTGGTTTAGGCTGTAGTCCATGATGGCTTGCTGGCCAAGTGAATATTTGTAGACTTAACTCGCCTTTACTGCCTTCCAAACCGGCGGTAGAGTCACTACAAAAAGACTGACTTGATGTTTCAAAAGAGCTTATAAATTAGGCTTAGGTACTTGAAATAAATGAATTATGGAGAACTCTTAGACATGCAGGTTGCCTCATTTTTTCTTTCATGTTTATAGCAAGGGTATATTTTAGTTGCTTGAATTAGAAACACATAACTATAAAAAGTTATTGCTGCATACTGGCGATCGAACTAAGTCCACCCTAAAAGGACGGCAGACGCTTTAATAACTAGGCTATAACCATTTCAGTAGTAGCCATTAAATTATATTTTTAATTCCCATAAGTTTTATTATTGTGTGATATTAAAAAGTTATTTACATTGCAGCACACATTTCTGGGGTCCAGTGGCTAATTGGGGCATACCTCTAGCAGCTATTGCTGACACCAGGAAGGACCCGAGTTTTATTAGCGGAAAAATGACAGTTGGTATGATATTTATTTTTACTTGTGTAATTTTAAAAGCTGATTTTTCAATCAACTAATAATCTCTGAGGGAATAATTTTGATGTTTTGACAGTTGCTGCATGTGAAATGCAATCTGCAATCTCAGACTACAAAGGGCTAAACTGTTAGTGGAATGGCAGCATATTAAATACGTACAAACAGCATTGTTCACATTTGATTGTAAACGCTTTATACTTTCAGTTCTGCAAAGGTTTAATGCTTATCAGATATGGGCTAGCTGAATCCATTGAATTTGAATTGTATGTAAACAAAAAAATGTAGACGAATTTATAGATTTTATTTATTAATTAGTTGACGGTAATATTATGGCTTCTTAAAGAAATAACTATCTTACAACAAAAACTATAAAACACCACATTACTAAAACAAGAGTACTTGAATGGTATCATTAATAGATGTGGCAGAACGTTGGAATAGATATATAATTTATATATAGTAGCTCGTCATCGTTCCGGAACGAATAATAGCATGGCAGCACGTCGTTCACGGCAGGGATCAGACTGGAGAAAATTCAGAAATTATAATTCCCAAATTACCCCTACTGGGTTTCGAATTAGCGACCTCCCCTTATAAGACCACAGCGCCCACATCTGCACCAAAAATAAATAAAATAAAATAAAGAATTTTGAAATTTGTGAGATGGCGATAACAAAAAAAAAAATTAAAACACCCGGCTAAGTTTGTTGTGGGCTTCTTAGACCGGGACGCGTTTGGAACCCTCGTAGCTTTAGTTTTAAGTTTACGAATGTGGTTATCGCCATCATCTCACTACCGTGTAATTCTTATGTACGCATCAAAAGTGCCACCTGTGGGCCTACTTGAATAAAGATATTTTTGACTTTGACTTTGACTTTGAATAAAATACATTCTCCTTATGGAAGTTAGTTGAAGATAACTTGCAAGATTATTCATTATAGATCATTGCAAGGTGACCTTACCTCATAGTAATTTATACAATGTACTTCACAAACTGAATGTATCAATACATTGAAGTAATCGTGTCAATAAGTGGTATTAATATTCATTATCCTTTGCCACTTAGTGACTGGTTGCCACTGCTTGGATAAACCCTGTTAGCTCAGTACAAGATTTCTTCATCATCATCAATAAATTTCTGCGTTATATTAAACGTCGTAATTTTGTATTTGATCACAGTATATCTGCAACTGAAATTACTTTAGAAAAAAGACGCGATTTAAGAGATCAAATGTTGTTATATAAAATAATACATAATTTAGTTGACTCCCCACTTCTTCGAAGTAATATCGATTTTGCATGTCGTAGGTTAAATGCAAGGCGTAAACCACCCTTTGCGTGGGCTAGATGGAAGACAAGGTATTCGGCAAATAACTTTTTATCTCGTGCGTGCAATGCTTTTAACAACAAATATTGTGAGACGGACATTTTTCATGTCAAAATTGGCATTTTTAGGAAATTTATTATGACAAAATAAGTACTATAGCTTTAAAGTTTTTGTTTTTCATTTTTGTTTTAATTAAATAATTATTTTTTTCTTTTTTTGTATAATAATTGCTTGCTAGGTACTTATTCCTAAGCAATTGTGGTTGATGTTATCGTATTATATGTATAACCAAGTTGTGGAAACTTCATTGGTTTATGTGATACAAAAATACGGCATTACTTTTATGTGTAATAATACTGTTTGTTTCCCTTGAAAAGCTAATAAATAAATAAAATGTCAACCAATCGACGGCCACTGCTGGACATAGTCTTCTGTAGGAAGTTCCAAATACCACGGTCTCGTGCCGTTTGGGTCCAGCAGCTACCTGCGATTCGCTTGATGTCACCCTTCCACCTCGTCGGGGGTCTACCAACGCTGCGTTTACCGACTCGAGGTTGCCATTGCCCCGCCCAGCACATAACATGATTTGTTATTAATACTGAATTTTGTTAAGTTATAGAACAAAAGCTGTTAGTTTTCATGATAGGTGTAGTTCCTATCAGGCCGAGACCTTTATGCAGAGCTAGCACGGGCAGGAGACAAAAATATACCTATCCCCCGATTATATCCCCTGACAGGGGATATAATTAACGTGTCCACCTGCAAAACACGGAAATATGGAATAGGAGAAGTTTACCCCCGTTTATTATTTAATACACATGTATTATTTTCACATTTTCCCATTGTCTTCTGCCCATGCTAGCGGTGCAGTGCCACTTTAGCTTCGCGACTCTTTGAGCTATGTCGGTAACTCTGGTTCTTCTTCGGATCTCCCCATTACTGATTTGATCACGTAGCGATACTCCAAGCATACTCTCTCTATCGAGTAGATTTTGTATATCAACTATTTTCTGGCAAACGGTCATCTGAAGTACTCGTTTGAGAGTTGCAAATCATGTATTTGTTAACCCGATACCCGATGTTATATCAAAAGTCCGAGCTAAAGAATTGTAGGCAACTTTAATGCGATGCAAATACCATTGCATTGCCTCCCATTTGTTCAAGTATTTCTGCAACGTGTACAAAAAAATTCGAAATAATATTGAACTTATATATTCTCCGTGGCATATATTCTATTGACGGCTGGCTGGTACAGTGGGCAGCGACCCAGCTTTCTGACCCTTAGGCCTCGATTCGATTCCCACAGCTGGAAAATGTTTGTTTGATGAACATGAATGTTTTTCAGTGTCTGGGCGTTTATCTTTATATTATAAGTATTTATGTTAACTATTCATAAAAATATTTATCAGTCATCTCAGTGCACATAACACAAGATACGCTTACCTTGGGGCTAGATGGCTATGTGTATTGTCACAGTATATTTATTTATTCTGATCTGCCTTCACCACACGGCACCGTGGTTTATAAAAACTTGCAAATAAAAATGACAGAATTAAACTAAGTAGTAGGCACAATTGATATATACAGTAGCTAAGACGAACTTGAGATTTAAGTAGCACTTGAGCTACTAACTACTTCCCAGTCTGATAAATGATAATAAAATTAATTATTATACAATAAGTATTGCCTCGGCGTGTACTTTTGAGATAAGAAAACAGAGATCGTTACACTTTGTTAAATATTGCGTAAAGGTGAAAAATAACTATATTATACTAATACTACATTTTAGCGAATCTTTGTTACTGTCAACATACCTATTAAGGAATTTATAATTTCCGACTTTTCTGGTCTGCTGGCTGGCTTGGTAGATTTAGTGATTCGGTAGGATACCATATACCAATATTAACCTTCTAGCGTATGTGCTTAATATAACTACCAAATTCCCAACAGGTTAGCCCGCTACCTTCTTAGATTGCATCATCACTAGCCAAGACGAAAACAAGGTTGCAATTTTGTCGAAATCGGCATAGCTTTGAGCCTACAGATTACTATGGATACGTGAAGCCATAGATAGGTAATACAGGCATTTTGTATATAAAATAAATAAATAATAAATACACTACGACGATAGACACATCGCTATCTAGCCCAAAAGTAAGCGTAGCTTGTGTTATGGGTACTAAGATGACTTATGACATATAAACACCCAGATACTGAAAAACATTCATGCTCATCACACAAACATTTTCCAGTAGTGGGAATCGAACCTACGGCCTTTGACTCAGAAAGCAAGGTCGCTGCAAACTGCGCCAATCGGCTGTCATATATTACCGTGTACTTTCGCAGGATAAAAAGTATCCTATTTCCAAATTTAGAATGCAAGCTATACAAGGTCCAATAAAAAATACCAGGACAGGTAGCATGGGCAGGAGTTATGTCTGTAAAGTGACATTACACTGTGAAACAATACACACGCGATCGGCGAAACAGTCACCATAGTCCAGTGTCCCTGTGGCCAAACCGCTGCGAGCAGTTCAGATATACGCGGTGCTAATGTTGAAGATGCACATTAACAAAGACAAACACAGAGCCCTTTTACATTACAGAGTAGTAACAAGTAGAGGGACTTTGTCAAATATTTAATATTTCACGAACTATCGAGTTAAAACAAAGTCGTAGAACAAAAGTTTTTAGTTTTAATGTAAAAAATTATAGGCCGAGAGCTTTTTCGTTTATTTTATTTAACCCTGTATAGATACTGTAGGTACAAAATCACACGAGCAGAGCTGTAAAATTCATATCATTGAAGAAATCTTAGTTAGCTGATAACCGAAATAAACTGGTATAAAGCGATAAAATGTGGTAGATAAAAGTATTTAAGATTTATAGTTCCTTCGTAAACTCTTATCTCTATACGCAATAATAGTTTATCGAACTATCTGTGTACTCTGGTATTTTAACATTTATAAAGGGCTCATGCCAAAAATCTTCGCGTTTATCACGGTATTTTACAATTGTCGTGCAAACCGTTTGTTTTGTTGGGATAACTATTTTCTACGTGGAAGATATGGAGATCGATTTTGCGTGCAAAATAAACTTCTATTTCTTGTTAAATCTCCAATGGGAATGTGCTATTTTTTCCAGACTTTGTAATTTTCCGTCCTTTCGACTAACATAATGGCAAACATCAATTTGATTGGTTGCTTAGTTAAGGCGATGAGGACGGAAACATTACAAAGACACTTTCGCATATATACATTACTGGTCCCTCGCGACTTAATCCGTGTTTAAGTCGACCTTAAAATATTTTAAAGGGGATCAACTTTGAAATACATGCCTTGGCGTGCACTTCATGCAAGCACAAAAGCACTGCCTACCTTAAAATGTTTAAATGTGTCATATAAGACAAGAATTTTTCCATTTTATGCCATCTTTCTTTATGAATACCGTGGTCAAGAACCCCGTGCACGACACTGCATACATGGCAGCTGATGGGGTACGCCACCTATGGGCCTACTTGAATAAAGATATTTTTCACTTCGACTTTGATGTCGCAATGGGCGTGGCATATAGCTCGGAGGACGGATGAACGTTGGGGTCCCAAGGGGTCGAACTGGTAAGCGCAGCGTTGGTCGACCCCCAACGAGGTGGACAGACGACATCAAGCGAGTCGCAGGAAACTGCTGGACGCAAGTGGCACAAGACCGTGTTATTTGGAACCCTACAAAATACCTATGTCCAGCAGTTGACGTCTACCGGTTGATATGATGAAGACTAGGTTCCGGGCCTAACGTTTGCTGTAACTGTGTTCCAGCACTTTCGCTGTACTCCGTGATGTTCATGCGCTTCGCGTGGCGCGTGCAGCCGCGCAACCTGTTGCTGTTCGCGTGCCACTTCACCAACACGTGCGCGCAGCTCACGCAGGGCGCTCGCTTCGTCAACTACTACTACGTGCAGGGCGAGCCAAAGAAAGAGGCCGAGGCAGCCGTTGACACCAAGTGATTGATGGCTGTGCGATTAGTATAAGATTTTGAACTCTCGCAATCGTGCAGTCGCTATCGAGTAACCGAACACTGTAACGTCACAGCAGAATGGACCTAATTTCACTCGCGTTAGAGTCGCAAATTCTGTAAGACCGTTTCTTCTAGCTGTAGCGAGCGAGTTTCAGCTTTAACAATGTGTATAAATTACATTTCACTTTGACGTTACAGAATATCGACCTTCGATTAGGAGCGTACATATCTTGTACTAAGAATACTGATGTTCCGACGCGACAAACTTCTAGTGCGCTATGTATGTATTTTCTTGTCCTACTCCCACGTTATAAAAGTGAACATGAATGTCGTATCGCGCATTTTAAGCCTGCTGGTGCTAAGTAATCATGCAGTCTTAATATAGCGGGCTAACCTGTTAGGAGTATGGCATTTATATTAAATCCATGCCTCTAAATGGTTTTGCACGCAACAGAGTACCGGATTCCCCAGACGTGTTTGTCTATGGTAAATAGATTGTATAAGCTTTATACTTTCAGTTTTGCATAGGTTTCCTTAGCGGATATGATAACGAATAAAAACGAGCTGAAATAATTTAATTTCCAATTTGACGATGTCGGAGTGAACTAGAAGTTTGCCGCTCTTTAGTATGTAAATAAAAAAATGTAGACGAATTTATAGATTTTAATAATTGGGCAGTTGACGGGAATATTATGGCTTTTTAAAGAAATAACCATGTTACAATGAAAACTATATAGCGCCATGTTACTAATACAAGAGTACTTAAATGGTATCATTATGGTCGTGGCATAACGTTGGAATAGTTACGCAGTGTTTTTTCACGCTCTGGCATTTGAAAGGTACTGTCAGTTGAGGTGTGACTAAACACTGCGTAGCTATTTCGACGTTACGCTTCGTTTATTAAAAGCCAGTGGAACAAGGTATCTTTAGGTAAAGAGCATATGGAGCGGACAAATGCCGCGGGTGTGAACATATCGTGAAGTTGGTGAATGTCACGTTCAAATTCAAATCAAAAATCATTTATTTTGAGTAAGTTTAATATATAAGCACTGTTTGTAGTGACTACCACCGAAGAAGATTCCGGCAAGAAACTCAGCAGTTGCTCTTTTCCAACATCAAATTTTACAATTTAACATTAATTTTTTATCTTGTTGAAAAGGAAGGCTTCCAAGCAACCTTGTAATTAAAAAGTCCATCAATTGTATAGTAACCTCGCTGTTTTTTCACAAAGTTTAAACTTATGCTTTAATTTATCGAAAGCCATGAATACACGAAGGGACGTAAGCATTAGCCTTTAAACTTCTCCATATGACAACTGCCCAATGTGTTCAAATGGCTGCAACGCTTATAACTTTTAAGTAAACGTTTTAGTGCCATGATATTCATACCAAAGATTTACGTTGTAGATATGGCCTCAATACGAAACTTTTATTCAAGTAGAGGTTTGCTGACTCGCAATCGAGGTAAGTTTTTGCGCATCAAACTCTTTACGGTCAGAGTAAAATGGGCTTAATGTCACTCGTTTTAAAATCGCAAATCGACAAGCGTGGCCTTCGTGTCGTCGTGGCGTTGACGCGATTAAGGTTAAAAAACTATAATTTAAAACAACAACAAAAAAATTGCGTCTTAAAAGCATGAAAATAAGGTTAAATTTCAATCGTATTATTTAAAGCAAAAGTTTAATAACCGTTAGTTGCTGTTAGGAAAATTTTGAAATCAAATCAAACCAAGTCTTATAATAAAGGGCAAAAGATTACATTTCAATTGTAGTATTTGAAACATAAGAACATTTGAACTTAAAGCCTAAACGGAAACAGCATTCATTTACCAGTGCTTTACGATGCTTGTTCTTATTCAGCACTTAAAAGAAGTGCTTTTCGCTTAAACGTCCACATCTAGTTGTAAATCATTGAACACGCTTACCAATGGGGAGCCTTCACGGGTATACAGTAGTAGTAGCACAGAGGACGCTGCTTCTCTTCTCCGTTTTATTCCCCTAGTCGCCTCGTACGACACCCGCGGGAAGAGATGTGACAAACTGTATTTCGATCTGCCGTCACCACACGGCCACAGTGTAGTTAAATTAAGGCCATATCTAAAATTTTAACTCTTTGGTCCATATCATATTAATTGTCAACATAGTTGGCTATATATCTATAGATCTAGGAATTTTATATTTGCATAAAATTAGCACAAATCTGTTATCAATTATATATAATTTGAAGCGGTGATAGCGCATTGGGTACGAGCTCTACTTCACTTTCGGGACGCCGGGTTCGAATCCCAGCGCGCACCTCTAACTTTTCTAAGTTATGTGCGTTTTAAGTAATTAAAATAAAACTTGCTTCATCGTGAGGAAACCTGCACGCCTCAGAGTCCTACATAATGTTCGGAGGCGTGTGGATTCCACCAATCCGCATGGGGCCAGCGTGGTGGACTACGGCCTTAATCCCTTTTCATTGTGGAAGGAGACCCGTCCTCTGTAGGGGGCGGGTAATAGGTTGTTGTGATGATGACGATATATAATTTTAAGCTCAAAGAGTGTACGTACGAAATATTATTTGTTATTATAGAAAAATTGACCGTTCTGTGATCTGTGTATGTAAAGAAACTATGGAGGGTAGAGGTAAGGAGAGTCATCTTATATGGGAGAAAAGTTGAAAAAGTGTCCAGTTGTTGCGCTAAATAACAGTTCAAAAATCCTCCACAATGGCGCTGGTGGATGCACAGGGTATGGTATGAATGTAGCAATCGTAGATGAATTGAAGTATGCCGAGTTAAAAAATTTAATGTCATTATCGACTAAAGTAGTTAATTATTGAGAATTTCAACAACTTACGTTGTACAAAATAATGTGTTAAATATAACCTTACTTCCTTGTATCTCCATACTTCCTTGTTTATTTTTCAAGCCTACTCTAACAATATTTATATTTGGCGCTTCTTTTAAGAGTTACCCTGATGCAAATGTGGCGCCATCCTAATTTAATACATTTTGACGACACTTTTTCATATACACAGATGACTCTCCTTACCTCTACCCTCCATAAAAGAAACGAAACGAATTCTTGTGGCCAAAAGTTTCAAACTACGGCTTCAAAAGCAACGTTAATAAATAATTGTTATTCCTGTCTTTTTATAATCACCAATAGTCTATAACAGTCCACCGCTGGACAAAAGGCCTCTCCCAAAGGGAGGGTTTGCCCATAATTACCCGGGCATATGGCATATGACAGTCTATATATGCAGTATGTGCTATATCTATATATATATGGCCGCTGCTGCCCTTTCTCCGTTATATGATGAAATCCAATATACCTTTTTATAATAAAATACAAAAAAAAAGTTACGATCATTTTCTAGATCTTAAGTATTGAACTCTGTATTCGAAAATTAATTCAGTTGCAATCGTGCAAATGTCGTATAGTATTGTCCAACGAACTCATCTGGGACGGGTCAGTGGTGCTGTTATCACATGCAAAAAGTCATGAAAATCGTCATATGTTGTCATTAGTTCTAATTTTGGCTACGGGGTTGGATAAGTTAATGGAAAAGTCCCTCAAACCTATCCGCCTTTCACGGCTACCATGGGCAGGAGACATTTATCTCCCCGGGGATAGGATAAAAATGTATCTTCTCACAGCTTTATGAACTCTCAGAGCACTGGCGCACAAGTGTAAATAATATCCAAATAATATATGTGTAATAATAAAAGCTTCGACCAACATCTCAAGAAGCTTTCGCTTGGTTGTTGGATCAAGGGTCGGATACAGAAGGCAGTAGTCCTTGAAACGGCGCGTATTGTGAGGAGGTTTCTCACTCTGGAGCCCTGACCACCGGTTGCTTGGGCATTCAAAAGCCCCGCAAGCGGAGGGTGGAAGTTTTTTTTTTTTTTTTATAAATTTTTAATAGTGTTTTTTAATTTATTCTTAAGCATTGTTAATAATTTAAAAAAAAAAAAGAAAAATAATAAATGATAGAATACAAACAACGGGAGTAAACTTCTCCTATTCCATGTTCCCGTGATTTAGCAGGTGACACACTATCACATGCGAAACTTCAGTGGAGGATGAATGGTTGCAAAGGTTGTCAGTAGGTTGTCTTGAGCTCGAATTTTAATTTCTAGGCCGGATAAGTTTCTAAGAATTAATTTAAAATGCATATTAAAATTTTCGGAACCGACAGGATTCGAACTTGCGACTCTCTGGCAATCGCAGCCTGAGCGTTTTAACCACCAAGCTACGGCTGTTCTATGCCGAAATTAGTAAACGCCTTTTTATATCAGTCTTATAGCGACTGTAGCGCCATCTAGTAGGAAACAGTGCGGTTTAGATCTACTTTATCAAAGGTCCATATAACAATGAGATATGTTTTAAACAAGACATTGTTTTATAAGAATAGTCCCACAAACTTATCTCTGGCTTTTTAGTGATGTTATCAGATGCAAAATGACAGCGACTAGAAAACTAATTAACCATTTAAACATCGTGTCAAGTAGTTACAATACCAGATAAGTTAACTATAACTTCACGGGTAAGATCTTTAAGCGCTGACATGTGATAGGTAAATATAAAATAATATCTCATTAGTGTTATGACACTAGTGTGGTCTAGTGTAGCGTTGTGGCCAAGGGTAATGTATGACATCGCTGTGCATGTACAAATATATTTTTTGAATTTTTAATATTTATTATGATCATATTAATTAATTATACTCTGTTGATCTGTTTCCTATTTGTTTTATTTTATCATATTACTAGCTGTCCCGGCGAACTTCGTACCGCGGTTCTTTTTATTTTTTTAAAGAATTTTATATTTGAATACTTATTAGTTATTATACTATTCCGTGCTAACCAAAAAATCAAATATAAAAATTGGTCCAGCCGTTCTTGAGTTATAAATAGTGTAACTAACACAACTTCCTTTTATATAATATGTAGATGTACAACTATATATATACCTATAGCTACTATGAGCTGTGGCAATACTGATTTATTTTGGTCTGATATTAGCCTACTTATATGATAATTATTTATAACATTACATGAGTTTAATACTTTTGTCTTCTTGTCTGTTTGAACGCGCTTACCTCTGGAACTACCAGCCTTGAGGCTACATAACGAAGCAGTCGCGGAGACCCGTTAATTCTTATATATATCTATTAATATAAGAAAGTTTGTCTCGCAAAATAAAAGGTAGGATAACCAAAGAAACAATTTTGTATGCCAATTGCCATACAAAATTACCTATTTCGTTTTATAAATAGCGTTCATTTTGTGGTGGGGTAAGTTCAACTTCTAGCGTTCTAGTTATTTATTGATTTTAGTTTTTCAATATTAATTTCAGTGTAATAACCATGGTAGGTAGGTAGTGGCGTGCACTTTACACATGCGCAAAAGCACTGCATACCCATATTTTTTGAATATAACTCGTATTGGAGGGGAATTTTACCAGTGTATGCCAAGCACCTGATTTATGCATACCCTGCTCAAAAACCACTGCAGGTAGGTACCTATTATTAATGTATATGAATAAAAATAATCTGCCGAAATGTATGTACGTGAGATACGCCTATAGATATAACTTCAGAACTACTGCACCAAATTAGGTACTTTTTTTTTCAACGTCGTTATTGTCAGGTCAAGATTTGACTAAAAAAAGAACCTGGTATCTGTAGCTGAGACTGACGGATACCAAATAACTTCCAAAGAGTATCCATCCAACGTTGCTTACTACCAGGCCATTTGTGATAGGGAATTAAAAGAATAAAAGGTAGGTAAGGTAAAACTGGTGATTGGTAATGTTTACTTGACTCAAGTTTCAAACCGAATAGATATATTATTCGCACTCAGCTCAGTTTGTTGAAATATGCTGAAAGAAGTTGCATTGCTATCAAAACCAAAAATATCTAACTAACAATCTATCTTATCTTAACTATCTGTATAGTTACAGATTACTGACACAGTTGTATCAGCAATCTGTAAAATTTTTTCGTTAGGTAGCAGATTTATTGGGAAAATCTTTTGGTTTGGTAGCTGATAAACCTATTGAGAAGATTGTCAAAGTGGTGTCCCGTAGTTTATGCGGGGGGCAAAACTAAGACTATAAGACAGGGACTGCGACAATAACTATAGGCACTGAAATCTACTATACTATACCTATCAAATAAATATATATACTACGACAATACACACATCGCCATCTAGCCCCAAAGTAAGCGCAGCTGGTTTTACGGGTACTAAGATGACTGATAAATAGTTTTATGAATAATATACATAAATAATCATAATGTACAAATAAACACTCATGTTCATCGCACAAATATTTTTCACATGTGGGAATCGAACCCACAGCCTTGACTCAGATAGCGGGTCGCTGCCCACTGCGCCCATGGGCCGTCAAACAGTACAAGTAGTATAACAGTATGACAGATATTCTGAATACAGGTTGACTCGATTCGATCTTAGACTGTAGGTCGGTATGTGAAGTGTCTCTTAACATGTCAGATCTTAACAACTAACTCACAAATACATTCAAAACTGCTGTAGGAACAATAATGTATCATAAGTATTTATAGAGGGAATAGAGCTTAACGTCCGTAGATGTAGAGTTAACAAGACAGAGCTAATAAACTTGGGCACTCTGGCCCTAATAGCCTTTTGGCTATTGTGGCCTGCGTGCATTGCCCCGATGGTATCCGAACACGCATCTTTTCATTCTTCATCTTTCATTGTTTGTATACCATCATCGGGCCACACTAACATTGCATTTCATTTAGGAAAAAAGCGATGTTTTTGTTATGTTAAGATGAAACGTGGCAACCCTAAGATAAGGTAGTATGTGTATCCTCTTTGAAATTCAATGACAAAGAGGATACACACACTAAGTTTACAAATCAAAAAAACAAGTCAGATAAAAACTCAAAAGAGGCGATCTGAAATATAAAAATGTCATATACACGGAGACAAAATGGAGACGCAAATAATTTTTATATAAAATATGCAAGCTTAGATAAAAGAGCTACTATAGTATTGTGCAAGACACAATATAGTGATGTGGGGTTAGATTTACAATACTTTTTTATATCGAAAGGTTCCAACATCTGTGATGTTGGTATATCTCCCGTTTATCAAAAAATCGTGGATAATCGTTATTTCTAAAACACCAAAAAAAATTGTATGAACAGTAGCAACCCTAGAGAGCCTTTATAAGTGGAAGCACGCACTAGTAAGTACATAATATGTACCTACCTAGTGTTTTCACTTCATCTATCCAACAAACCATGTCAGCTGAAAGCGTTTGAAAGCGACCTGAGATTCTCAAATCTCACAAACACTCGTACTTACACAATGAAGACGGTACGCTTTGTTCATGTTCCTGAACGTTCAATGTTCGCATTGTCTGCGAAACGTCGCCAAGTTGGCGGGAAATAGAGGTGTCCCGCGTAAACTTTCGTGCGCAATAGACAAGTAATGTTTATACTAATGTGGATTACAATTTATGCAGGTACATTTAAATTAGGAAATATTGAATTATTCTCGTCTTTAAGGTTTTGCAATGCATACTCATTCGGTTTAAAAATTAACTGCCGATGACATTTTACCCAACTGTTTCTGTGACTATTTTCAGCAACATAATTAAAAACATCCGACAACTCGACGTAAGGAAAACGTTCATAGATACTAGGAGATTTTTTTAGAGCTTAGGCCACGCTTATATAAGTATTTGTGTAATTTTTATATCTAGTTTTCTTATGTCCGAAAGGTTGGAAGTGGAAGGTGTCACGACCCTCAGCAATGAAGAACACGACGTAGAGAGAGAGAGAGAGAGAGAGAGAGAGAGAGAGAGAGATGAAAACCGAAATAATACTTCACTATTATTTATTGCACTACATACCTCTTTTCTATATTGTCCTTTTACGCCTTTGGCTACCTGGAATAAATAGCTATCTGGCGATAAGGCCAACAAATTGTACCCCCTTGGTTTATGTTTATATCTCTGTAACGTTAAATGCATCTTTCTATTATAGTAATATTGTTTCTTTAAAATATAAATATAACCTAAAATAAACGATTTAAAACTAAATAAAATCTAAAACGTCCTCGAAACCACCGCAGCGAGGCACAGTTCCTAAGATGCTGGCAGCATTGCCCCTTTGGATGGCCAAACTTTTAATTCGTTGGCCAAGGTAACTGCCCGCTCTAGGATCACCGGTAGACTCGATAACCCTTTTCGATAATTCTTTGAAAAGCGCTTTTGCCTCCTGACCCCACGGTTCTAAAGTCTCTACTCCAAAAGGCACAAAAATGAAGCTGCTATCCAGGTTTTCATATTTACGCCTCTTGGCCTGCTAGCAGCCGCACCTACCTTCTCTGTAACTACTTATTTCTTTGGTGTATGAAAGTTTTGTGTTTGGTGTATAATTTATTCATTGTTTAAATTCTTTGTTTCAGGGCGACACGATGTAATGCTCGGTTTATAGGCGATGGTTTTCCAATTTTCATTAATTTTTACTATTAAACAAAGGCCACGTGCCAAAAACACTGCAAAAATCCGCGTTCTTGGGTTTTGACGACTACCTTATCTGCTATTGTACCTTTTGTAAAGAATCTTAGTGGAATAACGTAAAAAGAGGTAATTTTTTTCTTTTATTCCTTAACAACATTAATTTAAATCTTGCCTGCGAAAATGTAATGAGACAAAGATAGCGCTAAAGGTAAGTATAGCAGCTAAACTGAGCTAAGCAGTTTGTCACAGTTGACATACGTACTTGACGTTTCAAAAGTGCTTTTAAAGTCCGCCTATTTGAAATAAATAAATTCTGAATTAAGAATTTTGTTGAATTTTCTGATAAATACCCTGTTCTGATCGCTTCTAATTAAATTCCTACCACTGTGTTAATGGAGCTAGGCTTGTTTGTAAAAAAAAGTTTCAGAATAACATTATTTGTTCTCTTTTTGTTTGGCTGTAGAAAGTGAAATAAAAACATTATTTCGAACAAAAACAGGCGGAAAGAGTCCCATTAACCCGAAGATATCGGAAACGCTGTCACGTGCCCTGCTTTATTAATACGAGGACGTTCGCAAATAAATCGGGAGTACTATATTTAGGGTTGTCACCACATTTTTACAAAAAAAAAATCTTAACTTATTATCTATAAGTACAGATTACTTACTATAAAACTGTAACGGGTCAAATTCTGTACATTGAAGATATTTAGTAAACTTTTTGGATGACACTCTATAATTGATACAGAAGCCGAACCCGTATTTTTAATATCCGTCTGCCTGTCTTTCTATACCTTTCGCGACGCGCATAACGTCGAATCTACTGAATTAATTTCAATATTAGATGATTTAAGTACTACTACGAGCCTTACGAGCCAGGTCAAAGAATATTTTTTATGTTGAAATCGCGTACAGTTTTCTCGGGAGAGAAGAGGCAAGTTGAGCACGACTTTAAATCATAGGTCCATCGAATGTTGGTAAATCGATTTAAAACAAAAAAGCCTTGCTTTAAGTCTTTTTGAAAAAGGTTGAAAAGCTATGCTTATTTCTGCCGCCAAGGAGCAATGCTGTTTTCCGGTCTTAAGGGCATGGTTGCCGGTGTAATTACAGGTATATTATAGGTACAGGTTAACCTAAGCCTCAGGTTGATGGACACATGGCGTCACTTTGTAGGTTGTTCCATGCGAAGTGTTGTCCAGTTTATAGGCGATCTTCCACTTAATATCAGGCCATTTTTTATATTATTATTGTTATAAAAAAAAAATCTTTCATACAAACTTCTAACCTTCCATGAAGCAACCCTGACGATAGTGGCATGATAAGTTCCCATCATTCGCCGCTTCCGTCGCGCGTATCTATATAATATATATGTACATTATACATGCAGTAAACAAACGTATTAAGAGTTCGCATTACCGATCCCTATATTTTTATTATAATAGTTTTTGCTACGGCTATCAAAACTTTGCTCTCTGGTGAACCGCTCGAGTGAAACCTTCGCAATATATATTTTGCGTACAAATGTACGTTTTGTGTGCGACCAATCACAACAGGCGTCTTTTTTAGCAAGTCCTTTTATTGGTCGCACAGAGGACGCCACCGCAGACGCAGCCAGACCAGCTCGGCTTTCGATTTACTAATTATTAATAACAGTATAATAAAGATTAAATATATTTAATACTTCATTATTTACGTTGTCCAAAATAGTGCTATTATTTTCAAGGGGTTATAGTTCTAGTTACAGTGTGAAGAGAGCAGAACTCTTCTTCATCATCATTAGAAATGATCACTTAAACCAATAGAAGTCCACTGCTATACTCATATAATAGGTCATTTTCTAGATTATTTCCAGCGGCTTCAAGGGACTCGTTCGATGTCGTCTGCCCACCTCGTTGGAGCCGACCATCTGCGTTTATCTGTGCGGGGTCGCAATTCAAGAACCTTGGAACCCCAACGTCCTTTGGTTTTCCGAGCTATGTGCCCCGCCCATTTCCACTTTAGCTTTACAACTTGCTGAGAAATGTCCGTAACTCTGGTTCTTCTCTTTTCTGATTGGATCACGTCCAACATAGCTCTTTCCCGCGTTGAATGACTCTAAACCTTCTTTCTAGGCCCATATTAAGCGACCACGTTTCAGATCCGTACGTTATCACTGGCAATACGCACTGTTCGAAAACAATGGTCCTCAGGGATTTTGGACGAAAAGATTTCGCGAAGTTTCCCGAACGTTCCAAGTTGGTTCCGAGGACAACTTTTAGATGCGTCAATTTAGATCATTCAACTTACTAATTGTTTTATGGATGGTTTTATAAATATAGGATGTCCCGTGACAGTGAAGCCCAATGCAATAACAATCGTTTCATCGTGATGTCGAGATGAATCCTGAAGATTGAACTCGACATCACGATGAATCGTTGTCACAAAAACCCTTCGTACCCGAAGTACGGCTTCGGCTTTGACTATCATCGCCAATATTAGTTTCGCAACAGTACTCCTCGAACGTATCTCCGTATAAATTGACGCGTTAACGCTCGATTGAGCGGCGAGTGCGATCCGACGGCTTCCGGCCTGGCGCCGCCACGCCTCCGTCCGGACTCCGGATTCCGGACGGGCTCGTTCCGGACAATCGCGCCCCAGACGCGTTCACTATAAATGCCTCCAACAAATTTACTGTTTTACGTCATTTCGATTACATGCTCGTTTTGTATTAAAGAAGCTGTGAATAACGACATTTATAGCCTGATTAATAAGTCAAATATGCCAGGGTACTGTAACACAGAACTGAGGAGGTGACAAATTGCCCGCAACGACGCGACGTACTTTTTAGTCATTGTGTGTTTAATTTTTTCTCTTCTTATTCATAATTATTTGCATGTTGTTGTAAGAATTTATTGTGGTCAATAAAGCTAAATATTATTATTATTAAACTGAAATATTCTTTATACGCAAATTGGGCGTTTTAATATGTGCATTACATAAAAAATGTGGTTTATTTTAGTGAGAGACTTTCAACTTTGAACTAAAGCTACGTGGGTTCTAAATGCGTCGTGTTGGCCAAACATGCGCGCTACGATGTGATTATTTCTAAACGTTTTTTCTAAACAGATAGGAGAGATAGATATAACTCTCTGGTGCCTGATGACGAGCATGCTAGACCTACTGCTCCAAGAAGCCTAACTTAAAGTGGTTTAACTATTGATTTAATATGTTACTACAGAGTTAAACTAAGTAGGGGTGATTCCCACATAACCTCCGTCCTGCCCAGGGTCGGAGGTAGCAGTAAAGCTTTCCCACCCACCACGCCAAAAAAAAGGGTAAACTCAGTCCCTCGAAAAACATTGCTTAGCTTTAAAATGATAATGATAAGGTTTAACCATTCTGAAGCTTTGCCATCTTTATTTTCAAGGCCCTAAATCTGCATCTCGAATGACAGTGAAAATACGAACACTTTGGTCAATCACTAGTGCTAGTTGCGTTTCGCACTTTCATTTTGGCGTTTGTTTTGACGTAACACCGAGCAATTGTAAATAAAGAGGATGTTCGTATTCTCATTGGCAGTCGGAACCCGTCCTCGCCCAATCCCGCTGACAAAAGATAGATTAGCGAAGATATGCGCCGCCTTCCCGTGCTTTTAATAATTCAACAGGGACACAGACGCGATATTGAATATTTTTTTAAAGAACGCTGGTCTAACTATGACATCTTTAGCTTTCTGTCTGTCGCCTGTCATGTGGTACTAAGCGGTGCTAGTGATAAGGACCTCATCCATTTTTTATAGTATGTAATAAACAGGAGGACAGACTGCACTTTTATGGTCAATTTGTCCTCGTGAGGGGACAGAGCAGAGAGACGTATAGGAACAATCCCTTTCGAAAGGTATATCTTTTATTTTCTTCTTTATATTTATATCACATCACTTACCAGATGACATTGCAGTCAAGGGCTAACTTTTGATGTATAAAAAAAACTTCTGGCTCCATAACTTTTGCAGCTTTTTTTATTTATAACGGATTATAACCTTGATATCGAAATTGAAAAACCACTGGGATTAAATTAAGAACCATAATATCTCTGACTAAAAGTGTAGGTCCTGTATCTGAGAAATTAATAATTGTTTTTGAATATGGCAACATTTCAAGGTACATAATGTACCTCAAAATTTCTTATTCCATAATTTTTATAAAATTAATAAACCAGTTTATGTTATAAATTAGATTGTTGCCATCATAAGATGACAAAATAAGTCAAGAAATTAATTTAAATTTGCTTTACATTAAGATTACTGAGTAGTAAGATCGGGAGCGGAAAATTGCCCAATTAACGATTTGCAATCTCCAATCTACATCAACAATTTTATCTTCATTGGAATCACATCCGTGGGGAGTCGCGACGGAGTCAGGCGTAATCGTCGGTTTGCCTCGTCGACTCCGACTTGCTTGATTATGATTTAATTCCGTCCAGCCAGTGCCTTGCTTACTTGCTAATTTATAATGATGGTTTCTGCCTACAAATCTTATATTGAACCGATATAATTAATTTATTATTACTCCTAAAGATCGTATCGTATATACCGATCATAATCAACATTATCGACTCATTACCGGTCCACCACATGGCCCGGGTCTCAGAATAAAGGTCACCACATTGGTAGACTACACGAAAACGATTCCATAGAGCGCCTTGTGGTGCAGGGTAAGGTGGAAGGCACTATAGCACGCAGAAGGTCGCCCATGCGATGGTTTGGTCAAGTCAAATCCGCTGTGGCCCCTTGCATGAGTGCACCAGGCTGTCTGCCAGTACGGAAAAATGGCTAAATCTTGTGAAACAAATAACATCAGCTCCAAACAGCGTCAATTCATGATGAACACGACCACTCCGACAAGAGTGTAACGACAAAGAAAGAGACACTTTACACGCTTTTGAGAACGTTATGGCGAACTTTTAGGCATACATGTTCCTCGCGATGTTTTCTTTCACCGTCAAAGGAAGTGATATTTTAAAAACTCACATCCGAACTATTTAGAAGCGCTCGAACTTTCTCCCTCAGTTCGTTCAGTAACTAGTTCAAACAAAAAAAAATCGACCTGTTCAATAATTATTATTTCTTAGTACATTAAAGTTTTTCCACCTCTTCGTACAGGAAATCTAAATTTAAACGTCACACATTCTGGTTTCGTGTGTTGCGATACGAGTGTTATAGATAATTGGGTCCAGAACCATGTGACATTAATTGACCAGACGATTTTAGCTATAATATTCTCCTTTGCCGAGTAGATAACTCCTTTTTTCGAAAAGACAATCTTCTTTCGAACGATTCTATCCAACGATGGATCGTTGGATATAGGTGTTTTCATTGGAGTTCCAAATGCACGGTCTTGTGCTGTGTAGGTCCAGCCGCTCCCTCAGTTTTTTTATTTAATCATAAAAATCAACAGCGTTAAAAAAAGTAAAAAACTAATACAAAATGTAAGTGTTCAAGTAATACAGCCAATTACAGTTTTTCTTACAATAATGACAAAATAAAAAAATATCTGCGATCAGAAAAAGTTACTAAAAATGTATCCGTCAATCTGTGTTCTTTAAGATTTTACAAGGTGTCGCTTGCTTAAAAGTGATTTTATAGTTTCAGAAAGGTCTACATATATCTGATAAAAACTTAATTATGTCATTTTATTATATTCTTTACGATTCCGTTCTATTCCGCTTATTCCGTTCTATTCTATTCTTATCCACTCTACTCCATTCTATTATATTGTATAGTATTGTATTCTATTATTTTCTAATTGTTTCAATCCACGAGCTTAAAACAGTTTGAACATATCCCTGCGCTCTCCTTCCAAGATCCTGGAGCCTCCCAATAGGCAAAAATGGCCGCCATCGAGAAGGTTTTAATCATTGGAAAACACTTTCCATTATTTCACTACAAGATACTTGACTGTGATCTCACCTGGTAAAATATGATGCAGTTTTAGTTGGCAGTGGGCTAACCCGTTAGAGGTATGTCAGTTATACTAAACCCAGTCCTGAAATGAAACCTATTCGGTTCCTACGAGACATCGTTCCGGAACATAAATAGCCACGAATCAAATAAGCCACGGCCAAAGCCTCCACCAGACCAGACCAGACCAGAGAAAATTCAGAAATTGTAAAGATATAACCCGGGACTTAACACCTATAAGACAACAGCGCACATTACTGCACCACTTCGTAAAAACCTGTTGGAGGTTAAAAGTATATTTTTTTAACAGATTTTCAGGTAAAAAAAAATATCAGCCATTCAAATCTTTTGTCCGAAGAAACTTATTGTCCTTGTTTTTGCAGTAAGCTGAAACGGACATCCGCCAGGGTAATACACTAGAAATAAAGATATTTTTTATTGCGAGCTCCTCCATCCGCCGCGATCTCGCTGACAAAAGATAGATTAGTAAAGACACGGCCGCGTCGCGTGATTTTAATAATTCAACAGCTCTCCACTTTTTCGCTTATTCCTCGCTGGATGATTTTGCCTGAAATATTGAGTGAAATGATCTGGAAATACTTGAAAGGCTTTGTAGGTTTTGTAGTTAGTATGTTGGGCTACAGTTCTTGATAGATTCCTAATGTTGTGGCAATGTAAAAAAAAAATATGGCAGTAGTGTCACATACATATTTTGGGAAGGTACGCAGTGATTTTACGCATTACGAAAATACATGCGTGAGATCACAAATGCGAAACTGTGTTTGTATGTTTGTTTGTTTGTCCTTCCTTAACGCCCTAACTAAGCAACACATCAACTAGATTTTTTCTATAGATGTAGTAGAAAGGAGAGAGTAACAAAGACTCCTTTTTGTCCCACGAAAACAAACGGAAAACCGCAATAAACGCGTACGAAGATCGTGGGCAACAGCTAGTATATGTATTACTCTTATTTACCTTCATCACATAATCTGGTCCCACAGGTGGACACTGGTCAGTTACAGGAATATCCAAATACACTTTTATTGGACACAACAGAAAAATATTGGATAGTAGCAGGCGTAGCTTTGCGGAATTCCATGATGTACAGAAAATATTTATAAGGAGTAAAGTTAACATAGTACCGTATAAAATAATAAAAAAATATAAAACAATTCCAGAAAAATCTAAAAACATATATATAACTATATCCATACCCTTAAAATATTAATTGATCAAAAAACTTATTTATTTATTTATTTAGAGAAATACAAAGTCTGGATTAGTATACAAAAGGATACCTAATCGCTTAGAAGCGATCTCTGCCTGGCAACCTTAGGGTTAGGAGTACACTAGAACTTAACTAATTATGCAACCAACCCAGTTTTGAAATCAGTTAACTCTAACAGGTTTTATATTAATTCTACTACTTGACTAAAAATATTTCGTATATAATTCTAATATGTAAAATGCAAATAATTTAATTGGAATCTGTAGTAGTGAATATTCTAGCTTCATCCAACATTGGTTGAGATGATGATGATTCCCAAAATGAATATTCATCCATTTTGGATAGCGAAATCCTATCTACGAGATTTAAATCAAATATTTTGGGAGTCGCCCGGAGCTCGGAGCCGCTTGTTAAAAGTTCCGCAATTAACACGGAGCTTCAAGATAGATGTATTATTCGAGACAAAAATTTCGTCTAGTTAACGAAAAAGCTTTGTGGATTGTTGAAAGTTTTCCGCGTAGTTGTTGGATAGCAACACATCCTGTTTGGAATGCGGAATTTGGGGAATGCTTCAAGCGGGGATAACTAGGTCAGTAACAATGGTATTTTTTAGTTTAATTTTATACTTGCCTTCTTCCAAGTACCTAGCACGTTCAAAAAAATTGAGAAATTAAGTATTGCGATACCTTCGTTGAATTAAAATGACTGACTTGTCTTCTTAAACATCCAATATCGTAATGACATTGTCCACACATTGAACTAAGTTTCTTTCATCCTATAATCTTATCCCTTTAATCTTGGAATTGAGTACGCAGGTATATTTTTAAACCCTTTACAGGCCCACGAGGGCACGGGTCTGCTGTCACAATGATATGGGGTTAAGGCTGTAGTCCACCACGCTGGCCCAGTGCGGTTTGGTGGCCTCCACACACCTTTTGAGAATATTATAGAGAACTTTCAGGCATGCAGGCTACCTTCCTCCATAGGAGGTTATAACAATCATTCTTTGAATAATAAATAACTAATCACGGCCTCACTGGAACCTTCAATGCCTGAATTTTTAATATCGGGCTTACATTTCAATCTTCATTTCTCCTAGGGATGGAGAACACATTATGGTGCAGATAGAGAGCTAATTTCGTCATTAAACCAAAGCAAAATCAAGTAAAATAAAATGTATTTATAAATATGTAATAATAAGTTCTTAACAAATAAAAGTCGCTACATATCCAGTCAGGGAACCCCAACGTACAAAATTTTGTTAAATTTACGTAACTGAAAATGAAATTGCAGAAATTCATCAAATTAATAAAATAAATTTCTCAACAGCGACTTTTTAAATGTACTCTTAAACTTTTGATGCGGTAGTACGGCTTATGATTTTGGAATTGCATTAAATATCTGCAAAAAAATTGCATTAAAAATAGCCTTACCCACTAGGCTTTTACCGCCTATCTCACTTACTATGGCGTCTCGGGTTCTATGTCGTGATTTTCCCTTTTGAGCCTTACTTGATTAAAGAAAGACCCAGTGGCATGCATAGAAGGTATGAACAGGGTATGCTCTAAGCGAACCGATGGAGATAATCTCCAGAACGAGTTATAAAAACTTAAGGAAAGGCATAATAAGATGCCTTCTCTTAAATTTTTATAACTCGTTCGATTTCTTCATTTTACATTATCTGCATACGCTGTGCATACCCTCTATGCACGCCACGGAAAGACTCCTAAGAAACTAAACCTTAACCAAGATGACCTTGACGGTAAAGTTACTGTGTAAGTACAAACCGTTTACTAACCGTTTACCAATTGGACCTCGATGGAATGTGACGTCTCTCCCACTTCCCGGCTCACTAAGACAATACTAACACAGCATACCCAGAGTTTTTCATAAACATTTAAGTTTCAAACCTAAATATTCTTAATGCTGCTTGCATCGCAGTGACACCATCGACGCCAGGTCCAATCCTTTAGTAAACGGGTTGTACAATCAATTTGGCAACACTATAAGGCTGACTAGAACGAAATTTGCTGTAAAATATATCGATATCGAGTTGGGGTGCATTTCAAGCAATTATGTCTCGAGAGCTTGCGAAACTGTCGCCTCGGTTAAGCCACCCATTAACACTGTCCGAGAGAATTTGCAGCTTTCAATAAACACGACGTACGTTTGCACCCCAGTCCCCACTCGACACATTTCCATATCGTCGTCGATAGCGCAATACCGCAGCTAACATTGGATGGAGGGAGTGAACTTTGCGGATCGGTGAAACATCTATTGGCGCACCTTGACAGTAGAACCTATTCGAATGCCATCACGGCACACGGCATGACGCTCTCTCATGCAGTCATGCCCCCGCTGCATCCCGGCATATTTACTTCTTCTGTATTTATATTCTGTAATCATTATGTCTATATTATTCATTATAATTAAAAGTAAGTAAAACAGTAAGTATGTTGTACGAAACTTTATCTTTTTCAACCCCCGACGCAAACAGAACGAGGTATTACACGTTTGAAGTGCCTGCGTGTATAGGTGCGTGTGTGTGTGTGTTTTTATTTGAAAGATGTAGCCCGGGGTTTGCCTAGCTATGATTGATGAAAATGAGTCCAACATGGCCGCCGCCACAAAGTAGCGGATTATATTTTTTCACAACTCCCTCAATCTGAGTAATAAATGGAAGGGCTTGACTAGTAGAATAATTTACAGTATGACAAATATCAAATCTAAGAGGGCGAATTACAATTTCTTTTACAACTTCCTCAATATGGTTATTAAAATAAGAAAGGGCTTGACTAGTAGAATAATGTACACTATATAGAAAGACTAGTTTGGTTTTTAAATTTTAATTTATTTACTATATTTATCTTTACTACATATTTCTTTAGAATAAACCATTAAATGTTTTTTTTTTTTAAATATCGTTTGTAGATTTCCAGAATGCGTGTGTGTATAGTATTGACTACTCCAACAAATATCCAAAACCAACACGATTTATTCACTCAAATTTGACGAGACGAGAGATTGAACGAGAACTTTTTGGTATCAATGTCTGGAATAATAATAAAATTTATGGAATGAAAGAAAAAGAAAAGTGAAAAAGTTGAAATATGTTCAATCAAAGCTCCATAACCTTATCTATTCAATTTTCTCGCACTAAACAGTCCGAGTTACAAAAATTTTACTACGTGGTGTTTAAATTATCGAACCAATCGTCTCTGGCTCTGTAGTAGGATGAAACGAGTCAATGATATAAGCATATGCGTAGCGCAAACGTTAGTGGGAGCGAATATCCATGCAGCGCCATCTATCGCCGGCGCGCCGCACTCCTGACGTGGTCCGTTGTTCTCTCCTGTTGTCAGGTTTTTTTGGGCGTTTTTTGCATCGGTCTTGTCAGTTGGCATTTAATTAGTCTGCCTTACTCAATAAGCAGTTTTTTTATGTTTCCATAATTCCACTTATTTTCCGGCAAATTACAAATACAAATAAATAAATCACATTTTTTTATTTGAAAGCTTTCAAAGTTTTTAATATAGTTACGTAAGAGAATGTCAATACTCATGTAAAACATTGTATGAAAACTTAAATTGGATGTGTGATTGTATTTAAAAATTGATTTTCAAAATTCCATTGAATTATTTAATACCTTACATACGTACAGCAGTGATAACCTAATGTTGAGAGCTTCGGCCACCCGTTCGGGGGAACCGAGTTCGATCCCGGCAAGTACCTTTAACTTTTCAGAGTTATGTGCGTTTTTCGTTTACTTTCACTATCACTTGCTTTAACGGTGAAGAAAAACGACGCCTAACCTGCACGTTCTAAAAGGCGTGTGAAGTCTACCAAATCGTACTGGGCAGGTTGGTGGATTACGGCCTAACTCATTCTAAAATGTGTGTATGTGTCGTGAGGGAACTTATTATTATATATTTATTAACTAGCGACGGGCGAATGGCGCAGTGGGCAGCGAACCTGCTTTCTGATCCATGGCTGTGGGTTCGATTCCCGAATGAAAAATATTTGTGTGATGAACATGATTTATGTGTACTTTTATTCACAAAAATATTTATCAGCTATTTTAGCACCCATAACATAAGCTACGCTTACTATGGGGTTAGATGGCGATGTGTGTATTGTCGTAGTATATTTATTTATTTTCCTTTGTACAATATTAAGAGCTTTAAATATTTGGCATATGATATGCATGGAGTAGCTTCTCCCGGTCTAGGACTCTAGGTCACAAGGTCTATAACACAAGAAATTGTATCGTGAATAAGAAATATTTCTTGTAGTTTACTATTAAAATTTATTATATCCAAATAAAAACGTTTTAAATGAAACAATCATAACAAAAGCAATCAAGCTTTCGCCATTTTTTTTCATTTTCTTATTGTGGTTAAAACTACGGGTTGTGTTTAATTAATTCCATTTTAATTCCAGACAGATTTGCCTGCTTCTAGCGGACTAAGAATAGAAATGGACTTTTAAAACGCTACGCGACCTAATGTAGCTAGGCAATAATCCGTAATATTAAGTTATAGTTTTTCTTTAACTTGAATTAAATAGTAAATATCTAATACAACATTGCCTCATTCATTCAAATACTTAAACAATTTGCCATTTGACGGGATCGCGTGTTTGCAGTGTGCTTCCGTCTTTAAGCTTCTTGCGAAAGGATGAAAAGCGGATTTGAATAAGCAACCACGTTGCTGCACTGCAGATGAAGAGATAAGGCTAAATGGTATTCAATTAATTTAAGTATGGACGGACCAGTGAAGAACGAGGAGTGTTCTACAAATATATCTTTCGCCTTTTTTTAGTTTTGGTAAATTTTCTGGTCTGGTGTGATGGAAGGCTAGTTACCACTTTACCGACGTTCCGGCAGGCGATACAGCGTTCGTGTACGATTAGGGTATGGGTATAACTAACCCCTAACAAGTTTGTCAGGTTTCCTTGAATGCAATGCAAAGTGCAGCGCTCTTTATAGGCAAAGGTTTCCATCAGGTGGGTTATCTTCTTGAACAATAAATCTGGTTACCAGGTTTTAATTTTAAATGTAAAAATTAGATTGATCTAATAATTATTTAAATAGTAATAGAATTATAACGGAATCAATAAATTTTAGTATATTATACAACTAGTTTGGTAGATTGGATTTTACCGTCGAGGCGGTATCAAGCGACAAATCGAGAGTGTAATGAGCAATGTACCATACGCGTTTTATACGGCGTTTTTATCACACTTGCGAGTAATAAAAAAAGGCTAAAATATGTTCTCTGACAATAACTAAACATTTTTGTTGTTTTTCCACTGTATGAAAGTTACGTCGGTCGCACTCTAGATTTTGGTGCCAATAATAGGCTATTCACTCGCGATTCGTGCCTCGTTTATTATTCCCAATAGAGTGAAATCTTCTATTACTCTGCTTTCTAAGTTTAACTGGACATTTTAAATTATTAATAGTCAACCACAAAGCGATAAAAAAATTACTAAATCTTGTTTTAGATTTTCATTAAGAAAATAATCAATTTTTAGGCTCGCTTTATTTCTGGAATATTCTCGGAATAAAGAATTAATGGCTGGCTTTAAAGCTGGTATATCGGATGAATTCAGTATTCTCTGTTGTTGCTCTTTCACTGACTTTGGTGTACGAACAACAAATAAAGTATAAAGGAGAATACCTAAGCGTGCTTTGTTAATCTCAGCAAGACCTCGCTCTGCTACGTTTTAAAAGACCTACGAGTATGTCTGCATACCGAGCATGAGCCGGTATGGACGCATTCAGCTGTTGGAATTTTAAAATGTTCGAGGCGGACCAAAAATCTAAACTGAACCAACAACCGAAAAAGCGTGCGAAAAGAGTGACGTGTGAACTTTTTACGTTATTCGATCACGCCGTCAGTCATTCCGTTGTTCGCAGTGCGGACCGGGACTGGCTTTTTCAGCTCAGCTTTTATTCTGCCACGGTCTCGAGTAAGATAATATTTTTCCTTTGGTAAGCTAGTAGATTAGCTCAAAAAGCGGTGATAGCCTAGTGGGTAAGGCTTCGGCTTTGCTTTCGTGGAGACCGATTTCGACACTTTTACGACACGAACTTTTCGGAGTTTTATGAGTTTTTAATTTAAGCAATCGTTATCGTCACGTGCTTTCGCGGTGAAGGACGACATCGTGAGGAAACTGGCATTTTTTTTATTCCACTATAAGTGAGGCCTTAACTGCAATCTCACCTGGTGGTAAGTGGTGTTGCAGTCTATGAAAGGCTTACCAGTATGGCCGTTATATTAATCCATAGCCCGCTAATTAGTTTCTATGAGACATCGTTCAGCAACGCTAAATCTGGCATCTGAGAGTTCTCCATAACGATCTAAACTGCGTGTGAAGTCTACGCCCTAATTCCTTCTCATTGTGAGAGGAGTTACTCTTATTTTAACATTTCCGCGGAAGTAATTTCCTATCGGTATTTAAAAGTCGTCTGAAGGACTAGTATCTCTTTTTGAGTGATGCCATTTGAAGTATATTTATTATTGTTTGTAAATTATTAAAAACTACTACACCCACCCTGGATGGTTTAGATAGACAAATCAGAACGACAGCTGGCGTTAGGGTCAGCTAGTATTTATTTATATTATGAATATTTTATATTTAAATATTACGTATATTTAAACTATCTATGTAGGTATTTTTATGTATACATTTTAGTATTTATGTATATATATCAACACTCTCGGCAGTATCCCGTTCTCTTGCTGTAATTCCTGTCAACTTTTGTAAGGTTGCCTGTAAGAGATTGCTTGCAGCAAAAAGGCCGCCTTTGCATGTCCACATTGTTTACTGTATACTCATTACTGTTTCTTTTCCTGTATGTTATACGTGCAATAAAGTGTTTCTTCTTCTTCTTCATTTCCACCTTATACTATTTTTAAATTAAACGTGCGTGGTACATTGCCGAAGATCTGTTTGGTGTGGAGTATAAGGATTGAAGAAATTATAAATTACATCATACATATTCTCCTGCTTTTCGCGGAGTGTAGCAAATAAAGCTTAATTTTCATAATTTTTTTGAAATAGTATTATTGGAGTGAGTGACCGGGCTCATAAAAACGGCCAGCGCACCGCGTCGCTGGCATTCACTACATCGAGTTTGGTATGCACAAATGTTATAAAATATTAAATAATTTCTACGAGTATTATATCACTGTTGTAGGTCATCTAAACTTTTGATTGACGCACTTTCAAAGAATAATTTCTACTTCAAACATCAGCAGAAGTTAAGACATTTTGTCTTAATCAAAAACTCCTCCGATGAAGTCGAAGCGAACTAGAAGTTTCCGCAACTTAAACTAGGTATACATTAAGTACTAACGGGTAAGTCTGGCACTCTTGCAATAAGCTTTCCGGAAACTACTTTACAGATTTAAATAAAACTGACCAAGTAATTAGGGGTATTAGGATATTAGGTGTATGGGCTTGAGAAATAACGCAACATCTGATTGAGATACGTGTATTTTCACTATAAAACGTTAGTGTATGGGCTTGACAAATAACACAAATCCTGATAGAGGCACGTGTATTTTCATTATAAAATTTAGTTTATGGGCTTGAGAAATAACACAAATCTGATAGAGGCACGTGTATTTTCATTATAAAATTTAGTGCCTGGGCTCAGAAATAACACAACACCTGATAGCGACACGTGTATTTTAATTAGAAAATTCAGTGTCTGGGCTTGAGAAATGACAACACGGACAATAGGGATACGTGTTTTTTAACATAAAACGCTAGTGTATGGACTTAATAATAATATAGCGTTTGGGTTTTAGAAATAACAACAGACCTGATAGAGTCACATGTGTGTTTTCATTCAGTAAGGAATGTTTTCATTTAACTTTGTAATCACTTAATCTTCTCGATCGTAAAGACCTCGGTAACCGGAAAATCTGTACGATAAATATATATAATAAGTTGAGATTATATATATTTTCTTTACACTCATTAACCAGGCAAAACCGCAAAACACAACTTATATGTATTACTAATAATAAAGCCGAATAGTTAGTTTTTGTTCTTTTGAACGCGCTTAATTCTGAAACATCTAGTCGGATTTCGAAAATCATTCTGCTAATTAACTTCACGCTACAATCCTGTGTCGGTCAATGCAACGCAGTGGGTCATAGAGTGATAGTTTGTATAGAACAAATTTCTTGTTCACTAGTCGATAATAAAATGCAATCAGTTCAGCTGGCCACAAATAACAATATGTTCACAGTTCTATTACCGGCGCCGATCCTTGGATACTGCCGCCATTAAGCCCCCCATTATACTGGACGGGGTATTTGCGGCTTCCGATATACGTAGCGGTAGTAGTATCGCGTGGCTTCCTTGCGACAGCGTGATTCAAGTCGGTAACTTGATGAGTCTTTGGAGACTTCTTAAGGTCTACATGGGTCATGGCAATCTGTCGCCTTGCAATCCGACGAAATTATTATGAAAATTAAGCTTAATTTGCTATATTCCGCGAAAAGCAGGAGAATCTGTATGCAATTTACAATTTCTTCAATCCATACACTCCACACCAAAAAGAGCTTCGGCAATGTACCCTCTACGCACGTTTCACTCCGAAACCGGAGCATCCTCAGGAGATGTTGACTTTACAATGAATAATTGTTAAGTCTTAACAGAGATGTTGACTTAACAATTAGCGTATAAGGATTGAAAAAATATAAATTACACCATACAGATTCTACTGCTTTTCGCGGAGAATAGCAAATAATTCATATAAGTTGTGTTGCGCTGTTTTGCCTGTGTGACTAACTTGTAGTGTAATAAAGAAACTAAAGTTTAACAAAAGAGCTGAGCTCTTGAAATTGTAGCCTTTTCTTATCTATGAGTCCCTGCTCCACCTTTCAAAAATTCTTTCTCTACCGTCCTCTTTCGTATCATTTTGCCCTCAACTATATTCGTGATAATATTGATGTAGCGGTGATAGCTCAGTGGTTAAGACATCGGCTTTACTTTCAGTGGGCAGAGTTCGGATCCCAGCACGCACCACTAACTTTTGTAAGTTATGTGCGTTTTAAGTAATTAAAATATCACTTGCTTCAACGGTGAAGGAAAACACCGTGAGGAAACCTGCACGCCTGGGAGTTCTCCATAATATTCTTAAAGGTGTGTGAAGTCAATGAATCCGCACTGGTCCAGCGTTGTGGACTACGGCCTAAACCCTTCTCCTTGTTTTGAAAGCCGATTGGCGCAGTGGGCAGCGATCCTGCTATCTGAGTCCAAGGCCGTGGGTTCGATTCCCAGGACTGGAAAATGTTTGTGTGATGAATATGAATGTATTTCAGTATCTGGGTGTTTATATGTATATTATAACTATTTATGTACCTACATTATTCATTCAAATATTCATCACTCATCTTAGTACCCACAACACAAGTTACGCTTACTTTGGGACTAGATGGCGATGTGTGTATTGTCGTAGTATGTTTATTTATTTATTGTGGGAGGAGACCCGTGCTGTGTAGCGGGCTGGTAACGGTTTGATGGGTGTGTATGTATACTCATGATGCCCTAGTTAGTGGCCAGTCATTTTCCATTAACTGATTTCTGTAGTATTAAGATTCTTATACCAACTACCTACATATCAATGCATAAGTCAACGCAGTTAGCTGTGTTAAGAAAATATTGAGTTAAAATCCGTTACCCAGTTGCTGCTTTATTGATGGACAAACATACACACTTTCGCATTCATAATATTAGTATGGATAATCAGCGATGATAGCGCAGTGGGTAGAAAGAAATGAAAAAAAAAATTTTTTACACTGCGCCACACGTGACATTACTGACAACACCACATCTGTTGTGTGGCTCAATCTGGAAAAAAGGTGCCAGCTCAGCATTGTGCTGCATGCGCCAATGGGCATATAGCGCTGATTTTCAGTTGGCACCTTGTACCAGGTGACACCACAGAAATGCGTAGCCATCTACTGACCACATGTAAATATTTTAGTTTAATAATGAACTAAGCTAAAGTTAACTTAAACTTATATAAAGCGCGGGTCTTGCATTCTCCATCGCGAATATACATGCAATCCGACGTTTACTACTTTTATTATAGTAAATCAAAGCAAACACTGCACTATATCAACGTTAACTTAATTAATTTCACACCGCTGTCACCATGTAATGTTAATGACAACTACTTTATTATCAAAATACCCACAACAGTGACAGAAAACAATCGAAAAAAAAAAACCAAAATGAAAAAATACAGCAATAAAATGAATAATACTAAACTAGGTAAGGATAGAGTGCTACATAAGATTCTCAAAGGTCTGTGGAGTCCACCAATCCGCACTGGGCCAGCTTGGTGGACTGAGGCCGTAACCCCTTCTCATTTTGGAAGGAGACCCGTGCCCTGTATTGGGCAGGTAATGGGTCGATGTGATGATGGATAATCAAAGTCAAAGTCAAAGTCAAAAATATCTTTATTCAAGTGGGCCCATAGGTGGCACTTTTGATGCGTACATAAGAATTACACGGTAGTGAGATGATGGCGATAACCACATTCGTAAACTTAAAACTAAAGCTACGAGGGTTCCAAATGCGTCCTGGTCTAAGAAGAAGCCCACAACAAACTTAGCCGGGTGTTTTTTTTTTGTTATCACCATCTCACAATGTAATTTTAAATCATTAGAAGAGCAACCTGGTTAGAGCAATAATTTACACCCAAGCTTTTTTATCGTTTACGTAGTCCTTTATACTATAATAGGACTTTTCTATAAGCTTACGTTTAATACAAACTTTGAACTTTTTAAGAGAGATCTCCAAGATGACAATTGGTAGTTTATTGTAGAATTGTATGCAATTTCCTTTAAACGAATTATGAATTTTATGTAACCTAGTATATTGCACTGTAAATTTATTCTTACTTCTAATGTTTAAATTATTGCAGTCACATTTTTTCTTAAATTTAGAAATGTTTTTATGAACGTAGGTACATTAAATTTTCAAATATGTACTGACTATACACTGTCATTATTTTAAAATCTTTAAATTTATCTCTCAATGAATCATCGGGTTTATCATAGATAACGCGGTAATTACCTATTTCCTAATAGGTACATGCAGGAACTATTTTATCCTTATAAAAACGTATTAAACAGAAAGAAATAACCATATCTGTGTATAAAAAAGCTTTCGAACTGACGCTTTTGAATTTCCAGAGTGATCTTTGAAAGCTACATCGCCCATTCTGTATGCAAAGCCTGGGAAATAGGTTTCGCTGGCAGGCAACAATCGCGGCGATTTTTTTCAAAAAATATTTCAATGGTAGGAAAGCTACCATTGAAATATTTACCCGGCCTACTGTATTCTTTCGTTTTTCCAGACCGCTGGTATACTGAAGTTACTGTTTTAACGATGACCTAATAAGAGTCACGACTGTTTTGGCTAAAGATTTAGTTTTCTAATGATAATATTGATGTTTGGCACAGCAGGCATCCTGCAGACGGACATCATCATATCAAACCATTACCAGCCCAGTACAGGGCACGGGTCTCCTTCCACGGGTTAAGGCCGTAGTCAACCACGCTGGCCCAGTGCAGATTGGTGGACTCCACACACCTTTGAGAACATTATGGAGAACTGAGAGGCGTGCAGGTTTCCCCACGTTGTTATCCTGCATCGTTGAAGCAAGTGATATTTAATTGATTTAAACGCACATTACTTTCAAAAATTAGGGGTGGGATGATTATAGAGATGGGACTTGAACTTGGTCCCCCGTAGGTGACGTCGGAGTCCTACCCACTGGACTAACACCGCTTCATGCAGACGGTCATAGCAATCCAAAATCCAAAACTGTTCAGTTAATAGATTAAATCAAGTGTTTATTTATTTATTTTTATAGTAATACTAGATGTGCCCTGCGGCTTCGCCCGCGTAATTTTGGGGGGCAGCGTACTGCTACATAGTCTACACCTATTGACTATAGGAATATATGAGATTCTGCGTAATTTTTTTTTTCAATGTAAAGTATGCTATGTTATTTCTAATACTCCCAAGAACATGTACACAAAGTTTCATGAAGATCGGTTCAGTACTTTTCGTGTGAAAGCGTAACAAACAAACTTACATTCACATTTGTAATATTAGGAGGGATTCATGGACCAAACGAATAGTAGTCAAGTCAAGTCAAATATTTCTTTATTCAAATAGGCACATAGATGGCACTTTTGATGCGTTATTACATACAAAATGTGTACATAGCAGTGAGTAGTGATGGCGATAACTACAATCGTAAACTTAAAACTAAAGCTATGAGGGTTCCGGTCGCGCGCTGGTCTAAGAAGAAGCCCACAACAAACTTAGCCGGGTGTTCTTTTTGTTATCACCATCTCACATTGTCATTACAAAATATTTAAGAAGCAACCTGGTTAGAGCAATTGTTTACACCCAAGCTTTTTTTATCGTTTATGTAATCCTTTATACTATAATAGGACTTTTCTATAAGCTTTCGCTTAATACAAACTTTGAACTTCTTTAGTGACATCCCCAAGATATCAACCGGTAATTTATTGTAAAATTGTATACAATTTATGTAGTACATCTAAGTTAAGCCTCATAAGCCAGTAATAACACGAACAACCACGATCTTTCGACCGGAACACAGTAGAAATAAGCATGGCTATACTTCCCCGGGCGAAGTCTGTCACAAAAAGCTCTGTCTACTAAAGTAGGCATTTTTTCCCTTCTAAATCCAGTATGCCACTGAAACTTTATTATTAGGATCAGGCGTTACACTTTCAAAAAACCTGTTAGTTCTCGCTGAAAGTGGTGGTAAATCTTAACCGAAAATGTGGGCTCTCTTCAATTCACAAGTAAAATCAATTTTGAATTTTGAGAAATTCCTATCAGACATAACAGTAGATACTTGTTTAACTAAAGCATTTACATTTTGATATCAAAATTTGATTTGCACATCAAAGGTTTGATGTACAGTGTTAGTTACATAAACCCTGTTGTCAGGTTCGTTATTATCTATCCGCAGTATTGTATTTTGTAATGAAATGGCTTTTAATAGTATAGAGAAATGTGGAGATTCATAATCTTAGATGTCAGTTGTAAGTTCAAAGTTTATATAAAACGTAGGCTTACAGAAAAATCCTATTATAATGTTAAAGATTACCAAAAGAAAATACCCGGCTAAGTTTGTTGTGGGCTCTTCTTAGACCAGGGCGCGTTTGCAACCCTCGTAGCTTTAGGTTTAAGTTGGCGAGCGAAGTCAACACCATCCCCTTACAATTATGAAAACATATATGTATGAACGCTTCATAGGTGCCTGTGATAGGCGTACGCCCTACATGAATAAAGAAATTTGGAATTTGAATTTGATGATTTATATAAAAAAGTCTGGACTTAAATCATAAATGGCGTTACTTAGCGGAATTTCTTCCCTTTTTTCATTTTGACCTCGACTGCAATATCACCTGGTGGTCTGTGATGCTGCAGTCAAAGATGGTAGCGGGCTAACCTGTTAGGGAGTATGGTAGGCCTCCTATAATTGGTTTCTACGCGACATCGCACCGGAACACTAAATTGCCTAGCGGCACGTCTTTCTCGGTAGGGCGGTAACTAGCCACGGTGGAAGCCTCCCACCAGACAAGACCAGAGACAATTCAGAACTCCTACTAAAATTCGCAGCGCTCACCGTTGCGCCAGCGAGGTAGTCAAAACCTTTCGCTATACTCCGCGAAAAGCAGGAGAATCTGTACGTAATACTTAAAATATCTTCAATCTTAATACTCCACACCAAAATGATCGGATATAAAAATAAAATAAAGTGATTTCAGAGTTCATCGTTTACGAATAAGCTAAAAAACAAATCTTTCCTCTATATTATATGTTCATTCTAATATCTACCAGTAAAAAATATACATAATTCTAATCTACAGAATACTAGATTTTAGAAAATATAACAAAAATATTAAAGGAGTTATATACTCATCTATTGTAAAAATAATCATAACTAACTTTTCTGAGTTATGAGGCGTTTTTAGCAATTAAAAATATCCCTTGTTTCAACGCTGAAAGAAATCTTAATGCCTGAGAGTTGTCTATAAAGTGCTCCAAGTGTGTGGAGTCCACCAATCCGCACTTGGACAGCACGGTGGATTACGGCCTAAACCCTTCTCATAGTGGGATACCCGTGTCCTGCCGGTAATGGGTTGATATCATGAAGGCCTTATGCCCAATGTCTTAATATTTCAGTTGTCACCTTCTTTTTTTTTGCAACTATACACCATGTTATTTGGATGTAAAGTGCAGAAGATAAATAAAACATAATATTGTATTACAAACGGTATGGGAGTTTGCTTATACGAGCAAGGCAAAGCAATAAAATTGCGTTTCGATCCATAAAACGGCTAGTATTTGTATTTGTATTTGATATGAGATTGTACGAAATTATCAAGTATACTCATGGAATGTACTAATCATTTCAATATCTTGTTGTACGCCAGAAATGGTTGAAAGCATGTCTAATAAGCAGCGAAGGCTAAGCAGGCGAGGTACTGCAGTGCGTCGGGCATGTTTGCCGATGCCGGAGTCCCCGACTTCTACGCTGTGCTCCGTAAGAGAATTGCGAGTTTTTGGGAAGTCGCTGTAAATTCCAACAATAAGCTCCTTAGAGTCGTCGCTCAGGCATCCCCTGACAGCGTATTTATTAAACATTGGCGGAAAGTGCACAAGATTCCAAACACGAAATAATATAAAATAGTTTGATTTTAATTGAAATTTAATTTATTTTTTAATTGAAATTTAATTGATTGTAATTTTTAATTCTAGATTTTAATTAATTATAGTTTTTTTTTTTCCTTTATTTATTTATTTTTAAAATCTGTCTTTTAAAATTTTGTATATGGGTCCCCGACCTGAAATAAAATGATTTTATTTTATTTATTATTTATTAATGTATTCACAACAAATAAAAAAATAGTAGATTATAAATATTCGATTTTTTTCGGTATCTTTTGGATATCGAACCCGGGTTTACAAGGCTGTCATTTGTGTCTGTGTGTTCATCTAACTTGATTTAGTCCTTCATTCGGTGCGAGACAGCATTTGCATTGGTGATGAAATGTTGATTTATCTTTGTGTCTTGATTTGAAATCGAAGGCGAGAGGACGCCTGAGAAGCGACAAATCACTTTAGAACTGTAAGCCTTAGTAAATGTCCTGCTAGCTCGCAATCATCGATTCGTTATCGAGTATCGAAACGCTTTAACGTGAAAGAAAGAAACAAATTAAAAAAAAAAAACAAAATGAACACGTTTTAGCCGATCTAAGAAATTGGCTAATCCTGAAGATCTTTATAAGGATAATGGGATTGATTGTTTTAATTTCATTGTCACATACATAAGTGTAATCATGATCATCATATCAACCGATAGACGTCCACTGCTTGAAATAGGTATTTTGTAGGAAGTTCAAAGTTCCACAGGCCTTTGCCTTTTTTAATGTCATCCATCCACCTCTACGGGGGTCTACCAACTTTGCGTTTACCATTCCATTCCAGCACCTTAGGACCCTAACGTCCTTCAGGTCTTCGAGCTATGTGCCTCGTCCATTGCCACTCTAGCTTCGCGACTTGTTGAGCTATGTCGGTAACTCTGGTTCTCCTGATTCCTGATTTGTTCACGAAGATACTCCCAGCTCTCTTCATCGTCCGCTGTGTGACGCTGAATTTTCTTATGACACTCATATTCAGCGACCATGTTTCGGGGCCCTAAGTTATTCTGGCAACACGTACTGTTCGAGGACTTTAGTCTGTAGGCACTGAGGCTTCATAAGAGTACAAAGTTTTAAATTAATTTCATGTTTTAAAGGGGGTGAAAATCAAAAGATTCCGTTATATATGAAGATACTTACATACCAGTCTTATAAGAGCGTGTTAAAAAGGTTGCAGCGTGCCGCTTTATGTCCATCGACCTGAGGCGTCGGTATAAGCCTGCTGAATTAAGGATGGTGGCAGTACTTCCCTTGACGGGTTCTATTACGGTAAAATATAAATTAAAATGTTCAAAAACTTTTAAAGTATTACATTATTCGCCTAGACCTTTCATTTTATATCCACATTTGGGGAATCATGCAAAAAATTTTGGTGGCCATCATGTATTTCAAATTGGTCTTTTTGTAGTCGTAGTTTTCTTCTAGTCAAGGCTTTCATTTGATACCCATATCTCGGGGGTTGATAAAAAATGAGGCGTTTTTAGCAATTAAAAATATCCCTTTTTTAAACGGTAAAAGAAATCTTAATGCCAGAGAGTTGTCTATAAAGTGCTCAAGGCGTGTGGAGTCCACCAATCCGCACTTGGACAGCACCGCTATTTAACCTTAACCGCTATTTTAGGGTGGCGGTCATCTTGTACCAATTTTTATCGAACAAAACTAAGAACACGCCGGACTATTAAACGAATGAAACAAAATCAAAGTCGATAACAAACCGTTTCGGCGATACGATGCTACAGACAGACATACATAAACACACACACATACGTCGGGGTTGGACAAACGAAAAGGCGTTTTAGATCGCAAGCGTGATAATTTCTTGCTAGGGTACTCGAGGCTGGCAATCGTTGAAGTTTACGCCAATAAACGCCTTTCGCCTAGCAGTGTTGACTTGATTTACGACAGTTCGGATACTGCTTGATAGTCTGATATTGTTTATTACGACTATGACAAGTATTATTGACTTTGTTGACCGCTATGACGGGGTATAGGTATTATGTAGAGGAATGTATAAGTTGGGGTCTTAAGGTGCTGGAATGGCGACCCCGCACCGGTAAGCACAGCGTAGTTCGGCCCCCAAGGAAGTGGACAGATGGAATCAGGCGAGTCGCTGGGAGCCGCTATGCACATAACTTACAAAAGTTAGAGGTGCGTGCTGGGGCTCGTACTCGCACCCCGATAGTGAAGTCGAAATTTTACCACTGGGCTATCACCGCTCATAATGCTTACGTAATGAATCAAGTGAAAAAGTGGTAAACTTTCTCTGCAAGTTTGTACTTCCCTTCCCTTTGTACTTCCCTGCAAGAGCCCAGAACAAACTTAGAAGGGTAATTTTTTTCTTATCACCATCTCACAGTAAATTAATATTAAGCTAAAAAGTTAGAGAAATTCATACCCAAGAATTTTTTCGTTTAAGTAACCCTTCATTTTTTATTTATTATATGATTTTTCTGTAAGCTCACGTTTTATATAAAATTTGAACTTATTGAGAGACATCTCAAATATTTCATTTGGTAATTTGTTCTAAAATGATATACAATTGCTCTTCTATGAATTAGCAATTTTTATTACAATGAGTTTATTTCACAGTCCATTTTCTTTCATAATTTTGTTATATTATTATGGACATGAATTAATTTTACAAAAAGTGATTTTCATAATGGCAAAAGTGATTTTAATAATAATTGTGTTTTAATTCTGCTAAATTTCCATTATGGGCTTCATAAAGTTCTTACCTTCGTCCTTTTTTAAAGTTACGCTAATATCAATAGTCGTGCTGAATAAAGAAATGAAGCTATGTGTATGTTCGGAGCATGAAACTGCGTTTATTTTGTTCTTCGCGGCGAGTTGCCTTTAATTGCGGGTATGCTCCGGAAGCGGGGAATTATTGAAAAAGTTGTTATGTTTCCTGTTTCCCGGACGCTCCAGACTTGCGATTCTTTCGTTGGCATTATGACTATTTTTGAAAAACTGCTCTATGATGTTCGGAAGTATCTACTGCATCCAAAAAGGTGTTTATTATTGCACACCATAAAAAGTACATAGAAAAGTATAACAAAGCAAGGTATACAATTCGTATACTATACATTGCAAATGACATTAAAAAAAATTATGTCTGGCGAAAGCGCTCGCCGTGTGACCGCACTCGTGACGTCATAGGCAAATTAGAGCGAGTCCTTGTTCCAAATCTAAAGAGTATTGGTATATAATAAAAATCTTATAACATAGACTAAACGTTGCTGGAAAAGTTCAGTTAATTTACAATAGTATAAAATTGCATTGCAATTGCAAGCATTGAGAAGAACAGTAAGGTACATGATTAATTAAAAACAGTGTGAAAGAAAAAGATATATAAAGATATATCAAAAGTATAAAGTTACATCAAAATTATTTTTTAAAAGATGCAGTTTTAATTTTCTTTAAGGAGCTAAAGAACAGGTCCACGTCAAAATAATCCATCCTTTTCCCCCAATTATTACTTTAAAAAAACACTTGAATGAAATGATGGTTAGTTATTTTGACAATAACTTGTGTCCACTAACACGGAAACCAATACCTGGTGACCCATTCAAAAGTAGAAGTGCTATTAATACCAACTATGGTAAACTATGCGCTACAGAGAACAAGAATCCTCTGCCTGAACTGACAAATTTAAATTATATCGTGGTAATAATTAGTCGTGTTAGTGCCACGATTTAATATTCTGATCCTTCGTAAACCTAATCGTTTAAAGTTTTATGTTATTTTGACCAACGATTCGTCGGAAGTTAGACCATCATCATCAATTCATTATCAGCCCACTACAGGGCCTTTGAGAACGTTATGGAAGGGTCAAAGTCAAAGTCAAAGTCAAAAATATCTTAATTCAAGTAGGCCCATAGGTGGCACTTTTGATGCGTTCATAAAAATTACACGGTAGCGAGATGATGGCGATAACCACATTCGTAAACTTAAAACTAAAGCTACGAGGATTCCAAACGCGTCCTGGTCTAAGAAGAAGCCCACAACAAACATAGCCGGGTGTTTTTTTTTTGTTATCACCATCTCACACTGTCATTTAAAATTATTACTAGTTAGAGCAATAATTCACACCCAAGCTTTTTTATCGATTACGTAGTCCTTTATACTATAATAGGACTTTTCTATAAGCTTTTACGTTTAATACAAACTTTGAACTTTTTAGAGACATGATCCAAGATGTCAATTGGTAGTTTATTGTACGAGTAGAATTGTATGCCTATGTAAGACTTTCAGGCATGCAGGTTTTGTCTGGTGGGGGCTTAGGCCGTGGCTGGTTATCATCCTACTGCAAAGACGGGCCACTAAGAGATTTAGCGTTTCTGTACGATGTCGCGTAAAAGGGGTGATGACTTCTTAGACTGCATCATCACTTACCACCAGGTGCGATTGCTGTCAAGGCCTCAAAATCCTCACGATTTTTATCTTCACCGTTAAAGCAAGTGATATTTTAATTGCTTTAAATACCCAACTCCGAAAAGTTAGAGGTGCGTGCCGGGGTTCGAACTTTGCCTTCCTTTAAGGGAAGCCGAAGCCTTACCCACTATGCTATCACCTCTTTTAAGTTAGTTGATGAAGTCTTCAAAGTCGCAAGTTAGCGTCGGAATCTCACCTCGCTCGTGTAATTGACGCAGGCTACGAAAGAAAATAACTTTGTTCGTTGCGTCATGAGCTTCTGTTATGTCCACGCCACGAGCGACAGCGGTTACCCCTTCAAAGAGAAAAACATCGATTATTTTCAAGATCTGCATTCTTTTAAAAAATAATAAATAAATATTTATTCACCACAATAATAAATAAATTACAACATACTACAACAAGAGGACAGAGAAAAAGAAAAAAATAATAATGATTTAGGCGTATGTTGCTTCGTTGTGCTCAACGGGTCACCTACTCAGCTCTGTGCCGCAGCACCATGGCAGTAAATGCCAAGGAATACTACAACGCTGATTTTCTGTAAGGACCAAAGGTCCAGAGGTTTTCAAGCCTTCTCATCATCATCATCATATCAACCCATTACCGGCCCATTATAGGGCACGGGTTTCCTCCCACAATGTTAAGGCCGTTAGAAAGTGCTGGTCAAGCCTTCTCATTTGAAATTAATATTTTGTTAGTGGATTGACCGTCATACTGAATACGCACAAAGCATTGTCATCCGAAGTGAAATACTCCCTAACAGGTTAGCCCTCATCACTTACAACCAGGTGAGATTATAATAATAATAATAATAAAGTTTATTTCCAAAAATCTTAAGTCTAAACAATATAGTAAAAACATTTCTTATTTTATAGGATGGGGCATCCATGAAATCTTAAAATAGATTAAGATTAAGATAGATTGCACTTAAAATGTAGTGGAGCAAATAAAACATGGGCGTGCGGACACAGGGCGGCACTTTGTAAAATGTCTTCCTTGCATGTCCTGCGAAAAATTACTCTGTATACATGAAAAATAAAAAATACCATAAAGCCCTCAGCCCTCAGCCTTTTAGTTCCTATCATTAAAACTAACAACTTTTGGACTGCGACATATAAAAATTATTTATTAATTAATTTCATACAAAAAATTAATCTAAATCATGTTATCTCTGTAAAGTGACATTACACTGTGACAACAAATACATCTGATTCAAAAACGTCGCGTAGTAGGGCCAGTGACCGCACGGCAGCGTCGTGGTACGCGCTGTTGTCGATTTTACATTACAGAGTAGTAACAAGTAGAGTATCGATGTCAAATATTGAATATTTCACAAACTATAGAGTAAAAAAAAAGTCGTAGAACAAAAGATGTTAGTTTTAATGCAAACAACTACAAGCCAAGAGCTTTCTGGTATTTTTTATTTAACCCTATGGCGATAGTTTTCCACGTACCATTCGAGTATAAATGGCCATCTAAAAATTCAATTTCAAAAATTATTTATTCATGTAGGCCTATCACAGGCACTTATGAAGCGTTCATACATATATGTTTGCATAATTGTAAGGGAACGGTGATAACATGTTTCGCCAACTTTAACCTAAAGCTACGAGGTTTCCAAAAGCGCCCTGGCCGAAGAAGACAAAGACAAATAACTTAGCTGGGTTATCGATGTTCTGATCGACGAACCAAGTCGGTAAGAAAAATAAAAAATTATTAAACAAAAACGTGCTCTTTAGATTGGACCACGCCTTAAACCACTTTTCGATTTTAGAGCAAAAACCAAAAATGTATTACTAAAATGTATTCAGTTACTTACGGAAGTTGGTTCCCATCGCCGGCGAAGTAAAACTCGCTGTAATGGCACAAGTTCGCACTTGTCCTAGATATTGTTTTAAACTTTTTATTGTTTCCTTTGTTGACTACCTTTACCTAGTTCTGACTTTTATAAATGATTTACCCATTTAAAATAGTTTTTTTACTTTAATTATTTGTTATGGAAAAGATAACTCGTTATTTAAGGGACAAATATATTTTAAATAAAAAAAAAAAAAAAAGTTAACGTATTTAATAAAATATAAAAATATGTATGTAAGGTCTTAATATTTAAGATATTGTAGTAGGTACCCGGTTGTAGACTCTGCACAATGTAGAAGTTGCATAAAAAAAAAAAACCAGAATGCTATCACGTAGCATATTTGAGTACCGACCTAGAACAGTCTTCGATCCTAATGTCGAAGGAAAAAAGGAAGGAAGACATTAAAATAAAAAATAAAAAATATTTAATCAATTTTTATAATCATATAAAATATTATATCAGGTTCATTATCAGGTCCTGAGATCCTTAGGGCAAAAAAAAAAAATTGTTACGCAATGCATAACATACGATTTAACTTTAAACTGCTGATTGGGGAAGTGGGCAGCGACCCTGCTTTTTGAATCCAAGGCCGGGAGTTTGATTCCACAACATTATTGTTTGTTTATTTACATGTATCCATGCCTTAAAATACTCATGAGGCTCTGTCAGGGCATAGCAATAAGAAAAAGTTTGACCCTTATATTTTATTACAAATACAAGATTTCTTTTTTAGGATTCTAATTGCTGTTAGTAGAAATAATAAATGACATTTTATAAATCCTACTATCCTACTTATATTATAAATATGAAAGTGTGGATGTTTGTTATTCAATCACGCAAAAACGGCTAAACGGATTTGGATGAAATTATGCATGCATGTAACCTTTGTCATGAAAAAGAACATAGGCTACCTTTTACCCCGAAAGAAAATTCCCTTAGTTCCCGAGGGAAAATAGAAAAATTGTTAACGAGCGAAGCCCAATCCCAAAGTCCACGCAGACGAAGTCGCGGGCAGAAGCTAGTAATATATAATAATTTATTTTATAAATGTTTGCTAACATTTTGTAATTGAAAATAATTGATAAAGTTCACTATCGTGTTAAAGTTGGTGTGGTGGGTTAGTGCTCGAATTTCATCCTCCTATCGGAGAGGAGGTCTGTGCCAAACTTTAGATAAAATTATGTACCTACCTTTTTTTAAAATGTTCAAAAAAAAAACACAATTATGATAAGAAAGTTTTTCAAGAGACAACTGTTGTTAAAATGTTAGGTGTCAAAGCTACAAAATATTTGTGTCAAGTGGCATTCTTCCACGCAATCTTGTCTGAAAGTTAAAAGGCAGCAAAAGTGACATGCTGTTATCTCAACTCGTCGCCTGCAGGCCCCACATACGAGTATAAACTGAACCGGGGCGGGGAACAAAAGTACGACAAATTTATGTACGTATATACTCCACCTGGCTAGTATCTCTGGTTTTTAATACATTTTTGGGGTTCCAAATTTAAAAATTACAAGAATTTAACTCTTTAACCTATAGGAATTAGGATAGTTATTGTTTTTTTTTTTAACATGTTGGTATAAATTTAATCTCCAAGTTTATTTAAATATTTACAGAATAGTCAGAAAGTATAAAAATATAATAATTACAAATTAAAATTAATATTTACAGTAAATATAAGCCGTCTTACTGTTCCCTTATGGGCATGGTACCCAAAATGCTGGCGCTATTGCCCCTTTGAACAGCTAGTCTTAGCCGTTGGGCTAAATAAGCGCCAGCTCTTGGGTCACCAGACGTAAAGACCAATTTTTGTGACACTATGTTAATGAAACTTTTTGTGTCCGAAAACCATGGCCTCAGAGTCTCAAACGCAAGCGCCGCAAAATATTTATTGCTTTTTTATTGTTTTGTTTATCTCTTTTTTTCCATTTGTATGTCATGGAATTTTTTTATTTCACTACAAGGTAGTCCTTGACTGCAATCTCACCAGGTGGTTAGTGATGCTGCAGTCTAAGATGGTAGCGGGCTAACCTGTTAGGGAGTAAGGTAGTCATGCCCCTAATTTTAATTGTGAAAAATAGCATCAAGTCCTAATTTACACTAAATTTCTCCAGAAATATTTCTAAAAATTCGCAAAGATAGGTTTCGCAGTGCATGGGTATCTTTAGAACTTTTAATAAAAAACCCTGGGAAAGGAAATCCCAGGATTTTATTCTGTACTCATCACGTCCTTACATTTGATACCTTCGAGGTCAATCTGTTTTTGATTTTTGATAGTATTAGTTATAATCTAGTGCCAAATGTATCAGTTTCAAGTGTTCGCTCTTTCCCACAATGTTGCACGGCTCAAAGTTAAAAGACAGCGAGTAAAAAATAACAAGCAGTTATCTCGCTCGCCGCCTGCAGCTTCATGTGAGTATAAACTGGAGCGTGAAACAATAGGACGTCCAGTTTATGTAATCCACACTCTCACACCTCATATTCTACTGTTTTTTATCGTTCTCATTGGCTTGTAGGATGTTCTCATTGGCTGGTAGCACAGTGGGTAGGATTTCGACTTCTTTTTCGGGGGGCCGATTTCGAATCCCATCAAGTACCTCTAACTTATCTTAATTATGTGCGTTTTTAGCATTTAATATATCACTTGCTTCAACTGTGAAGGAAAACATTGTGAGAGTTCTCCATATTTTCTCAAAAGTATGTACAGTTCACCCGCACAACCCGTTCAACCGCACTAGGCCAGCGTGGTGGACTACGGCCTTAACCCCTGCTCACTGTGGGAGGAGACCCGTGTCCTGTAGTGGACATAGCCGTTCTAAAGTGATTGATTTAGGTAAACCTTCCGTATATTTTTTTCGTCCAGAATACCTTAGTGCCTACAGATCAAAATTTCAAACAGTGCGTGATGACTTTGGCTTCGAAACGTGGTCGCTAACTATGGGTCTCGTAAAGCTCACAGTCACTAAGCTGGCGATCGCGAGAGCTATGCTTTGAGTGATCTAATCAGGAATAGTAGATCCATAGAGAAAAGTGTGGCAATGGGAGAGCACGTGGCTAGGAGAATCGATAGACGCTGTGGTCCCAGGGTCATGGAATGGTGACAGCGTTGGTAGATAGTTGGTCGAGGAGCACAGATGACATCAAATAAGCCGCAGGAAGCGATAGACGTCCTTCGGTTGATGTGATGATGTTCAACATCATCATTACGACAAAAAAAAAGTGCCAAAAACTAAAAAGAATGACTTAGTTTTCCGTGGCCGCGTGGCAACCGTTAAAATGTGAGTCAATGGACCCAAGTGGCACAAGACCTTGGTGTTTGAAACTCTATGTCCAGCGATAGACATTATGTCAACAGTAACATTTTGATTAAAAAAAATGCCAAAAACTAAAAAGAATGACTTAGTTTTCCGTTACCGCGTGCTACCTTTTGTTAAAATGTAGAGTCAATTTTATCGGTGTCAAGTGGCGTGCTTGAATACAATCTTGCACGGTTCAAAGTTAAAAGTGACAAGTTGTTATCGCCTCTCGTCGCTGCAGGCGGCTCCTACACACGAGTATAAACTGGGACGACGGACAAAAGGACGTCCAGTGTGTACACTGTACGGGGTTGCTGAAATGATAAACACAATGCAATCAATATTATAACTTCTTTAAATTAACTCACTTTTTTTTCTACGACATGGCCATCTCGCCCCAAAGTAAGCGTAGCTTGTGCTATGGGTAACTAAGATAGCTGATGAATATTTTTTTATGAAATTATGAATAATATACATACATATAAACGATTGCGATCGGCGATGGTTTTCCACGTACCATCAGGTGGGCCATCTCGTTGGTCCATCCATTATTGCTATTAAAAAAAAAAAACTTATCCGAATAAGTCAATATAATAACTAGTTCTTTAAGTTAAATAACTTTTTTCTTTATCCGAATAAGCTTGTCATTATTTCATACCATGTGTGGTAACCTCAGATTTGGATACAGTTGTCACCATCCCTCTTCCCGCGTATATCGTACGAGACGACTAAGAAAATATAACTGAGAACGGACATGCTCTGTGCTACTACACCTTACCAACCCGTCTACCCAGCGTGGTGTTTATGGGCGAACCCTCACGTTGGGAAAAGCCTTCAGTCCAGAATATCACAGCCTTGGGCAACAAAGACAGTAGCAGCTACAGACATGGACCCAGAAGTTTTTAATAGGATACCAGATAGTATAAGAGATGCACAAAAGAACAATTTATTAAGGAAACAACTGAAGACTTGGCTTTTCGAGAAGGCTTTCTACAGTTATAATGAACTCTTGGAAAGTAAAATATTGTGAAGATTGACTTTACTTATTTGTAATAATAGAATAACTAGCTGTTGCCCGCGACTTCGTCTGCATTTGATTTAGTTTTTTGATGTGGCATTCAATTTAATTGTAATTGTAAAAAAAATTAAAGCATTCAGTATCACTAAGCCTTAAATGAGGGGTTTGCAGCCGTCCGCTGAGGAGTTCTGTCCTCTATCTCCAACCACATTACTCAGATCTACGCAGTTTGGGCAAAATTAAACATTTATTATAACCTCTATAGTACAAAAATAATTATTTAAATCGGTTATAATTTGTCGGAGTTATGGTGTAAAAACACTTTCATCCCCTCTCCCAAAGGACCCGAGCTTAATGTCGGGATAAAAAGTATCCTATATTACTTCTAACACTTCCAAGAATACGTGTACAAAGTTTCATGAGGATCGGTTAAGTATTTTTTGCGTGAAAGCGTAATAAACAAACTTACATTGACATTTAAATATTAGTAGGGATAGCATAGTGATAGGGATATTAAAATGAATTTATGAGTTCATATACATTTGCATAATTTATTATTTAATGATTACTATGTGACGTATAATATTAATATTTATGAATAAACGACTATTGACTATTGAAGTGAAGACGTCCCCTAATGGGAGGTTGGGATAGGGCCTTCAGTGCACTACTGGACTGATGGCCTCTCCAAAACTCCTATAGGCTCTGGATTAATTGATGATGATATCGAATACTTTCTTTACGTGCCCTTTGTCTTATCGAAATCTTGTCTTTCTCATACATTAATAAACGGTTCAAAGTTAAAAGTGACAGTCAGTGCACTCCGTTCGTCGGATGCAGGCAGCTTCTCCGAGTATAAACTATAACCTTAGTACGTGATTGCGAATCTCCAGGTCATCAGATCTCTGTGATTTTCGAGTATCGAATCACTATCCGCATTTACATACACACTGTAATACACTGTTTTGTGTGAGCACATGTTACAGTAAATTTATAAAGTGGGTAAATAATTAAACTTTTGATAACTATACATTCATATTTGCCAGATATTTTATTAAATAGTTACTAGATAGTTTCAAGAAACATTAAATCTATATTTGATTAACTACCAACGTTCATGACATTGAGTTGGTGAGTATTTTGTTACAAATACGACTGCATTATCGATGCACCTCAGTCCTTCATGGACTCGAACGATGCAAAGATACCTCCCGGGCTCTGAGTCGTTTATCACACAGGTGCATATTCAACGGTACCCTTTATCGACAAAGTTGGGTTATATTATTGTAATAATCACTATACAAGAAATTGTCGTCTCGCACTGATAACACTTTTGTGAATTTAGAGTCATCTGGAAAATAATTACATTCTAATAAATAAACAACTAAATAAATATAATACGACAATACACACATCGCCATCTAGCCCCAAAGTAAGCGTAGTTTGTGTTATGGGTCTTAAGATGACAGACACCGAAAAATATTCATGTTCATCGCACAAATATTTTTCCAGTTATGGGAATCGAACCCACAGCGTTGTACTCAGAAAGCAGGGTCGCTGCCCACTGCGCCAATCGGACGACAAACATTAAGAACATAAATTAGTTTTATGTAAGCAAAACATTATATAATAGATGAGGATTTAGTTTCCTTACGATGTATGCCTTCAAGTTGGAGCAAGTGATATATCAATTGCTTAATACGTACAAAACTAAGAAAAGTGAGAGGTGTGCGTCGTGGGATTCGAACTTGATCCCCGAAGCCGAAGTCCTAACCACTAGGCTATCATATCTTAAGCAATATGTATTAAGATATAGGATTAGGTCAATTTATTTTTTACAGTATGTCGATACTCGACAGCGATTTCCGACACCTTACAGATCTCGTACTAAGGGAACTAAAATGGGACAAGGAACAAAAGGACGTCCAATTTATGTACGTATAACGTACCTACTCCGTACTAGCACGGAACTTGCATCACTTTGACATTCCTTACAAAATTGCCTCGTTGGCGTACGTACTGAACTAACGTGTTTCAGAATTATTGCCACTGTGGGTGCTATTATTTTGTTGGGAGGAATATGAAGTGTTTTTGAAACTCTATTGAGAATGAAGCATTATTATACGAAACCCAAAAAATGAAGCGACGGGGAAAGTACATTATTATCCTTTGATTCAAGAACTTCGCCGGTAAATTCGATTTTGCTTTTACCCTGACAAAACAGGGTTGTCACTCGACCCTCGGACCGAATATCATGTAAATCGAAGAAATGGAAGTGTTGCATTATACATTTTTGGCTTAGCCGAGATAACTTATGTTGACGAAAAAGGAATCTTACTCCTTGGCTTGGCCAGCTGGTACTAAAACGACAATATTAGCGAAAAATCGAAATGTCATAAATGTTGTCTAGCTATGAGTTCACTGGATTTTGAACGTGAAATGATATTGATTTTATTATTGTTTGCTTTATATTTTTTATCTTTAGGCACTAATCTAATCAAATTAAAGTATTTTAAATCTTTTAAGAGTTTACTACTATCGCTTTAATGTCTGTTGTAATATTGTAACGTTTTGTTATGATAATGTAATCCTTATTTTAAGGACGATAAAGTATGTAAATGAATTGCCATTGACAATACTGTTTTAAGCGATGGTAGTAAGGTCCGAGGTGTAGTCATAATAAATAATTGATTCAACATCGGCCATAGTTTCTTCATCATTGTTGCGTGTTTGACAGCCCTATAATAAGAGCATCCTCACCATTCTTAGTCAAGTAAAAACTTGATAGAATATAATATTGGAAATTATACTCCGAGTAAATTATACTAACTATATTAAAACTATAATTGATTTGAGTTCACATTTCAAGCTCTGAAAAACCAAACCAAACCGAGAAAGTGCATCAAACCGCACTATTTAGCAAAAATTGTTACGCTAAGGCAATAAAAATCTATAATAAACTGCCATCCAATTACAAAACCCTTTCATAATAATAATAATCATAATCATTAATTTGCAAAAAACATGTGAAATTATAATTAATGTTAGAAATAATTATACAGAACAATTTTATATCCCATTTAGAGGCATGCAAAATCTTAACTTAAAAATAATCAAAAACATTCATAATTAGATTACGTCAATTATAATATAAATTAATTAATTACAATGTCAATTTTATGTCCGATGCTATATAATGACAATGAATTTAATTCAGGCCTTAAGTACCAGCAAAGTACTCATCTACGGAATAATAACATTTTTCAGTAAGATATTGTTTTAATTGGTGTTTCAGCTAATATGTACTAAGATTTTTATCAGTCAGCTCCTCCGGTAATTTATTGTAAAGCCATATTAAGAATACTTTTGCCAAACTGCGCAGATTAATGTTTTGAAAAACAAATTTTATTTCGCCTCCTTGCACTCTCAGAGAACCTAAACAGATTTCCATTTAATTTGATGAATACAACAACTTCATAAATGTACAGGCATGCACTAGTCAATATTTTTTTATTTTTGGTAGTGAGGTTTGCACGTGACAAATAGCACGTATACATTTTTTCTGTGATTTAAATACTCTTTCAGTTGTATTTCCCCTAAAAATAATACCATATCGCAAAGTAGCAGTCACGTAAGAATTATATGCTATCATTACTGTATTCTGGCTAACCACCCTTGAAAGCATGTACAGCGCATAAGAAAAACGATTCAATAAAACATTTTACGCAAAAGTTGAAGAAATGGTTCCAAGGTGTTGTGATTGCATGCAAGCGTGGTGGACTACGACCTAAACTCTTCTCGACCTGCAGGGCTAGGAGGAGGAGAGGAGAAGAGACAGGAAAAAAAGAAAAAAAAAAGACAGGAGACAAAAATCATATCCCCCGATTATGTCCCCTAAAAAGGGGTATAATTATTGTGTCCACCTGCTAAAGCATGGAGTCGAAGAAGTTAACCCCCGTTTATTATTCCAGACATATTATTTGGATATTATTTCCACTTGTGCGCCAGTGCCGTAAGTGTTGAAATAGCTGTGGAAGAAGATAAATTTTTATACTTTCCCCAGGGATAAAATTGTGTCCTGCCCGTGCTAGCCGTACTGGGAGGAGACTCGTGCCCTGTAATCGGCTACGAATGTGTGGCTAATGACGATGATAATGAATTCGATAACTATAAAAGGTTTCTTGGCATAAATGCAGGTTTTTTTTTAATTTTACGGTTATCAAAAATTTATAAGTATAAATAAATCTAAAGACCAAAACTAGCCTATCTCATGTTAGCAAATTGTTCACAGAAACACTCCGCGGAAGCTACAGTTATAATTTGTGGGCCTTCTAGCGCCGAAAAGTTAGGAGTTGTAAAGGCCACAAATATGATTAAAACATTATTAAAGTCGTGGAATAGCAAAAATTGCGCGCCGGCGGCCCTCCTTTATTATTCAGGAGGTCCCCAAGATTTGGGGAAGTGTAAGGAGGTCGGAGAAAGTGTTAATTTTTAAGCGAGGCGACAAAAATCTGATGTCTGAAAGTGGGTGGGTTGACATACGGGAGATATTAAACCGAGGCGGTTTTCCAGCGGTTTTTATAATTAAAATATTTCATCCTGTATTTCGGTAAGAAAATGTTGGCTAAAGCTTCTTCTTACTTAAGTTGTTTAAGAAATATTTTTTTGGTAAGAAAAAAAAAACTGATGATTGTACCGACAAAGAAAAATAAAAATTACGAAATTCTTAAATAGGCTCCAGCAGATAACGGGTATGAAAAAGGTTTTTGGATAGTATAAAATTAAATTTTGAAGAAAAATATTTACGCCAGGCCGTATAGCACTTACATTGGAATAAGTTTATTGTACATTTTACTGTACACGGGAAATATTAGTTAAAATCCACACTTAAAAAAGAAGTTTTAAGCTGTGTATATCAAAAAGAATATTATATATATTTATTATTTTTTAAGTGTTTCTTTTGGTTTCAACTTTAATTTTATCTTTACTTTCTGTTTAATTTAATTCCAAGTTGTGTACACATACTTTGGGTTGTAGCTTAGAACAAAATTTGTTATTACTTATATTTAGATCTACTTTTAGTTATTACCTGTTTTGTGTACCTAATAACAATAAACAAAAACTTAAAACTCTTTTTAAGCATTCGTACGTACTTAAATGCCACAAAGGAATGTGAGCTTTTTCGCCGCTACATTGTGGCCGTGTGTTTTCCTTCAAGTTAATTCTTAATGCAAATATCATTACGGTGTTGCTTTAACGAGATTCATCCCTGTAGGTTTGTCGGACGTTTGTTATGTTTTTTTCCGCGGCTTCATAAAGTCTGGTTATAATGAAATTTCGGCGGAAATATTTTTGCCGCAGTGGCCGACACAACATCTTCAAAATGAACGGCGGTTGTTTTTTGTCTTTGCTTATTTATGATAAGCTTGCGACAACACCATAACCAACCTCGATTATTGCTGATAAAAAATCCTTTTAAAAAAACTACCACAGTTAATTTAATATAGAACAATATATAGGTAATACATTATATGGAACATTTAAATTAAGTGAGACTTTTTATCATTATTATTATTATTTAATTCTTTATTTGTACACCACAATGAAGTTAGGAAAATAAAAGAACATTAAAATACCAAAGACGTAACGGAAGTTAAATACAAAAGGCGGTCTTATCGCTTTGTAGCTTAGTAGATCTCTGCCAGGTAACCTTAGGATTAGGAAAAGATCAGCGAGAGTGGACTTTGTCAGTTGTATTGCAATTTTATTTATAAAAAAAACCATTTATTGATCAATTAGGGTTTTCTTTTACTAAAAGTAATTTTTCCATCTCTGGGTAATATTTCCACTTTCTATTTCTATTCGATAACTTTTATTGCTTTACGGTTTACACATTGGTCTTTTCATAAGCAAAAACAGATTCTTGAAAAGAATATAGGTTCCCGACTTGTAACGAGAAGATTGAAGATAAAACACTCATTAAAAATTAACTTTATTTGTTTTTTACTCGAAAAAAGACTGAATAAGTAAGCTAGGTAAGGGATTTGGCTTCGAATCTTGAAGTCTAAATTAATTTGTAGCAATTACCTGGAACGCAGGTGTAGAACGAATTCAAGTAATAAGCTTAAATTGGCGAAAATTATTCCGGATTACAAAGATTTTTCTAATTGAGCAGATTCGGTTGTACAGCTGTGATTCTTAAGGAAAGCACGTTGGATTGGCGGGTTCCGTAGTATCGTAACTAAAACAAAAATCAGGTGAGGAGGTTTTACGTGATTGCGGCAAAAAGAGGGTGATATTCCTAGGATTCTTTATGGGCGGGAAGCTGTGAGATTCGCTCCTCTTTCCTGAAAGATAGAGAAATAATTGTCGAACTGTAAAATGTTGATATTCGAAATAGCAACTGCTGAGGTTTATCCAGCTTCTTATTGTTATAATCCGCCTTTCTAAATCGGTCGCATTCGTAGAGTAATTACAAACAGAGATAGATATGTGAAGATTTAAAAGTGTTTAAGAAGTTTGAATTAAATATACAACAAGTGGAACATATATCTATTGTATAAGCTTTTATTTAACTTGCTATGTTAGTATGTGTGGCTCAAATTTTACAAATGAATTTTAAAGCAGTTATCCCTAACCGTATACCGAAATTTTGCATACACGTTTGGTTTGGATGACATAGCATGGTAACAAGACTTCATTTAAGATCCAATATGGCGTACTCTCAAAGATGGCGGCCATTTTCTATCGGGTATCGATTCAAAGTTTGTTGAGAAGAATATGAAAAGTTTTATATATAAATAGGCTTTCGGGGGTATTTGAGATCAATCTAATTCATTAAAGAATGTTAAGGCTTTATGCTGACTTATTATATAAGTTGAATTGTGAATGTACGGGAGATATGGTCATATAGAAAAATAAAATTCAACATTCTGAAATGTTTTATTCATGTGGGCCTTATCACAGGCACTTATGAAGCGTTCATGCATTTGACATGTTAGGTGATGGTTAAACTGGAGGGTTCCAAACGCTCGCTGGTCTAAGAAGAGCCCACAACAAACTTAGCCAGTTTTTTTTGTTATCACCATCGCACATAAAGGAAGATCGATAAATAATAATTGGAAGGTCTAAGAATCTAATAGGGACCGAGGTCCGTCAAATTATCTTTTGTAATTGTATATATGGTCAATTTTTGTGAACACTTCGTTAGTGCGATGCAGGATCTTTGTAGCCCCATCTAGTTTGGTAATGTGGAGACAACTAAATAAAAATAAATAAAATATATAAGCCATTAAATCCCCAGTTACAAATTAAACAACGAATTACAAAAAGTAAATAAATAAAGTGGAGACAACTACAATAAATAAACAGTAAATCAGTAAATAAGGGTTTGAATTAAAATAGCAGGGCGCGTTTGGAGCCCTCATAGCTATATTTTTAAGTTAACGAATATAGTTTTCACCACCACCTCACAATAATGAAGTCATAATATATGTATGAACGCGACCATAAGTGCCTGTGGTAGACCGACATCATCATCATCATATCAACCCATTACCGGAAAAATTGTGGGAGGAGACCTGTGCCCACTAAAGGGCACGGGTCTCCTCCCACAATGAGAAGGGGTTAAGGGTGTAATCCACCACGCTGGCCCAGTGCGGATAGGTGTACTCCACTCCACACACCTTTGAAAATATTATCGAGAACTCTCAGGCAAGAAGGTTTCCTCACGATGTTTTCCTTCACCGTTGAAGCAAGTGATATTTTAATAACTTAAAATGCACATAATTTAGAAAAGTCAGAGATGCGTGCTGGGATTCGAACTCGGCCCCCCGAAAGTGAAGTCGAGCTTCAACCCTGGCTTTCACCACTTCCATCTTGGTAGTAAGGACTCTGAAATCCTGAAAGACTGTTAAGAGGTAAAACAATAAATTTAATTAATATTAATGAAACCATGCACAGAGAGAGCATAAAATTCAAGAAAATCTGTGTAATATTTGGACTCCGAACTTGCGTCGTCGCTCAAAGAAGTTTGTTTCTGGAAAACGCAGCTCGCTTTTTTCCTAGGGACCTCTAAAATGTTCAAAGTGGACTAATAAACTCTGTCTCTTTATTGTGCATTTGGGGTAAGCTTGTTAATAAACATCATTATTATTATCTCTCGAGTTAAACTTTGTGGGTGGCAATAACTATGTATATTTTTACAAACTTAATGGGGTAAGAAATCATCATAAAAAATGCTACTGTAGGTTTTCTTTATAATTTTCTAAGAGGGTATCCTCTTAGAAAAGAAATGAAGATAGAAAAACCGTTTTTATTGTCACACATTTGTGTAAAATGTTTAATTTGTATCATTAATTAGATTCAAATGAAATAAGAATGTGACAAAAGAGATGGCTCAGTATAGATTTTTTTTTCGACGGGAGTAATTTTCCTGATTACGACTTCTTGGGGGAGAGAATTGGGTGTATCTCCCTACTAAAACCCCCTCGGTGGCCGGCTTCGGCATATGATGGTAGTCTCCGGGATCTTCTAAGAACGCACCGGTGCCTCCCTTATACGACGCCCTTTGGGCACGTGCCGGGTAAAAACGCCGGGTTAAAATACCCCACTTACAGGCGATTATAATATACCATTTACATTTATTTATAATATGAAAATTTACAATATTACCATTATGTAAAAAGATTTAGGGCATTGTATATAACTTTGGCTTCCTATTAAATAAATAAGCGCATAAAAAGGAAAATTACCAAAATTCTTCCATTATTTTCAATCAAATCAAACGTCAAATCTGCATTTCTATTGACATTGCTTTCGAAAAGTTGATAGCAGGGTGAGGGGCGGAGAGCACAAGGGTGAAAGGGGGATGGATAGAAATGGGATAGAAATATGAGCGAACTTCGGCAATATGTATGTATATTTCATCTTTGACTTTTTATTTGAGTGTACAACTAGTTTCGATTGTCGTAGTGATGTAAATAAGTCCGTTATTTTGATGCTATTTGTATTCAACAAAACTTGAACGATACGACTTACGGACAGGCGTATAAAAACCTTTTTAAAAGTTCATCATCATGGTGAGACCAGAGAAAATACTAAATTACAAATTCCCAAATCGCCCCTCCTGGGAATCAAACTCGGAACCTCCTACTTCAATTCACAGCCCTCACCCTTGCGTGAAGGAAAACATCGTAAGGAAACTTGCATGCTTGAGATTTCTCCAGGATGTTCTCAAGTCTCGGTAGTTTAATTTTATGTAAATATCATGGGCACTTGACTGCAATCCCACCTGATGGGAAGAGATGATGATGAAGATATGATGATGATGATGAGTAGGATAATTTTCGGGGTTACGTAATTCTGGTATAGAAATATTGTGTCCGATCCGGGAATCGCAACGGGAACTTCTGTTTAGATAACCTCCATATAGATACTATTTACGTATTTACTGAACAATTTAAAATAGTTTATAAGTTCTTCGCACCCTACAATACATTTCACGTAAATGTTGCAAGAATATTATAACTTCTAAAAAAAGATGAACCGTCAAACTGGGAACAGACAAAAAAAAATGTGATATTCGACCGGCCTGCGAATAATCTCCTGGCAGACCTCCAATTAATTAGGCCTACGTAATACAGCCGCCGTGCGGAATATTGAGAAATTCTTAAAATAAGAGACTGAGATATTAATATTTTTTTTTACCAGTAGGAAAGTTTCATTACCACGATATCTCTCGATCGACAATATCGACAATGGTGCCAATTCTGTTGTTCAGAACTCTCTAGAGTAATTTCAATAATAGGTCTGAGAAGTGCTTATTGGTGTCCCTTTCACAATGTTAGCCTAGAAAAAAGGTAGCACTATTTTTGGACTTAACTCCGTTAGTCACAATTAAAAAATCTCATGAAATACAGATAGTTTTTTTTTATTCAATCAAAAATCTAATTTAAATTAATCCTGGCTAAGGATGCTTAAAAATATGAATTTGCTGGTCTTGCTAATTTAGCTTACGGTTTAATGATACAACAAAAAGTATAGTTGGAACCCCGCGTAGCTTTAGGGTACTTGTAGGTTGAACCCGGCTCTTTTCGGTAGAATCTGCTTTCCAAACCGGTGGTAGAGTCACTACAAACAGACAGACTTGACGTTTCAAATGTTTCAGTGCTTATAAAGGATTACCTAGCGTACTTGAAATAAATGAATTTTAAATTTAAATTTTTAAGTTTTCGATCGAAGTTATCACCATTAATTACCTAACAGTTATGTAAACATATATGTATGAACGCTTCATAAGTGCCTGTGATAAATCTTAATACATTTTAAATTATATGGGCTGCTAAGTTGTAGTTGACTTCTACATTTGACTCAAAAAACTAGCCATTTTTGAAATAAAGGTACAAAATGCTTAGGATTAAGTTGTGTCCACCAATCCGCAGTGGGCCAGCGAAGTGGACTACGGGTTTAACCCCTTCTCATTGTGGGAGGAGACCCGTGCCCTGTATTGGGCCGGTAATGGGTGAATATGTTATGCATTGTATTTTTTTCATCATACTCAATAAGAACTGCTGACACTAGTGAAACTGAAAATAATGGAACAGCCAAAAATCGATGCACACCGTGATGCGAAATCACAAACTTTACCAATCCAGAAGCCAAACTCGTATATGATACAGTTGAGTATAAACAATGTATTAGTATATAAATGCACATCTCGCGGGTGTCGTACGAGTCAATTGATGAATTTTTTAATGACAAGGTAGCTTGGAAACATCCGGCTTCGCTTTCATCTCTCACAAGATAGGAAAATGAATGTTAAAATTTAAATTGTTGATATTGGAAAAGAGCAACTGCTGAGTTTCTTGTCGGTTTCTTCTCGGTAGAATCTGCCTTCCGAACCGGTGGTAGAGTCACTACAAACAGACAGACTTGACGTTTCAAAAGTCCTTATATTAGGCCTACTTGAAATAAATGTATTTTGAATTTGAATTTTGAATTTGAATTCACCGTGATCACCTGTCTGCCCTGTGTGATGATTATGGGCCAATTCTACCGTTGGAAGAGCCTTTTACTCCAGCGGTACTGTTATAAGCTACGGAAGATTGATGGACCATGAATGAATGAATATACTTTTATTGCACACCATAAAAAGTACATTAAAAAAGAAAAGTTTAACAAAACAACGTATACAATTTGGCGGCCTTATCGTTTCATAGCGATTTCTTCCAGGCAACCAAAAGCGAAGAAAATGAAATACAGAAAATAGTTCAATAGGACATTCTAATCAGCCCGTCAATTATTACCTTAAAAAAACTTTCTCCAATATCAAAACTCGCTCAGCTCAGCTCAGCTCCAAAAAAAGAACGTAAGCTTATATATAGTTCAACGGGTACATACCACAATAATATTTTTGCATTTGTCGATATTTCGACCCAGTTGCATCGATCCATGTTTTTAACATCGTGTATATCATGTATGCAAGTGGTGTATTTACCCGTTGAACTATAATTAACAAATGTTGATAAACCACGAAAATCTTAGTTTTTAAGATTTTAATCTTAAAAATGCAGTTAAAGCTTATTATCTTGCGCAATAAGACGACTGGTTTTCATTTTTATATCATCTATTCATTAATATAGCTTTCCATAATATATATTAGTTTATTATTTTCATATTTATTTTATATATATATATATATTTTATTTTATGTTTTTATTTGTGTATATTTTGTTTATGTATTCGTATGTAGTTATTTGAATGTAGGTTCATAATAATTTTACACCACCTATTTGTTGTCGCTCTCGTTGTCTCCTAATCCTAAGGTTGCCTGGCAGAGATCGCTTTTAAGCGATAAGGCCGCCTTTTGTATTCTGCTCCAGTTTTTGTTCGTCCTTTATTTTCCTAACTGTATTAAAATAAATAATAAAGTAAGTTTATAGTCCTTTATACATGTCTAGGTAATGGGTACTTGATTTAAAAACGTGGCCGCTAAAGTCCACGCCTAACAACCGGCTCGCAAAAGATCACCTGGCGCGTTGCCAAGCAATTATGCCATCTGATTGCCGCTGCTACTTCATCGCTAAATTGTCCTAGATGAATTAAAAATGGCGATATCGCTGTTATACTGCAGTATGATAGTACTCGAAACTATTTGTTTTTTGCTTCCGCATAAAGTATCTTGGAAGATGTTGGGAGTTTGCAGAAATTGGATGCCAGAGACTTCGATAGTTTCGCGTTGCGGATATAATGTTTGTGAATTTGAGTTATTGTATTGAGGCACATTTTTATTGACTCAAATCCTTACTATCCTAACTAAACTTATAATTCCAAATCGTGTATGTTTTTTTTTGTTATTTAGAATACTTTATTGCACAAACTTAGAAACAATACAAGAAACACAAACAAAACATAAAAAAAAAATTATAAATATATAAATACAGTTGTGTGCAAAGGCGTCTTATTGCAAAAGCAATCTCTTACAGACAACCCTTGGTGAAAGTAATAATAGAAAACATGAAAGTGGGCTTTTTGCCTGACTATATTTTATTGTTTGCACAGTGCAATAAAAAAAACTACAATAGAAATAAAAATAAATAGACATTATATATTTATAATAAATAAATATATATATGTAATAATATTTTATTACATATATTAACGACATTGCGTATTTTCAAGTAAGTCTTAAAATTTAATAGTAATAGTAGAATTTTTAAGTGACAGAAACAAAAAAAACAGATTGTTTATAAAATATGTATATATATATATATATATTATATAATAAACAAATGTATATACCTCTATAGTAATATAATCATAACAATAAGTAGTAAATAGTGTAACGAATATATTGTATTAATACTACCTACTCATAAAAACAATCTGTTAGGTAATACTTAAACAATCTTCTTTAAAATTATAAATTTTAAGACTTACTTGAATCTACGCAATGACGTTCAAATGAGGTTTTATATACATCGCAGGAACCACTGACTCGAGCAGCTCTGACGGCAAGCCTAGTTTGAAAACATAAAGCTACGGGGTCGCTCCTCTCCCCTAATGTGAGGAAAGATAAAGATATCCACAAAATCTGCCGTTGTGTCTATTCAATTCGGTTTGATCATAACAATTTTATAGACCGTAGCGGTGTATCATAAAACGCAGCACAAATAAATTGAATTTGTACAAAGCAATCAATATGAAGGCTTGGACTTAATCCGTGACCGGCATTGTGTTTGACGGAACTGGGCTCCCGAATCCAAAGGCGCGTGCTAGTGGACCCTGCGAGTGGTCCAAGTTACGAGATTTTAAGAGGAATGTACCATTGGACTCTATCATCTCTGGCGATATCAGACCTCAATTCGAGACAAACTACCTTAAATCTTGACTTTCAACATAACTCCCGCATGTAAATTGGGTTTTTTTAAACCCTATAAGTTAGTTCTTGTTTGCAATAAATTGACATCTTGGAGATTTCTCTTAAAGATTTCAAAGTTTGTATTCAGAGTAAACTTGTAGAAAGTCCTATTATAAGGTGTATTTGAATAAAATTAAAACAATTGCATAAAATGTGTTTCAGTTGTTTTCTTAATTTGAAAATATTTCTCTTTAAATTAAATTACGTATAAACCAGCCAGCAACCTTATATGATACTGATATCAAACCTTTTTTTTGTGTTCAGCTAAATATGCCGGTGTGTGTAGTATAAAGGATTACGTAATGAATAAAAGAGCTTGGGTGTGAATTATTGCTCTAACCAGGTTGCTCTTCTAATAATTTTAAAATAATAATTAGCAAGCTATTTATTTATTTGTGTATATCCTTAGTATACTTACAGCTAGCCAAAACGTATACTAAGTCAGTTACAGATGTACATTACAAAAATATTAGTTCATTTGTCTGAATATAATAAGCTGGAATATGATAATAAGAACTAGGTACATGATTTATTCAAAGACTTTGTTTTCAAAAAACACAGTCTGTACTAGTTCGGAAACAGTTGCACTTTGTATCCGTACAAAAAAAAAGACGCATTTAAGTCAACGTTCATAATATCTGTATTCAAGTAGGCCTATAACCGGCACTTTTGATGCGTGCATTACATGAGAAGTACACGGTAGTGAGATGATGGCGATAACCATATTCGTAAACTTAAAACTAAATCTACGAGGGTTCCAAACGCGTCCTGGTCTGGTACGCGTAATCTCATACTTAAGTGACATTAAAATTATTAGAAGAGCAACCTGCTGAGAGCAATAATTAATTCTCAAGCTTTTTTATCGATTACGTAGTCCTTTATACTATAATAGAACTTTTCTATAAGAATTTATGATTAATTTATGTTTCCGATTATGACAAATAAACCTTTTTTGTAATACATTTTTTCTACATTCCCAGTTTATGTAATGTCGATTTCAACTCTGATGAACTGGAAGCTCTGTTATCAAACGTGTGATCTCGTGACTTACGTCACCTTTAAAACCGGGCTTACTTGGGATTTTTTGCCACTAAGCTGGCCGTAATTGGATCCTAAATTGACCGTGGCCCGCCAGTTCGGCATCCAATATCTAAAGGATTGTAATTTGGGTCGTATTGTATCACTTGATCATTAAAACGGGATTAAACAATACAATTTCGCGATGGAATCCTATCGTGTTTCCAAAACAATCGTTTTAATAATACTTGTTAAACTGATTGATCCGGTGTATTGTAACTGATTAAATTAACATATTTTCCATTTCCATAACAACATTAACCTAAGACCCGATATACTATATCAAAACTCAGCTTATAATATCCATATTATTACTTTACTAATATTATAAATGTCAATCTAAGTTTGTTTGTTACGCTTTCACGTAAAAACTACTTAACCGATCCCCGTGAAACTTTGTACACATATTCTTGGAAGTGTTAGAAGTAATATATAGGATAATTTTTATCAAATTCAAATTCAAATTCAAATTCATTTATTTCAAGTAGGCCTACTTTATAAGCACTTTTGAAACGTCAAGTATGCATGTTTGTGTGACTCTACCACGACATTAAGCTCGGTTCCTTTGGGAGAGGGCATGAGTGTTTGACGATTTTACACCATAACTCCAACAAATTATAACAGATTTTAATAATAATTTTTGTACTATAGAGTTTTTAATTTTGGCCAAACTGTGGTTGTCGATAGAGGACAGAACACCACAGCGGACAGCAGCAAACCCCTCATTTAAGGCTTTGCGATACTGAAATTCTGGCCCTCCTCTAGAAATTTTTAAACTTTGTGGCCCCCCATTTTAATAGGTTACCCACCACTGAGCTAGCCAAACAAGGCTTTTATTATGAAATTAAATATGAAAAATTCCTCTCACGTCGCCTGCTCGTGCTGTAGCTAGAGCGGTCTTCATCACAGAACAGTGTATAATATCCCCCGTGACATTAACGCGTCGACTAACGAAGTCCGTAATGAAGTTGGATCCTAACGAATGCCGCGGACGCTCACCTGGCGCGCGTCCAAGCAATTAGGCCTTCTGATTGTTACTCCGCTATTTTATCTTTAAAAAATTAAAAGATCAAAGACGAAAACAAACTTCTGTTAATCCTAGTTGCGTATTTAAAGATTCAGCATACAATGCCGGTAAGATTGCCCCCAAAATAAATAAAAAAATATTATAAAATAATATCAAATAAGTCAAATATTTCCTAATTCAAATAGGCACATACATATATGGCACTTTTGATACGTACATTACATGTACAATATAACATAGTAGTGAGTTGATGGCGATAACTAAATTCGTCAAGTTTAAACTAAAGCTACGAGGGTTCCAAACGCGCCCTGGTCTAGGAAAAAGCCCACAACAAACTTAGCCAGTTGTTTTTTTTTTGGTATCACCATCTCACATTGTCACTTAAAACTATTAAAGAAACAGTTAATTTAAAACCCAAGCATTTTTATCGCTGACGTAGTCCTTTCTTCTATAATAGTACTTGTCTAGAAGTTTACGTTTAACATAAACTTTGAACTTTTTCAGAGACATCTCCAAGATATCCAATAGTTTGTTGATTTAAATGACGAAAAAATTTTTTGGGAAGAAAAAACTGACTTTGTTATATTTATTTATTATGGTTCACTAGCGATTTTTAAGCTTTGAAATGTACATAAAATTTGTGTTTACACTTTAAAATCATTAAAATGTAAACACAACGTGAATTTTCTGCAAAGACACTTAAAATTACTAAAATAAAAATTATAAAAACGAAACATGATGGTATTCTTTTATCGATTTTTATAAGAAACCTACTTAGTTATGGGTGACACCGAGAGATGGTGATAACAAAATACTAAGCTGAAAGTAGTTGTAAATATCTACTCAAAGATCAGGGAACGCTTATTGTATTAAATTAAATCGTTATGTCATGACGGAAAAACAAAACATCCGTAGTATACTATCACCACACTTCTAGGCTATTACAGAGAAGACCTGTGTCTTCTCTGTAATAGGAGGTTGAGATTAAAAGGTTAGAGCGTAGACCCACCAAGCTGTTCAAATGTGGGTTCGTTGGCTCATATTTCTATGTTTTAATCCTATGATTGAACAATATTTTAATAACTCCCAAGCATCGCTATCTCCTCAGTGTCGTAAATGTAATTTAAAGTGACGGAGCGGATAAAGCACGCAACATTCCTCGCAGTCACAAGTCCTGCACTGAGCAAGATGGATAATCGACTATGACGATGTCGTATGTAAAATCTACATACATACTTATTGTTTATTTATTTATTTATTAGCTTTTCAAGGGAAACAAACAGTCCTAGTATTACACATAAAAGTTATGCCGTATTTTTATATCACATAAACAAATGAAGTTTCCACAAGTTAGTTAAACATATACGATAACATTAACCACAATTGCTTAGGAACGAGTAAATTATACAAAAAAAAGAAAAAAAAAATTAAATTAAAACAAAAAAGAAAAACAAAAACTCTAAAGTTTATAATACTTTATATTATATACTTAAGAATTGATGGACCAAGCAAACAGCTCACCTGATGTATATACCTGATATACCCAGCGCACAGGGTATGAAGAGTAAAATTAAAAGGCGGCGCGTTTATAAGAAATTTAAACAATGCTTATTTTTAAACGATTTAAAAGATTTCTCGCAAAAAATCTCTTTCGGTAGACCATTGTTGTTTTCCTTCAGCGTTGAAGCAATTGATATTTTTATTGTTTAAAACGTTATTTACTCAGGAAGTTACAGGTGTTTTTCGAACTCGGCCCCCCGCAACTGAAGTCTTAGTCCTATCACCGCTTATATAATGATATTTTTTTATTTCTATCATTTATTTAAATACATTTTTTTTCAAATTTTCAACAGTGTCAATTATAAAACAAAAACACTATCAAAAACTTATTAAAAAAAAACACTCCTCCAGTGAAGTCTAAGTCCTATCACCGCCTTTATTTCTACATTTCTTTATTTCTATAATTTTTTTAAATACGTTGCTTTTTGAACTTTTCAACAGTGTAAATTATAAAAAAAAACACTGTCAAAAACTTATAAAAACAACACTCCTCTGCTTGCTCCTTTGCTGCTGGCTTCTGTGTACCCAAACAACCGGTCAGGACTCCAGAGTGATGAACCGTCTCACGATATGTGCAGTTTCAAGAATAACTTCTATATACGACCCTTGCTCCAACAACCAAGCGAAAGCTTCTTAAGATGTTGCTTAAAGCATTTCGCGAGAAGACCACCGACTGAAACATCTATCACAATAACTGTCGACTCACTCACTCCACATGGCGGTAATCTCGTGAGGACGGTCTAAGTATTTCGATACTTTCTCCTTATCAGCTTTCATCAAATTATAATAATTATTACTGTAATTAAAACCTGATAGATATACATATCATCATCATCATCATCATCATCAGCCATTGTGCGTCCACTGCTGGACATAGGCCTCTTTCAAGCAGCGCCAACTTTTCCTATTTTCGGCTTTCCTCATCCAGTCGATGCCTGCCACTTTTCGGAGGTCGTCGCTCCATCTAGTAGGGGGGCGTCCGACACTCCGTTTACCGACACGCGGTCTCCACTCGAGAACCTTTCGACTCCAACGTCCATCGGTCCTCCGACAAACGTGACCAGCCCACTGTCACTTTAGTACGCTAACACGAAAGGCTATGTCAGTTACTTTAGTTCTTTGGCGAATCACTTCGTTACGGATCTTATCCCTCAAAGAAATACCAAGCATAGCTCTTTCCATAGCACGCTGAGCGACTTGAAGTTTGTGAATTAGCCTCGCTGTCAGTGTCCACGTTTCGGCACCGTAAGTCATGACCGGCAGGACGCACTGATCGAAAACTTTTGTCTTCAGGCATTGCGGTATGGGTGACGAGAAGACTCGGCGGAGTTTGCCGAACGCTCCCCATCCCAGCTGTATTCTTCTATCGATCTCCTTCTCGAAACTGTTTCTACCCAACTGAACGATTTGTCCAAGATATGTATATTCTTTAACAGTTTCGAGATACATATTCAATACATAAAGCATATTCGGTCTCCATTAATATCACATCGGCAAACAATAAAACATCGTCGGTTATTACTTATTGCGTTCGACAATGCGAGATCACAAAACGGACATCAGCTAATCTCATTCAGCCCTCGCTGATTATGAAAGATGACGCATCCATTTCTTTTATTCGACAACAAAAAAAGAAAAACGCTCAAGTTCGAGACGAATTTTCGCTTATGGGTTCTGTACTATCTTCGCTTTACGCCTGGATATAATAATTTATAATATCAACCTATTACCGGCCCCTAAAAGTGAGAAAGAGTTAAGGCCGCCGTCCACCACGCTGGCCTACCGCGGATTGGTGGACTTGACACACCATTGAGAACATTGTGAAGAACTCTCAGGCATGCAGGTTTCCTCACTATGTTTTCCTTCACCGTTAAAGCAAGTAGTATTATATTATTACACACAATAGTAATGCCGTATTTTTATATCACATAAACCAATGAAGTTTCCACAACTTAGTAAAACATAAACGAATCAAAATTGCTTAATATAAGTACAAAGATATATTATGAAAATTTAGCTTAATTTGCTATAGTCCGCGAAAAGCAAGAGAATCTTCAATCCTTATACTCAACACCAAACAGATCTTCGGCAATGTACCGAGACCGGAGCATCCTCAGGAGATGTTGACTTTACAATGAATTGTTAAGTAATAAGTTCTATCCAATAAGTACAAAGAGAGAATTAAACAAAAAAAAAAATTAAAAAAAAAAAACAAAAACTTTATAAGCTTATAACACTTATAACAAAAAGGTTTCATTGTTTTTTCTCCCGACATACGGAACTCTACAGAAGCTTTCCGATGTATTTTTTTCCATTAATCAAACAGGACACTAACGATGTTATCTGATAGGTTTATACAGGGTTTATAGCGGCCATTTAATTGTTCGTACATAGCTGCCAAATTACATGCTACTGGCTACGAAACTTGCTTTCAAAATACCCTTTAGATGAGATAATGAATATTTGATATAATAGCCGTGTTGGAAGCTTGTTGCTTGGCCGCGAGCTACGAATAACAGGTACTGGATATGGTATAAGGCGTGACAGGCGTCGTAGCAAATAAAAAAAAAAAACATGATTTGACCCAACATCTGATTAGTTACTCTTTCACACACAAACTTTATCCGTTATACAATGTACCCACAGCATCGCATCGTCCGCCCGATATTAAAAGCTCGCGAGCATGATTAAAAATAGCTTAAAGGCTTTCTCAAGAATTGTGCTATCAAATTCAAAAACACTATTATTCAAACCGATTATTCGATGTTATGTTCCGAACCAAAAACCAACAAACATAAATACAAACATTTCAGCTTTATTTATTAAAGTCAAAGTCAAAGTCAAAAATATCTTTATTCAAGTAGGCCCACAGGTGGCACTTTTGATGCGTACATAAGTTATTATACATATGCGTACATATATTATTAGTGAGAAGAATATAAAACGGAGGCAAGAAAAACAGCAGAAGAAGCCTATTGTAAAATTAGCTGAAGTGTACTTACGCGGAATTTAAAAAGCAAGATCAGTAACAGCCGATTACCGGCCCACAACAGGGTACGGATACCTTTTCAGAATGAGATAGGTTTATGCCGCAGTCCACCAAGCTAGAGTAATAAAAATCTTAATGTTAATCAATTTAAAGCTGGGTATTTAAAATTATTTTTATTCCTTTACTGAATCTAAATTATTATGATAAAATTAAATTAGTATTATTGCAATTGATTTAAATATTAAAATATGTCAACTTAAATCTGAAAAAAAATATAAGGAAAACTTAAAACACAAGAATATTTTCGATTTGCAATAATTGTAGAATTAGGATTTAATGTCACTCACACTATTATTAATAATTAAGATATCATGTTATAACAGCTAGTTACCCATAATTAGTTGCAACGTGATCTCATTACAGAATAGTAAAGCTGCTTTCATTCATACTCTAAATCTATTTAATGCCACATCTATCAGTTCTTTAATTTCCCCGGAACGGACGGGTTTACGTAAAGTAATTATTTTGGAATGACGCCAAATAATATAAAGCCGGGATCCATAAGGAGAGGTGCTCGCGGATTTGGCAGCGTATCCGAGCGCTGGGGTCTGTATCGTGTGAATTAGTGCTGCCAATGAACTGCCTATGTGTAATATGAATGAATTCTTAGTTGCATCGTAGCATACTCACTCTAACTGTAACATAAATTTACAACCCCACTTCTTAATAAATCGATGTAGTTGCATACGCAACTAAATAGATGTTTTTTTCTTAGCTCTTGACTGCAATCTCACCTGGTGGTAATTGAAGATGCAGTCTAAGATGGTAGGAATCTTAGTCTTGTTAAGGAGGTGGTAGTCATATCCCTAACCGCTTTTTCACACTAAATCGCCTAGCGGCACGTCTTTGTCGGTATGGTGGTAACATCCAAACTCTCCCACTAGATCACACCAGAGAACATTCAGAAATTATAAAATATTCTATTTACAATACCACGTTGGTCCAGGGAGGCAAACCTTTACTGCGAATGGTAAAATTCTGTGAATTGTAAGTAGAATATTATAAAAAAACACAAGGGATTGTAAGAGTTAAAAAAAGCCTACCCTAAAGTTTTTATAAATCGTACTGGACATTTTCTTCATTTTATATCATTTGCATAAACTGTGTATACCCTGTATGCACGCCACTGCAAAACATATACACCCCTATGTTATTTAAGCACACATACATACATTCTAACAATATAGAATTTAGAAATAAGAACCTAATTCAAAGCTCGACCAGAATCGGAACCAAGCAACAATTCCGCTCTGCCAGTTATTGCCGTATCCATTGCCCAAGTAAATTATTATGTCGATGTTCAGTGAGTATTGATAAACAGTTTTCTGATATCATAATATTATTTTCTGTTACGTAACAGAAATCAACCTATTTTATTTTCCTATGAAAATATTAAATGTAGTAGAAAATAACCTCAATAGATTAACGTTACGAATGTCATGATTATTATGTTTTGTTTTGCTATTTTTTCTATGAATAGTTCAATCTATTGCTGGCAGTTACCCACGTCTTTGGCGTTCAGAAATTCTATTTTTCTGGTTTACTAGTTTACGAGGCAAACAATAAAAATAGAGCCCAATAAAGATGATAACTTGAAATCGGTGTTAATTCAAACATGAATTTCTTGATGGCAGATCAGAATACAGTAATAAAAATGAAGCTTAATTTGCTACACTGAAATTATAAATTACACTATACATATTCTCCTGCTGTCCGCAGAGTATAGCAAATTAAGCTTAATTTTCATAATATATTATGGATTGCCGCAAAGTAACGCCTGCTTCTATCCAACAGAATACAGTTGTCACCACCCCTCATCTTCCCGCGGGTCTCGTACGAGCCGACTTAGTGAATAAAACGAAGAATGGGCAGCAGCGCAGAAAAAATGGGCAAACCCTTCCGTTGGAAGAGGCCTTTAGTCCAGCAGTGGATTGTTATAGGCTTTTGATGATTTAATTGTGCATGAAGGTTCAGCAACCCTTTACCCAGTCGAGGAAGGCCTCTTTATCTCATTTAGCTGGAGGAAGAATAAGAGGCATTCCTCAACTGGGTACAGGATATAATTAACGTGTCCACTTGCTAAAGTACGGGAACAGGAACTGAAGAAGTTTACCCCCGTTTATTATTACACATATATTATTTGGATATTATTTCCACTGCAATGCTCTCTGAGAGTTAATAAAGCTGTGGGAGAAGATTTTTATCTTTTCCCTGGGGATATAATTGTCCCCTGCCCATGCTAGCCGTGTAGAAGTAATCTTCTTTTTGGTATCACCAACTATCAAAGGTAGTTTGCAGTCAGCTTCGCACAAGCCTGCCCACATTTTAAGAAGGCGCAGTAGCCAGCGACCCTGCTTTCTGAGTCCAAGGAAATGGGTTCGATTCCCACAGCTGGAAAATGTTTGTGTGATGAACATGAATGTTTTTCAGTGTTCAGGTGTTTATCTGTATAAAAAAAAAAATATACTGTGACATTACACACATCGCCATCTAGCCCCAAAGTAAGCGTAGCTTGTGTTATGGGTACCAAGATGACTGATGAATATTTTCATGAATAAATATTAACATGAATACTTAGAAAATACATATAAACACCCAGACACTGGAAAACATTCATGCTCATCACACAAATATTTTCTAGTTGTGGGAATCGAACCCACGGCCTTTGACTCAGAAAGCAGGGTCGCTGTCCACTGCACCAATCGGCCGTCCGCTAAGCCGCATATTATATTCATAAAAATATTCACGCTACGCTTACTCTGGGGTCAGATGGCGATATGTGTATTGTCGTGCTGGATTTATTTATTATTTATTAAGGGGTGAAGCGGTGTTAGCGCATTGGTTACTAACTCGACTTCACTTTCGGGGGGCCGAGTTCGAACCCCAGCACGTACCTCCACTTTTCTAAGTTATGAGCGTTTTAAGTAACTAAAATATCACTAGCTGCAACGGTGAAGGAAAACATCGTGAGGAAACCGGCATACCTGAGAGTTCTACATAATGTTTGAGTTCACAGTTCACCAATCAACACTGGGGCAGCGTGGTGGACTACGGCTTTAAACCCTCCTCCGGGAGGAGATCCGTGCTCCGTAGTGGGCCGGTAATGGGTTGACTTGACGTTTCAAAAGTGCTTATATTGTACGAATTATGAATTTCGGATTTTGAAGAGGTGAAATAATGTAACAGCAATCTAACTAACAACCAATACAAGAAATAATATAGTTAGAAAACTATATTAAAATTTACTATATTAAGTTTTAAGGACACGAGAATTTACACACGTACGGCACCTATTTCCAAAAGTCTACATATCCACTCCGCCGTCATGAGTAATAATGTCAATATAACAGCTTTGATTTCGAGTCTGCGATATAAATTATTACGCTACCAGGAAATATAAAATTAAAAAAAAAAAAACTTTAAATGTAGCAAGTACTAATAAATACTTCCGACAAATTCATATTTTATTACGCCGTAGAGCAAGTTACCAGTTTAATTAGATACCTCGTAGCGCAAGTCCAATTTAGCTTTCCGGTGCATTCGGATTCAAATAAACGCGGTGTACGGGTCCAATTTTCCCTGGTCGGCTGCCGTAAAGTCGTAATTAGCACCTGTGCTTCACAAGTTTGCAACGCATTATTAAGGCGACCATCCTAAAGGCATTTCAACGCGGGATATTTTTAGCAGTCCGCCAACCCAGGCTGGTGCAGCGTCGTGGGTATAGTTTACTTATCCTGCTCTCTTATGCAACAACAAAAACCGAAATAATACTTCACAGGCTTTAGAGGTTTTATTATGTACTGCCTCTGAGACTTATCTGTAAAACCGAAAATCGAATAGTTATGGAGTACAGCCATAGTTTTTACTGAAAGAAGTTAGATACTAATAAATAATTAAATAGTTCAAACAAACTAAAAAAACACGCTTGGTATAAAAAACTAAACTAATTTCTTCCTTTTAGTTTATTCATAATAGCGATTTTTTTTAGTTTTTCTTGATCTATTATTTTTATTAGAGCAAAATTAATCGGTAACCCATCCACCATTAAAGAGATAAAATATTTTTTTTTTTATTCAGTGTGCCCGTCTCTCGAAATGCAAGTTCTAATTATTATTTAAAACAGGCCATTAAAAAGTAATAGCTAACGCCCTGTACCATCTAGTAACTTAATCTTTTCTGTGGAATTTGTTAGGAACGCGAACGGCATAGGTTTTTTACATTTGGGTCTAGATGGCGCTGTAGTAATTAGTAAAAAATCTTATTTTTTATAGTGAAAATTGGAATAATCTTTTCAGATTAGTGTATTGTCATCGGTCCTCGATATGTCTACAAAGTTTGAAAGAAATCTGACCGTTTAAAGTGGGTCAAAATCGCGCCCAAAGAAGTCGGTTACAAACAAACATACAAGTGAAGCTAATATAAAGCGTGTAATATCACATGCAAACTTAAAATCATGTGACTCCTGTCATTTTATTAGGTACGCGTCGCGTACCGTAGATACTATGCATGTGTCGGTCTTTTATCTTCTATTGAAGATAATTTGTTTGTTTATGACAACCCTATTGGGTTGTCATAAACGAAAGGTGCAGAAGTCATTTGTGGGACTGAGTATACGCTTTTATAATATGATTCCTAAGGTAATTTTGGACCTACCAATGCATAAGTTTAAAGAATGTGTTAAAACACATTTATTACAGCGAGGTTATTATACAATTGATGAATTTCTTAATGACAAGGTTGCTTGGAAGCATCCGGCTCCGCTTTCATCTCTCACAAGATAGAAAAATGAATTTTGAAATGTAAAATGTAAATTGTTAATGTTGGAAAAGAGCAACTGCTGAGTTTCTTGCCGCATTCTTCTCATCATTCATCATCATCATCATTTCATTCTTCATCCTTCCGAACCGGTGGCAGAGTCACTACACACAGACAGACTTGACGTTTCAAAAGTGCTTATATTAGGCCTACTTGAAATAAATGAATATTGAATTTTTGAATTTAGAATTTAGAATTTTAGAATTTGAATTTGAAAAATTAATAGTTATATATCAGTCAATCGATTGACGGTCAAACTTGGTGCGAAAATACACCTATTTTTTTCCACCCAAGGTAGCCTTTGACTGCAATCTGCCTTTTTACATTACTATTTACCTGCTGGTAAATAGTAATGTAAAAAGGATTAATTTATTAAAGGGCAATTGCTTATTATTTTGTAAATAAATTACCAAATTTAATCTTTGAGATGTCTCTCAATAAGTTCAAAGTTTATATAAAACTTACTTATAGCTTAGTTTGTTGTGGGCGCGTCTAAGACCAGGGCGCTTTTGGAACCCTTGTAGCTTTAGGTTTAAGTTGACGAAGTTATCACCATCCCCTTAAAATTATGTAAACATATGTGTATGAACGCTTCATAAGTGGCTGTGATAGGCCTAATCGGTTTCTACGCGACATCATACCGGACTGTCCTAGTATAACTTAATTATCGGCCACATTACACATAAGTTCTATGTTTCTTCAAGTTGAAACACAAAGGACTGTGCTACTAACTCTAGTTACACCTTATAATGTTGCGTCAAATCTTGCACTGTTGACAATTTTTTTACACACTTCTACTGCACACCAAACAAGGGTGCAGAAAAAATTACACTATAATCACAACACGGCGAATATAATTCGACGTTTACAAATATACAACGTGTATTGTATCTGTCGAATTATATATATATACGACATATACAAATCCACGGCGTTATCGCTAAATAGCGATCTCTTCGGGGCCACAAATGGCGTAAAAAACCAAAACACAGAAAAGAGGTAGGTAAAGCATATAATAAAAATAACAAAATGAATAAAATCTCTATGTAAATAAATAATTAAATATACTACGATAATACACACATCGCCATCTAGCCCCAAAGTAAGCGCAGCTTGTGTTATGGGTACTAAAATGACTGATGAATATTTTTATGAATAATATAAATAAATACTTATAATATGCAGATAAACACCGAGGCACTGAAATACATTTTGGAATAAACCCCTGTTAAAAAAAAAAAAAACAAATCTGTATGTAAATGAAGGAGGTATGACCGAACATACATAAAAAACCGAACGTATTAATTTATTCTATTTTTTTTAAATACTTAGTAAGAACTAACTAGACTACAGCTAAGATGATTATATAAGTACATTTACATACACGATGTTCATTAAAAGTTAGCTAGAAGTCATTAATTACAGCGCACTACATACTGACGGGTTGAAATACGTTGTGGAATTTTATCAGCAATAGACAAAGCCGCCATCTAAGGCTAGGATTATCACTACACATCGGGCACATATAAATACGTGTTTTTATTTTTGAACCAATTTTGATTTAGTTTTTGAAGTAAAACTTCTTTAGGCCCGACTAGGGAGTAACTCGTATGGTTTTTCTGACGGAAGTAACGCTAAAATAATAATTATTTGATTTGGGGGGTTGGTCGTAAGTATATGTCATACACTCCACAATATCATAATCAATTAGGATTATTTATTTCCAATATTTTCAAACGGATCAATTGTGAATAGCAACAACAGTTTTAAAAAAATATTTTAAATTGCAAAGTTTATTTAAAATCTCTAAATTAACTTGTTTATTTATTGCTTTTATAAAAAATAAATTTTCTTAAGATTGCGATATTCTATAATATTCAATGAAAAAGTTATATTGACATGTGCTGACAACTGTAATGCAACTCTACTCTCAGTTATTCTATTTAACAGATGAAAATATTTATAAAATGTGAAAGTGATATAAATCAGTTTTAAATAAAATATAAAATGAAATAGTGAATATTAAATGAAATGACGGAGTCCCAGGAACATTTTACTCCTTCAGCAATAAATAATAATAAAAGTTTTACTTCAATCTCGCGTAAAGGTTACACGCACACACTTTTTTTGTTTGTTTGATTTAGTCGGGAGTGTTCTTAGCTAAGTCTGATGAAAATCAAGATGGCCGCTTCTACAAAATGGTGGATTCCCGCACTGGTCGCTGATATCGCACACGGGGCCTTTCACTTGTAACCACAGCGCTGCACTGAGGGAGGTTTCTGAGGAGACCCTTCCTCTGTAGTCGGTAAAGGGATGAAAATCATGTGATGATCTTAATGATATCGTGTATAAACAGGAGTTGACAGACATTTCGGTAACGACCGTACGCCCCGTACTGTTGAAGAAGTTTCACAACAAATTGCAGTTCGTCGTCTCTCCGTGCCCTAATTAGTCACTACCAGCGCCCCTAGTACGAGCTTCTCGCCGACGTATTTCGAATATCATATCATACATAATTTTACACTACATGTAATTTTCGCTGTATTTTTAATTGTAGTTTTAGTGTGAGAATTTCTGAAATCCATTTGTTATAAAATTGTTATCATTCTCAATGTTTTCTCAAAAAAAATCTTATTTACAAGTAATAAACTTAAAGCTAGCCCTTGACTGCGAAAAGCACCTGCTGGTCAAGATGCAGGCAAGATGTTAACGGGCTAACCTGTTACGGTGTCTTAGTTATATTAAACTCACACCCCTAATCCGTTTTTACTCGATATGGTACCGGAACGCTAAATCGCTCAATGCCACGTCTTGGTCAGTAGGATGGTAACTGGGCCCGGCCGAAGCCTTCCACCAGATCGGACGATAGAGTTAATTCAGAAATCATAAATTCCCATATTGCCCTGCTGGGGATTTGAACCCCGGACCTTCCATTTAAAATCATAGCCTCACAATAACATAACACAGCAATGCTTCTTGGCGGTAGAAATAACCTTGGTGGCAGTATTTTCAGCGAACGAAAAAATCACAGAAGTCGCCTTCTTTAACCAATTGTCAAAGGGTACCGATTAGTCTATATGCGCACGCGCCATGAATAGAGTCAACAAAATAGTTGATTGGTTCTACTGATTGCCATGCAGCACGGAACTAGCCGTGATTGGTCGTCAGTTAATCTGTCAGCATTGTGACTAGCGAACTAAACGCATATGGTGCACACTTCATAGGCCACTCCCACCGAGGCTATGTTCGTTAGGGTCCATTTTAGCTTCTATGTTTTTTTCGTTCGTTTGCTCTAACATAAATAGCATAGAGTGTTTCAATACTCGAAAACCGAGAGAGTTTGCGAGTTGTGTTTCTTACTAGGAAATATACCAGCAAACTTTAGATGAGTACCATGTGCGTTAACTTTGAGTACGTCATTATTTAGTACTCACGCGTATATTGGCCTCGTGAGAGCGCTTGTGCACTGCGTCCGATTCAGATTCGAATTTACATCCTCTCTAGCGCTTAGCCTATTTTGAAAACCTCTCTGGCGCAGCGGTGAGCTTCGTGGTTCTAAGTTCGAGACCCCGGTTTTGATTCCCGGCAGGCAGCAGGGGCTATTTGGGAATTTATTATTTATGAATTTTCTCTGGTCCTGTGGGACGACAAAGGGACAAGGACGTGCTGCTAAGTGATTTAGCGATCCGGTACTATGTCACGTAAATTTCTTTATTCCTGTAGGCCTATCACAGGCACTTATGAAGCTATGTACCTATATGTTATATATGTTTACATAATTGTAAGGGGACGGTGATAACTTTGTTCGCCGACTTTAACCTCAAGCTACGAGGGTGGCGTGCGCTTCATAGATGCACAAATGCACTGCCTACCCTAAAAATTTCATTCAACTTTTATAGAAGGCTCCTTCTATAAAAGTATATATATTATATTTCAATTTTATGCGATCTTCCTGCTTTACGCCTATCCTGGTTAAACCCCATATGCACGCAAATACGGCCTTTACCCCGTGTTATTGTGGGAGGTGACCCGTGTTCTGTAGTGGGCCGGCAATGGTTTGCTGTGATGAATATTCATTAAAATGACAAACTAAAATGGAAAAGGTGGCTGTCTTGTAGAGTTCACAGTGGTTGAGATTGGCAATCACCAACCCGTAGAGATAAACGGCAGCCGTTAGCCGATTCCGTTTTATTTCATTTTCCCCGCCCACGTGTATCGGGTCAATTTGCGCGGCTCTCGCAAATGTCCGTTTGATCCCAGGTACATCCGCCCTTCTTTGGCGGCCAGTACTCCGTGAAATTGACTCTGTCGATTGTCTGACGTAAAAGACTTGTTTGGTATTCGATGGGAATTACCTTCCTTTTGCTGTTTATAAATGAGCATGTTGCCTTTGGCGCGATGTATTTTGTTGTAAGGAAATAGAGGTAACTTTTTTGACATTCCTGGAAGAAATCGCTATGTAGCGATATGTATTTATAACTACTTTTTTTTCTTTTGAAAGCTCAGAAGGGTAATTCGCAATAATACTCTGATAAAATTTCATTAAATCATTTTATTATTTATCTCCTATTTATCACACATTAATTATTCACAGTAATATATTTTATGTCCACGTTCAAACGTGACCACAGCCGAGAATAGACTGCCGTCCGCCTAAATCATTCAATGCCAACAAGTCTCATCAGTATGTACCTATACACAAATCGGTATCACTACCTGTCAATGTACGTCATTAAACGTATGCAACAAGGGTATATTGACATGGATACACTTATTATTTCATGAGGTACATTGACAGACACTAATTATATTTGAAATTGCTAACACTTTGGTGTCCAATAAAAGTGTATTCATTCATTCATTCATTCATTCCTGGCATGTAGGCAGTGGCGTGCATGCGGGTATGCACAAGGTATGCAGACAGTGCCTGATTAAGCAAGCGCGGGGCCCGAAGCAAATTCGTTAAAAGAGCCCTTGATCTACTATGGGTTCTTAATAATAAAGTGGTAGAAATGCAATTCAATGCTCAATACGTATCTTAAATACAATACGTATTTGCTATCTATAGGTTACAATTTTGTGGATAATTAATAGTGTATTATCAAAATTAAGCTTAATTTGCTATGCTCCGCGAAAAGCAGGAGAATCTGTGTGGTGTAAATTTATAATTTCTTCAATCCTTATACTCCAAACAGATCTTCGGCAATATACCCTCTACGCACGTTTCGCACCGAAACCGGAGCATCCTCAGGAGATGTTGGCTTTACAATGACTTAACAATTATTCATAATATATCATGGATTTCCGCAAAGTAACGCCTGCTTCTATCCAATATTAATAGTGTAGTAAATTACTATAGGCGATGTCTGTGTGCGTGTGCGTGTCTGTGCGCGTGTGCGTGTCTGTCTGTCAGTCAGTCAGGCAGTTGTGAGCGGTATTAAATATGCGGGGCCCCCTTTCTTGCTACGTGGTTAATCCAGCACTGTATGCAGATGATATAAAATGAAGAAAATCTCCTGTACGAGTTATAAAAAACTTAAGGATAAGCATTGTAAGATTGATAAAAAGCCTAACGTCAAGTATTAATAACTCGTACAGGAGATTTTCTTCATTTTAGATCATCTGCATACCCTGTGCATACTGGCTTTGCACTGCTTGTAGGTATCGGTAGACAGCCCACCCACGCTCAATGATCAGCATTGTGAATCTAAATTACCTTCTTGATTTGTAGTTTCAAAAGTTCGTATAATAGGCTTACTTAATTTTTCTTTTTATTTTCTTTGATAGCGAAACCTGTTTTAGACGAAAACTTTTTTCCCTTTTTTTATAGTATAGTAATACGGACGGACCAAGCAAATGGCCCAACGGGTGGTTAGGGAAAACCAACGCCTATAACCGGAGCGACATTTCGAGGGCGTGCAAGGAACGCGTCTTGCAAAATACCACCCTGCGTCCATCAAACTGAGGCGTAGGAACCTCGTGTGCCTGCAGTTACACCGGCAACCACGCCATTCATATTGGAACACCCACGTTTGTAACAATGCTGCTTGGCGGCAGAAAAAACCATGGCGGTAGTACTTACCCAGACAAGCTCTGTCACAAACAGCTTTACTAATATTGGGACTCAGATAGACAAAAATTGTAAGGAAATAAAGGTCACTTCTTTGACATTACTGACTTATTAGTATTTGTAGTCAGGTAACCCACCAACGCGTATTTAAATATTTATCTATCGTTGTCATAGTATATTTATCACTGTTTACTCATTATAGATATATATTTATATTTAAATTATATAAATATTTATTATATTATTTTTATGTATTTTGTATATATAGTATATTCAAATGTTATTGTATTAGTATGTAGAATTTTGTTATTATTTAGATATATTAAATATACTTAGTAGTTATGAAGTATATTGTACCTTTATTTGACCTATACCACAATTTAATCATCTTACTCACATCCTGGGGTAGCTGGAAGAGATCTCTTATAGAGATAAGCTTTCCTTTGTACACTTCATGTATCTTATGTTCACAATAACAATTTATGGTACATAAATAATAAATAAATAAATAAAATATGGTATGTTAAAATATCAATAGTATTGTTGTATTTGTGTAGTCTGGTTTATGTATTATTATGTAGATATTTGTATGTATGTACTAAATAGTGTACCTCACCTATTCGTTTTTCTTTTTAGTGTTTCTAATCCTAAGGTTGCCTGGCAGAGATCGCTACTTAGCGATATAAAATGAAGAAAATCTCCAGTACGAGTTATTAATACTTAAGGTTAGGCTGTTTATCAATCTTACAATGCTTATCCTTAAGTTTTTTATAACTCGTACAGGAGATTTTCTTCATTTTATATCATCTGCATACAGTGCCGGATTAACCACGTAGCAAGAAAGGGGGCCCCGCATATTTTATACCGCTCACAACTGCCTGACTGACTGACAGACAGACACGCACACGCCTTTTGTATCCTGCTTCATTTTTCATGTTTTTTTTTTGTCTCGTTTTTCTGAGTGGTGTACAAATAAAGAGTATAAATAAATAAAACGCGCATTGCAGGTCTAAGCTATCTTCTTTCCTTTGTAAGAGAAGCCTTGTGCTGAACTGGGAGATATATAAACGTTGACTGTAAGGAAATAAAGGTTACTTTTTGAGCCATCGCTACTTTTAAGCATTCGTAGTCAAATAGCCCACCAACCCGCATTGAATCAGCAGTTAGGATCTTAGCTTTTCTTCTTTTCTGTGATAAAAAAGCCTTCTGCTCATCTGGGTTCAGATGAACTATAATTACGATAATTTTCATTATATATTTTTTTGTTTTAGTTCGAATATGACTTATGCTTTAATACGATTTTATTTTTGATTATTTAATATGTAACTATTTGTAAGCTCACTGCTTAAATAATAGTGCACGCCTGAAATGGCAAACTGTAAGCCCCAAACTTTTAGCTCATAAGACCATTATATGTACACAGTTTATGCAATAAATGAATTATGAATTAAGAACGGAAATTGTAAGGAAATAAAGGTAAAAGTAAAATAGCATTCCAACGGGCATTGACGCAGCATTTACGAGTTGCTAAACTCTTAATCTCTCTTGCTGTATCAGTGGGACAGATAAATAAAATTATCTTAATATTGTACCAAATAACTCAAACACTCGAGTTGTTATTTGTTTCATGTATGTGTGTTTATTTCGGTATTTTAAAAATCATGAACTCTTTATTTTTCCGGGACAAAATGTAACCTGTGGCCGGCTCCAGGTCGCAAACTATTTATATGAAAATTTTCACCAAGATAAGTTAAGCGGTCAATCCATGCATAGGTAACGGATGCTATTTGTATAATCCCTTGGGTAACTTTACCAGCAGCTTTTCCGGGATATATAGCTGCTACCCGTGACTTCGTATGCGTTTGTTTTTGTTTTTAATAAATACATGCTACGACAATACACACATCGCCACCTAGCCCCAAAGTAAGCGTAGCTTCTGTTATGGGACTAAGAATACTGAATATTTTTATGAATAACATACATAGATACTTACAATATACATATAAACACCCAGACACTGAAAAACATTAAAGTTCATCACACAAACATTTTCCAGTTGTGGGACCACGGCCTTGGACTCAGAAAGCAGGGTCACTGCCCACTGCGCCAATCAGCCGTCTTAAAAAGTTTTAAAAAGAACTTTTTCAAAGTTAAGTGTAGATTTAAAAACAACTATTTTTTTGGGTGTAGTCCTTCAATTCTTATACTCGCAATAACTTCTACATTAAAAAGTAATTCAGTCCTATACTCATACCATTGATGATAAAACTATGTATTTGAATAAGAATTGATACTGCGATACTAATATAACCCACTTTTGTTTCTGCGGGAGTTCTAATAACATTTTAGAACAAGAAAACTGCCATTGTGACTTAGCTGTAATAATTAATCTATTCCTTCGCGGGCTTTTTTGTAGGTAATAATCATAAGTAGGTACTTTAATAACGTAGAAGCATTTTCTTAAAAATCTCCAATTTTATTGAAAAGAAATTATAGCCTTTGTTACTCCGTGTTAGTTCAGCATTCTTTTGGCGACAAAATGGTTAAAATCAGATCAGTGCTTTCGGAGTCTATTCGGTACAAACAAACAAAAAAAAAAATCCTCTTGATAATATTAGTATAGTCATATATGAATGCAAGCCTATATAGGCTTTCTTACACGCTTTTACTTGATCTACTGCAGTTGGGCACAGTAAATAATTAAATAAAACCATTTTTGTTTTAAAATTTCAGGTTTATTCTGCACACCTAAATTTTTTTCGGTACACATGTACAAAACCGTTTTTAAACTCAGAACTCCGTTACTTATAAACCAATTTATATTTTTCTTTTTTAGTAGGTTTTAAGGTATACATTCAGATTGCTTTCATAGAAATTTTATCATATTCGGTTTACGCGTTTGGTTTTCAATCAAAATAAATGGATACAATAAACTTCTACCGTATAGATAAAAACATTGCATTAGCTACAGTAAAGTCGGTTTATATTTTTTAAATCCTGCCGCATGGTGACGGCAGATCAGAATACAGTTGTCACCGATCCGTCCTCTCCCCGCAACGGTGTCTTACGAGGTGACTAAGTGAGAAAAACGGGGGACTACTATCTACGGCGATCACCAGCTCGTCTGCCCATAAAATTTTAAATGAGCATGGAAAAGACATACCCTCCTTTTGGCATAGGCCTTTAGTCCAGAGGTGAACCGTTATAGACTACTGATGATTATTGTAATTTTAATATCTAACAACCACACTTTACTGAATAATCCTGCACTTAAAATCATAGATTAAAGCGAAACTCTGCAATAACCAAGCCAATCGGGTCTATAACCGATCGGACACTGCCACGGTACAGACAAAACAAACTTCGAATGTTTCGGCTCAACACAATTCCCATCTTCATCCCTTATTAATCCATCCCCACAATCACTAACACTATCTGGAAATTCCAAACTTCCATTTCCTTGCAATTTGCCATGATATTTCGGTTCTATAATTTCTACATCGTCGTTTGGATTACTCATAGCTTCAGTTTCATTTTTAATTATTCCAATTTTACTTGTAGTGTCATCAGTTCCTTTATTTACTTTAGTCTCGCTATAATTACTTCTCATTTTATCAAATACATATATTTTGTATGCCTCTAATACACGACTGACTGCTTTAACCAAAAAACTTGTAGTTTCCTCGGGCGGTTTGCTTATGTGTTTTATGGTATCAACTTTCTTATATGAAAACATTTCCTTCACAAGAACATCAGCCAGAATTTCGCTCCACGTCGTAGTTTGAGTTGAATTTCTCGAATCGCGTTCCTGCAAATTTTGTAGTTTCCTTAATATAACCGCTTGTCTATCAAAGTCTTTGTGGTCGCTTGTATTCTGAACGTAGAAGCAATTTGTATCACTTATAATAATGAGAGCACAGTATAATGTAAGCGCGGTGTTCATTGTTTTTTCATTTGTATTTTCCACGATAGGCCGCGGTACACAATAGAACTAACGTACGATGAGGTTGAACTTTTGCAGATAATATTGATAAGAAGTACCGTTAGGTAGTACAGTCATGAACAAAATATTATCGAATTTTGCAACAGTATCATCGGCAGCGTTTCAATATCCCACCACTGGGTAAAAAGAAACGGCTATTTTGTAATTTCTTTACAAATAAGCCACTGTATACTATCTCATCACGCGATAAGTGTATGGGTCTAAAATAGCAGTAGACTAACCTTTTAGTTGTATGTCAGTAATCAGTGGCGTGCACGTCCTATATGCACAAAAGCATTGCTTACCTTTAAAATTTTATAGAACTAACTAATTGTATTAAAGGATTATTTTACCACTTCCACAAACTACAGCTACTGCGCCGTGAGGTTGATAAACCCGCCGCTCTGCTACAGTGTGAGTATGCGGGCTTCTTAGATTAACGAGATCTGCAAGATCGGGAGGTGGGTCAACTTCAATCTCCCAACTCCAAATTGGGACTAACAATATCTTGTCGTCTTTTGCCGTTGTGAGAAAACACAATACCTAATTATTTTGGCCTAAACAGAGATCGAGTGATACGATATTAAAAAATGCATGAAAAGACCATCGAGGTATACAATATTTATTTTCTCTATTACTATAAAAGTAAATATTTGGCTAAAGTAAGGCCTAAATTAAAACGAACGACTTGACCAAAGTGACTGGAACTATAAATACTCCAGTAATATTTTGTCACCGCTCCTTGGCTTAGAAAATCGGACGAAGTAACCTAAAGTACACTCGACAGCGTAATTTATAACCCATATTAGATAAAAAAGCGTGGCAAGTGGCCAACACGCCCGTAGGTGTAAGGCCGTCAGTTGTAATGTATATTCGTGTAACATTATACGTGACGTCGCCACATAAAGACGTTGCCAAGTTTTTACTAGCTGTTTAACTCGTGTTTTATTTCCCTTAAAATTCTAGTATTCTCTTCCTGTAGTGTAATAACCGTATAACCGTTGAAATTTATATAAAGTGGCGGAAATTATTTTTCTTGGCAGCACTGTTGCGCTATTAGACTGCGCTATATCACGTAGTGTTTTATGCAGGAACTTTTTATTTATCCGGGAAGGAAACTAGTCAAATAACTGCGAGTGCAATATTTTGTTTAAACACTTAACACTTTTAAGCGGTTAAACTATCATAATTTTTTATTCCGCTACAACCTGGATCACAATCCCACCTGGTTGTGATGGTCCAAACACAGATCTAACCGCTGCGACAGGAGGTTGTCAAACACCAATAATTCAACTCACAACTGAATCAGCGCCATCTCTTAGAATGCTCATGAACTTAGTATAATTTAAGTTATTCAACTTCGTCAAAACGATTATTTACGGGTATACCTATCAACTGTGAAGAGATCGCTTGTAATATACAGTTGAATGCTCCAGTCAAATACCCGACGATCTTTGGTAATTAAAGAAGAAAAAATGATTAATTTAAGTACCTACCGATTCAAATATGTTTTATGCTGAATGAAACAACGATGATTGAATTGATAACTTCGCCGCAACTCGCCTTACATTCGAAATAAGATGCACGTGCTTATAATCAGAACCTTGAATAATAACGTGAAATAAATTTGTAATTATGATTTTTTCTGACCCCAAACTAATTAACTGTTTAAAAAAACATTAAATTCACCATTGTGGATGATTTGAAGAAAAAAATCACTGTGCGCTCGAGTGTACTAGACATCATAACACAGATAAAATTGAAGACTATCAAAAAGTAAATATTGGCGGAGTGACGTTTCACTTACCGGTTTATTATGGTGGAAATAACCTTATCAGATTCTTTGGAGTGCCTAAAAATGTATCAAGGACGTTTGGGAAATTGATATCGATAGCATTGTTGTATTTCTTGAAAATGTTGCAATAATACATCACTTTACACTAGCGGTACCTCGCGCCTTCGGCCGCGTACGCTTCCTTCATTTTCCAAGTTAATTTTGTTAAGTTTAATTTCTATACAAACATGCACCTGAAAAAGCTAGACACTGGTGCCAATTCTGTGGTACATGTTATGTATACCAGTACATATAAGTGCGGTGCTAGGTGCGGTCATCTAGCTACCTTACCGACGAAAAATTGGACGGATTATATAAACCTTAATATAAATGCTAGGCTAGCTTGCTACCGCTGCGGCGTAGACGGGTGGGAAGACGACGGCGGCAATCTGCCGCTCGCCAGCTTCTCTTGGGATGAGGCGGGTAGCTATTGGGCTAGCTACCCGTCATTACACAAACCTCTCTACGGTCTGAGGGGGGGTTCAACCAGTACTGATCCCGTTAGCACGGGAGTCCCAGCAATCGGTAGGGGTGTTTGGTAGACGTTCGGGAGTTTTTATTTTGGGTTTACCCTCTTTAGAGTCCCACATATCCTCCGTCCTGCCCAAGGGTCGGAGAGAGCAATAAAGTATTCCACCACGCCAAAAAAAAAGCTAGTTTGCTACCATCTTAGACTCACTAACGGCTAACTAGTAGGTAGTGGAATAAAAAAAAACTAGCCGACAGAAGCGAATTACAAGTTTGTACTTACTTCTTCTTCTTCTGCTTGCGGGTCAGGTTCGCCTGGTCCCTGGTGTCACGTCGACTGGCTACGATCTATTGTGACACTACTGTCTAGATCTCCCAGCAAGAATTGGTCGCTGCCAGGAATAGCAGCACTTTCCTTGCTGGAAGAAGTTTACCATCTTCTGGTTGTGTTATATACAGTTATACAGTTTTTGCAGAGTCCATAGACGTGTAAGTACCAGTTGGTGCTGAGTCGGTCTTTCTCCTCTGCTCCTTGTTTGATTGACCAGAGGTTGAAGGAGGAAGGTGATTGGTTTAACATGTTAATATCCATGCAAGTCCCACGAGTAGCTAGGGAAATAATCTGTCGCAAGGCCTCAGAGCCCCGCATGAGACCCGAAGGGCAAGAAACTACCTCGATTTGCCCCGGTTTCGAGGAGACTCCGTTTAAGACTGAATAACCCATCAGCCATTCATCCATCGGCACGGCCCGTGTGACCTTGGATTGGGGATTTTTGGACAGAGGGGTTTACTACCCCAAAAACTGGTACTTACTTAGTTAGCTCTTGACTGCAATCTCACCGTCTGGTAAGCCTAAGATGGTAGCTGGCTAATCTTGTAAGGGTGTGGCAATTATAATATTAAACCAATACCTCTAATTGATGTCTATGCTACCTCACACCGGAACGCCTCGGAACAAAGACTTTGTAGTAGAAAGGCTCTTTTTTTTGTATTGGCAGTTAGGTAGATGTAGCTATTTGTTTTCTATTGGTAACTATTTTATTGGTACAGAGGTAGCCAAGACTATAGCAGACTAGAGAAAGTTCAGAATTTTTTTTTTAATTTCATCGTCATCATGTCAACCAATGGACTGCTACACATAGGTATTTTGTAGGGAGATCCAAATACCACTGTCTTGTGCCGCGTGGGTCCAACGGCCCCTCCCCGTCGGGGCTCTACCAACGCTGCGTTTACCTGTGTGTGGTCGAACCGGACTCCAGCACTTTTGAACCCAAACGTCCATCGGTTCTTCGAGCCATATGCCCCACCCATACCCACTTTAGCTTCGCGACTCTTTGATTTATGACGGTAACTCTGGTTGTTCTGCGGATCATTCTTATTAAATTGTATGTTGGAAATAAAGGCATCTTGTTTTTCTCCCAATGCTTGGATCCAAGTTCATATATCATCTGAAATATGGAAGAATGAGAAAGCGGAAGACGGAAAAAGGAAAGGTAGGGCGTTTCCGATCTTCGCTATGCACATTAAAACGAGTTAGCAAAACGCTTTCTCGCGTGTCAATAGGATATCAACTGTGTAACATTTCTTTTCATTCATGTGTATGTAATATATTTTTGGGTCACAATACTTTAATCTACAGGAATGTTATAAAGCTGAAGAGTATGTTTGGTTGAATGCACAACCTACGGAACTACTGGTTCGAATTGAAATGGATTTTTTTTTTCGTCTATATCATTAAAAAAAAAAGATAAATGGGCATTTGTCTTTTTTTTTTTAATGTTTATAGACAAGCGCTTGACTGCAATCACAGCTGATGGTAAGCGATGATGCAGCCTGAGGTGAAGTGCCCTTGCCTAGAATATGCCTATTCTATATTTCTATATATTTGGAGTCCATTTATCAAGAAAGAATATTATAATATTCCCATACCAGCTGTTGTCCGCGTTCTTCAACCACATTTATTACAGTTTTTAGCAAATCCAGTGGGAACCGTTTGTTTTCCTGAAATCAAAAAGCCCATGCTTCTTTCCGTCTTTTCAATTAACTGAATGCCTATTTTTTAATTTTAAAAAACTTTAAAATTACTCAGCAACCAATCAACTTCAGACTGGTGTCTTAGTTAGGGCGTTAAGGAAGAACAAAAAAATTTGAATTTAGAAAATACTAACTTTGGTCTTAAAGACTTAGTAAGCATTAGACGTTACGTAAAAATGTACCTAGCGAGAAAATTCAAAATTCCCGTCAGGTATCCGGTGAAAATTTTCCATGGAAAACTAGTCTTTTAATTCTGTTCACATTCAATAAGGAAAAAATATTTCCGTCGCTCAAAGGACTTTGTCCAAAGGCGAGTCCCGAAGCCGTGAAATTGGATTGACGGCACGCACAGAGTATTATACCTACGTTTCGCAACGAGAGTGGTTATTGTGGGATACTGCAGTATACACTATGGCCGATTTGTCGACCTCCCCGGCTAAGTGGTGAGGCTTGTGGTTTTGTAAATGGGAGGTCTCACGTTTGAATCCTTACGGGAATATATAATGAATTAACAGATAGTACCACATTTTTTTAGAATGGAGGGAATTTTTATTTAACTATACTCTATGTACTCTGTAGTTCGCGTGTAATGCGAGGTGATAAGCATTCCTAATTCACCAAAGCAAGATAGCGTTGTCAGAACGAACAGAAATTTGTTCAAATACGATTCGAATGCAGTATGTTTCTTTATTCAAATCATGACAAACCATAAGCTTTAAAGAGTAGTGTGAAAAAGAAAAAAAAAGGAAAATATTAGGAATGCAATTATTGATCAATTTCAAATAATATTTTGGAACTCGAATTATTGTAAACTACGAGTACATTGTACATTTAGATACAATGTAAGATGAATGACTACAAAGTAAACGTAAGATATAATGTTTACTTTGGAACCATGTAGAGGTTTAACGAAATTATTAGAATTCGAAATTCGCATCGTTCTAAATTCAAATCAATCTTTCGATGAGTGAACTAAGTTGACTTTTGCTCACTGGTTTTAAGCGACAAAGGAGTAATTTTTGAGCTAGTGAGGTGAAAAGTATTTTGCTTCATCCACGCTCAAGCCTCAAAGCTCTTTGTCCAGAGGCAAGTCTTGGAACCGTGAAATTGGTCTGACGGCACGCTTTATACTGTTTAATAACAAAGGCGATGTCGCCTTCTACCTCTTACTAATTACTGTTTCCTTGGTAGTTTATCATCATCATGGGGTAAATTAATAACTATTGCTGGGGTTCTCTCATAGTTGAGAGGGATAAAGTGCTTAGAGTATGGTAATATTTAAGCTTTTTGTGATAGAGCTTGTCCGGGGAAGTACTACCGAAATGCTTATTTCTGTCGCTAAGCAGCATTATTGTAAAGCTGTAAGTCTTTTAATTTGGGGATCTCAATATTGACGGGTAATATTCAGTAAGGAAGTGGTAGCCTTACCACAGAGTTAATATATTGACAAAATGATAATAAGACCTTCTGGGTACCAGATGGTACTGAGATTTGATAAAAACCATCCTATAACTTTCTGGGAAGGTTTTGCAGAACTGAGTTTATATTTACCCGGCTGCCCCAGAAAAATGAGTTTGTTTTTCATGTGAATTAATGTATGTCTCCTGTATTCTTGAAGCTAAATAGTCCTTTGAAAGTGTTAAGCAGCATTATTGTAAGGCTGCTAGTCATGGTGTGGTTGCTGGTGTGATTATGGGCACATGAGGCTTGACACTTTCAAAGGACTGTTTAGCTTCAAGAATACAGGAGACATCCATACATTCACATGAAAAACATACTCTTATTTTTGGGGCAGCCGGGTAAAAATAAACGCAGGTCTGCAAAACCTACCCACAAAGTTACAGTATGTTACTTATCAAATCTCAGTACCATCTGATACCCAAAAGGTCTTATTATCATTTGGACGATACTAATATATTAACTCTGTAAGGCTACCACTTCCTTACTGAATATTAACAGCCAATATTGAGATCCCAAATTAAAAGACTCTTACAGCAGTCGGTAACTAAAAATAAAATTATCTTCTAGGATAAATACCTAAGAATATTTACTCTCCAAATTGCAAGAAACGTAAAAGCTTAGGGAAAAGCACGCCTCAAGAATCATACTTCAAAGTAAGTTATGTAAACAGGAAGAAATAACAATCCAATAACTGATGAAGATTCTCTTTACGGTTTCCTTTTTCTGTATTTTCAGATGTTTTAAATTGGATAAGAATTTATAACTTACTCAGTTTTGTTTTGTTCTGATGAATTTAGTATACTTTAAAATACTTTTTTTAAATTCCAACACAGGTTAGCCCTTAGCTGCAAATTCACATTGTTACTGTATCACTGAGGTAAACTTTTTACCATTTTAATGTAGAAGAGAATCAAGACCAATACAACGTGTACTGTACCACAATCATTGCAGAAAGTTCTATTTTTAAGATAAGACTTTTTATTGAAGGCCGTCGAAAATCGCACCTTCTTACCTCCGGAAGCATTTGGTTTTGAATAGTTGTCTCGGCTTTAAGCATCACTGGGCGTTAAGGACGAAAGAAGAATTATTTTCGTATAGTAAAAGAAAAACAAGGCTAGCAAAGACAAAAATAAAATTATATACGCATAAAGGCTTTATCTCTTGAAGCGATCTTCTCTAGAAAAGCGGCTGAAGAATAAAGAAGAAAAAGAAATAAAGGGGAATGACATCCCGAGAGAAAAAAAAGTGAAAATAATCTTGACTTTCTTTTGAGTTGGCCTTCGAAAATTACAGCCCAAATTAAAAAATTGGGAAATTCCTTTTAATATCTTAAAAGGGGTTTTCGTACATTTAATTCTGAATAATAATAAATGAAGAAAATTATTTGGACGCCTTAAATTTAAAGGAATTTTCTTGAATATAAACATTCTCTCTAAAAAAAAAAATTATATTGTGAAATTCCAGCTGATATCTTGGAAACAGTTTTTTTACATTAAATTCTGAATATAAGAAGTGAAGAAAATTTATTTGGATAGCTAATCAAATAACTTTTTTTTATGAGAGCATCACACCGCCTGACTGGCCCGGGCGCCAGTAGATCTTTCCTATCGAAAAACATATGTAACAATTTTTCGCCCGTACAATACACCTGTACATTTGTATTTTTAAACAACACCGCATTGGAGGTAGTTTTCCTGTACGGAGTGTAGTCAGGCGTGAAATCGAGCCGGACGGGTCGACAATTCTGATGTTAGGGCTGTTTCAGATAACATAGTTATACCATGCGACTGTAAATGTTGGCGTCGGGGTCCATTACTCTTTTGTTTGACCTACTTATGGAAGGCATTCTATTGGCTTGAGGTTATAACTGTGTAAAAAAATGCATCTATCTAAGAAACATATAATTGTAAGAATTGTGTGAATTGAGTGTGCGAGTCCCGTCGTGACTATCGTGATGGAAGAGATCGTTACGAAGCGATAAGGCCGCCTTATATATACTGCTTCTGTCTATGTTTTTTTTATTCTTCTTCTGTATTTTGTGTGCAAATAAAGAGGATAAATAAAAAATAAATAAATATTAATTTGGGGTATGGGTTTAATTTAACGGACTGACTGAGGTTAAATAAGACCTAGGAAACTCCTAGGTGCTCCTTACTTAGGCATTGCCTTGTTCATTATAAGTGAAAACGGGCTTTAATGTCTAAATTGAGGAGCGTTTTCACAAAACGATACATCTTATTTAAGTGATATTTCATAAACTAAATTTCGTTTTATTCTTTGGAAATGAGATTTAAATATAAATTTATATTTTAATTTGCAAAATAAATTCAATGATTAATTCTTTGTTATGAAGTCTTTAGCCATAAAAATACAGCAAGAAGAAAAATAGCTGAAAAGTTGGATGTGTCGCTTTGTGAAAATCCTCAATTCGCGACTGCTTTTTTTCCCGTCTGAACACACCTTTATGCAGTTCCGAACGAAAGATGAGTTCATTACATGGAGAATTATCCCCGTATTGTATGTTTTTAAAGGAATCAAGCGGCAAATTGGCTATCAGTTAAAAGAATCGCTGCTCCCATTCGTTGTTGGATTTACTGAACGAGTGTGAGCAAATAATATTGATGGATTAATATTAAACCCACAATCTTCTCTATTTACTTTATTGAATTATTGTTGGCATGTTGAACTACGGATCTCGGGGTCCTTGGTTCGAATCCCGTGCCAAAAAATTACGTTTGATATTGGGTTAGGTATCTTATATTTTGTCTTTCAATAAGTTCAAAGTTTTTTAAAACTTAAGCTTATAGTAAGATCATTTTATTATATTAAGGATTACACAATAATAAATAATGGGTATGAATTGCTATAATTGTACTTAACTTCAAAAAGCTATAGTTGCTTGTCGAGAATCGAACACGGTTCCCCTAAAGTGAGGCCGAATTCCTAACCATTGGGTTATCAAATATTTCTTTATTCTAATAGGCACATAGATGGCACTTTTGATGCGTACTTTACATGTAAAATATGACATAGAAGTGAGTTGATGGCGATAAATAAATTCGTTCAACTTAAAACTAAACCTACGAGGGTTCCAAACGCGCCCTGGTCTAAGAATAAGCCCTCAACAAACTTAGCCGGCTGTTATTTTTTTTTTGTTATCACCATCTCACATTGTCCTTTAAAAACTAATTAAAGAAGCAACCTGGTTAGAGCAATAATTTACACCCAAGCATTTTTATCGTTGACGTAGTCCTTAATACTATAATAGGCCTTTTCTATAAGATTACGTTTATCACCGCTTTATATTAATATTCTACTGTTTATATCATAAACTAGAACGATTACTCAAAATTTAGTTTAGTAAACGGTTAGTTAATTAATTTGAGTATTTTTTTTCTAAGTCGCATTAAAAAGTTACAAACCACTAATTACCGATCCCCCTAACCTTAACTGTCAAACAAAAGTTTGCTACATCACTGTTGTATGGGTCGGTATAGTGTAAGAGGCGGCGGTCGTTTTTAAAAGACAATGTAGACAATAACATTTTTGGTTTGGTATTTAATTTGTGCATTTATATTTTTCTTCCATTTACCACTAACATAACATGTATAGTTATGTAATTTTTACGGATTTCGTTGACGGTGAGATTGTGGCGTAATAGTGATAAGTCCGCTTAACTAATAACTGCAATAAACTGAGAAGTCTCGTAATGATGAGGTTCCTTACTAATATTACAAATATGAAAGTTGTTTGTTTGCCCTTCCTTCACGCTCTTCTTCACGAAGCAACCATTCAACTTTAGAGTAACATAAGCTACTTTTTATTCCAGAAGAACAAATGGCAATAAACACGGACGAAGAACGCGGGCAAAATCTAGTGAATTCATAAAAGAGAAAACTTATTCAATTTTATTGTATTATTATTTATCGGTCTCTCGTTTATTTAATTTTATTATAAATAGGACTTCTTGACCTTCTAGAATAATAGTTACTTAAAAATAATAGTTGATTTGCAAGTGTTCAAAAATATCTACTACTAGTAGTTTTTGCAGACTAGATTTGATACAGTATAGAAATTGCCCCTAACATACTCTGCTAGGTTTGTTGTTGACTTAGATGTGGGCTCAATTGGAACTCTCATGGTTTACGTTAAGATTTCTAATATAATAATCCCCACTAGCTCAACAAATTTAAAATAAAAGGCCTATCTAAATTTATTTAAATATATAAAGTTTTTATTTTGATTTAATTTACCGCCTGGGTAAAAACTTTATAATGAACTGAATTCAGTGAATTTTCCTCCTGTAAGTCAATAAGCACCATCACACATCGCTGCGTCACGGAGGTTTCACCTGAAAATACTTTTGACTGCTGACTCTTAGACTACATGCCCTATGATAGCACCGACACAACCGTGTAATAGTGAGAAAGCGATTTCACTAATGACCAAATGTATACCGCTTAACAGTAATGAGTCTAGCAAAAATAGTTTTCGCTTAACGCTTAAACTTAAACCTTCCGCTTAACTTTAAATTATAGTGTACTAGCTGGATCCCGCTACTTCTCATCATCATTTTAACAACCCAATTACCGGCCCGCGCCACGGGTCCACCCACTGTGAGAAGGGTTTAGGGCGTAGTCCAGCGCAACGCTTACCCAGTGCGGATAAAAGAGAAAAAATATTCAATTTTATTGTATTAGTCTATAATTTAATATTATTCCATTATTTTCTAAATTACGTGCGTTTTAACCAAAATATAACTAGCTTAAACGTTGAAAAAAAACATCGTGACTAAACCTGCATACCTAACAATTCTCTATAATTTTCTCAAAGGTGTGTGATGTCCTCCAATCCACACAGGACCAGTGAGGTGGACTACGGCCTTAACCCCTTCTCATTGTGGGAGGAGACCTGTGCTTTGTAGTTGGCCAGTAATTGGTTGATATGATGATGATGGTGATGATTGTATTACGAGCTGTTGCCCACGTTCTTTGTCAACATTTATTACGGTTTTTTACTGGGATTTTTAAATTTTTCTGGGATAGAAAGTAGCCTGTGTTACTCTCCATCCAGTCAACTTACTCTATGCTAAAACAGAAGACGATTGTTTGCTACCTACAACTAGAACAAACAAACAAACAAACATTTATAATATTCGTATTTGCGGGGTATGTGAGAGACAGTCGTACTTGTAACATTTGTATTATTGTGATTTAGTGACAAAACAGAAGGCCTGAGGTCAGCGGGCGGGTTGTAACGGCTTGCCCGAAAATGACTAATCGCGCAGCGGAGAATAGGCGGACATTAAAATACGGCTTCGAGCCCCACTCGCCAATGCATCATATCTTTATATCCCGAGCTGTCATAAAAATATAGTGGGATAAGGAAAAGATACATTAAGAAACAGGGATTAGGTTGCGGAAGGAAATGGTCAAAATAAAAGGGTGAGTTTGTTTACATAGTGATTATATATATATTATTTTATATTTAACGGTCAATATATAAACTTAAATCACGTGAATCCCTCCGTGAATAATTTAAGGATACTTATTTCTTTAAATTTTTCACGGTAGCCTCACAATATATTTATAATAATATAGTATTTGTAAGACAACATATTAGTCTGTATAAACAAAAAGTGGATATAAATTATAAACAGTATACTTACAAGAAATGGTCATAAATTAGTGACATCTGCATATCGTCTGCGAAAGGTGGAGAAGTCATTTGTGGGACTGAGTATACGCTTTTATAATATGATTCCTATAATAGGTAATTTTGGACCTACCAATGCATAAGTTTAAAGAATGTCTTAAAACACATTTATGACAGCGAGGTTATTATACAATTGATGAATTTCTTAATGACAAGGTTGCTTGGAAGCATCCGGCTCCGCTTTCATCTCTCACAAGATAGAAAAATGAATTTTGAAATGTAAAATGTAAATTGTTAATGTTGGAAAAGAGCAACTGCTGAGTTTCTTGCCGCATTCTTCTCGGTAGAATCTGCCTTCCGAACCGGTGGTAGAGTCACTACACACAGACAGACTTGACGTTTCAAAAGTGCTTATATTAGGCCTACTTGAAATAAATGAATTTTGAATTTTGAATTTGAATTTAACATGTATGCTTATTTGCATTATGTATCTTCAAACAATATATCTATATACTAGCGGACCCTCGCGACTTCGTTCGCGTATGAGTCAATCGAGAAGCTAGAATAGATCTGATGCTAACATCATAATCATCGTGGCTTGCTATACCTACTAGTTTTACGTGGTATAATGAATTGGTAAGTTGTCATTATTTTAGTTGATACATACATACATACATACATACATATCCATCCTTAGAAACTTTCGCATTTATAATATTATTTTTTATTATTTATTCCTTGCTTGATTGTGATTTGTTTGCATTGTGATTTAGTTAATCCATTCAATGTCTACTATTCATTTGTAAAAAAAATTAGGAAATTAAATTAATAGTTTGGTGTTTAGGAAGCATCCCATATCAAGTGTAAAGGGCGCGTTGCGGTGACGGTATCATTTATATTAATTGCATAAGAAAATATATTCGAATAGGTAGCTAATTTGATAAGCTGCTTCCAAAATTTCTAAATGCAGCAAATAATGTTTTGTTACTGAAGTAGTAAACTTCAATTATTTTGAATACCGCTTAGAGTTACATCTGTAAGTACACGAAGCGGTGATAGCCTGGTGGTTAGGGCTTCTGTCTTTTCGCGGGAACCGAGTTTGATTCCCGGCACGCGAATTAATGAATATGAATATACTTTTATTGCACACCACAAAAAGTACATAAAAAAGAAAAGTATAACAAAACAACGTATGTAATTTGGCGGCCTTATCGCTTCTTTTTTTCTCTTTATATCATTACTTAAATAAATATATATAAAACAATATTTTTAACTAAAATCGCGAATGTAACTTTTCGGAGTTATGTCCATTTTCAATTTAAGCAATTAAAATATTTTCTGTTTTAACGGTGAAAGAAAACATAGTGCGGGAAACTGCAAGCCTAAAAACTCCCTGTAACGGTCTCGCAGGCGTGTGAGTTCTACCAACCCGCACTTGGCCAGCGTGGTGGACTATGCTTAAACCCTTCTCTTTGAGGCGACCCGTGCCTTGTACTGGGCCGGTGATGGGTAGATAATGACTGTCGATCTGATAGATTAAAGGAGCTGTCAATGATAAAAACTACGTTGTATTACTGTAACATTAGTTTTAAGAATGTGTTAAAAAACATTTATTGCATCGAGGTCACGAAACAATTTTATTTCTCAACGACAAGGTTTCTTGGAAGCAGCCGGCTCCGCTTTCATCTCTCACATTTCAGAATAATGGATATTAAATTGAATATATTGTTTAATGCTCTATGGTTCGAGGATTTGACGACCACATTAGCGCAGTGGTAGGCACTGTGTGTCTTGGGGGTCTCGGCTTCGTTCCTCAGCGGAGGCAAGTTGAGAATTCATAATATCTATTATTATATTCATTTACTATTCATAATATTCATTTTATCTGGTCTGGTCTGATGGGATAATTTCCACTTTTGTGTCAACGCTCTGAGAGTTGATAAAGCTGTGGGAGAAGATATTTTTTTATCCTTTCCCCGGGATATAATTGTCTCTTGCCCATGCTTCTAGTACTTCCCCCGACGATCTTCGTCTCTTACATTTATATTGGAAATGCTGTTTGGTGTATACTTTATGAGCAAAATATAATAATATTCATAGGTAACGAGCACTCGTCCGCAACTCAACTGGAGAGTGTCCAAAAAGCACGAAACAGTATGCCCCGTGGCGCCATTAAAAGTTGTTAGGTATTGTTCCTCCAAACTCACAACTCAGCGGGAATTGTATAAAAGCTGTTTGTTCACGAGTGGCCACGGATTGGAACGGGAAACAGTTCGGAAATTTATTTATTTATCTTTTTATTTGTGTACTAGCTGCTGCCCGCGACTTCCGTTCTCGTTTTTTTGATGGACTCAGTAGATTGCCAACTGCACCTGTAAATTTCACTCCCACAGCTTTATCAACTGTCAGAGCACTGGCCACAAGTGGAAATAATATCCAAATAATATATGCGTAATAAAAAACCGGGGGTAAACTTCCCCTATTCCATGTTCCCGTGCTTTAGTAGGTGAACACGTTTATCTAATCCTTGTCAGGGGATATAATTTTTGTATCCTGCCCGTGCTAACCCCGCTGATGATAAGTTGAAAATTAAAAACCCGGCTTAGTTTGTTGTGGGCTCTTCTTAGACCAGGGCGCGTTTGGAACCCTCCTAGCTTTAGGTTTAAGTTGGCGAACGAATTTATCACCACCCCTTTACAATTATGTAAACATATGTATGAACGCTTCATAAGTGCCTGTGATAGACCTACATGAATATTTTGAATTTTTTGAATTTGAAACAGAGTACGGCATGCAAGGAGCACGTTCTGCAACATTAAGGATTAAGGATTATGTATGATAAAAAAGCTTAGGTGTGAATTGATCTTACTTCATAGCTCAACATTAACTAGACTGTGAGATGGTGATAAAAAAAAAATGATAACATAAATATAATAAGGTCCATCAATTTGATGTGATAAGCCTCACGTGCCTGTAATTACAGCGGCAACACCTTCAGGCCGGAATGCATTGAAGCAATGCTGCTTGGCGGGAAAAATAAGCATGGCGAGTGAATCGCGCGAATTATCAAACTGCAAACGTTAGAAAAGGTTAAATTTAACTTAAAAAAAGTTATTTTCTTATGACTCATGGGAAATAGGGATTAATTTTCATATAGCTATTCACTGTTAAGTTTTATCACAAAGCGTTCAGTAAGTAGTTTTTGCATGAAAGAGCAACAAACATCCAGACACCCATCCATACAAACTTTTGAATTTATAATATTAGAAGGATAGGATGATTTAATTCCATAAACCACGTCTCGTAGATTGTGCCATAAAAACATTATTTCACTCACGCTCATCTGAAACGCGCTTCAACCCTTCATTCCGTAAATACCTACTATAGATTGGAGATAAAGTTTTATTGAGCCAACAGTTTAGCGTCGGCCAATTGATATCAAATCCCAAAGATACTAAGCAGTGCAATTCATATGAAATATTAAATGTATTGCATACGCTTATTTACGCCGTCGGTTAGGCCGCTTTAACACCCACAGGAGAATGTAGTAAGTTTTTACAGATGTGATCGATGCGGACGGATCACCATTCATTTTAGTATTTTAATTATGGCGCCTAAAATATATAACAAATTGCCAGCGTCGCCAGAAACATAAATCTTCATCTTCAGATCAGACTCTAAAGCTCTCAGTTTAAAGCTATTCATAATTTTCTCACCGTCAGTAAGGGTTTCATTAACGTTCCTCTATTTTCTCTCCGGGTAATCTCTCTCTCCTCTACAAAACCAAATTCTAGCTTAGACATGTCTCATCATTTCTTTTTCTTGAGAAGTTAATTATTTTAGAAAATATGACGCTCCTATGTATTAACGAAAATGAGTGTAAACATACAAAGGAGGCCTTTCCAAACCTAAACACACGACTAACAACCAAACTACTAAAACTAAGTCGAAACAAACTAAGGACGGTAGTAAGCATGATAACGGGGCATTGCCAACTAAACTAACACCATTTTATTTTAGGTATAACCGACAGTCCTCTGTGCAGAGCATGCATGAAGGCAGATGAAACACCGACTCACGTATTGCTTCGATGTAGAGGAGTAGCAGAGCAACGCGTAGCCTACCTTGGCTCCCCAGCATCACTCCCTGAAGCACTTGGCGACCTGGGCGGCCGGCTATGCTTCTGGAGTGAGCTCGGCCCCTCGGTGACCCAGAGGGGAGCTGTATCAGCGGCATTACGTTCAACGGAAGGTTCCGGCCGACCAAGTACGGAGACAAGCCCAGAGAAAGAAGAAGAATGACGCTACAAAATCATCAAAACTCACCTTTTGACTGTATTTTTCAGAGAACTTAGACGGTGCAGGAAATTTGGTAGTACAACCTAATACGTACGACGTAATATTACGTAATTTTCATGCAAAAATAATTGAATAAGCTCAGTTATGTCCAATTTTTATATATAAAATGGATCTGAGCCACACTGACTAAACTAAAATTTAACGCAACATCGTGTTATGTAAGTTACTGGATATCGTTTTATTCGAGTGTCGTATATCAACGTGTAGGCCGTAAAATTCGGTGTTCATTTTACAAGTTAGTGTTACAAGTCTCTGGGGATTGACTCGTCATCAAAAATTTACGCTTCGGTGTAAAGTAATCAGAAGGGCAAACTTTAGAATTGTTGACGTTACTTTTCGAAGAATTTCGGGTGAAAATGTATTTTAACTGCTTTCTTAAGGAATAAGGTAAACTTAGCAATTAATATTGTCAAATTAAATGATTCGGTCACAAGCAAAATTCCTTATGCAGCTGAAGTGGATTCAGTATATTTAGGAAGTTACCGGTTATTTTCTAGGAGCATGCGGGCGACACAAAAGACAATTTAGTGTGGCACTTTATGTAACGAATTACGAGTATGAGGTGTTAACTCCGGCACAGGTTGCAAAGAAGAGCATATTATAAAATATATAAATAAATCATATATAGCAATATATATGATTTTTTAGTGTTGAAAAAAATGGGCAACTTTATTTTATTATTTAATAAAAATAATTAATTCAGCAACAACTTCGAGTTTGGATTTATACAGAAAAAACAATGTATATAAACTTAATAATTTAATCCAATTTAATAAACAACTGGATGTTTGTCCGCGATTTTTTTTAATAAAAATCCCGCGGGAACCGTTGTATTTCGTAGGATAAAAGGTTTCGTATGTCGTCTCCAGAATGTTAGTTATCTCTATGCAAAATTGGTATTTTTTTGCAGCCTTCTCTATTTTTTCATCTCCGGGGATGTCATTAGAGTTTCTTGTTGGGATAAAAAGTATCCTATGCCCATCTCCAGGATGTAAGCTATAATATATCAAATATCATCAAGATTGGTCAAGTAGCTAAGCCAAATAAATAAATAAATATACTACGACAATACCACATCACCACCTAGCCACAAAGTAAGCGTAGCTTGTGTTATGGGTGCTAATATAAGTAATGAATATTTTTATGATTACCAAGCGTACTCAGCCCGCTTCGCCGGGCTAGATTTTGCTTTATTTTATTTAAACAATAAACATACATCATTAAATTTTAAATTTAAGTTTCATAATATATTAAATGATTTATTTCTCTCCGTATTCATTCTCTTCTATTCTTTTCTCGAGCGGGTGAAGATCATTATCTACACCCATGTACACCCAACAATAGAATATCATCATAGTAAATAAAAGCTGTATTTGCAAGTTTGACAGTTCAAAAATAGGAGTGCTCCGATCGTCACCAAACTTTACAGGATTACTCGCCAGATCAATCCGGAGATTCCCTGATAGTTTCATTGAAATCGGAGCCGATACGGAACATACCCACACACTTTCTCTTTTACATATATAGATTAATTAATGTACATAAAGACTATATACACTAAAACACATTAATGTTCATCAAACAAACATTTTCTAGTCGTGGGAAGCAAACCCACAGCATAGGACTCGGAAGGTAGGGTCGATGCCCACTGCGCCAATCGGCTGTCAAATAAGTAACAAACACAGAAATAAATAAACAAACAGAAAAACGTTCACATTTATATTATTAATATAGACAAAGATAAGTGGCCTCAAGAGAACGTTTGTAGACTTCCGCTAGCACGTTTAACTTACGCGCCTCTCCTTTTTAGAATGTAAATACTCGTTCGAACATAATACAAACAATGTATTTTATAATACTTACCACAAAAAAAAAAGTCTGCCGCTACGCGATTTAGCGTTACAGTACGATTGAGGGTAGATATGTAATAATATATCTGCCATACGATTGAGGGTATGTTTTGAAACAGCGACCATCTTAGACTGCATTATTACTTACCAAATGATACGTAAATTATCTTTTTGAATGATGTCTTAATAAATGCCTGGATAAACTCACAGAGACTAAAACACTTCCGTTACGTACACATTACCAGCCTACTATAGGGCACGGGTCTCCTCCCACAATGAGAAGGGGTTAAGGCCGTAGTCGACCACGCTGGCCCAGTGTTCGATGCCCACTTGTATGCATCGCAACCGGTCCACGGGTCGCGAGCTCCGCGGGGGGCGACCCGCGAGCTCGACTTACGTGGCCCACACGATCATTCTCGCATTGGCGGTCTCAGTGCATTTACTAAACTTTGTAACAAAATAAATCCTAGTTAACCAGCAATCAGTTTAATTTCAATAGATAAACTTGAATACAGTCCAAACTATATATACACACAACACCCAGTGCGGATTGGTGGACTTCACACACTTTTGAGAACATTATAGAAAACTCTCAGGTATGTAGGTTTCCTCGCGATGTTTTCCGTCACCGACGAAGCAAGTGATATTGTAATTGCTTAAAATGCACATAACTTAGAAAAGTGAGAGGTGCGTGCTCAGATTCGTACTCGGGCCCCCGAAAGTGAAGTTCAAGTCCTACCCACTGGGCTATCACAGCTGAGGGGCGGGAAAGGAGCAGATATACTCACCCAATAATTATAAATTACTACGCCACTTGATTGCAGCGCGCCCGCCGTCCATCTTTTCATCGAAGCTCCTTTATATTCCGGCCCCAGCCCGACGCATCTCCGTAATAACTACATGAGGGACAAACACAAATGTAATTTCCCGCGGGAAATCCGGGATGCCTTCAGGACACTCGTGTAATTACTATGCGGTACGAGCATTGCGCGTGTGATACGAGACGTTTACACCAATCATCTTGACCTACATTTATTACATTTCATACCAGCGAATTTATTTAATTATCTGATTATATTCGTGAGATACGTAGAAACACAGTTACCGATGTAGCTTAGAGAGTTGAGAAACTGGAGTGGTAATGTGTAGGGCTTATGTACGATGCTCGAGAGGCGACCTCACATCGCTCGACGTAACGTTGGTAGACTTACGATGATGACGTCAACTTAAAACGAATTGCAGGAAGCTGTTCGCTGGTCACAAATCAATAAATATATATACTACGACAATACACACATCGCCATCTAGCCCCAAAGTAATCGTAGCTTTGTTATGGACACTAAGAAGACTGATGAATATTCTCATGAATATAATATACTTAAATACTTATAATATACAGATAAATAATAACACCCAGAAACTGAAAAACATGCATGTTCAGCGCAAAAACATTTTTCAGTTGTGGGAATCGAACCCACAGCCTTGGAATCATAAAGCAGTGTCGCAGTACGTAATCACCAAGTAAGATTGCAGGTAAAGTCTAACTTTTAGTGGAATAAAAAAAAAATATTTTGAGTATTTTACTTCGACCTACGCATAAATAACGTCCGAGGGACATCTTACTAAATTCCAAATTTCTGAAGTCCTCTTATGTCTACTCCACTTACAAATTTTAGAGAACTTATCTCGTTCCCTACATTTTAATACCCAGAATTAATTATTATTAACAATAAATGAGTGTTAGGTATATTTTCATTGAGAGGCATTGAGAAATTCAATTCAGATAAATGAATTACTCAGACTTATCGATCTCAAAGGATCTTGAAAATTAATTCTATCACTTAATTTGCTCCTTTGTTTTATCAGTAAATTTACAATGTCTGGAGCAGGGTGAATCTAAAAATACATAATGCTATCTCTGAAATAACCAATTTAGTTACAAAAACCCTTATCCATACTAATATTATAAATGTCAATGTAAGTTTGTTTGATACGCTTTCACGCAAAAACTACTTATCCGATCCTCATGATACTTTGTACACATATGCTTGGTAGTGTTAGAAGTAATATAGGATACTTTTTATCCCGACATTAAGCTCGGTTCCTTTGGGAGAGGGGATGAAAGTGTTTGACGATTTTACAACACAACTCCGTCAAATTATAACCGACTTAAATAATTATTTTTGAACTATAGAGGTTATAATATGTGTTTAATTTTGCCAAAACTTTGTGCAGATCTGATGAATGTAGTTGGAGATAGAGGACAGAACTCCTCAGCGGACTGCAGCAAACCCCTCATTTGAGGCTTGGTGATACTAAATACTTGAATGCCAATTGAATGCCACATCAAAAAACAATATCAAACGCAGACGAAGTCGCGGGCAACAGCTAATATTAAATAATTCCTTGTTCTGTGATAGGTTGGTAGAGTTCGCTCGTTAGCGATAAGGCCGCCTAATATATCTGTCTAATATTTGTAATTTTATTCTTTTTAAACTTTTTATTATGTTTTGGTGTACAATAAAGTGTATTACATAAATAAATAAAAATACGTTTAAGTATCTAGTATTTTCTGCATAGTGAAGCCTATACATGTACCACTCTATTCTCTCTCATAAAGAAAAGGGATTAAAGACCCACCACGTTAATTAGATGTTTGTTGGTGAACATCTATTATCGTATGGTCTCGATGGTTTTTGTGGTCGTTTTACGGGGTACTTTGGTCCTAATATTAATTTTCAATTATGGGATTGAGTATACGCTTTTATAACATGATTCCTAAAGTAATTTTGAACCTATCAACGCATAAGTTTAAAGAATGTTGAGGTTACTATACAATTGATGAATTTCTTAATGACAAGTTTGCTTGGAAGCATCCGGCTCTGCTTTCATCTCTCACAAGATAAAAATTGAATTTTAAAATGTAAAATGTAAATTGCTGATATTGGAAAAGAGAAACTGCTTAGTTTCTTGCCGGCTTCTTCTCGGTAGAATCTGCCTTCCGAACCGGTGGTACAGTCACTACACACAGACAGACTTGAAGTTTCAAAAGTGCTTATATTAGGCCTACTTGAAATAAATGAATTTTGAATTTTTCGAATTAGCAAATTCTGAAACGGCGATAGCCCAGTGAGTGGGACTTCACTTTCAGGGGGTGGGGTTCGAATAACGAACCTCTAACTTTAATAATAACTAAGTTATGTGCGTTTTAAACAATTAAAATATCACTTGCTTCAACAGTGAAGGAAAACATCGTGAGGAAACCTACATACTGAGAGTTCTCCATAATAAATAAATAAATAAACACACACATTGCCATCTAGGCCCAAAGTAAGCGTAGCTTGTGTTATGGGTACTAAGTTAGCTGAAGATTTTTTTTTAATTAATATAATACACATAAGTACTTATAATATACAGATAAACACCCAGACACTGAAAAACATTCATGTTCATCACACAAACATTTTCCAGTTGTGGGAATCGAACCCACGACCTTGGACTCAGAAAGCAGTGTCGCTGCCCACTGCGCCACTCGGCCGTCAAATGTAATGTTCTCAAAGTTGTGTGAAGTCCACCAATCTGCACTGGGCCAGCGTGGTGGGCTACGGCCTTAACCCCTTCCCATTGTGAGAGGAGACCCGTGCCCTGTAGTGGGCCAGTAATCGGTTGATATGATGAGTTTCTCCCATACCTATATGTATAAAGAGCTGATGGACTTATAGTGTACGCTTGAGTAATGATGGGTCACAAAGCTTATATTGTTCGCCTATTTGGGACTGCGCGATTAATCACTTTCGGGCGAGCCATAAGAACCCTCCCCCTGGCGAACCGACCTTTGGCGTTTTGATTTACTGCCTTCTAAATCAAAGGGCCTGAGGTTTTTATGTAATTGAGATGTAAGGAGAAATTTTGGCGATATTTTATTATTTTTCTATAGGAGCTTACCGACTTACCTAGTTGGAAGTCAGAGGTGGTTCCGGGTTCGTAAAGGGGCTATTTGGGACTTTGTATTTTCTAAATATCCTCTGGTTTGGTCTGGCAGGCTTTAGCCGTGGAAAGTATCCATCCTACCAAAGAAAAAAGCAATTTAGCATTCCAGTACGAGATCATGTATTCACCGATTAAGGGCTTTTCTTTTATTGCACTTAGAGTTAACACTTGACTGCAACCTCACCTGGTGGTAAGTGATGATTCAGTTTAAGATGGTAGCGGGCTAACCTGCTAGGGAGTATGGTAGTCATACCCCTAATAGGTTTCTACGCGACATCGCACCGGAACACTTAATCGATTAGCGGCACGTTTTTGTCGGTAGGGTGGTAACTAGCCACGGCCAAAGCCTCCCACCAGACCAGACCAGAGAAAATACAGAAATTATAAATTCCCAAATTGCTCCTGCCGGGAATCGAACCCGGTACCTCCTACTTACATTCACAGCGCTCACCACTACGCCAGGGGGTTGTGAAAATCGACGTCAGTTTGTATTTGGGAAATGGTAGCACGACTGCAGCACTTCCCCCCTCTTCTTTAGAAGCGACCGTAATAAACAAATATTACAATATAACAAATAAATAGAATGCGAAAATCTATATTACATTACGATATATAAATATCTTAAATTATTATTAATAACATTATAAGTGACATAATCTTAATTCATAACTAAATATTGTGAATCGAAACTATTGTTTTATGTTTTAAGTTGGCATATTTTTATTTTGTCTACCGATTTTTTGTATTAATAATTCGATTTGGCGATAATTTAGATTTTATTCATAATGGAACAAAAATAATTTCGATAAATTTATTGCAATGCTCGGTGGAGTGTCATGTAATCTTAATATATATAAATCTCTTGTCACGATGTTTGTCCGCGATGGACTCCTAAACTTCTTAACCGATTTTAAATTAAATTGGCACACCGTGAGCAGTCTGTTCCAACTTAAGAGATAGGATAGTTTAGATTTTTAATTATAGTCGCAATTTTATTTTATTGCAAACTATTTTTCTATAATTAATTGACAGTCACATGTTATATATATATAATACTACTATACTAATTTAAGGCTTAGCGATACTGAATGCTTTAAAAACAAAATCAAACGCAGACGAAGTCGCGGGCAACAGCTAGTATCTTATATATATGTACCTGTATAACGTATGAATTCAGACTGCAGCGCCAAACCGGTCGCTCGTACCTACTGACCGACGCGATGGCTCACAGTACAGAATTATGTACACTGGATTAATTAGTGTGATATCTTCTGTTTACTTTTTTGCTATTTTGAAGGTAAGATGATTTTGTGTATTCTTTAAACTTATTAGACATTGGAGGAATGTACAGCGTGCGAACAAACTCGTGTGAGTTTCAGGATGCGAAGAATATTAATTTTAGTAGTTAGTGTAGTAAAAAAATAAATGTATGCACATGACAGCAAATTAATAATAAACATTAAACCAAAGTGTATGTTGGTTGCGTGAGTAAAATCAGCTAAGCCATAATGTTCCCCTGGATCCTATTATCAGGCACACAACGTCTTCCCGAAGTGGGCCCGTAACTCGTCGAAGTGCGGCGTTGAATGTTTGCGAATTTACAAACTGGATAACGAAATCGCTTTATTTTCACTCTCGGAAATTATACGCTGGCGAATTTGTTAATTAAACAGACCCCGCTAGACTGCGGTTCCGAAAGTTTTACGATTATATTTTAGTCTGTTTGCATAGAAAAATTCTAGGTTAGTTTTCATTTTCTGTTTTACTTATAGACTAAAAGTAAATAGCTCACCTGATGATTTGTAGAGAATCATCGCCTATAAAAAGAGCAACAATTTGCAAGGCAAACAACGCTCGTCTCACAGAATGCCATACTGTCTCGATCAACCTGACTCGAAGGTGTAAATGTTACTACCATATATTTTTATTTATTATTTTAGCAGACGCTCATTAAAATGAAAACTCCGTTGGGGTGCAACTTTAACAATAAAATTATTTAAAATTATAGTCGTGGGCAGGCGGAAAACAGCAAGTGTCAAAGGAAGCACGTAATCCAAGGGGTATTAACACAGTATATTAGTACTTGCTTATCACTGTTAACGGTCCGTTCAGGGCAAGGGGGGTCTGCCTGCCACAACGTACACTTTTTAACAGTTACAATTTTCGTCCATCTAATAAGTAGTGCTACTCGTTTCCTGTACAAAAAAACTGTTAGAGGTAGCAACCAATAAATGGTGATAGGTCCGTTAAAACGTACACAGTCACATTGGGTTAAATGACGTATAAGATAAATTTACTCCACACTATATAGTTTGAGTTGAACACAACGATAGCGCGAGATAAAGAACGAGTGGCGCCATCTAGTTTAAACTAAAGAACTAAGGACTGTAGGAACTAAGTCCGTTACAAAATTAATAATTATTGAATTAAATCTTTGAAGTCATTCATCATCATCAAACCATCACCGGCCCTCTGCAGGGCACGGGTCAGCAGCCCGATTGCTGGACTCCACACGCCTTTGAGAATATTATGGGGAACTCTCATGTATGCAAGTTTCCTTACGATATTTTCCTTCACCGTTGAAGCAAGTGATATTTTTCTTGCTTAAAACGCACATAACTTAGAAACGAGGTGCGTGCCGGGATTTGCTCACCCGAAAGTGAGGTCGAAGTCCTACCCACTGGGCTATCACCCCTTGAAGTCATTTGTTATATAAAGACAATAAAAATAAAAGAAAAAAGAACTAAGTAAGAGGAAAAATTGGTGCAGATAATCAAATAATACTTACCAGGTGAGATTAGTACAATCGATACCGACTACCACATCACTACTTTCTCGACGACTGAGTGAATGCTTTGTATGTAACTGTTGCATAGTTCCGAGTTCTGCCCTCGTTTAAATTATAAATATAGGATTAATATCATGAGCAATTAAATGCATTTAATTTTATTAATAAACGTACGTCTGTACTAAGTTCTACGTAAAACAAGTTATTATCATCTGTTACGCGGCTCAATTAGTTGTTAAAAATGTTTAGTTTATATGCTGTAAAATGCTGTTTTAAAAAGGTATAACTTAAGCTAGTCACTAGGATATGAACTGTAATACAATTATTTAATTAATAAAGATATTGACGTGACAACGTCTTATAATTCGGGCTGCACGCACGAAAAAACATGACGCATGCAGCGTTACCTCGCTCTGAGGCGTTCCATTCAAGGCTTGAAGTGCAAGCGAGAGCGCGGAACGAGCGACAAAGAGGCACAGTCGGCCTCAGCGTTCGACATCTGTCTCGCTCCTACTTGAGTGAGCGATGCGTCCGCGTGGACAGCTTCTATACAATAATACATTTAAATGTTTTCGGCAAGGATGAAGTGCAGTGAAAAGTGAATGTGGTGTCAATTGTTTATAGCAACGATAATATCTATCAAACAAATAAAATTAAAATTTTCTTTTGAAAAATTCAACCATTCCATCAGTATTTTCTTACGACGTTGTCACGTTCAATTATCGTCAGTAAGCCGACTTTACAGACAACCAATTTTTTTAAGACAAAAACAAAACCAGGTGAGATTGCGATATTGGTCTGCGGTGGGTTCTGTCTTCAAGAAGTTCGTTACACTGGCAACCATGCCCCTTAGACCGGATGCTGCTTAGCACATTTACTTCACTGTTTAAGCACCTATACCGCAGTTAAGACTGTTTCTACAAGTATGGTTGTTTGGGTCAAGATATGGGTCTCAGTCCGGGCTATAGGTAATATGCTAAAAGAGCAACTGCTGAGTTTTTTGGAGTTTACTCCTTATGAATCGATTTCCATATATAAGGCGCCCGGTATGAGAAAAATGTGAGGAGTAAAAGCTACTAATGAATGACCTCATTATATTTTCGCTTTGCGACGTTGCATGCCCGGAAACCGCGACGCGCAAACATGCAACGTCGCTTTCGTTTAATTAACTTATTTTTCCTATTTAAGTTACCAAGGAAACCGAATAATATCTAGATAAAGAAGCAAACACATAAATGTATAGGAGAGAGTGAGATAGAAAACATAATACATATTTTTACCTATTCTAGTTACCATGGAAACTAAATAATAAACATTACATTTATCCTAATAGTTCAGATACTCTACATCCACCTAAATCTCTCGTAGGCTACTTTTAAGAAGTTAAACTTCCGCCGTGTGTGAATAAATTACACAGGATTTTTAATTTACCCTTTCATATGGTATTAATCTTTATTCAGTTATATAAACTCTTTTTGTGTATGTTTCGACAATCGTACTTAAGGAGTAAACTCCAGTCGTGCGTCGGAGCTGACACACACTTTTTTTACCGTTTTTACGATTCAAAAGCGCTATGAAACGATAAGGCCGCCAAATTGTATACTTTGTTTTGTTATACTTTTCTTTTTTTTATGTACTTTTTTAGTGTGCAATGAAAGTATATTCATTGGTTCATTCAAAAGCATTTATAAGGCCTACTTGAAATAAATAAATTTCAAGTAGGAAATTAGCATTTATTTTCGTATTTGTTTGTATTCCTGAGATAGAAAGTAGCTTGCGTTGTTCGCCGTCCTTTCAATTAACTCTATGGATTTATATCTCATTAGATTGGTTATTAATTAATTAATTTATTGTCATTATTAATTTTATTATTGTGTTTTTCAATCTAATTTGACATATATCTCTATCAATAAACTAAATTTGCACAATATTAATATTTAGCAGAATGTTATAAAAATATTATGCCAAATATCAAGATTGGTTAGTACGTGAAGAAAGGCAAAAGATACGTCCTCTATAATATTAGTCAGAGTTATACACAAATAACATTAATAAAAATTATTAATTTCAACTTTTGGAACTACAATCTCAAATTATCGTGCGGTTAAAGAAGTTCATTCGGAATATAACTTCGAAGCGCAAATTGTCTCGACACTACACGTCACCAAAGTTGGCCCAGATATTAATTCTATTTAATTATTAATTAATTTAATTTCCGACGTTTACCTCCCACTTCGTAAATTATGGATATCATATGACTTGAAGACATTGCTAATTTTCTTGTACACACATGATAAACTAAAGTAAATTGATACTTCATTCTATACTAAAATTTTATTTAGGTTAGGTTAGTAGAAAATTTTGGCGGTTTTAAAGCGGCCACCGGCTCATGCCAAAGACTGGCGTCGGCTACTTCATAGACTACATAATTATCTTATAACCGCAGTAGTTTTATTCTTTTTAAGCCGCATAGTTTGAAATGAGGTTACTGGATCAAGTGGGGGTAACATATGAAAGACATTTGTTTGACACATTCCATTAAAGGGGTTTTTTTTTTAAAACCACGGCCTTGTTACGTTCAGCTTAATACCATTCTCGACTTTGAAATCTTTATAAAAGAAAACTGCTCTAAATTTAAAATGTGTGTGTGTGTGTGTGTTTGTGTGTGTGAGATATATGTGATAACAGAGAATGGCCAGCAGCGTCCTCCGTGCTACTACTACTATCTACTGCGATCACCTACCTGTCTGTTCAGCGTAGTGATTACGGGAAAACCCTACTGTTGCAGACTATTAATGCGCACACCTGCAGTGTATATTGGTGCGTCGCTATTAGGAGGATTCCGATTACTGGATTGGTTGTTTCATTTCTTCATTATCACTACAGTGGTTAACGTGTACAGTGTGACAAACAAAAACAAACTAAATAAACAAAGAGCAACTTTTATGATTTTAGCAAGGATTTTTTTAGATTTGTAACCAAGAAAAGCAAAAGCTTTTTTTTTTTTATATACTATAATTCAGCCTTTGAATGCAATCTCATCTGCTGTGAAGATGCAGTCTAAGGCGGTAACGAGCTGACCTGTAAGAGGTATGGCAGACATATTAAACATACCCCTAATTGGTTTCCACGCAACATTGTACAAGATCACTAAATCGCTTGGCGGCACGTCTTTGTTGTTACGCTAAATCAGAGTGCACTCAGAAATGATAGATTCCCAAATTGGCACTACCGGGAAACGAACCCGAGACCGCCTATTGAACACCGCAACCCTTGCCACTGCGTCAGAGAGGTAACATACTGTAACATTGTGATCAGATGCCCAAATTAAGCGTACATTTGATACGGACACGTGGTTTCATTAGAGGCTTCCACATGCCCTACAATAGGAGGTCGACATCAAAGCATGTAACGGGAAACTCGCTTTATTACGTAAAGGTATGTGTTTGGAAAGATATTTATAGAGTAATTTTTTTCCAGTCACTCCGTCGTCAATGCTTTATCACGGGACCTGTAATTATTAAAACAAGGAATTTACTCCAGAAACTATTAAAATAGATGCTCAAAGTATAATAATAAATTTTCCATTATCCTACCCTTGATTTGATTGTTTTGCACGGTGTGAAAAGTAGTGTCTAAGGGGAAAGTACGGCATTTCAGTATATTTTTTAGTATGATATATTATGAAAATTAAGCTTACTTTGTTATACTCCACGAAAAGCAGGAGACTCTGTATGGTGTAATTTAGAATTTCTTCAATCTTTATACTATACACCAAACAGATCTGTAGCATTGTACCTTCTACGCACGTTTCGCTCCGAAACCGGAGCATCCTCGGGAGATGTTATAAATAATAAATAAATAAATACGACAATACACACATCGCCATCTAGCCCCAAAGTAAGCGTAGCTTGTGTTATGGGTACTAAGATGACTGATGAATATTTTTATGAATTATTATTATTATAACCTCTTTATTTCCATAATACATTTTTATCAATTATTAATACATTATAATATGTGCATGCATAAAAAATGATATCTATATATATAAAAATATAAAATTCTTAGTAATAAATAATAAAATCAAGTTTCACTATGGACCCCTATACGGGTGAAGGCCTCCTCCATTTTTCCCCACGACTGTCTGTCCTTTGCTATAGTTAACCAATATTCACCGGCTTTTCTTATTATTTCGTCAACCCATCTTTCTTTCGGTTTACCTCTTTTCCTTTTGTTTGTTGGACCTTGCCAGGTAGTTACTCTATTTGTCCATTTTTCCCTTGTCCATCCGTGCAATATGACCAGCCCATTTCCATTTTAGTTTTTGAGAATGTTCTAAAGCATCTATTATTTTTGTTGTTTTTCTTATTTCTGTATTTCTTATTCTGTGTATTCGTTTTATATTCAGCAAACTCCTTTCCATCGCTCTCTGACATACTTGTATTCTATTTTTAGTTTTATTATTATAAATCCATGTTTGGCAGCCATACGTAAGACAGGGTAATAAACAAGAGTCCATTATTTTTTTCCTTTAGCTTTAAAATTTTTTATAAATAAAATACATAAATACTTAGAATACACATATAAAAAGCCAGACACTGAAAAAATTCATGCTCATCATACTAACATTTTCCAGTAGTGGGTAATCCAGTAATCGAACCCACTGCCTTGGACTCAGAAAGTAGGGTCGCTGCAAAGTGCACCAATCGGCTTTACAATGAATAATTGTCACTTAACAATTTCATAATATATTTTGGAATTCCGCAAATTATCGCTTGCTTCTATCCAATATTTTGCAATTAACTATCTAATTCATAAAAAATAACATTATGCCTTCACCACTTTCTTATCAATATATTATGTATATAGATAAAGAGTTATGCACCTACGTAAAATGTAAAATATTTAAACGTTCCTTGCGATTTTATTAACGTCAGCATTAAAATGTATCATAAAAATTCCAATACCTGCAGTGCATATAAAAAAGAAACTAAGATGTACAACGAAAAACAGTGTCTAACATAAACATCAGCGAGAAGAAAGTCTTATAAGTATTATAAAATATAAGTATATAAGAATAATGGCTTTATTTTTAATAGTGCTTAGATTCATTTCGATATTTTTCGTTTTCAAAATTTGTTACGCAGGTAAGCCTTGAATAAAATTAAATACAAGTCCCTTTAGAGTTTCCCTAACCTGTAAGTAATTCTTGTTTTTTTTTATATAAAAAAAAATTGAATTACTTACATCGATTTTGGAACTCCTTACAAAAAACCTAAATCTAGCAATTGTCGTCAATCGGTCGAATTCAAATTCAAATTCAAATTCAAATTCATTTATTTCAAGTAGGCCTACTTTATAAGCACTTTTGAAACGTCAAGTATGCATGTTTGTGTGACTCTACCACCGGTTCGGAAAGCAGATTCTACCGAGAAGAGCCGGCAAGAAACTCAGTAGTTGCTCTTTTCCAACATCAACATTTACAATCATTTTGCTATCTTGCGGGAGATGAGAGCGAGGCTGGCTGCTTCCATTCTACCTTGTCATCGAGGAATTCATCAAATGTATAGTAACCTCGCTGTACTAGATGCGTTTTTACACATTTTTTAAATGTATGCATTGGTAGGTCAAGAATTTCCTTAGGAATCATGTTGTAAAAGCGTATACTCAACCCCACAAAGGAGTTCTGCACCTCTCGCAGACGATATGCAGATATCACTAATTTATGACCGTTTCGGTCGAAGTGATGTATATATTATTACTTCTTTTGGCGCGTTAGGAAAAACGATGGGAGTAATTTATTACGATGCGCGCGCACTCTCACACAAATAACCGACACCCTGTATCCTTGAAGTTAGCTATAGTCAGCATTTTAGTTTTACAAAAAAGGTATACAGTGTGCATTTTCAATTGTCAAAGTCTGCAGGCTCATTCCGATGATTTAATTGATTCTATTGCACAAAAATCTAAAATTTTAATTTTGAGTGAAACATGGTTGTCCGATAAAGAGATAACTAGATAATACGTGATAATAAAACTTTCAAGTTATTAATACCTTTTTTCTATAGGTAGTGTCGTTTTTTCTACAACCGTAGAATTAGGCGAAATATAACATTTCTGAAAAGATTTTCATCTTGTTTCGCCAAAGAAGTATAACTTCTAACGCGTGTACATAAGTACACACACGTTTTTTTTACAATTATTACTAGTGGATCCGGCAGACGTCGTCCTGCCCGGTTAAGCATCAACAATTGTATTTTAAAACTAATCAGGAACGCATTGAAACTTACAAATAATATTTCATAAAAATCGGTTCATATGCGATACTTTAATTTTCTTGATCTATCGATCGTGAACTACAATAGTGAACATTATTTAAAATTTCCTCAGCAAAGCGTCGCACGCATTCGCTGTAGGGTTTTTTTAAATATCGAATAAGTAATTGTTTTTATGATACTATACTTGTATTGGGTAATAGGTATTTAAAATATAGCCGCAGTTTTTCATCAAATAGTCATCATGTAGGTATTGTAGCCAAAGCGTGTACTCCACGCTGCCAAAATATAACTCTTCATGCTCGGAAAGTTGGGATATGAAGTAAGATTAATGCAAGGAAGGAAGTAATTTCATATGAGGGCGTTATAGAAAATACTTATAATATCCTTCTCCCCAGTACCGGAAGGCGTACAGCCTTTAATAATCTCCGGTGTTCCGGTGAGGATTGAGGATGCTCCATTCTACGCCGGATTGATCGATTGCGGCGCTGTCATACTCTCCAAGACCTGGGTGCTGACTGCCGCTCATTGTGTTGAACAACCTAAGTAAGACTGAAAAGGCAACTACTACTATTTTTCTACTGTTTAACTACTGTACTAATACAACAATTAACTACTGGACCTTTGAAAAAGTAGATCGTAACTGCAATGTTTCCTACTAGATGGCGCTACAGTCGCTATAAGACTGATTTAAAAAGCTTGATTGGTTATAGCGCTCAGGCCGCGATTGCCAAAGAGTCGCAGCCGACAATTTTTATATGCATTTTAAGTTTATAACATCGATGATTCCTCCAAGTGTAGGTTTAAAAAGTATAAAAACACTAATAAAAAGTATAAAACCTAAGTCTTGATTCTCACCATGTTTATGGTTGCACGTTGCTGGTTCTGTATCATTGGGGAGAAGGTTTTAGATCATACACCCATTATTCTGCTGCAAAAACCTTTGTCGGGATTATTATAACAAGCTAGTGATAATGGGCCGTGGGCGTGGACAGGAAGCTTATTCAATTGTATTCAATTTAATTTGTCTGTATTTAATTAAATTTAATTATTATTATTTTAGAAATATTATTTTATTTTTTATAAATTTTAAAATAGAAATGTCTCTGACATGTCATCACATAGATTTAAGGTTTTAGGTTTAAGGATAAGGTTTAAGGTTTATCCTTAAGTTCACATCTATCTGTTAAAGAACATCAAAGCAAGTAAATTAATGAATATTGAATACTGAGCTAATATTTTTGTACAGAAAAACCAATTCGATTTCTCTAGTTTTTTTAAATTAATTATAGTCAATTTAACTTGCTGATAACGTAGCTTTCTATTGGTAAAACAGTTGTAAAAATAAATCCAGTAGTTTCGAAACATCTCATGTTCTCTTTTTATAGTGTATATACATAGATATATATATATATATATATATATATATATATATATATATATATATATATATATACTATACTACAAATGGAAGAATGATTATGGTGTTGCAATTTTTCAGGCCCCTAAGTTACAGATACGTTTGGGTTGGTGGGGAATCATTCGCTAACAGCAAAAAAATTCCGTACAAAGAAGTCATCGTTCATGACGGATTCACACAACAACTCCTTGGAATACCTTTAAATGATATTGCTCTGGTAAAGCTGGCTACGCCTTTGCGGTTTAATGAGAAGATTCAGCCGGTTAAGCTACCTGCGGCCGGCCAAAACCAAAATAGAAAATTGATGGTCGTGGGTAGAGGTACAGATGAGGTAATTTTATTGAGTTGTAACATTTTTAATCCCCGACATAGAAACGATGTATCTGTGTTTGCGTTTCTCTGTCTGTAGCATCACAGCTCCTGAACCGATTCTGATTTTGTTTTGTTTGTTTGAAAGCTGAATTAATCGCTGTGTGTAAAGTGTTTTAGTTTGATGACTATCACTGCAAGAGATGGCCGCTGCACTTATTATTTGAACACATTTATTTAAATGTAATATAGTTAAAAAAAACATTTTAAGGGCTTTTTACATGAAAGAGTTACAAACACAGACAGTCACATCACGTTTTTAAAGCCGTTTAATATGATTCTAGACTGGAGAATCGTCGAAATATTTGAAGAAAATGGATCTTATTGGGCTTTCAACCGATGAATGTATCAGTATTATACCAAAAGAATATCACCATATAGTGAAACCGAACTTGAAGTTCCTTGAGCAGATTAACATCTGCGCCAAGAAGGAAGCTGATAAACCCTCAATATGTCACGTAAGTGCAATCACATGTCATAATCATCCGCCTTACTCTCCAACCGCTGGCTATATCTTCCAAGAAGACAATTTAGAGTCATTTAGAGTCATTGAGTTGTTAAGCAATACTTATTTGAAAATTTAATGTACGTTCACGAAAATATATCTAAATTATATTATTTATTTATCTACTTTAACTCAGGTTTAAGTATTTATGGTATTTTAAAGTATGTATAAGTATATTTATTTATCAATAGTATTGTTGTATTTGTGTAGTCTGGTTTATGTATTAGTATGTAGTTATTAGTATGTTTATGTTTTAAACATGTACCCCGCCTCATCGTTTTTCATTTTAGTTTTCCTAATCCTTAGGTTGCCTGGCAGAGATCGCTACTTAGCGATAAGGTCGCCTTTTGTATTGTACTACATTCTTTAAGTGATTTACTTTTATTTTCGTCTTTCTAAATGATAAGGTGTATAAAGCATAAAATATACAAATAAAAAGTATAAATATATAAATAAATTTAAGAGAAAATGTGACTGCAATAATTTGTACATTAGAAGCAAAACAAACTTGCAGTGCAATACTATTTCTACATAAAATAAGTAATTCATTTAAAGGAATTTGTATACAATTTTACACTTAACTACCAGTTGATATCTTGGAGACATGTCTTAAAAAGTTCTAAGTATGTATTAAACGTAAGCTTATAAAAAAGTCCTATTATAGTATTAAGGACTACGTCAACGAAAAAAATGGTTGCATAAATTGGGTGTAAATTATTGCTGTAACCAGGTTGCTTTCTAACTCGGTTAATAGTTATAAATGACAATGTGAGATGGTGTAATAAAAAAAAACAAGCCGGCTAAGTTTGTTGTGAGCTTCTTCTTAGCCCAGGACGCGTCTGGAACCCTCGTAGCTTTAGTTTTAAGTTGACGAATTCAGTTATCGCCATTGACTCACTTCTATGTATGTATATATTACATGTAATGTACGCATCAAAAGTATGATCCATGTGCCTATTTGAATAAATAAATATTTGACTTTGACAGCAAGTTATCTCTTAACAAAAATCAACTAAGAATATCAGCAACTAATGATTGCTATATCTTGTGTTAAAGTTGAATTATATGGTTCTATGCATTGACAGTCGAGATGAGAAATAATGTTATCCATTTACACACTGAAATTTTTTTTTTTGTTTTAAACGAGCCATATTTATATATCTAGCTTAGGGACAGTTGATTTCTGTATATCCGTGTAAATTATAACATTAATATAAGTTATACCTATTGTGCAGATGTAATGTAGCTTTTACCTATGTTTTATTGAACAATAAACAATTATTATCAATTATTATTACTCTGCAGTAAATATTTAATATATTATAGTCAAAGTCAAAGTCAAAGTCAAAAATATCTTTATTCAAGTAGGCCCACAGGTGGCACTTTTGATGCGTACATAAGAACCACACGGTAGTGAGAAGATGGCGATAACCACATTCGTAAACTTAAAACTAAAGCTACGAGGGTTCCAAACGCGTCCTGGTCTAAGAAGAAGCCCACAAAAAACTTAGCCGGGTGTTTTTTTTTTTTTTGTTATCACCATCTCATAATGTCATTTTAAATTATTAGAAGAGCAACCTGGTTGGAGCAATAATTTACACCCCAGCTTTTTTATCGTTTACGTAGTCCTTTATACTATAATAGGACTTTTCTATAAGCTTACGTTTAATACAAACTTTGAACTTTTTAAGAGACATCTCCAAGATGACAATTGGTAGTTTATTGTAGAATTGTATGCAATTTCCTTTAAACGAATTATGAATTTTTTGTAACCTAGTATATTGCACTGTAAGTTTATTCTTACTTCTAATGTTTAAATTATTGCAGTCACATTTTTTCTTAAATTTAGAAATGTTTTTATGAACGTACATTAAATTTTCAAATATGTACTGACTATACACTGTCATTATTTTAAAATCTTTAAATTTATCTCTCAAGGACTCTCTCGGACCCATTTTGTAGATAGAACGAACAGCCCTCTTCTGCAGCACGAAAATATTGCTAATATCAGCAGCATTACCCCAAAGTAAAATTCCATATGACATAATGCTGTGAAAGTAACTAAAATATACCAGTCTCGCAGTTTCTACGTCGGTCATATGGCGTATCTTCTTTACCGCATAGGCAGCAGAACTAAGCCTGTTCGATAAATTATTTACATGAGGGCCCCATTGAAGTTTAGAATCTAACGTTATTCCTAGAAAAACTGTCGTATCCTCCAGTATCAGTTCCTCATTATTAAGTAGTACAGTGGTTTTCACGTGTTTAACATTAGGTAAAGTGAATTTTATACACTTAGTTTTTTTTCCTTATTAAAGCAGTTAGTGCAGAGCACATATTACAATTTTAAATAAATTATTATTATTAATACTAAAAATACTTTATAGTTATGGGGTGCAAATATACCATCGAAAAGTTAGAAATGCTATTAATTTAACTTGGTCCCTCAAAAAGAGAGGGTGAAATCTTAACTCCTAGGCTCCACCTCGTTTGTGTATTGCTTAGTAAAAGCAAACCTCGATAAATAACTTGGAAAAATCCTTTCAGGGTGACTCCGGTGGGCCGTTGGTCAGCAAAGACTCACTCGTCGGGCTGGTGTCATACATCGGCCGGACATGCCATGAGGCACGTCTCGGATTCTACGTCAATGTAACTACCTACGTGCCGTGGATTCGAGAACATACTGGCTTATGATATTTTGGTGTTATTATTTATCTTTTGTATTTGTCCCATCCATTCTTTCTTTCTTAAAACTAGTTCAAAACATCGGGTCGTTACTTTTAGCTCCGAGGTATCTTCTGCTTGTGGATAAACCACATATTCTTTCGCTCTCTAGTCGGTTTATCATATTCATTTAAAACGTGTTCAAGCTTTAAAAACTATACTATACTACATATAGTGTAGTTTTCTGCTATTCTAATGTTGTTATCAGTTTAAGTCTTAGCACAAACAAAAGTAATTTTATAATTATGTTCAAAATAAATGAGTAAATAATAAATGGAATGTGTTTTTTATATACAAAGAGCCGGAGTCAGCACAGCTCGTCTAACCCGGAAATCCATAACAGGGCACGCTTTCAGAATGAGAATGACTTAGAGCGTAATCCACCACGCGGGCAAATGCAGATTGGCAAAATTCACACGCCTTTGAGAACTTTATGGAGAACTATCAGGCGTGCAGGTTTCCTCACGATGTTTTCCTTTACCGTTTTTGCAAGTGATCTTCTGTCTTCCGTTCCCGGGCCTTCTCTATACTTGGTTGGCCTAAACTGTCCGTTGTATGTGCGCAACGGACGGCAAGTGATATAGAATTGCATAAATTAAAAACGCAAATAGTACTAGAAATTTAGAGGTGCGTGCAGGAGATCAAACTCGGTGCCTCCGAAATGGATAACGAAACCTTAACCACTAGACTATCACCGCTTACCTATATGATGACGATATGGATACAATATATATACTTCGCACCTATATGATAATTTTCGTAACAAAAAAACATCTTGCGAAAGCATCTTAGCAAAATCGTGTTGTATCGGTTATATCTTATGTTTATCCTTTTTATTGATCTTATGTTTATCCTTTTTATTGGATACACAGGCTTTGGTTACATTACTGGTGTTGTACGTTATCCGGTTTTTTGTTTCCAATATTTGTACAACTCGTGTTATTACAAATAACGGTTAGGAATTATGTGAGCTTATTTACAAAGTAGCTGTTACACGTGGTTACGACGTACATTAGAAAAATCCACCAATTTGAAGACCTCTCTGGCGCAGCGTTAAGCGCTGTGGCTTAAGCGTGAGGGTTCGATGCTCGGAAGGAGCGATTGGAGAATTTATAATTTCTGAATTTACTCTTTTCTGCCCTGATTGGCTTTGTACTTTGTTATTAGCTTATACTTTGGTATGATATCGCGTAGTATCATCTGAAATTTAATAAAATGCACGCATTCTCATTCTGAGAGGAAGTCTCGTACTCTATATATTTTGTAATCTTTCGTATAATTATTCTGTTTGATAGGTATCTAATATTAGAATTCAGGGTTTTGATAATTCTATTATGGTTTCGTAGCCGAAGGGTTCGCTGTCTATTTCTCTGTCCGTCCTTTTGTCTTGATTCTTAATAGGTAGAGAGTTAAAGAATACAAAATATGTATTTCTATTGGCGCTATAAAAAACAATAGTAAGAATATTTTTAACTTGAACATAATAACGTTAATTCTTTGTACTGTTTTACATTAAGCCTCGGTATGAAATCCTTCGAGTGCAACTCCAATTCATATTTAACCGAATTTTTGTTTTACGAGGACATAGATGTGTGCTTTCCTAATAAAGTCTTCAAGTGACACAAGAACTTTGAATCATTGAACTGGCTTACAAATACCTATGTTCAGCAATAGAGGTCCATCGGTTGATATGATTATGACGATGATGAAGACGTATTGATATTGAATAAAATGCACGTAACTCAGAAAAGTCAGTTCTAAGGATCGAACTCAGTACCTCCACCAGGAAGTTCGAAGTGTTACCTACTAAGTTATCACGGCCTTACTTTAAGACCTGACAATTTTATAACCTTAATAAATGTTCCTTTAAAATATGATAGTGCCTCTAGGTCCCCGATGTCCATATCCCGGTATAAAATATCGTGCAATAAACATCCCGGTTACAGTTTACACCCGCTGTTCCGCATTTGCTGCCGACACATAAACACTGGCCGGAAAGGAGATTGCAAGCTCCCAATCAATATCGGAATGAGTCCAGTCGAGTCGAGTCAAATGTTACTTAAAAATATTAAATGTTACTTTTAGTAGTAGGAGATTCTTGTAACAGCTCGTCTGGGGTAGAACTGCCGCTATTATCATTTCTGCCGCTAAGCAGCATTTCTGTGTTCATCTGCGCCTTAGGTTGATGGACACACGCACTTTTATTATTTTTATTTTTCTTACAAATATATAAATATAATAAAACAATACACACATCGTCATCTAGCCCGAAAGTAATCGTAGCTTGTGATATGGGTACTAAGACGACTAAAGTATATTTTTATGAATAAAATACATAAATCTTATAATATACAAGTAAACACCCAGACACTAAAAACATTCATGTTTATAACTCAAACCTTTTACAGTTGTGGGAATCGAACCCACGGCCTTGGACTCAGAAAGCAGTGTCGCTGCCCACTGCGCCAGTCGGCCGTCTCTTTGTAGTCGTGCTACTTGAATGCCCTGCAATATTCCACTACAACTTAGCTTTCAGTCCAATCTCACATGCCGTGAGGCGATGATGCAGTCTAAGATGGCAACGGTCTAACCTGCTAGGAGTATGGCAGTTATACTAAATCCATACCCCTAATCGGTTTAGACGATTTCGAGGGCGGTAACCATCCACGGCCAAAGCCTTCCACCAGATAAAAAGTAAAATATAAATAGTAGAGCAAATATTACAATTTATTTATTATTTTGTAGTAGAAGTTTTTGTGATAGATTAAGACCCGGGACTTACTACCACCGTGCCTTCCACCAAACAAAATGTATGAATGAATGAATACATTGCACACCACATAAAAATACAGGTTTTTTTTTATGCTACTAATTTACATGATGTATACAAATCTCTTCCAGGCAACTAATGTACTAAAGGATAAGACCCGATAATTGTATTTCAAAAATTACTCTTTATAAACGAAAGGTGGATATATACTACCGCCTTACTCGAAATGGACATAAGTTAGTGACATCTGCATATCGTTTGTGAAAGGTGCAGAAGTCATTTGCGGGATTGAGTATATCCTTTTATAATATGATTCCCAAGGTAACTTAGGACCCGCAAATGAATAACTTTAAACAATGTTTTAAAACATATTTTATAAATCGTGGTTAGTATACGATTGATGAATTTCTTAACGACAAGGCAGCTTAAAAGCAGGCTCCGCTCTCATCTCTCACAAGAAAAAAAAATTATAAATTGTAAAATGATGTTGAAAAAAGGACTGTCTGGTGAGTTTCTTGCCGGCTCTTCATGGTGGAATCTTCCTTCCGAACTAGTAGTAGAGTCACTACAAACACATTGACTTGACGTATCGAAAGTGCTTATAAACTGGGCCTACTTGAAATAAATGAATTTTTAATAATAAAAAAAAAAGAATTTGAATTTGAAGTAACTCAGGCAATATTTTTGAAAGTCATGAGCTCAGGATTAATATCTATGCAGCAACGTGACGCGCGGCATTATGCGCTGTTCGCGGATGCTTGCACTCCAGATTGAAGCCGGACTCGCATACTGAGGCGGGGCACAGAGCAGGTATCGCGGAAACTGTTCTGAACCTCTGAAATCCCTCTGATGATACGATACCTGCGAGAAGAGGACGGCTCAACTGTATTCTAATGAGTACAATATCACCACGGTATATCTTTAAAGTTTGACGGCCGATTGGCGCAGTTTGCAGCGACCCTGCTTTCTGAGTCCAAGGCCGTGGGTTCGATTCCCACAACTGGAAAATGTTTGTGTGATGAGCATGAATGTTTTTCAGTGTCTGGGTGCTTATATGTATATTCTAAGTATTTATGTATATTATTCATAAAAATATTCATCAGTCATCTTAGTACCTACCCATAACACAAGCTACGCTTACTTTGGGGCTAGGTGGCGATGTGTGTATTGTCGTAGTATATTTATTTATTATTTAAAGTTGCCGGCATAAACTGGATGCAAGTAGCCAAAGATAGAGACCGGTGGTGATCTCCGGAGGCGGCCTTTACCACGTATGAGAGGGATTCTTGCGAGAAGAAATATTATACCAGATAATAATTATTCTCTATATAAATGCAATTAAGAACTACTTTTTCAATTTATATATTTTTATTCCTTTTCTTTGTATTTTATGTTTTCACGTAAAATCATAATATGTAGTATTTATGTAATTGCTATGTAGTAAGCAAGAATTAAAAGCCTTTTTTTTATTTATTTTATATTATAACCCTTCCCATTACTGCCCAATTTCTTACATTACCTGAACGTGATCTCTGTCTACGGCCTTGGAAACATACGGTCTAATCCAACCAGATGTCAATATCTAGTCGAAGTCAGAGTCTCAGACACTCTGGTTGTTTTTTTCTTGTATACACCCACATTCCACGAATAACCTGAAAAAAATTAGCATTATCAATAATTTCTTAGTATTGCAAGAAATATTGTTTAATTGTCTGTAAATCGAGTGATAATATTTAATTTACACTGTAAAATTGAAAACAGGACTACCTTGGGTATCATGAATATTTTGTTTGATAATAAATAAACATATTACTACACTACACACATCGCCATCTAGTCCCAAAGTAAGCGTAGCTTGTGTTATGGGTTCTACGATAACTGATGAATAATTTTATGAATAATATACATTAATACTAATAATATATAGATAAACACCCAGGCACTGATAAAACTTCATGTTCATCACACAAACATTGTCCAGTTTTGGGAATCGAATTCACGGCCTTGGATTCAGAAAGCAGGGTCGCTGCCCACTGCGCCAAACGGCCGTCAAATTTCTAAGTAAACATTTTTTTATCGATAGATTTTTCTTTGTAACGATACCCTCGAGCCCTAAGGCCTTTGGTAATACTTTCAAACATGCCCACCCTCTGGTGGTTCAGCTGCAAACATTTTCCTTGTACCAGTTATAAGCAATCTGAAAAAAAAAGTTCTCCTCGTTGCTAAAAAACAGAAGTCAAATTAAAGCAAGAATATTAATGCGCATCATAACCACTCCAATTTAGCTATTTTCACAAATTATGAGGAGTGAAAAGAATACGTAATACTGCTTATAATTATTCCATGCCTCTGTCCCTTTTTGCTCTGTGCACGTCAAGAGAAAGCTTTCCCCGGGCAGTGTTCCTAAGAAACCCGGCTTCTCATGCAAGGCACGTCGGTTGCGAATTTACGGGCGATTCATTCGATATTGGATTATTAGGCATTGATCCTTTTAAAATTTCTCAGCTAATTCGCTTTGCGACGTAGGCGACTCGCAATTTTGTCGAACGGGAAAATAATGTCGAACGGTTGAATCAGATGCTGTCCGAATGCTAATACAGCCTACTTTTTATTATTATATTCAAGGTCTGTGTACCGCTACATTGTGTGCAATGCCATCTTCTTTACGTTAATGAATAATGATTGGGTCCCGGTTCGTCTCGTGTCGTGAAGCAGCTTAGCCTAGTGGGTAAGGCTTCAGATTGCCTTTCATGGAGACCGAGTTCGAGCCCTGGCCCACAACTGACTTTTCGGAGTTATGAATGAATGAATGAATACACTTTTATTGTACACCACATAAACATAACAAATTAACAGTAAAAATTTAACAAAAGGTATACAATTTGGCGGCCTTATCGCTACATAGCGATCTCTTCCAGGCAACCAAAGGCGTTAAAAACAGCTCAAGAAGAGAGGTAGGTGGGGCATTTAAATAAACATGCATAAACCTATATATACAAATATAATATGTACATATAACAAACTTACAATAAAATATATAGATAGTGATAAAAATTAATATATACCTATATAATTAATATCAATAATAAATAAATATATACAATATTGTCAAACCACAAATAAAACAGAAGGGAATAGGCAAGTTAAAGATCCGCAGATGCAGACAAAAAATGATCTTTGACAAGTTTTTTGGTAAAAATGGTAATAGACTGTGCCTCTCGGATTTCAAGAGGCAAGGCATTCCAAAGCTTAACAGCCTGAACAGTGAAAGATCGGTGGAAGAAAGATGAATTATGTGAAGGCACCCTTAAGATCAATTTCCTTGCAGTACGGAGAACTTCACCAGGGCGACCAACGAATTCAAATTTTTCCTTTAAATAAGGTGGAGAAGAAGGAAAAAACAACACACAGTAGAGAATAGAAAGAATGTGCAAATTCCGGCGAAGTCGAATAGGTAACCACTTGAGACGAGAGCGAAATTGTGATACATGGTCATATTTACGTAACCCAAATATGAACCGAATGCTAATGTTTTGAAGTCTCTCAAGTTTATTTAACTGATCGTCAGTTAGGTTAACAAAGCTTGCGTCAGCGTAATCCAGAATAGGAAGAAGAAGAGTCTGTGCTAACATAATCTTGGTAGGAATCGGAAGGAAAAATTTAAGACGACGCAAAGAGCCTAGAGATGCAAAAGTTTTCCTGCTGACTTCCTTTAAGTGATTAGTCCAACTTAGAGTGGAATCCATAGTTACACCCAGATTTCTAACGCTGTCAGAGTACGGAACTATGAAGCTATTGAATTCTATGGGCGGCAAGGAAAACCAGTCAACTCTTGAGATTAGGTTCCGACTACCGATAATAATCACCTGAGATTTTTTAGGATTTACAGTGAGGCCATAGGATCTACTCCATTCCAGGATAACACTTAAATCTTTATTCATCCTTGAAACGGCTGTCGGAAGATTCTCAAGAGATGTTTGAGTATAAATTTGAACATCATCCGCATACATGTGATAGAGAGAAGAGAGTTTTTGAGTAATAGAATTAATGAAAACAGAAAAGAGTAATGGTGACAACACGCCCCCTTGAGGCACGCCGGCAGAGATATCACACCAAGATGAATAAGTCTCTTCAACGCGAATACGCTGCCGACGTCCCTGAAGGTAACTGCGAAACCAGTCAATCACAGATGGAGATATGTTAAGAGAACGTAAAATAGCCAACAGTACATCGAAATCAACAGTGTTAAAAGCATTGCTAAAATCCAGCAAGGTCAACACAGTTAGTTGTTTATTATCCATGCCCCAACGAATGTCGTCAGTAACTTTCATCAGAGCAGTAGCCGTACTATGACCGGAACGGAAACCAGATTGGAGAGGATTAAGTAAGCACTGCCTATTAAGGAAAAGGTTTAGTTGTTGGTAAGTAAGTTTTTCAAGGACTTTAGAAAGAAACGGTAAGATAGAGATAGGACGGAAATCGCAGAACTTAGTAGGATTAGCCTTTTGAGGGAGAGGAACAACATGCGCACTCTTCCAAGCTTCAGGAAACTTGCAAGAAGAGATGGACTCATTTAAAATGAGAGTGATAATAGGCGAAATAATACTTATGAGAGGAATAATCATATTACGGCTAACGTCGTCGCTACCAACTGCATTCGAAGAGACTGACAATATGCTCTTCTTAACATCACATTCAGAGAATTGACTAAAAGTGAACGGAGGATAAGCAGGAGTTGGAGTTACGGAAAGAGAATGAAGAGTATTAGCTTTATCTGAACTATTAAAAGAGTTAAGAGGAGATGAGAAATACTGATTCAAATGTTCAATATCAACACTAGAAGGTGATGAATTATGGGATGATTTACCAATGAGTTATGTGCGTTTTAAATTTTTTTTTTTAAATATATAGACTAGTGGCTTGACTGCAATCACACCTGATGGTAAGTGACGATGCAGCCTACGATGAAGCGCGTTTGCCTAGAAGATGCCTATTCAATCTTGATTTTTAGGTACCCAGATTATAGGTATCGGGGAAGACGGAAGATGGGAGGGCAGTCCAGGCCTTTGCGGTGCGGATCAGTGAAAACGCTTCGTGGTATTTCAACAACATAACCGTGGAGATTCTTTCGGTAAATAAATAATAAATAAATATACTACGACAATATACACATCGCCATCTAGCCCCAAAATAAGCGAAGCTTGTGTTATGGGTAGAACGATGACTGATGAATATTTTTATGAATAATATACATAAAATACTTATAATAAACACCCAGACACTGAAAAACATTCATGTTCATCACACAAACATTATCCAGTCGTGGGAATCGAACCCACGGCCTTTGGCTGAGAAAGCAGGGTCGCTGCAAACTGCGCCAATGGGCCGTCGGTACCTCGCAGTTCAATGGTAGAAAGGAGATTTAATTCAATTTTAATAACACTTGCTTTAAACGGTGCAGGAAAACATTGTTGGGAAACCTGCATGCTTGAGAGTTCCGCAAAATATTTTCAACGGCGTGTGAACTCTACCAATCCGCATTTGGCCAGCGTGGTAGACTGCGGCCTACTTCTGCTTCTCAATCTGAGGAGAAGAGAGAGAGAGGTCCCGTGCCCTACATTAGGACGGTAAATGGGTTGACGGTGGTCTAGTGTCTTCATGTCTCGAAGTCTTTTATGCAAATTGAGATTGTCTGGAGTTCCAGGACTTTCGAATCTAGACTCGGGATACGGTTGTTGAAATAGTTAAATTTGTATTATTACATGATGCACGGATATTTTTCATGTCAAAATTGGCACTTTTAGGAAATTTATTATGACAAAATAAGTGCTATAGCTTTAAAGTTTTTGTTTTTCTTTTAATTAAATTTTTTTTTTTTTCTTTTTTTGTATAATAATTGCTTGCTAGGTACTTATTCCTAAGGAATTGTGGTTGATGTCATCGTATTATATGTATAACCAAGTTGTGGAAACTTCATTGGTTTATGTGATACAAAAATACGGCATTACTTTTATGTGTAATAATACTGTTTGTTTGCCTTGAAAAGCTAATAAATAAAATAAATAAATAAACCCCTAAATGCTTTCTCTGACAATGGTCCTTTTTTTGACAAAAATAATAAAAATGCTACAAAAAACAGAATCTGCCTTCACGTTAGATATATTTGCGTCGATATATGTTAAATGTTTATTTCTTAATTTATTGACCCATCGTCATCATCATCAAAGGCTTATTTATAGTAATAATTGGCAAGCCTCCAAGCGTGATGGTGAAGTGGGAAACTATCGCCTTTAAACATAGCAACACTTCGCGGGGCATGCAAGAAACACGTCCTGCAAGGTGCCGCCATGTACAGTAATGCTGAAATAAGCATGGCGGGAGTTCTCCGTACGAGCTGTTACAATAAGCTACTACTTGTAAGGTCATCATCATCGTCATATCAACCCTTGAACGGCCCACTTCAGGGTACGGGTCTCCTCCCACAATGAGAAGGGGCAAAGGCCATAGTCAAGGCCATAGGTAAAGTTCACAGATTGGTAGGCTGCTAGTAAGTAATTTTTGCTTTTGTTGAAGGCTGGAATTATCATGTTTTGATCTGCTACACCTCCGGTCCCCGTAGTGTGGTAACTACGTTCTAAATCTTGTAATTTTTGCTTTTGTTGAAGGCTGGAATTATCATGTTTTGATCTGCTACACCTTCGGTCCCCGTAGTGTGGTAACTACGTTCTAAATCTTGTAATTTTTGCTTTTGTTGAAGGCTGGAATTATCATGTTTTGATCTGCTACACCTTCGGTCCCCGTAGTGTGGTAACTACGTTCTAAATCTTGTAATTTTTGCTTTTGTTGACGGCTGGAATTATCATATTTTGTTCTGCTACACCTCCGGTCCCCGTAGTGTGGTAACTACGTTCTAAATCTTGTAATTTTTGCTTTTGTTGAAGGCTGGAATTCTCATATTTTGTTCTGCTACACCTCCGGTCCCCGTAGTGTGGTAACTACGTTCTAAATCTTGTAATTTTTGCTTATGTTGAAGGCTGGAATTATCATATTTTGTTCTGCTACACCTCCGGTCCCCGTAGTGTGGTAACTACGTTCTAAATCTTGTAATTTTTGCTTTTGTTGAAGGCTGGAATTATCATATTTTGTTCTGCTACACCTCCGGCCCCCGTAATGTGGTAACTACGTTCTACGCTGTATAAAGTGTGCAAAATGTTAAGACTGTGTAAGAGCGCGTCAACCGCATGCCCACTGAAGCCAAGACAACTTTTAATTAAACTCTAATGTCATTTGCCGCGCAAGTTAACAGTTGGTTTCTATAGGGTTGGGAAGTGTCGATACGAGATATCTATATTTTTTTTAATACATACTCTTTTTTTCTACTTTATTGACAAACATCGTCTGTATTTTTCTTGGATTTAAATCATATGTAGTAAATATTTCTTGGAATGTTATTTTACATGCTTAAAAGGCATTTTCATGATACGGCATAAGTCCTTTTATACGGGACATCGTACCAGGAATCTTAATCACGTAGTGGCATGTCTTTATTGGCAGGATGGTAACCAGCCACGGCCGGAACCTCTCACCAGACCAGACAATTAGAATTAGATACAAACTATTGCGGTTTTAATTTGTCATTTCATAACCATTTAGTGAGAAAATACGGTCAAGAATAAGAAATATTTATTCTTATATTGATTACTAGCTATTACCCGCGTCTCTTTCCGCGTTTATTACGTTTATTAACAAATTCCGTGGGAGCCATTTGTTTTCTAGGAATAAAAAGTTAAAAAATTATAAAATATATAAAAAGCTATATTACACTCCATCTTTTCAACTAACTCTATGCCAAAACTCAAGTTGATTGGTCGCTTAATTAGCAAGGACAAAAAAACAAACAAACTTTTGCATTTATAATTTTAGTATGTGTTCAGTATTCATACCACAGTTATCCAATTTGTGCAACTAGTAATACTGACTTCACTCCTGCTTACTATGGTTTCATTCCGGCGATCGCTGATCGAACGAATGCCCGGTTGCACAAGGTATCACCAGCGCTCCTAGCGATAGGAATCGCATTGACAATCGCCATAATTGTTCGAAACAACGTTCGTAACGATATCTAAAATCACAACCTATTATAAATAAGTTGAACAATTCGTAGTTCAAGTCTTTCTTCATTAATTTTGTGTTGTGCCGTGCTCAATCAGCTGGAAGGAGACTGCTGTAACCTGGACGTTCCAGTAACAGTGAGTAGTTATTTTATTGCTTGTTGCCAATTTTGTGTAACTATAGTTAAAACTGAACATATCTAGGTCCTTCGAGGTAAAAGTCCTCCAGTAAGAATAGTTCAGCACTCCTGATAGGAATGGCTTTTAGACCAAAAATGAACTTTTATGGGCTAGGACGTAATTTAGACGTCACGGTTTTACCATGCCACGGTATTCAACGAAAATGAGTTAGCTTTCCCCTCCCTAGCCCTCACATGCAGAGCCGCACGCTCATCAAGAAATTAATTCGTATATTTTCAGTCTCGCTAACGAATCATTTCAACTCTACGGCAAACAAGAGTCACGTATACAAACACATAAACTTATTTTGCATACTCAAATTGCTTGACGAAAACCACGTCCGTATTTTTTGCTGGTTATAAATCGTGTGTAGTAAATATTGCTTGGAATTGTATTTTTGTCAACCTACTGATGTAGTGGTAGTCGCTTTTGTATTTAAGGCCTGGGTTCAAGTCCCGATGGCGATAATTTGGGAATTTATAGTTTTTGAGTCTACTCTTTTTTCTGAATTCACTAAAAGTTAGCCTTTGGCTGCAATCTCTACTGATGATGCTAAGATTGTAATCGGTTAAACTGTTAGGGGTATAGCAGTTATAAGAAACCCATACCCCTACAGTTTCTAGGCGTCATCGTAGTGGCACGTGTTTATCGGGTGGTTACTAGCCACGGCAGAAGCCTCCCACAAGACCAGAAGAAAATTCAGAAATTATAAATACCCAAATTGCCCCGCTGGAGATCAAACCCGCGGCCTCCCCCTTAAACTACAACGCTCATCACTGCGCCATGGAGATCGTTTCATTTAATCTTGTCCCCTGGTGTTAATGCTTGCTTTGACGGGCGATTGGTTCTTTCCGAATCCAAGTGAGTTCGATTCCCAGGACTGGAAAATGTTTGTGTGATGAATATGAATGTTTTTCAGTGACTGGTTGTTTCTATATATATATATATATTACAAGTATTTATGTATATTATTCATCAAATATTCATTAGTTATCGTAGAACTCATAACACAAGCTTCGCTTACTTTTGAGCTAGTCACTGACTCATCAAACAATGCTCAACCTAGATGCTCCGGTGTTGGAGCGAAACGTGCTAAGAGAGCACATTGCCGAAGATCTGATTTGAAGAAATTATAAATTGCACAGTACAGATACTCCTGCTTTCTTGAGAAGCAAAATAAGCTTAATTTTCATCTTAATTTTCAAATTCATATAATGGAATTTCATAAAGTAACTTCTGCTTCTATCCAATATTTGTAACCAATCAAAAATCAATGCTCGAAAACTATTCAAAAACATCTCATTCTAAGGGTATAGAGTTGGTGTCACCATCTATTCCCTGCGTTCTAAACATTCGCATAAAGTTTTCAACCTCTCTAGGGACCTCTTGCTATGATTCCCAAAACTAATTAACAACGAAGCATCTTCAAAACTTCGTCAGTGCGATCCAGAATTCATAGGCAATTCCCGCGGATTGTTGTGAGTATCTTGTGGATCGTTAACCTTCATGGAATAAGGCATCTACCATAGAATTAAGCCACACAGAAACCATGTAAACGACTAAAATTTAAGCTGTCGAGTCGAGTTATTATTGCTATACTTTGAGCCCACCAATCCGCATTAGGCGGAGAGTGGTGGGTCATTTATTCCACTAAAAGCTAGTCCTTGATTGTAACCGTCCATCTGATCCAACGACTCTAGATAAATAGCGAGCCTTATGGGTACAGTAGTTATATTAAACCCATGCCTTTAATCGTATTCTGCTTCGAAATTATAAAACACTTGGTGGGATGCCCTTGTCGGTAGTGTGGTTACTAGCCACGGCCAAACCAGACAGACATATCCTTAATAAATTGTCAAGAAGCTGATGATGATGTCGGCATTTTTCACAAGATCAAATGCGCTGAACTACTGTATTATCTTTATGCTGTGGTTACACTAAGGTCATGCATAATAGTGTCTGTACAGGTCCGGAGACATTACATTCAAGGTCCAGACCGCATTGGACGTCTTCCAGAAGATCAACGTGTACTTGACATGTATAATACTGAGCTTAGACATTTGGCACCGGCGCCGTTTGCGGCCGATGTAAATTACCAATATAACATCAAATGTACCTACTCTAATGAAGCTGGTACGCGTTCAAACATATACACAGTTTGTCTTGGTGTGGCGTTTGTAGCGATACCAAAAAGTTGAGAAAAATATACAGGCTGCATAAAGAAAACATTAATAGCTATTTATGCAACTGAACAAGTTCATTTTTTTCACATCACGACTCTTAGGAAAAGTTTTAACATTTGCATATTGGCTATTAGCGCACAGTCTTCAATATAGGGTTCTCCGCTGCATAAACAAAAAAGTGAACTTTTGCATACCTTTAAGGTTAGAAAGATTAATGTCTCGAGCACGTGCTAGGGCAAAAATGAACCGAAGAATAGGCAAAAGTACAAGAAGACTTACTGCTGACCCGTCTGTTTGAGGCCTCAAGAGGAACAAGAAATTGACTCATTTCTGATATTTTGTCATGGGTTTTGATCGCAAATAATCGTCCTACTGGATGTACAATCCCTAAAAATATGATTCTTAATTGTAAATTTGGATTTCTTCTTTATTCTTCCGATCGCATCGATGTTGCTTAAAACTCCAACATTTTAGTGCATTTAGAACGTTCTAAACATAATTAGTGTCAATTTTGTTGTACAAATATCTGTAAACCAAAATTAAACTGACAGTCAAAAAGTTCTGTCCTGTATCCTATTCCATGGTTAAATTTTGTGAAAAGGCCAGCTCTACTTTTGACAGCTGTCAATTTAGTTCAGCTAAGAAATGTATGTACCGCGTGATTAGTATACTACTGTATTATGCCCTTCACGTTTCTCGCTTAGAAAATTGTTGTACAAACAAAATATAAATATTTTCTTCATTTTGTATCATCTGCATACCCTGTGCATACACATTTCTGTTTTTACAATGGCATTCAATAATTGTTAAAGAGCGTAGGTGGCAATGTAATTTAAAAATTACAATAACTGTTACAAATAAAAATAAATGTTTCTAGCTTCAAATAACAATTCGTGTCCCCTAAGCCACGTTCGTAATGCTAAGGTGAAGCTTACGCCACATTTGTAGTGTCTTGTTATTTATTAAGCTTTCTTTATTTGTACCCTTTGCCGACTGTTGGGATATTAAATAACCGAGGATAGTAAAAATTAAAAAAAAATATGGTCTATGCAATCCTTATGTTATGTACGTTGATATTGGATACTCATAACATATTGGATATTTAATAACTCTATTATTGGCGGACAATGGCTGCCATTTTTGTTTCTGTATGTGAAAAATAAAAATCTCAATATGGCTGCAACAATAGCCATACAAAAATGTTCAAAATCTCTCTGTTTTAAATACTTGGTACTCAATTGCCGTGTTGAGTAGTAATTTCATATTTTACCTAGCGTTTTAGAAGAAGAAATACTTTATTGCGGAGTATACAGTAAACGATGTAGACTTGCCAAGGCGGCCTTATTGCTGTAAGCAATCTCTTACAGGCAACCTTTGTAGAAAGGACTTACAGCAAGAGAACGGGATAGTGCCAAGAGTGTTTTAATATACATATATTTAAATACCAAAAATGTATATTGTATACAAATACATTGCGTTTTATTTAACAAACTACTTTACAAGTGCATCGAAATATGTTTTTACTTAAGTTATACTTTATCAAGTTCATACGGGTCGGATCTAAGGGATTCTGGATACTAAGATGGCGGAATTTGAAACTCTCTACAAAACATAGTACAGAGGCTTTAAACAGTCGTCTAAATTGTAGAATATTAAATTATTATGGAAAAACGAATTTATCAAATATTTTGTACGCGGACTAAGTAAGGCGTGGGAAACCATAATATTATGTAAATACCATAACATGTAAAATTATATTGGATAGAAGCAGGCGTTGCTTTGCGGAAACCCATGATAAATTATGAAAATCAAGCTCAATTTGCTATACTCCGCGAAAAGCAGGAGAATTTGTATGGTTCAATTTATAATTTCTTCAATCCTTCACTCAGCTCTACAAAGAGATCTTCGGCAATGTACCCTCTACGCACGTTTTGCTTCGTAACTGGAGCATCCTCAGGAGATGTTGGCTTTACAATGAATAATTGTTAAGTGACATTGTCACTGAAAAATTCTCCTACTTTTCGCGGTGTATGGCAAATTAAGCTTAATTTTCATAATAATGTAAAATAATTTCAGAATACCAATAACGGACACAAAAATTATTCACACAACATTTTATTGAAAGGCAAAGTTTATTAAATTTATAGCATAATTCTCGTGACATACCATTAATTAGAATGTCACAATTTGGCTACAAAATAAACAGATAATGTTATTAAAGGGTGTACCTTCGGTGCGAAGATAAACAATTTGAAGATAGTGTCTCTTTCGATCTTCTTCAAAAAATTCGGGGACCATGAAATATTTTTTTTATATTGGCCTTTCTTTTTAAGCACTTTGTTATATTTGTTGAAGGGTATTGTTTGTAAAAAGAAAAACTGTCTGTTATCGCGGAATATAGAAAAATACACTAAGTGCTTACTATGATGATCGCCAGCAGGGCGACCGTGCTTTCTGCGTCCAAGGCGGTGGGTTTGATTCCCACAACTGTAAAAATATTTGTGTGAATAACATGAATATTTTTCAGTGTCTGGGTGTTTATCTATTTATTATAAGTATTTATGTGTATTAGATATCTTAGTATTTAAAACACAAGCTACGCTTACTTTGGCGATGTGTGTATTGTCGTAGTATATTAATTTATTTTATTTATGATAGCAATTAGTCAAGATATAACTCTGTCACTAATAATAACTGTATCAACTATAGTAACGATAGCTTAATAACCAGAAAATCAATAGCACCACACATTTTAAGCCAAATACATATTTCATTGTATTTAGTGTAATTGTTCCGTTTCAAACTTTTTGATCTATTCTCAATTCTCCATGCTTCTAATGTAAGTTGAGAGGCTTTTAAGATTAATATATTTTAGCGAACAAACAAACGGGACAGATTTTGAAATTTTATTCTATAGAATGAATTGTTTCCATATTTCTAGTTAAGTCCACATATGAAGTATTTAATTGAGTCGTAACCATTATAGTCGTACCTAGTCGTACAAACAATTCAGGCGGGCCCTTAAACATTTTACGCCAAAAAATGATTTATTGTGCGTCCGTTTATTTCCGCTTTGTTTTAATTGCTCGTTATTGAGTTTATAATTCGAACGCTTCATTATATTTATAATAAATGGGAAAACGAAGGTATATTTCCGGATAAAGCGATGGCCACACTGCTGCTTCCAACATGCATTTTATGCGATTTGTTTTTTGAGGACCGGGGAGCGCGGCGGTCAGCGTTGTCTTACAAATGAAGGTACCGGGTTCGATCGCCAAAATTTTTGAAATCTCTCTGGTCTGCTTTGTTTGGAGGCTTCGCCGCCGATTACCACCCTACTGACAAAGACATGCCGTCCAATGATTTAGCATGAGGTGTATTACGCCGTCGCGTTCAGTAATAAATAAATATACTACTACAATACACACATCGCCATCTAGCCCCAAAGTAAGCGTAGCTTGTGCAGTAGCGTGCATAGGGCTTTTAGCCAGGGTAGGCATAAAGCAGGAAGATCGCATAAAATTGAAAAACTCTCCTACTATATGAAATTGTATGAAATTTTTGGGTAGGTAGTGCATTCGTTCATATATCGTCTGCGAAAAGTGCAGAACTCCTTTGGTTTGAGTATACGCTTTTACAACATGATTCCTAAGGTAATTCTTGAAGTACCAATACATACATTTAAAAAAAAATTAAAAACACATCTAATACAGCGAGGTTACTATACATTTGATGAATTCCTTAATGACAAGGTAGATTGGAAGCAGCCTTCGCTCTCATCACCCGCAAGATAGAAAAATGATTGTAAATGTTGATGTTGGAAAAGAGCAACTACCGAGTTTCTTGCCGGCTCTTCTCGGTAGAATCTGCTTTCCGAACCGGTGGTAGAGTCACTACAAACAGACATACTTGACGTTTCATAAGTGCTTATAAAGCAGGCCTACTTGAAATAAATGATTTTTGAATTTTAAATTTTTTTGAATATTAAGTGCACGCCACTGAGCTTGTGTTATGGGCACTAAGATGAGTGATATATACAGACACTGAAAAACATTACGTGGGTTCGATACCCAAAACTGTTGTGTAATAAACATGAATGTTTACAATGCTGGGTGTTTATCTGTATATAATATATATTCATGTATATTATTCATAAAAATATTCATCAGTCATCTTAGTCCCCAGAAAACAAGCTACGCTTACGCTTTGGGGCTAGATTGCGATGTGTGTATTGTCGTAGTATATTTATTTATTTATTATTATTTATTATTTATGTAAATTATTCATAGAAATATTCATCAGTCATTTTGGTACCCATAACACAAGCAAAGTTTACTTTTGGTCTTGATGGCGATGTATTGTCGTAATGTATTTATTTATCATTATTATATTATCTTTTTTTAAATTAAGTGTGTCGGAAATTTATCAACTTTCCGAGATAGTACACTTTATACAGACATAAACCCAATGAAGACGGAGTAACACGCTTAAAAATGTAAAAACAATTCGCACAAGCACGAAAATCCGTTCCAAATGGTACGTCGGGATGATTCAAATAAAACTGCTGTATACGAATGAGTATTTAAAGAGATACGAAGGTAGCAAGGCAATATCTGGCATCTAAGTACTTGGCAGACTTGAAGCACCCTGGCTATTGCTTGCTGTTGTGAGAAAATTACATTACCCCATTAAGTGCCCGGCCGTTGGGTTAAGGTGTATTCAGACGGCGTTTGGTGGACGCAGCGGTTACACTCAGGTACAGATATCGATCTTAATAATAAATTGGGCTGCATACAAAGTTAAAAAAAAATTACGGGTTGCACTTCGGGAGTGCCGACAGAAGTTTTGGCGCCTTAGACATTTTTTAGATCGGTATGTACAAGGGTTATTGGGTTATGAATTGTATTTTATTAACTATAAGAAAAAAACGCCATCGAATCAATAATTTACTTTTAGACTTTTTGTATATTTATGTTAAAACAGATAAACTTAACAAAAACAACAAAATAAAAACAATTTTTTTTACTTGAAAAAAATTCAACAAAACATCTAACTAGTATTACGTATTTTTTTAAGATAGCATTTATCTCGCTGTGAAGCAAGACTAGCATGTACAGGACACTATTTTCTCCCTGGGAAAAAGTATGAATATGTATCTTCTAGCACAACTTTATCAACTCTTCGAGCATTTGCGCTCGCGCGAGTTAAATAATATCCAAATAATTTACTAATAACGGGAGTAAATGGCGGGGAAACTTCATATATTACCTGTTGCCGTGCTTTGTCAGGGGATATCCCCAGGGGACAAAGTACATATATTATTGTCTCTTGCCTATGCTTGCGCTGCAGATATTTCATCAATTTATGTGCACATCTTACTGTAAGCGAGAGAGCTTAAGATGATAGTTTTTTTTTTTGAAATCTTGTAATATCCAATGAGCACTCTTAAAGCCACTTGTCTCAAAGATTGAATAATTTGACAAATACTTACAGTCTGCTATTCACAGATAAAAGATTATTCTTTATTTAGACCCGCTCATTTAGGTTTATGTGAGTCTTAATTGTATCTCTTTTATAGTGTTACATAGTAAGAATATACGTATATAAGGGAATGATTTTAAATATTTTTACTTAATATAGAGTACCATAACTTGCAAAGTCGAAAACACGCGTGATAAAAGTTGTTGGTCTGGCAATGCCTTAAGCAGTTGAAGCCAATAGGGCAGTCTGAATAAGGTTTGCTTAACTTTCTGCGTACATTAGACGCATCTTGTATTCCTGGTTATGTCCGTAATAGCGGACTCAATTGTAACATTAATTATTTCAAGATGGTTTTCAGTTTTGGCCAATGTAAAATCGCTAGGAATTTTGGATCGTTAATAGAAAATTGTTATGCCAAATTGCTTCCATGCTTCCACGCTTCCACTTTTGATATAAACGTGGTTAGTTTGTTTGGCAAGAGTCAGTAAGAACTATATATAAGAAGCAATAAAAGCGGAGTTAGTCTAGTGTTTAGTACTTCAGCTTCCGTCACGGGGCTACTGAGTTATTTATATTACTTGCTTTAACAAACAAAGAAAAATATTGCGAAGAAACCTACTTGCATACCTGAGAGTTCCTCAGAACGTTCTCAAAGGCGTTTGAAGTCTAACAATCCGCACTTGGCATGACATCCGCATTGGTGGACTACGTCCAAAGCCCTTCTTATTCTGACAGGAAACCCATACCATGTAGAGGACCGTCAATAAGATTATATTTTTTTTATTCAACTACAAGTTAGAACTTGATTGCAATCCCAACTGGTGGTAAGTGATGGTGTAGTCTAAGATGGTAACAGACTAACAAAAAAAAAATCAAAATTTCAAGTAGGCCTAGTTTAGAAGCATTTTTTAAACGTCAAGCCACTTTTGAAGCAATTGTGAAGCGTCAAACCCCTAATTTGTTTCTACGCGACATCGCACCGGAACACTAAATCGCTTAGCGGCATGTCTTTGTCGGTAGGGTGGTAACTAACCACGGCAAAAACCTTCCATCGGAGCAAACTAGAGAAAAATCAGAAATTATAAATTCCCAAATTGCATCTGACGGGAATTGAGCCTTTGTGCCAGGGAGGTCTTTAAAAAATTATGATGATGATATCTGAAACGCCGCAGAACTGATTCTGCGTGGTCTTATACAATATCTAACAAATTTTGGATCAATCCGGTAATCGAAGGCAGTTCATACATCAACATACAACCTTTCAATCTAAAGCAAACATATTCTATGATTTTATTACGAAAAGTAAAAACATTTTGTTTTTCTCGCCGCACCCTTCACCTACGTCGCCGGGTGGGTTACATTAACATATTTTCGTTTTGCATATGCAATGCGGACTTGGCTGCGATTCCCTTATGCGAGGCGTATAGAAAAAATAATGAATTCCTGCGATGACGACAGTTTGTTTTAAGTTGAGAGCCTTTGTTGGATTTTTTTACCTAACTTGGATCGAAGCAAGCGTTGGCGTAAGCGTAATGAATAGACTGCCAGTAACATATTTTTGTCGCGTTACTAGTTTAAGATTTAAAGGTCAACAGGGCTTTTATCTTTACTAAGAAAATTTCGCAAAGCGTAGTTCGCATTTATAAAATTACTTCGGGAATAGAGATCAAGTACACACAATAATTTCAGACTCATTTCGCTGATAGTAATTTAGGTCTTGAGTGCTACTTAATGAGGTCGAGAGAACTTAAACTGTTAATTATATAATAAATCTTTATTTTTCTTTCCAGTGGAATAAATATCATATAGATTGGAATATATAATTTTCGCTTAACAGGATTCAGTAAATTTTTCTCGATAGATAAAAAATTAAGAAGATGAAGAGTTTATTACCCGGCTAAGTTTGTTGTGGGCTCTTAGTAGACCGGGTCGCCATTAAGAACCCGCCTGGCTATTGGTTTAAGTCGGCAAACGAAGTTATCTCCATCCCCTTACAATTATGTAAACATATATGTTTGAACGCTTCATAGTTGCCTGCGATAGGCCTACATGAATAAAGAATTTTTGAATTCGAATTAGCAAAGATAAACGAAGATTTAATTTATTTATAAAAATTTTCGATAAGCTAAAAATTATTTATATTATGTAGATGTTAGACTTTTCTTCCAGCTTCCACTTGTTTAATCATTTTTAATTTCGTTCAAATTATGTTTAAGGGTCTTTGAGGCTTTTTCGAGGTACCTGATATGTGCTACGGTCAACTCTAAAGGATGCTACTGTGGCATTAGGGGTTTAGAGTGAGTCAGTTGTGAAGATTGTGTAAAGGACAGGTCCTAGGAGTGATCCTTGTGGTACAATATTAGGTGTAACTTGATTTGGAAGACTCTTTCTTAGAGATATGATTAAAGTATCGAAAAATAATCGAGGGTGTGAGTAAATTGGTGGTTTGGGATAACAGATCTCTCACAAAGTTTCCTCATAAAATTACCTAGCTATACCTTCAATTACATAGGAGCACTGTATGTTTCACTGCTGTAAAATCTGCTACCGCAAAGAGACATAGAGAATACAAACAAATAAAAAAAGATGAGATGAATTATAGATATTATATACTAGATGTTTAATTTTGAATTAACTCTAGATTATCCTTGGACAACAAAGTACTACTATATAAAACTATCATACAAGTAAAATGGACATACGGATAGTACATTTCTTCCGATGATAAAAACTAGAACTAAATACTGGACCTAGAAAAAATTACAAATTAAAACGTCGTATACTGGAGCTGGTTCCGGTCATAACACGCTCTTAAGGAGAGGGTGTTATGAATTCTCTAATCGTTACTATTATCTTTCAAAGCAGTTGTGAGCATACCCAAAAGTTTACATTATTCAAGGCCGCTATTATTCTCGCGCTGTAGCTAATGCCGCCGGATCCCTCAAACTTGTGTACACACGCTATCATGTAACCGTTTCTAAAAATTAGCATAAGTGCTGAAACTGTAAGCACACTTAAGTGCATTTAAAGTAACCACGCGGGTGGGTGAAGTTCACGCTTGACGGCTTACGTTTATACTATCTACAAACAAAAATGGCAAAGTTTCAGCTCTTTTTTATTCAGGTGAAGCCAAGTTACTTCCAAAATCTACCTAGGCATACGTAGGAGCACTGTCTGTTTCACTGCTGTTAAATCAGCCACCGCAATGTGACAAGGAGAATACAAACAAATAAAGGTGAAGACAAGTTGTATCTTTTTAGGGCTCGGGTTTACGTGACCCTATTAATTAAGCGTCCGTTGTCGATCTGTTCGTAAGGCGGTCTGTCTGAAGTGTGTCAAAAATTTCAATAAATAATAACACCGATACAGCCTAAGTAAAACTAAACTTAACTAAATTAAAAAACTTGTGGTGTATATAAATTATCTATCCTACCAAGGCAGTGGAACAAGTGTCATTTTTCTGTTTTCAGTTAATAAATAACCAATTTTGATTGAATACGCGATTCGCAATATAATCATTTAAATTATATTTGAAACTTTTTTCGACTAACTAATGTTGATAGCCTTACTTTACTTTTACTTACTTTAATGTTGAAAATAATGTTTATTCTTTATTCTAAATCATTTTTATATTAGTTAAGTTGTGAAGAGGATCGCAAAAGATAACTTTTAAAATACAAACGTCTTAGATAATTGGCTTAGACTTTTGCAAACTTACAAAGGTCTGGGAACTTCGAAGCAGTTGAATTGAAGCTTTGAAAATTAACTTTAAATCAACCTTTTTTCTAAAGCTATGATTCTTAAGAAGCAATTGCACATAGTTAGATATCCACGCTTATGAATAATCAAACACTGTTTTTGTTAGTATCAAAAAAAAAATAGTTATAAAGTTAAATGGATTTTCTTCGTTGTTATTATTTCGTCGGTGTTATTACTGGCACACTAGGCTTAAAACTTATGCATCAGATTGATGGACACAGGGCAGCATGCTACAGAACGTGTTGCTCTTGATAGGCAATGGGTTTTCACTTGCCATCAGGTGGGCCCTATGCCTAGTCTATAAAATGCTTTTGTGCTCTGTTTCTGTCGGTTGACCCACAATACACTGGCTAAACAAACGTCGTAACATACTGCCGAAACAACTAGCCGGTTAACGAGCTTCTAAGAATATATTCGTTTATTTACGCACAAGAATTTAATAAGCGATACACATAAGGCAGTGAGCAAATATTTGTTAATGTGTATGTATGTAGCTAAGAATATATTATTACAATCATGCCGTCGACATACAAAAACTAGATAGGTATTGGTCGCGTCGTATTAAAGGACATCTTGCAATGGAGCAGCGTTGTGTAAAATTCATAAAATTATATGAGTACTTACAGTAAAATTATATTGTACTTATACTCATAGTTATTATCCTAGTGCGAATAGACATTACACAAAAGCCAACAAATAAGTAAGAGCCACCTCTTAGAATACTTATGAACTACCATGGACAACGAATAAACTGCATTGTATTTTTATCATGAAGTTGTGATAGAACCTTGTAGGAACGGCTGTTTGACGAAAACACCCATTAACAGATAAAGGAATAATTAACCTTATAAATATGTACTCCAAATCGCGCGTAGTAACGTAACTTATATTTTAATAACTACAAATACAATACCCACGAATTAGCAAAGATTAATCACAATTTTTCTGGATTATTCCTTCTACATATGATATAAAAAAAGTTCAGACACCTCAAATGAGTGGTAAAATAGCGGTATATGTATGTAATAGCGTTACTGAATTGGTTTACTCATAGAGCGAAGTGAAGCAACTACTAAGTGAAACAAAGTGTTCAAGTATTGGATAGAAGCAGGCGTCACATTGCGGAAATCCATGTAATATTATGAAAATTAAGCTTAATTTGCTATACTTCGCAAATAGAGAATCTGCGTAGAGGGTACATTGCCGAAGATCTGTTTGGTGTGGAGTATAAGGATTGAAGAAATTATAAATTACACCACACAGATTCTCCTGCTTTCCGCGGAGTATAGCAAATTAAGCTTAATTTTCATAAAGTGTTCAAGTGTGATATGGATTACGATCAAACTGCGATTCGAGGTATTATGGCTCCTTGGATTGAGGAACTGGTTTTAAGTCTTACAGGAATCATCAGATGTTCTTATTCCAAATTCTTAAATCGTAGCATGTAATACAGACACAGAACACAGAAAAAAGACTCACTCAGAGCGAACTGTTGTTATTTCTGAGAAATCCTGTATCTTTGATTTAACATCAATGGCAGTAAACAACGAGCGTATCTTCGAAATATTACTTTTCGTTTCGTACGTAGGATATTCCTTGGGAGAATAATTTTGGGTTAAGGACAGTAGCCCTAAGGGATTGTATATAAAATGTTGCCGTAATGAACATTGCTGTCTATTAAAGCCAAAAAATGGTGCGAAAAGAATAATACTGTTCTTAATGTTTTTAATATATTTATATTAGTCTTTATACTAATTTTAAAAGTAGTAAAAGATTCGTTTGCTATTTTAAAAATATATTTCATCCAAATGTCATATAGGCTATATGACATTTAAGTAATAGTATGATATCAGAAATAAGTTTTTTTTTCCTTTGCTCTTTTTTGTATTAGTTTATCTAGTTTTGTTCCATAGTATATATTGTCAACATTTTTATTATTATTTTATATAAAATTTAAGTATTTGTTTTTTTTTTATTCTAAAATGTATGTTTTTGTTTGCGGCGCTAGATTCGTCAAGTTCATGTCACAGCCTAATGGATCTTACAGCTTATACTATCATGTCTCTCTTAATCGTTTTTATTCGCAAGTTGTGGCAGTCTCTAAGTGGGTCAACAATTTTACATTTAAATGTTTTTCCATTTTTTGTTTGGTTTTATAAGAGTTATTGTAACCTGTTGATTGTCCATTAAATAAATGCATAAATAATGGTATTTGTAAAACAAGCCCGTAGAAAAAAACGCGTAGCGTGGTGGCATATGAGGCTTCATACCTACGCCTCAGTTAAAATAAACCCTGTGTTCTTTGTAGGACAATCAAAATTCAAAAAAATCCAAATTCAAAATTCATTTATTTCAATATATAAGCACTTTTGAAACGTTAAGTCTGTCTGTGTGTAGTGACTCTACCACCGGTTCGGAAAGCAGATTCTACCGAGAAGAAGCCGGCAAGAAACTCAGCAGTTGCTCTTTTCCAATATCAACAATTTAAATTAATTTTTCTATCTTGTGAGAGATGAAAGCTAAACCGGATGCTTCCAAGCAACCTTGTCATTAAGAAATTCATCAATTGTATAATAACCTCGCTGTAATAAATGTTTTTTAACACATTCTTTAAAGTTATGCATTGGTAGGTCCAAAATTACTGTAGGAATCATATTATAAAAGCGTATCCTTCCGTCCTTCGTAGGACTCTTTCTTTATAAGTAAAACTCTAAAAAAAAACTCCTTTTTATATTAAAAGAATTAAGAATTAGTTTGGCTATTCAAAGGGGCAATGCTGCCAGCAACTTAGGAACTCTGCCTCGCAGCGGTGGTTTCGATGATGTTTTTTGATTTTAATTGGTACATAGGTTATTTTAGGTCATATTTATTTATTAATAAAAAAAACTAAACATGTATTTAGGAAGCGATGATAGTCTTTGACGGCCGATTGGCGCAAACGCGACCCTGCTTTCTGAGTCCAAGGCCGTGGGTTCGATTCCCACTACTGGAAAATGTTTTGTGTCATGAGCATAAATGTTTTTCAGTATCTGGGTGTTTAAGTGTATATTATAAGTATTTATTTATATTATTCATAAAAAATATTCATTAGTCATCTTAGTACCCATAGCACAAGCTACGCTTACTTTGGGGCTAGATGGCGGTGTGTGTATTGTCGTAGTATATTTATTTATTTTAGTCTAGTTTATTTTAGTGGGTAGGGCTTCTCTTTAGTTCGAGCCCCAGCACCACTGACTTTTCGGAGTTATGTGCGTTGTAATTTAAATATCACTTGCTTTAAACGGTAAAGGAAAACGTGTATCAAAAGGTATCGTGAGGAAACCTGCATACCTGAGAGTTCTCCATAATGTTCTCAACGGCGTGTGAAGTCCACCACTCCGCTGGTCCACTGGTCAGCGTGGTTGAGTACGGCCTAAGCCCTTCTCAGTCTAAGAGGACACCCGTGGCCTCTAGTGGGCCGGTAATCAGTGGCGTGCATAAAGGGTATGCACATGTTTACAGTTTCATTTTATATCATCTGGATACATGTGCATATCATCTATGCACGCCACTGCCACTGCCTGGTAATGGTTGGAAGATGATGATGATGAAATACGTATTAAAGATAATAACTTTTGTTGTAGCATCATTTAATATTCCCACACTAATTTGTGCGTCGTAGCGTGTGCAGTAATTGGGAAGAGCGGAATACTAATAAACGCTCGCGGGTAGTTCGTGCTGCTACACGAGCTAAATAACTTGTATTTATAGTGGCATAGAAGCAGTGATAACGTAGTGGCGTTAGCTTCTTTTTCGGGGGAACTGAGTTCAAACCTCTTCTCACCTCTTGATTTTAAAAAGTGATGTGCGTTTTGCATTTTAAAAATTATAACTTGTTTTGACGGTGACGGAAAACATCTTCAGGATATCTGCACGCCTTATGCTCGTTTTCACTAACGATGGCAATGCTTAAGTTAGTAACAACGCCTTATCAAAGAGGATTCCTAGGCATACATTTACCTTTTACCAATCGATTTTCTATAGATGAGTTACCATAGTTCCATAGTCAAGTAAAGTAAGTTAGGTTATGGTTCTTGCCACATGGTGTGGTATTGTTTGTATTATAAAGTTTTTACTTTTTGTATGGATTCAAGTTTATTCAAAAAGTCCCCTAATTTTTACGATCCACCGAATCATTGTCGTAACTTTAGATGGAACCTTACGTCGTTAGGCATCACGTAAGAGTTCGTGAAACGTTTTTTTTTCTCTAGGAATCATCTAAATCCTATCCTTATTCTAAATATTATTGTTTTATGTTTGTATTTTTAAAGAAATTGGTGCAATAATGATGCTTAATTAGGTTTTAAATAATCCACTTAACAAAATGTTCTTGTAATATGTGGTTTACGCGGTTAACGCCGCAGTGAGTATTTGTACTATGTATAAAATTGTGTAATGTGATACTGTGTTGTTGTTTGTGAACTCAAATAAATAAATAAAATCACTAGGCATTCGATCAAGGCGATGCTTAGGTTAAGTGAAAACGCATGCGAAGTTCGTCCGTACTTAGCTATACTAAGGTGATGTACTACGGTCTGAATGCTGTAGTGGGCCGGTTGTGGTTTGATGATGATGATGATGAAGGAAGTATGGATGACAAAATAAATATTGTTGAAGGTTTGATGTTTACTGATGTTTTATGTACTTCACAACATGATAAAAAGACAGTATCTTCATCACAAATACTAAAATGCAAAAGGCGGCCTTATCGCTAAATAGCGATTTCTGCCAGGCAAACACCGCAAAATGTAGTCCTCTTAATGCCCGTATTTGACTTTATACCTCCTTTTAAGGCTTGTGCTTAGCAGCTGTTCCATACATTCAAATCTCGGTAATTTTTTTTTTAGTATTCATTAACGGTCCAATCATATTGTGTACCTTTTGCAAAACCGTCATACATAAATAAACCAACACTTCGCAAGGCATGTAAGGAATACGTATTGCGACGTGCCGCCCTGTTTCCATCATCCTGGGTAAAAAGGGGAATTTTTTTGGGGAATAAATATTATTTAGAAGATGAAAAAATCCAAATGACTATCCAATGACTGGCTATTAAATTTTTATTGATTTTTCGGTTACGATAATTATGGCTTAAAATAGAATATTTTCATATAAACAACTAGACACTGTAAAACATTCATGCTCAACACACAAACGAATCGAAACCGCAGCCTTCGACTCAGAAAACAGGGTCGCTGCAAACTGCGCCAATCGGCCGTCTAAATAATGTTTTGAAATGAAACTCTCGCTTGACCAATCCTATGTATTCGAAGCTAAAGCCCCGGCGGTATTGCAGCAGGAATTCAAAAGTTACGTCCGTGCGGTCACGACACGTTTAAGCCAAGTATTCGCCGGGTCACGTCCATGCCATAAAACTTCTCCGGTAAATATTTTATTTCCAAGCAATGTTTATAATACTACGACAAATATTCTTGAAGTACAGGTTGAAACCTGTACTGTTTACTCATTCTGCTTAGTGCCCGTATTTATAAGGCGTATGCTGAGCACCTATCTCTATACACTTGTAAATGCATTTAGAGACGTATGTTTTGTTTTATAGTAATGATTGACAGACTAAGTAGATGCCACAAATAACTGGAAAACATCTGCCTAAACACAGAGCGACACTTGGCCGGGCATGCAAGAAACACGTCCAACCACATCTTTTAGACCGGAACACAACAATGCTGATTGGCGACAAAAATTCTGCAACTTAAAATAATAAACACGTACAAATTCAGTTACAAATAAAAATCCAGTTGGAAAGTAAGTAGTGGAAATAATAGCAAGTTCCAACATACATCAGCAATAATACACTCTTGAGTGTAATTATTTTGGCAACCCGCCAACGTAACCTAAGGAAGTAGCAGGAATGCGTGCACTTTTGGCAGTGCTTCTAAGAGAATTAGGAGTATAAAAACTTTGAGGTAATGTATATTTATTCAATGGGATGGCTCTTTAAGTTATATTTATTACAAATTTTATTTCAACTTGAGTGTTCCACTTATTCGATCGCGTGAAAGTTAACCAGGAATTGTATGAAATCAAAAGAGCGCCATCTCGTGATGTTTTCCGTTATTGTAAGTTTGGATGATTGGCAGAAATTGGAATCGCAAGGTGGAAAAATCGCCATTCCCCATCGGAAATCAGGACAAGTGTGATGATGATGCAGTATAAAATGGTAGCGGGCTAACCTGTCAGGTGTATGGCATTATATTAAATCGGTTTTAACGTGGCATTATTTGTACGACACGTGTATATAAACAGTCATAAATTAGTGAAGAAATGGTCATAAATTAGTGACATCTGTATATCGTCTGCGAAAGGTACAGAAGTCATTTGTGGGATTGAGTATAAGCTTTTATAATATGATTCCTAAGGTAATTTTGGACCTACCAATGCATAAATTTAAAGAATGTGCTAAAACACATGTATTACAGCGAGGTTACTATACAATTGATGAATTTCTTAATGACAAGGTTGAAAAATGAATGTTAAAATGTAAATTTTTGATGTTAGAAAAGAGCAACTGCTGAGTTTCTTGCCGGCTTCTTCTCGGTAGAATCTGCCTTCCGAACCACTTGGTAGAGTCACTACAAACAGAGAGACTTGACGTTTCAAAAGTGCTTATATTAGGCCTACTTGAAATAAATTAATTTTGAATTTTGAATTTTGCATCGTACTGGAAACCAGGTACGTAATTTTTGTGACAGAGCTCGTCTGGGGAAGTAGTATCACCACGCTTTTTTCTGTCGTCTTTTCGGTCTGAAGAGATTGGTTTTTATTTAAATAACAGGCACTTACGCCTCAGGTTGACGGACACAGAGCGGTAATTTGTAAGACTAGTAGGAATTGTTGCTCTGTTTATAGGTGACCCGGTAATAATTGCTATTAAAAAAACAGGGAAACGGCCAAAGGCTCTGGACAAACAGGGATTCACAAAACTTTTATCTAGGATAAGTGACGATAGTAATTGGGTTCTTTGATAATTATAAAAAAGAATATAATAATGTGTTTAGCCAGTCGAGTTATCGAAGCACTCACCTATAACTTTTCTCAGTTATTTATTTATTTATTTATTTATACTCTTTATTTGTACACCACTCAGAAAAACGAGACAAAAAAAAGAACAAACACAAGAAGAATGAAGCAGGATACAAAAGGCGGCCTTATCGCTAAGTAGCGATCTCTGCCAGGCAACCTTAGGATTAGGAAAACTAAAAAGAAAACGAATAGGTGGGGTACACTATTTAATACATACATACGAATATCTACATACTAATACATAAACCAGACTACACAAATACAAAAATACTATTGATAAATATAAAAAATAAATATACTAATACATATCTTAATAAACCATAAATACTTAAATATGAGTGCGTTTTGTGCGTTTTAAACAATTAAAATATAACTTACTGCAACGGTGATGGAAAACAATGTGAGGGAACCTGCATGCCTGTGTTTTCTCCATAATGTGTGTGGAGTCCACCGATCCACACTGGGCCAGCGAGACTGGGACTGCAGCCTTAACCCCTTCTCAACCCTAATGGGTAATGGGTTGATTCAATGTGCTTTAATTTTTAAAGATATGCTTAATCAGATTACTTGTTCTGCACAAACTAGCTGTAAGTTAAAGGATGTGCCTCAATTGCATACACGCAATCGCACTCTCTCATAATAATTATGCATACTAAGTGTAAACGTATACGTATTCGGTGGAATTTATAATTGTGTCTTCTCTACGCTAATATAAGACTATTAGCAGCATATCGGAAGCGCACTCTGAGCTCTTTTACTCTATGGCATTGATGACGTTACTATGCGCGAAATGCTTTTTATGACGTCAAAGGATATCTACAACTATGGCGTTATATAACGGACGGCCGATTGGCGCAGTGGGCAGTGATCCTGCTTTTTGAGTCCATAGCCGTGGCTTCGATTCCCACAACTGGAAAATGTTTGTGTGATAAACATAAATGTTTTTCAGTGTCTGGGTTTTTATCTGTATATTAAAAGTTTTGATTAGAGGTTTTTATTCGTAAAAATATTCACCAGTCATATTAGTTCCCATAACACAAGCTACGCTTACTTTGGGGCTAGATGGCGATGTGGGTATTGTCGTAGTATATAAAACTTTGACAGCAGTTTCGTTTTTATTTGAGTATAGAATTCTGGACCACAGGGACTGGGAGTTCCAACTCTTTTTAAAGAATTGCTAAAGGGGTTTACCAGTCTAATGGCGATCCTAGAGCTGGCAGTAACTTGCCGTGGCCGCAGAATTAGGTTTGTCATAACAAGGGGCAACGCTGCTAGCTAGCATCCTAGGAACGTTTTTGATATCATTTAGTTCTATTTTAGAACATCGCTTATTTTAGGTTCATTTATGTATAAATATTAAAAAAAAAAATTAAAAAATGTTTACTAATAAGTATTTATAATTATAATAAATTTTAGGTATTTAAAAAAATGATAATTAAAAAAATTAAAGCGCTGAAAGACTTCGGCTTCCCTCGATCGAGGAGGCCGAAGTCGAACATAGTTAACAATTAAATAAGCAGACCCAATTTCGCATTCATAATATTATGAATCAGAATTGAATGGTAGTGAATTTTGTATTTACGTACCATCAGATAGACGGATTGGCTATCAGTATGCAATTTTACCCAAGTAAACTCTGCGAACAATTTTATTACTTTAATGTATAATTGGATACAACAACACTAAAAATTCATTTCGCCAAGTCTTTAATGACCATAAAATTCCCAGAAAAATCGGAAGATCAAAGAATCGAGAATTAGGAGCGGCCGGTTGAATATCCTCGCTGTAATTACGGTAGATTTATTTAATTACAGCTGTAATTCCGAATGAAAGGGAATGAGATTACAAAGCCGGCGTTAAAATGCTTCGCCGCCCGGAACCTTTGACTTAGCAGATTTATTTGTGCGAAAAGTTTATTGTTAATTAATAAACGGAGATTGTTAAGATACAATTTTGAATGCGGAATATCAAATCTTTTTTAGAACATGCTCCAACAGAGCTGATTTATTTAATTTAATAACAATAATAATGATAATCTTTATTAAAATGCTCGATTGCTAGTATTTAGTAAAAGATACATGAAACTGCTTGTGCTACGCACTCTGTTCTCACGAAGTCGGTTTGTCGCGTTCCATTCAGTTCCATTCATTATGCTACATGCATGCCAAATTTCATCCAAATCCGTTCAGCCGTTTTTGCGTGATTGAGTGAAAAACATCCACACTTTCACATTTATAGTTATAGTAGGATATACTAGCTTTTCCAGGAAAACAAATAGTAATGTTACAGTAACAATAATGCCGTATTTTTTATTACATTAACCAATGAAGTTTCCACAACTTAGTTATACATAAACGATAACATTAACCACAAATGAACTGATATAAAGGCATATACTAATTTTGGCATCGGGAGTACGAGAGCTGTGGCTTAGAGGTCAATGTGCTTCGGCGGCGATTGCCACAGAGTCACAGTTTCAAATTCAGTAGGTTCCGAAAAACTTTTACATGCATTTTAAATTAAAAAAAAAATAGTAACGACGCAGTCTAAGATGGTATCAAGCTAAACATAAAGGTGTATGACAGTTATATTAAAACCATACTCCTTATCTGATTATATGCGGCATCGTACCTACCAGAGCGCTCAGTCGTTAGGTAGATGGGACCGGAAAAAAATTAGCAATTATAAGTTCCCAAATTGCCTCTGCTAGGTATCCAACCCCACCTCCCACTTAACGATCTTACTGAATGGTCTATATAAAGAGGCAATGTGTAAGCATATCTATTATAATATGATTCCTAAGGTAATTTTAACCAATGCATAAGTTTAAAGAATGTGTTAAAACACATTTATTACAGCGAGGCTATTATACAATTGATGAGTTACTTAATGACAAGGTTGCTTGGAAGCATCCGGCTCCGCTTTCATCTCTCACAAGATAGAAAAATGAATGTTAAAATGTAAAATGTAAATTTTTGATGTTGGAAAAGAGCAACTGCTGAGTTACTTGCCGGCTTTTTCTCGGTAGAATCTCCCTTCCGAATGGTGGTAGAGTCACTACACACGGACAGACTTGACGTTTCAAAGTGCTTGTATTAATTAGGCCTACTTGAAATAAATTAATATTGAATTTTGCACTAGTAGTCCCCTGCGACTTCATCCGCGCATAACGTACTTTTAGAAATTCCAAAGGGGAAAAATTCCGTCATACTCGTGTATGACGGAATTGTTGTTCGGCGTAACTTCAACCGTTTACACATCGGACGTGAAGCTCTCAAAAGGAATATTTTTCCCCGTTTTTGCGACATTTTACATTGATGCTCCGTTGCGATTGGTCGTAGCCTGATGATGAGTCCAAGGTTCCTCGATAAATGGACTGTTCAACACGCAAATATTTTTCTAATTCAAACCAGTGTAATGCGATTAGCGCGCTCAACCAACACTCTTTATAATATTAATAGTATAGATAAATATTGAAAAGAAGCAGGCGCTACTTTGTGGAATTCTTGCTGGAATTTTGCTGCACTCCGCGAAAAGCAGAAGAATATTTATGGTGTAATTTATAATTTCTTCAATCCTTATACTCCACACCAAACAGATCTTCGGCAATTTACGCTCTACGCACGTTTTGCTCCTGCTTTGCTTGAGATTGTCTTTAATATTTTTTGTAATGTGGATCTGTAACTGACTTAGTTTGGCTAGCTGTATGTATACTAATAAAAAACAAAAATATACAATGAATAATTGTTGTTTAACAATGAAACGTCCGTAGAGGGTACATTAAATATATATATATATACTAAATATATATACTACGACCCACGGCCTTCGACTCAGAAGATAGGGTTGCTGCCCGCTTACCCGCTGCGCCAATCGGCCGTCATTTCCGAAGATCTGTTATAAGTATAATAATTGAAGAAATTATGAACACCATACAGATTATCCTGCTTTTCGCGGAGTATAGCAAAATAAGCTTAATTTTCATAGTAAAGATAAAGATAAATATTTAACTGTGGAATGGTTTTCCGCAATTTCACACAAGCACCTTTCATAGTCTTCGGTGTCGGGTAACAATTAGGGAGCATTCATGCATTTACGGCGACGCTCTAACCCACTTATCTCATAAGCCCGGTCCTAAGACACATGACTATTAATAAGCAAACAAGTATAGACGTGTCCCGGACCATGGTGCGGCATAATGCGATGTTTGCGCTATTGAGACGTGCATCGCTTGCATGATATACTCCGCAACTTGGCCGGATTATAGTTAAGCTGCTTAAATAGTCTACAAAGATGCATTTGACAGGTCGAATATAGAGTCTTTAGGCTAGGGATGCCAAAGTTATGATGTGAAACGTCTAGAGGCGAGGGTAAACCTGATTGTTTGCGTGGCGATACAAGCCGTGGCGACGCATCGCCATGCTATGTGATGGAATATATGAACTATACGTAGTTAAGTTGTCGCGATTTCAAATACATTTTTACATTTGAAATATTTTTAATAAGCAGTCATTATTTTATGGAACAGATTTGTAATGCTTTATCTTTTCAGGACGCTATATCTGATTCTTGTCTTAATTCGTTATTTTATGCTTATAACTTTTAAAAAACAATTTCAATGTTTCATGTAACGACTAAGTATAAAGTACATCTAGTTCAGAAGGTACTATATTTTAGAGTATGATTGGCAACCCTAATTTAGGCAGCTTACACACTAACTGTCGGATCTTACCTTTAATATTTCCGTTAAATCCATGTAGGAGCCATTTCAGTTGGACCTTTTTTTAATACAAAAAAAACAGATTTAAAAATTAAAAGCTACATCGTAAATAGACTTAATGTAAGGTTATGTAAATATTACAGATATATAAAATGATGTAACTGACAACCTGTTACTTGTATTCTACTTCTTTCTTCACGTTTCTTTTTTTATTTTATGTTTGTTTTTAACTTAAAAATAATTAATAACATTCAGAATTTGATTAGTTACAATTAATTCCATTAATAAAATAAAATAAAAAATAAAAAATAAAAAAGGGAGGGCGCTGTTGTGCCACGGTTAACAACGGCTCCGTAAAAAATTGCAAACAAAAAGTCAAAAAGTGCGTTTATATCAATACAAAACATTTATTTACGGATAAAAAGTGCTTAAACAACTGGTGAAATAATAGAAGTTGAAAAATAAATATCTGAACACTTATAATTTTTGAAACAAACAAAGTGTGAACCAACTACCAATATTACGTTCCTGTGGCCTTTTTCGCGATTATCGAGCTGCGCCAACTGAAACTGGTATCGTATTCATAGTGAAGAAGTGAAACAAAACAAATCAGTGCAAATTTGGTGAAAATTAAAGTTTTAGAATAAAACATAACCTTAAATTGATGATTTGCAAATTAACGACTACTTACTCAAAACAATATTATGAGGCGCCATCTAGTAAGCAAGCGGCGCTCTATGGTATCGATAAATCACTAACAGCTGAGGCAAAACGATATTGCTTTAAGTGCTAAGTAATACCAACACACGCCAGTAGATGACACTTTATACACCAAATATAAAAGCTAATAATTCCAAAGCGTATCACTAGAGGGCAATATCATACTATATCAAACTGCGAACCATAAAACATGGAGGAAATACTAAATGCGCTTAACAAAATAACAAAAGAACTGGACATGCAGAGACATGAAATTCGTGAAACAGGAAAAAATGTGACGGAAAAAGTTACACAAAATATTAATCAAATGTTGGAAGAAAAATTTTTAATATTGGAGGAAAAACACGAAAAACTTAAGGAAATCGTGGAAAATCAGGAAAAACGACTCTACTATCTGGAAAAACAGGCTAGAAAACGAAATTTAGTGATTTTTGGTATAGAAGAGACTGAAACATCATATGAAAACCTGGAAACGAATATTATGAAATGGATAGATCAATATTTTGCTCTCAAGCTCACGTACAGTGACAACCAGGAAGTAAAAAGAGTAGGAAAGAAGGAGAAAAGACCACGCCCAGTAATAGTTACTTTCTTAACACTCGGCATGAAAATCAAAGTTTTAAAGCAAAAAAGAGCACTGCAAGAAACACAATACTATATTAAAGAGGATTATCCAAAATATGTACTGGAAAAAAGAAAGGAACTACAAGAGCAACTGCAGTTGGAAAGAGAACAGGGAAATAGAGCCCGAATTAAGTATGATAAACTAATTATTTCAAAAAACTTCACTAAACGAAAACTACCTATTTCACCAGAAAATGTCACAGCATCAAATATAGAGACAAATACACAAACAAATAAAAAGAACAAAATACAACAACGGAGCACATCAGTAAAAAGGTCAAACAGCATCTCAGAGGGTGTCATAAAACCGGGTATACTAAATTTCTTAGTGAATAAAGATACAACCAACATAACCAGAAATCAAGAAAATAATTTGTAGCAGAAAATCCCCTCCTCCAGCAAAGATGTGACAAACAAACGTACTAAAGCAAAAAACATATATTATCCTCCAACCCGACTGGCCCTCGTGGAGGATTATGGCCAAAACCCTTCAAACGAAACCAAACTATTAAAAAGCGAGAAGAACAAATGTCATCAAATTCAGATTGCAACATATAATGTCAGAACTCTATCCTCATACGAGCGCTTATTAGAATTAGAAGAAGCAATAAAAATAATTAAATATGACGTTATAGGACTTTCGGAAATAAGGAGGCTTGGTACAAAAATTGAAGAACACAATAATTTTATACTATGCTACGTTGGTCAAACGCCTGGAAAATACGGAGTAGGCTTTATAGTAAAAAAGTCTCACAAAAACAACATAGAGAGCTTCACTGGTATAACAGAACGAGTTGCAGTACTAAACATGAACTTCCAAGGATACATGTTCACCATTATACAAGTATATGCACCGACGGAAGCAGCAAGCGAATATGAAATAGACGAATTTTACAAAGCAATAGGCAAATCATTGGAAAATACGTATAAAAATATTATAATAATGGGAGACTTCAATGCGAAGATCGGAATACCCAACAAGGAAGAGCACTTGATCATGAAACAACACGGTTATGGAAAAAGAAACGATAGAGGGCAGAGACTTGTCGACTTCGCTCTTGAGCATAAACTCACAATAATAAATACATGCTTCCAAAAGAAGAAAAACAGAAGATGGACATGGAGGTCGCCAAATGGAGAAGTTAAAAACGAAATCGACTTTATATTGTCTAACCAACCTAGAATATTCCAGAATATAGGTACTATGAATCTAAATTATCCATCAGATCATAGAATAATCAGAGCAACAATTAAACTAACAAAACATAAAAAAAGTAGAGTCAATTATACAAATAAAAAATTAATTAAATTAAATACAGAAGTTGAGATTACAAGATACAAGAATATCCTGTCGTCATTACTATCTGATCCATCTGTCCGCCAACAAAATACCTTAGTGCAAACCTTCTACGACAATATTACAAACGCTATCACCAACAGCTTAAAATTAACCCGACGAAAGAGAGGTGAACAAAAACTTCATAAAATACTATCGATACGAACATCAGCTTTATTGCAGCGAAGAAGAGAGTTACAGAAAACAAAAAACAAAACGCGGTCTATGAAAAACGAACTCTCCGCACTCTACAAACTCGTCAACAAAAACATAGTAAAAGATTATGAAAAATACAGACAGAATGTCATAGAAAAACACCTATATCACACCGGAAGCACAAAGAAAGCCTATAGAGAACTCAGAACTAATAAAACTTGGATAGAAGGTTTGAAAAATTTAGACAAAGACACGAACAAACGAACTGACATCATCACTACAGCAACTGATTTTTATAAAAAGCTTTATAGCGACAAGACTCGAAAATCCAACAGTAACATACATGTCACTTTTGAAAACATTGCAGCAGTGGGCGAAGTAGAGATCATAGAAGCAATAAAGAGATTAAAACTAGAAAAATCACCCGGACCCGACAACATTACAAACGAAGCATTAAAAACAGCACACACAATTTTGGCTACACCATTAGCTGAACTATTCAACTTGATACTGCAAAAATCTGAAACGCCTACACAATGGTCTGAATCTAACATCATTTTATTATATAAGAAAGGCGATCCCAAAGACATAGGCAACTACAGACCCATAAGTTTGCTACCGACTCTATACAAGTTGTTCTCCACGATTATAAACGCTAGAATTAGTCCCACAATTGGAGCTAGACAACCTGTAGAGCAGGCAGGATTCAGGAAGGCTTTCTCTACAATCGACCATATACACACCCTTGAGTTAATTATTGAGAAATACCAGGAACATCAAAGACCCCTATATCTCGCATTTATTGATTACCAAAAAGCGTTCGACACTGTAACACACGCAAGTATCTGGGAAAGCTTAAAGAAACAAGAAGTTAGCGAGGTGTATATAGAGGTCATTAGATGCATATACAAAAATAATACGGCTAAAATAAAGTTAGAAAACCTGGGCCCAAGTTTCCCCATAGAGAGGGGTTTAAGACAGGGTGATCCGCTCTCATCTACAATATTTATAACCATTTTAGAAACAATCTTTAGCAAGTTGGACTGGAACAAACTAGGACTCTATATACATGACGCTTTCTTAAGTCATTTGAGGTTTGCAGATGACATAGTGATATTATCCGAGACAAGCTCACAGCTGCAATATATGATAAAATCTTTACAGTTAGCCAGCGCAGATGTAGGTTTGGAAATCAATCTCACAAAGACTATGACGATGACAAACAGTTGCAAGATACCAATATTAATTAACGGAAGCCCACTAGAATACGCAGAAAAATACATATATTAGGGAAAAACAATTAGTTTTGATAAAACAAATAATGACATAGAGATAGGAAGAAGAGTTCAACAAACGTGGAATAAATATTGGAGCCTGAAAGAAATTTTTAAAAGTAACATGCCTGTAAAAATAAAAACAAAGATCATGAACTCTAGCCTCCTACCTTGCCTGACATACGGCTGCCAGACATGGAAATTTACGGCCAAATCAAAACAAAAAATCAACACCTGCCAGCGAGGACTAGAACGCAGCATGCTCAGCATAAAAAAACTTGATAAAATACGCCATACAAAAATAAGATCCATAACAAAAGCAACAAATGCCTTGAGCTATGCATTAAAACTGAAGTGGAAATGGGCAGGTCATATAGCGAGGCTTACAGACCGGAGGTGGACCGTGAGAGCAACTATGTGGAAAGGCCCGGAAGGCAAAAGAGCCAGAGGGAGACCAGTGACACGGTGGGAGGACGAGATCAAAAAAATAGCCGGCCCAAATTGGGCTAAAGTAGCAAAGGATAGAGAAAAATGGACATCGTTGGAGGAGGCCTTTACCCAATCTGGGGTTCTTGTAATAAACTAACATTCATAATAATAAATATTAAGTAAACGAAAAATAAAATACTAACTTTAAACTATCTTAGGTATGTCAATGTAAGTTACAGGAAATAAAAGGCTTTTTTTTTTTTATTTTTATTTATTATTCGGTATTAATATGTCAGGAAATTTTTATGTCAAATAGTAAAATCATTATAAAATATTAATTAGTATAAAATTTCATTCAATAAATTATATAAAGTCTATAAAAAAAATCACTCACATAGTAAAAACACTTACTAACTAGCCATGTATGCGGTTCTCTCTTGAACGCATTAAAAGGTAATTCTTTCAGGTTTCAAGTTTATGTTTATGATGTCAAATGTGGTGGGTTGTGCTCTAAATGAGGAATATGGATGTTTCTACTGATAGCTGTGGAATTAAGTAAAGTACCATTTCATGTTTAACTTGACTAAATAAGCGGACTATCCATTGGCCCAGAAGCTGCAAAGAGAACTTACTCCGCTTAAATGCTTTTTGCTACCGACTGTGAGCGGACATCAAAGAGCTTGCATACACAGTTGGCCATTTTAAATGTACATTTTAAAATTTTGCAGTAAAAATGTATTTTATGAATGTTTATTAAATATAACTTTTTAATTAATAGTTTTACTCTATTTTATGTAAAAAATGCCTTTGGCTAAAATATGAAGACACTTTAAGTTATGTAAAGTCGTTATAAGCTATAACTGTAAATAAGCAAGTGACATTTTAACATTCGATGTAATTACTATAACAATTATAACATACTTTCTGTACCGTTAACATAATTATATATAGTTTATTTTATATATGTACTGTTTTTTTAATTATTAATATGTATGTATATTCTTAGAGTTTTGCGCACCGCTATAAGGATTCATATGTGAGCCAATTCTTCATAATGTTTGCCTGAAAGAAATCACTATAAGTGATAAGGCCGCCTTTGTTACACAAACTTAAATGACTTGTACCTTTGTCCTCTTTTATTTATTTCTTGTGTGAGTATTTTTGATTGATACTTTATACTTTAAAATGTTAACATATTGTATGATAAGGGACTTTTTTAACTTTTTTCTACTAAGAAACAAAACAAACAAACTGAACAAAAATGCCTTACTTTAATTACTTGTAATGAATTCCTAGACATATTATTTTTATTAAAAGCAAAATAGGTATCTATAAACGAAAGTTATTATTAATTATAATTGAGAGTTGTAAACTCTAATTAAAATTCTCTAATTATAACTATGCTTTTAATAAAAGGGATATGTTTAGGAATATCCGACCATTTCAAAGTCCCAGGACGTTAGACAGTCTACAATCAGTCCAGGGACTTTAAACATTTTTTTTTTGATTATTTTGTCATTTTCCGGTTGCTAAAACTAAAACTTCTTTTTTAATATTGTTCTACTACTACGATAATTACCGTCTGAGTAATATTCAATAGAATACACTTTTTTTGGTCGACTGTACATACAGAAATCGTAAATAGGACACTTTGATGTTTGCTCGTGTCCCGCGGCTTCGTAAATGCATGTGTTTGTTTTCAAGCATATGATTGTGTCGGAAAGTGTATCTTATTATATTCTTCACATGTAGGTCTTTGTCTGTGGATCCGGAATGAATGTTCAAGAAAGCTCTATGTATGCAAAATTACGAGTTTTTAATGTTTTCCTCCAACATTTGAATACTGTTTGGACAGCCTATTGGCACAGTGGCCAGCGATCCTGCTTTCTGAGTCCAAGGCCGTGGGTTCGATTCCCACAATTGGAAAATGTTTGCGTGATTAACACTAATGTTTTTCAGTGTCGGACTGTTTATTTTTTATTTTATTTTTATTTATTTATTTAGAATATTGGTAAGGGAACGGAATTCACACAATAAATATGGTGGTGCGATAACCGTTGCAGTAGTATAAACTGTGTCGCAACAATTAACGCCCACCTCCAATATTAAAAAATAGTAGAACATAGTAAATGCCTCTAACAAAAATTAGAGTGTAAGTAGTAAATTAAAAAACAAAATAAAAATAACGATTAATTTTCAAATAAAAAACATGCAGTGCCTTAATTAATGCGTATGGATGTGTGTGTGTGCGTATTTTATAAGTATTATATGTATATTATAAGTATTTATGTATATCCCTATCCCTACTAATATTATAAATGTGAATGTAAGTTTGTTTGTTACGCTTTCACGCAAAAACTACGAAACCGAAACTCATAAAACTTAGTACACATATTCTTGGAAGTGTTAGAAGTAATATAGGATACTTTTTATCCCGACATTAAGCTGGGTTCCTTTGGGAGAGGGGATGAGTGTTTGACGATTTTACACCATAACTCCGACAAATTATAACCCATTTATATAATTATTTTTGTACTATAGAGGTTATAATATGTGTTTAATTTTGCCCAAACTGTGGTTGGAGATAGACGACAGAACTCCTGAGGACAGGACAGCAGCAAACTATTCATGTAAAATTTAGCGATACTGAATGCTTTAATTTTTTTTCGATCTACAACCAAATTTAATGCCACATAAAACTAAAATCAAACGCAGGCGAAATCGCGGGCAACAGCTAGTAATTCATAAAAATATTCATCAGCCATCTTAGTACCCATAACACAAGCTTACTTAAAGGCTAGATGTCGATGTGTGTATTGTTGCAGCATATATTACGCAGGACTAGGATTTCAGCAATATAAAACAAATATAACTTCGGACAGAGTAACACCCTGGTTGAATCTCACACGTATAATGTCCGCTTATTTATTTTACTACCCTATTGATAGTATCAATATATCAAATCAACATTTAATATTTAGATAGCTCATACTATTTGATTAATTAGTGTAATAATTCATGATTACATAAATAACCAATTATTGGAATATCAATCAAATAATTAAATGAACATAAAACAGTATCTTGTTATAATCATGTGCCAACTACGTCACGTCCGTCGGGTGCCTATTGAGTACTTTTTAACACATATCTATCATTTATAATTAAAATGATAATAACAAATTATTGATGGTAGGATAAACTCTCTGACTTTTTTGAGACAACAATGAACCTCCTGAATACGCCGTGTAGACGCCTCTGGTCCAAGCAGTTAGCGCACAAAAACCATCGCCAATAAAACCAGAGAAACACTTCAATAGAGCATGAAAGGAACATGTCTTATTAATTGCAGCCTTTTGTCCATGTGCCTGTTTTTAATATAATTTTTTTATTGCACTAGGGCCTTAACCCTTTTTGTTCTGAGAGGAGACCCATGCCCAGTAGTGGACCTGTAATAGGTCGATTATGATAATGATTGTCTCCAATATTCCGTTCCAAAAAGTATCAAAATCATTGAGGAAGCCGCGGCGACGTTTATTTTATAACACCGGCAATACAAGCTGCAATCAGCAGAGTACACAGCCATTCTATATACACTTAACCTCCAAGGTAGCATCGCTCTTGGAAGACGGCCAAAGAGACTGTCATGTTTAGATTAAGTCACAGGAGATCCGCTCACTGGAGTTGACTCTGCGAATATTTCATTTGGGAATGGTATAAGTTTGGCAAATTGAATTTTTGGATGGGTAATTTTCGCATACATATTATTTCTTCCTGCAGTTCCGTTTTGTACTGAGGCGGCTATCTCCCCCTATGAAATTGATTCCCGGAATTTGGAAAATGGCAAAGATTGAGCTATCCACTACAATGCCAGTAAGAAGCTGATAAGATATATTAGTACAATAAACTGCAGAACAGAAACTTATGTTTTTAATAAAAGGGCCAAACCGGTACCGGTAAATTGTAGTACCGGCAAAAAGACGGGTTTCATGGATTGACAACCTCAATGGCGGAGCGGGAAGCGATGTGGTTTAAAGTTGGAGGCCGCGAGTTCGAATTATTATTATCCCGACAGGATTAATTTCGGAATTTATAATTTCTGAATATCCTCTGGTCTGGTCTGGTCTGGTGGAAGGCATGTAAGTAATGGCTAGTAACCACCCTACCGACCAACCTTGACTACCATACTTCCTACTAGGTTAGCGCGTGACCATCTTAGATTGCATCATCACTTACCACCAGGTGAGATTGCACTCAAGTGTTAACTTGTAGTGGAATAAAAAAATCAGTCATTAAGTCTTTATGGTTTGAAAACTTATGCTTACCATACTGCGCTGTAGGTTATAAACAGACATAACATCATATATCAGTTAATGTCAATTTAATTATCAAAAAAATTATTTTTTAAACAAAAGATTATTTCATTATTTTAATTAAAAATGAAATTTTCAATTAATTGTTGATGAGTCTTTCAGGGTTAGAGATTGAAATTTGCATCATAACGCGCTGGTATTTATTCAAAAATACCAAAAATTGATCAAGAGAAATAAACATTCATGGTAAGTCAACAAATATTATAATTAATTCTTTAAACCTTTTTTTTAATTAAATAAGAAATTAAAGATTTTAACCTAAGATTTTCGTGTTTAATCAACTTTTCTTAAATATAGTTCAACGGGTACATACCACGATAATATTTTTGGATTCGTCGATATTTCGACCCAGTTGCATGGATCGTGGTCACGACAGGACTGCGTAGGACATCTCGACAAATCCAAAAATACTATCGTGGTACTCGTATGTACCCGTTGAACTTTATTAAATAAGAAATATTATTAAATTCATTCAGGAATCATGTGCTGAATTTCAAGATCGGTGCAGTGGTTACGCATTATAGGTGGTAGAGTCACTACAAACAGACAGACTTGACGTTTCAAAAGTGCTTATATTAGGCCTACTTGAAATGAATGAATTTAGAATTTTGATAGAAAGAGAACCAATAAACAAACAGATTAACTACTTCATATTATAGAATGAAAAGGTCCTTACCATCAGATGCGATTTCAGTCTGTAATGACTAATATTACTGCTATATACAGGTATCATTGAAGTTTCAAGTATTGCGTGAGTTCCCAAACTAACTTGTACCATACCCACGTGATTAGATTGGTATTCGCTTTGTGCTTCACAATATGAGCAGCCCTATTGTCCGCAAAACAGTATACTTAGTTTTTAAAACGACTAGAAACGACATACTGAGCCATTTATCTGATATTCTCTTTAACTTTTATACGATAAAAATTCTTTACTTCCGTTCAGATTATTTACATTTAAAGTGCATGTAAAAATTCAGATTTCAAACCGCATCTCAATAGTCAAATATGTATAGTGTAATTTATAATTTCTTTATTTCTTTAAAAGCCACACATATCTCCAAAAATATGCTCTCTACGTAGGTTTAGCTTCTACGCTGAAGCATCCTCAGGAAATGAACTTCAAATTGTACAACTGCTTCGTCGACTTAGCACTTACTTGATTCAAGTTATCGTTATATTCTCTTTAAAATAAACAATCAATTTTATTTTTCTATTTCATTTGCTGTAACGTCACTTGTATCTCACCTGAACTGTATACCCCGTCTGTCTGGTGCTACACACAGACATTCTGGTACTATATTTGTACAAGATGTACTGTTTGTAACACTTAACATGAATAAATGTATTTTCTTTCTTCTTTCTTTCTTTCGTTAATTTGTTCTTACAGATGGACATACACTAACCGGCTTCTTAACTATTAGATACTTTGCGGAAATCCATGATATATTATGAAAATGAAGCTTAATGCTATACCTACTCCGTCAAAAAGCAGGAGAATCTGTATGTTGTAATTTATAATTTCTTCAATCCTTATACTCCACACCAAACAGACCTTCGAGAGACCAGAGATCCAGTAAAGAGAGCACCAGAGATCGCTCCGAAGCCGGAGCATCTTTTGGTGATCTTTACTTTAAAATGAATAATTGTTAAGTCACTAACAATTATTCATTGTAAAGTAACATCTATTTAGCAAATTCAGCTTAATTTTCATAAATGTAGCCTATGTTTTTTTTCCCTGTCAAAGGCTACATGCATGCCAAATTTCATCACAATCTGTTCAGCCGTTTTTGCTTGATTGAGAAACAAACATCCACAATGTCACATTTATAATATTAGACGGATAGTAGGATTAGTAGTATTTATAGAGAATAGTTATTTTAGTATGAGATATAATTTCAATAATACAACAAACAAATGAAAAAGACCAAAAACCGTTGATTATATAAAAATAATTAAGTAGAGCTTTTTCTTGCATCGTCTTAATGAAGTTCGTTAGATGACGTGGCTGGTTCCTTGAGAACTTTAAATTCATTTGCAGAAATCGAGTTCCGGGTGTTGATTCAGGCGGGTCGCTTAAACCGTCACTTTATTTTCTTTTCTACTCTCTATTGGAAATAAAAATCTCTTGTTGACTAGTGTTGATAAAGGCGGGTTGATTTCAGCGGATCTTTATTCTCCATGCTTCTTCAATGAAAACATTAAAAAAATAATATAATAATTAGGTATTTTTGAATGAATGAATATACTTTTATTGCCTATTAAATATAACAGCACAATAAGGTATAACGTACAATTTGGTGGCCGTATCGCTAAATAGCGATCTCTTCCAGGCAACCAAAGGCATACAAGAAAATGCTATACGTAATTAGTAGGTAGTACAACAAACATTAGTGAAATACTAGGATTTTTAACTGAATTAACATAAAATAAACATAAAACATAGTACATATTAAACATAACATATTAAAGATATGTACAAAAATATAAAATATATTCCATACATATATACAAACATATCAACATAAAAGTACTATGAATACATAATTAAAAAATAAATTAATTAATTAAAAAATAAAATAAAAGAACCCTCAAAAATACGTAGAATACTTAGTTTTTTGTTAATAAGTTCTTGTTAAAGTTGAGTTAAGTTGAGTTGTTGTGGGATTTGGCGTTGTCTTCTCCGCTCGGAGAGTCCAGGAAAACATCTCAAATATGAGATAATAGTCGTAAAAAGGAAGAGAATAATCGCTAATGGAACATGGACAGCAGCCCCCTCTGTCCTACGACTTCCATCTACTGCGATTACTGACTCTTCTGTCGTGGTTATTATGGGCAAACCCTCTCGTTGGGACAGGCCTCTTGTGCAGCAGTGGACTGTTATAGGCTTTAGATGTTGAATCGTTAAAATCCACCCAAATGCAGTTTGATGGGTCTATGCTTTTCTCTCTCTCTATAGTCCTCTGTCAACTATGGGACATGACTTAACTGAGAATGAATATGATGCTAATAAAAATAAGTGTTTAATTCTATGTCATAAGTTCAATGAGAGTCATGTTGACGGCCGATTGGCGCAGTTTGCAGCGACCCTGCTTTCTGAGTCTAAGGCCGTGGGTTAGATTCCCACGACTGGAAAATGTTTGTGTGATGAGCATGAATGTTTTTCATTGTCTGGGTGTTTATATGTATATTAAAAGTATTTATGTATATTATTCATATAATATATTCATCAGTTATCTCAGTACCCATAACACAAGCTACGCTTACTTTGGGGTTAGATGGCGATGTGTGCATTGTCGTAGTATAGTATATAAAATATGTTAATTAGTATAAGATTGAACGTAAAAATAAACTGGTTAGTTATAAACTTTGGCGTATTCCGTCTACCGTGCGAAAGAGCCCTTGTGTGAATCATACCCAATTTGTATTCACAAGTAAAATAACAAGAACAGTAATGAAAATAACCAAAACGAAAGTATCATCCGAACTTCAAGAGATACGGACTGTAAAACCTCACACTAATTCATTTACGTAACACTAGGCAAACAAAAGGGGGGATTTTGTGCCAAAATTATCTAAAGTTGACAACCCTATTTTCAACAGACGATTGAACGAAAAAGTTTTCTAGCGTTAAAAAAGTAGGCCAGCCCTGGCTTAAGAAGATCTGTGACCCTATAATCTGATATTTTGGGACTGTACCAATCCATACTAATATTATAAAAGCGAAAGTGTTAGTTCGTTCGTATGTTCGTCTCAACTCATGACCGTGAAATAAAATTTGACAAGCTTGCATCCTGGATTACGATAAGATTAATCCTGGAAGGCAGCTATTTGGAAAATAGCAGTGGTTATCTATACATGACTTGACTGCTTAATTTATCTTGTTGAATATTGCATAGAAATAGACGGGCGAGTATGTACCCTACATTTTATCCCAGAAAAATAAAGTGTTCCTGCGGGATTTTTTTAAACAGTATTTTTGAATGAGCAAGAATTTGCATCAGCAAGTTTCAAAAAGTTTTGCATGTAATTTATTTTTTTATATATTTTTTTTTAAAGGTTTGCAGTGGCCAAATTTTTTATTTATATTGCATTCTGAGTTTGGTTAACAGCAGGGCTAATTTGAAAAATTCTAATTTTAGCCGTACTTTGCACCGAACCGGCAAAATGTGCGGCCAAGCGATTTAGCGTTTATATGCGATGCCGTATATAAACTAAGATTTTAGGATATATAAGGGTGTGAGTTTAATTTAACTGCCAAATTCCTTATTTGATAGCCCACTGCATCATGACTTACCACAAGGTGAGATCGCAGTCGAGGGTTAATTTGTAGTGAAAAGTGAAAAATAGTAGCCAAGTTGTTCGGAAGATATTTACGAGTACCTACCTACAGCTAGAATAAATACCTCAGTACGAGTTTAAGCCCTTTTAATAGCTTGTGTGTTTACATTAGTACACACAATTGTGCGTGTGTATGTCACTGAACTCCTCCTAGACGGCTGGACCGATTTGAATGATTTTTTTGGTATACGTTTGGGTGGTACCCTGGATGGTTTAGATTCACAAATCAGTCCGACAAATGGCGCTGGGGTCCGCTAGTATATATATATGGCAGTATTGTTAGTATTGACAAAGGTAAACTTGTAGTGGAATAAAATAGTAAAAGTTGAATAAAAGACTACGTAAAGACTACTAAGGGAATGTAACGGAGCACGGGCAGCAGCGTCCTCCGTGCTACTACCACATAGTCTACTGCGATTACCAACCCGTCTGCCCAGCGTGGTGATTATAGGGAAACCGTCCCGTTAAAGAGGCCTTTAGCCACTAGTGGACTGTTATAGGCTATCGTTGATGAAGAATGAAAGACTCGATATTTTTTGTTTTTTTTAATCCTAATTTTAAGAGATGATTCGCTGGGCGAATATGCCTCTCTGTAGTGTTACATTACGTATAACATACCGTACTAATACTACATACAGCAGTAGCCAGGACTGTCATCGAGACAGGAATTGTTATTGTCTCTTCTCGATACCGACTCGATATTGTCCCGATTTTTTCTCAGCGTACACAGTGTCACTACTCCGATGGTATATTTTATGGGTTCTCAAAGAAAATCTAGGCTGTAAAAATCTTTTATGTGAGCAGTTTTTTACGACTCAACTTCTGCCCTTGTTTACTGTGGAGGTTTTGATTAAATTACGTGATTCAAATGTTGCTGCTGACTTTTTCTACTGCTTTTATTTTTGACATAGTAGGGAACAGTTGATTTATATATATTTTTTTGATTTTATATTGACATGAATATTGACATTACATTAACTAAGAGTTGGTAGGAACTTTGTGGAGAACCAGTGCTATGGGGGTTAGGGAGCACTGGTTCTCCACAAAGTTCCTACCAACTCTTAGTTAGTCGATAATAGGATATGGCCTACCCTTACTTAAAAAACTATACCACAAATCATGTCAATATAAAATCAAAAAAATATATAAATCAACTGTTCCCTACTATGTCAAAAATAAAAGCAGTAGAATAAGTCAGCAGCAACATTTGAATCACGTAATTTAATCAAAACCTGGTTCGAACCCCGGCACGCACTTCAACTTTGGATGACTTTACTGTCGCAGTGGTGAGCGCAGGTTTTAATTTGGAGGTCCTGGGTTTGAGTCCCGGCTGGAGCAATTTGGGAATATATAATTTCTGAATGGTCTGGTCTGGTGGCAGGCTTCGGCCGTGGCTAGTTACCGACAAAGGCGTGCCGCTAAGCAGATTTGCGTTCCGGTACGATCTTGCATAGAAACCGATTAGGGGTATGGGTATTAATATAACTGCCGTACTCCCTAACAGGTTAGCCCGCTACTATCTTAGACTGCATCATCACTCACCGCACATTACCACACATCAGGAACCGTTGTTAAGGGATAAAAAAAAAAAAAACGAATGATAACTAAACCTATGAATAATGACCTATACGCGGACGCCTAATCGTCGCGTCTAAGCATATTGCTGCATGTTTTTATACAGAAATCCAGACTGCAACTTTAAGAATCTCATATTGTTATTTTTGATGCAGTACGTAAAAGCTTTATTTATTTGTAGTGTCCCATGATACCTCTTCTGCTTATTATAGGTAATTGAATGATGCGACATGCAATATTTTGTTTAGCACGAAACTCTAACAGCGATCTCCCGAGAGCCCAGACACTAACGTCTAGACAGTTTTTAGTGTTATTATAATAAAAAGCTGAAAAGTCGCTGAAATAATACACACGTGAGCTGGCAATCCCCCGAGGAAAGCCGCGAACATAAATTCCGTCATAAATATGTTTATCTCGTTCACACAAACACTTTATAGCTGGCTTCTTTGTAAAATTGTCGCGTTTTTGATGGAGAGGATGCACTTTCCATCAGAAATAAAGAGAAGTCTTTTTTTTAAGTTATACTTCTTTTGGCGCGTTGGGGAAAAATGGTGACAATAAATTTTTCGATGCGCGCGCACACCGTCACTAAAAAACGACACCATGAAGTTAGCTATAGTCAACATTTTAGTTTAATTAAAAAAGGTTTGACGGTTGACTTTTCATAATTAAAACCATACCTTTTTTTGTTTGTTAGTGTCGTTTTTTCTACAAACGTAGAATAAGGCGAAAGATAAAACTTTTGAAAAGATTTTTATCTTGTTACGCCAAAGTATAACTTCTAACGCGTGTACATAAGTACACACCCTTTTTTTTGAATTTATACTTCTTTTGGTGCGTTATGGAAAAATTATGAGAGTAAATTTTTACGAAGCGCGCACACGGACACAATAAACCGACACCATGAAGTTAGCTATAAGGCTTGACTGTACACTTTCAATTATCAAAGTCTGCGAACTCATTCCGATGATATAATTGTACAAAAATCTCAAATTATAATGTTGAGTGGTTGTCCGATAATGAGTCTATTAGTATTCCAAGTTTAATTGTGTTTATATACTTTCTTTAATTATGTAGTTTTATTTTGTGATATTTAAATAAACTTATTTAACTATATAATGCGTTACAATAATGCTTTCAATTTGACGGCCGATTAGCGCAGTTTGCAGCGACCCTGCTTTCTGAGTTCGATCCCCACAACTGGAAAATGTTTGTGAGATTAGCATGAATGTGTCTGTGTGTTTATATGTATATTCTAAGTATTTATGTGTAATCTTTATAAAAATATATTCATCAGTCATTTTAATACCCGTAACACACTTACGCTACGCTTAAATTGGGGCTAGACGGCGATGTGTGTATTGTCGTTGTATATTTATTTATTAATTTAATGTATTAAATACCTTTTTCTATTGTTAGTCTCGTTTTTTCTACAAACGTAGAATAAGGCAAAAAAAAAAAATTTTAAAAGATTATTATCTTGTTACGCCAGAGTAACTTCTAACGCGTGAACGTAAGGACACACACGTCTTTTTATTTTTTAACTATAATAGACTTGACCACAATCTCACCTGATGGAAAGAAGTGTAGATGTGGCCTAAGATGGGGCGCGCTTGCGTAGAAGATGACTACGATTTTGAAACATTCTTCATTGATGCTATGCTCCTATTGTTCGCAGCGAGATGATATATGACACCTTCGTCAATAAATGGGTTATCCAACACTGAAATAATTTTTCAAATCAAACCAGTAGCAGTCCTAAGATAATCGCGTTCAAGTTAACAAACAAATAAACTCTTCAGCTTTATATATAATTATAAGAAAAGATGAGTTGAAACAAATAATTGTAAAAATAGCGTTGCTTTTTAATCAACTAAGGTGAGCGGCCAGTGGGTATGACTTCGACTTCACTTTCGAGGGGGCAAGTTCGAATCCCAGTACGTATCTCCTAATTTTCTCTAGTACCTCTGAATTTCTAAGTTATTTGCGTTTCACCTTCTTCAACGGTGAAGGAAAACATCGTGAGGAAACCTACATGCCTAAGAGTTCGCCATAATATTCTCAAAGTCTCATTCATTTGGTTATTTATTTATTTATTTACTGTCATTTTTAATTTTATCATGTGATTGTAGTGTTTATTTTAATTTAATTTGACATTTAATTAAGGTTGATCTTTTTAATATCCAATGAACCAAATTTGCACACTATTAATTTAGTAGAACGTTATGCTATCTAAAACAACTATATTGTTTACCAACATCTTTATATTGTACAAACATTCTTGCAAATTTTAATTACTTAATTATTAATTAAGCTAATTGTGTTTGTGGGGAATGTCATATTATTATTAAAGGTGTGTAAAGTCCACCAATCCGCACTGGGCCTGCGTGGTGGACTAAGGCTTTAACCTTAGCTTTTCATTGTGGGATAAGTAGGAGGAGCCCTGCGCCCTGTAGGTCGGTAATGGGTTGATATGATGAAAGTCAGCTGGACTTTTTTTTTTTAAAGTCTATAGTCAATAGCTTTGGTTCTTATAACCCATCATTTAAATCTATCAATCACATAAACATGACAACCAACCAAATTCTATGTTTTTTGCTTCTCTCGTTAAAACTTGCTGTAGTCAGGTAAAAGCAGATAGATGCAGCGCAATTTTTCAAAATTAAAACAGTCATCTCTTGGAATTTTCGCAACAAAATTTAAAACAGCAACTTCGCTGTTCATATGAACAAAGTTGCGACATAAATCTCTAGTTACCTACCATGTTTTGTAGCAATTTATGAACTCTATGCATTTAACTTACTGCTTAAGTGTTACTAGTTATTTTTGTAGTAGAACGTGCGTTTAATTTAACTTTAATGCTAATTTTAGTTGTTTATTCGTGTTAGTATTTCAACAGAACTTCAGCATAGGTCTCCTCTCTCATAGAAAAGACGGTTTTAGAGTATGGACCCACCACGCTGCTCCGATCGGGGTTGGTGAGCTTTGATAATAACTGCCTGACTGCTTAACGCACTCTTCGAAGTAGGTACGGGTGTGGAAAACCCCAGGTTCCTAAAAATTTTCGACTCAACAATAAATTTATAAAATATGCTAAACCGCTAGACTATACCATAATATATTGCAAAGAGGAGACCACTTTTCCTTCTCAAGACTTACAATATAAATATATATATTTCATTTTATAGTAATAATAGACGGAACAATCAGATGCCCCATCTGTATGTCGGTAAGTGGAAAACTATCGGCTATAAACAGAGCAACACTTCACAGGGCATGTAAGTAGGTGTTGAGGCTCATGTGCCGGTAATTACACCGTCAACCACGCCCTTTAGACCAGAACACAGCATTGAAACAATGCTGCTTAGCGGCAGAAAAAAGCATGGCAATGGTACTTCCCCGGACGAGCTCTGTCACATAAAGCTCTACCACTATTAAATTTAATTTCTTCATCATCACATCAACCCATGACCGGCCTGCTACAGAGCACGGGTCTCCTCCCACAATGAGAAGGGGTTAAGGTCGAAGGTACCATGCTGGCCCAGTGCGGATTGGTGGACTCCACACACCTTTGAGAACATTATGTAGAACTCTCAGGCATGCCGGTATCCTTAGGATGCTTTCCTTCATCGTTAAAGCAAGTGATATTTTAATTTTTTATGTTATGTGCGCGCCCAATGCGCTATCATTACTTAAATAAAAAAATATGTTTGTATAATATATGTGATGCATAAACAATATCTACAAAATAAAGTATCTATGCATCGCATTCTTGCTAGGAGAAAGTGTTGATAAAGTGTTAGAGTATAAGTTTTTATTCGACTTTTTAGTGAGGAACTTCGGCTATTTTTCCGCGCCGTCGACAGCTGATAGCTTGATATATACGCAAACTTGTGGCTTCCGCGCACTTTAACTGTCTGCAGCGCGCGACTAGATCGTCCGTGTTACTTCCAGCTCCCCTCGAGTAAGAGTTATTGAGTAAACAAAAGTCTGTCTGGAGTTGGCGTGAACTGACAATATGTAAGCCGGGCTAGAGCTTTTAAAATGTGACGCTGTGACTGTTTGCACAAGCCTAACGATTCGGTTTCAGTAAGACTACAAATTGAAGTAATGATAATCGTTCCGGACTTTTTTTATTTACTACTAAAGGAATTGATATTATTATTAACAAGAAAAGACGTGGAGAAGGAAACTCTTATCTTCATAAAAGTCCACCCGTGTCCCTCGGCATATGAATTATGTACGTTTTATTTATAACGAAATGGTGTGCAACCTCTTGCTAGCAGAAAGTAAACAATGTGTTTTTATTGAACTTTTTAGTGAGGAACTTCGGCTATTTTTCCGCGCCGTCGACAGCTGATAGCTTGATATATACGCAAACTTGTGGCTTCCGCGCACTTTAACTGTCTGCAGCGCGCGACTAGATCGTCCGTGTTACTTCCAGCTCCCCTCGAGTAAGAGTTATTGAGTAAACAAAAGTCTGCCTGGACTTGTCGTGAACTGACAATATGTAGGGTGAGTGAAAATTTGACGCTGTCACTGCCTTAAAATGCCTGACAATAATTCAGATTTAGTAAGAAACAAGTGGTTTTAAGCAATGCTAGTCGTTTTTCGACATTTGGATTAAACTTGATTCGGGACTTAAAATTATCTTTCAAAGGTAGCGAATAAGACAATCCGGTAGTCTAACAAAGGAACCTAATTTTGCTTGTTTCCCGCGACTTTGTCCGCATTAATTACAGGTTTTACAAATCAGATAACAGATATTTTGTAAGGTTTGTGAAGCCCGTCAAAATCGGTCTAGACATCATGGTGACAGAACATAGATACATAAAAATTAAAAAAAAATGTATACCGTGCTTGACTAAACTATCTTATGCATTTATTAAAAAACAGTTATTTAAACATTACAAACAGATATTTAAATTATATTATGTATATTAAAAAAATCCTTTTAGCAAAAGGAGTTCCGCTAAATTTTACCCAAAGCGGTCACGGTGGTCATAACATATTAATTCAATGCAGACAGTGTCATAGATATATCATCTTACATCCCCATCATATTACCTAATCCGGTGTCCTTCACGAATGTCCGAGCGAGTAAACAACGCTGAGTAGGCAGTGTTCTACATGAGCAGTAAATTATGCGCGAACACGACGCCGGCCATCGTTCCCGCTCCGCTCAAACAGTCCGGCCCAAAATTATAAGACGCCTCTTCTATAATCCCAGAATTCATTTAGCGATTAAGTATAAATACTTTTTGCAACTAAAGTCAGATTTCTTCTTGGACAGATAGGATAGAGCTCAGAACGACAGTGCTGCCTAAACATGGAGTTCAGACTGAGGTATCCTGTGCAATCTCTTGTTATAATACGATGGGTATTCTTTTGTTTATTTCTGGAATTTGTTACAACATCTGTTATGTTATGTTTCAATACTATGACTGCGTAGTATATCATCATTCAAGTCAATGTCAAAGTCAAAGTCAAAAATATCTTTATTCAAGTAGGCCCATAGGTGGCACTTTTGATGCGTACATAAGAATTACACGGTAGTGAGATGATGGCGATAACCACATTCGTAAACTTAAAACTAAAGCTACGAGGGTTCCAAACGCGTCCCGGTCTAAGAAGAAGCCCACAACAAACTTAGCCGGGTGTTTTTTTTTTTTTTTTGTTATTATAATAACAACCCATTAACGGCCCACTACACGGCACGGGTCTCCTCCCGCAATGAGAAGAGATTAAGACTTCAGTCCATCACGTACGCTCCGTGTGTATTGGTGGACTTGACACACCTTTGAGAATATTATGTTGAACTCTCAGGCATGCAGGTTTCCTCGCGATGTTTTCTTTCACTGTTGAAGCAAGTGATATATAAAAGTCAGAGGTTCGTACTCGGTCCCCCAAAAGTGAATTCGAGCACTACCCAATGCGCTATCACCGCTTCGCGTAGTTTTTTTTTTTTTTAAATTTATTGCTCAAAATAAAAGTAACAAATATTTTCCAACATAATTATCCATCCCCTTAGAAACTATGCGTTTATGGTGAATGGCGGGTTCGCAAGTATATATCTTAAAAAAAAAAAAAAAATATTCAACTACTTAATCTTAATGTAAAAATATTTAGACAATCTTAGTCAAACAGTTGCATTTTTGTGAAATTAGCTAAAAAATGTCTTTTACAATTTCTTAAAAATATATTTTTTTTCCATTTACACATTGCAAAGCAGGTGGGAGATCTTCAAATATTTTGGGTAATATGTATTTATAATTCCTTCTTCCGTACACATTATGTGTTTTCGGTAGAATAAACTTACTTACTACTTTCGGTAGTATATACTACCAATATATTAGTTAGCTATAAAGTGAGTTACCCAAGTAACTAATCCACTGTCCTTCAGGAATGTCCGAGCGAGTAAATAAAGATGAGTAGGCAGTCTACGTGAGCAGTTAATTATGCGCGAACACGGCGCCAGCCATTGTTCCCGCTCCGCGCCGAAATTATAGCTTCTTTCATCCCAGAATTCATTACATAAACATGTATTATGAATATTAGCACTATTCACCACTCAGGCCATTTTTGCTTAGACCAACAATGCTGCCCAATCTTGAAGTTCAGACCGAGGCTAAAGACCTTAGCTAAAAGTTGCCTGGAATTAAAAAAAGGTAGGCCTACTTTATAAGCACTTTTTAAACGTCAAGTATGTCTGTTTGAAGTGACTCTACACCGGTTCGGAAAGCAAATACGAACGAGAAGAGCCGGCAAGGAACTCAGTAGTTGCTCTTTTCCAAAATAAACATTTTTTATTATTATTTAATTATATATTTGGATTATAATACGCTGCGTATTCTCTGGCTTCTATAATCCTAGAGTTGGTTTGAACATAAAAACGAACGCAAACCTATGACTGTTTGGTTTATATCTAAAAATACGTTGATTAGCTATTAAGTAATTCATAGACCACTATATATCGACTAATCCACTGTCCTTTACGAATTTCCGGGTGACAACGCTGAGCAGGCAGTCTACATGAGCAGTTAATAAATTTATGCGCAGACACTGTGACGGCCATTGTTCCCGCTCCGCTCAAACAGTCCGAAAATTATAAGACGCCTCTTCTATAATCCAAGAATTCATCTAGCAAATTAAATATTACTATAACAGCTGGGCCACCCAAGTGCTGTGGGTGATGGCGTATCAGAATACATTTGTCCACCACCGATCCTCTTCTCGCGGGTGTCTTTAAAGCTGACTAAACGAATACAATAGAGAAAGGACAAGCAGCCCAGCTGGATGTTTATGGGCATTCTCACGTTGGGAGAGGCGCTTAGTCCAGCTTTAAAGTGATATAGGATATTGCAGACTATATCAGATTCATCATCATCATCATATCAACCGATAGACGTCCACTGCTGGACATAGGTCTTTTGTAGGGAGTTCCAAATTCCACGGTTCTGTGTAGCTTGGATCCAGCGGCTACCTCTCGGCTCTGAGCCTTCTTATGAGGCCCATAGTTAACGACAATGTTTCAAAAACATTGGTCATCACTGACAATACGCACTGTTCGAAGACTTTCGTCTTTTATATCAGATTATTTTTCGAAAATTTAACAGGAGCTGCGTGATGCTGTTTTTAACCATATAACCAGGTAACGCTAGTCTCTGGCAATCGCAGCCTGATAGTTTTTACTCTAAGTTACTTTTGAACAACCGAAATGCTTTTTTTGGACACCAAGCAGCATTGTTGTGTTTTGGTCTGATGCGCATGGTTGCCGTTGCGCGTTTATAATTACAGTCGCATGAAGCTAAACACCTACGTTTCGGGTTGATGGACACTCTCTCTTCATCGTGTTCCTCATTGCTGTGTGTGTATTACACATCGCCATCTAGCCCCAAAGTAAGCGTAGCTTGTGTTATAGGTACTAAGATGACTGATGAATATGTTTATGAATAATATACATAAATACTTATAATATACGTATAAACACCCAGACACTGAAAAACACTTATGTTCATCACACAAACATTTTCCAGTTGTGGGAATCGAACCCACGGCCTTGGACTCAGAAAGCAGGGTCGCTGCCCACTGCGCCAGTCGGCCGTCAACTATATATTTGTTATGCTTTCCATACACCGCTACTTATATTGCATCAAAAATATCGGAGAGAGTAAATAGCGACTGTAAGTAGGCAATTCTCTACATGAGCAGTAAATTATGCGCAGACACGGCACTAGCAATTGTTTCCGCTTCGCTGTAGCAGTTCGCTTTAGCATGTTAAGGAGCCACTTTTATATTTCAAGACTTGATCGAAGTCGCGACAGTAACTAGTTCATCACCATAATCATGTAACCCATTACCGCCACACTACAGGTCGCGGGTCTCCTCCCACCATGAAAGGGGTTTAGACCGTAGTCCACCACGCTGGCCCAGTGCGGATTGGTGGACTTAACACACCTTTGAGAACATTATGGAGAATTCTAAGGCATGTAAATTTCCTCACGACGTTTTCCTTCGCCTTTGAAGCAAGTGATATTTGAATTGCTTAAACGCACGCAATTTAGAATAATATTGACGATCGACGATCGACGATGAGCGCTGTGAATTTATCCCGGGTTCGGGGCAATTTGAGAATTCATAATTTCTGAATTTTCTCTGGTCTGGTTTGGTGGGAGGCTTATGCCGTGGCTAGTTACCACCCTACCGACAAAGACGTGCCGTTAAGCGATTGAGTTTTCCGGTGCGATGTCGCGAAGAAACCGATTAGGGGTATGACTACCATACTCCCTGACAGTTTCTCTTCTTATCTTAGACTGCATCATCACTTACCATCAGGTGAGATTGCAGTCAAGGGCTAACTTGTAGATGAATAAAAAAAAATGTAAAAGTTAGAAGTGGGTGCGATTCGAACTCGGCCCCTCGAAAGTGAAGCCGAAGTTTGCCACTAGGCTATCACCGCTTCTAAAAATTACATACAAGGATTTTTCCAATAACTTCTACAGTAGATGGAATGGGATGTTGAAGTTTACCCCGCCCTGAAGTTGCTAGTAAAATGAAGTCCATTTATAAGAGCGGTAAACCAATATACCGACTAGATATTTCCAACCTCTCATTTTACTTACGACTTGTATAAGAGATCACTAACTCAATCTACAAGTTCGTGTTACAAGTTTATGCCGAGTTGTTGCGGGGGGGTAAGTGAAGCGGGGGAGTGGGGAGGAAATAAAAAGTTCCATAACTGCATTATGAGTTACCGCTTCTTACTCAGGATGTCGTACAAAACGCATACGACCCTGTTATTGCTTTTGTATGAAAATTGTTTGTGAGGATCAAGTTATTTAAGTGCTTCATTAATTTTGCAGTTATATATAGATTCTTACATAATAAAACTTTATATTTCGAAACGCTAATGTAGTCTATAAGGCTGCCTTTGTATTCTGCTTCTTTCTTTTCAAACGACTTAAAAAAAGGAAGAGGTTCTTAATTCGATTGTATGTTTCTTTTTTGCTACGCCATTACTCCGCCAATTATACACCAATTTTGATAGTATTTTTTTTGTTTGGTATGGAAAAATTGAGGGTACTCTTCAAACGTTATAGGAACAAAATTACTACTATATAGTAGTGCCAAGTAAAAAGTAATGCCTTATATATACAGTGCCAAGTAACAAGTAATGCCTTATATATATAGTGCCAAGTAAAAAGTAATGCCTTATATATATAGTGCCAAGTAAAAACGAATGCCTTATATATATATATATATATATATATATATAGTGCCAAGTAAAAAGAAATGCCTTATATATATAAGGCATTACTTTTGGCACTTGGCACCGACTATATAAATGTTGTCGAAAATCTTTATTTCTTGCTTAAGTCGGGTTAAGAGTAAGTTCTTTTTTTCTCAATTTTTTTCTTGTATTCTTCATTAGTTTTTTCAACTTGTACAAATATATGGTATAAATATATAAATATAGTCTAGAGGGTAACACTCCTACTTCTAGTTCCCTTTCGAGGGGAACGAGTTAGATACACGGCAAGCATCTCTTACTTTTCGGAGTAATGTGCGTTCTTAATATAAGCAATTAAAGTATCACTTGCTAAGGATAACATTGTGAGGAAACCTGAATGACTGAGAGTTCTTCTTAATATTCTCCGAGGCTTGTGTAGTTTACCACTACTTACTTGGCCAGCGTGGTGAGCTATGATAGAGGGAGTTGTGACGTCACAAATCCCTCAATATGGGCATCAAATGAAAAAGCTAGTAGATTGACATTGATATGACAGGGAAATGTTGAAATTTGTATCGGGAGTTTCTTAAATAAATCAATAGTGTTACAGCGAGTTTTCCCTCGTACTTCATTGGTATGCCAATTACAAGTATACGCTTTGTAATTTTGATAAGTACTTAAGGCTTAATTTATAAGACTAATTATTGCTAATTTCAGGTTATCACTATGACCTTGATCTGTGCGTCTATGCATCGCCGGTTTGGGCGATTCAGTTGTCTTTTGAACTCCGCTTTGAGCAAGACGATAATTAAGGAGAACGATCCCCCACCGCGACAATCTTTGGAGGTTTTAGTGCTGTGAGACTGATTTGCCCTGAAGACAGACCAACCCCGAGAACGAGTAAATAAGAGTTCCAAGTGGCTGTCAATTTTACTTATCGTGTGTAATTGGTATAGATAAATACTTGGGAATCCTTGTATTACGTTCGGCCCACTCCGCCATATTCAAATCTGTCTTCCGCAAACAAAACCCTGGAGGAGTTATTTACACGCCCCTCCAAATATATATTTGACAGCCGACTGGCGCAGTGGGCATCGACCCTGCTTTCTAAGTCCAAGGCCGTGGGTTCGACTTTGCTACTTAAAGAAATGGTTTTATTTTACAAAAACTCTAATCAACGCTGGTTCGTTCAGCTGAAGGTCTGAATAAAGGGTACATGTTATCTCGGAAAAACCGAACTCGTGGATCATGTTTAAGAAAGTTAAGTTAATACCATACCGGAACGCTAAATTGCGTGGCGGACCTCCGTTGTCGGTAGGGCAGTATCGATATGTTTTGTTGATTTGTCCTCAATAGTTTCAATCGTATACTTAAATCAGTAGATTTTTTTTTTTTTTTAATCTTAAATATAAACATATTATTGTCTAAAGAAGGATAGCAAATCAAAAAAAAAAAATAAAAAAAATTGCTGTTATGTGCTGAGTAGTATTTATTTTAATTACACTGTAAAAAATGTTTGCATACTACCACATCAGTTATTTTTAGTCCATCACAAAAAGCATCACATTCCATAGAATAATGATATTCGAGAAGATATTCAATTAATATTATTATAGCCCGCTTATTTCCTATAACTTGATCAATAAATAATATTTTCTTTCAGTCAAATAAACCAAGTTCGATTCAGAGTGGAGAGTTTCAAGACAATTCATCAAAACTCAGGCAAAATTTGAGGCTTACCCGCGGCATATTTCATTTCAACTGAAACTTTGCTTATTTGAGACCGCGTAATAAAAAGCAAAATTTTATATGAGTTTTCGGTTTAATTCAATTTAAGACTCTTTGCATCCAGCTTTCGAGCGTAGTGAAAACCAACACAGTTAAACTGTGAACGTGCAAGCATGAAAATAAACGTTAGAATAATATGGCAATTCTTAATCTAACGCTATAAGTGACAGTATAAGATGTTCTTACCACCAAAAAAATATAAATTATAAATGAAATAAACTAATATACTACGACAATACACACATCACCATCTAGGGCCAAAGTAAGCGTAGCTTGTGTTATGGGTACTAAGATGACTGATGAATATTTTTATGAATAATATACATAAATTCTAATAATATACAGATAAACACCCAGTTACAGAAAAACATTGATGTTCATCACACAAACAGTTTTCAGTTGCGGGAATCGAAACTGCGGCCTTGGACTCAGAAAGCAGGGTAATGCTAACTGCGCCAGTAGGCCATCAAGTGTATTATATATATATTGAATCGCCACCTTCTGTTGACACTGCTCGCCTCAGGTGAAATTTCACTAATAAACTGCGCCAGTCAATAAAAGAAAGGCGACAGCCGAGTGGTATTTAAGCTCTCTGTATCATCAGTCAGGACACACGGGCCATTAGAATGTAGGTAATGTTGGAAAAGAGCAACTACTGAGTTTCTTGCCGGCTCTTTTCGATAGAATCTGCTTTCCGAACCGGTGGTAGAGTTACTACAAACATAAATACTTGACGTATCAAAAGTAAATCATTATAAATAATAAATAAATATACTACAGCAATACACACATCGCCATCTAGCCCCAAAGTAAGCGTAGCTTGCGTTATGGGTAGTAAGATGCCTGATGAATATTTTTATGAATTATATACAATATACATAAATACTTAGAATATGCATATAAGATCCCCAACAATGAAAAACATTCATGCTCATCACATTAAAATTTTCCAGTAGTGGAAATCGAACCCACGGCCTTAGGCTCAGAAAGCAGGGTCGCTGCAAACTGCGCCAATTGGCCGTCAAAGTGCTTATACAGTAGGCCTACTTGAAATAAATGAATTTTAAATTTTGAGTCTGCTAGGAATTTTGTGATTCGAGTCTCGTATCTCGTATCACTCCATTATCTCAGTGATAAAACCGCAACAATCATATAATGATCGTAATCCCGAATATCGCGTTGATTATATTGATTGTTGTCGGGTTTATATTCAGCTTGTAAAATAATGTTGCCTTCCAATCGCAGAGTCAATGTGTAACTCAATAATATTGCTTAACTTTTCCAATAAAATTGGAGTGAAATGAAATTTGAAATTTAGGAATGAAGGTGAGAGCAATAGCGATAGCCCTACATTTTGAGGATTTCTCTCGTCTCAAGTCAGCAAAATTTAATTTAAGAAAAAGTGCGTAGTAAAAAAGTCAGGCCGCAAACATTTTCCGTGTCACACGATGTGGCTCTTGAACTATTTTTGTGCCAGATTTTAGAGTTCCGCTTTGAAATGGTATTCAAATTAATAAATCGATCGTTGGTTATTGGACGTGCTGTCCCTATTTTTTTTATTTATTTGCTTCAGGCAACTAGGTCCATATAAGAAACACATAATATGCGATACAGAAATCTATTAGGATTATTTTGCAATAGACCGCAAGATTAGCGTTGAATATTCTTTTTTATCACTTCAAAACAACAAATCCACTAAAAATCCAGAATGTATGGACCGTGTGGACGGCCCTGTGGACTCCCTGGCGGATCATGCCGCAGACCATGCTGCCCTTATACACGTATTACACGAAGATCTGTTAGGTGTTCAGATGGCTGTCATGGAGATCTGCGGCGGCATCTATAGATGAATACACAAATTTTGTTCCCATTTCAAGGGCTATATGTGACTAAGTGTATAATTGGAAGTAATATGTTTTTTTTTTAATTTAGTTCCTTAGACACTCTTTACAGTATCAACATTGTAGTGTCACAACTTACAGCGCCAGAATGGCACCGGTCAATCGAAGATGAAAGAAAAGTGAGTCCAGTGGTAATAAAAGAGGTCAATGAGCATGTACTATATGAATAATAATATTGAATATATATAAAAAATATATTTAGTTTAACGCTATGGTCTAAGGAACTAATGGTCTGATTTGAAAAATTATTTCAGTTCCTTCTGGAGGAACCCGGAGGGGAAAATGGGCTATCCAGCCTATTTATCGAGGAAGGCTATATATCATCACGCTTAGACCAATGGGAGCAAAGAACCAATGAAGAATGTTTCAAAATCAGGTTTTTTCCTTTTGAGAGCTTCCGCTTACGCTACGCCATTAACATGTTGTGACGTCACTACAAGATTTATTAATATATAATTGCTATAATAGTTACTATTTTGCTTTATATAATTCGTAATAATACTTATCTAAATATTTAATGTTTTCCAACGGGAATAATAACAATATATTTTGCGAAATAACTTACCGGGAACTAATATCATAAACTATCACTATTGGTTCGTTTTGTTGTCAACGTTGTGAACGGTCCCTGAGCCGTATAAAAGTAGAAGCATTACGTTTTCAAGCATTCATTCTGTATCAAGTAGTTGTACGGGGAAACTCTGCTCGATTGTATGTCAAATGTGATAGGTGAAAACTAGTATTACTCAAAGTCCTATCCCCACGTTCTCCAACATATTTGATTTTAAGCAACATAAAAGGTAAAAAGAAAAAGTTAGCCTTACTACGGAGTAGAGAACTAAGTGAGAATAAAATAAATGCTTATTACTTTATCCAGCTCATGACAGTCTCTTTGGACGTCTTCCAAGAGCGATGCTACCTTGGAGGTTAAATGTTTATAGAATGGCTGTGTACTTTGCTGATTGCTCGTTGTATTATAAAATAAAAGTTAAATGTGAATTGTTTTGCTACTTCCTTCTTGATCTTACTATTCTATGGTGGGATTTAAATTATTTTATACTAGCTTTCGCCCGCGATTTAAACCGAGTTTATTTTTTTAAAACTTCTTATTTATTTATTTATTATTTATGTACCATAAATTGTAATTGTGAACATAAGATACATGAAGTGTTCAAAGGAAAGCTTATCTCTATAAGAGATCTCTTCCAGCTACCCCAGGATGTGAGTAAGATGATTTAATTGTGCTATAGTCAAATAAAGGTAGAATATACTTCATAATAACTACTAAGTATATTTAATATATCTAAATAAAAACAAATCTACATACTAATACAATAAAATTTGAATATAAGTACTATATATACAAAATACATAAAAATAATATAATAAATCTATATATATATAATGAAAATGGTCTTCGTTTGAGGCTCAATCACGCCTAAACCACTGATCGTATCGACATGAAACTACCACCATTCGATGCGAAATTTTTCCTAGATGGTTTATGGCTATCTTTTGGAATTCCAACATTCCTTCATTTTTTTATTGCTGTTTTACTTTTATGAACATTTATCCCGCTAATAAAAACAAAAGATAAGCATTTTCTCTTGATTCTTTTGTTTTCATGGATTTCAACAGAGTGTATTAAACGGATTATGGGTTTTTACATTCAGCTAAGAATCTACTCACGGTAGTGGAGAACGGCTGGACCAATTGGGCTTTTTTTTATCTTCAGAATTGTCAGGAGAAAGTTTTGTATGTAAGAAAATTTTCAAAAAGCCCGATAAAAAGTTAAAAATTTCGATGATAATCGAAGAATTCCCATCTATATAGTCACTCACCACGAAATCTCGGGAACCATAAGACTTAGAAACGTGAAACTTGGTAGGAATATTACTTTTGCTATGTAGAGGTCAGCTATGAATAGATTTTAAGAAATTCATTCCCCAAAGGGGATTGCGGGGGCGTTAACAATGAACAATTCCCGTTTTTAAACTATAGCTCCTATAGACTTCAAATTTGGTAGGAATCTTCTGTAAGAGGTGTAGAAATAGGCTATGAACGAATTTTACGATAGCTCACCCCACAGGGGGTTGCGGGGGTGGGTATTAACAATTAATATTTTTAGTTTTCCAGCTAAAGCTCCTACAAGCTCCAAATTTTGTAGGAATTGATTGTATAAGTGATGTAAAAATGATTTATGAACAAATTTTACGATATCCCATCCCAAAGAAGATTGCGGGGGCGTTAACAATGAAAATTTTCAATTTTCAAGCGATAGCTCCTATAGACTCCAAATTTAGTGAGAGTATTATATGTAATATAAAAATGATCTTCGAGCGGATTTTACAATGAATCACCTCCAATAAGGTTCGCGGGGGTGGGTGTTAACAATAAAAAATTTCAATTTCGAAATATAGCTTCTAAAAATTCTAAATATGGTAGGAATCTTTTATTATTCACATAAAGAACATCTCAAAATGGATTTCAATAAAGTCTACTTCCGACAGGAATTGCGGGGGTGGGTGTTAAAATCTAAAATTTTTATTTCTAACCTGTAACTTCTACAGACTCCAAATTTGGTGGGGATCTTCGTGTATGTAGGGATATTCTTAGTATTTCCTTACAACAATTGTCTTTTTGGCAGCGGAGAAAAAGTCATTGAGAGGTTTCAAAAACTTAACTTTACATGTAGCTATCCAATCAACGGACTAAGAATTTTACATTCATTTTACTTTTGCAGACTACATAACCGACGAATTCTTTTATTGCGGGATCGCGGAAATGTAACAGATTAAAATGAATGCATTTTCCAAGCACATAAGATGTGGAAAAGAAATTTAGTTACTTATTCCAATAGAATTCATAAAAAACATGCACAATTAATTTTCTATAAAAAATTGATGTCACGGAGAAAATTTTAGTTAACAGAAAATTCGTCGCACTTGAACCTAGACAGATTTCAACTTCACATATGAGACTTGCAATGACTTTAACTTAAACTTTCAATGCTCATTTCAAATTTTTTTCTTCATGTCAATTATTATGAATTTTTGGAAGAAAGGCACGGAAATGGATGACGGAAAGTTACAATGAATATTAGTGAGAAAAATCACCTGGATGAAAGATACAGGCTAAATCGATGGAATTTGGAATTTGAGTAAGTCTAAACAATATCGATGCTTACAGTTCTATCCGCGGGGCCTATTTATGTTCATACAAAAATAAAAAAAAAGGAGAATAATAAAAATATGAAAAAAATAAATTAAAATGAAACATAAAATGTAATTTATTTCCTTTTTCAATTCGCCCAGCGAAGCGGGCTGGAATCGGCTAGTATTTATATAATATAAATATATATCTATAATAAGTAAACAGTGATAAATATACTATGACAACGATAGATAATGCTCCTTTACATTGTGTTTAAAAGAGTGCACCGATCGTTCTTTAATGTCGCGGGGAAAGAATGCAACTATGGCGGTCTCCTTGATGGAAAATATTCCAATACTAAATTCCTTCAAGATAATATAGCAGCTTCTCATACATAAATATTTCCCTATGTCCACCTCTGGTATGCAAGCTACATGTACGGCAAATTTTGATCAAAGTCAAGACACCGGGAGGTATCATTGCATCGTTTGAGTCCATGAAAGACTGGAGTGTATCGATAATGCAGTCGCATTTATATCAAAATACCCATCAATTCCATGTCATGAACATTGGTAAAATCAAATATAATTTTAATTGTTTCATGAAAACTAACTATCGACTAATAAATAATTATTTGCGTATTTTTAAAAAGCCTAATCAATTTAATAAAATATCTAGAAAATATAAATTTATAGTTATCAAATTTTTAATTATTTACCCACTTTATAAAATTTTATATATAGGCAACAAAGAGACAAAATTGATACATTTATATATAAACGAATTAACCGATTTTGATTATGTTTTTTTATGTTTAAAATATGAATTATTCGAGCAATAAGATAGTTAAACATACGTTTACATATTGTTGAACCAATTTGGCGTGCACTTCATACATTCGTGAAAGCATTGCCTACCCTAATTCTTTGATATTACTCTTACAGTACAGGTTTTGCATTTTATGTCACCTTCCTGCTTTATGTCTACCCTGGTAAAAGTCAAAGTCAAAAATATCTTAATTCAGGTAGGCCCAAAGGTGGCACTTTTGACGCGTACATAAGAATTACACGGTATTGAGATGATGGCGATAACCACAAATGCATCCTGGTCTAAAAAGAAGCCCACAACAAACTTAGCCGGGAATCAAGCAAGATCAATTGAGCAAGGTCAATAACTATGTGCACGTCACTAGACTTAAGGTAGAGAAATAAGGAATAAGTTACCTAATAGCAATACTAGCTGCTGCTGTTTTTAAATTAATAATATTAGTTCTCATTGACGTATTTGAGCTATATCGTTCATGCTCCAAGAATCTCAAACCAGCCACGCTATGAGCTACATAATCAGTGCTACGCCGTAGCCCGTAGCGTTGGCGTAGCTAGTATTTGTCTACCAGTGCTACGAATGTACATTTGACTTGGTGCATGTTCTAGTTTGAATAGTCTAACCGTTTCGATTGAATGCAAACTGAATAGTTCAAGTCCGTACGTGTAATTGGATATTATGTCTACACTTGGTTTAAATTATAGAACACTGTATTGTTATTCAAGAAACTAACGCCCGCGTAAATTCGTGCCAAAAAAAGAGGTACGTTCAATTTAGATCTTGTATCAGAACACATGTATTTATAACACATTTATAATATTTATATTAGGTGAAATAAGCGAAAGCGTTAATAGCTCAGTGGTTAGGAGTTCGGCTTCACTTCCGGGGGGCCCAGTGTGAATCTCAGCATGCACATCTACGGTTTCTAAGTTAAGTGCGTTTTAAGTAATTAAAATATATAATGTTCAACGGCGAAAAATATCGTGAAGAAACCTGCATGCCTGAGAGTTCTCTATAATGTTCTCAAAAGCGTGTGAAGTCCGCCAATCCGCACTGGGCCAGCGTGGTGGACTACGGGCTAAACTCTACTTACTGTGTGTGTGGCAATGAGTTAAAATGATGATGATGGTACTTAATAAACCTTCAATAAATTTCAATAAACCTTCAATAATTAAATAAATTAAGGATTACATGGATGATAAAAAAGCTTGTGTATGAATTATTCTAACTTAGCTAAACATAAACTGTACTGTATGATTTGATAACAAAAAAAAACCTGGCTAAGTTGTTTGTGGACTCTTCTTAGATTAAGGCGCGTTTGGAACCTCCCTAGCTATAGTTTTAAGTTAACGAATGTAGGTATCACCATAACCTAACATTAGTGGTAACATGTTTAATGTATGAAAGCTTCATAAGTGCCTGTGATAAGGTCTACTTGAATAAAATATTTTTGAATTTGAATTTTTGAATTTGAATATCTATTTTTCTCTGCGAAGAACGAACATTATTATGAGCAGTTTAATTTCTCGCTACCTCCTTTAGCAGCACTCAGCAAGTTAACGAAAGAAGTGATCACCATCATCTCCCATCATAGCCTGACTTGAACAAAGAAAATTTTGACCTTGAAATTCAAAATTCTTTTATTTTAAGTAGGCCTAATATAAGCACTTTTGAAACGTCAAGTCTGTCTGTGTGTAGTGACTCTACCACCGGTTCGGAAGGCAGATTCTACCGAGAAGAAGCCGGCAAGAAACTCAGCAGTTGCTTTTTTCCAACATTAACAATTTACATTTTACATATCAAAATTTAATTGACTTTTGATTATCAGCATAAAAGTCTGCTGATAATCTTAGGTGTGATGTAGCAAAAAACCGATTAGCGTACCACCATGTGAGATTGGAGGCTAGGGCTTACTTGTAGTGTGTAAGAGAAAATAAAAAAAAAAGTCAATATATCGGAACCATAAATCACCGTCAACTGGAAAGAGATCGAAGCTCCAACTTATGCAAAGTAAAAAAAAGGCTATTGGAACTGTCAAATAACTCAGAACTTTCATTGCTTAGTCAGTTGAATCATATGCCTTGTAGAACTCGTGTAAAGTGGTAATTCACAACTTTGGACTTCACGCCGTGGATATAAAATTCTAAGATACAAAGAAGTAAACAAAGTAGAAAAAATCCTAAAGTAGAGTATTATGTAAATAATAATCGCAGTTAGAATTAGGTCCTCCTCAATCGATGGTTTTTATACACTTTGTAATAATAACACTACAAGATGGTGATAACAGAAATAATACCCGGCTTAGAAAAGCTGTATATAATGTTGTGCAAAATTAAAAATACAAACCCAGCGTGGTGATGATGCGCCTTTAAACTAGTAGTGGTTATACGCAATTGATGTTTATTAAATTACTCTTAACCAAAAATTTTATTACCTTAAATTAAACTTATAAGATTTAAACTTGTTTGTCATAATCTTTTATTTTTTTTATTTTATTTAAGATTTTTATTTTTTTGTATTTTTTTTATTCTTATATATTATTGTCCTTTTTATAGTTAAAGAATGATGAAATTTCATAATGCATGCCGAGTTAGCCAGTAAGTGGGGTATACAATTTATCAAATAAGATTTTATATAATATTATCAACTGTATACTAGATATAAAGCATCGTACATAACGTTGGCTTCCTATCCCTACTTAATATTATAAATGTGAATGTAAGTTTGTTTGTTACGCTTTCACGCAAAAAGTACTTAACCTCATGAAACCTCGTGAAACTTTGTTCACATATTCTTGGAAGTGTTAGAAGTAATATTGGATACTTTTTATCCTGACATTATGCTCGGTTCCTTTGGGAGAAGGGATGAGTGTTTGACGATTTTACTCCGCAACTCCGACAAATTATAACCGATTTAAATAATTAATTTTGTACTATAGAATTTGTAATATGCGTTTAATTTCGCCCAAACTTTGTGAAGATCTGATGACTGTGGTTGGACATAGAGGACAGAACTCCTCAGCGGACAGCAGCAAATCCCTCATTTAAGGCTTAGCGATACTGAATTCTTTGTTTTTTTTAGAACTACAAATAAATTGAATGCCACATAAAATTCAAAATCAAACGCAGACGAAGTCGCGGGCAATAGCTAGTAATATTATAAATGTGAATGTAAGTTTGATTGTTACGCTTTCACGCAAAAACTACACCGATCCTCATGAAACCTTGTACACATATTCTTGGAAGTGTTAGAAGTAATATAGGATACTTTTTATACCGACATTAAGTTCGGTTCCTTTGGGAGAGGGGGTGAGTGTTTGACGATTTTACACCATAACTCCGACAAATTATAGCCGATTTAAATAATTATTTTTCTCCTATAGAGGTTATAATATGTGTTTAAATTTGCTCAAACTTTGGTTGGAGATAGAGGACAGAACTTCTCAGCAGACAGCAGCAAACCCCTCATTTAAAGCTTAGCGATACTGAATACTTTTTTTTTTTAGATCTACAACTAAATTTAATGCCACATCAAAAAACAAAATCAAACGCAGACGAAGTCACGGGCAAAAGCTAGTTAAATAATAAAAAAAGAACCAACTTGAATAACTCAAAGTTCTATCTATATCTGATTATTAAGGAGGTTTTGACTGCATACAAAAACGTATAAAACATTTTCAATTTCAAGTAAACATTACAGGCTCTTTTGCAAATACGTTTTGCATGCAATGCAGGTTTACTAACAAGATCGGTAAAAAAATCATCCAGTTTTTCATATCCTGTTTTCTTTACATCAATAATCCACATCTTTATTTATGAGAGCACTTCCTACACTCAATGGCAGCCATTTTGCGTCGATCGCGCAAGTTTTCTACGAGTTCGGAGCAGTTTTTTGGCAGAAATAGTGCTTGTACAGCGTGTGTAATCTTTCTGTGGGTAGTAAATAAAAGTTCTTTGATAGGCAGTTGCACGTCAGCTTGCTTTGGGCACCACTTTTTAAGTCAAACAGAAAACATTCTTTATTCAAATAGGCCTGTTTAGAGAGTTCTTGTTCTGAGCTAGCGTGATCTATGGTGCATTTATCACCATCATTATCAGACCACTACAGAGTACGGGTCTCCTAGCAGAAATAAAAAGCTTTAGGTTTTACAATAATCCACGGATTAGTAGGGTTTACATACCTTTGAGAACATTCTGAAAAGCTCAAACATATTATGCAGATTTCCTCACGTTGTTTTCCTTCCCCGTTCAAGCATTTAAATTATACTGTTTTGCAAAAAAAAAAATGTATCCTTTGTTCTTCACACAATAACACATTAATTACCAAGGGTATGCATAAAGCAGATATATTGCATAAAATAGAATAATACGAGCTATAAAATCACGTGGTGAAATCATTTGATGAAACCTTCAAAAACACCTTCAAAAACCTTCAAAGCATAGTCCCACAACGCTGCTATAATGAGAGGTGGTGGGCTTTACGAATATTTATTATTAAATTTTAATGAATATAATGGGTACTGAAGGCTGATGGTGCTTTCCTAAACCTAGTGGTGGACACCGTCAATTTCTTAATTCCTAAAAGGCTAGTAATAAGATGTTTTTATGCAAAAAAAAAACGATGCTATTATTTCCCACCGTCCTCGTTAAGTAAGATAGATAACAAGGACGTTGGGGCTTCATCAAGAAAACAATACAAATTCTGAATTTGACACATAAATCGAACCAAGGATATCATGAACCGCATTTGAACACGTCAACTACTAAACCAACGAGGCAGTCAAAGAAACACACTACAATATGATTAAGCAAACAATACATACTCGTAGCTATAACAATGGTACAAATGGCGGCCTTATCTCTTATATGGGATCTATGCCACACAACCAAGATGCAAAGGATAGTAATATGGTGACCTATAACAATACGGGTTATATATATACTTACACTATAAATCGTGAATGATAAATTAATGCGATACATAAGGTACTTTTATATGTAGGTTAGCCATAATCAAGATTATTAACATATTACCGATGATAGCGGTGAAAGCAGGTAGGTTTGACTTTCAGGGTGCCGCGTTCGAATCCGAGCACGCACCTTTAACTATTCTAAGCAGATGCGTGTTTAAAAAACTAGCTGACCCGTGCAACTTTGTCTCCACCAAATCGGTTATTACCGGAAAATACAAATAAAATGACATTTTCTAAAAATGAATCCTAACTAAATCGATTTATCGCCCCGGAAACCCCCTGTATACTAAATTTCATGAAAATCGTTGAAGCCGATTCCGAGATTCCAATTATATACTCGTATATACAAGAATTGCACGTTTAAAGATATAAGATAAAATGTGACTTCAACGGTGAACGAAAACACTTTTTTTCTCACAATGAAACCAGGTGATATTATAGCTATTATATTAAAACTAGTTTTGCTGGGATAAAAAGTAGCCTATGTTTCAACTAACTTTATGCCAAAAATCAAGTTGCTAAGTTAGGGCGTGAAGAAATGACAAACAAACAAATACACTTTCGCAATTATATTATTAGTAAGGATTAAAAACGCACAGAATATAAAATAAGTTTTTTGATTTTGCGCATCCCCAATAAAATCAGTATTCCTAGTATACGATGCCTTACGTTAATGTTTTTGAAATCCTTAGAATTTTTTAATTAAAAATAATGGCTGCGCCCAAACTGAATTTAACATACGTTACACTATATAATTTAATTTGTTTTAAATATTGTATTATAAAGCTAATAGCCCAGAGGGTAGGACTTCGATTTCACTTCAGGAGAGTGAGTTCGAAACCCAGCACGCACTTCTTACTTTTATAAGTTAAATGCGTTTTATCACTTGCTTCAACGGTGAAGGAAAACATCGTGAAGAAACCTGCTTAACTGAGAGTTTTCCATATTGTTGTCAAAGGTGTGTGTTTAGCTTAACATGCTCTCTGAGGCAAGGAGGTTAAGCAACGAAAACTTTTTAACTCTGAGATTGTACAAAGGTACTATCAATACTCTATACCCAATATGTTTTATGACTTTATTGAATAAATACAATACAAATAATGTATGAGATTGAGTTAACACGCGGGCACGCCTACAGTGCCGCGTGCGAGCCGAGTGACCCAACGATATTGGAAAAAGAGAGTACAACACAAATACTTACCGAATAGAAGCGGTGATACCCTAGCGTTTGGGGCTGCGGCTTCTCTTTAAATAAATATACTACGACAATACACACATCGCCATCTAGCCCCAAAGTAAGAGTAGCTTCTGTTATGGGTATTAAGATGACTGATGAATATTTTTATGAATAATATACATAAAACTTATCTATATCTTTAAACGAGCAATTCTTGTATATATTTAATTGTAATCTCGGTATCGGCTCCAACGATTTTCATGAAATTTAGTATACAGGGGGTTTCGGGGGCGATAAATCGATGTAGGATTCATTTATGTTGGAATCTCGGAATCATTTATATTGGACATACAACTATTTTTTTTAGACGACTCATTCGCGGACGAAGTCCTGAAAAATATTCATATTCATCACACAAACATGTTCCAGTTTTGGGAATTGAACCTACGGCCATGAACTCAAAAAGCAGGGTCGCTGCCCACTGCGCCAATCGAAGTCTTTGGGACCGAGTTAGATCCCCGGCACGCACTTCAAACTTTGAAGTTATGTGCGTTTTAAGTTAAAATATCACTTGCTTTAACAGTGAAGGAAAACGTTGTGAGACCTGCGTGCCTGAGAGATCTATATCATGTTCAATAGTCAATAGTCAATAGTCATTTATTCATAAATATTAATATTATTCGTCACATAGCAATTATTAAATAATAAATTATCTCATGCAAATGTATATGACTTCATAAATTCATTATAATGTTATTCTATAATAACAAATAAGTAAAGTCAATCTTCACAATATTTTACTTTCCAAGAATTCATTATAAGTGTAGAAAGCCTTCTCGACAAGCCAAGTCTTCAGTTTTTTCCTGAATAAATTATTATTTGGTGCATCTCTTATGCTACCTGGTATCCTATTAAAAACTTCTGGCCCATGCCTGCTACAGTCTTTGTTGCCTTTTTAAGGCTGTTATATTTGGATAGAAGTCTATGAGGGTACCGTTAGTAACAATGAGTCCTTTTGGCAAACACGTTTCTGTGCTGCGCTACGTATACTTCTACATTATACACTCAACATACCTTTGCAAGTTTCCTTTGTTAAAGTGAACAATATATTATCTCAATGATTGAATCAATGTTTGGGAAGGCACTGGCCCCTAAGATACGGGATTTCCTAGTTTAGGGGTCAGGATTCCAAAGACTTATTGTATGAATGAATGAATACACTTTTATTGTACACCACATAAACATAACAAATTAAAAGTAAAAATTTAACAAAAGGTATACAATTTGGCGGCCTTATTGATACATAGATCTCTTCCAGGCAACCAAAGGCGTTTAAAACAGCTCAAGAAGAGAGGTAGATGGTGCATTTAACTGTAATGTGTTGCAAATAAACATGCATAAACCTATATATACAAATATAATATGTACATATAACAAACTTACAATAAAATATATAGATAGTGATAATAATTAATATATACCTATATAATTAATATCAATAATAAATAAATATATACAATATTGTACTGAGTTTTTCTAATAAATATTTTCTATTTCTATAAATGAGTAGGCAAGGTAGCGTTAAAATACCTAATTTAATAAAGTCAACTAAAAAAAAACTAAAGAAAAGATGTGTGGAGTTCACCAATTCGCACTGGGCCAGCGTCTACGGCTTTAACCCTTTTTTCATTGTGGGAGGAGACCCGTGCTCTGTAGTGGGTTGTTGTGACGATGATGATGATAGTTAAATGCAGGTCGGAGGGGTTTTACGACATCTTGAAAAGGTTCTTTTTAGTAGGCTGTTTACAAAATAAACAGCTCAAGGTTTTAATACGTCGATGTATTGTGTTAAGCAGCAGATCGAAACAACGGTAAAGATGTATTTCTAAAAAGTCCAGCTCCGGTTTATTTTCTTTGTCCAGACTTCTAATTAAACTTATTGCGGAATTTCGCGGTTGCAAAGCACAAGCGAGGGCGTTTTTACTTAAGGAATAAAAAATTTTGTTAAAGCTTTCTTATACAGGAGACCGGCTTCGTTCTCATCCCTAGGAGGTGAAAACGCAAAGGGGCAATAGCGCCAGCATTTTGAGTACCATGTCCATATGAACATTTAGACGGCTTATATATTTACTAAACATTAATGCTATTTTGTAATGGTTATTAAGTTTATTCTAAATAAAATTATATTTAGCCCTACTTGAAATATATAAATAAATAAATATAAAATTTGATCTTCCGCCTTCGCCGGTAAATAATTGATCAACTTTTACAGGCCATATTTTATTAATATATACCTACATAAACATACTGTCTCGACATTATTATTATTATATGATGAAGATGAAGAATATTGAGAAGGCATCAGGCCGTAGTCCACCATGCGGATGATAGACTTAACACGTCTTCGAGAACATTATGAAGACCTCTTAGGAATGCAGGTTTCCTCACGATGTTTTGATTCACCGTTAAATCAACTGATGTATAATTACTTTAATTAAAAACAGACTGAAATGCGATGCGCATAGAGCCAGTAATCGAAAAAAGCACTTTTTACACTTCTTACGATGAGACCTCATGTTATGTTAATCCTTGTTTTCTCATGGTGCAAGAACATATTTCTGTTCAAGGTATTTTGTATGAAAAACAATTAAACGTTAACGGTATCTTAAATGTTTTCTTCGTCGTTGTTTGGCCGATTTTCAAAATTTATTTCCGCAGTTTCTTTAAATTAATGCGATTTTTGCCGAATTTGAATTTTTTTTTAAATATAAAAGGTGTCGAACTAATTGGTTAGACGCTTGTGCTTGGGGTCAATCACTTGTTCCAAGGTTTTATTTGGCAGTCAGAATGATAAATGGTGTTTCATTAGTGGCCAACAACGCAAGGTACCGACCCGACTATTTGTTACCTTTTTTACTACAACATTTCCTGTATAGTTTTATTCATACCTGCAGGTCTAGCATAACCGACACGATAATATTTGACGTTATAAGAACAACTAACAATACATGTATAGAAATTAAACTGCCGCAGTATTGGCCTTTAGAAAACATTGTTTAAGGGCTTACGTTATTTTATTTTAATTGTACAGGTTAACCAAAATTGGTAAATAGGAATCTACGATTTTTGAACAGAGTAAAACTCTGACTGTATCTTTATTTATTTATTTATACTCTTTATTTGCACACAAATAAAAATAAAGAAAAAGAATTAAAAAAAACACAGAGAGTATACAAAAGGCGGTCTTATCGCTTCGTAACGATCATTTCCAGGCAACCTTAGGATAACATAATGCAGGTTGTGCATATCAAAAACTAATAACATACTAATAACTACATATACACTAATACTTGGACTAGATTACACAAATAAAATAATACATAATATAATAAATGTAAAAAAAAATATCTTTAGCTTATTCAAGAACGTTCTTTTTTTAAAGTTATAGTAAAAGAGAAAAAAATGTGAAGAGGTACAGACCGTTTAGAGTTTTTAACTCATTTAGTCATCTAGTAAGCGTACAATAAATACAATTTTTGAATATTCGGAAATTATTCATCTATAGCCTGTAGCCGTCCACTGCTGGACTAAAGGCCTCTCCTAAGGAAAGGATTTGCTCATAATCACCACCAGCGATAGAGAAACTACAAAAAGCAGACTTTTTTTTTATTAACTATAGACCAGAGCTTGATGGCTATCATGCCCGTTAGAAAGCAATGATGAGGTCTAGGTTGGAGCACGCTTGTGTAGTAAAGCCTATTCACTCTTGCCTTGAAGGTACTATAATTCTGCGTGGCAGGAAACACAGTTGCTGGGAGGGCGTTCCACATCCTAGCGGTACCAGTGGCGCGCATAGAGGTTATGCACAGGGTATGCAGATGATATAAAATGAAAAAAAAAAACTCCAGTACGAGTTATAAAAAACTTACGGATTGGCGTTGTAAGAGTTATAAAAAGCCTACCCTTGAGTATTTATAACGCGTACTGGGGTTTCCTTCATTTTATGTCATCTGCATACCCCGTGAATACCCTCTATGCACGCGACTGAGCGGTACGTTTCACAAAACGTGGAAAAAAAACGTTTCGTGCGTGTTGATGGAATATCAACCACATAAGGATGCCACCACTCACGGTGTCCCGTTGTTTCGTGGTAGAACGCTGAAGGAACAACAACATTGAGAAGTTCCTGAGCACACTCACCGAAGTATATCCGGTAAATAACCGACTTACTTTTTAACTATTGTATTGGATTCATAAGGGAAAGCAATTGAATGAATTTTCGCTAACAGAATCGGTCGCGGTTTAGCGTAAATAATTTCCTATCTTATCGTTAATTGGTCGATATAATAGGCGAGATACTGTCGTGGACTGATATGCTAGTTTTATCGTAAGGGTTCTTAGCTGGGAGCGTGTTGTTACTCCGCACGTAATTAAGGAACCACGTAAGAATATTGTATCGGGAAGAATAGAAATGGAATAGAGAGAAGTTTCTTATACCTATTTTCTTATAATACAGTTTCTTGTGAGCGAACAATAGAGGGAATTCTTCGTTTACTGAAACTTGTGTGAGATCGAGAGCGATTGGTTTGATACTTTTATAAACTTATAGCAATAACAGCCACATAATTAGCCTTTTTAACTTCCTACTTCTGAGGTTAGGCCTCCGCATAAATTGGTGGACGAGCCTAAGCTCTAAATCCAACGTATTGCTTCACAGTGGGTTGGTGTGCTTAAGTAAAGAACTTAACTTTTAGGTAACAACTAGTTTTGTCTGCAGCTTCACCAACGTTAAGTTAAACTTAATATTTACTTCAATCTTTATTGGCCCCCTTAAAATTAAATTTCAAAAACGTTTTCCTAACTGACGTATTCATATTTATTCACACTTTATTTCAGCACATACTAAACGGTGATAGATTCAGTGTTATAAATATAGTATATTAATACATTTTGTGATATTAATTTACAATTTTACAATAAACTACCCATTGTGTATTAAACGTAAGCTGAAAGAAAAGTCCAGTTATAGTATAAAAGACTTGCGTGTGAATTATTGCTCGAACCAGGTAATAATTTTAAATGAAAAAAACACCCGGCTAAGTTTGACCTGGGCTTCTTCTTAGACCAGGGAGCGTTTGGAACCCTCGTAGCTTTATTTTTATGTTTAGGAATATGGTTATTACCATCATCTCACTACCGTGTACACATGATTAATATTGTAATATAAGCATTTTAAGCACATGATTAATATTGTAATATAAGCATTTTAAGTGCCATCTATGGGTCTACTTGCATAGAGATATTTTGAGTTAACTTTGACTTTGACACCAGAGCAGATTGAGAAGCGTTTAGGCCGTAGGCTGTTCAAATATATTGGACAGAAGCAGGGCGTTACTTTGTGGAATTCCATGAATTATATCAAAATACAAAAAAGCAGGAGAATCTGTGTTAAAAGCAATTTCTTCAATATGTTGACTTTACAATGAATAACTGTTAAAGACTTAAAAATAATTCATTGTATTATGTTTAAATATAGATTAGTAGACTTTACACTATAGATAACTCTGACGATGCTTTCCATCACGCTAAAGCAACGTTGATTTCATTAAATGTGTACATAAATCTGTACTTACCATTATGCCTTACCAGTTTCAAGTACCTTGTTCAGTCAGCAATTGTTCTGTAAATAATATATTATAATATAGTTGGAGCATTCTTGGTCTTCTGAGTGTCAGTTTATGAAGTAAAGACAAATACAATATGGCGTATTTATTAACAAAACATTGACACATATATTGCCTGGCGATCAAACTCTGTCCCTCCGAAAGAGATGCTGAAATCTTAACCACTAGGCTACAATTTATATTCATAAAATGGTTTTTAATATGTTTTACCTTGTACTGGCCGTGCACCGGCAGTCGTAGGTACAATAATTAGGTTGACAGAAGAAGTTATGAAGAGCACCGCGCCACACCGGCGCCGCGCCGGATATCAGCCCCCACTACTTTTCTTTAGCTCCCCCTCTCCACTCGCGCCGGATGTTGTACGGACAACAAAAAAATCCTTAGAAAAACATTTGTAAGTGGCACAGATTTCCCTGTCATTAATTATAATAACAATATTAATCTTCAACGAGCATGAAACCCTTGTTATGTTCCGCAAAGAAGCTTATGATGAGCCCTCGAATGATTTCTCGAGCCGTCCTTTTTTGTTTAGGATGGTCCGTCAGTTATAACTATAAAATTAACTATCGGATTTAATTTATCTTCGTTCAAGAGAACTCCAGGTGCTTAAAGTATAGCCATTCTCATTGTGGGAGGAGACCCGTGCCCTGTAGTGGGTCGATAATAGCTTGATGTGATCAAAGGATAGTTAGGTTAGGTTAGGTACACAGTAAGAAAGTTTAAATCAAAGGATTATAGTATTTATCATTTGACAGAAAACTTCCTTGCTTATTATTGTAATCAAGTGTTAACAATTAGTTTTTTCTGCGGACGGTCCGCACTAAGAATTCATTCTAAAGACCTTCCGATGAACTCACAAAAACTTAGTCCGAGGAAGTGAGGCAGTCATTTATTTTTATTCGCCACTATTGTTTAGCCATTTCTCATTTGGACTACGCAGTTACCGCCTTTATGTCTATCTAGCCCCATTATTGTGATGCGCTGATACTTATTTATTTGTTTTATGTTCTTTCTGAGTTCATGCTATAGTTGTATCTCCAATTCTATTGTATTTATTCGTAGATTTCTGTAGACAAAGAACAGTATTGGATATACGTAATAATATAACGGACGCTATCGGTGTGTGGAAAATTTGTAAAATCCACAAATCCGAAGCCATGTCATTGACAGTTACCGTTAGCAAAAAAAAACTTCGGAAAGATAAAATTTGAAATAGGTAAATTACAGTTTTTTTGGGCTGCTATTAATTTCTCTTCAATCACACTCTTATAAACCCTAAAACCATTGATTCACTTTAAACTCGATAGCTCTTGGATATTTTTTTATTTGACTAGTGGAGCCGTGCTTCAGATATCATGCATTTTTTTAGTGTATACTTCCAGGCAATTATTTTCTTTGATCGTCTTATTTGTAGGTGTGACGGCACCTGCACTATTTGATAGAGTAGATTTTCGCAATCTCACCTCGGATTCAGTTGTCGATATATGAAAATGGCCATTGTGAATAGCTCTGCTGGTGGTTTCGACAGTCATTTAATTAGAAATGTTATCAAGAATTACTTTTTTTTTTCAATGTGATAAACTACATAGATTTAAATAGTTTAAGTTCATTCAACCACATTTATAAGCACACTAAATATAAACACAGTAGGTAATGTAATTTATGTAAAAGTATTGATAATAGGAAGTAATGTAGAAATCTGTGATGAAGATTTTCTTTACTATCAATACTGTAACATTTCACTGACTCATTACCTTTTTCAAAAGGTTATTTTTACCATCGCTGCCCTCAGTGAACAAGAACGCCCAGTTCAAACACCAGAAACACGCTAAGACGGGAAACAACACATGATTTATTACACAACACGTACGTCTACGTGTCAGTGGTGTGTCGCTAAGCTATCGCTCGTTGTTAGGTGCATGAGTACTTAATAGCTACGGACACTTGATTAATTTACTCTAATGGACTACACGGCTGGAGTAATGTGGACAATTTGTGGTGGTCTTGTGATATGGCCTTTTGCCCGTGATGATATTGCGTTAACAGTTTAGATGCCATTCAAAGGACTTGTAGGTTTTGTTAGGAACTTAGCATAAAATTCGTTTAGTCATTTGAGACTTTATGATTTAAATAAGTTCATCATGCCAAGGCTGTGCTTGAAAAGGGCTGTATTGATTTTGTTTTTTGTTTGCCTCAATACAACACATATTTCACAACGCCGCAATCACTACACTGGGCAGACGGGATTGCAGTAGATGGTAGTAGTTGCACCGAGGACGATGCTGCATGTTTTTCTTCATATTCCCTCGCATCGTACGACCTCAGCGCAAAGTCCGGTGGTAACAAATGTATTCTTATCTGCCGTGGCCACACGGTAATAATGTAGCAAACTGTGGCTTTATTGATATCAAGCTTTCTTACGTAATCTAAGAGCTTTTTCTAACAGAGCTCGTCCGGGGAAGTACCCACTATGGCATGTTTATTTCTACAGCAAAGCAGCATTGTTGCAATGCTGTATTCCGGTATAAAGGGTTTATTTGTCAGTGTCACTTGCGGCTTAACAAATTTATATGCATGCTCTCCTAAGTGTTGGCCACATTCGATTCCCACTACTGTAAAATGTTTGCGTGATGAACATGAATATTTTTCAGTGTCTGGGTGTTGTAAGTATGTATGTATATTATTCATCAAAATATTCAGCGGACATCTGAGTATCTATAACACAAGCTACGAATACTTAGGAGTCGTATTGTATTTATTTATCTTATTTATATAAAAAAGCCATCAGTAACAGGTATTTGTAACGGGATTGAAGAGTTAAACTGCGGTGCTTGCTGGTCACAGAAAATCCATACAAATTGGGAAAATCGTACCAGAATAATAGGAATTGCAATAAACAAACTAGATACAAACTTCGCCCTCGGCTACAATCGAATTGCGAGCGATATCTTAGTTATTTGTAAACAAATTCATTTGACTATTTCTCCCCCAGCGGTTATGATAATATCTATAATTGTTAGGGGGGAAGGGGGCACGAATTAATTGGGTTTAACCAGTGAGGGTTATTATTTTCAGAGTACGTACTTTATTATTAGTATATAGTGTGTAGTAGAGCTTTTTGAAAAAGAGTTCGTATGGGGAAGTATATAATAAATAGTTGGAAAATAGAAATGTGCACGCCTCATTCATTAGAATAAAATTGAGATTATTTGTAAAAAATAATTAAACTACATCTAATTATAGGCTTCTATTCCTCAAAATACTTAAGTCTGTGTTTTTTTTTCCCTTTCCTTTGTTGGGTTGCCTGGCAGAGATCGCTTTTTAGCGATAAGGCCGCCCATTGTACCTGTGTTTAATTGTGTTGTTTTTGTTTATAATTAAATTTCTGTTAGGTGTACAATAAAGTGTATTTTCATTTCATTACATTTCATTTCAATACTGAATGAAGGCTATAAAAAAACCAACTCCATTAGTGAAGTATTTCGCTCGTTATAGTGACCACAAGATACGGCATTTGCACATACAGACACACAGACGTCCAAGACAGAACGTTAAAAAAAATTAATTAGTTTAAATAATAAAAAGAGATTTAAAAATATCATGAGTGTTAAAAATAGTGTTTTTTCTCAACATTTGTCTATTGATATTCACTTTAAAAGCAATCAAGAATAAAAAAACGTGACATTTTAAGTTGGAGAATCACTCGGTGTACGTAAACTGACAGTAATACCCACCTCAACGCTTCGCTTATTAGGCGTGCAATAAATATCCTACGACATTACACACTTCACCATCTAGCCCCAAAGTAAGCGTAGCTTGTGTTATGGGTACTAAGATAGCTGATGAATATTTTTATGAATATAGTACACATAAATACTTATAATATACAGATAAAAACCCAGAAACTGAAAAACATTTATGTCCATCACACAGCATGGCAATTTGTAGATTTCGTTCCTTGCATATCCTGCGAAATGTTGCTCTATTTACAGGCGATTTATATATATACTAGCGATCCTCCGTGACTTCGTCCGTATAAGTAGACCTTGAAAGATAGTCATGCAGTCGCGGTTTTTTTTTAAAACTTTTAATGGGGAACTACTTTGTTATACATGATTTATAGAAACTTTAACCGTTTACCGTACGCGGCGAAAAAGAAAAAAAAACCCCAACTTTGAAACATTCTCAATAAGACCAATAATGAGCCTATAGCCTTCTTAGATAAATGGGCTATCCAAAACTTAATGAATTTTTGAAATCGGATCAATAGTTACTGAGAGCATCGCGTTCAAGTTAATAAACAAACAAACTCTTCAGCTTTATATATTAGTATTAGATTAGGTCATGAACATGATGAATACTGTAGCCGTACCACATAGCCGTATTTCTTTGTAGGTATACAGATACGAAGAAATATTTTGATAAAATATTACTTAACATGCTTTAGAGGTACATTATTAACTGTTTCTGAGAATGATCTGTGAAACCTAAACGCTAATAGTTTTTGAGTAAACCACTGCCATAAGTTTAAGGGCAAAAAACATTTGGTACAGCCCTAAAATTAAAATCAGGTGACTCCTTTCACTTATTTAATCTACTATAAATATACCAGTCGCGTAGCGTAGGTACTACGCGCGTATCGGTGAGTTTTATCTTCAATAGGGTTGTCAAAAGTGAACGATTAAAATGTGTTGAATTCGTTTGTATGGAAAAATAAATATGCTTCTTTTGATTTAATGTTTCTGAGAATGATCTGTGAAACCTAAACGCTAATAGTTTTTGAGTAAACCACTGCCATAAGTTTAAGGGCAAAAAACATTTGGTACAGCCCTAAAATTAAAATCAGGTGACTCCTTTCACTTATTTAATCTACTATAAATATACCAGTCGCGTAGCGTAGGTACTACGCGCGTATCGGTGAGTTTTATCTTCAATAGGGTTGTCAAAAGTGAACGATTAAAATGTGTTGAATTCGTTTGTATGGAAAAATAAATATGCTTCTTTTGATTTAATGTTTCTGAGAATGATCTGTGAAACCTAAACGCTAATAGTTTTTGAGTAAACCACTGCCATAAGTTTAAGGGCAAAAAACATTTGGTACAGCCCTAAAATTAAAATCAGGTGACTCCTTTCACTTATTTAATCTACTATAAATATACCAGTCGCGTAGCGTAGGTACTACGCGCGTATCGGTGATTTTTATCTTCAATAGGGTTGTCAAAAGTGAACGATTAAAATGTGTTGAATTCGTTTGTATGGAAAAATAAATATGCTTCTTTTGATTTAATGTTTTTACAGGGTGATTCCTTATGAAATATACTCATGCACCCTTCAACAGTATTTCGTAATTCGGTTACACGTTGTATATTTATAATTCTTGTGCAGACAGTTCAGTGAAAGGATTCGAGCGTAGCTACTCTAAAACCAAAGAATGATTTAGCGTTTTAGCGTTCTGTAACGTTGCCGCTTATAAGCCGAATTGGGTTGCCAAACACAAGACAGGTTAACCCGCTACCATCGTAGACTGCACTATCACTTACTACCAGTTGTGAGTGCGCTAAGGCTTAACATGTCGTGGAGTAAAAAAATTATAATAAATCTCTCTACAAGCCGGTTGAGCATCAAATCGCTCGAATGATAGGGAACGTCGGGCTTGTAACTGTTAAATTGCTTGGTGTTGCTCCAAAACCGATGCTCAATTACACTGGGCTGTGGTCTACTGGAAGCATCTTATATGAGAATGGAGAGTAATTTAGAACAAGATAAAACGCACGCTAAAGACTGATAATATAATAGGCATATACTAATTTCGGCTTCGGCGAAAAGAGAGCCGTAGCTTAAATAAATATATTATGACAATACATGTCTATCATACTACACATCGCCATCTAGCCTCAAAGTAAGCGTAGCTTGTGTTATGGGTACTAAGAAGACTGATGAATATTTTTATGAATAATTTACATAAATACTTATAAAATACAGATAAGCACCCCGACACTGAAAAACAGTCATGTTCATCACACAAACATTTTCCAGTTGTAGGAACCGAACCCACAGAGACTAAAGAGCCGCGATTGTTAGAGAGTCGCATGTTCAAATCCTGTCGGTTCCGAAAATTTATATATGCATTTTAAATTTATAAAAAAGGAAGAATAATTCATTATTCGAATACATTCTCTAAGTTTAAATATAGGTTACATGTAATAATACACATTGATTGAAGAAATTATAAATTAAACCATACAGATTCTCCTGCTTTTCGCGGAGTATAGCCAATTAAGCTTAATTTTCATAATATATCATGGATTTGAAGGCCGATTGGCGCAGTGGGCAGCGACCCTGCTTTCTGAGTCCAAGGCAGTGGGTTCGATTCCCACAACTGGAAAATGTTTGTGTGAAGAACATGATTGTTTTCAGTGTCTGGGTGTTTATATGTATATATTATTAAGTATTTATGTATATGAATCATTAAACATTATTCATAGGTCAACTTAGTAGCTATAACACAAGCTACGCATACTTTGGAGCTAGATGGCGATGTGTGTATTGTCGTAGTATATTTATATTTACATATTATTTATTTCCGCAGAGTAACGCCTGCTTCTATCCAATATATGATGATGATGATGATGATGATGATGACATTCATTCATTCATTCGGTTTCTGTACGTCCCTAATTCTGTGGCATTAGCATGTATAATTCGATATCTCTTCCAGTGGCTTTAGCGCCTACGCCATTTAGACGTGACCGCTAAATAGCCCGTTAGTGGCGCGGCAAAACGCAGCATACGGCAGCCTTATTTACGAGCGCCCAATAAACACTGCAGCTTAATCTATTATGTGCTCGCCGGCTCGTTTTTACAGCATAGGCATTAGCCTGGATATGTATTTATATTATTGTTTAAACTTCAAACTTTATTTATCGTTTACCATACCAGTTTCTTAAATATAGATCAACGGGTACATACCACGATAATTTTTTGGATTTGTCGATATTTCGACCCATTTGCATGGATCGTGGTCACGACGGGACTTGGGGCTCCTGAGTACCGTATGTATACCGTATGTAGATAGCATATCGTCTGCGAAAGGTGCAGAACACTTTTGTGGGATTGAGTATACGCTTTTACAACATGATTCTTAGTATTCATAAGTCATAACCCAAGTTACGCTTACTTTGGGACTAGATGGCGATGTGTGTATAATCATAATATATTTATTAATTTAGTGTGATGTCTATAGTTCACGCGCGCACACACACAAACATAAACATGTTTGTGTGTGTGTGCGCACACCATACACACCAAGACACACTACTCAATCGTTTTATTTTTATTTTATCTTGTTTTTGCTATGGAAGAGTAAGTCCTCCTGACACAGGTATTTTGATGCTTACTAGGAGGTCTTCACAACATGCATCATTTACAATGTAAGAAACGAAATAAACGATTTTTATTATTTATTATTATTATTATAGTTTTTACTGACAATGTTAGATGGTGATAACAAAAAACGGCTAGGTTAGGCTCTTTCTTAAACCAGGACGCGTTTGCAACTTTCGTAGCTTTAGTTTTAGGATACAAATTTAGGTTCAGTCATTTTATATGTAATGTACCCAGCAGAAGTGCCGTCTATGTGCCAATTTTAATAAAGATATACTTGACCAATTCTTAAACTGATCCGAGAATCGAATCCAAACCCTCGTGATCCTTAGTTAAGCACGCCCACCACTGGACAAAACGAGGCATTTAATTACCTATGACGAAACTTAATTTCGTGCGTATTTCCTAAAACTCCCTCAGCTGACGAGCAAAATCCGCGTAATGCATTTCAAACTTGCGTTGATTGACGCGAGCTGTCACCGGCAATGCGCTCAGTCGATTTCAAAGTGGCCCATTTCGCGCAACACTATTTTTGGACACATTATGCTTTTGACCTGGGACCTCGCTGTCATCGCTAGCACTATTATTTTAAAATGTCGATTTTATATGACACTAGCGAACTTTGCAAACGTTTTCCTGCCGGATAAAGCAGCGTCACCTACTGGGACCAATTGTCTTTTCAAACTATTCAGGAAGGGAGGTTATATACACACACAAATATATAAAAATAATTTTAAATGACATTGTGAGATGGTGATAACAAAAATCAAAACACCCGGCTAAGTTTGTTGTAGGCTTCTTCTTAGACCAGGACGCGTTTGGAACCCTCGTAGCTTTAGTTTTAAGTTTACGAATGTGGTTATCGCCATCATCTCACTGCCGTGTAATTCTCATGTACGCATCAAAAGTGCCACCTATGGGCCTACTTGAATAAAGATATTTTTGACTTTGACTTTGACTTTGACAAACTGACATTGAAATTGGTCTAGCCATTTTAAAGGGTTAGGTGACAAACACACGTAGACAAGAATATATCATCATTATGAGAGAGAAAAAAATATCTGAAGAGGTACTTAATTTGATCAACAGCTTGCAAACTACATGCAGAAATGATTTTTTAATGTTTTTTACTACTTTGGTGTCTCTAAAATACCTTATTCTAAGGACGACAAAGTATTCCATATTTATATAATGTATTTAAGGCCGTAAACAATATCAAAATAACAATGTTCTAAGCGATGGCAGTAAGACTCTGAACTGGGAATTGCGGGCCTTGATCCGTAGTTGAACATGCAAACACTCATCATATCAACCCATTACCGGCCCACTACAGGGCACGGGTCTCCCTACACAATGAGGAGGGGTTAAGGCCACGCTGGCCCAGTGCGGATTGGTGGACTCGACGCACCTTTGAGAACCTTTTAGAGACCACTAAGGCATGCAGGTTTTCTCACGATGATTTTCTTCACCGTTGAAGCAAGTTATATTTAAATTGCTTAAAACGCACATAAGGGGGGAAAGTCAAGTGGGAAAAGTCAGTGGTGCGTGCCGGGGCTCGAACTGGGTCTCCACGAAAGGAAAGCCGGAGCCTTACCCACTGGTCTATCACCGCAATTCTTATAATATACTAGCTGTTGCCCGCGACTTCGTCTGCGTTTGATTTTGTTTTTAAAGCATTCAGTATCGCTAAGCCTTAAATTAGTATAGTAGTATTATATGTATATAACATGTGACTGTCAATTAATTATAGAAAAATAATTTGCAATAAAATAAAATTGCGACTATAATTAAAAATCTAAACTATCCTATCTCTTAAGTTGGAACAGGCTGCTCACGGTGTGACAATTTAATTTAAAATCGGTTAAGTAGTTTAGGAGTCCATCGCGGACAAACATCGTGACAAGAGATTTATATATATTAAGATGTTACTAACAATCAGTCAAAACTTTGAGTTTTCTTAATGACAAGGTTGCTTGGAAGCACCCGGCTCCGCTATTATCTCTCACAAGATAGAAAAATGAATTTTAAAATGTAAAATGTAAACTGTTGATGTTGAAAAAGAGCAACTGCTGAGTATCTTGCCGGCTTCTTCTCGGTGGAATCTGCCTTCCAAACCGGTTGTAGACTCACTACACACAGACAGACTTGACGTTTCAAAAGTGGTTTTATTAGGCCTAATTGAAATAAATGAATTTTGAATTTTGAATTTTTTTGAATTTTGGAATTTTGTTATTCCACTACAAGTTAGCCATTGACTGCAACCTGGTAAGTGATGATGCAGTCTAAGATGGTAGCGGGCTAACCTGTTAGGAGGTTTCTACGCGATATCGCACCGGAACACTAAATCGCTTAGCGGCGCGTCTTTGTCGGTAGGTAACCCACGGCCACGGAACCGAACCCGGGACCTCCTTCTTAAATTCACAGTGCTCACCGTTGCGCTAGCTAATTCATCAAAATCAGTCGATTTAAACATTTTACCGGCAGTTCTTCCAGAAACTGTGATACCCATATTTCTTTATTTAATTTTAAGAGCAAAAGAACCAAGTTTTATGAATATAGTTGAGGTGGTAATGACAAACAAACAGATAGCCATCCAAGTAAACACGGAAGCCTCGCTTAATTCGTTCTGCAATTGACATCAATCATATTTTCAACTTTTTATTTCCATTTTATCTTCCTCATACAACTTAAAAAAAGGTAATAAGGACAAACTCCTCGCTCATCTTGTGAAAATTGAAATAAAATCTTATAATGAAAAGGAAATTCGTCAATGTCTGCCGTAAGTCGGGTGAAAATTCATTTTTCCCGCTACGGCGACTAGTAATCTAATTTTTCCCCGTACTCCGCAATTTCAAACGAATAGCTGGTTGTTTTGAATGAATAGAATTTTAAATTGCTGCCTGCATTCACGCGGCTTCCCCTGTGGGATGATTTCTATTTATAACCGACTTTTAATATAAGACAGGAGTTGCTGCGCGATTAAATACTTATCGAATTTGATCTGTATAATACCTAGCCTTCGTTTTTGGCTAAAGGTCAATTGAATTTATTCATTCGATAGCCTCATTTAACAGCAAAACCCATTTGCTTAGCACCTTATATAGGGACGGAAATTTGATATTTTTTATGAAGAAAAACATACAGTACTGAAAAAAAAACTAAAATTTACGGGCGACACCACTACAAATATATTTTCTAAAATTCCACTAAAAGTCAGCCCTTGACTGCAATCTCACTCAATTAAGTAATTATGCACTGTTACCACAAAATATTGTAAACCGTCGAAAACAACCAGCTGTCAGGGCTCCAGAGTGAGGAACCTCCTCACAATGCGCGCCGTTTCAAGGACTACTGCCTTCTGTATTCGACCCTCGATCCAACAACCAAGTGAAAGCTTAAGATTAAGATGTTGGTAAAAGCTTTTCGCAAGACCATTGTCTGAAACGACGATTGGAATAATAACGATCGACTCAACACTCCACAGGCGGTAATCTCATGAGCAAAGTCCAATTATTTAGATACTTTTTCCTTTTTATTTCTTTTTATTCTTTATTGCTTTTATAAGTGAATATAAATAATCAAATGTTGAGAAAAACACTATTTTTAACACTAATGATATTTTTAAATCTCTTTTTATTATTTAAACTAATTAAAAAATTGTGTCTGTCCGTGTGTCTGTATGTGCGGATCCCGTATCTTGTGGTCACGTTAACTTAAATTTTTTTTTATAGGCTTCAGTATTTTGAGGAATAGAAGACTATTTCTTTTCCCGGTATAATTAGATGTTTAATTATTATTTACAAATAATCTCAATTTTTTTGTAATGAATGTGATTATGAGGCTTGCACTTCTGGATTTTCCAACTATTTTTTTTTTACAATTTACCCAACGAGATATATGCAATATCGAGCAAGATTTTATTTTGTTTCTGAGATCAAAGTATTCTTTTTACGGCACTGTCAAGAAAGGAGTGTTGTGATTTCAGAGTTAATGTAGTATGTATGTATGTAGGTTTTTTATATAATTGCCTGATTTTTTATTTCACTACAAGTTAGCCCTTACCTATAATCTCTTATCTCACCTGGTAGTAAGTGATGATGCATTTCTAAGAGGTAGCGAGCGGGCTTACCTGTTAGGGAGTATGGTTGTCATACCCCTAATCAGTTTTTACGCGACATTGCACCGGAACACTAAATCGCTTAGCGGCACGTCTTTGCCGGTAGGGTGGTAACTAGACATGGCCAAAGCCAATTTAAAAATTTAAAGCCTCCCACCGGATTTTTTTTTTTTTTTAATCTTTATTTATTTGGGACTTTTATCCAACACGGATATGCCAGCCCCATTATCCCTTAAGTAACTAGTAAACAAAAAACCTAATAATTATATTAATATAAGGGAAATGTAACAGATAAAATCTGTTATTACTGCCTTTGCACAAATATCTCAACAACAGACCTGAAACCTTCTGTGGCCGGTTGAGAGAGAAGGCTCGTTAGAGCACCCACGTCAAATCTGTTGATTTTGTACCGCCGCATAACATCTAGTCGCTCCAAATTGTATCTGCTACATTCCACCAGTACATGCTGGACATCATCCATCGTACCGCAAATATCGCAGTTGGCAGAACTAGCTTTCTTCATTAGAAATGCGAACTTATTAGATGGATAATGTCCAGAACGCAAGCTATGAGCTAATGCTATACATTTTCTACTTAATCTTATATTAGCAAACCAAGGAAAACGAGGAGGCTGGCATTGAATAGTTTTATACCAAATACCCTTTTCTCTACTTCTAATGTCAAAATACTCTTTAAATTTATCATAACATATAGTTTTGTAATTATTTAATATTTCCGTATAGAATGGTAAAATAGGTAGGTCTGTGCCTTTTGATATTGCTAACTTTACGAGTCTATCAGCCTCCTCGTTTCCTCTTATGCCTATATGAGCAGGAACCCATTGCAATCTCAGATTTATATGACTGAAGTCACATATCTGCTTTAAAATTTCGTAAGCTACCGGCATACCTCCCACCGGATTTAATTTTTTTTTTTTTATTATTATTATAAACCTGAGGCGTAGGTGTTAAGCCTCACGTGACTGTTATTCCACCGGATACTACGCCCTTCAGACTGGTACACAGAAATGCTTTGGCAACAGAAATTAGCAAATGATACCATTCATTTCGATAAGCTGCTTTGAATGAAATCGAATATGAAAAAATAATGATGTAACGTGTTCAAAGCCGAACGTTTGAAATTCTGTTTTCGCGTGAAATAGACCACTTTCACATCGACTGGGCTCTTTGCCGCTGACAGTCAACGTCAATCAGAGGGAATTTGAAATGCGGATATTACGGGATTTTGAGGTTGGCGGAGTTTTCGGAAATGCGAGACGAAATTATAAGCTTTAGTAATGAATTAAATACGTTATAACGAAATGTATGCACTTTTTTCTCTTCTCATAAATTCAAAAGTGATAGATAAGCTGAAAGCCTGATGATCAAATTCAAAATTTCTTCATTCATGTAGGCCTATCACAGGCACTTAGGAAGCGTGTATACATATATGCTTACATAATTGTAAGGGGATGGTGATAACTTCGTTCGCCAACTTTAACCTTCAGCTACGAGGGTTCCAAACGCGCCCTGGTCTAAGAAGAGCCCACAACAAATGAACCGGGTATTTTTTTTGTTATCATCATTTCACATTGTTATTTAAAACTATTTACCCCACTATCACCATGTGATTTAGGGTACAATGCCGCGTAGAGATGGATGCATTAGCAGTAGCTACCAAAAAATGTCGTCTGTCTGTCTGTCTGGCAGAGACCATTGCGGGATTGCCACTTCAGCACACTAACCAAAGTCCAGCCTTTTTTATAGAAATAATTGACTGTCAATGCAAATAACCTGCGTCATGGTAAGTATAAAATAAACCAAACTAGCTACGGCCGAACCAACTCATAGAAAATTCATAAATTATAAATTCTAAAAAGGGATCGAACCTGGGAAGTTTCACTTAGAACAGCGCTCACTTCTGTTTAATACAGAATGATAGTAGCCATTGGTCGTAGCGTGATGCTATATAGCCTTATAGCCAAAAAAATCTAAAACATTTTCTGATATTAGCGCGTTCAACTAAACAAACTCAAAAGCTTTATTAAAACTCCGTTGCGCGGATTTTGAAAGACAAATGCGAAAAAAATAGGGAATAAGGGATCGAACCGTGGGACGTTCCACTTAGAACCAAACCGCTCACTGCTGTATTAAAGAAGTCATAAAATTTATCAACCTAAGGCGTAGGCCTCAAGTGTTTGTAATTACACCGTCAGCAACGCCCTTCAGACCCGAACACAGCAAATCTACATGGCGGTGGGACTTCAACGGACAAGCTCTGCAACAGAAAATGACTGCTAAAACGGTTGCTATTATTGAGGGGTTTAAGAACTCGCGTCACTTAAATTGATGCTAATAGGCTGAGGCAACGAAATACATTCGTCTTTTCAAAATGAATGTAAAGACGTGAAATCTACAGGAAATTGTGTCAAGACGTTGCACGGTGAAAATCTATTCCCATTCGTAAAGAAAACGGGTATGAATGACGCCTTTTTGGAGGGTGTTCCAAAAGCAATACGTCACAAAGAGTCCCACGAAAAGGGAAAATGTTATTGGTATCCGCTACTTATAAAGCGTAGATATTAAATATTATATAACAATACGGAAAGGTGCCTCGGCGTTTGCATGTTTAACCACGGATCAAGGCTCCCGCGGATTCCCAGTTCAGGGGCTTACTGTCATCGCTTAGAACATTGTTATATTAATATTGTTTACGAACTTGTTATAAAATAAATAAATACGGTATACTTTGTCGTTCTTAGAATAAAGTATAACCTTATTTTACTTGCTTAAAAATTAAAGACGACAAAGTAATAAAAAATTTAAACAGATAAACAGAACTCTGAATTAAGTTTGGAAGCTGTTGATCAAATTAAGCACCTATTCGAATATTTTTTCTGCTGCGTGAAACCATTGAATTTATTGAACTGATACCGCCTACTGCAACGCACCGCTTACACCCAATATAGGATACTTCTTCAACTAACTATTCCCTTAATTTTGTTTATATATTTTAGGTCAATTTAATTGCTTAATTCAATTGAATCAAAAATCAAACCACTATGCCGGTGATATCTTAAAGCTTAGAAGTACACAAATTCATTATTTTACAAATAACTAGCTGTTGCCCGCGACTTCGTCTGCGTTTGATTTTGTTTTTCGATGTGGCATTCAATTGGCATTCAAGTATTCAGTATCGCTTAGCCTTAAATGAAGGGTTTGCTGCTGTCCGCTAAGGAGTTCTGTCCTCTATCTCCAACTATATTCATCAGATCTGCACAAAATTTTGGCAAAATTAAACACATACTATAACCTATATAGTACAAAAATAATTATTTAAATCGATTGTAATTTGTCGGAGTTATGGTGTAAAATCGTCAAACACTTTCATCCCCTCTCCCAAAGGAACTGAGCTTAATATCGAGATTTAAAGTATCCTATATTACTTCTAATACTTTTTAAAATATGTGTACAATGTTTCATGAGGATAGGTTAAGTAGTTTTTTGCGTGAAAGCGTAACAAACTTACGAGTACATTGACATTTATAATATTAAGTAGGGATAGGGATTATATCTTTATTTTATTCCACTAAAAGTTAGCCCTCGACTGCAATCTCACCTGGTGGTAAGTGATGATGCAGTCAAGATGGTAGCAGGCTAACCTGTTAGTGAGTATGCAGATATATTAAGCCCATACCCGTAATACGTGTACCACAACGCTAAATGGCTTAGGGCACGTCTTTTACTAGACTAAAAAAAACAGAAATTGTAAATTCCCAAATTTCCCCTGCTGGGAATCCAACCCGGGACCTCCAACTTAAAAAAAACACAGCGCTGCGCCAGGGAGTTCAAACACTCGTTCCTTTTCTTTTCTTTTATTAAAATCAACGTTATCTAGGTCTCGCGAGTAATGAGTTTTTTTCCCGTCACACAGAAGCTAATTAGTTTTTGATCATCTCGAGCCCTGCAGAGCTAATAACTTTTAATTGTCAATGCCCGCTTGCATTATAGCCATCTCTTTATTTTATACTAGCTGTTGCCCGCGACTTCGTCTGCGTTTGATTTGGTTTTTTGATGTGGCATTAAATTTAGTTGTAGATCTAAAATAGTATCGGTAAGCCTTAAATGAGGGGTTTACTGCTGTCCGGTGAGGAGTTCTGACCTCTACCAACTATAGTTTGGGCAAAATTAAACACATATTATAACCTCTATAGTACAAAAATAATTATTTAAATCGGTTATAATTTGTCCGAGTTATGGTGTAAAATCGTCAAACACTCATCCCCTCTCCCAAAGGAACTGAGCTTAATGTCGGGATAAAAAGTATCCTATTTTAATTTTAACATTTCAAGAATATTTTTACAAAGTTTCATGAGGATCGGTTAAGCAGTTTTTGCGTGAAAGCGTTACAAACAAACTTACATTGACATTTATAATATTAGTAGGGATATGGGATTCTTTAATTATCATCATATCAACCCAATACTGGCCAACTACAGGGCACGGGTCTCCCCCTACAATAAGAAGGGGTTTTTTTTTTTTTTTTATTAACGATAGGCCAGCGTTTGACGACAATCATGCCCGTTAGAAAGCAATGATGAGGTCTAGGTTGGAGCACGCTTGCCTAGAAAAAGCCTATTCACTCTAGCCTTGAAGGTACTTAAATTATACGTGGCAGGAAACACAGTTACCGGGAGGGCGTTCCACATCTTAGCGGCACGTATCAGAAACGTGGATAAAAAACGTTTCGTGCGTGTTGATGGGATATCAACCACATAAGGATGCCACCGCTCTCGGTGTCTCGCTGTTCTGTGGTAAAACGGGGAAGGGGGAACAAGATTGTGAAGTTCCTGAGCACACTCACCGAAGTATATCCGGTAAAAAACCGATAAACAGGCAACATTGCGTCGGTGCTGGAGACTATGTAGTTTCGCCTGCGTTAACGAATTGTCGCCTATAATTCTCCTGGCGCGACGATCCACCGAATCCAAAGCTTCAAGTTGGTACTTGGCAGAGCCACCCCACAGGTGACTACAGTACTCCATGCAGGTTCGCACTTGAGCCTGGTACAGTGCGAGGCGTTGACCTGGCGTGAAGTACCGCCTAACCTTATTGAGGATACCAAGTTTTTTAGCTGCCACTTTGGCTTTGGACTCGATGCATTTGCCAAAATTGAGATTGGATGAGATGTTGACACCCAAGAGCTCAATATGGTCGCTAATTGGTACGGATACACCCCGGAAAGTGGGAGCCAAGGTGAAAGGGCTCTTTTTTGCGGAAAATAAACACGACTGCGTCTTGGCAGCATTGAACTTAAACAAATTGGCGTCGCCCCAATCAGACACCTCTTTTAGAGTCAAGTTAATACGCTCCACCAAGGACTCTCTATGCTCAAGGATATCATTAGCACTGGCCCTAGGGCTGGACAAGTACCTCTCCGTAACGGTGCTGTCATCAGCGTACCCAAAAAGATTGGGATTCAAAAGATCGTTGATGTGTAGCAGAAAGAGAGTAGCGGAGAGGACAGATCCCTGAGGAACACCGGCATTGACAGCCATGAGGTCAGAAGAGTGGCCATCAACAACCACTCGAAAAGACCGTTCCCTCAAAAAATCAGATATCCAGCTGCAAAGGCCAGCAGGTATTCCGTAAGCAGAAAGCTTACTGAGAAGGCCGCCGTGCCAGACCCGATCAAAAGCCTTGGAGATATCCAGAGAGACAGCAAGTGCCTCACCGTGTTTCTCAATGGCTTCGCCCCATGTATGAGTGGCATACACTAGAAGATCACCAGTAGACCGGTTCTTACGGAAACCATACTGTCGGTCTGATATAAGATCGTTTCCTTCTAGGTATGAGAGGAGCTTGTTATTGAGTACACGTTCCATAGTTTTACAGAGTAAGGACGTGATGGCAATAGGTCTGTAATTGGCCGGGTCCGCACGACTACCTTTCTTGGGTACTGGCTGCACATTCGCAATCTTCCAAGATTTTGGGACTTGAGCAGAATTTAGAGAGAGTCGAAACAAGCGTGTCAGCACAGGAGACAACTCAGGAGCACAGTTCCGCAGGACAACTGCAGATATACCATCTGGGCCACTGGCTTTACTCACGTCAAGGTTGCGAAGTGCTTTTAAGACCTCGTGCTGGTGTATATGGACCTCAGACATGACTGAGTCGCACGGTAGAAGGCGCGGTGGGGGGGTACTTCCAGCATCCAGACGCGAGTTTTCCGCAAACAGAGATGCAAGGAGATTTGCTTTTTCTGCTGCAGACACTGCCAATGACCCGTCAGGTTTCTGCAAGGGCGGCAGCGAAGAACGACAAAAGTTTGCCTCGACCGACTTCGCGAGTGACCAGAAAGCTTTACTACCACTGGGAAGAGCAGCTAGTTTACGTCCAATGCGATTGGTGCGGCCGAAGCGAGACTTTTTGAGGACCCGCTTGTAGGATTTGGCGGCAATATTGAATTCTTTTTTCTTATCCCTGACGTCCAAAGCCTTATGAGCACGAGCATCCGCCCAAGCTACAAACGCAGACTGTTTTCGTGCCTCTGCACTGGCACATTCAGCGTTGTACCACGGGGGAGTTTTGCCAGCTAGTGATACGTCAGAGAATGGTATGAAGAACTCCATTGCCTGACGTATCACGCCTGATATAGCTTTCTCACAGCTCGAAGGGTCTTTGGAAGAGAAACAAATTTGCCGCCAAGGATAGGATGCAAAGAAATGACGCATCTCATCCCAATCTGCCAACCTGTATCGCCACACTCGTCTCTTAACAGTGGAATCAGAGGCGGGAGGGTAGTAGTTAGATACAGACTTCACCAGACAGTGGTCGGAAGTACCTAAGGGAGCTGAAACTGACACCGAAAAACTGTCTGGGTCGGTTGTTAGCAGAAGGTCCAAACAATTGGGCGTATGACCGTTAACATCAGGTATCCGCGTGGCTACGTGAACGAGCTGAGAGAGATCTAACGATAATGCAAATTTGCGCGCCTCTCTCCCAGCATGATCGGTTTTCTGGTACGGGTATAGCCACTCTTGGTGGTGGGCATTAAAATCCCCCAGAAATACAAGCCTAGCAGTCGGATACCGACGCTGAACGGTATCTGCCCTTTCGCAGAGATAGTTGAACAGCTTTGTGGTCTCCTGGTCGCCGCTATGCGAACGATAGACGCACGCATAAATCGTACGCTCCAAACCCGTATCTACCAAGCACCACAGAACAGAGAAGTTTGGTACCTCCAAATTACGGAGACGTTGGCAGCAGATGTTGTCTCGAACGTACATGCAGACCCCTGCGCGAGGTTTAAAATTGTGCTCAAGCGAGTACCCGGGGTACTGCAGGTATCCTACATCTGCAGGACTGACTATTTGCGTCTCCGTAAGGAAAAGCATATGCGGCTTAGAGGTCTCAAGATGGTGATGAACCGCGTAGAGATTGGAGTGCAGTCCTCGAATGTTAGAGAGGTGCACTGTGAATGAGAGGTAGTGCAGCCGCTGTGTAACCTTACTTCTTTTTCTGTTACGCTTCATTATTATGTGGGGGTAGTGGATAGGTAGGGGAATTGGAAGTTGTACGAGATGCAGCATTTTAGATACCATGACCTTCGTCACCGCAACGCTGATGGTAGACTCGACTGGAGACCGCGGGGACGCCCGAACCCCCCTGGGAATCGCCATCGGGACCTCTCTCCGGTCGCCAACCGGCACGATGAAGGCCATCCCAGGATTTTTCGCGAGGTGGCGGGGCAGCCTTTCATAGGTGGCTAACCTACTAATTGGGCCCCCTACTACCTGCGGTCGGCCAGCGGTGCACCGTGCTTCGGATCCCGCTGCTCTCCAAATCGAGACGCCCGGCGCCATGACAACACGGATCAAAACCTATCATCAAATGCAGCACAACTGTACAAACCCATTTCCCCTCAATTAGCTACTACGAGCATCGCTCCGGAACACGACCAGTCGTATGACACAGTAAATCGTGACACATGGCAAATCATTTAGCGGCGCGGCTTTGCTCGCAGGGTGGTATTTCAAGCCACGGACCAAACCTACCACCTTTGTTTGGTTATGGTCTTTTTACGTTTATTTAAATCCGTTCAGTAGTTTTCACGTGATGCCCGAACAGACAGATAGGCAGACAGACAGACGGAAAAAGTTCAATAAAAATCTGTTTTGGACTCAGTATCGATTAAAAAACATCCCCAAAAATTTCAAAAATTCAAAATATATTAAATGTACAGAATGTATTTCTGTACATTTAATATATTTGCTACAGATTTATTATAAGTAGGTATAGATAGTCTTTGTGAGACAAAATAATATTCTCTTTATAAACAAAAAGCTGATATTAAGAATCAACTTAACAGAAACGGACATAAATTAGTGATATCTGCGAGTATGGTGAGTATACGCTTTTACAACATGATTCTTAAGGTAATTCTAGACCTAGCGATGCATAATTTTAAAAATATGTAAAAACGCATCAACATCATCATCAATACAGCGAGGTTACATTTGATGAATTTCTTATTGAAATCATATTAAAAACAATTTGCTTTAATCGAAGCATGTCAATAATTAAATGACCGCATGAATGACATAACAACATGCTGATACTGTCAACACTGAAAAAAGTTCCAATTTGACAGCACAATCCCCATCTGAAATTTAAATTTGTCAATTTGCCCCCATTAACAAAATGATCCGCCATTTATTGAATATATTAGTTACAAAAAATGTGTTAAATGAAGAACCACTTAACCGATTTTGTGCAAACTTCACATAAACCATCTACTCAATAGCCCAAACAAAGCCTAAACATTTGGTTTGGATAGGTAAGCCCGTTCTTGAGTTATAAAATTACAACGAAAAGTGGCATTGATTTTTATATACATAGATGTTGGGTATAAATGTAGAAGAAGGTCTAATTAACTGTTTGGATCCGTATGAATAAAAATAAAATATTACGAAATAAATTAAAACTGAATAAGCTGTAATACGATTCCATTTCCCATTTGAAGCACATCCTTTCATATAAAGTATTGATGAAAAAATTTCCTTTGCGTGTATACCAAAGCCGCACTGAAGAGCCTATCGAGAACGCTTAATTATTCAAACTTCATTTGCGAAACGAGGCGGGATTCAAATCCGCGCGGGTTGTTGAGCCAAAAGTGCTTTCAACATGATTATAACATCTGCATTATGAAATAAATTGAATATAGTCATATTATAATAATAATCCTTTATTATGTTGCATTCTCTTAAACTATCTCCATCAGCAATTGACTGGTTTAGTTACTGGACTGGACATAGTTACCTTCGGGGGCGTGTACAACATGAACCACTTTTCAGCCTGTTTTTGGCAGCTTTTGGTTTACTTTATATAAATTAATTTTAAGTTGACTTTATATTAATTAATTTTAAGTTGACACACATTTTAATTTCACAGTTTTGATACCTTAATTTTCTGACATTTTGTACGTATAAAATGCAAAAATAAATTTGTTATAAGATCAAATTTGTTAACCTGCAATCACGCAAATAAAGATTTGAATTTGAATTTGAATTTAAATTTGGTATAAGAGAAGCAAAATTCATATGATAAATTTTGTAATAAATGATAGCCTTACTGGTAACTGGTAATTGTTGGCTTAAATAACAATTGTTATCATTGATATAAGTTGAAAAATTTACGACTTTCCTACAAACTTTTGTCCCCTATGAGATTAAGGGGTAAAAGTTTGGGGAGCAAGGTCCATACCATTAAATAAGATCATGCTTTTCATCGAATTAACAAAACTCTTTTGACACGGTCCCGTGAAAACAGACTGCACTCATAATTCCTAATGAAGTTATTCTAGAGGTTCAATGTTCTTACATTTTACGCTAACCACATGAAATTGCCGGCAAAGGGTTTCGAATCATGGTGGCCACATCACTGGATTTTCTCGGACTCTTCCGAAATATGGTTTATTCCAATATTTGTGAAATATAACGCAATTTCTAGTCTATTTGAGTTTTCGTAATTCATGAATTTATGCTCAGTATAATGCAATGTTGTTACATTTATCTCTCGATCAAACACAATCGAAAAACACAAGAAAAAAATACAATAATGTAGCCGGAAATCTGGAGGTTAAAGCGTTAAAAAAATAACGCTTTGGTACCCTGCAATACACTTTAGGTAAACTTAGTTTAGTAAGCTTGGTCGCTTTTTGTTTAAACATCGAAATTCCTATCTGATAGCGATATCAGATGGAAATTCCGCTACAAGCTACTAAGACTATAAGTCTATATAGGCTTCGTTCTACTCGCCGTATCTCAGGCTCTCTCAACAATAGGTGACTTAAGTACAATTCTCACTACCCTAACGAAAAGGTAACTTCTGGCAAATCACCCTTGCCAGCTTCTTTGCCAGCGAAGACGAGGTCCCCGCAACATAATGTCATGCGGAATAGGGTTCACACAACAGCCTCGGAGGCCCGACCCCTGTCATTCCCATATTCATCTAAGCTGTGGTTCAGCTTCACACTTAATCTGAAGATCCCCTTGCTTCTTCAAACCTCAAATGAAATGCTTTCAGATTTTAATTCCTCCCGGTTATTCTTTTACAACCGACAGGTAATCAGCTACACACAAATCGAAATCGAGGAGAAATCGCTTTAAAAAGAATAAATAATCCACATATACCGATTGAACAAGCGCATAAAGTACACATGCATTCCGAAAGTAGAAAGTATCCCAAGAAATAAGGAATGTTTTGGCCACCCTATTCTAAAGTCAGTCCCTATCTAATTGAGCCTTCGTGACTGCCGCTTCCTGTGTTCCATTAGCAACTCTCACTATGTTAACCTAATAAACTACCCTCGAACAATACATTACGTACATTGCTCAGTTTCTTCAAGAAAATAATACTAATCGAGCTGAAACCAGCAGTGTATGGTATGCACGATTCAACACACGTGATTTTTCAACGTCAACAGATGTCTCTCAGGTCACGTTTGATCGTTAAAAGTCTAGACTGAAGTCGTTTCAATTTCTTATATAGTCCAATTTCTATATGAGATGAGTTTAATATTTTAATGCATTATAACTTTTATATTTTTATGACTGGTTTCTAAATTTAATCAGTGAGTAAGCTAAAATTGCTAAAAGCTAAAACCAGTCACTCTTTTACTCCCTAAGTGAGTAAACCCAAGCCAAGTCACTATTAGCCTATTTTCGTCCCACTGGTGGGCACAGGCTTCCTCTCTCATAGGACATTGGTTTTTAGAGAATAAACCCACCGTGCTGTTCCATTGCGGTTTGGTGGGCTATAACGATTATCACGTTTAAACCATAACGACCGAAATCAAAATCCTACATTTCCTAACTCCGAGCTGGTACTGAGAGAAACTCACTTCTAAAAGAAATCCAATTCTTAGCCCTGACCCTAGAACCGAACTGAGAACCTCGTGATCCCAGTTATTCCAAAATTGAGGCTCAGCGAGTTGCGAAGCTAAAGTGGTAATGGGCAGGGCACATAGCTCAAAGAACTGATGGACGTTGGTGTCTTAAGCTGCTGGAATGGCGACCCAATGGACATCAGGCGAGACGCGGGGAGCCGCTGGAAGCAAGCGGCCCAGGACCGTGAATTGTGGAACTCCCCACAGAAGACCTATGTCCAGCAGTGGACGTCAATTGGTTGAAATGATGATGATGATGTTTCCAAAATGTCACACAGCCTAACTCAAAATGTATTTGTTACATATTGGTCCATAATTGTCCATAATATACCTTCTCCATTGTAATATTATGATCCAATAATGACTGTCCACTTTTCCAGGCCCACTTCGCTTTTGAGAGCTTCTCTTTGTTTTTACTTAGCTGTTATGTAAAGATCGTAAGACAGTAGACAGTAATTTATCATGATATATACCGAAACAAGTTTTTATTTCAAGTTAAAATAATTATTGAGCTCAAATTTTTCATTGTCAGGTTATGTGTTCAGGGTTCTTGTACATATATATAAAAGTATATATGTATATATATATCTAATATACGATTATATCAATAAGTATATGAAAAAACCTGAGGATTTGTTTTTTAGTACTTCTATGTATGTACAAAGAATGAAAATAATAGATTTAATTGACATTAATTTATGAGATACTTCCTCAGTCCCATGTGAGCAAGGTATTTATTATTATATACCTTGGTCACCCTATTTCAACACTCTATCAATTTATAATAATACCTCAGAAGGAATGACGATATTTGTTGTATAAATATGAATGTTCCTCTAAACCTTCCTTAGGAATTTGATGTTATTCCAGGGTCAAAAGTAGCCTATTTTACTCTCCGTCTTTTCAAGTAACTTTAAACCAAAAATAGAGTCGAGAGAGAGAGAGTGGTTGCTGAGATAAGAAAGGACAAATAAACAAACAAACTGTCACGTTTATAAAACATTTAGGCAATTATTATATTATTAATTGGTAACATAATAAGTCAGGTCATTTTACAGATACTAAAAATTCCCCCTAAAATGAACTGTTCTTGAAACATCTGGTTTTTAGTGTAGATTTTATTGAATTCGTCAAGTAGTTGTACTGTTTGTTCGTTTACGGATATTGGAAGTGGCGCTGTGGACAGGTTAGAGAGATAGTGGTCTGTCGTCCGCACAAATACATTCGATCAAGCCTACAATAGCTTGACTTGTTGTAGGGGTTCTATTGAGAGTCACCTAGTTTCAGATTTGTGAAGCAATGTATGTCGTTCAAGTTTATAGAAGCTTGTTCATTTCATCTATCAAGCATTATTTTTCACCCAGGTGAAGGTATGTGAGTTATGCGGTTTGTTATTTGTTTGTTTATTTATTTATTCAATTACAATGTCGTATAGATTAAATAATAATTATTTTTTAATTAAAGAGAATGTCAATCCTTTGATTGCCAGTTTACATTGTTTTTTAGAAAAATAAATGATATTATTTGAGATTTACTCTCACTGCCGTGTACAAAATAAATACATACAATGAGCCAAAACAACATTAATATACTTAGTTAGGTACATAGAGATAAATACATATTACATATTTGTACATAAATACATATTTGTACCGGGCGGAGGATTACACCCCGGCAGGGGAGACCAGACGGCCGGGGGTCAGGGCGACAGGCTAAGAAATCGGCGGACTATCCTAGCCGACCCCAGCAACACCACTTTCTGCATATTGGCTGCCAGTGAGCTGCCACGGATCCCCAATTGCCTTAGATGGTGTGCTAGGCTAACTGGGATTAAACCATTTTAATCAAATTTTAGGGCTGTGGACTTTTAATTAAGATGGCGCTAGGACCAAGTTGTGTTTGCGCATGCGCAAACGTAACCTGCCGGGGCATGTCTTGGAGTTTTTTTTTTATAATTTATATATTTAGGATGTTTCTTACAAATTTGCATGGTTCTAGTATGTATATGCAAGGCAGGGCAATATTTTTATCGATCTAAAATTAGGCCCACTTTTTTTGTGTAGTACAAAAAGTTGATTTGCCTCTATACTATCAATGTTCGCAGATCTTGATAGAATTTGGCACAAATATACTTGTAAACCTTATCCTCATAACAAAGGGTAATTTATGTCCCGTAAATCACAGAGTTTGGGATGATTAAAAAAGTGTTATCTTTAAACGGCTTAACAGTAAAACCTATCTTGAGAAAATTTGGCATGTATATAGCTAGCTAGAGATAGACATTGTATAACTTCAAGCCCGGGTAAATACACTGTTCCTAGGCAATTTTTAAGAAGCTAAACAAACGCGGACGACGTTTCTGATATAAGCTCAATGTGTGCTCATGTGTTTCAATATCCGGAGAAGTAGGTACTAAAACATTCCAGCACCTTGGGACCCCAACGTCCGTCCTTTCTGCGAACTATGTGCCCGGCCCATTGCCACTTCAGCTTCGCGACTCGTTGAGCTAACTCTCGTTCTTCTACGAATCTCTACATTTCTGATTTGATCGCGTAGAGATACTCCGAGCATATCTCTCTCCATCGCCCGCTGAGTGACTCTGAGCCTTCTTACGAGGCCCATAGTTAACGACCATGATTACAGTGTTTTTTGTTTATAGTTATTTACAAGCAATTGTTGTGTTTGGAAATGACTCTTCATAACATTTATAATGGTGTTATTGTTAGGAAGCGGTGATAGCCTAGTGGGTAAGTCTTCGGTTTTCCTTTCGTTGAGACAGAGTTCAAGCCCCGGCAAGCACAACAGATTTTCTTGAGTTATGTGCGTTTTTAATTTAAGCAATTTAAATATCACTTGCTTCAACGGTGAAGGAAAACCTACATACTTGAGAATTCTCCATAATGTTATCAAAGTAATTTCAAATCAAGAGTTAAATAAGCATCTTCGTAGCGTAGGTATTCGACCTCTAGCTGCATAATCACTAATCGATTCAATACTATTAGTAAGATAATATTAAAAGAGATGATAAACAAGTGAAACGGTAAATCGCCAAGATTCATGATGAAACAGATTTATTGATAAAATATATAAATTGTATGCACACTTATTACACACACCCACCCACACACACACACACACACAAACACACACTCACACACACACACACACACACACACTCACACACACACACACACACACACAGAGACATGAAAGTTAGTTGCCGCTATACGGGTCTCCTAGTGCGGCGTACAAACTATTTATTTTAATTCGGCCCATTGACGCAGTTGGCAGCGACCCTGCTTTCTAAGTCAAAGGCCGTGTGTTCGATTCCCACAACTAGAATTTTTTTATGTGATGAACATAAATGTTTTTCAGTGCCTAGGCGTTTATATGTATAATGTATATTATAAGCTTTGATGTATATTATTCATAAAAATATTCATCAGTCATCTTAGTACCCATAACACAAGCTACGCTTACTTTGGGGCCAGGAGGCTAATGTGTTTATTTATTTATTAATTAAATTTTTGCTTGAACATGGTACAAAAAAAATAGATGTTATGCATAATTCATGATCTTCATATTCAGCCAAAATTGGCGTGCAAAATCATTAACATTATTTTAAAACTAATAATAATTATAACATTACAATGATAACGCAATTACACAATTTGGTTCCCAAAGTTATTACTAAATTTAATATCATAATATTAAAGCATGTCCTCAAATGTCAGCCAATACCAAAATGTTTAGTCAAGTTGATTACTCTTCTTAATGTTATATGATTTCTAAATTAACCTAAATATTCATTTACATCATAATAACATTGATTCAGAGGATGCTCTTTCAATTTATTTTTAAATATATTAAAATTATTTGTCTTAATGAGATCTAACGGTAGTTTATTGTATATAATATATGCGCGAAATGAATCGCACAGGATACGCGCAGTGTGTTTCGGTACGTAGACTCCATTAAAACTCCACCGAACACTTTTAAACGACCTTGTCACAGATTCTCATTGAAACAAAATTTAATTGGTGAGCCAATTCACGAAAACAACTGGAATCGAAACCAATTATCGTTTTCACGGATATCGAAAGTTTGTAGCAGGTGTGAATAACAGGGCCGCTCAAGATGTGGGAGGGAGCGATTTGTCTTGCTTATGACTAATGAGAGAAATTAATCAGGAAAAGTTTCAGACAATTTTCATATTTCATGCGATCGCTTCAATTAATATTTTTAGATTTAATTTATACTATATCAAAAATGCTGAAACCAACAGAAATCCAACTTGTTATTTCTAGTAAGCCTAGTTTAAAATCCGTTTTGAAACGTCAAATCAGTCTGTTGGTAGTGACTCTTCCACCGGTTCGGAAGTCAGATTCCACCAAGAAGAGCCGGCAAGAAACTAGGCAGATTGCTCTTTTCCATTATAATTTTTTATAATTTTTCTTTTTTACGAGAGATGAGAGCGTAGTGGCCTGCTTCCAGCCTTATCGTTAAGGAGTTCATCAATCGTGAAGTAACCACGATTGGTTAAATGTTTTAGAATTTAATAAGAAATAAGTAAAATAAAGTAAAAATACATAACATTTTTATTAAGATTTTCGGACTTTATAAGACCAAAGTTTCAGCTGAATCAATTTGCTTTAGCCATCTGTAGGGTTATTCGGTATCTCAGTTAATACCAAATTTAGCCAGTCGCTGTAGAAAGTTGTCATCGAAAACGCATTAACGAGTATTATATATTACGTAATTATGTCACAGAATTGCTCTGAATGCTGTGAATTGTATCTGGCACTCAGCGTCATGCATGCACCTATAATGCATAGCAAAAGCTGAGCTGTACACCATTTCTGTCTGGTGCTATAGGCAGATATTCTGCTACTATATTAATAAGAGATTTTGTAACATTTCATATGAATAAATGCTTTTCTTTCTTTCTTTCATACGAGTTGAAATCAGTCACAGTTGGAAGCTTTGGTTTTAGAATGCAAACCATGGATTTACTAGGTAGCTTTCACAATGGCTAGCTTAACTTGGTGACAACTGAGATACAGAATCTGCTTTCTGGTTGTAGGTCTAACGATATAGAAAGTTATTTACCGATATAGTCGTAAGACACAAAAAAATCTATTCGAAAAATATGTCGCAGGTTAAAAACACATCTAAGATTTTACGTGTCATCTTGGAAATATATGAGCTTGTGCGATGCATCGTAAGAATTTGTGAATCGATTGGCATCGCGCATTCCTTCTGCATGTTACTTCACGCTTGTATAAGTCTGCGAATGCTGCTGAATGGGTTGATAAGGATAATTAGTCTATATACTATTATCAATAAATATCAATATTCCATTTTAAAAGAACTGAATATCAAGGAACGACTTTGTCGACGGTGCAGTTACGAATATTCAAGTTTTTAAGCCACATCTCAAGGAATGAGGGGTCGACTGAACGATTGGTGGTGCAAGGACAGGTTGAAGGAAAAAGGGCAAGAAGGCGGTTACCTACTCGTTGGACGGATACGGTGAAATCGTTGACCCAGACAACTGCGGTGGAATGCTTGTGACACGCTACCATCTGCCAAAAGTGGAGAAGACTCGCCGTGTAATCCAATATATAAATCCTAACGCCATGATTTCATCATTCACATCATTCATCTCAGCAGCCACGACCACTCTGTCAAGAGTGCACGACTAAGAAGAACAATTCTCAATCAAAGCGGCCTTCTCATTCTAAAAGGAGACTCAAACACTGTAGTCGTAATTGATTATGATGAAGACAGGTAGGGATAAAGCAATCGCCACATCGTATAGTTTGGGCCAAGTTTGGGCCCAAGCAGCGTTTGTCGGCGGCAGGGAATAAATCACGATTGGCCCTGTTGGTAGTCATTAGTGGCTGACCGATCGCCTGCCCGCATCGCAATGTGACCATGTTCCACTTCTGCTCCGCCGCGTCTTTTGTTGTTATACGAAGTGCGTAATGTATCTAACAGTTGTCGGGATTGAATCCCTATGTGTCATGTTTGGAAGTAGAAAAGCTTTTACATGTTGTGGTATGGTTTACAAAAGGCTGATAGGTATTTTGTTGGGTGGACTATGTTAGGAATTTGTCTATTGAACCATATTGAAAGGAGGAAGCGGTGGTAGCCTAGTGGGAAAGGTTTCGGCTTTCATTTCGTGGGACCGAATTCGATCACATGCACGACTAAGTTAGTCAGTTTAATGGCCGACTGGCACGGTGAGAAACGTCCCTGCTTTCTGAGTGGCAACTGAAAAATGTTTGTTTTATGAACGGTTTTCACTGTTATTATTCATAAAAATATTCATCAGTCATCTTAGTACCCATAGCACAAGCTACGCCTACTTTGGGGCTAGTTGGCGATGTGTGTATTGCCGAGTATAGATATTTATTCAAAAATTCAAACTTCATTTATTTCAAGTAGGCCTAATAAAAGCACTTTTGAAATGTCAAGTCTGTCTGTGTGTAGTGACTCTACCACCGGTTCGGAAGGCAGATTCTACCGAGAAGAAGCCGGCAAGAATCTCAGCAGTTGCTCTTTTCCAATATCAATAAATAATTTACATTTTACATATTTTTGTATATTGTTTATTTATAAAGTTTTTGGAATTTAATTACGCGTTACAATGGTAAAAGGAAAATCGTTAGGGAACCTTCAAGACTGGGAGTTATTTATAATAATAATTTTATTGCATAAATTATAGTAGGTACGAAATATTTCTACTCTGAATTTCGTCAGGGAGAACGTTCTACAGCGTTGCAGGTATGATAGGCAGGTAATGGTGAAGGAAGCCCAGTAACTATGGAAAAATAAAAAAAAAAAAAATAATAATAAATATACTACGACATCACATCGCCATCAAGCCCCAAAGTAAGCGTAGCTTGTGTTATGGGTACCTACTACGATGACTGATGAATATTTTTATGAATAATATACATAAAATACTTATAATATATAGATAGACACCCAGACACTGAAAAACGTTCATATTCATCACACAAACATTTTCCAGTCGTGGGAATCGAACCCACGGCCTTTGACTCAGAAAGCAGGGTCGCTGCAAACTGCGCCAATGGGCCGTCTAAATATAGTCTGTGTTGTGTGTCTCAAAGTGTGTTAAGAAGTCTTCCCGTCTGCACTTTGCAGCGTAGTGGACTATGGCCTAAACACCTCTCTATCAGGAAGGAGACCCATGCCCTCTAGTGGGGCGATAGAAAATTGATTATGTTGAGCTTGAAAACCATCATATAAGTCAGCGGACCAAAGAGGTATCCTCTATATTGCCAGTGATCATGAGTTTAAAAGAACTGTCCGATCACTATACAAACTAATCTCACGTGAATCTCTTAATCACGTGCAAAATTTAAAGATATAGGTATCATTACAGAAGTACATGTATGAAAATTTAATTTACGTCCATAAAAATATGTCAAAATTTAAAAAGAAAATGGACTGTTACAATATTAATATTAGAAGCAAAAATAAACTCGTTGTGCAGTTTACCTACACAAAATTGCAAATTCATTCAAGGGCATTTGTATATTATTTTATAACAAATTACCGAATGAAATCTTTGAGATTTATCTCAATAAGTTCAAAGTTTATATAAAACGTAAGCTTACAGAAAAATCCTATTATAATTTTAAGGATTACTTAAACGATAAAAAAGCTTGGGTGTGAATTGCTCTAGCTTCATAGCTTAATATAAATTTACTGGAAGATGGTTATAACAAAAAAAAAAATACCCGGCTAAGTTTGTTGTGGGCTCTTCTTAGACCAGGGCGCGTTGGGAACACTCGTAGCTTTCGAACGAAACGAACGAAAGAATCTGCCTTCCGAACCAGTGTAGAGTCACTACAAACGGACATACTTGACGTTTCAAAAGTCCTAATTTGTTTATTTTTTTATTTTTGTGAATACATTAGACATGCATCCAACCATTTCTGGCATACAACATATTGACATGGTAAGTATATTCCATGAGTATAGTAGTATGTACTTGATAATTTGTACAATCTTATATCAAATACATATCATCTATCTTGTATAACGCCTACTTGAAGTTAATGAATTTTGAATGCTGCGAGTTAAATTATCATTGGGACAGTAGTAATAGTATCTTTAACATTAGAAGATGAACCAATGTTGAGACCGGGCTAAATAGACGCTCGCTTTCAGCACGGCGACTAATTGCACCGCGCGGAGATAAAACTTTAATAACAAACTCCTAGAAATTGAAATTCAACATGGAATGCCACTGGTCAAAGTCGGTATTTTTTTGCGCCAGGGAGATCGTCAAAGTTTTGTTTGGATGTGACTCGGACTGAAATGCTACTACAGGAATGTAAAGGAGAACGAACAGATGCTCGCTGTTCTACTACCACCATTTATTACGATCACCAATCTGTCCCGTTGGGAAGGCCTTTAGCCCAGCCGTGGACTGTTATATGCTATAGATGTTGATGAAAGGGGTGGCCTGCGTTTAATAATAATAATAATAATAATTATTATAATAATAAATATACAACGACAATACACACATCGCCACCTAGCCCCAAAGTAAGCGTAGCTTGTGTTATGGGTACTAAGATGACTGATGAATATTTTTATGAATTATATATACATAAATACTTAGAAAATACATATAAACACCCAGACACTGAAAAACACTTATGCTCATCACACAAACATTTTCCAGTTGTGGGAATCGAACCCACGGCCTTGGACTCAGAAAGCAGGGTCGCTGCCCACTGCGCCAGTCGGCCGTCTATATGATATTGAGGAGATGCTGAGGATGAGACCAAGCGAGGTAAAAGCTAACAAAATACAAACTCCGTCCGCTTTGTTTTAAACTCGTTCGGATTATGCAGGAATTATGCTAGCAGAAAATCACTTTGCAGGTTGTTATCACGGAAAATTCAAATTGCTTGTTACGTATACCGGTGACTTAAACAGCATAACAAAGGATTTTATAATTTTTGGAAGGCAGGTGGTGCTGTCGAACGCAAAGCAAAGCTACAGAAGCAGTTATTCTATGGTTCAAACGTAGATATCTCTTGTTTTAAACGTGTCGCATTGCAATAAAAACCTTTGTAAAAATAGATCGAATCAATGTTTCCTACTAGATGGCGCTACAGTCGCTATAAGACTAATATTAAATGCATATACTTATTTCTTTTTATTTTATTTTATTTTTTTAATTTTTTTTTATTGTTTTTTTTTATTTTTATTTATTTATTTATTAAATTAGTTCAGTGTTTAGGAGTCACAAATAATTATTGAAAGCACTGAAGGAATATTAATATTTTTTAGTTGTTTATTTTTATTCTCTTCTGCTGGTTAGTGACAATGCAGTCTAAGATAGATAGATAGTATTAACGAACTAACCTGTTAGGGGCGGGCAGTTATATTAAATCCGTACCCCTTACTTGGATTCTACGCGTCATCGTACCAGAATGCTGAACCGCTTATCGGCAGCCATACCCCTTAATTGGACCTTCGAACTCGTCTCGGAACGCTAAATCGATTAGTGACACGTTGGGTAGTCAGTGTCGGTAGGGTGGTTACTAGCCACGGCCGAAGCCTCTCACCAAAAAACTATTAAAAACTGCATAAACTCTACCTCTTCAGGTGTAAAATACCTCATTGTTTGTTTACCGTTCGAAGGTATTGTGTAACTAACATTTCGAGTTGGTAAAATTTAACATAATTAAAAATAAGCACCGAAGCGCAATTGAAAAGTACCGCAAAGAGCCGAAACTGGGTTTCGAAGCGATCGTTTTAAATCAAGCAGGAAAAATTACTTGAGCACTTTTGCGTCCGCTGAAAACTCTCTTTACTCCCATCCTCATTATATTGTGTTCACGTCCAGGGTTTACTGTGGTACAAGGGATAAGCTGAAGCGTTTTTCTAGTCCATTTCGCGTTAAAACTTATAAGAATGTTTCCGATAGTTTCACTGTGACTTTGTGGTAATGAGTATCTAGATCAAATTATTTTATGCCTACGAGGTCACTTAATGCTTTGCTACACATTGACATCCTTATACATTATATAAAAATATAATGAACCAATTGTATATTAAAAATAGCGGGTTGGCGGCGGGTTTCGATAAAGGTGTATTGACATAGTCTGCTGGATATATTTAGAAGAAGAAGAAGAAGAATAAACACTTTATTGCACGTATAACATACAGGAAAAGAAAGAGTGATGAGTACACAGTACATAATGTAGACATGCAAAGGCGGCCTTATTGCTGCAAGCAATCAATTACAGGCAACCTTTGTAGATATCACAATTTAATGGTTTATTAACATATTCCTCTGAAACCCTAAGGTTAGCTGGTGACCGTGCACGTAGTTCGAAGCCTAAATATTTTATTGATTTGATTTTTTATTCCTCCGTACCGTCCGTTCTTTGTAGTTCTTAAAAATATCTACGTTACTAATCATGTACTATTCATACTCATGTGTTCTCATATATTTATATTATAAAATACAACTATACCTGCTGTCTCAAACTGCCTTGTTATGTACGCCTGATATTAATAATTAATGTAATCTAAAATCTTCAGTTGGCAGATTGAATTTATTATTGCTATCCTTATGTACAGGAAATAATAGGGAACGGATAGCTATCCGAGTCAGCTCAAAAGCTTTTGGATATTGGGGTTTTTCACCAGGAAATTCATTGTACCAGCCCTGGAGTGAGACGTTGTGCCTAGAGAGACGTCAAACTGCCTTGTTATGTACGCCAGATATGAATAATCAATGTAATCTAAAATCTTCAGTTGGCAGATTGAATTTAGCATTGCTATCCTTATCTACAGGAAACAATAGGGAACGGATAGCTATCCGAGTTAGCTCAAAAGCTTTTAGAAATTTGGATTTTTCGCCAAGAAATTCGTTGTACCAGCCCTGGAGTAAGACGTTGTGAGATATGAGATATGTACATAGGCTGAAGTTGATTATATTGATCCGCTTCTAACTTAGCCCACACCGTGTGAAAATGTTCCACAGCGCAGATAGTTCACTTCAATCTTATTTTACAATCCACGTCTTGAAGTACGTCAGGTTTTTATTACGCTGGGTTCGGATAGGGCACGTGGGTGGGTCGAGACACCCCCGGGTAATACACGTCAAATATTTTATACGATTTGGCAAGACATGTTTTATGATTTCATGCTTACCTACGTGATCTAATAAAGTGTTTATATATATTGTTATAAATGACACTATAGCATATATAACCTAGCACTAAGTACTACTGTTTTCCTTTTTTTTCCTATTGTGTTATGTTGCAATAAAGTTTTTCTATTGGGTATATGCTTTTATAACATAATACCGAAGGTAATATTAGATCTACCTTTACCTAAGTTTAAGCAATATATTAAAACACATTTAATAAATTGGACAAGGCTGCTTGGAAGCAGGCCGCTCTGCTCTCATCTCTCACAAAACAATTGCTTTTTTTTAATTGCTTAACACGCTCATAACTTAGAAAAGTTAGAGGTGCGGGATTCGAACTCGGCGCCCCGAAAGTGTAGTCGAGCTCCTAACCACTGGGCAATCACCGCTGCCTGTATTAACACCGGAAACTATCCCCTTTAGACCAGATTGCAGCATTTCTTCTTCGCTAGAAATAAGCATGTACTGCCCTAGATGAGCTTTGCCAAAAAAAGCTCTAGTAATTTAAACTGATTATGCAAAAGGGGGTTTTTCTGCAATAGATAAAAAAATAGCACAGCCTGCTGTATTTTTTTTTAAACTGCTGTATCAGCGATGCTGCAAGAAGTACATAATAGTCTGTAATGCAAGAAGCCAGGAACTGTTTAGTCGCAAGGGAATAAAGATATAAGCACTTTGCCAGACCACGAGTATTACCATACAGATTGCATTGCTGCGATATTGCTAACTAACTTTTGCTTGCAACTTGTTTATAACGTTACAGCTACAAGGTCTTACCGTCTAGCTTCCTTCGTCTTTAAAAGCCTTTTACTGGTTATACAAATTCAAATCTTTATTTGCGTGATTGCAGGTTAAAAAATTTGACCTTATAATAAAACATAACAAGTTACGTGCCATTATATGGCATGCAATTTATAATAACACCTTAATTATAATTTTTTTTTTCCAATTTATACAAAATTTCAGAAAATTAAGGTATCAAAAATTGTGAAATTAAATTACAATGCCAACTTAAAATTAAATAATGTAAAGTAAACCTAAATATAAACCTAGAAATACAATAATTTATGCCTATATACATATACTATACACACGCGACTTAGCTCAGGTTTTGTCTCCTTCAAAACCCTTTACCAGCCCACGTTTTAGGTATCTTTAAATACTTCCCTAACGGAGTTGTATGCGTCAGACATTTTCTAGAATAAAAAAATGAAAGAAACGTTTCTTTAAATATCCCGCGGCTAAGTCAAAGTCAAAGTCAAATATGTCTATATTCATAATGGGCCCATAGATTGCAACTTTTGGTGCGTATGTTACATAAAAATATGTACGAAGGAATGCAGATAACTACATTCATAAATATGAAACTAAAGCTATGAGTGTTCCAAAGCTTCCTGGGCTACGAATAAGCCTATAAGAAACATGCTTGGCGTTCTAAGAAGTATTTTATGTCAGTTATCAGGATGCTAGCAATCATCATCATCATAACTTCAACCGATTGAAGCCCACTACTGGCCATAGGTCTTTTGTAGGAAGTTCCAAAATCCACGGTTTTGGGTAGCTTGTTTTTAGTAACTCCCTTCGACTCGTTATTGTCTGTCCAATTTTTACAATTTTGATGTAGCGGAAACATGAGGTAACTAAAGCTATTGTTTTTTAATTCCTTGAGATGTTATCCTAACGCATTGCTGAGATAAAAAGTACTCTATGTCCATCTCCATATTGTATGCTTTATTAAATCTTCGGCATTACATGCTGCGGCTGAGCGATATATAGTTAGCAAACAAGAAAACAAACAAACACATGGACTTTCACGTTTGCTACACGCGTAGGTAAAATCAAATATATGACATCCATAGCCATCCCGTAGTAGGTACGTATCTATAATATAAATATAACCACACACACACACACACACACACACACACACACCCACACTCGCACACACAGAGACACATACTTACATACTCTAAATCTAGTGGAACAACATAATTAGTGTACCATTACTCAAAGGTAGTACATGTAGCACTTTTTTTATTATTGCTGTGCCATGCTCATATTTTAAGGGCCATGGTAACTGTTCCAAATAAAGATTTATTATTAGTATTATTATTTTTAAAACCCTGGGTTACTCGGGTGCTTTTCTGGGATAACAAGTATCCTAAATCCAGGTAGGTATCGTAAGTTTATTAATAAATAAAAGAAAATAAATAAAATAGGCGCAGTGCCTAGAGATAAAAACAGTTGACAAACGAACTGGCTGATGTATCAACGCACAACTCTAATCACTTGACGTATCGGGCCGAAATTTTGCACACAGATAGTTATTACAACGGAGGCATCCGCTAAGAAAGGAAAATTCCTACCCTTAGAGGGATAAATGTTAGTTTGTATAAAATCCTTCATTAACATTTTATTTTTCAAGTTACATCCATGAAACTTTGATTTTAGGTTTTGATTAAAAATAAAGAAATACATACGTGTTTCACAAATTTTAAAAATTCCAACTTCAAAGGCATCAAATAGGGAATGAAAATTTGAAAGTTTCTGATTTTTAAGTTATTTACGTTCATAAATTTTGACGGCCGACTAGCGCAGTGGGCAGCGACGCTGCTTTTTGAGTCCAAGGCCGTGGGTTCTATTCCCACAACTGCTAATATAAAGCTGAATTATTCTTAAAATTGTATTTGTATTTGAATTTTGAACACTATACCTATCACATAAAAGGTCTATCACGAGGCATAAAAAAACTATCTATTTCCTAGTTTATTAAGAAAAAGAATAATAGCTCCGTTCCTTTGTGCCAGGGTCAGACAAAAGGCGCGCAACAATGAAACTCATTTTTGTCGTAATTAGCGAATCATCTCCCAAGGAGCAAACAATGTTCCGGGAGTGATATTGCTATAAAAGGGCGAATGATAAAAACAGCTATTCATTAGTTAGTTCCCTTTGTTTCTGTTAACAATTAATATTCAACGATTCAAGATGGCGATTTCGTAACGCAAAAAGTAGATTTGGTTTGCTTACTAGTTTATGTGGAACTAGCTTTTGCCCGCGGCTTCGCTCACTTAAAGTTATTGATTTGGTAAATTTTAACCACACTTGTTTAAAAAAAGTCATGCTGCTAATAGAAATATAAAAAAAAAAAAAAAAAATATACTACGTCAATACACAGATCGCCATCTACCCCTAAAGTAAGCGTAGCTTGTGTTGCGGGTACTAAGATGACTGATGAATATTTTTATGAATGATATACATAAATACTTATAATATACAGATAAAATTAAAAGGTTTTTCTGTTTTTAGGAAGACACAGATGTGGACAAACTAAAAGCGTTTCTGCAGCACCTAAGAAGCCACCAGTGCGGTGTTTGGATTTAAAGATTTAAGTATTAATAACCGTTTAGTTGTTTGGTGGAGACAATAAATCTTTGTTTTATTGTCTTGTTAAATTACAAAACAGTTCATTTGGTCTAAACCATTCCACCACGTATAAGAGTCCTTCGATGCAACGTCTTCTCAGTCCTCCTATATGGGGTAGAAACCTGGACACTTACGGAAGCCCTATGCAAGAAAATAGGAAATTTGAGCATATAGAAGAATGCTGAGAATTTTATGGGTAGAGAATGTAAGGAACGCCACTGTATTAAATTAATAAATAAATACATTACGACAATACACACATCGCCTTCAGCCTCAAAGTAAGCGTAGCTTGTGTTATGGGGACCAAGATAGCTAATGAATATTTTTTTATGAATACACATAAATAATCATAACATACAGATAAATACCCAGACACTGTAAAACATTCATGTTCATCACACAAACATTTTTACCAGTCGTGAGAATCGAACTCACGGCTTTGGATGCAGAAAACAGGCTAACCGGCTGTCAGAAAAGAATCTGGAAATACTTAAAACTATTAAACATATAGATAGTCAGAGTATTTTTGTTATATTATGAAAAACAGTAAATATGACATCCTGCAGCTTTATTCAGTGGAAAATAGCCGGCAAAAGACCACCTGGCCGGAGAAGTCTTGGCTAAAAAATTTACGCGAATGGTTCCGGAAGGTAACCGATCGTTATTCCGTGCAACTGCGTCACAAGTTCATATAGCGTTAACGGTTGCCAACCTTTGATAGGAGTCAGCACTGCAAGAAGAAAAAGATTCTACCACTCGTTTCGGAAAACCCTATTTATCTCTATTCTACCATAATGTAAGCGTGAAAACTATTGCCCTTTCATTGCTTGAAAGAACATGGTGGGGGGGGGGGGGGGGGGGGGGGGTTAGTAGCCCCTCCCACGAATCCCTTATAATTGATCGGTCCACGCCGTTCAACAACCTGATCGTTCTTTTCATGCATGTCTCCGATCCGCTAAGTGGTAATGGAGGCTTTTGAATTTATTCAAAAAGTAGAAAAAAGCTTTCGAATGGATGAATTTATCGAAAGGCTGTAAAATAATTCACAAAGTGGATTTTGGGATAGAAAAGTTTTGCGCCGAAATGCTCGACCGACTACGTTTAAAGTTAAAGTTTATTTCTTATACAACAGTAGGCACTTTTGCTAGTGCCTAATAAAGAAGTGATTATAGCCAAGTGGTTAACTTCTGTTGCTTTCGGGAAGATCCAGTTCGATCCGGATTACGAAATTTTTTAATTTTTTTTTAACAGGTTTTCATTTCAAAAATAATAATATAAACTAGCTTATACATTTGAAGAAAACATGTTCAACTACATATAGGTAAACAAAGCATGCAAAGAAATAGTATTAAACTTGCTTACAACTACACAAACAAGTTAAAAGTATATACAGTGTAGGCAATGTGTAAAATTTCATTCAGGCCATCAAATCTAGATGTGGCACTGCTATTTTATGTAACCATAAAAAGCTAACATTAAATCATTATATCAAATTAATAATAACTAAAAAGGCATATATCATACTATGTTTATTTTTTTGGCCATCCAAAGGGGCAATGCTTTAGATTTTATTTAGTTTTAAATAGTTTATTTTAGGTTATATTTGTTAAATTAAATTTTTGATCAATGCATTTGAAATTATTAGATAGTATAACTAAAATAACATGATTAAATAAAAGCATAAAATAAAGAAATAGTAACAATTTTAATAGGAAACTGATAAAAAACATTTCATGCATATAAAGTTAAACGAACACTTATAAATTTTCTGAGTAATATGCGTTTTATGAAATTAAAATATTGCTCGCAGAAAACATAATGAGGAAACATGCATACTGAGAGCTCCATAATATTCTGTTTCCGCGGAATAAAATGGTTTTTATGAACCTAAAATAAACGCATATGGAGTCTTGGACAACAGCTGTTAGTCATATTATATTTTTGGTAGCAGACAAAGCATATGTTTTTCTTCTTCATGCACCTTACCTATCGTAAGTCGAAACTTATCGCAACAGAGCAACACTTTACAAGATAAGGGAGGAACAATTCCTGCTAATTGCCGCTCTGTGTGTTGCTGCTGAGGAGTAGGCCTCATCTTTCCGTAATTACACTACCGTGTAATTCTTATGTACGCATCAAAAGTGCCACCTGTGGGCCTATTTGAATAAAGATATTTTTGACTTTGACTTTGACTTTTACACCGGCCACCACACCCTTCACACCGGAACACAGAAATGCTGTTTGGCAGCAGAAATAACAGCTGCTTAGCGGCAGTAGTACTTCCAAGGACAATCTCTGTCAGACTTGACATTTCAAAAATGCTTGTATTAGGCCTACTTGAAGTAATTTTTTTTTTTTTTTAAAGCTTTATTTCTATGTCGTCGGATATACTCATACTTTAGTACATATAATTGAGAGCCTTCATAGTTTGCACAGCACGCCGAGTAATTTCAGTGCTGTTTATCTTGCAACGTTGTAATAGTTGGCGGGACTCAACTTAGCTGACATATTCACTGTTGTTCCATGTATATCTGGAGCTAAACTGGCTTCTACTTACAACTTAAAGGCCTCGTACACATTATAGACTCAAAACTGACTCGATTATTTTGTTATTTATCAATAATTGAAGTATACAATAACTATGGCAGACCATATCGCTGCATGCGCGGTATATTACCTACTTTTAATCCATATTGCAGTCAAGGGCTAACTTGTAGTAAAAAAACGTGGGCAACAGCTAGTAGATACTAAGGCAGTAAAACTTTAACAAGTAAGGCCAAACAAACCCGTTCAATCCGGGTCTGGCTGCCGTGAATGTTGCGTTCTACTTGCGGCCAATCACGACCAAGCGAGAAAGCCATCGCGTTTTGTGATTGGTCATAAATTTGAACGCTACATCGGACGTCGTATAGACGCATAGGTTTGAACTCGAGACGGCCGATTGGCGCAGTTTGCAGCGACCCTGCTTTCTAAGTCCAAGTCTGTGGGTTCGATTCCCACTACTCTAAAATGTTTGTGTGATGAGTATGAATGTTTTTCAGTGTCTGGGTGTTTATGTGTATATTGATGTTTATTTATGTACCTATATTATTCATAAAAATATTCATCAGTCAACTTAGTAACTATAACAACAAGCTACGCTTACTTTGGGGCTAGGTGGTGATGTGTGTATTGTCGTAGTACATTTATATAAAAAAAAAAAATTGGAAACCTGCAAGCCTGAGGGTTTTTTATAATGTTCTCAAAGGTGTGTGGAGTCCACCAATCCAGGGCAGGTAATCTGTTGATATGATGATGATAATGATTCCTATTTGAAATGGTCAGTGAAAAGGACCGGTAAAATGCTCTTCACGCGCCCATTGACATTTCAAAGCAAGACACGCCTACTCTAGGGTTAATAGCTAGGCTGATGATAATGAACGTTAAGAATAAGCTATATCAATGTCACATGCCCTTGCCCCGGTCGGGACTAACTCAGTTAAGTAATTGGAGTAACACAGTGTAACTGAACAGGTGTAATTTTCTTTAATAGCGATAATTGCATTTGATCATAAGCGTGGCTACACACGACTTCAGAAGGTTATATAAATAGTTGAAGAAAATATCTTAGGCATGCTGTTTTGAAACTAGACTCTTTAATAGCGATAATTGCCTTTGATCATAAGCGTGGCTACACACGACTTCAGAAGGTTATATAAATAGTTGAAGAAAATATCTTAGGCATGCTGTTTTGAAACTAGACTCTTTACTCATTTAAAATCGCTTTGATATTAAGAATGAATCAATACGATTTTCGACGGCGTAACGAGCTATAGTAAATAAATTAAGACCTATTTTTTTTTTTACAAAAAAGAACCTTCTTTATTTTAGTGGCACCGACTTAAAAATGTAGAAAATATTTATTTCTTGCTTTTTAGTTGTATAACAAAGTCGGGTATTATTTGTAGAAAAAAAAAATTAACGCTTTTTAGTGGCTAGGTTTGCAATCACTAATTAATAAAAGCTAAGTTCTGTAACTGAATGTCAACTGCTCATAATTACCGATTCACAGCTCCATGCCTTCAATTTTTGAGGAATTCCTTAAACTGCCTATGGGCTCCATCATCAGATCTACTGCAGAGCTTTATTATAACCCACATGGTGCAAAGTTCTCATCTGAATAAAACACTTAATGAAAAACTTACCGCGCTAGTCACCTCTACGATTTTTGGAAGTTCCCCTCGATTTCTCTGGTCTGCCATCATCAAACCCTGATTTCCTTATCATGGGACCTCCTTTGAAATATCTTCTTTCCAACAAAAAAAGAATCATAAAAAATGTTTCATAAACGTCGAAGTTATCCGCTAAAAAAAAGCATATATACGGTCGAATTGAGAACCTCCTCCTTTTTTAAAGAAAGATTCTGAAAATATATATATTTTAGAGCTTCATAAGAGCTACATCGGAAACACAGATTTGTGTGGCTGTGTGTAGCCGCTTTCACAGAATCATCGTCTATATTACAAGTGTTAAGCTCTCCGTAATTGTATCCACAGTTCCTGGGTTGTAAGATGTGAAACGTGTTAAACGGTTATTCGGTATTACCGCAACTAGCGAGGATTATCAATTAGAGTTAAATCGCCATTAAAGCTTATTGGATCTATGAACTTATAATCAAGTTTGAGTTGAGTTTCTTTTTTTTTTTTAAACGACTGAATAAGGAGATTTTGATGATTGTTTGGTATGATATACCTCGAGGTGGTGCCATTTGGTTTGGTGAATATCTGTTGGAAGGATACAGGTAAAATCGACGGAAACTTTTCAAGTTTTAAAGGCACACCAATTTGAATAATTCTCATGTAACTTAAGCTTTTTCCGGCAATAGATCTTCATCAAATTAAAATGGAACCACTTTTACGAAATCAAAAAAATATATCATCAATATAACTGGTCGAATTTTTACGACCTTTTCCTGTTTCCTGTTCGAACCTTCTCCTCTTTTTTAAGTCGGTTGGAAATATATATATGATAACCTTCTTGAACCCCATTAAAATGTAACAACCAATTCAAATAGGTGCGACTATTATGGATTATAGAAATAACACCCCTCTTTTGACGTCGGGGGTTAAAAATTAGGGATTTGAAATTCCTGAACGTAAAAAACGCAAACGCTTTGAAGCATTCAAACTTTTCTCATCACACTCAAGAGCCTTTTCCGAAAGGTAAGTAAACGAACGGAAAAAGTAAGACAAGCCCAAAAGGAATCTAATTAGAGCATTTTAAACGTTTGTGATATTATTATTTACGCTTTCAATTATTGCTTAGAGAGATTCGTTAATTTTTCTTTGTGAATTTAATTGATGGACGGAAGGCCTTTGCAAGAAAATATTCTATTTTTATACTTTACTAGCGTTCTTCGCATGCTTTTATTACGTTTTTTTTTTAAATTCCTTGAGAACCGATTATTTTCCTGGGATAAAAAGTAGCCCGTTCTTTCAACTTACTCTGTGCCAAAATTCATATTGATTGGTTGCGTATTTGAAAAGGGACAAACAAACAAACAAAAAGTGAAGAAACACACTTTCGCATTAATAATATGAGTTAAGTAATAAGTAAAACAGTTTCAGGTTAAGAAATTAAAATATCACTAGCTTCAACGGTGAAGGAAAACATCGTGAGGAAATCTACAAGCCTGAGAGATCTCCATAATGGAGTCCAGCAATCCGGGCCAGCCTAGTGGACAACGGGCTTTACTCCTTCTCATTGTGGAAGGAGACCAGTGTCGCTACATAACTCAGGTCTACTTCCACAATGAATGTCCGGTAATGATGATGGTGGAGTAAGGATTGTTTGAATGACAGAGAGTGAAAAATCACTGCACAAATATTTTCTATTTAATGCCATATTTAAATGCTAGGCTCCTAGTAAATATGCAATCCTTTGATAGGATAAAGCCGGAAGTTACGGTAGCAGGCAAATTGTTAACACAAAGCCGGCACATAATGCCTACTTACCGTGTTTAACGAAACGACTAAACGCAAGCAAATGGTTTCCGCTGTACGTTGCTAATCAATGTTCCAAATTTGAACAGATCATCGTGCATTCACTAATGAGATGTGAGGAAGACGGGTTGTTACTTGAACTGTGAAAAATACAGCATAACTTCTTCTTTTTCTTTCTTGGCCGTTTCCGCACGTAAGCACATCCCTTGTTGTGCACTGGCTTCAACGTTGAAGGAAAACATCGTGATCGTAACGTCAACAACAACATCAACATCGTCTCTGCATGCCTGAGAGTTCTCCATAATAGCGTCCAGCAATCACTTACTGTGCCAGCGTGGTGGACTTGGGGCTTTACTCCTTCTCTTTGTGGAGTAGGGTTGTGATTACAAATAAAATAAAATAAAATAAAAAATTAATGTCACTACACCTTTTCACATAAACCCATGCCGTGCACAGGATTTTTGGCCTGGGGATGCATAAAGAAGGAAGATAACATAAGCTGGAAAAATACTTTTCCTTTAAAAAATATATGGTGGGCAGTGCTTTTGTGCTTGTATTAAGTGCGCGCAACTGCATAATCCCTGTGTGGTTTGAGACGAGGTGAAGAAGAAGAAGTATTTATTGCACATACAAATAGCTAATAAATTAACAAAACAAACGATAGTACAAAATATATGCGCAAAGGTTTGAAACGATCTCCTCCAGAAAATCTTTGGTTGAAGAAACATATAACATAAAGTTGAGAGGTGAGTTACCTAGTTGTCGTTAACAGTTTTACTGTAAGTTGAACAAAAAATAAAAAAAAAAGTATTTCGTCACTCGAAAACGACTCTTCGATTGCGAACAAGCAAAACTTGTACTAAGGCTACTGGTTGCTAAGGCGCTCCATGAATATGACTGTGGCTCCGGATCTCAGGTAAATCTCAGATGTGAACCACATCAGTGCACTACCGCATCACGTGAGTTGGTGTTTCCTCCGACTCCATACATGTTCTGCACAGAGGGCTGTCGGTGACACCTATAACGAAAAGATGTCTGCTTACAGATGTGCCCTGTTATTTGTCCCACAACCTTCCTGAGTTTACACAGCATAATTCTTCATACGTTATATAACGTTTATTAAAAGGGGTAATAGCCTAGTGAGGTTTCTGCTTTTTACCTTCGGGGATACCGATTTCGTTCCCCGACACCCACCTCTAACTGCGTTAACTGCGTTTTAACTAATTTAATATTAAATAAAATAAATAAATAAATATAAATATACTATGACAATACACACATCGCCATCTAGCCCCAAAGTAAGCATAACTTGTGTTATGGGTACTGAGATAGCTGATGAACATGTTCATCACACAAACATTTTCCAGTTGTGGGAATCGAACCCACGACCTTGGACTCAGTAAGCAGGGTCTCTGCCCACTGCGCCACTCGGCCGTCAAATATTATTTGCTTACCGTTAAATGAAAACATCGTGAGGAAACCTGCATTTCTGAATTTTATTACAATGTCCTCAAAAGCGTATGAAGTCTACCAATCCACTATTGGTTGTGGACCTAAGAGGCATCCAAAAAAGAGGTAGATCCAAATGTTACCACCAACTACCATTGGTGGTACTATTGGTGGTGGGTCGATCCTCTAATTCCCTCCCCCCTTTGAAGGAATAATGCTTTTCTCGGTAGAATCTGCTTTCCAATCCGGTGGTAGAGTCACTACAAACATACATACTTGACGTTTCCAAAGTGCTTATAAAATTCAAAATTTTAATTTTGATTGTTTTTTTGAATGCCCAGCTGTGGGACATTTATAGGCTGGGTATGAAAAATGTAAGTTACTTTAACTCTATATGTAGAACTTCAAAAAACATTTTAAGTTTCATAACTCTTTACTTTCTTAATACAATGGCACACAACAATATCACAGACATTTTTTGTGTCCCATTTTATACAGTCAATAACACAGACATAATAAAACTGTGTGTATATGAAAAGCTAAAAGATAAATTCTCAGGTACAAATTAAGACAGTAAATCAAGAGTGTTTAACATAAATTTGTGGTTTGTAATATTATAAATGCTAGGTTTAATTCGCCCTCCAACATCTTTACCGAAAAGCGCTTTAGTGTCGTGAATGTCACCGAATAATTACTTCGAGGCCAGTACCTACCTCAGCAAACGGAGTACGAAAGTGTATAAATTAGTAATTCTTTATAAGAACAAACATCAGGGGAATTATTAAGACGCTTAGTATTCCAGATCTTCATCTGAGGTTCAAACAATATTTTACTATGTATGATTATTGTTACCAATGTATAGTCCTAATATTTACAACTATAAATAAATAAATAATTTATATACTACGACACACATCGCCATCTAGCCCCAAAGTAAGCGTAGCTTGTGTAGAAGACTGAAGAATATTTTTATGAATAATATACATAAATACTTATAATATACATATAAACACCCAGACACTGAAAAACATTCATGCTCATCACACAAACATTTTCCAGTTGTGGGAATCGAACCCACGGCCTTGGACTCAGAAAGCAGGGTCGCTGCAAACTGCGCCAGTCGGCCGTCAAACTATATATATATATAAACTATAATTATATTGGAAGATATTGAAGTATATTTTATTTAATTCAATAATTAATATGTATGGGATTTTAATATTCTCAGATTCAGGGCTTAATCCGTACAAACGTGAAGGTACTTGTTTTCTTTAAGCGACTTCCGTATGTAATAATTATGTTTTTGCTTATTCAGTATGAGCGGTATTAAAAGCTTACTAGTTAAAGAGCTAGTGATAAAAATTCACGGGTCCTTGAGCATTTTTTCTTAAAACATACTTCTTTAACTAAAATAATTGTTTCGTAATTTTTACGTTTATTTTTGAGAATTTTAATATTAATCAATTTAAAAAATGCGCTAGATAATAATTTACATTGAAATTGTATTTTCTCGCATTTTCATTCTCATTATGCTTTTACCACTACTAAGGGCCATTAAGTGCAAATTATTCTCGTCACATCTATGATACATAGCATTAAATTAATATTATGTTAGGCAAGTGGTTTTTTAGTGTTATGAACACCAACTAAGATAATATTCTGTTAATGAATAATACCAAAGCATTATAAAATAATTAAAACATATTTTTTTATTGTGTGAATTACTTTTCGGTAAATTAATTACCGAAGCTTCCGAGCTGCCATACTCAATAGCTTACGACCTCAAGGACAAAATAGAAGAAGAAGAAGAAACATTTTATTGCACGTATAACATACAGGAAAAGAAACAGTAAGGAGTATACAGTACACAAAGTAGACATGCATGCAATGGTGGCCTTATTGCTGCAGGCAATCTCTTACGGGCAACCTTTGTAGATAGGACTTACAGCAAGAAAACGGGATAGTGCCAAGAGTGTTTAAAGATAAACATAAATATCAAAATGTAAAGGTACAAATACATAGATTATTTAAATGAATATACGTAATATATCAATATAATATATAAATAATATATATAAATATATAACAAACATAATATATACGAACTAATAATCAAATATTAAAATTACTGTCAGCTCCCTTACTATAACGTATCATGTTTGTTTTCGTTCTCGGAAATTATTAGTAATGAATATAAAATAATCAAGAAATGTGCGGATTTTCTTCCTACCTTACTAATAATATTCATAACCTAATTTTGTTTTTTTTTTAATTCCTCTACAAGTATTTCTGCTTCTAAGCAGCATTAATGTGTTCAGGACATTTTTGGATTTCTGCTCCAAATTAGCCATAAAAACAATAAACCGAAATAAAACTTAAAGTCGTTGCTGGTATGTTCTACAGATAGTATAGATCTATAGTATTATATTTATTATTAGAATACATATATTTACTTGGATAAAATTATCCTGTGTATAATATAATAGCAACGACTGTGATAAACAACTGTGAAAAAAAAAATTTAAATCTAAGATAACTAGTCAATCCAAATAAAAATTATACATATTAGCCAAATTATATTAATTATTAAAAATTATTATTATTTACTTAGTCATTATACCATAATATAGCACTATTTTAACTAACTTAGCAAATGTAACACCCTAATATATAAAATGTAAGAAAAAAATTAGCTCGTTGAAAAAGGACTCCGACAACGTTGTCGGAGGTAACTACAGACATCCTTCACAAATGAAGGTATACAAAAAAAATAAATGTGTTCAGGAAGGGCGTTGTTGCCGGTCTAAGTACAGATATATTATAAGACTTTACACCCATGTCTCAGGTTGAGCGACTTAGGTTTATTGTAGGACGTGTTCCTTGCATGCCCAGGATAGTGTAGATCTATTAAGCTTAATTTGCTATACTCCGCGAAAAGCTGCTAAACTCCGCTTTTCGCGGAGTAATAGCAAATTAAGCTTAATTTTCATAATATATCATGGATTTCCGCAAAGGAACACCTGCTTCTATCCAAGAAGTGTTTATAAACCTTGGTTTCATACTTATCGTAATAGTATATAAATGTAAATATAAATATACTACGACGATACACACATCGCCACCTAGCCCCAAAGTAAGCGTAACTTGTGTTATGGGTACTAAGATGACTGATGAATATCTTTATGAATAATATATTACATAAATAATTAGAATAAACATATAAACACCCAGACACTGGCAAACATTCATGCTCATCATTTTCCAGTTGTGGGAATCGAACCCACGGCCTTCGGCTCAGAAAGCAAGGTCGCTGCAAACTGCGCCAATCGGCCGTCAATATGGATTAAAAGTAGGTAATATAACGCGCATGCAGCGATATGGTTGAGGTCGATATATGGTCATAATAATCGAGTCAGTTTTGAGTCTATAATGTGAACGAGGCCTTTAAGTTGTCAGTTTATTATTAGTATGAAACCAAGGTTTTTAGGTCCATCTATAATTCATCATCATATCAACCGATAGACGTCCACTGCTGGACATAGATCTTTTGTAGGGAGTTCCAAATTCCACGGTTTTGTGCCGCTTGGACCCAGCGGCTACCTGCGACGCGCTTAATGTCGTCTGTCAACCTCTTTGGGGGCCGAACAACGCTGCACTTAACAGTGCGGGGCTGCCATTCCAGCACCTTGGGTCCCCAACGACCATCCTTTCTCCGTACTGTGTGCATCACCCATTGCGACCTCAACTTCGCGACTCGTTGAGCTACGAGTATGTCGGTAACTCTGGTTCTTCAATAATTTCTTCTAAGAAAAAAAACCCTCTCTTTGCATCAGAAGTAAAAATGCCAGGGGATGAAAACGTAGAAAATAGCAACGACGATTTGAAAAACCGGTTGGAAAGCGATTAGAAAATAAACATCGATGTTGTTTAACCCAATAAATGGCAGACGCTAAGCCTCCGCCGAGAAAAACGGGAAAAACGTCTAAGACTTACCCCGGCTTTTAACCTCCGCTATAAAATCCGCATTTTGCCCGTTTAACCATTGGATTTGCCCTGATCTGAGATTGCAGAAAAATGTGTAACATTGAAAAGTCGGCTAACAAGCAAATTGCGACTTTGAGCCCCAAAAATTACAGTTCGATTTTCCCTTCCAGGGTGAAAGTCTTAAAATTTTTCAATTCTAAGCTTTGAGAAAATGCTAGGCTCGGCCGAAAAGCCTATCTTCTTTTCCATGAGTGTTTAGGGCGAATATATTTTTATTACGACTTGATGTGAAATTGAGATTGTCTCTAACGATTTTAACTCCCGTTTTCACTAACACTGCCGACATCGGTATACGATGTGATTTTTTGCCCATGAGTGTGTGGCGTGCATTTCATACATGCACAAAAGCACTGCATACCCAAATTATTTTATATAAGTCGTATTGGAGGGAAATTTTTCCATTTTATGCCATGTACCGGCTTTATGCATACCCTGGTTAAAAACCCTGAGCACGCCACAGAGTGTAGCACTGTCAAAGAAAATAGTCAGATGTTAATATGATACGTAACCAACACTTCAGACTGTAATTCAAGTTATAGTTCTAGTTGGAAATGGCACGATAGTACGTGTGCAAAGAATGTTTGTTTTAATCGATGAACAGCTCATATCAGTCCACTGCTAAACTAGGGGCTTCTCCGGAGGGAAGGGTGTTGGCTATAATCAGTACGCTGGGCAGACGGGTTGGCGGTCGCAGTAAATGGTAGTAGTAGCACAGAGGAAGCTGCTGCCCGCTCTCCGTTATATTCCCTTAGTCGCCTCGTACGACACCCGCGGGAAAAGGAGGGGTGGTGACAACTGTATTCTGAGTTGCATCACCACCTGGCCGAATTTACGCTCCAACTAAAACCAATCGGTTTTATTTTTAACATAAAGTTAGTTGAAAGGACGGAGAGTAGCATAGGCTAAAGCTTTTAAACTGAGATTATTTCCGTGGTTAATCAACATTTCTTAAAAATAGTTCAACAGTTACATACCAGGAAGGTAGGTCGTCGCTGGGGCGTTTATAACAGTCTGTCTAGCCTATAGCTTTAGCCTAAAAAATAGTTCAAGGGGTACGCATCAAGATGGACACTGGCTGACTTTGAGGGTGTCCATAATATTATCGTGGTGTGTACCCGTTGAACTATTTTTAGGCGAAAGCTATAGGCTGGACAGACTGTTTCCACGGGATTTCTAAGCTATAATGAACGCCCCAGAGACGACCTATCTCTCTGGCGCAGCGGTGAGCGCTGTGAATTAAAATAGGTGGTCCCGGGTTCGATTCCCAGCAGGGGCAATTTGGGAATGAATTGGGACTTAAATTTCTCTGGCTGGTCTGGAAGGCTTTGGCCGTGGGTAGTAACCACCAACATAAGTGTTCCGGTGCAATATCGCGTAGAAAACTATAAGAGGTATGACTACCATACACCCTAACAGGTCAGCCCGCTAGCATCTAAGACTGCATCATCACTCACCACCAGGTGAGATTGCAGTCAAGGGCTAACTTGTAGTAAAAAACGTGGGCAACAGCTAGTAGATACTAAGGCAGTAAAACTTTAACAAGTAAGGCCAAACAAACCCGTTCAGTCCGGGTCCGGCAGCCGTGAATGTTGCGTTCTACTTGCGGCCAATCACGACCAAGCGAGCAAGCCATCGCGTTTTGTGATTGGTCATAAATTTGAACGCTACATCGGCCGTGGGATAGATGCATAGGTTTGAACTCGAGACGGCCGATTGAAGCAGTGGGCAGCGGTCCTGCTTCCTGAGTCCAAGGCTGTGGGTTCGATTCCCACAACTGAAAAAGTTTATGTAATTCACATGCATGTATTTTAGTGTCCTGGTGTCATCTGTATGCTATTTATTTATTTATAAGGTTTTCAAGGGAAACAAACAGTACTATTACACATAAAAGTAATGCCATAAAAGTAGTAATAAGTATTTATGTATTTCTTTTTTTCATAAAAATATTCAAATTCTAATTCAAATTCAAAATTCATTTATTTCAAGTGGGCCTAATATTAGCACTTTTGAAACGTCAAGTCTGTCTGTTTGTAGTGACTCTTCCACCGGTTCGGAAAGCAGATTCTACCGAGAAGAAGCTGGCAAGAAACTCAGCAGTTGCTCTTTTCCAACATCAAAAATTTACATTTTACATTTTAACATTCATTTTTCTATTTTGTGAGAGATGAAAGCGGAGCCGGATGCTTCCAAGCAACCTTGTCATTAAGAAATTCATCAATTGTATAATAACCTCGCTGTAATAAATGTGTTTTAACACATTCTTTAAACTTATGCATTGGTAGGTCCAAAATTACCTTAGGAATCATATTATAAAAGCGTATACTCAATCCCACAAATGACTTCTGCACCTTTCGCAGACGATATGCAGATGTCACTTTATGACCATTTCTTGTAAGTCGACTGTTTATATCCACTTTTTGTTTATAAAGACTAATATGTTGTCTTACAAATAGTAAATTATTATAAATATTTATTAATTATAAATATTCAGTCATGTCATTACCGATAACACAAGCTACGCTTTATTTGGGGCTAGATGGCGAGGTGTGTATTGTCGTAGTATATTTGTTTATTTATTTTTAACTTTTGGTTAATTACTGAACACGTGAAAAAACCAGCATTTTGTTTTCAATCCTATCAAAATATTTATTTAAATTTTCGCAAAAATAAAAGCGACGCTAAAAGCTTCCATATATTTCAAGCTTGCACGAATAAACTGGACAAATAATTAAGGTTGCCTATCGGGCATCAAAAATATTAGATTGCAATGTTTCGCTCTGTATGTGAATTTATAAAATTACTTTACGACCTTTTTGTATCATGACTAAATTGAGTTCCGGACCCTTGTATTTACTTTTTGATTCCACCTGATGGTAAGTGATGATGCAATGTGAGATGGTAGCTGGCTAACTTGTTAGATGTATAGCAGTTATAAGGCAATCGATTCTACGCGGTATCGCATCGGAATTCTAAATCGCGGCAATAATGAAGATGAAGAGTTCGGTGAGTGAGTGTATTTGTTGTGTGTGTGTGTGAATAAAAAGCGGTGGTATCGCTTTAGTTCACTTTTGGGAGTCTGAGTTCGATTCCTAGCACACACCTCTTACTAAGTTATGTGCGTTTTAAGTATTTAAAATATAACTTGCTTCAACGGTGAAGGAAAACATAGTGAGGAAACCTGCATGCCTGAGAGTCCTACATAATTTTCTCAATCTCAAAGGTAAGTGGAGTCCACCAGTACGCACTGGGCCAGCGTGGTGGACTACGGCCTTAACCCCTTCTCACTGTGGAAGGAGACAAGTGTTTTGTAGTGGGCCGATAAATAGCTGATGTAATGATACTTATTTTTCTAGGTATAAAGGAGAGACGCTAACATTTCGTTCCGCGGTCGGCACTGTACAAAATATACAAGTTTTAGTGTCTCCTTTATTTTAGAGAAAATATAAATAAAAACTAAGAGTGTTTTCCACAATAAATTCATACTCCATTGCGAATAAACAAGTTCGGTACGTAAACCGTTGCAGACAGACTGACAGCTCTGCACCGGCAGCGCTTGAATACAAAGTAGCTTCGGCACTCAATTTACGATTTTGTACATCGCGAGGTGCTAAGGTGCCAAGTTAGCGATTTTGGGAAAAATAAAGACAGCTTCTATGGCTTTGACTTTATTTATTTACTAGCTGCCGCCTACGTTTTCAGCCGCGTTTATTACGGTTTTTACAAACCCCGCGGGAACCGTTTTCTTTGGATAACAAGTAGCATTTGTTACTCTCGGTCTGTTTTCTCCCACAGTGAGAAGAAGTTAAGGCCCAAGTTTTTTTATTCCACTACAAGTTAGCTGTTGACTGCAATCCCACCTTCTGGTAAGTGATGCTGCAGTCTAAGACGGTAACGGGCTAATCTGCTAGGGGAGTGGTAATTGTTAAGTACTTAACAATTATTCATTGTAAAGTCAACATCTCCTGAGGATGCTCCGGTTTCGGAGCGAAACTCGCGTAGAGGGTACATTGCCGAGGATCTATTTGGTTTGGAGTATACGGATTGAAGTAATTATAAATCACACCATACAGATTCTCCTGCTGTTCGCGGAGTATAGCAAATTAAGCTTAATTTTCATAACATATTATGGATTTCCGCAAAGACGTAACGCCTGCTTCTATCCAATAGTGGTAGTTACGGTAAACTCACACCCCTAATGTACTAGTATGTAAGAACTAAACCCCATGGGTCTAATCGTACCGGAACTGATTGACTCGCAGCACATCTTTGACGGTATGGTATGGTAATAAGCCACTGCCGAAGCCTCCCACCAGAACAGACCAGAGAAAATTCAGAAATCTTGAATTTCTAAAATGGGAAACGAATTGAGGACCTTCGACTTAAAATAACATTACTCACCGCTGACCAAAATTCAAAATGTCTGCATTTGTCTCCACTGCCGTCATAAGTACGTCAGTGTTTCCCTCAGACTAATTTATGTCCGTTTCTTAAAAAGTTTTGGTACTTTTAATTGAATTACGATATGTACAAATTAGTCTGTTCACATCACCAGCTTCATATACTGGATTGCGTTATATGAGGGGCACATGCCATTGCCAGACGGGTGATCAGTCCTGGGTAAGGACCATTCCACCTTATTCCCCATGTTTGAGACACAGGTCTTACTGGTGTCCCGGCATAACCCCCCCCTGAAACCTACCAGTCTCTTTGGTGAACCTAACGATATCCCCTATAGAGAAGTTTGATAGGTCTTCTTCACTTATTCTATCCGTATCCGTCTAGTCAGTGGCGTGCACAGGGTATGCAGATGATATAAAATGAAGAAAATCTCCAGTAAGAGATAAAAAAAACTTAACCATAGGCATTGTAAGAGTTATTAAAAGCCTACCCTTGAGTATTTATAACTCTTGAGTATTTATAACGCCACTGCTTGTAGTTCCCATCTAACCAGCGCGTACATGGGAAACTCAGCTATGAAGTGAAAGCAGGTTTCCACCTCAACGCACTCTGGACAGGATGGATTTTCTACAATTCTTATGTTAGGTGTCCATTTAACATTTAATTATTTATATATAGCATATTGAACAGGCAATGTCCTGTGGTTATGCCTGCTACCAGTGCTATATTGGTTCTGCTCTGTGACATTAGTTGTTCTGTCTTTTTCTTGTCGAATGACTTGAAAAACAATTTCGACTGGATTACATTATAAAAAAATGAAATCATGGGCCAGGCAAAATGCCTTAAAAACAGTTCAAAAATTGTCCAGTATATCCGCCAGCCAGAATTAATCACCGAACCAGATAACAAAATAAACAATGGAATAAGAAAATTAAGCCTATCCGATTTCACAAGGAAAAACTGCCTATAGATGAAGAGCCGGTGCAAGATCAACTGACTATTAAATAACCCGGCACCGTAAGAACAGTTGATGTTATTCTGCTCATAACCAAAGAAGAAAATAAACTGATCTTACGTTACCGGATTATTTTAAGGTCAAAAAAATCAAATGAAAAAAAAAAAAACAAAGCGAGTAAGTACCTATCAAAAATTTCAAGTGCTGCCATCTCTTGGCATACTATCAATTTATATAACCATATCGGACATGAAAACTACCTCCGGACAGAGAAAACTACGAAAACAGTTTCGCTGGATTCAGGCCCAGCTCTTAGTAAAAAAGAAGATTCCGGGGAATTGATGACCCTCTTCTTCTGAAGTCGGTTAAAAATTTAAGAATAACTTATTAAATTATTGTTTTTACTAGGACTACCAACTCATGTGTAATATTTTGGATAAAAAAAATGACTTAGGACACTAATGACACATTATTCCACTTAAAGATATTAACAGTATGGATATTTATTTGCTTTGTACGATAACTAATTAAATAGAAAATTCAACAAATACAATTAAAGCACGAGCACCTATCCTCCTTTCGAAAAATTTAGAAAAACCGTTAACGTGTTTACGTGGTTTTTGTTAGCTTTGAAGCACCAACTCATTAAAAACATTCTAATGAGCCCAATCACGCTATATCTGCTGTAAGTTGTTGAGAAGATCCTCAGCAAGATACTTGATGTTGCAGAATCATGTATATACCACAGAAGTAACCGTAGCATACAGTACCATTCAGTTAATAAGTCCCTTTGGACAAGTTCTAATAATCTATATAATTATAGCCTGGTATAGGAAGCTTAGTCAGTACCACAAATTATTGGAAACAGTAACCAATCAGCAAAGGGATTAGTTTTTGAGAAAAGAGCAATGCAATGCTCTAGAAGAAATATAAAACAAAGTGGCTCTTAGCCTATCCTGGAAATGGGAAAGAAATATCGCGGAATATAACGTTCAAGACCAATTGTTTTTAATTAGATCCCTCGTTGTCTTGTTTTATATTTTTCATTCGTTTCCTCACCTTTTATAAAAGATCCTGTAGTTAATGAGAAAAGTTTAATTTACTTGCTCTGAAGTGGGACGATGGAAATTTACGTTCAATTTTATTTAACGGCATATTACATGTACGTAATATTTTATGTTCTTTATTTTAAGCAGTTGTAAAAAAAAAAATTCTTTGCACCATTAATGCTTAGGACAACCATTTAAGCGAGACCTACACTGCCGCGTCTCACAATATTTGTTGTTGAAGCATTGCTCGCTCGAGATAAAAAGATATTTGCCGAATACCTTGTCTTCCATCTAGCCCACGCAAAATAAAACATCTGTTTGTTATATCCTTATTCAACTCAGTAAAGTCTCTAGGCGTTGGAGCCGTGTTTATTACACTAATATTTAAAAAGCTGGATTTCACGTGAGTACAAACTAACAAAAAGCAGTTAATATTGTTGAAAATACATTACTTAACTACAAAAAGCAAACCGCAGAGTGCAGTAATGAATACATTTTAGCGTTATTGTAAACCCTGAATCGCGATCAAACATTCTTATCATTTAGGATACAAATTGGGCTATTAAACGGCAAAATTATCATTAAATAAAGTGACAGAGGCAAGCGTTCCGTTAATCGCTATCAGGGCCGCGAGTTATTGCGAAATGTTGCCTCAAAAATAATTCCACGTGTTATTTTGATGTAGATTGATCGCCGCTTTTTAAGGCGCAGCTTTAAAAACATTTGTACCTCATCCCCTGCATCCTTTTGACATATTTGCTGCTGGAATAAATTAATACGCTAGTTACTATAGTTTTCTGATAGAATATAACTTTATTTTGATTTAATTTGATTAATCTGTGTTCTTTTAATTTTTATTAATGTTTTGTTTGCTATCTTTTTATTGTTGTTAACTTTATTATTAGTAATAATAATAATAATAAAATCTTTTATTTGGGATAAAAACAACACATAGCAATTAACATATAAAGTACGAGTTACACAAAAAAAAAAAGTTATCATTAACAACTTAAAATTTTTTAAAAATAAAAGAAAGGATCTTAAAATTAGGTTACAAAATGAATATGCTAAAAACAAACAAATATAGTTCCCTGTTGGCAGTGACATATCTGTGGTGTTGTTCCTCCCAAACAGAGTATCGCCTCAGCGTTATGGTTTGGTGGTTTTATGATCACTGCTACAGCGCTGATCTTCAGGCGACCTCTCTCGACATCCCGGACCGGCCAAGAACTGCTATTTTGGTGGCAAGTGTATGCATTCTGTGTCTACTAAATAATTTGGTTAACTTATTTGTCACTATGCAAAGCGTTACTAAGGCTTGCTCCAAGACATCAGACTTTCCAATTCCTCTTGTCGTCTCCTTTTTGCTTATCCAGCAATATCTTTTTAAGTTTAGACTTAAAGGAAAATACTGAAGTCAGGTTTTGTACCGGTGGGGGGATTATGTTCCATATCTTGGAAGAAGCAAGCCTAAAACTGCTACGGAAAGCGGCAGGTAGTATGTCTCTTTTTTTCTAATTTTTGTACCCTAATTTCAAATAAATACATATTGTTCGTGTAGTTCATAAGTATCATGAGAATAATATATAATGTAATTGTTAATTAGTAAGTGGATTTGTACTTATTAATTTATTAATAAATAAATAAAATAAGTTCGAGGTTTTACCCTTTTTATTATTTTATATATATTAATAAACGAAAAATTATTGTAGTAAATATTATAATTACTTACTTTATATGCCACGTTTACGTGGTAATAACAGAAAGAATGAGCCGCTGAATTAACTGTTAAGATTATTTTGAGCGAGCGCGTAAAAAACTCATGTACACTTTCATTTTTAATTTACCAATATAATTATCAACTAAAACTTATAAACTCAATCATCAACAATTTTTCAAGTAGGCTTATTTGACTAAACAAAATCTAAATCTGGATTTCTGCAAAGGATTCATTATTATCAACCGATTGTAAAGGGGCCACTACATGACACAGGTATCCTCTTAGAATTAGAAGGGTTTATGCCGTAGTCAACCTTAAGTCAAGCGCTTATGAAATCTAACTTTTGCGAACATTGTAGACAATTCTCATCCATTCAGGTTTCCTCACGATGTTTTTCGTCACCGTTGAAGCGAATGATATTTTTCACGATAAGCTAGAGGCCACAGAATTAGAAAGAAAGAAAGAAAGAAAAACTTTATTTGGATATACACACACTAGAATTAAAATACAACTTAATAGTCTACACAACAATTATTATAGGAACGGTGTGATCCCAAAATGGTCTTCACTCAGCATGTTTGCAGTGCCTGTTAAGACACAGCGCTAATCTTCCGTGAAGCCAGACGTGACGTTTGGACGGTAGGCACTGTCAGAGCGACGCTTAAAAACTATGAGTACAATAACACAATTTAAAAGTAATATAAAATTAAAAAATAAGAAGTGTAATAATAAATAAAAAATAATATAAAAGATTTGTATACTTATATAATATTCTGTTACGATCGAACCGATAAAAAAAATAAAAAATAATAATAATAAAAAATAAAAATAAAAATAATAAACACACTTAGGCACCCTTGTTGTGAATTAAGAACATAATATTGAAGCATCAAAAACCACTCCACTTTAGTAGTTACCCGAACAGGCGGTTAGTCACTTTGTTCGTTTAACAGTCAACTGTAATTATTGTACCTAAACTAAAACTAAAAGTTCTAAACGTTTGCCATAAAATGAGGAAAATGGGAAAAGCTTGACAGCTAGCAATACTACTTCGAGCTGTATCAACAGTGCAATATACTAGGTTACATAAAATTAATAATTCGTTTAAAGGAAATTGCATACAATTCTACAATAAACTACCCATTGACATCTTGGAGAGGTCTCTTAAAAAGTTCAAAGTTTGTATTAAACGTAAGCTTATAGAATGGTCCTATTATAGTATAAAGGATTACGTAATCGATAAAAAACCTTGGCTGTGAATTATTGCTCTAACCAGGTTGCTCTTCTAATAATTTTAAATGACAACGTGAGATAGTGATAACAAACAAAAAACACCCGGCTAAGTTTGTTATGGGCTTCTTCTTAGACCGGGACGCGTTTGGAACCCTCGTAGCTTTAGTTTTAAGTTTACGAATACGGTTATCGCCATCATATCACTACCGTGTAATTCTCATGTAATGTACGCTACTTGAATAAAGAAATTTTTGACTTTGACTTATATATATAGTATATATTATCCACATTAATCATGAGCAATAACGGTGGTAGCCCAGGATGTAGGACGTCGACTTCACTTTCGGGAGGGCGAGTTCGAATCCCAGCCTGTAACTTTTCTAACTTATGTGAAAAGATCGCTGAATAGAGATATGCTCTAACCAGGTTGCTTCTTAAATATTTTCTAATGACAATGTGAGATGGTGATAACAAAAAGAACACCCGGCTAAGTTTGTTGTGGGCTTCTTCTTAGACCAGGGCGCGATTGGAACCCTCGTAGCTTTAGTTTTAAGTTTACGATTGTAGTTATCGCCATCACTACTCACTGCTATGTACACATTTTGTATATAATAACGCATCAAAAGTGCCATCTATGTGCCTATTTGAATAAAGAAATATTTGACTTTGACTTTGACTTTGACTATGCCCTTTTTGTACATTGTTTTTATGTAATAATTTTGAGTTAGTGTGGTGTATAATAAATTACTTACATACATACATATCACGCCTACCCCTTAACACGGGGGGTGTACAACTCGATACCGGGTTGACCCGGAGCAGTTTTTCCGCCTAAATGTCATTATTACTGGCACTGATCGATTGTTATATTTTATCATTCGTACCTTTCCCTGCCGCCTCCACCGACGCCGCGATCATTATCGCCGTGAAATAATGGCCATTGTAATCATTTAAAATGTGAATGAGTTATTATAAGTATATTTATATTTTATTACATAATATATTATATTTAATATTAATGAAATATATAATTATATTTATTAATTAGCAGTAAGATAATACGGTAAACGCACCGTTTGGCTACTGATAGGACGAACAGACGACATCAAAAGAGTCGCTGGGAGCCCCTGCGAACAAGAAACCCAAGAACCTGGATTCCGTGCTCGTTCGGTTGGAGCAGTGGGCAGCGACTCTGCTTTCTCAGTGTTGGCCGTGGAATCGATTCCCACAACTGGAAAATGTTTGTGTGATGAACATGAATGTTTTCAGTGTCTGGGTGTTACTAATGAGTATTTATGAATATTAAAAAATATTTCTTCAGTTGTCTTAGTATCCAAACATTGGTCATTAAAATATTCACCAGTCGTCTTAGTATCCGTAACACAAGCTACCCTTACTTTGGGACTAGATGGCGATGTATGGTATGGTCGTAGTATAGTCATTTATATTTATTTCAGAACTCCCTACAAATAAAACAAATAAATACATTATGACATTACACACATCGCCATCTAGCCCCAAAGTAAGCGTAGCTTGTGCTATGGGTACTAAGGTAGCTGATGAATATTTTTATGAATAATATACATAAATACTTATTATATACAGATAACCACCCAGAAAATGAAAAAAATTCATGTTCATCACACAAATATTTCCCAGTTGTGGGAATCGATTCCACGGCCAACACTGAGAAAGCAGAGTCGCTGCCCACTGCGCCAGTCAAACTAAAACAAAAGACAGACTAAGTCCAGCAGTGGACGTCAATCGGTTGTTTTTGGTCATGATGATGATGATGTAGATAATAGGGTTACAGTAGACAAAGAATATTCTGCGTAATATCTTATACTAATTTGAAATGCTGAAGAGAAAGCGATGATCTCAGGAACTACCTGCTGGTCCGATTTGAAAAATTATTTAAGCCTTGGATAGCTCATTTATCAAGGAAGTCTATAGGTTATTTATCATCACGCTTAGACCAATAGGAGCATAGCACAAATGAAGAATATTTCAAAATCGGGGTGTTTTTACTTTTTTTTAGAGCTTCCGCTGCGTAAACGGTTGAAGTTTCGATTAAATGATGTAAAAAAAAGTTTGCGACAGCATATGTCGCAAGAAGAATGTCGAATGAATGATGAAGTCGCAAGGGACCGCTAGTTTGGTATACTAGCGTTCCCTCGCGTTGGTCGCGAAGCTGAAGTTGCAATGAGCGGGGCGCATAGACCGGAAAATCAATGGACTTTAGGGACCAAGGTGCTGTAGTGGCGACCCCGCACAGGTAAACGCAGCGTTGGTCGGCCCCCAACGTGGTGGACAGACGCCATCAAACGAGTCGCTGGGAACCGCTGGAAAAAAGCGGCACAGGTCCGTGATTTTGGAACTACAAAACACCAATTATTTATTTATTTTATTTATACTCTTTATTTGTACACCAAAAAAAGAAAAAAAAACATTGGACACAACAAGATGAAAATTAAAAACTAGCGATCTCTTCTAGGCAACCTTACGATTAGATTTTTTTGATTAGATTAAATTTAAAGAATATGTTAAAACACATTTATTACAGCGAGGTTACTATACAATCGATGAATTTCTTAATGACAAGGTTGCTTGGAAGCATCCGGCTCCGCTTTCATCTCTCACAAGATAGAATAATGAATGTTAAAATGTAAAATGTAAATTTTTGATGTTGGAAAAGAGCGACTGCTGAGTTTCTTTCCGGCTTCTTCTCAGTAGAATCTGCCTTCCGAAACGGTGGTAGAGTCACTACAAACATACAGACTTGACGTTTCAAAAGTGCTTATATTAGGCCTACTTGAAATAAATAAATTTTAAATTTGAATTTGAATTTGAAATATATACTTACGAAGCATTATACACTAATACATATCCAGATTACACATAAAATAATAAATATAAAAATAATAAACATATATATACTATTACATACGATACGTACTTAAATATGAGTAACAATAAATCACCTAATGTCGTCTTTATATACCTATGTCCAGCAGTGGACGTCAATCGGTTTCAGTGATGATGCAGATGACATAATGAACACACAAAATACTTATGCATATCTTTATAATTTTGAAATTAAAGTTAACATTGTTATACACAAAGCGGGTGAATGTAAAAAGAAACAACGTAAAAAATTCGTTGAAGTCCGGACGAAAAATAAATAATATTTTTCAGTTAAAATGCGTCATTGATGGATTATTATTATCATTTGTGGGTACCGTCCAGCCTGAACCGACGACATGATTACTATCGCAGTGAAATAATGGGTTTTGTAGTCATTTAAACACTACGAGATTTTATGAAACAATGTCGAAATATTTCGTTTGCAGTAATTGCAATTTTATACCGTTTTCAGGTACGAATTATTTATTCAAAAATCATCTGTGGCACATATTTGCTAATCCTGTGGGTACTGTTTGTTTTGTTTTCTGGAATAAAAAGTAGTAATAGTATGTTACTCTCCGTCCTTACCACTAACTCTATGACTTAAATCAAGTCGGGCTTAGTTATAGTATTATGGAAAGACACGCTAACGTACTGGAATGCTAAATTTCTATTTTTTATAAATTTAAAAATTTTTGATAGAAAAGGCATATACTAATTTCGCCATCAGTAGCTTAGTGGGTTAAAGCTCTCAGGCCGCGATTTCCAGAGAGTAGCAAGTTCAAATCCTGTCGGTTCGGAAAATTGTAATATGCATTTCAAATTTATAAAATTGATAATACTACCAAGTGTAGGTAAAACATTTATAAAAATTATAAAAAAAAAATCTTTGTCGGTAGGATGGTCATCGGCGTGCACTTCATACAAGCGCAAAAGATCTGCCTACTTACATTTTTGTATAGCTCATAAACGTGAAGGATTTTTTTCAAATTTATGGCATTTTCCTTCTTTATGCGTACCCTGGTCAAAACTCTGTGCACGCCACTGTTGACGGTAACTAGCCACGGCCGAACTTTTCCCACAGACCAGACTAGAGATAAATTAAAAATTAAAAATGCCTAAATTATCTCTCCCTGAGATCAAAACCGGTACGTCCTACTTATAAAACCACAGTAGTTCAGTACTTCGCAAGGAATGTCGGCGAATCGCAGTCTTCTGCTACATAAACATAAAATACGAGCCTGCCTACCTACTAACTCTTATCAACCTGAACATAAGCCTATTACCGGTAATAGGATGTTACCTCTTATCTTGACTTACACGAATTTGCATTGCGAATTGCCGTCATTCTTGCGTTAACATCGGGTTGATACTTGTGGGTAGAGAAGCTTTTCAACCAACTTGCAACTTAATTTTTATTTATACACTTTATTTGTACACCACAAATAGTAAAAAAAACAATGGACACAACAAAAATAAACTTTAAAAGTAGGATACAAAGGGCGGCCTTATCGCTTAGTAGCGATCTCTTCCAGGCAACCTTAGGATTAGGAAAACCAAGGGAAACCGATTGGTGGGGTGTATTATTATTATATACATACTTACGAACAATTACACACTAATACTTATCAAGATTACACACATAAAATACTAATTACTTTTTACTAATAATAAATATAAAAAATAATAAACTAATGTATACTAAAACATGCTTAAATATGAGTAAGAGTTAATCACTGTCGTCTTTATTGTTCAAGATAATGGGCTTTAACAGCATTTTTGAATATGTCTAGTGACCTTGACTGTCGTATGCTTATTGGGAGTGCATTCCACAGTTCAGTAGCTTGAACAATGAATGAATGCTTATAAAACTTAGTTTTATGAAACGGCATGCTCAAAGTCAGCGTACGACAAGAACGTATATCTGACTGCACTCCAAGAAAATTAAATTTATCTTTTAGGTAAGAGGGAGTTTTAGGGTTAAATAACACACAGTACAGAAGCGACAGAACATGCAGATCCCGGCGACGACGAATAGGGAGCCACTTAAGCTTTAGTCTAAATTCAGATACATGATCATATTTGCGTAGGCCAAATATGAACCGAATAGCGAGATTTAACTATTGACTCTTCGAGTATTATTTGGCGATATCTCATAGCTCCGTCAATACTGAACCAACTGTGATGATTGTTGGGTAGAAGCAGTCGTAACTTTGCGGAAATCCATGAAGAGGGATGGAGGAGATATTGACTTTACAATGAGTTAATAATTATTCATTGTAAAGTCTCTAGTCTCCTGAGGATGCTCCGGTTTCGGGGCGAAACGTGCGTAGGTACATTGCCGAAGATCTGTTTAGTGTGGAGTATAAGGATTGAAGAAATTATAAATAACACCATACAGATTCCCCTGCTTTTCGCGGACTATAGCAAATTAAGCTTTATTTTCATAATATGTGATGATTGTAGCTAAGAGGGGCGTAGCGTGGACTTGGCCAAATTAAAACATGATTAAACTTAAAGCAATTAAAATATCACTAAATCAAAACATCGTGAGGAAACCTGCAAAGTTGTACAATTTTCTTAATGGCGTGTGAAGTCCATCAATCCGCACTTGACCACTGTTCTCATTCTAAGAGAAACCCGTACACTTTAGTGGGGCGGTGGTGTTTTTATGAAGATGATGGTCTGATAGTCAGATGAATAAAATAAACTTGTCATCTGATACTTGGACTAGATATTCCGTTGATAAAATTACTTTTCCTACGAAATAAGAGGAGTTAAAGATACTTCGTTTCCGGTTCCAAACAATACAGTAGCATGGGCGTTTGCCCTTTACACATCCGGATAATACTTGGACAATAGACACAGCGTTGAATGCTGTCCTTTGAAAAAGGACATGAAAGAAAAAAAGGTTCAATGTATCTAGAGTTCCGTACCCGAAGGGTGCCAGCGAGACTCTATTACAAAACCTCCGCTATCCGTCCGTCTGTCAGCGGTCTGTATCTCATGAATCCTATCTGTTAAGATTTTTTTACGCACTTGTTGTATATCACCGTTTTAACACATAATAAAAAAACATATCCCACGTGTGGTGTGATAAGAATGGATAAGATCAGTAATATATTATATTAAACGTAGGCCAATTTAAAAGTAGGTGCTACTTTTGAAAAGTCAAAATTGATTTAGAGTGCCTTATATAGCGATTTTGTATAGTCATCTTTCCCGGCTAAGTTTGTTATGGGCTCTTCTTAGACCAGGGCGCGTTTGAAACTCTCGTAGCTTTAGGTTTAAGTTGGCGAACGAAGTTATCACACTCCCCTTACAATTATGTAAACATATTATGTTAAGTATGAACGCTTCATAAGTGCCTGTGATAGGCCTACATGAATAAAGAAATTTTGAATTTGAATTTGGTACAAGCAGATGAAAGAAAATGATATTACCATTATTAGAAGAAAAAATAAGTAGAGAAAGAAAAGAGAATATAAAGATAGCTGGTGTAAAAGTGGTGTGCATAGTGAGGTGACTGCTAATTGAAGTGAGTGGTCGGGAGAAGAAGTACAATTAATAATAAAAAACCAAGATGGCGATTATGGAAATGGCTGCCATATATACATGTTTCTATAACTAAATTAGACATTTATTATGGAATACTATAATTAATGGTACAGAACCCTTCGTGTGTGAGTCCGACTCGCACTAGAACAATTTTTCTCTTTATCCATCTAATCGATTGTACTCATATCCATATGGCCTTGTAGTTCGTACACATTGATACCTTTTACAAGATTTTCATAATGTTTGGATTACTTAGAAAAATATAATGAGAGAAAAGAAAACCAAACTGATACTTGTGAAGGAGGAAAAGGATTTACATGAGCCACCTCTTGAAATTCTATTTAATATAAATTTCCTCGATACCGTCTCACTGATCGAATCCAACAGACCAGAGAAAATTAAGAAACAATAAATTCAAAATTGCCCCTGCCCGTGATTGACCCAGGGCCCTCCCACTACTAAAAACACAGCGACAAAACACTTACATTTCAATACAAGCACAAAATTTAAGAAAGCCGAGTATTCCAAAATAAGCTTTCGTCATCATCGCATCAACCCATTACCGGCCCACTACAGAGCACGGGTCTCCTTCCACAATGAGAAAGGGGTTAAGGCCGTAGTCCACCAGGCTAGTCCAGTGCGGATTGGTGGACTCCACACACCTCCGAGAACATTATGTAGAACTCTCGGCATGCAGGTTTCCTCACGGTGGTTTCCTTAACCGTTGAAGCAGTGATATTTTAATTACTTAAAATACACATAACTTAGAAAAGTTAGAGGTGCCGGCTGGTATTCGAATTCGGCCCGCTGAAAGTCAAATCAAGTTCCTAACCAATGCGCTATCACCGCTATAAATAAAACATAATATTATAGCTACATTTATTAAGTCGATGTATTTCTTCACAGCAAACACAAATAAATATTCATGACTAAAATATGGATATCAACTTACTTAATCATATATTATACGTCTAACACAAAGCAGCAAGTTTTTGAGAAAAATACTATATAAGAAAAGATTACTGTTTCTCAAGGTAAGTTTATAAACGCAACTAAAAATTGCAAGAAATGCATTGAAAATGGAAAAGTGCACGAATCGTCTACGTAGCAGATTGAGTCGCATTTTACGTTCTAAAATATAATCCGGTAATATCATGCCTATAATTACTATCTCTGAGCCTAACTCGTTACAGTATGTAATTTCTACAAAACCAATACTGGAATTTTAGTCAACAGATTTGGCAAACGTTTATCTTATCGATGCACCGGAAAATGTACCGGGAGCGCTGATTCAAAATTGACTACCGAATTAAACGTGCACAAATGATTCCCTCTAAACCCTGTAAACATAGTCTTACACACAATTCGGATAATTGGAAAGTACCTACTAAGTCAGGTATTTGTATTGCAACAATATAAATATCAGAAGTACGATAAAATTGTACAGTCTATTAGGCTACATAAAATTAGTAATTCATGCAAGGGAAGTTGTTTATTATTATATAACAAAATACAGGATGAAAACTTAGAGATGTATCTTGATAAGTACAAAGTTTATATAAAAAAGCTTGCTCTTACTTCGTAGCTAATAACAGCTGTCAGATGGTGATAACAAAAAAAATAGCCTGCTAAGTTTCTAGTGGGCGCTTCTTAGAACAGGGCGCATTTAAAACCCTCGTAGTTTTAGGATGTTTTAGTTCAAACGTACTTGGTTATCACCATCACCTCACAATGTAAACACTAGCGGTCCCTCGCGACTTTGTCCGCGTATAAGTCAACCTTAAAAGATAGACATATGCCGTTGCGAACTTTTTTTAGAACTTTTAAAGGGTAATCTTTGCATATATATGATTTCATCGAAACTTAAACCATTAACGCAGCACACGCAGGCTGCAACTGATAATGATGGGCAAAGTTGCTGGAAAGAGACGCATCGGTCGCAAGAGGAAGTCTTGGTTGCGCATTATAAGGGAGTGGACTGGGATCGCGAGTGCCGCCCAGCTGTTTAGCCTCGCGAGAGAAAAGGAAAAGTATCAAAAACTGACGGCCAACCTTCACTAGTTGGAGAGGCACCTAAAGAAGAACAATATATTTTGACCGGGGGATGCTTTATAATCGATACTGGGTCCAAAACAGATTTTTATTTAATTTTAGTCGGTCTGTCTGTCTGTCTGAATAATAATAAAAGTTTTACCGATAAAGGTTACACTTAAACTTTTTTATTTTTTGCCATCTAGAAGAACTTGAATACCTAAATACTATTTTGAAATCATTAGCTGTAAGATATACCGACTGAATACCTATCAAGCTATCTCAAACCATTATCATGACGTACGGAACTTTACAATCACAGTTGCCACAACAAACTATCCTATCCCAAAGTTGCTCGGGAATCCGTTGGCCGATAATCCTTATCTAAGCCCTTAGGAGTGCGGTTAGCGCATTATCACTTGAACCGTCCCTTATAAATAGTAGGTGCCTGTATAAAACACCTCAGTCTTTATCTTTTTGAGGTAACCACACGTTCGGAATTATCGGTATGGGGACCATAATCATACCAAATAATATCAAATATGAGGTATTGAATAGAAACAGGCGTTACTTTGCGGAATTCCATGATATATTGTGTTTTTAAAATCTGTTTGATGTGGAGTATAAGAGTTTAAAGAAATTATAAATTACACCATACAGATTCTCTTTCTTTTTGCTGAGTAGCAAATTAAGCTTAATTTTCATAATATAACATAGCAATATGGCAATTGGTCGCAAACTCAGCATTATGCTGTACATTGGCTACAATGCTCAGCGCTGATTTTCAGTTCCTTGTTCAAAAGCGGCTTTGTTCACGTATAAGCAAACACTTACAATAGAATTATGAATGTATTTTTTTTTAAACTTCTACTAACTGCTCTTTTACTCGTAAGTTTTAACAATGCTTGTTTTTCCCACCATCACCGGTTATTTTTTTTTTTTTTTAATGGCTTGCGTTTGTACCAATTTGGTACGATTTACTTCGCCAATGTCACGTGGTACACCGGTTAATTACCTTTAGTTTCCCATTTTTATGCACCACTGACATTGACATTCCTCCTACCGAGACCTACATACTTTGACGGACATCGTTTGACGGACTGGAGTGTATCGATAAAACGTCATATTTATATCAAAATACCCACCAGCTCAATGTCATCAACATTGGTTGTTAATCAAATATAATTTTAATTGTTTCTCGAAAACTTTTTATTAATTAAATAATAGTTATTAGCATATTTGTAAAAAATCTAATCAATATAATAAATAATCTGGCCAATATGAATTTGTAGTTATCAAAAGTTTAATTTGACGGCCGATTGGGCCAGTTTGCAGCCTGATTTCTGAGCCCAAGGCCGTGGGTTCGATTCCCACTACTGGAAAACGTTTCTGTGACGAGCATGAATGTTTTTCTGTGTCTGGTTGTTTATATTTATATTCTAAGCATTTATGTATATCATTAATGTTTAAACGATGTACTTATTAACTGATGTCGTATCGATAATTTCTTTGATCCGAACTGTTTATTTCAATTTGTTTGTTTGAATATTTTATTTATTTAATTTTATTCCTAATGTTAATCCATATTATATTAGTACCTAACTCAGATCTGCCATGTTACTCCGAACTCCGAAGCAGTGTCGCACATACCACCCCCACCATTAATATAAAGCTTCATACAGATTTTTGATTCCTTCATCAAGTCTCCTTGGACTTAGAAAAGATCACTTCCTAAACCCACTTGAGATACTCGTATCAACATCCAGCTGTTATACTCGAGAGTTAATTCCGGTGACCTCGCGATAAATATTACTCACTAGCTTCTGCCCGCGACTGCGAATTGGGTCTGGAGTGAAGCTTTACTCCTTAACAATTTTCTATCATGGGTAACTATTTCAGAGATCGGTATAGAAAGTACATGTCCTTTTCTCTAGCATAGGTGGCATGCATACAGTGGCGTTCACAGGGTCTTCGACCAGGGTATGCATAAAGCAGGTACAGTGCATAAAATGGAAAAATTTCGCTCCAATACGAGTTATATAAAATAATTTGGGTATGCAGTGCTTTTGTGCATGTATGAAGTGCACGCCACTGCATGCATACCAAATTCCAAAGCTGTGTGATCGCGGCTCAGCTCGTAAGCAATTTTCAATTTTCCCTCGGGAACTGCTTAAGGAATAGGAATAAAAGGTAGCCTATGTTCTTTTCCATGTCAAAGGCTACATGCATGCCAAATTTCATCCAAATCCGATCAGCCGTTTTTGCGTGATTGAGTAACAAACATCTACATTTTCACATTTATAATATAAGGTATTAAGAAGACTGTACAATTAATTATTGTAACTTAACAATTATTCATTGTAAGGTCAACATCTCCTCGAGATTGGTAATCAAGCCCCAATATCCCGCATATGTGCTGAAAACAACGTAGTAATATCACGATTAATACCTGGAATCGACATATATCACAGTAGGTAGGTACATAAAAAAAGATCATGGCTTACCTATCGGTTAAGAAAGATGTTTTTGCATGTTATTTTTTTTGTGAATATGACATTCACTTGTCACTTGTTATCAATATACTTATCGATGTTCAAGTTTATTACTGTGTTTGGTATAGGTATATACTTATGTATATTGTTAGTGTCCTTAACAAATAAATAAATAGAAAAGAATACTTTGTAATGGAACTTTCAGCATTCAAGTTCGTTGTTTACTTGTGTCAGCATTCGGAGTTAATTCCGGTGACCCGTGATAAATCACACGCCCTGGACACACGCGTGTGAGGGCCGCCCTCAACAGCCCTGTGGAGTCCGCGCTAATGAGGCACCATCACTCAGAGAGCTTGGGATAAACGTTGACAAATAAACGCGGCGGGTTATTTACGAGTGTTTACGTCAGGCTATAGGTTATGCTCAGACATATTTACTTAGTCAAAGCAGCACTCAAATCTAGGTATCTACTTACTATCTACTCTTGTTGACAGATTAAAACGGGATATACCTACTTGGGTGAAATTGCATATGGTAAGACTGTCTGCTACTTTTGAATAAGACTATCTAGTTTGGATTATACTTACCTAAATGTATGGTCCTAACCAAGAAACAAATTGTGATTAAAACACAAAGTATCACAGGGCGTAGGATAAGCGTTAAGAAATAAACGCATCGGGGTAGGTAATTTATGCCAGTTTAGTAGCAGTAAGGCATTTCTTGACATCTACTTACCATCAGGTGGACCATCTGCTCAGTCTATCAATTTTATTTGGTAGGTAGGTATGATAGCAAAGCATAATTGTTGAGCTTGTAGCAAATTTTATGGGCAATACTAAATAATAGATTTATAATTTGGCAGCGACCCTGCTTTCTGAGTCCAAGGCCGTGGGTTTGTATCCTACAACTGGAAAATGTTTGTGTGATGAACATGAATGTTTTTCAGTGTCTCGGTGTTTATAAGTATTTATGTATAAGTATTATTCATAAAAATATTCATCAGTTATCCTAGTACCCATAACACAAGCTACGCTTATTTTTGGGCTAGGTGGCGATGTTTGTACTGTCGTAGTATATTTATTTATATAAAAGGCGAAAGTCTTGATAGTGTACTAATTCTTTATTGGCGCGTGTTAAACTTGCATATTCACCTATATTATTTATACTTTATACCGATGTTAGTAGTTCTAACATATGCTATATGCCTATCCGGATTATACCTACACAACGCCACTGGCAACCCATTCATCACCCATGTCCATTACAATAGCATTTGTTTCTTTATTAATGTGTTTTAAAACAAAGCAGCTCTGCAGTCAAACGCGTCTGAGTATGACGTATGGCCGGATAAAGCAGAACGTATGAATGTCGCGCTTGTATCGTAAGCGCTGTTTGATTGATGGCGGGCCTCTAAGCGTCGATCATGCTCTGTCACGTTGATTTGTATCCGATGGATTGTTTGGGTACATTTCATTTATTGAGATATTTAACAAACAGATATATTTTATTATTATGACGTACGATTTGAGTGACACATTATTTTTTAACATGCATAGAAATCTAGGACCATTCAAATCAATACCACCCTGGATTACACCCCGCTTAGTAGCTACGTGGTTTTGTATCTGTGATTAAATTATTCAAAATTCAATTTCTGATTATTTAATTCTAGTTTTTGAGACGTTTAGAGAAGCTGTAATGAAAGGACAGTTAGCCCTAATGTTTGCCAACCTCTGATAGGAGATCACACTAGAAGAAAATAAGTTATAAGTAATTTATATTTTTTTTATATCCAACTAACTATGATGATTCGTTGGTTTAGTAGACGTGTCGGCGGTTCGAGAAGAAAAACATGTTCAATGTCAAAGTGAAGCTAAACCTACTCTTATAGGTAAGCAAAATAAGAAAAACGGACGTTTAATTATACAAAATATATAATAATATATATTTTAAAGAAATAAAGAACACCCGTTATTAGTTAGCTAAACAGCAATTTATTTGCACATTTTGGTCCTATTTAAAACCTCACAATAAAATATACTTATTTTAAATTATAATATAGAAAAGGTATATAAATCACATTTACAATAGCATGCTAGCGCCAGAACATAAAAATAAAATATTTAGATGGGAAACAATATTGATAACTTGTATGGTGAGATAATTTTATGAAAACCTTTACTGACAAAAAAAAATTATGAAACTATGGTCTCATATTAAAACTACGTCGTCTGGAGAATGAAAAGACACAGGTACTTTAAGATGTATTTAAAAACAAAAGAATGCGATCTGCTTAAAGTAAAAACTTTAAATTTCCACCCTGTCTACAATACATATCAACCCAGTGAGAAATAAATACACATAAGTATAAATAAAAAGTTGAATACAGGGTGGAGATCACGTTACTCGTGTTTTTGAAATACGCCTTGTACCTATGTCTTTTCATAACCGAACCAGTTCAGAAAATATAAATGAGATACTATGAAAGGTTATATGATAGATAGATATTTAGATATTTTTCTTTAGCAAAAACTGTAACGCACTTATACAAGGTCATTCGGAAAAGGGTTACTACAAGGATTTACATGTTTCTTATTTGTTGTATCATTAAATTTATTGTTTTAAACATACATTTTGTGATGTATCCAGTACTTCAAAACTAATAAAAAGGAAACCATATTTACAATTTGGTCTTTCACATACAAAAAATTATATTTTTTCTTTACGTTTCTATTTGTATAAGAAAGTAACTACGTCGTAAGTAATTGATATGATGAACTAACTTTTAAAATATTTACAAAAGCAGACTTTATGAAATATCACATAACATCGCACGATAAGGTTGCTTTCAGTTCAGAGAAAATATTTCACATTTAAATGTTTTTGATATGCTAACTGTACTTAATTTTACCAAGCAAAATTTACGTAGACTATGAAAACGATAATTCAAACGACATTCAAAACTAAGAATGTTTATTAAAGTTGTTTGAGATTGAATATGTTCTCAAAGGTGTCCACCAATCCGCACTGGACCAGCGTGGTGGACCACGGCTTAAACCCTTCTCATTGTGGGAGAAAGCCCGTATCCTTGATATGATGACGATGAGATGAACATCATCCAGATAATTCAGTTAAACAAGTTTCCTGTAATAAAAATGGATGAACAAAAAAACAAGCAATCAAATTACGCTACAATCAAACTATACAATTTTGTTGATAAAGATGATAACTTTGTTATAATATGCTCTTTAAATACAAGAATTCTACTCTTCGAGACCAATCTATAAAGCCCAAACTCGTAGGGAGCCATCTTCATCGGAGATATTACGACTAAGACATCAAAGCATTTCCATGGTACCATATTATTGCATTCGTCCTTTACATACTGTACGATTGTGCAAGTAAAAAATTTTGGACAGAAATTAAAAGACTTAGTCTACTTTCTAAAAATAGTTTATAATGGATTCATTGCAGTCAAAACGTCATGCAAAGAGACAAAGTTCCATTCTACCACCTATTTATGCAACTTCCAAAGTTTAAAAAGTATCCCATAATAATAAGATTCGCCGAGAAGGTGAGGCTTTTTGACACACTGTTGTTAATACACTCACACAAACGTAAAACGAAGGCACACGGCCCACATGTATTGAAGGAATAAAGAATTGATCAAAATTACTGTCAATCCTTATATTGAACCAGCGACTCGCCCCGGCTTCGCACGGGACATTACTACTACTGCTTGTAGGGCAATTGGGAGTGATTAATAAATACATATAAAATGTATAAATGCATATTATGTTTTCGATTAGGCGCGCGCTTTTGATTGGCATACTCAGATGCCCAGCGACCACCGCGCTGTCAAACTTGAATAGGTACGCCTCGCAAACAGGCATTATTATTGAAAATATTTAGATTATTTTTAATAATATAATAACGCGAGCGGTGTACCTTATCTAATGCATCCAATGTTTATACAAAACAGAGCCAATGTAAATTTCAAGTTTTGTATCAATATGCCGAGGATTTAGATAGGCAAATTAGAAGAAGAAACACTTTATTCCGTGTATAACATACAGGAAAATAAACAGTAAGGAGTATACAGAACACAATGTAGGCGGCCTTATTGCTGCAAGCAATCTCTTACAGGCAACCTTCGTAGAAAGGACTACAGCAAGAGAACGGGATACAACTCATGGATATCCCAAAAAGGTTTAAAAAATATTTAAATAAAAAAATCGTTTGTATTTTTTTTTTAATAATTGGACACCCCCAGTCACCACCTCTGTGTGAAGAATACTTTAAACCTTGCACGGAAGTAACGACTAAAACGGCGTACCGAAGTTATACGAGGAATTTGGGATAAAAAATGAAAACCGATATAAAACACATGCTCAAAATTACCTATTTTACTTCACACACTGTGTGAAAAACGCCTCGGATTGAAAATATAAGGATCAAGGTATGTCTAAAACAGAATTAGTTACGACATAGCAAGGAAAATAATTTTTCTTTAAGACACTTTTTATCTTCAACGAAAATTATGGTTTCTAGCAAAAGGCATTTTTTATACATATAAAAATACAAGTAAATCTATACAATGTATGGAATTAAATACTACAGGATCCGTAACAAGATTCCTCCTGTTCTCTACCTTCTTCATTTGCTACGCGAATGTTTGAAGACGATCCGGTGGTTTCCCATAGACCTGGCGTTTCTATGATCTACGAGTGAAAGAGAATATCTAAAGTAAGAACACATAAAAATCATACATATAAAAATTGTATACGCATCTAAAAAAAACAAATACTTTAAGTTAAAATATTTGACATTTCCTCGAAATATAAGTAAAAACACTAGAAAAAATATAAAACTGACGTATTTACGTTACTTTTTACATCTACGGCATTAATGTTTAATACATTTTTCACAAAATGCTGTTTTAAGGTCAAGCTTTGTACAAAATTAATAAGCATTTCCCAGAAGCAAATGGTAAAATGCCGTTTAAATCCTTAATTTTGAATAATGATATTTTAAAGGTTGTTATAAATCCCACAACTTCAACTCTGTGTACATCTAAGAGGTATATTTCTGCTTTCTTTGAATAGGATAATAAAATTAAAAGGTAACTTGAACTATTTTCTTTTAAAAACCTTGAAGAACAGAAGCACTTTCATTTCTATAACTTACCTTTTGCACTAACTCTTCAAATGCCAAGTTTATACCCTCTTGAGTCTTTGCACTGCTTTCTATAAAAAGCATCCTGTGTTTTTGTGCAAACGCTTGACCTGCTTCTCTGGGTACTGCACGTGGCTAGAGAAAAAAATATATCTTACGACTTATTATATTTTATTCTACGGCTCAAGTAAGGGACAGACTGCCTGTCTCACTGTTAGCAAGTTAAGATGGAGTCTAAAATAAAAGTTCTTCTCGGAGGGGTATGGCAATTTTTTAACCCGTGTATCGTAAGAGAACACTAAATTCCTTAAGTTAATCCAATAGTAAAAAATATATATTTCTACTATTTAAGACTCGGTGAAACTTAATTTAACAGATTATTTTTTAAAAACCTATTTTTTTAAATTATAGTTTTTTACTTTTATATTGTTCAACGTGTAACCGAATTATGAAATACTGTTGAAGGGTGCATAAGTATATATCGTAAGGAATCACCCTGTAAGAATATTAAATCAAAAGAAGCTTATTTATTTTACCTTACAAACTTATTCGAAACATTCTAAGTGGTTACTTCTGACAACCCTATTAAAGATAAAAGGCTGACCCTCGCATAGTACGCATAGGGGTCAGCCCTACGCCACGCGACGCGTACGTAATAAAGTGACAGGAGTTACAATTATGCATGTTATGTAAAAACTATGGCACTGGTTTGCACAAAAACTATTCGTTTCGGTTTCACAGATAATCTCAGAGACAGTAAATATTTCGGTTTTTATTTACATGTTGTATGAGTAATAAATTTTCGATATTAAACTATACAAACCTTGTCAATTTTATTCCCAACAACTAGGCAGACAATATTTTTCTTTGTAGTGTATACTTGTAGTTCTTCAACCCATTCATTTAACTTTTGTAGAGTTTTAGGTTCAGAGACGTCATATACTAAAATTGCTCCATGAGCATCTCTAAAACAAAAATAAGTAGGTAATAAAGAAAAACCATTTAATTATTATTATTGTGTGATTGAAAAGAATACATAAAAGTTCAAACTGAGAACAACTAAAGTAATTGAACACCCTATATGAATTTTATTTTAAACTTAAACACTCAACTTTGTACATATCATACTTTTATTAAATAAATAAATAAATTATTAATAGTATTGCATTTATTGTAATAATAGTTTTTTATTCATGTAAACCAATCACAGGCACTTATGAAAATTCATACATAAGTATATTAATACCGTTATTGGAAAGTGTTTGTAATAGAGTAAACATAATAATAAACTAGTCTTTTATTGAACTAAATCTTTGAATTTGAACTTTGAAATTTCTTTTAAATGCTTAAAAAAGATAGGCTCTACTTTTCAACCTGGAGCATAAGTCCACAACTTTCAAAACTGAGATGGATAGAACACAATATTAAGCTTTAGAAGATGCAATAATAATATTTTTAACAGATTGCTGTTTACTTCATATGGAAAAATATGGTTATATAATGTATATGAAGAAGTAACAGCTTCATAGTTATGTTACTATTTACTTAACTATACCTGTAAAAACTGTTGGTCAAAGTCCTGTACCGTTCCTGGCCTGCAGTATCCCAGATACCAAGTTTGACCTTCAAACCGTTGACTTCCATAACCTTGCACTTGTAGTCCACTCCAATAGTGGCAGGGAATGATGCATTGTAGTCTCCTGTTGTGAATGCCAGGATAATACTAAAATGGGAATCAGAATTCAAATAGGTATCAGGCACCTATATCAAGTTATCTTGTAATATATTTTTTAAGGGTATTAATTGACAGACTAACTTCCTTCCTAACTTTCTATAGTGTGAGATCACAACATGTTCCATTCTAAGTTTTCTCTACTAAGCGATTTTTGTAATTCTTTTGAGAAATAAAAATCTTAAACTACACTAAACAGATGGCCCCTCATATAGGAAGCATAGTATGGCAAGTGGAAAACTATTGCCTATAAACAAAACAATACATTGCAGAGCAAGCAAGAAATGTATCATACTAAGTGCAACTAGCTGGTTAAACCTCATTTTCATCATCATCATCATCAAGTCAACCTATTACCAGCCCACAACAGGGCATCAGTCTCCTCCAACAATGAGAAGAAGTTTAGGCTGTGGTCCACCACGATGGCCCAGGGTGGATTGGTGGATTCAAAACATGTTTGCAAACAATATGGAGAACTTTTAGGCATGCAGATTACCTCACAGTATTTTCCTTCATTGTTGAAGGTAAGGTTTAATTACATAAAACACACATAAGTTAGAAAAGTTAAAGGAACATGCAAGGATTTGAATTCAGCCTCCCAAAGGGTAATTTGAGCTCCTAACCACTGGGTTATTGCTGATTAAACCTCAAATAAAACCTGCCTGTAATTATATCTACCAGTATTATTAGTAATAATAACACACACATAAGGGTTCAAAATCAGCATAGTATTTCTTGATCATGATATGAAAGGAACCCAAAATATTTAAAAGAATGAGTCAATTTTACTAAAATGGTTACTCAAGGAGTGGTTCTGGTATTTGAGACCTTTAATTGTAGAATGGTACTATTTTTATAATAATAGTGTAAATACAAGTATATATGTAAACAATATATAGTATGTCATACTGAAGATACATAAGTGTCATATATCTTTATATATTGTTTATACTAGTACTAATAAAAAATATTAGACACAATTATAATTAATAACATAAATACTATGTCAGGGATGCAGCTTAATAAAAACTAAGATAATTCAATTAAATAATCTAACCTTGTTCATAAGGCCTTGTAGAATACTGGTGTTATAGCAAGTATTTACTCAAAAAAATGTATGAATATTGTTAATATATAAAGTTGTAGACAGGTCACAGTGCCCATGCAGCATATATTGAAAAACACAACATTTTGCTATCATTACTCATCCAAAAAATTATAATTGAATCTCAAACTCAGAAGATTTACTTCAAAAATCAATGCTCTTGGGGTTTATAAACAAGTTATTAATTGATTCAACTTTGTTAATACAGTATTGACTTAATATTATAAATGTAGTGGGTGCTCGCATTTGGGTCCACGTTTATTACAGTTTTTACAATTTCTGTGGAAACCATAATTTTTTCTTAGCCTATGATGCTCTCCATCTTTTCAATGAACTCTATGGCAAAAATTAAGTTTATTGGTTGCTTAGATAAGACATAAAGTAAGGACAAACAAACACAAGTTTACATTTATAATATTTTGTTTGGCTCTGATTCTCTTTTACATTCTATAGGTGAGCTTTTATCTGGTTAGGCAAGAAATATCATGCAATATTTACACTTCTTAGCGTAACCCACTCCTAACCACAAATTGTTGATTGTTGAAAACTGGGCATTCCTTGTATGAAATACTGTCTAAATTGAACATCACAAAATACATTTGGTGCGGTTGATCTCTACGCCATTGAGAATTAAATCGAGAATCAAAGACCTGTTAACTTGACAAATGTATTTACTGTAGGCTACAATAACAATGACAAGCATTTTTACGTGAAATTTTCATAAACTTGAAGAAATACTTTGCATATTCTATAGTATACATAACTTTATACGTAAATTGTATGACATCATGGGCAATTTAGCAGTAAAATAATATTTTGCGTGAATGACTCACAGTAGTTTTAACAAAGGTAAAAACTTACCTAGATTTACCAACACCGCTCTCTCCAATAACCAAGATCTTTAATGTCGTAACATAATCCATTTTATAGTCCAAAGTCGATCTGCAATCTAGTAATCGGCGTGAAAAGGATGTTTTTGTTCCTTTGTTTAAACAGGGCGGAAGTGACACTGTTTATGGGGTTTGTATTATATAAATGCCCACGAAGGTTGAATATTCACTGCACTGATACCAAAAAACGATTGGAGTTTCAATTATTTCCTAATTTCATTACAAAACTCGCAATAAAAACAATACACATGAAATAAAAATGACATTTTGCGTCTTCAAATCGTGTGACGTTTCATGACGTTTGTGCGTTTTGTTAGTGCTATCGATATTGGTAATATTTTTAGTCCCAGAACAATTAAGTATGATGAAATATTAGTGTAAAATTTAAAGATCAATAAAAAGCTACAATTTTGTAGCTTTTTATTGATCTAAAGTATCAATTATATATTTTGCATAAGGCGAGTTATTTGTAATTGCTTACCGAATATTCTTGGCAATTTTTAACCATTTATCCTCACTGGGAACTATTCTACACTATTTTTGAGCAATATTGTAAGTAAATTTACCTTAAAAATTGAAGATTTTCAACGAAGATTTTCGTGGTTAATCAACATTTATTAAATATAAAAGTTACGATATGGTGGTGTGTGTGGTGTGATGAGTGTAGTATGTCGAACAGTTCGTGAAATACCTACCGACAAAAAGAACACGAAAGCGGGTAGTCAGACAACCAAATTGACATCTCATACCTACGCAGTCCCGTCGTGACCACCTGGGTACCTTTGAACTATATTTAATAAATACCTAAAAAATCTTCTAATTTTTGTCGACTTGCCAGGCGCAGTGGTCAGACCTGCGGCGAGAGGTCCGGGGTTCTCTTCGTCTGGTCTGGTCATGGCTAGTTACACCCTACAAAGACGTGCTGCCAAGCGATTTAGCCAAGTGTTACGGTACGATGTCGCGTAATTAGGGGCATGGGTTTATGAAATTGCCATATCCGCTAACACGTTAGCACTGCTTCATCACTTACCTATCTATATCGTTACCACCAGTTAAGATTGGAGTCAAGGGTTTAAACAAAATAGAATAAAAAATTAATAATTAAGTTAAGACAACAAAAAATTATTAAATAAAAACAAAAAAATATTTATAAAATTATTACAACAATTATTATTGTGACTTAACAATTATTCATTGTAAAGTCAACATCTCCTGAGGATGCTCCGGTGTCGGAGCGAAACGTGCGTAGAGGGTACATTGCCGAAGATCTGTTTGGTGTGGAGTTCTCCTGCTTTTCGCGGACTATAGCAAATGAAGCTTCATAATATATCATGGATTTCCGCAAAGTAACACCGGCTTTATAAATTGAAAAATTGAAATAATGTCACTGAGTTTTCACAAAATAATAAAATAGTTAAGGTTGCTACATAAGCTGACACCCAGTAGACTTTGAATGCATTCAAAATTCATTTATATCAAATATTAGGCATAATAATATAAGCACCTTTAAAACGTCAAGTACCTATGCTTGTAGTGACTCTACAAGCGGTTTGGAAGGCAGATTCTACCGACAAGAAGCGTCAGCAGTTGCTCGTTTCTGGCATCATTTTACAATTTAACAATCATTGTTCTATCTTGTGTGCAGTGGCGTGCACTCCATACATGAACAAAAGCACTGCATACCCTAAAATTTATATATAACTCGTATAAGAGGATGATTTTGCCGTTTTATGCAAATTTCCTGCTGTATGCATACCCTGGTAAGAAACCCAGTGCACGCCACTGCTTGTGTGTAATGCAAGCGGAGCGGCTTGCTCCCAAGCAACCTCAATGTAACAGAAGTGTTTTAATACATTCTTTAAACCTACCTAAGTGAAGGTATATCTACGAGTAATATTACCTTCGGTTTGGTAACTGTCCGTCCGTCCTGTTCGCTAGCTAAAATCTTTGGATCTATATTGGAATCTCGTCTCTATCTACTCGAGAGGGAGTAATGTCGAAGATGCCATCAACTCGATGTTCCTGCTAAAGCATCAAGGCAGCTTCAACTTTATCTTCAAAGCGTACGACTTGTATAGTAAAGACAGGTTAGTCGGTCAGATCTGCAGTTGTATATTTCAATTTATATTTCGCACCATATTACAATCAACGGGTAGGTAAAAGCGTGCATAATAAATTCTGCTTCGCAAATCCCAAAAACAATGGATGTTCTAACGCAAAATTGGCTAAATAAATCTAATGCGACAACCAAAGGGGATAGGGCAATGGGATTCAGAGACGCATTAGTGAAACTGAGATTTATTCACGAATTGAATAATAAACCCCCGCTATTCACGGTTGAAGAACGGGTGAATTTGAATAAAGGTCTACGTTAATATGGCCCGCGTTCAAAGCTCATATAAGTCCCATAGAAAAGGTCCGCAAACGAATTTGAAAATACGGCAGAAAACTGCGATCTTTTATCGAATGAGAATGCATTGGTATAGTCGTTCGAGCCGGATATGAAAAAACTTTGAAAGAAAGTAGGTTATTTTTGACGTGACAACGTCTTATAAATTGGTTTGCCGGGTGACACTTCAAGAAACGTTACGCTCCGCTCACGTTATGCGCTCACAATGAGAGCGAGTGAGAGGCACGCGTCCCTTCCACTCGGGCATGGTTAGCCCGCCTAAGAGCGAGAGAGACAGACATAAAAAGTGAAAGGCACGCGTCCCTTTGTAGTAAACGCTGTTTCATTGTACGCAAATGTATTGCAAGTTATTGTATGTATATTTGTATATAAATACGTATGTATGTGTAAAGGTAAAAATAAAATTTTGTTAATATGAAATTCAGTGCGAGATTCTTTGTATAAATTAATGTTTTAAATATAATTCTTTGTATAAATAAATGTTTTAAATTGTTACTATTATTTCATCCTTCTTCCTACTATACGAATGAATATTCACATTAAAATTATTTTACCACTTAAAGTCGTTGTCACGTAAAACTTTCGCCCATATACCGACTTTACAGGCAACCAATTTTTCTTTGTACAAGACAAGATGGCTTAGTAAAACTTGAACCACCTAAAGAAACGCAATCTATTAAAAATAATACGAAGTGGCACATGCTGTACAAAATTACCTATTTTGATTGTTTTGATATTTTGGCTGCTCTTTTGGGTTTTTCTTAGTAATCTTGTTAATTTAGGTATATTGCAATTTTTTAGTATTTATCATTTAGTATATTGTACTTTTATTTGACCTATACCACAATAAAATCACCTTACTCTCATCCTAGGGTAGCTAGAGGAGATCTCTTATAGAGATAAGCTTTCCTTTATACACTTCATGCATCATATGTTTACATTCACAATTTATGGTACATAAATAACATTGTTTGTAAGGATACCTACTCAGCGAAAACCGGAGAAAGAAAGACCATCTGCTCCTTAAGCAGATGCAGAATGACAGATATATACATCTTAATAACATGCAATGTTAAAGAAAAACCTAACGGAACATAAAAAAACAGTTATTTTTTATCCTCGCTGAAATTGATCAAAAGTAAAAAAATAGTCACAAGTTAAAAATATCTTTATTCAAGTAGACCACTTTTGATGCGTACATTAAATGAGAAATGTATACCTACACGGTTGTGAGATGATGGCGATAACCATATTCGTAAACTCAAAACTAAGAAACTATTTGCCTAAAGTTTAAAATTTTAATAGTCATATGTAAAATAAACTCAAAATATATAAGAAAACTAGCGGACCCCAGCCTGTTCTGTCGGGCTGATTAGTGAATCTAAACCATCCAGGGTGCCACCCAAACGCATACCAAAAAATTCATTCAAATCGGTCCAGCTTAGGAGGAGTTCAGTGACATACACCCGCACACGAGAAATATATATATAAAGATTAGCTGTTGCCCGCGACTTTGTCTGCCTTTAATTTAGTTTTTTGATGTGGCATTAAATTTAGTTGTAGTTCTAAAAAAAATTAAAAGTATTCAATATCGCTAAGCCTTGAATGAGGGGTTTAGTTTAGTTAGTTAGAACAGTCTTCGATCCCAACGTCGAAGGGATAAAGGAAAGGACACAATAAAATAAACGCCTGCGTCGATCTGGTGGCCATGCAATAAAATAATCATTAATTCATTCGTTCAACAGATATAAGTTTCAAAGTAGTAGGGCGCGTCATTTACGTTGCCATTGATACACAATATCGCCCTAGTTGTAACGAAATAAAGAGAACTTTTGTCGCACGCCCCATAGAGCTCAGACCTACATACTCTCAATGCAGTGCCCCACTCTGACCTCCTTCTTGCCTTGTCTTTATCTATAGCAATCAATGTAGGTAACTACACGTACTATATTTTTTCTTTTACTACAAGTTAGCCCTTAACTGCAATCTTACCTGGTGGTAAGAGAAGGTGGATGCAATCTCAGATGTTAGCAGGATAACCTGTTAGGGAGTTTGATAGTCATACTCCTAATAGCTTTATACGCGACATCGTGCAAGAACACTAATTCACTGTTTCTAATTCTTTGTCGTTGGGTGGTAACTAGCCATGGCCAGACTAGAGAAAATTCAGAAATTATAAATTCGCAATTTAATCGAATCCGGAACCTCCTACTTAAATTCATAGCGCTGTTATTACTGTTAGTCGCGTTTAAGCAGAATGGATCGGTGTGGGTGCTTTAAATCTTTCAAATTCTTATTCATCATCATCAACCCGTTCCCCTACAGGGCACAGGTCTCCTCCCACAATAAGAAGGGGTCCACCACGTTGGGCCAGTGCGTATGGTGAACTTCAAACACCTACCAACATTATGGATAACTCGCAGGCATGCAGTTTTCTTCACGATGTTTTTATTTGGGCTTGGAAACTGTATTCTAGTTTACTGTCACCACGCGACTCAAATTGTTATGGAGTTATTAAATTACGACTTTTTGTCTTCGATACAAAACTGCATTATCACACAAACGTGGATGAGAGTGGCAAGTCGCTGTAGTTATCGACAAAAAATGCTAAGCGATTAAGAGTTCCGGAATGATTTCGCGTAAAAACAGATGAGGGGTATCGGTTCACTAAATCCCCATTTCCTCTAACAGGCTAACCCGATTGCATCATCACTTACCACCAGGTGGAATTGTAGCCAAGGGCTAACTTGTAGTGGAATAAAAAAAAATAAGACTTTAGAAACTTACACTGAGGCTCAATAACTCAATGGTAGGGGAAGATTTGCACCCGGCAAATCTTTCCCTACCATTGAGTTATTGAGACATGAATTATTCTAGAAGCATCTCAGTTAACATGAATGCCCGTTATAAAGCTACCATTACATCAAGTAAACCACGGTCCATATAACCTATCCTTTGTAAGAAAATGTAGGGTTGAAACACGAGGTATCTTTCAATATTTAAAAATGAATTCGTTTGTCTCACTATAACTCAAGCACGGCTGAACCGATTCGGCTAATTTAGGGCTTGAAATATTTATGGCAGTCTAGGGAAGGTTTAAATGAGGAAAATACTAAAAAACTACCGTAATATATATCATTATTTCGTACATGTGCTTGTCACCTAACTCCTCCTAAGCGCATATGTTGTAGGGATGGGGTGTGGAGCCCTGTGATTCTGGATTGGCAACCGCGCACTGGTCATAGAAGCATCGGCTGAACAAAAGCTTGATGGAGGGATTATATCGTAGAGGTAGCAGGGAAGATCTGGATGCAGCTAACCAGCTATAGACCGAGTTTGTGTTTAAATGAAAATGGCAGAGTCTAGCAGTGGATTTAAAAGGGCTGATGATGATGAATATTCGTCGAAGTCTAGGGAAGTTTGTACATACGTTACATTATATAATTAGATTTATTAGAAATACATAAATAAATATACTATATACAATACACAGATCGCCGTCTAGCCTCAAAGTAAGCGTAGCTTGTGTTATGGGTACTAAGGTAGTTGATGAATATTTTTATGAATAATATACATAATAACTTATAATATACAGATAGACACCCAGACACTGAAAAACAATCATGTTTATCACACAAAAATTTTCCAGAAATATTGTATTATAAATGTAACATATAATTGTGCTGTATAAATTGAAATAGAAATTGGTTCAAATGAGAAAATACTAAAAAACGACCGTCAAGTATACAATTCTCCCGTAAGTGTGCTTGTCACTTCATAAACAGCTGGTTCGTTCTTGATAAAATTTCGATTGAATATTTCAATGTTTGTCTGGTTGGTTTGAAAACCATGTTGGAACCGGTAGGTGGTACTGCTTTACTAGACAGGACGTCTGCCGAGTCCACTAGTTAATGAATGAAATATGGAACCTCAAACTCTATCACCTTCATTTCTTTGGAAGGCTTCGATGGTCTTGAGATTAGAATATTCGACCACAGATCAAGGTTCAAGGAATCGAAAGTCTCGCTTTAGGAAACTTGTAATGTTTTTATTCCCACCGGTTTCTAACCCTGTGTATTGAATTCGAGTTAAGCCAGTTGTAATAAATAAATAAATATACTACGACAATCCACACATCGCCAGCTAGCCCCAAAGTAAGCGTAGCTTGTGTTATGGGTAGATATTAAGATAACTGATATATATTTTCATTAATACCGAGACACTGAATAACGTCCATGTTAATCAAACAAACATTTTCTAGGTGTGGGACTTAGAAAGCAGAGTCGCTGCCGACTGCGCCAATCGGCCGTCGGCCGTTTGACTGACAAGAAGCCAGCATAAACTCAGCTTAAATAATTTGATATGATTTTTATACCACACCAAAAGAGCAGGAACTCGTACAACTTTTGAAGAAACCTAAGATCAGTGACAACCCTACAGTAACTCAACGTGATATGACCGCGTGACCCCTCTACTATGTAGCTTTATGGAAAATTAATTATTTACGGTGATCCCGGCTACTTTGTAATTTTAGCTGATGTTTTCTGCAAACTTTTGCACTTTTGCAAGTGCAAGTCCGTAACGACGCAGTCATTCTTTATTGTTTCGTGAAAAATGAGAATACTTTCAGAAACCAGTATGGAAATTTCGAGAACGAGATTGACCCACGAATTTGCTCGGATGGGCATCCATCGGAACACTGTATGAGATACCTTTTTGCTCAAAACTCCTTTCCACCTTAAGACTATTGGTCTTTGAAAGTACACGTTGACAGTAGCAGTAACATTCTCCTATCATAGTTTATTATGTAATGCAGTTATATATAAAATGTAATTAATTTTGAAATCATTTGCAAACGTTGTGAAAACCGGTAATAAGCTGAACATTCACTTAGCTCACAACGTAAAAACTTGGACAAGAAAAAATGTATTAGCGGTTGGTTTTCCTAAATAAATAAATAGTAACCTACTATATAAAGTAGGATAGTAATCCTACTCAACATCCTCCTAGAATCCTCCGCCTATTAGAATAAAAAAGGGTTCAGACTTCAGGCCGTAGTCTACCACGCTGGCCAAGTGCATATATATATATATATATATATATATATATATATAAATCGCAAATTTACTTACATAACTGCAATTACATAAGCATATGCCTTTAAAAGCATTTTTAAACCTAGGAAAGAATTAAAAAGGATGTCTGTTTATCGAATTAATAATTAATGAAAATATATCTAACAGCACCTCAGAAACCGGGCATGAGTCTTTTAGTTGTAGCCACTGATTTATTTTAATTATAATATAAAAATACATGTCCCATTTTAATGAAGACTGATTGATGTTTATAATTAAGTTTATTTTGTTATTAGGAAAAGGCAGAGCCCATTTATGTTTAATTATTTAGTATAACTAAAATTGATTAAAATGTCAGTTAAAATGTTTTGATTTATGTTTAGATACCAATGTTTTTTTTACAAAATTTTAAATTGAAAGTGAAGCTATAGATGGATATATATTTATATAAATATATATGTCTATATATATAAATATATATATTTATGCCTATATATTTGTATTGGAAAAAATATTGTATGGTTTGTAAGTTAGTAACTACATTCATTAACTAAACACTAAACCGATGCGAGCCCTTATAGTCTAAGAACAAGCAATTGGTAAAACCTCAACAAACTTAGCAGTTGGTAATAATTACTAAGAATATCCTGTGAGTAAAAGACTCATATAAAAAGCATAAACCTAATTTCGGCATTGATGGTAGGAGAGCTGTAGCTTTGTGGAAAACCGATCAATCCGCGATTGTCGCAGGTTCAAATCCTGTCGGTTCCGAAATGTTTATATGAATTTATAAATTTAAATTGATATTTCCAGTAAATGTATTTAAAAATTTTACAAAAAAATTCGATATAAAGGTGTCATTGTTGAAGTTTAAAACATTTTAATCGAGAATTGTAGACATTTAAATTAAATCACTATTTTCGCAATACACTGTAGCCGAAACGGTGACTCACTGAGTTTGTCTTTCATTCATTCCGTTTATTGAACGACCGATTTCTGATTGAACGAATACCGATTTCGCGCATTAAACGCGGTAATGTGATTCGAATGAAGCAGATATGGGATAAAACAACGACTGTGTATGTAAGGATATGGATGGACAGTCTGATACGTTTTTTTATAAAGTAAAACTTCTTTAGGGGCTACTAGACAGTAACTCAGATTTATTGGGGTCAAAATATTTGGACAGTTGATTTTATTATTTAAAATTTTGTAGAGTAATACTTGATCGGATACCCAACGACGACTTTCTAATAAAGTTAATTTAAAGAAGTTTAATCTTTCGCTCTATAGTTGAAAGGAAGGAGGAAGAGTAACAAAGGCTACTTTAAAAAATAAAAACGGTTTGAACGGATATTTAAAAAAACCCGTAACCATAACCGTATAACTTTCGGACATCCATTGGGTATTGAATGTAAATACCTTACATAGTTTCAATCTAGAAATGGCATATTGAACGCTCACAGGTATACAACCGCAAATCTAATTCCTTATGCAGTAGCTGTATTGACTGCGTCTCGTGACAATTCGATTTTATTGAACTGCAGCAATCATATCGGCGGTAAGGGTTATATGGATGCGAACAAAAATAGGACAGACAGATTTTGTTGTATCTTTTCCCCAGCTTGAGAAGCACTCTAATGTTTTCTTTTAATTATTGGTATCTTCTCTAATCACATTGTTCAATTATTATCGGTGCTTCATCAAGCGATATTAAGTAAATCAAGTAATGTGATTCTAAAGCACATAATTAGGAATAAACTTTTCATCCCTTTTTTAGTAGTAATAGCAATAATTGCTTACCTTAAGCAAATGACCCACCCAATAGTTAGTTGAAAATCATCGAATAAAAATGGAGCATCATTTCGCAGGGCATGCCGGGAACACGTTCTATGAAGTTCCGCCCTGTGTCCTCAATGTGTCCTGAGACGTAATTTAAAAAAATCTATCGCAGTCACCGTCGCTTTCGCCGTCGCCGCCGCCGTCGCCGTCACTTTCGCTGTCGCTGTCGCCGTCGCAGTCGCTGTCGCAGTCGCGGTCGCAGTCGCAATCGCAGTCGCTTTCGCAGTCGCAATCGCAGTCGCAGTCGCAGTTGGAGTCGCAGTCACAGTCGCAGTATATATGAACATCATATATACTTAGTAAATTTACTAAATCTATGTCATATTTTTATTTTATTTAATAAAAAATAAACATTTTGAAATAAAATTTATAATACTTCATCTCCTAGTAGTCTCTCTGTGGTTTTCCACTTACCATCAGGTGGGCTACCTGCTTGATCCGACAATAATAACTATAAAACATATATATATATTCACAGTGTAAGTACATATCGCTCATGGAAAGCGTTCGGTGACGATGACGTTCAAAGAGCTCAACACGCCGCGGGGCGAGAAACAGTTGTTGCCTAGAATGATTCGATTTATCGCTCAGTCAATGGAATCTCAAAAGCTGTTGTATCTTAAGATCTTTTGAGAGAGCAAGCCACTCAGGGCAATCACTTACATTGTCGCTGTAAGCTCCGGAGCGGTGGTCAACAGCATGTGGGAAATGCTATTGCTAAATTTCTCAGTTTGGTACAATTTCATAGGAGCGGCGATGAAAATTTTCTTTTTATTCTTGCCCTCATTCCAAGTTATATAGAAGACACAACAGTCTTGTAAGAACTTCAGGACATGTTTAGAATTTGTAATATTTTATTTTGCTACCAACTGTTAGGTTTTTGTTGCGTTTGAACCCTCATTCAGCCATAATTGCATGCAGTGCATTGTGTCTAAAAACAGAGCAAATGCCCCTAGCACGTCGTGCCCCTAGCACGAATGTTGCTAGCTCACAAACTTTTCCCATTTTCCCCATTTTATGGCAAACGTTTAGAACATTGGGGGTAGAATAATTACTGTCAACTGCTAAATGAATGACGTGACTAACCGCTTGTTCGGGAAACACTACTCAAGTGGAGTGGTTTTTGATGCTTCAATATTAGTTGTTTATACGGTTTCTGTATGTTCATGATTCTGTGGTTTTAACAAATGAAATTCATCTCTAGTTATTTTAATGATTTAATGAAAAGTAAAAAAAAAGAAAAGTCAATAGGCAGTTGGGATCGTAGGCATCAAGGTGTCGTTGCGAAAAGAAAGGAAAGTTATAAAAAGATGGAATATTGGATTGAGGGGTTTTTGTTGCACAACCTTCTTTCGTTTTTGTTAATGGAATAGGCAAGTTTCTAACTGTTGTTGATCTGGGAAAAAATCTCATCACATCAACCTCATTTTAATTAAGTATTCACAGAAAACACTTTTTTTTCTTAGGCTGCTTCTTCAAACGATTAAGTTTTGATTATCTTGTCTACTGATTTTTTTTGTGATGTAAATTTCAATACAATGACATATAACCTTTTTCGATCTGTTGCGGTTAAAAAGTCAGATGTATCCGTTTGTTTATTACAATTTCCTTGAAAAGTACTGAGTTTATTTTATTGCAGTGCTTGTATAACACAGGTACCTATTTATTACCTCCGAGTAGTTGGCATTTTACGATTAAAGAACAGTATGGAGCTCTGCCAAAGATTGTTTCTGTCCGACTTTTTTTTATAACCTTTTATTTGTTATGATTGTTGGAAATGATACGTCGCGTTTATGTGTTAATGTTGTGTTGAATACAATAGTTAAATGTTACTTACTGTTTTCCTTTCCCTTCCAGCTAAGTGTTAAGCTCTTTCTAGTAACAGTTGAAAAAAAATAATCATTACGATTAATTATAAAGACTTCGAGAAAATAGGTACTATAATCCACCCGATTATAGGTGGATTATTTTTACATAAGGAATCAGGATGAAAGGCAACCTATGCTTTATTCCATCTCAAAGGCTACAAGCATTTTTTAAAATTTATTTTTTCTTTCTTTTTCTTTTTATTGTTGTTAGCATCATTATAAGTGTTTCCCACTTTTCAATTTTTGTACCCTAATTTAAAAAAAAAATACATATTGTTCGTGTAGTTTATAAATATAATGAGAATAATAATGTAATTTTAAATAAGTGTAAGTGGATTTGTCCTAGTAAGGACAAATCACACATTAATTGATAATAAATAAATAATGTATGCCAAATTTCATCCAAATCGTTCAGCCTTTTTTGTGTGATTGAGTAACAAACATCCAGACTTTCTCATTTATAATATTAGCAGGATTAGTAGGATTAGTAGGATTTACGAACAAAAGTATTTGCAAAACTCAGCAGTTAAATTAGTCTTACCTTTAGTTTTAATTATAGTGGACACAAACTTTTGTATCCTATCACGCGCTCTGAACTAGACCAAACAACAAAACAGTAGGGCGTTTGCATCGTAAAGCGAGCGCTTTATAGCTCACAGAGTTTCGACCGTCCCATCTCCTTTGAGTTTGATTGTACGAGCGAAGTGTCGACTTCATTGCCTCTGAACATGGACACCTACCTCTATGGACTTCTAAAGTAATCAAGAGAAGGAACGGACGGAATGGAAACAATTTACCGGACAATTCCTGGAAGACAACTACAATTTAACTAATATCTCGTTCTATTAGTGGTTAAGGACTTTTAAGTCCCATTTTAATAAGGGATCTTATCTTTAAGATGATACTCCCAAGTTTAAGTATATATTCCACTACAAGTAAGTCCCTGACTGCAATCTCACCCAGTGAGAGTAGAGAAGTGGTCGGTAGCGGGCTAACCTGGTAGGGAGTATGGTAGTCATACCCTCGGTTTCTTCGCGACATCGCACCGAAACACTAAGTCGCTTACAGACCAGACCAGAGAAAATTCAGAAATTATAAATTCTCAAATAGCTCCTGAAACGAATACGGGAAACGAATACGGGACCTCCTACTTGAATTCCCAGCGTTCACTGTTGCGCCATGTAGGCCGCCAATATCGAGAAATTACATTGAAAGAAATTAAATCCTTAAGTAAATTTTTGGACCTCTTTAAAACGTAATACTCTGGATTCTTCCTTATCGGTACAAATATTCTCACTCCACTCACTCCTATTAGTCTTCCTGTCTTCTTCTTTTAAACGCATATTCTCTTTCACACAATCCAGTCATCTCTTTTTTGGTTTTGCTCTACTTTTTTGTCCTTCCTCAAAAATGGATTGATTAATTGTTAGGATTTGTTCAATATAAATATAAAAAAATGAAGCGGTGAAAGTGGACTTTAACTCCACTTTCGGGAGGGCGAGCTCGAATCCCAGCGGAACCTTTAACTTTTCTAAGTTAAGAGTATGTTCGTTTTAAGCAATTAAATTCTTGCTTCAACTGTGGAGAAAAATATCATGAGGAAACCTGCATGCCGTATGTTCTCAAAGGTGTATGGAGTCCAGTATGATGAAATATAAATATGAAATAATCGAAATAACTTCAGCATCCTGGAAGCTCTTATGGTTACTACAAATTGTAATGTTTACTCAATAATATTTTAAAAAGTTGATACAAAATTTGTAACAGTAAAATGTATTTTATGGTGCGTATCCGAAATCGATGGCGAAACTTAAATTGTGTGCCGCGACTCAAATCGTAAAATAAAGAACTTCTTGTACTTAAAATTACATAAAAATTGTCTTTTACGATACAACGGCAATAAATTTTATTACAGTTATTCTTCGAGAAGAGCTTTTATTGCCCGAAAAGTTATGATCTGGATAAATATAGATGGAAATGTCACGTTCAATTCTTGAGATTTTAAGGATTTTTCTTTAACCTGGCCCTATACCTACCAGAAATTTTGTGGGTGCTTTAACGGCGACAGAAAAAGTCGTGAGGAATCCCTGAGAGTTCTCCATAACTTTCTCAAAGGCGTGTGAAGTCTACCAGTCGTAGTTGGCCAGCGTGGTTCACTGACCATTCTCATTCTGAAAGGAGATTCGTACCCTTTAGTTGGACAGTAATAAATTGATAATTTAGGATGTTATATTATATGACCTACTGACGGACCTCAGAAAAAGATTATTTTAGCGACTGGATTACAGTTTCTAAAATAATATCATAAATAGGTACAAACAAACAGTTGAATTTTCCTTTTTACGTTAGTGAAAAATACTTTATTGTAAACGAAGCTTCATTTGCTATATACTCCGCGAAAAGCAGATGAATCTGTATGGTGTAATTTATAAATTCTTCAATCCTTATACTCCACACAAAACAGATCTTCGGCAATATACCCTACGCACGTTTCGCCCCGAAACCGGAGCATCCTCAGGAGATGTTGACTACAATGAATAATTGTTAAGAAATAATTCAAATTAAGCTAATCATGGATTTCGCAAAGTAACGCCTGCTTCTATTCGAAAAATACTTTTTAGTATACACACTGGGACCTCTAACATTTCACTTCCCCGCAGATAAAAGAAACACAGTGAAATAATTCGTGATGTTCCAGTGCACTGCTCGCTACCGTGTACTGGTAACGGAAAAGGACTTTGCGCAGGTGCGGTGCATTAAGTCTGAAATGCAGCCCCTTTAACAACCGCAATACCTTAAGTCTTTTCAGAAAATACCTGTAATAGTAAGAATGAAAAGAAATTTTCCAGACAAGCGCGTCTGGTTTAAGACTACGTCGCAACGTTCCCGGGGTAATCGTCCTACTAAACATGAAAGAAGAGAAATAATTACTTTGCAAAGTTTATTTGTAAGTAACGCAAAAACTTATTTGTTAGGTATTATTTTTATTCTACTACAAGTTAGCCTTTGACTGCAATCTCACCTGATGTTGCAGTTTTAGTTGGGAGCGGCTAACCTGTTAGGAATTATATTTAAACCATACCTCCAATCAGTTTCTACGCGACATCGTACTGGAACTCTAAATTGCATAGCTGCACGTCTTTGTCGGTAGGAAGCAAGCTAGCCACGGCCGAATTTGTGTTCCGGGACGATGTGACTTAGAAACCAAATTAATATAGGAAGATATCGTTTAATATAACTGACATACATAGTAGTTGGATAGAAGCAGGCGTGACTTAGCGGAATTCAACGATATATTATGGAAATTAAGCTTGATTAGCTATAATCAGCGAAAAGCAGGAGAACATATATGGTGTAGTTTATAATTTCTTCAATCTTTACACTCTACACAAAATAGATCTCTCTATTTGCGGATTGGTAGACTCCACTCGCTTTTGAGAGCGTTATAGAAAACTCTCAGGCATGCAGATCTCTTCAAAATGTGTTTTGTCACCGTTGAAGAAAGTTGATATTCTTAATAATGAAAACGCACATCACTTAGAAAAGTTAGAGATGCGTGCTGAGATTCGAACTTGGCACCTCGAAAGTAAAGTCGAAGACATAACTTCTGGGCTATCTTCGCTTTCAGGCTTAACATATTCGTTTGTAATTAAAACAACTTGAGTTATACCAGTTTCAATGTATCCCAAACAGCTAACGAAAACTGATGCCAAACAAAACTTTAATTTGGCTAATATTCTAACAATGTTTTATCAATTGACAGTGTTGACAAAATACAGGTGTCCCTGTCACATAACGGATATAAAAGGCGATGACGTTTTGAATAGCAATTTGTACCGTGCTAAAGATCTCAAACAAACTGACGATACGTGAGCCGTGTCAAATAAACTGTTCTTAATTTAGATACCTATTATCTGAGCCATAAAGGTTAAATTGACGAAGCGAGATGTTGATAGCTTGCGTTTTCATGACGCTTTAATTCTTTTTGCGGTTTATCCCACTTCTGATGTTATATAAGTAAAGGTGAAGTTTGCTTGCACCCTTGTTATATAAAGGGTGGTTTTGATAAAATGCAAGACGGATGCCACAAAGTTGTGGGTATAGGATATGGATACGACAAACTTGCGCCATCAACCATTACTCTTTCGCTGTATTGAGACGGTTTTATGTGGTTATTTATGAGTTAGTGAAACGTCGTCGACTCCTTTTGACAGTGGGTTTATTTGTCTATCTCGTATTATATTCTGAGGCAATTTGGCATGATATCGTTACTCGAATAAGTGCTTTGGCAAATATTAAAATAAATTGTTTGAAAGAGGTTACAGTAGTTCTGAGTTACATTGCGGAAATCCATGATATTTTATGAAAATTAAGCTTAATTTTCTATACTCCGCGAAAGGCAGGAGAATCTGTATGCTGTAATTATAATTTCTTCAATCCTTATACTCTACGCCAAACCGATCTTCGGAAATTCATCCTCTACGCACATTTCGCTCATTAATTTTTAAGACTTAACAGTAATTTATTGCAAAGTCAACATCTCTTCAGGATGCGCCGGTTTTCGGAGCGAAACGTGCAATTATATTTACTGTGAAGTCGACATCTCCTGAGGATGCTGCGGTTTTCTGTGGTCTGTTTGGTGTGGAGTATAAGGATTAAAGAAATTATAATTTCACAATTTACTTTCACAATATAAACACTAATTATAACTCGCATAGGAGTAGGATTTTAGACATTTTCCCACCTTATGCATACTCGGTTAAGAAACCCAGTGCACGCCACTGTAATCACCAGATTATAGGAAGCCCCCCTTTTGCAGAGGCATTTAGTCCAGCAGTGGACAGTTATAAGCTGTGTGTGAGATATAGGTTACAATATTTTCAGATAATATTTGAAGTTTGCGGAAGAATTAAACGCATAAAGCTGGGTGGATTAGATTGTATTAAATGAACCAAAGAGGCAAAAAACTTCGAAGGGAAATCTACATCAAAAATTATAGGCACAATAAAAACTTGTGAAGCCGATAGTAGATCTGAGGCAGAACGATCGTATTGGGAGTGATTTGAGCGTCGTTAACAAAAACAAGCTATCCGTATAGATTATACCGATACGTAAGATATATTACGTTATTAGTAATAAAATATGCTAGAGAATATGTCCACACAAATCAAAACTCAAAAATATTTTAAAATTTTTACAGTTTTAACAAGATTGTAAGTTTGGAACCTTCTTTTAGATGTACTACACCTGTATCAGAAGACTACACTCTTCCATAACAATATCCGTTATATGCAAATTTACATTTTAAAATAAGTTTAAGTAACACTGAAATTTAGGTAAATTAACTTAATAAAAACAATACAGTTAACATGGTTGAGGTATGCGTTTGTGTGCGATGTGTATGCGTGTGCATCGGTTATAATTTGTCGGAGTTATGGTGTAAAATCGTCAAACACTCATTCCCTCTCCCAAAGAAACTAAACTTAATGTCGGGATAAAAAGTATCCCATATTACTTCTAACACTTCCAAGAATGTGTACAAAGTTTCATGAGGATCGGTTAAGTAGTTTTTGCGTGAAAGCGTAACAAACAAACTTACATTGACGTTTATAATATTACTAGGGACTAGGGATAGGGATAGGGATAGTAAGGATAGGGATAGGGATTACAAGGTTCTTTAATTATAAATCAATTAATATTATAAATTCTATAAATATACTAAGTATCAATAAGATTAGTGGCATTTATGAAGTGGAAATTCCTTAAGTTTTTGCTTTAGCCTCAATATACTAAGTGTTGAACACAATTCATAAAAAATATATAAAATGTAAAATTAATGTAATGTAATATTTGGTATTAATATGTCAGTAAAAGGTAATGTCAAAGTAAAATTTATGTCAATAAATCATATAGATAAAGTCTATTAATAACTGATCAAGAAGATGGCCTTATTTATGTCAAGCGTTGTGCGTTTGTCAAATAATAGGTTTTAACCGTGGATTACCAAATTGCACCGGCTGGACTCGCGATTGGCGCTTAAAAGACAGGAGCGAACACATTAATGCACCAGGGAGGTCATCATACTAGTAATAAAAGCAAGATAGTAGTTATTTAAGTAATCTTTCAAAACGGTAGATACCATACCCAATACTTTGTATTTGTTCACGAACCCGTCCATAAACCACCACTGTATGTGATATAGGGGAGCGCCGAACACTCGGGAGGGTATAGCGGGATTTTATATTGCTGATCCTGTATTCTGAATACTGAACAGTCACGTTCTGGTATTTTCGCGATGGTTAAGGCGTTTAAATTACCGACAAAATGTACTCTATGTGCGCGAAAAATTATTTAACTAAGATTGCGTTTCACATTTACTGTATCTTCACGTCAACCCATTACCGGCCCACTACAGACCACGGGTCTCCTCCCACAATGAGAACGGGTCAAGGCCGTAGTCCACCACGCTGACCCAGTGCGGATTGGTGGACTCCACACATTTTTGAGAACATTATGAAGAACTGTCAGGCATGCAAGTTTCCTCACGATGCCTTCGCCGTCGCAACAAGTGACATTTTAACTTTTTAAAACCCCTCGAAAGTTAAGTCGAAGTCCTACCCACTGGGCTACAGCCCATTAGTACAATTAAATATACGGTATATTTCTACCATATCCCCTAGGGATTATCATTCAGTTCAAGTTATTGATAATTATCCGATCTGATTGTTTAATCTATATCACAGTTCATCATCATGATCGTCACATCTTCAACCGTTTATAACTTTTGTAGGGAGATCAAAAATCTATGGTCCTGAGCTGACTGTTCCCAGCGGCTCCCAGTCACTTTTTTCATATCTCCTGTCGTTGGGAGGCGACCAACGCCGCGTTTACAGGTCGGGTCACCATTCCAGCACTTTGGGACTCCGAACATTGCCACTTCAGCTTCTCGACACCTTAAACTATATCGGTAATTCTAGTTGATCTACATCATTTATAACACAGTTATGTTTAGGTAAATCTCGCTTGAGGCCTGGCGTAGACAAACCTATATTATACTGAGGAGTTTGAAATCATCGTAGTAATTATCCATTATAAACGAACCATAACTACAAATCCCAGTGAACAGCAAGTAAAGTTATACCAGGTTTCTGAATTGTTAATCAAATAAATCTTTTAATGTGACTTAAGATTAAATCGGGTGCAGGAACGCCAAAACTCGTAAAACATTTATAATATTACACTCAAATTTGATTTTACCCGTTGGTATTATAGTTTATTAGCGGTTGCCTGCGACTACGTCCGCGATAATATTTTAATTTGCCATTAAATTAAAAGAAATCCCGGAACCGAAACCTACGCCTATCTCTTTAAAAAGAGGATATTGGTTTTCACCCCAGAGTGATTTAAGTGAATGCTCGCTATCGAAGTTTATAACTTTAAAAACATGGGAAATCGCAATACTTTCGTTTAATAACCTTAACAAAAGCGGACAAAGTTAAATCTTTGATGATTCAAAATTTTTGAATCATCAAAGATTATTAACCCGGTTGGCTAAATTCAGAAGGCTACGATAAGGGTTCACTTGATCACCTCGTGTAAATATCATGCGCTTCTGGGAAAACCACCTTTGGGTAACCTCAGAACAGACAAAGCTAATACTTAACGTTCAACACGCCCATTTAGTTAATCTGATCAATGATCAGCGTTTCAGAAACCGGCAGTTAGTGCACGCTAGATCCCCTTTCATCTCGAGGAGATATCCGGTACTTACCGCGTGTGTTGGATTCTCGAGAACAACCTTTGGTTAAACTCAAAGCAGACAAATTCAATTTATGCACGGATGTTGTAGCAACTAGAAATCCCTTCTCTACCTGCTATCAATTAATAATCTTGCACACACTAGGATATTAAGATGAAAATAAATTATACGTTTAAATAACGTTACTTTTGGGGGGGTTGAGGTTTAACCAGAGACCACATCTCCCATCATCAACAGCCCACAGCTGGACTAAAGGCCTCCCACAACGAGAATAATCACCACACTGGGCAGACGGTGGTCGCAGGGCACTTGTTTAATACAACTGCCATATCCCTAACAGGTTATACCGTTACGATCTTGGGTTGCATCATCACTTACCACCAGTTTAGATTGCAGTAAAGGGTTCACTAATAAAGTTCACGTTATTATTATTATTTTTGTATTCAATTTAAATCTCTTCTTTACGAAGGTTTAATTAACAGAGCACGGGCCGGAGCCAAGTGGAAAATATTATTAAACTCTTTATTTGTATGCCACAACAATAACATACACAAAATATAATAAAAACAGATATTGTAAAGAAAGAAGTAAAATACAAAAGGCGGCCTTATCGCTTAATAGCGATCTCTGCCGGGCAACCTTTGAATTAGGAAAAAAAGAGGAGAATAGACTGCTGGTGGTAAAATTTTTTAAAATACATACATGCGAATAACTACATACTATTACATAAACTAGTGTACACAAATAGATCAAAAGTACATAATAATAAATAAAAACTAATATATATAATAACTGTAGCACTTAGATATTTAAATACTTTAACATACAATAAATGAGTAAGTATATACATGGTATTAATATTCGTCGACAATATAATGGGCTTTAACTATTTTCTTAAATATCGCCAGTTATTTGGATCGTCGTATGCTCATTGGAAGCGCATTCCACAATTCCACAGCTCGTACGCTAAACGAACGCTTGTAAAATTTGGTTTTATGATACGGCATACTTAACGTCAGCGCACGTTCATACATAGCTTTCGACAACTATCATCCGGCCGTCCAGCAGTCAAGCTATCATCGCCTGCAGTTCTTTGCATGCAATAATATACAAAAACTAACAACTGCAAGAGTCGCTATGTGTACCCTTAATCATGTCAACCTATCGACGTCCAGTTCTGGACATACATAGATCTTTTGTAGGGACTTCCAAATAACACGGTCTTGCGGCTTAGGTTCAAGGGGGAGGCTCGTACCAGTCAGCCTCCAAAATTGCCAATGTCAGCTGCCCGCGGTGCCTTACAAGCGAGAATCTGGCGACCGATGAGTCGCGGTATAACTTATCAGATTTAGATAGACTGTCAAATGGCACAGGCCTGTGTCGGGTAGCAGTGTGATTGGTGTGAACAGTCTAACCCCCATGCCCAGCGTGGTCTTTACTGGGCAAAGCTTTAATCGTAAGGAGACAAGAACCCTTAGTGGAATTTAGGAAAAAGATGGTAGGTTATGTGCCATGTGGTACCTCGGTGCTCATATTTCGTTGCCTGCTTCTCCTCTGCAGAATAAGATGTAAATAAAATACACCTAATAACATATACTCGCTTCATAATAGGTCCGTACGAGCTGAGGTGAAAGTAGGTCACATATCCAATATCACTCGTATATCTAAGTACGTGTTGATTACTTTGCCGTGAGTATGCAGCTTTATATCAACGTATGAGGCATCAGAAACGGAGTATCTTGGAGTGGGTGTAAGTTTACGAAGATACACACTTGCGTTTTATTGTATTATAGCTTGTTAGCCTTGTCGTTTTCTTGTACTTGATAAGGTGATTGTCTAGTGAGTAAGGCTTCGTGTTTCCTTTTAGGGAACCGAGTTTAATCCCCGGCCTTTAATATGCCGGAGTTATGTGCGTTTTAAGGAATTGAATGTCACTTGTTTCGACGGTGAAGGAAAACAGGATAGACCTGCTTACTTGAAAGTTCACTATAATGTTACCTCTTACTTGATTAAGAAGGATTAATCTCAAGGTTTTATTATCAACACTACCACCAGTGGCGTGTATAGAGGGTATGCACAGGGTATTCAGATGATATAAAATGAAGAAAATCCCCAGTACGAGTTATAAATACTTAAGAGTAGGCTTTTTTTAACTTACAATGCCTATACTTAAGTTTTTTATACTCGTACTGGAGATTTTCTTTATTTTATACTCTGCATACCCTCTATGCACGGCACTGACTACAACTTAGCTTCTGACTGCAATCTCAACTGTTGGTAAGATGATAGCGGGTTAACCAGTTAGAGTTTAGCGATGTTAAAATCCTACCGCTAATTGTCTTCTACGCTGCATCGCAACGGAACGCTCATTCGCTGGGCGGCACGTTGTCTGTAGACAGCGCCGGAGAGCTGGTGCTAACCTCGCTCATTCGCCTCCTCAATAGTCCCTGACGAAAGGACATCAGGGTCGAGAACTGTCCAACGGGGACTAGCAGTCACGTCATCATCTCTACTTACGACACTGGGACGACAGTGGCTTGCTAAATACTGAAGCCAAGCAACCTGTGTTGCCTTACCTCAAAGCGACGTACCTACATGAATTCGGGAATCATTTATCTTCCCAGGACGAGCTACAAGTGTTGTGCAAGGCACCGGTGCGTTCCTAGGAGATCTCGAAGCCTCCCAATATGTACTGAGGCTGGCTACCGGGGCAGTTTTAGTGGGTACAAATCCTACATAACCCAAATTCTCCCGCAGAGAATCGGGTATCTTTTAAGAAGATTCCCCCCCCGTCAACAAAAAAAAAGGGTGTAAAATCAGACCAGACCAGAGAAAAGTAAGAAGTTAAAAATTATCAGATTGCCGCTGCTGGGGATCGAACCCGTGACCTTCCACCAATAAGACAAGGAAGAATTCGAGAATTGAAAACGAAACTCCGTTATTCTTAGACATGTCATCATTATTCGAAATTTTCCAAATAACTGGCAAGTTACATACGGAGTCATTTTGTCGTGCGACATGTCGCAAATGTACCTTTTCGTTAATAATTTTAAGCGCGGCACCGTTTGAGAAACAATCTGGTAATGGAAAGCCTTGAATACGAACGCATCGGATATCGGAATATATCCTTTGTTTAACTAAAGGAAATGGACTTTTCCTCATATCACGGTTAAAGGGGTTGATTTGATACAGATCATATAGATTTAATTCATTTTAATTCCTTTTCTGTCTCTTATCTCATCAGCATAGTCAACCCATTACCGGTCATAAAGGTATAAAGAAGATATTTTATTCTTGTCCATTTTTGTTGTGTGCGTGTTAATTTTGGTCGATAAAATTTTACGTAAATGTTGTATGTATAGAATTAAGAACATACAGAACCATTTTTCAACCATTATTGCATGCAGTGCATTGTGTCCAAAACAGTGAAAACGCCTCGCGCTCGTATTACTTCACACCCGCGAAATGTTGCTAGCTCACAAACTTTTCCAATTTACCCCATTTTATGGTAAACGTTTAGAACAATAGAGATAAAATATTTAGTGTCAAACGCTAAATAGAGTGAAGTGACTAACCGCCTGTTCGAGAGACACTACTAAAGTGGAGTGGTTTTTGATGCTTCAATATAAGTCATGTACACGGTCTAATCCAATAGTGTTTATAAAAAAGGCCATTGCCATTTATGTAGGTACGTGTGTGACTCATCTTGAAATTAGAAAATCTATGTACTAGCGTCTAATTTCAAGATGAGTCACACACGTACCTACATAAAGCTAATTAACTAATTTGCTACTTGTGATTCATTCTCGGTAGTAACGCTTTGATAAAAAGCTCGTCGAATATCGAATTTATAAACTGGCATCGATTGTGAATCCAATCGATTATGATTAATCGAAAGTACCTTCCCACAGTCAACAATAGAATTTTAACCCTTCATGGCCATTTAAAATTCAATGGGCCCACGTAAACACGACACTGCCAACCCTTTAATGCGGCCTCGTTTCTATTACGTTTGGGTCTACGGTCGCCCGGTCTCTGCGGCGTACCACTACTTTTGGCGTCCTTTATTAAAACCCCTAATAAACCGTATTTATTTATACACTGGGGAATTATTTTGATCGGTGAAATGATAATGAAATCATTTTCAATTTTGCGGTTCCACCCGTTAAATATTTCTAACACACATAATTTTGTTAAGTACGCATTATATAATATTACCTAAAAAAAATAAAAATACTAATACTAATTCTGTCTGTCTGTAGTGACTTTACCACCGGTTCGGAAGGCAGATTCTACCTAGAAGAAGCCGGCGAGAAACTCAGCAGTTGCTCTTTTCCAACATCAACAATTTACATTTTACATTTTAACATTATTTTTTCTATCTTTTGAGAGATGAAAGCGGAGCCGGATGCTTCCAAGCAACCTTGTCATTATGAAATTCATCGATTGTATAGCAAACTCGCTGTAATAAATGTTTTGTTGGTCCAAAATTACTTACTTACTTAGACTTCTTTACCTTTCGCAGACGATATGCAGATATGCCACTTTTTGTTTATATAGACTAATCTGGTCACGCTCTCGAAGCGAACGAGTTACTGGTGACTTGTGCGATGGAAAAGTGTCTATTAGGTTTAAGGTAGTGTTTGCATCCTCTTTGGCTAGAGGTTCATCAAAAGCTATATAGGCTCAATCGTATTTAAAAAAAATAAAGTTTGGTGCTTTTACTACCAAGCGGTGATAACCTAGTTTTGACTCCCTATCGGAAGGACCTCCTCTAAACTCTCGGAGTTATATCCGTTTAAGTTTCGATTGCTTTAACGTTGAAGAAAAACACTGGGTGGATACTTGCATGTTTGAAAGGTATTTTAATGTTCTCGAAGGCGTGCGAAGCCAACCAATTCGTGCGTACCCTGTAGTGGGCCTGTAATGGATTACTAATGATGATGTCTTTTACTTTTATATTAATATGTTGTCATTAGGAAATATTTCCATTAAAGCTAAACGCTACAGTTTATATTCTCTTCACGCTCGCATGGGCATTATTATTATGAGATGGAAACAATTATAAATCAAAAGTGGTATAACAGAGTAGCAGCCGCAATAAAAGTGATTCCAGAGTTTATGCGCGTACAAACTTGGCGTGACAAGCCGTGTGTGCGTAGCGCACGATTTATGGTCTTTTAAAATAAGAACAAGAGCACAGATTTCTATTATTAAAACACTTGCCTGACATTCACACTTGCCTGACATTCATTTATTTATTTATATTTATAATTCCAAAAATTCAAAATTCATTTATTTCAAGTAGGCCTAATATAAGCACTTTTGAAACGTCAAGTCTGTCTGTGTGTAGTGACTCTGCCACCGGTTCGGAAGGCAGATTCTACCGAGAAGAAGCCGGCAAGAAACTCAGCAGTTGCTCTTTTCCAACATCAAACATTTACATTTTAACATTAATTTTTCTATCTTGTGAGAGATGAAAGCGTAGCCGGATGCTTCCAAGCAACCTTGTCATTAAGAAACTCATCAATTGTATAATAACCTCGCTGTAATAAATGTGTTTTAACACATTCTTTCAACTTATGCATTGGTAGGTCCAAAATTACCTTAACAATCATATTATAAAAGCGTATACTCAATCCCACAAATGACTTCTGCACCTTTCGCAGACGATATGCAGATGTCACTAATTTATGACCATTTCTTGTAAGTCGACTGTTTATATCCACTTTTTGTTTATAAAGACTAATATTTTGTGTTACAATTATTATATTGTTATAAATTTATTGTGAGGCTACCGTTAGTATACCTAATTCTTTAATTTTTTCACGGAGGGATTCACGTGATTGAAGTAAAATCCATAAAGTCCATAAGTTCAAGTCTTAGTGACAGAATCTGGTGACGGCATATCATAATGAAGTTTTCACCACCCCTGCTATTTCCGCGGGTGTGGTACGGGACTACCATTTACTGAGATTACCAAGCCAATCCTCTCGTCGGGAGAGGCCTTTAGACTAGATGGCGATGTGTGTATTGGCGTAGTATATTTATTTATTTATTTATAACTTTCGTGTGCGACGAGCGATTCTGATCACTTTGGGAGCTTGTCTGTGAACGCGTGTGAAGCGTCGCTTCATCGGAAAAAACAAAAGAGACGGCGGTCTTTTGGGCGTGAGGGATTTGGACTACGTGCAAATCGATTATATCGGACAGTCAAGTCCGAATAAGAATAGGTTGGTACCTATTTGAACGTATTCTAGATTCCAGGTGCATCCGGAAAAGGTATAAAAGCAGCGAAGTGAAGTCCGTGTATTTTATATCTTTCAGACTAAGACTAAAATTATACTGAAGAGTTTAAACGCTTTGTTGTGTATGTTTGGACGCGCTAGATTCAGTATATACCATACCAATAAAAAATTATCTGAGATGTTTTTTTTTAAGTTTTATAAACTTGTGTTGACAAATTAGGATAAAAATAAATAATTGATAGCCATACCTATTATTATTATATCTTAATCGCAGAAGAGAAGACCCTCGGCACTCTTCGTCTCTCTCTATGCTATAAGAGAAAGAAACAGGAAAATTTCACTAGCAAAGTTTTTGTAGTTAAAGCGAAGATATAATATACTAAATAATATTATTTATGATTTCTATATTATAACTGCATTAGTTGTGTGGTGATTAACATGTTTGACTACAAATTAAAAGCTCCTGAGATCGGTTTCCGAAACAGGCATAATATATTGTATACTTGGCTTTCCTTTCCTTGCCAAAATATAATATTTAAAATATAATATACAATACCAGATCCGATTTAGGCAAATGCCTGTGTCAATCCCCGTGCCTCGTCGAGCAAGTCATTAACATTTTGTGACAAGGGCAGACAACCCGTATTGGAACAGCGTGGTCCATCTATATGCTCAGAAACCCCTTCCCGAAATAGGAGTTCTGGGTCCAGCAATGATAATAATATGACTCTACTCCATAGAGTTTTTTTTTCCTAAGGCGGGTTACACGTGGGATTGCTATTCGATACCATTATTCAAGATGATGGGAATCAGCCATAAAAACAAACATTAATTAACTTTATTAAATCTAAGGGCATTATTTGTTTGAATGGGCATGATTGCCGTCGCTACTCATCAAATCTGCAACCTGAATACCAGATGAATAACTCATTGACTGGTTGCTAAGTTTCTCAGAAAGAGACTGAAGTTTGTAGTTTTTCTTTTTCGGATGGAGACTTACCGATACCCACCTGAGGGGTTGCTACGAAGTCACCGGGGGAGTGGAGCGAGCGCTAGAGCTCGCCATTAGAAGAGCCCCAGGGCTCGATGACTTCGAGGGTAAATTGGGAGACGTCGACCCGAGGGTGCCTCCTGCGAGGGCTCGGCCTCGGCTCGGTTCGACGTTAATCTGAGTGTTGGTGGACTTCTGGACTAATTATTGTTAAGTCCGAACGCCCCCGTGACCGTTGTAAGGGTCCACGTCCGGATGACGTCAGAAATCGGGGCCCAAGATGTTTGTATCAAATCGCTCCAATATTTATACTAAATTACCCATAGACATCACGTGACATAAACACTAACGATAAGTCAAATATTATTAAAATGATTTTTTTAAACTATTCAATAAAATAACTACAAATTATTATCGAATTTCTAAAATTGCAAAGGAATTTTACAGTGAAGCTAACACAACAGTCTACTGATCCGCCGTCACCACACGACAACTGACATTAATAAATTAAAATAATCTTAACCATTAATTAAAAAGGTTTTAACAGCATCTCCTTGCCTTACGGAGTTTGTTAATCTGCGAAGGGATTTTTCTCGAATACCTTTCGGTGCAAAATCTATTGCCCTTAAGTGAACCTTTATTGCGGATCCCCTCGTAAAGGGAATTAACGTGCCCAATTTCATATAAATAGGCTCCTTGGCGAAATGAGCCGATCGAAATTAGTTTGAGGGTTGAAATATTATACCTATGCTGAGCTAAAAAAGATTTCATCACATTATTAGACGGCCGATTGGCGCAGTGGGCAGCGACTCTGCTTTCTGAGTCCAAGGCGGTGTGTTCGATTCCCACAGCTGGAATATGTTTGTGATGAAGATGAATGTTTTCCGGTGTCTGGGTGTTTATCTGTATATTATAAGTATTTATGTATATCATTCATAAACGATTCATCTTAGTACCCATGACAAAAGCTACGCTTAGTTTGGGGTCTGTGGGGCGATGTGTGTATTGTCGTAAAAAAAAAAAGTTGTTACGATTTCATTGAAGTATTGTTCAGTCTGATTGCTCCATGGATTAAGTGGTTTGAATCTGATTCCTGGGAGAGCCGAGAAATTTCTGGCCGAGCCAGGAGATTTTTCTGGCAGGACATTCCCGTTACCATCCCGGAGTTAGGAAATTTGACTACCCCGTGTGTGAGACCACGTTTAGTTTTTGACGTCCGTTATTCCTGTGATCATAGTATTTAAAGCCATCTAATGCGCGGTGGTATTAAGCTCTTTATGTATTTTCTTTTAAAATAAAAAAAAAACAAAATTCATTTATTTCAAGTAAAAAATTAAAAAAAAATCAAAATTCATTTATTTCAAGTACGCCTAATTAATAAGCACTTATGAAACGTCAAGTCTGTTTGTAGTGACTCTACCACCGGTTCGGAAGGCAGATTCCACCGAGAAGAGCCGGCAAGAAACTCAGCAGATTGCTCTTTTCCAACATCATTTTAAAGTTTAACAATGTTTAGAATTTTTCTGTTTTGTGAGAGACGAGAGCGGAGTGGCCTGCTTCCAAGCAGCCTTGTCGTTAAGGAATTCGTCAATCGTGTAGTAACCACGATTCGTTAAATGTGTTTTAATATATTGTTTAACATGATTACTTCCTACTTACTTAGCTTTGTTGAGTGAAAAACTGGGCCCAGCTGTGGGACTTAAATAGGTTGGAGCGGAGTGGAACGATGGTAAAAGTTACGTCATTTAACAAAAAAGAGACTTGAAAACGTGATATAAATAACGACACGATATTATAATTTACTAAATAAATTCTTCCACCATTCCACGCGGGTATAATTTACAGTAATTAAAAACGCTGAATTTATATGTGGTATAGCAGTGTATTGGATAAAAAATAATCAAATAATAATGCATGTAAGACTTTATTTCAAGCCAAATAAGGTTTGATGCAAAAAAGATGACAAGTTTAAATTAATAGATCCAAATTTTGGATACAAGCAGGCGTTACTTTACATTGAATAAATCCATTAAAATAAATAGAAAAAGACTAAAACCTTACTTTCAAGGTGTACGACAGTAAATAAACTTCTTAGCCTGGATATACTATAAGACAATTGCGATTTGTATCCTAAACAGTCGCAGAGACATTGCATTTACCTATGCAAGTAGACGTACTCGTATTAATTTAGCAGCGTCAAGAGTAATTTTAATTGCTAAATAAATCTCCGTTTAATAGGATGGAATCCGCAGTACAAACTGACAGGGCACTTGTCTTAAAATAATGTATAAGTATATTGCTTTCGTGGCAAATACGACTAGCTTTGTTGGAAACTTCGAACACGCTTTTAAAATTACAGCATTGGAAGAATGAATTAATTCATGAATAACCGTTTAAAGAAATTAATGAATGTATCCATGAACGTTTTATAGAATGAATTTAAAAATGAATGGTTTTATGAATTAATGAATACAATGTGAGCTTAACGTTTTGTGATAGTAGAAAGATTGATGTAGTAAACTTTTTAATATATTTGCGCCAATAATAAGCCAGTGAACGACCAGTGATTGCGACGTCCACGCGTCACTCGCTTTAAACAACACCTTATGTTTATAATATTAAAGACTCTCATTTCAAAGCTTAAGTTTGAGACTTAAGTTTGACGTGCTTTAAAATCAAGTGTAGATATTTAGACAGTAAAGAAAAAATATCATTTTGCGGAAGTCTATGACAAATGTTATAATCTGTGGCAACCTGAAGTATGTGTAGATGTAGGCAGTGAATCCACAGGAATTAAGACATAGACAAGAGTAAGCATAAGATGACTTTTATTGTGTAATGAGGAAAAGAGCTGCATCTTTGATGAGCAGGATTCGCGGCAGCAGCAACAGCATTTTGCAAACACTAGCTGGAAAGCTAAGTAACCCGTTCTGGCACTGGGTGGGTTTACATACACAAACACGGCAAAAAGTATTAAATTTTGGTTATTTTTTCATTTCATTATCATTATTCATTGTAATTTTTTATTTTATATTTATATTTTTATTTTGTCTTTTAATTTTATATTTATGACATGCCATTTGAATCAATTTATACTGTAATTTTAATTTTTAATTTGATATTGTATATTAACTAATATTATTATTATTATTATTATTATTATAAAGAGGTGAAATGGCATAAAATAGAGTAAAATCGTCCTCCGACTAAGGTGAAGATGATTACGAGAGTTACGATAAATACATTTCCAGCATTAAATCCAAACAACCGATATTAAATACATTCAATATGTTAGCCTTACGCTCAGGATTCACAAAAATTAGCCCAAGTACTAAACATTTGTGTATATAAGTGGCTAACTTAATTACAGAGCCGTAGAAAGTATACCGAAATCGAACTTCTAATGTTGGTGGAAACACACTTAAAAAACAAAACGCGATTTGATGATCCCCATATGAATTTACCAATACTCCGATCTTAATTGTTGTCTGAGAATGTTTGAGTTAAACTGGTTTTTAAATTCTATTCCAACTGAGACTAATACCGCACGAGTTTTTTTTTATCGAAATGTGCTTATTAACTTAAGACTCCGCGCCCCGAGCCTCCTAGATATTATTGTGATTTTGATAAACTAAATTTCAATCCTGAAAATGAAAAACCTGGTGTAGCGCCACATTCACATGGCAATACATTTGACGAAGTGGATGGAGATTCTTTTTTCCATTTTTATTCGCAATATGGCTTATTAAAAAAAATACTACTTCATTATTAAACTTATCTTTTTTGCTTTTGATACCAGTAATATTTTTTACATACAAAAAAAAATGCCATCGTTCTCTCTAGTAGAAAAAAAATAACACGCAAAAAGTCGCGCGAAATTAATAAACTAGGAGCTAGCACGCAATGTGAAAGGTCCATAGGTTACGTAGTCCTTTATACTGTAATAGGACTTTTCTATAAGCTTACGTTTAATACAAACTTTGAACTTTTTAAAAGAGAAGATGTCAATGGGTAAGTAAAGATTGTAGGTATTTTGTACACTGTATCAATTTCCATACTTAATATACGTTCGGGTTAATACATACAAATGTATGTACTTACCCTAACTTGTATGATACAAGTGCACATCACCCGATGGGTTTGATGGGTTTGATTAATTCATATTTATTAGTTAGAAGCTCGACTTCTCTTTCGAGGGGGGGGAGTTCGAATCCCAGCACGCACCCTAATACCACCGTAATTAAAATATCACTTGCTTCAACGGTGAAGGAAAACAACGTGAGCATTCCTGAGAGTTCTACATAATGTTCTCAAAGGTGTGTGGTGTCCACCATTCCGCACTGGGCCAGCGTGGTGGATCTATGGCCTTAACCCCTTCTCATTGTGGGAGGAGGCCCGTGCCCTGTAGTGGGTCGGTAATGGGTTGATATGATGATGACGATGAAGGGAATAATATAGAATTCCAATTTAAACCAGGCCTTGTCAGGTAACCTTTTAACTGCCAAAAGTATGTTTCTACCTTAACTTTGTATAACTCTGTGTACAAGTGGTTTTTGGAATTTGTTCGCGTAGGAAACTTTTACTGGATTCGTGTTCGATACACATAAAGTTGGTACGAATTTTCGCGGTTTCCTCTTTGGGGTAACTTTCGATTTTCCGCTCTTATGGTGCAGAAGTACACGGTACATGGAATGGAAAATATGAAATGAGTTTCAAAAACACACCTCTAAAATAGAAGTGTTAACACTCGATGTATTTCCGGGGTTGAAATTTCCAATTCAAATCTTTATTTGCGTGATTGCAGGTTAACAAACTTGATCTTCTAATATAAAATAACATGTTGCGTGCTGTAATCTGCCGATTTTATAGCCTATGCTGGTACATATTATTCTAGCAACATAAAAGACACAATCATTCTCATAACAAGGCCTCTAAATCAGCATTTCCCTAACTTTTTTTGTCGTAGACCACTTGTGTTTTTTTTGGTTTTGGATAGATCTGCCAAGTTCTACGACTTCAAATATGTCTTTGACACCTGGTATAGTGTTTCTCACTTTAAAAGATTCAAATTTTTTACCAATTTTTCATGGGTCATCCACCCATGAGTCCATCCGTCCGGCCGTCCATTGGATCCGCGGAAATCGGAGTGGAACGTAGAGACCCTCGCTAGTTGGGTTATTAGCCTTCAAATAGCGTAACCTAACTTTAGATTTTCTTAAATTTGTGAATCCTGTTTAGTTTGATGTACAACTAGTACGTTTTGTTATAAATAATAAATTAAAAATTGGTTCTCACATTTATCAAATCATGATAACTTACATCTTTACTAGTAATAATATTATAATTGCGAAAGTGTGTTTGTTTGTTTGTCATCGCTTAACACCCGAACTAAGCAACCAATCAACTTGATTTTAAACATAGAGTTAGTGGAAAGGAAGGAGAGTAACATAAGCTACTTTTTATTCTAAGAAAATAAACGGTTCCCACGTGGTCTGAAAATAGGTTATGACATTTACTCTATTATATTTAGCCAGTAAGATACTTAATTGTAAGGAATGTAAATAAAGCTTTATTATTATTTATATGACATTTACCGTAACAAATAAATAAAAAGTATTTTTACAATAACCTGAAGTTTGTTCAATGTCTTAAGTAAAGACAGTTTTGAAATTAGTTTAAACCGTTTATGACTTCTGAAAATAAAATACACACTACATTTTCGTGCATTAGAAACATCATGTCTGAAACGTAGAATGAGAGAACATCTGAGCTTCTACCGTCGCTGTCGAAACTCCGTTTAACAATCTCTGGTTATATGGTGCTTAGAAATTGTATGCAATATGATTTCGTAACATGTGCCACAATATTTTTACAGAAATGCAAAAGAAAGCAATCAAGGAACACATTGTTTGTATGCTCGCTGAATCTTCAAACACGTTCATACCACGAATAGCTGTGAGCGAAACGCCTAATAAGACCGCGCTAAGAAATTTCTAACTTAAAAGAAATCGCAGACCTAAAAGAAAAGATAGACGAAGACGAACGGGCTGCAAATATATGAATGAATGAATGAATCAATATGAATGATGAATGAATGAAAGCATAAATATATTTTTAGTATACGGAAAACAAAAATAAAAATAAAAGATGCAAATACAAAAGGAGGAAGATAAAATTTGGCTGGTGTATACACTTCCACTAACTTAGATGGAATTATATATGGATAACTACGACACAATAGTTTGAAAGATGATATTAAACATTATATAAGACAAGATATTAATATAATGTACCATACTGGTACTCCGCGAATAATTTATAATTCACGGAACAATGCTGTCCACCCGTCATAGAATGAATCCCATTGAGCATTGCTGTCGAGGAACGCGTTGAATGACGACAATCAACGCGGTATAGGGGCCATGCTTCGTGCAACAGTGATACGAACAATTTGTTTTTTCGTGTACGATATATATATCATTCCAATGGTGTGAAGCGAGACGAGAATGAGATTTCTGTATGTTCTTGTTTCTGTGAATACTGCCTTAACCGATGGTAGAAATCACTTCTATCGACTCAATGATCGGTGTGCGCGTAATTTAATCGATAGAACGTTAAATCGGTAGCAGCAACTATTTGTCTGCAGGGCAACTAGCCACCGGACAGACAAAAATGCCTGCATGCTCAAGTATCATTGCTCAGGATCATATAAGCAATAATATAAAACAACACTTTTGGTTTTATAAATTTAAAATGCGTGTTAAAATTTAAAAAAAAAAATTTAATAAATTTAAATTTATAAAATTGATAATTCCTCCAAGTGTAGGTAAAAACACTAATAAAAAAATATGAAAAAAGCAATGTGTCTTCTCTTGTTTCAAACGTGTCTCATTGTAAAATGGACCTTTGAAAAAAGTAGTTCGAAACTGCAACGTTTCCTACTAGATGGTCGCTATAAGAATGATGTGAAAGGCATTTACAAATTTTCGGCAGCGACGGTAGGATAGCCGTAGCTTAATTGGTGAAAGCGCTCAGGCCGCGATTGCCCGAGTGTCGCAGGTTCAAATCCTGTCGGATCCGAAAATTTTTATATGCATTTTAAATTTATAAAATTGATAATTCCTCCAAGTGTAGGTTAAAACACTTATAAAAAAATATAAAAACACTTTTGCTTGTAACGCACCCGTCTATCTTTTTCATTTAGTCACCGCTTAATAGCGACCCGGATTAATTTCCTCCCGGGCCATATAAATAATTATGTACAAAAGTTTAATCTTCTACTTTTGTCTTGTTCTTCAAAAGGATTGGCCATTTTCCACTTCTTTTATAGCGTGGAATAAAGGCGAGATTTTTCTTACCACTTTTGCTTTGAATGAGGGTAGAAAGGAAAAAGGTTTTCTATTGGCTAGATACATAATAGTGCGCTAAAAGCATCTATCTGGTTCGATTATTACTCTAATTAGTAGAATAATATAAACTGTGATCATTTTCCTCCTACTTATTTATATTTACGGGAAAAAAAAAGATGTTAAGTCTAATAAAAATGTATTACTAAGAGAAACATTACTAAGCGTAGCAACAACGGGAAATTTCGACGTACACCAAGTGAAGTGCTTAGGTGCGCAAACTGCTCAGAGAGAAGATGAAGAAGAAGAACGTTCAGAGCTAAATTTATTTTCCGTGTATTTAATGCGAGTAAGGAATTCAGAATTTGCACATGATTCTCTTTAACAAAATAGCTTTCGGATTCAAAGGTGACCCTTTCCTAATCCGAGGCATAAGGGTTAGAACACACATGCTACTTTGAATTCGCGATCATAGATCGTGTTGAGTAGAGTGCTTTGTTGGAACATCCACATGGCTGTGGAATAAATTTGAATATTTTTTCCACGACCATGTGAATATATCCATTTTGATTGCACGCGTATTTTTAAATTCGCTTTTTGTAACATTCTATTTTTGAGTTTTGTAATCAAAATCTACATTAATAAACGTCAAAATGAACAACGCGTTATCAATGGGATTAAGAAGTCGAAATTCAAAAATTTGTTTAATTAATTCTTTAGTTTTTTAAGTCTGTTAAATTTTGGCGAAATTTATTGGCAGTGTTTTTTTTTTAATTAAAGTCTTTCTGTTCGTCTATTTAAGTCTTAGCTCCTATTTAAAATATAATACATTGTGTCCATAGAGCTATATTATTTTTTTATTTAATAAATACACCCCTAAGTAGTTGCCATGCATGCCATTTCCAGTGCCAGTGCCAATTTTTATCTATGTATTATAAGTATTTATGTATTTAATTCATAAAAAAATATTCATCAGTTATCTAAGTACCCATAACACAAACTACGCTTACTTTGGGACTAGATGGCGATTTGTGTATTGTCATAGTATATTTATTTATTTCACACCCTTATCACCCGTGATGCCTATGAGACAGTCATGGCTCATAATGCATTGATAAAAATGCCTATATAGGTAACTATCCAATTTAAAAAACTCTAATGCTTACAAGATAATACCGACCATTATCGCACAGAATGGTAAAGATTTGTCTAAAATAGGTGTATAATATATAAAACCGGCGGTCAAGCCTTTATCTGCCTTTGTTCTTGATACAATACGAGCTAATGTTATTAAATGGGGCGAGATCGACCTCCGGGCATTAGGCGAACTAACCGTTCGTCGCAAGATATAGGTACATTTATGTTACCCTTATACCCTTTCCAGATTAAATAAGTTCATTAAACGTGAATATAGTTTTTTAACAGGATTCTGCAAAACTCAGTAAATTTTTTTTGTTACAATGAACATTAATGATGATTTTTTTTAATACCTACCACTACAGATAAAATACCTATAGCATAAAGAATTGAAAAGGCGAAAACTGATTAAAAGTTGGAGGTCCCGGGTTCTATTATCAGCAGAAGCAATTTGGGAATCTGTAATTTCTAAATTTTGGTCTGTGGGAGGCTTGGGCTGTGGCTGGTTACCACCCTGCAGACAAAGACGTGTCGCTAAATGATTAAGCGTTCCAGTACAATGTTGCTTAGAACCGATTAAATAGGGGCGGTATGTAATATAACTGCCATACTCCCGAACAAGCTAGCCCGCTGTCAATTTAGACTGCATCATCATATAACACCAGGTGGGATTGCAGTCATGTTAACTACAAGTTAAATAAAAAAAAATCCTTGTTAATATTTAAATAAAATTTAAATTATTTATTTATTCTTTAAAATAATTGTTTTATAAATATAACCTACAATAAACTATTTAAAACTAAATAAAATCTAAAACGTCCTCGAAACCAGCGCAGCGAGGCACAGTTCCTAAGATGCTGGCAGCATTGCCCCTTTGGATGGCCAAACTAATTCGTTGGCCAAGGTAACTGTCCGCTCTAGGATCACCAGTAGAATAAATAAATAAATTAAATTTTAAGATGGACGAGATTTTGTCAACTTTGATAAAATCCCGCCCGTAAGTTGTCCGATATCAAATAGCACTTGATATCGCGCTGCGATACACATGACACTGTCGCAGTCGACGCGCCGATCCGTACCGTTCAAACATTGCTCCGAATACGTTGAACAACGTCTGGCCCAATTCATAGGCGACCTCAGGCGACCTCAGGCGATCTCAGAATAAGTAGCCTTAGTACACATTTTGATCACTTGTATTCGAGGAGTCGTTTTCGAATATCAAACTCTTTACCGCCAAAGTTGAGTTAAGTTAAGCAATCTTAAGCTGTAAAACAGCTTGAATAAGATTTATTTTACTCTGATATTCAAGTATTTTGATTCTTGAAAACGACTTCTCGATTGCGAACGGGCACATCTTGTACTGAAAATAATCTAAGTAATCCTGAAACAAAACTATTCTTCCCCTTTTGTTGTCGAGACCTGGGGATCTACTCAAGGCAAGCTTTGCGCTCGCACCGGTAACTTTATTTATCACAGGCACTTATTAAGCGTTCATATATTTAACATGTTACACTAATGTTAGTGATGGTGATAACTTAAAACTAAAGCAATGAAGGTTCCAAATGAGCCTTGGTCTAAGAAGAGCCCACAACAAACTTAGCCAGGTTAACGCCGTAACAACACCTTAGATGGGTATCGGCTAGTGTCCTTCCGAAACAAAACATCGCTCCTTTGAATTTGATCCGACACCCGCGCCCGCCAGCAACTTGTTCCGCTAGCATACAAGCTGCAGCGTGCCTAAATCGGCGTGCATTTGTCCGCGTAATGCCTCTATTTATTTTGGAAAAGGCCAGTTGAGGCGTGAGGTCGGATTGTGTTTGTGTAAGTGTTCTATTTATATTCAATGAGCACGCTTTTTTCCGCTGTATGTCCACTGTCTTATTTTACAGTTTGATGAAGCTGAGCTTAATAACTTACGGTTAAGATGTTGTTTGGAGAATCTAACTCAAGTAAACAACCGAATTGGTAACCCCCTCCTTTAGGTAGGAAGTCTCACTTTGTGATTTCCAAGCGAACAATCGCTCGCTAACAGATCCCTTTCCGAATACTAAGACGACTGCTCTGGGGCATGTTAACATCGATATACATCCAGTATTATCGTGGCTTCTAAGTCTATGTTGCCAATTAGTGATCCCAAAGCTCAAGTCAACCTTGTGTCTTGTGCCATATGCCCCAATTTAAACTATGTACACATACAGCGGGTATAGCTTAGTTGTTTATTCCCAAGATTCCCTTTCTGGTAGTTTGAGTTTGATCCCCGGAATGCGCATTTAAATTTTTTATACTAATAATAACTTTTATTACTGAAATTTTTCGGAAGGATTTTTATTGTTACTTACGAAATACAAAAATTCAATCATATAGCTTGGTGACACGCGCCACGCCAAAAATCAGGTTTACCCTTCTCCTATAGATGTTTCACATCAAAACATATCTATTGAATAGAAGCAGGCGTTACTTTGCGCAATTTCATGATATATTATGAAAATTAAGCTTGATTTGCTATACTCCGCGAAAATCGAGATAATCTGTGTAGTGTTTTACAATAAATACTTCTTAACAATTATTTGCCGAAGATCTGTTTAGTGTGGAGTATAAGGATTAAAGAAATTATTAATAACACCATACAGATTCTCCCGCTTTTCGTGGAGTTTAGCAAATTAAGCTTAATATTCATAAAAACAAATATTGAGAACATTATGGGAAAATCACAGGGTCTGCATGTTTCCTTCACCATTAAAGCAAATGATATTCATTGCCTAGCTGCACATAACTTCGGTAACTTAGAGGTGCGTGCCGGGAATTGAACTCGGCCCCTCCGTAAAGTAAGTTGAATGCCCGACCAAAATCTTATCCGCGCTATAAATAACGTCAAATTTAGTCCTCCATTATTGAGCTGACTTAGGTCAAGCACCGCCGTAACAGAGGTGCTGAAATTTAAAACGAAATTTCCCATAAATCGTGTTTACGAGTATCTCCCGACGCCATGCCCCCAGCCCCCACCGTGGAAAGCCGGTAAATCAATTACTCGCGCAAATTGACTTCCAAAATCTGGCTGTTGTTTTCTAAAACACAATGGACCCACCTGAATGGACGCTGATTGTCGCATCTATCGCTATTGTACATTGTCGGCAATTGATGGTTAACAACACGAGCTATTTGCACCGTGGATTAGAAGCAAACAAATAACAATCAACGATATTTTCCTACTCATTAGTGGTTACCTCCGGCATTATGACCTCGCGGCTTGCATTCTCCCCGCCATAATCACATACGCATAATTTTTCATAGGATAAGAGAGAATGATGACCACGCTGTTATTTGGTTATGCACTGCTAATTTAATATCTAACTTGGAATAAAAGCAAACAAATAAAAATCAACGATATTTACCTAGTCATTAGTGGTTACTTCCGGCATTATGACCTTGCGGCAAGCATTCTCCCCGCCATAACCACACATACCTACTCCCTCATAGTATAAAAAGAGAGTGACCTACCGCACTACTATTTGGTAATGTACTGAAAATTTTATATCTTACTTGGATTAGAAGCAAACAAATAACAATCAACGATATTTACCTACTCATTAGTGGTTACCTCCGGCATTATGACCTCGCGGCTTGCATACTTCCCACCATAATCACATATGCCTACTTTTTAACTTCGATTAGAAGCAAACAAATAACAATAAACGATATTTACCTTCTGATTAGTGGTCACCTCCAGCACGTCCATTTTCTCTGTCATTTATAAAATCATCATTATTTTTCACTTGATATTCCACTACTTTGGATATACCGTCTTACACTGTCTCTCTCTATCTCCTACGACACAGTAGGAGAGAGAGAGAGAGCGTAGATCCAATACTTTGTTCTGATTAACAACACGCTCTGTTTGCACCGTGATCCGGATTAGAAGTAAACAAAATGTCGATCAACGATATTTACCTACCGAAACCACTATCGCCCCGCACTATGACCTCGCGGCATCGATCACTCTCGCGGCTTGCATTTTTCCCACCATAATAACTCAGGCTTACCCTACCGAAGGATAAAAAGATAGTGACCTACGACGCTACTCCTTCTGCTTTGGTAATGTACCTACTGCTAATTTTATAATCACTGTGTTCGTAAAAACAACAAGGCCAAATTCAGAGCGGAAACAAAATATCAATCAACGATATTTACCTACCGAAACCACTATCGCCCCGCACTATGTATGACCTCGCGGAATCGATCACTCTCGCGGCTTGCATTCTCCCCACCATAATAACTCAGGCTTACCCTACCGAAGGACAAAAAAATAGTGACCTACGACGCTACTCCTTCTGCTTTGGTAATGTACCTACTGCTAATTTTATAATCACTGTGTTCGTAAAAACAACAAGGCCAAATTTAGAGCAGAAACAAAATATCAATCAATGATATTTACCTGCGGATTAGTGGTTTACTGGTTACCTCACACGATGACCTTGCGGCTTGCGTTTTGCCCACCATATTGGCGCAGGCAATTTACATAAAATGGATTACTTCTTCTCCTCTCCTAACTGTCTATAATAATCTCTAACCTACTAATATTATGAATGAAAAAGTGTTGATGTTTGTTATTCAATCACGCAAAAACAGCTGAACGGATTTGGATGAAATTTGGCATGCATGTAGCCTATGACATGGAAAAGAAGATACGCTACCTTTAATCCCGACAAATAAGGGAGTTCCCGCGGTAATTAAAACCTTAATCCACGCGAACGAAGTCGTGGCTAGTATAGAATAAAAATTAATTTAAAGATTTTAAACTAATATTTTCGTGGTTAATCTACATTTCTTAAATATAGTTCAACGGGTACATACCACGATAATATTTTGGATTTGTCGATATTTCGACCCAGTTGCATGGATCTTGGTCACGACAGGGTCAGTCAGTTCGTGGTCACGACGGGACCATGCAACTGGGTCGAAATATCGTCAAATTCAAAATTTAATCGTGGTATGTACCCGTTGATCTATCCTTAAGAAAAAAATACTTTTATTAGCAATACGTACACTGCATTAATTTATGTTATTTCAAATTAAAGTTTTGCCTCGCCGTAACTCTCGCTATATAATATAAGTAACTTTACCATCTTCATCATCATCACCCTACTTATGTACCAATGCTGGGTTTAGGCTTTTTTTTTCATAAGAGACGCTACATCCACCGCGCGGCTCCAATGCGGGTTGGTGGGCTATCAAGTGTTGGGTATCAGAATAATCATCATCATCATCATCATCATCATCATCATCATCCCAATACTGGATTAGAGAGTTGGATAAGACCACGCTGGATAAGTGCTGGTTGATAGACTGAGAACATCAAGAGGATTTTGTATATAACTAGTAGGGCTGAGAACAGTGGATAACGGCAGGTTAAAATAATGTTACCATCCTACGGGAATGGAATATAACTGGGAAATTATAGAAAAGAAAAGCAATCACTATAGTTATTTAAGTGGGTCAGAAAAAAATTCCAGTTAAATTTGTAATTATGTTAAATACTCGTAGGAGCTTAATTAAATTCAAATTCAAAATTTCTTTATTCATGTAGGCCTATCAAAGGCACTTATGAAGCGTTCATACATATATGTTTATATAATTCAAAAAATTTAAATTCTAAATTCAAAATTCAAAATTTCTTTATTCATGTAGGTCTATGTATATATGTTTGCATAATTGTAAGGGGATGGTGATAACTACGTCCGCCAACTTAAACCTAAAGCTACGAGGGTTCCAAACGCGCGCTGGTCTAAGAAAAGCCGACAAGAAACTTAGCCGGGTAATTTTTTTTTGTTATCACCATCTCACAGTAAATTTATATTAAGCTATGAAGCTAGAGCAATTCAAATCTAAGCTTTTTTATCGTTTAAGTAATCCTTAATATTATAATAGGATTTTTCTGTGAGCTTACGTTTTATATAAACTTTGAACTTATTGAGAGACATCTCAAAGATTTCATTCGGTAATTTGTTATAAAATAATATACAAATGCCCTTGAATGAATTTGCAATTTTGTGCAGCCTAGTAAACTGCACAACGAGTTTATTTTTGCTTCTAATATTTATATTGTTACAGTCCATTTTCTTTTTGAATTTTGTTATATTTTTATGGACATAAATAAAATTTTCAAATATGTACTGACTATGCAAATAAAATAATTTCAATTCACAATTTTGAATTTTGAAAAGAATATTACACCTAATATAGTAATTAAATGTCAGCATTTTTATTATTAAAATGTCTGAGCGTTTACAGTAAAGATTACTGGATTAGTTACAATGTCCTTGCCGATACTGCTACTATATACTGCGATCGCCGATCTGATGCTCACCTTGGTAATTGTAGGCAAACTCTACCATTGGGAAAGGTCTTTGAAGTGGACTAAAACAGGTCATTGGGTTAAGCAATTTTTTTCATCATCATCATCGTCACTTCAACCGATTGAAGTCCACTGCTGGACATAGGTCTTTTGTAGAGAGTGCCAAAATCCACGGTCCTGGGCCGCTTGTTTCCAGCGGCTCCTAGCGACTCGTTTGATGTCGTCTGTCCACCTCGTTGGGGGCCAATCAAAACTGCGTTTAACTGTGCGGGGTTGCCAACACCTTGGAACCCCAACGTCCATCGGTTCTACGAGCTATGCTATTTTTTTAAAGGACAAGAATTAAGATCTACCTATCACTCTGCCTAACTCAGATTGGTCAGTATTAACACGCTAATAGAACGTGAAGACACTAACTCTTACTCTCTAATTTAACCCTCACAATAGATACTTAAAGGGTTAATTTGGGAAGATATTTAATCCTTTACGTTTCGGCCCAAGATTTATTTAGAAGGCATCCTTAATTTAGCTAAAAAGGGAATAAAGTAAGTAATAAATATTCTAAGTAAGGGTTTTGGGATCGAATCCTTTGGGATTATTACGAAACAACGGCGGCTAAATTGGAAAATCCTCTATTAATGGCGTGGTAAAGTTCACAAAAAGGATATATGTAATATTATTTATGCATTTAACGTTATTTAATTAGAACCGGCCAAGCTCAATAAATTGACTAAAAATTAAAAATTTTCACAAAAGTGCCGGATCTGAGGATATTTCATTTTTCAATTCGAGTGCTCGTTTATTAATAATCATCCTCAGCCTCCTGCAGAGGATAAGGTTTGAAACCCACCACTCTGCTCCAATGTGGGTTGGTGGGATTTAACTTTTATAACTGGAATAGACAGCTTAACATGCTGTTTGAGGCATAGGGCTGGATCAACCTAGTTTACAAACTCACGACTGGTGATGACAAAATCTTCACAAATATTAATTTTCATAATTCGGTCCGGTATTCGAAGCCAAGACCTCGTTATTCGTTGTGAAAACTGCGATAAACCATCGAGGCAATAAGCATATAATAAACGAATGTGAATGGTAAAGGCTGTCAATGAACTATGTACTTATCGACGCACGCCAGTGTCACTGTAATTGATATAAGCTGTTCAGCAGTAAATTCCGCGTGACAAATTGACTTTAACAGCTCATTGGCATGTTAATTATAAATTAGCTGGAATTGAATCAATATCACCATATTAGCATGCTAAAGCAAATTATATCGTATTGGATAGAAGGCGTTTTTTTGCGAAATTCCATGATACTTTGATGAATGAACGAATGAACGAATGAACGAATGAACGAATGAACAAATACAATGTTATTATACACCACAGATAAAATTCATAGAGATACAAATACAATGGCACATTAAGGTATAAGGGTTAAATTTTGCGGCGACTTACACTACATTTTGATGATGCCCTACGCATCGGCACGTGGTCGCTTACTATGGGTCTCAAAACAGGAGTCAGTAAGCGGGTGATTGAAAATGACTGTACGTGATCAAATCAGAAATGAAAAGATCCGTAGAAGAGCTAGAGTTACCGACATAGCTCAGCGAGTCGCGAAGCTGAAGTGGCTATGGAGCAAATTGCTCGGGTAACCGATGGAGATCATGAAGTACTGGAATTGCGACCTTGTATCGGTAAAGGCAGCTTAGGTCGGCCCCTAGCCAGGTGGACAGACGAAATGAAGCAGTTGTTGGAGTTGCTGAGAGCCGCTGGAAACAAGCGGCCCAGGACCGTGGGTTTCAAAACTCCCTACGAAAGACATATGCCCAGCTGTGGACATAAATCGATTGAATTGATGATGCTAATGATGAAGTAATTTGTTTTAATCCACGAAAAATGGTAAAATTCGTTCTGTTTTATTATATAATTTCTTCAGGATTATATATAATATTGGTTTAGTATTAAAAAAAATTAACATACATTCAACAACAGTTTTTGTTTATAATTTAATTTCTGTTAGGTGTTCAATAAAGTGTATTTTCATTTAATTTCATACGCACACTTATACGTGTTAATGTGATTTCAAGACATTTATTAGTAAGGGTTATCAATTTGGTTTAGGTTTCTATTAATTTAAAAAAAACAATATTAGCGTCATCATTTTTGTTCAGCATCATTTTTGTTACCAGTTTTCAAAGCCCACAAACCCGCATTGCAGTAATCTGGTGGTTTTATGTAGCAATGTGCCACGTTAATAGATCGCAATGATGATGTATGAGAGAGGAGACTACTCAAGCAATAGGCCTTTATGTAGGTTCCTGATTTTATTGTTAGGTGAAAAAAGATTTGTTGACATCCCTATAAAATATAAGTTTATATTACATACAACTGTGCACCACTTCTCAACGCGCATCGCTTACAAATAGATGCAGACTGTAAACCATATTTTCCAAATCGTATTTTACGGTACGTGAGAGACGAAAAGATGGTTTGTATTTATTTTTCAGTGCTGCATAAAGATATGAGGTTTTTCTTTTATGTTCGACAAGCTTTTTACTGTGAACTTTAGTTCTACTGTTTATAATTACTGCTAGTTGATCTATCTTAGTGTTTAAATTTAATTTATATGCCATCATCATCATCATCACATCAACCGATAGACGTCCACTGCTGGACATAGGTCTTTTGTAGGGAGTTCCAAGTTCCACGGTTCTGAGCCGCTACCTGTGACGCGCTTAATGTCGTCTGTCCACCTCGTTGGGGGCCGACCAACGCTGCGCTTACCAGTTCGGGGCTGCTATTCCAGCACCTTGGGACCCCAACGTCCATCCTTTCTCCGAACTATGTGCCCGGCCCATTGCCACTTCAGCTTCGCGACTCGTTGAGCTATGTCGGTAACTCTGGTTCTTCTACAAATAAATGTGGAGATTCGTAGAAGAACCAGAGTTATATGCCATAGTAATAAAATATTCAGAACAATGAGAATACAAACAACATGCGATGGGACATGTTGTTTGTATCATTAGTGCTAGATCAGTCCAGTATTAGTTTGTTATGTAGCCTTATACCTACCACTTATTGTTTGTTTTTTTTCTTTTTTAAGTTGTTTGTTACTCTAAATTAGTATTTTGTGGTGTTTTATGAAACACACGCTGCCTGATCACCAAACCTTTTTACCACATTTACCCGTGTTTGTAATAATAATAATTGTTGTTTTGTTCAGTTTGTATATTTTTATTTAGTTAAGTTTTTTTTGTGTATATTTTTTTTCTAGTGTCCTGATATAACCAAGTTAAAGAATATACTATAGCCTTTTAAAGGATGTAAGCTATTTTTGTGCCAAATTTCATCGATATAGATGCTGCAGTTTAGTAGAATAAAGGTAACAAACAAACAGACGAACTTTATAATATTAGTATGTAAATAATGCACAGTATAATTATTATGATACATTTTGGTAGACATGGTAAGTTCTCAAGTTTTGCTTTGACCCAATCTTCCCCTGAGAAACGAAGTTGGACTAATTTAAAACCCTAATGAAATTCAACCCTAAAAATATAAATAATGTATTTTCATTAGAACTTCCTTCGTTAATTCGTTTAATCCACACTTTCATACTATTCAAACTGATATAATCCAATGCCCGAGTTCGAATCCCCGTTGGGCAAATAAGTAACTGGCTCAGGAATAAAATTATACAAGTAGTTTGATAGAAGTTAACAGCCGATTGGCGCAGTGGGCAGCGACCCTGCTTTCTGAGTCCAAGGCCGTGGGTTCGATTCCCACGACTGGAAAATGTTTGTGTGGTGAACATGAATGTTTTTCAGTGTGTCTGGGTGATTATATGTATGTTATAAGTATTTACGTATATTATTTATCAAAATATTCATCAGTCATCTTAGTACTCATAACAGCAAGCACGCATACTATGAGGCTAGATGGCGATGTGTGTATTGTCGTAGTATATTTATTTATTTTTTATTTATTTATTGTATACCGTAAATAAACTAAGGGCCTGGCGCAGTGGATTTATAAATGGGAAGTCCCGGGTTCAATCCCCGGCAATTTGAGAATTTATTAAATAGTATGAATGAATGTTTTTCAGTGTCAGTGTGTTTGCATGCATATTATAAGTATTTATGTATATTATGCATGAATTATATTATCTTGTACCCATAAAACAAACTACGCTCACTTCTGGGCTACATGACGATATGTGTATTTTCATAATAAATTTATATTTATTTAATTTAACTATAGCATAGTAAGAAAAGGTTTTATAATTTAAACAACAGACATATCTACAACCACAATCAAACAATCAATAGGCTGTAACAGTTTAGAAGTATTTATTTATATTTTTTACTTGCATATATGCCTTAACATAGTCATGGGGCCCTGTCAGTGCATAGCAATAAAAAACAGTTTGACCCTTATAATTATTACAAATACTTGATTTATGTTTTAGGATTCTAATTAGTGTTAGTAGAAATATATATATATAATGAAAATGGTCTTCGTTTGAGGCTCAATCACGCCTAAACCACTGATCGTATCGACATGAAACTACCACCATTCGATGCGAAATTTTTCCTAGATGGTTTATGGCTATCTATTTTTTGAATTCCAACATTCCTTCATTTTTTTATTGCTGTTTTACTTTTATGAACATTTATCCCGCTAATAAAAACAAAAGATAAGCATTTTCTCTTGATTCTTTTGTTTTCATGGATTTCAACAGAGTGTATTAAACGGATTATGGTTTTTTACATTCAGCTAAGAATCTACTCACGGTAGTGGAGAACGGCTGGACCAATTGGGCTTTTTTTTATCTTCAGAATTGTCAGGAGAAAGTTTTGTATGTAAGAAAATTTTAAAAAAGCCCGATAAAAAGCTAAAAATTTCGATGATAATCGAAGAATTCCCATCTATATAGTCACTCACCACGAAATCTCGGGAACCATAAGACTTAGAAACGTGAAACTTGGTAGGAATATTACTTTTGCTATGTAGAGGTCAGCTATGAATAGATCTTAAGAAATTCATTTCCCAAAGGGGATTGCGGGGGCGTTAACAATGAACAATTCCCGTTTTTAAACTATAGCTTCTATAGACTTCAAATTTGGTAGGAATCTTCTGTAAGAGGTGTAGAAATAGGCTATGAACGAATTTTACGATAGCTCACCCCACAGGGGGTTGCGGGGGTGGGTATTAACAATTAATATTTTTAATTTTCCAGCTAAAGCTCCTACAAGCTCCAAATTTTGTAGGAATTTTCTATAAGTGATGTAAAAATGATTTATGAACAAATTTTACGATATCCCACCCCAAAGAAGATTGTGGGGGCGTTAACAATGAAAATTTTCAATTTCCAAGCGATAGCTCCTATAGACTCCAAATTTAGTGAGAGTGTTCTATATGTAATATAAAAATGATCTTCGAGCGGATTTTACAATGAATCACCTCCAATACGGTTCGCGGGGGTGGGTGTTAACAATAAAAAATTTCAATTTCGAAATATAGCTTCTAAAAATTCTAAATATGGTAGGAATCTTTTATTATTCACATAAAGAACATCTCAAAATGGATTTCAATAAAGTCTACTTCCGACAGGAATTGCGGGGGTGGGTGTTAAAATCTAAAATGTTTATTTCTAACCTGTAACTTCTACAGACTCCAAATTTTGTGGGGATCTTCGTGTATGTAGGGATATTCGTGTATTTCCTTACAACAATCGTCTTTTTGGCAGCCGAGAAAAAGTCATTGAGAGGTTTCAAAAACTTAACTTTACATGTAGCTACCCAATCAACGGACTAAGAATTTTACATTCATTTTACTTTTGCAGACTACATAACCGACGAATTCTTTTATTGCGGGATCGCGGAAATGTAACAGATTAAAATGAATGCATTTTCCAAGCACATGAGATGTGGAAAAGAAATTTAGTTACTTATTCAAATAGAATTCATAAAAAACATGCACAATTAATTTTCTATAAAAAATTGATGTCACGGAGAAAATTTTAGTTAACAGAAAATTCGGCGCACTTGAACCTAGACAGATTTCAACTTAAACTTTCAATGCTCATTTCAAATTTTTTTCTTCATGTCAATTATTATTAATTTTTGGAAGAAAGGCACGGAAATGTTATAATGATTGCACATTGAAAGTTACAATGAATATTAGTGAGAAAAATCACCTGGATGAAAGATACAGGCTAAATCGATGGAATTTGGAATTTGAGTAAGTCTAAACAATATCGATGCTTACAGTTCTATCCGCGGGGCCTATTTATGTTCATACAAAAATAAAAAAAAGGAGAATAATAAAAATATGAAAAAAAATAAATAAAAATGAAACATAAAATGTAATTTATTTCCTTTTTCAATTCGCCTAGCGAAGCGGGCGGGAAACGGCTAGTATATATATATTCTAATATTAGATTATGGCACAGCCAATAGTTTAGTCATTCAATTATGTTCAAATAACTGCGATATGTCATGAAAATCAATTGAAATAATGCGATTATTTAATTTTATATAATATATTATGTAATATAATATTAGTACATTTATTATTTATTTAGAAATTACAATTCCTATTATCTACTTTTACAATGTACAATCGGTTAGAAAAATGCATGTTTTAATTTTGAGGTCTATAAGGTTAGAAATTCTTGGATATTGTAGAAACATTTTTGTAATAACCATTGTTTGATGTTCGTCTTAAAATGGAAGTCATTATATTCTTCCCTAATGATGTCCGGTAGTTTATTGTTTAAAATAAATTGTAACAAATAATTTCCAACATAATTATCCAGCCGCTTAGAAACTAAGCGTTTATGGTGAGCAACTATTCAACTTCGATCAACTATTTCAAGTTTATACCAAGGAAGTGCAAGCTTGGTTTTATGTCGAGCGCTTGTCATATTTTATACAGGTGGTTGTATTTCCGGAGTTTTTCCCTATGAAGTGCGGTTTACAACTTTTGCGCTGTCTAATGTTTACCAAAACTCGTATACATTTTATTTGTGCGCTGCAGAGGTCTTCCACGTCAGTGCTTTGACCCCAGAGGATATTTTCGATCTCAGCCAAGAATAAGCATATGCATATAACGCAGATAACGCCGTTTTATAGTCAGTATTAGTCTTAAGAATATAATAATAATAATAAAATCATTTATTCACACGATTATTAAATTGTGACAGAAATCATAGCTTAGTACTATGTATGGTTGAATCACTGGTACCTAAACTGAGTAAAAACTCGTACTATAGATATCAGTGCACTCCCCTATATAATTTTTGATACAACAACATAAGACTACGACAAGTATATTTTATTTTGGATATAGATTTAACATGCAACATGCAAAAATATTAAAGAAAAATAAATAAAATGTTTATTTTTGGAGATTGGGTAATGAAATGGTGATTTAAATGTGTATGAGTGTGTGCATGAGTGTATGTGTGTGTGTGTGTGAACGTATGTGCGTGCGTGTAGGTGCTGCGTGCGTGTTCGTGAGGCAAATAAAGTGTATGTGTGTGTGGGTGGATGTGTGGGGGAAGTGTCATGGATTTATGTAGTACAAGGTACATGTGAGATAATGTCATTTTTGAATGGATAGTAGATTCTCTGTGCTATCATAATCCAGCGCAAGAAGCCAGTCATGGACCTGCTTTTTACATCTATAGGATGATAGTGAGTGAATGGAAAGAATTTTATTGGCCTTATTGTATATGATGCTACCAAGGAAACAGAAAAATTTTTGTGAAAAGGAAGTGCAGAATTTGGGAATATTACATAAGCTGTTTTTGCGACGTTTATCTTTAAATTTCATAATTGACTCCTGATAAATGAATTTGTGTTGTTTTAAAATTATTTTTAAAAGAAAAAGCTGTCTTACAGTAAGTACCCCACTTTCCTTATACAAAGATGAAGTAGATGGAGTAAGGAAGAAAGGAGCTAACTTTTAGAACTGCTCTTTGAGCCCGTTCCAAGTTAAGAAGACGCGTCTTTGCTGCACCTCCCCAAGAATCGATGCAATAAGTCAAAAGTGACTCACATAAAGTGTGGTACAGCATTTTCATCGTCTTTTTGTCAGCCACGTGACGAATATTTTTAAAAATGGCAATGAGTTTACGGATACGATTAACTAGTATGTGAATATGATTATCGAAGGAGAGTTGATTGTCAATCACTATTCCCAAATATTTAATACTATCAGATCTTTCTAAACAGGTACATTCACATGCGTTGCGTACTTTAGAGTTAAGACATAAAACCGAATGTGCTCGAATACTAAAATTTACTAAAGATGGTTGTCCAGATCGTAAAATTGAAAATGTTAAATATTTAGTTTTCTCCGCATTAAAGCTTAAAAGATTCTTCTGTAGCCAAGTCATAACCAAGTTAAAGCCTTGCTGGGCATTGTGAAATACATCATCCCAGCTCTTACCCCAAAATAACAGTGTAGTATCATCTGCAAATGTGATAATTCTACCATTAGTCATTTGGAGATTGCAGAGTTGGTTAATATAAATAAGAAACAGCGTCGGACCCAATATGCTCCCCTGCGGAACTCCATGCTCAACTGATAGAGGTGGACTAATGTGCTCACCGATTCTTACGCACTGTGTTCTATCTTTTAAGTAATCCTGGAACAGCATCAGCTGAAGACCACGAATTCCCAGCTGTTCCAGTTTCTTCAAAAGAAGAGGTATGGACACAGTGTCGAAAGCCTTGGCGAGGTCCAGAAATATGGCTATACACTTCATTCCATTATCTAAGTTTGACACAATACAGTTGGTAAGGTCAGCTACTGCATCAGAAGTGGATTTTGCTTTGCGAAAACCGTATTGATTGGTTGAGAGTAAATTATTAAGTTCTAAATATTTTATCAATCTATTATTAATCAATCGCTCTAAAATTTTGGAAAAGGTAGGTAATATCGATATTGGTCTGTAGTTACTTATAACTTTCCTGTCCCCTTTTTTATATACGGGGATTATTACCGATTTCTTAAATAATAAAGGAAACTGGCCACTTGAGAAAGCTAAGTTACAGATATGGCACAGCAAAATTGAAAATATTTCCTTGCTCTGCTTCATTACTGTCGAAGATATGTTATCAAGACCAGAAGAACCAGTATTTTTAAGAGAATTTATTAATCTTACTATTTCTTCGTGATCTGTTTCAAATAAGACAAAGGAAGATGCAGGCGTTAAGAGACATTGAGGCTGTGTGTGTAATACAACATCGTCTGAGCCTGAAGGACACAACTCTATACAATCTACAATATTCTTTCCCATACCAACAAAAAACTCATTCACCTCCGATACTGCTTGTAAAGGGCAACGCGAAATAGACAACAACTCCCAAGCTTCCGAATTTTTAGTCTTTAGGTTTGTTATATTATTTATAACATCCCATGTTTTCTTCAAGTTAATTTTGCTAGCTTTCTCTAACTCGGTTCGATCATACTGATGTTTTAATTTTCTGAGTAAGTTGGTACAAAAATTTCTATATCTACGATAAATAATTTTTATAGAATCATCATTTGGATTTTTTCTTAAATGTATATGTAATTTATCTCGATGTTTTAAGCATCTCAATATACCAGGTGTAACCCATGGCTTACGCGGACTTTTACGATGTAATGTTCTGCTAAGCACAGTATTATTTTCAACGATATTTGAAACTACATGTATAAGAAGATCAGTAGCGTCATTACAATTAACAATGTCGAGCAAAGGCTGAAAATTAGTGTCCCGAAGATCGCTTTTTATGGCTGAATAATTTATTTTTCTAAGCATTTTATGTTTAATTAGTGCCTCTTTAGATGTACGCAAATTTATTGATATCAGAACGGTATTATGGTCTGTCAAGCTATTGGCAATTACAAGGGTAGTCGAAGATAATGATGATCTACACAGGACGTGGTCTAAACAATTGTTATATCGAGTTGGGAATTAATGTGAAGGAAGTAGTCCATGCGTTGAAATAATATTTAGGTAATTATGGGCGTTTGAATCAATACTGTTCAGCTTAATATCTATATTTATGTCGCCTATTAAGATAACGTTCTTACTTTTGTGTAATGCGCTAAGCGTAAGATCTAACGATTCTAAAAAACCATTTAAGTTTCGAAATGAAGGTGGTCTGTAAATGGACACTATAGAAATATTATTTACTGTGGTAATCAAACAATTAGCTTCGCAGAACTGGCGTTCATGTGTTTTCGACGGCATTGTATTTTTAATGAAAATAACTATACCATCATTCTGATTGTAGCAGTACTTCGTTGAGAATGAATAATAGTCAGCAATTTGCGGTATGAAATGACAACTTGGCAGCCAACACTCTGTTAGTACAATAACATCAGGTTTAATAGAAATTCGGTCAATAAGTATTAAAAAGTCATTAATGTTATGTTGAATACTGCGAATATTTTGTGTTAAAATTGTCAGGTTAGTGTTTGTTTCTGTCATGTAAGTAATACAATTTTCTGGTTCGCACAAAAATGATTGGTGTAAATTTATATTATCTAAATTATTTATTATGTGACTTATGTTATCCATGAATTGAGTATAGTAACAATTATTATGATACAGCCCAACAAAGAACCATGACATATTATTATAGCATGATAACTATGTATTCCAATATTTTGTAAATGTAATGTATTTTGTAAATGTTTTGTAATTATGTTTGTATATAATAACATGAGGTCAATAAATTTTTTCTTCGGAACTGTTATATTCATCGTTAGAAGCACTATTAAATGTATAAAAATGTAGTGAATGAAAAAAAAAAAAAAATACAAAGTAGGTAGTTTTAAAAGACTTCGTTGCAACTCGTAAACAGCGCCTGCGCGCCACCGTTAATATTAGAACGATTTTAAGCCATCCTTGTAATTGTAACTTAATATTAATGTGTAATGTTCTGATTTTGTACTTATACTTATACTTTTCCTTATAAATATGTAATAAAAGATTTAAGAGTTTTACCCATGTTAACAATAGAACCAAAAATAAACAGTAACTCACTAATAAATATGCTAAAATTGTAAAAGATAAACATTCAAAAAGAAAAATATAAAACAAATTCCAACAGAAGTGAACTAGTCACTTTTCATTAATATACTTCTTGATAATATCACTCAGACGTTCTTCATTTTTTACAAAAATGTACGGAGTGCCTTCTTTTTTACGTAAATAAACATTTCCATTTGTAGTCCAACAGTGGGCAAATTGTGCTGACTTAGCAAAATCTCGGGCCAAAAATAGTAGTCTCTTAGTTTTAGCGGTTAATTGTTCTGATATATAGATAGGCTGCCTTGTGCCTGGAAGTCCCAGGTTCAATGTGTTAAGTTTTTCGGAATATTCGCGGTTAAACTTCTTGGCTGCATTCAGTATGTGATTTTTATATAAGGTATTCGAAAATTCTACAATGATGGTTGAACATTTTGCATCGGATTTTTTACTCGGTAATCTATAAACGTCACGAACTTCCACTTTATTTATTTCTGATTTTGTTATGCATTTTGATAAACTATCTACGTATAAGTATAGCATGTCTTTGGTCTCACGAGATTGCTTCGGAACATTTCTAATTTCAACGCTCGTCTTTATAGTTCTTTTGTCAATATCGTCAATCTTGTCTTCTAGGCGCATCAAATGCAACGATAGATTTTTGCGATCCTTTTCAATACTGCCAATTTTTCCTTGGAGCGATCGAATTTCATCGGACATAAATTTCAGCGATTGCTCAATGTCTTGATTCGACGATTGGATAGCTACATTTTGTTGTTTTACTTCCATAATGTGATTTTCAAGGGTTTCTAATCTTTTATTTTGTTTTTCCATAAAAGTATCCATCATAAATTTTATTTCCGCTCTAAAGTCATTGAGTTGGAATTCAATTTCGTTTGAACGGCGGCGCTTGCGTTGGGTGCGAGGCAGGTGTTGCGAATTTAGCTCCTCTGACACCACATCGGAACGATCAGAATCCGATGCTGCACTTGCGAGTACTTTACTTATTTGACTTGAAGTAGTTCGCGGCATAGTAGGCTTACTATTATTGAGATACGGTCTGTTTTTACTTGCACAGGTAGTCTATAACTTACTCGGCCTGCCTGGTGCCCTGGTACTTGCAGTTGTATTTAGGAGAGAATCTTTATTTTGACGTTTGATAAACACATAATATGTCACTTTAACTTAGAAGACGATGATAATCTTATATAGTCCTAGTACTTTGGCGAATTATTTACTAAATTTTTTGGAAATTTAATAATTGAAATATGAACACAAAATACACGTTTAGAGTGGACGAAAGCCGAGAGGGAAGAGAATGCTGAGGGCTTAAACAGAACGCGAGAGCTTTGTTCTGTTGTTTTGTATATGTTGCTTTAATTAATCCTAGCAAGTAGAAAGGTACCTATAAAACCTACAGTATTAGCATTCCCCTGGTGTTAGGTACCCTACTTATATTATTAATGCGTAAGTTTGTAAGGATGGACGGATGTTTGCTATTCTTTCACACAAAAACTTCTAAACCATTTTGTTTTTAATTTGGAATGGAGATAGATTATACCTTGGATTAAACATAGGCTGCTTTTTATCGTTGAAAAATGAACGGTTTCTGCGGGATTAATCAAAAACCGCGATGAGAAGCCGCGGGCAACAGCTAGTACAAAAAAGATCGACCGTTCTTTATAAATTTATTCTTTAATGTCACGGGCTATACCACCGAGAGACCAGCCATTGCAATAATCCTCGATAGCCCACAACAGTGGACTAAAGGCCTCTCCCGTTAGGAGGGTTTACGTATAAAGTCAAAGTCAAATATTTCTTAATTCAAATAGGCACATAGATGACATTTTTGATGCGTACATCACATGTAAAATATGACATAGGAGTGAGTTGATGGCGATAACTAAATTCGTCAACTTAAATCTAAAGCGAGGGTTCCAAACGCGCCCTGGTCTTAGAAGAAGCCCACAGCAAACTTAGCTGGTTGTTATTTTTTTTTTGTTATCAACATCTCACATCGTCTATTAAAACTATTAAACACCGAGCGCGGAGCGGACGTATTGGTGATCAGACTACTAGTTTTTCACTACTAGATGGTAATGCCCGTTAATATTGTTTATTTATTATTCACCCTTAGTAAAAGTTATCTCGATTAAATAAATTATAACATTATGAGCTCACAAACAAAGCTTAAACAAAATCACTTAAGTAATACGTAGTTACGTAGTTATCTATTTTATTTTCAATCGTACTAAAGTACCCCAGAAGAGTTGTTTAAGCTCATGCAATGTTTCCGCAGAGACTTCGAAATGACTTCTTAGATTTGCGGTTCGAGCTTCTTAGACTCCAAGTTCACAGTAACGCAGCTTGTTACTAGAGTCTCTTGGGCCCAAGTAATGGATGTTATGGAATAGTAAAACATTATTAAACAAACATACTTCTGTTTAGTTGAAAACTACGCTTCTAAAGTTTTGAAACGGCTACGGAGTTTTATATTTATAAAGTAGTTTTTGTATAGAATGCAATGTTGTATGTTAGACCAGATCTATCTATGGCCCGCGTGTACCGTGTGGTAATTAAATATTTGTTTTTGAAATTTCCGATTGAATAGTATTATTTTTTCTTCAGGATGCATTTACTAAATTGCGTTAAGATTGCGGCTTCAGCGGCTATGTGCAAACATAGGTAACATATATGTACTACAATTTTTTTTTTTATTATGAATCCTTTATTTTTCCGGGATAATAATATATATATTATTTAGATAATACCCAAAAGAAACTAGCTAAACCCCAGTCTTTCAATAAAGTGAAATTTAGTTTACTACATAATAAAAAAATGTATTTTGCCATCTTGCGTTGACATGACTCGACGTTTTGTCAGCTCAAATCTCGCAAAAAATGCATGAACTCTCTTATTATGAAAATTAAGCTTAATTTGCTATAACCCGCGAAAAGCAGGAGAATCTGTATGGTGTGATTAATAATTAAAATATAAAACACCTACTTATTGAGATCACTCTTATAAGCAGAAGCGCGCTGTCGTCTGTACGTTGCTGAGGGTTTGAACTATTTCTGCTGCAAAGGTCAAAATTACTTTGTCTCAGAAATACCGCTTATATCAACGTAGGTACCTTTTGCGTAATCGTAGTATTATATACTGGGAATGTTAAAACAATGGCTATAAAAGTATGTTCTGTTCGAATAACGTATCACACTCACTCGGAACAATAAAATGAGAATATATCTCATGTCCGAGTTGCTCTGCAGTTTAACGAGCGTCGCATTGGATGGTATATTCAATTAATGTAAGTCAGTCGGCGTGCTAACTAGCTGGCTGGTGAGCCCGGTAGTTATACACTATAACCACATCAATCAGTCAATTGCGTAGGTCAGTCACTGAATGGTTGACTGGAAATGAAGGGTTTTGTTGATTTAAGTATGGATCCTGGCATACCTATTTTATTAACCCGCGACGCAAAAACGAAAGGGCTATTAGTTTGACGTGCCTGTGTTTGTGTGTGTCTGTGTATGTGCGTAAGTGTATGTCTGTGTGTGTGTGTGTGTATATATATGTTTGTGTGCGTGTAGATGTGTCTGTCGGTGGTGGTCATCATATTTCCCGAACGAATGAACCGATTTTGGTTTTGTCTTTTTTTGTGTGAATAGTGATAGGTAATAGCCGGGACAGATGGCTTAAACATGCTCTCAGACGCACGGGGGTATCTGCTTGGTTTGTCAAAATAAAAGCCCACTGACAGACAGGCGGACTGACGAACAGTGGAGGTAAAATGGTATTTTCATAAACACCTGATAACAGAGAGTATAAGATAAGCGTAAAAACATTTCCCTCTGACCCAAATTACATCCTAAATTCACTTCCAAATAATAAAAACAAAATGTTCTTCATGCCAGAGGCGCTCAGTTTTACGAGCGTGTCCTCTCTTGAGTTACATTCAATTAGTGTTGGACAGTAACTTAATTTGGCTCCGGAAAGATGGTGACAGGGTTGTTAGGAATAACCTAAAATGCATGAATAATAATAATATATATAAAAATAATCATTTTCTCTATCCCACAAAAGCAGTCTTCAAGAAGTGTTCAAAAAGATCTTCGTAAAGCACTTTCATTCGTTCATACACATTTATCCACCGTAGTAGTTGGTAGTTACACGTGTACTAAACTTAACTCCCTGCACGTTTACAGACAAAATTGTGTCTACTCCCACAGTTTTATCAACTCTCCGAGCATCGGCGTACGGGTGGTAATAATATACGCGTAATTGTAAACGGGGTGAACTTCTCTTGTTCCCTGTTAACGTGCTTTGGCAGGTGGACACGTTATTTTAATCCCGAGGGGATATAATCGGGGGTATAATTAATACTTTGTCCCGCGTCTATGCTAACCGTGCTAGCAAGCGCGCTTGAGAGTGTTATATCTACTCATTATCTCCTTTATCTCTAAAGGAAAATTACGAGTTATTATCTACTGGTCTAAAAATAAACCCACATCAAACTTAAACGGGTATTAGTCCGGAAGTCACACGTATCACTGTTACTAGCGATTGCACGTGTATCCGAAACATTGTCACATTGCTGTAATTTTTTTTAGATTTTTTACTTACTCTTCCCCGTAGGGTAAGGCAAAGGTATATACATCCATGTCTGAGTGCTTAAAAATCAAATCTTATTTGATATTATTATGTTATTATGCAAGCGGTTTCCATTATATAAGCAAGCGATCTCCATTATTAAGAATGACACAATTATTAATTAACGAGAACTTTAATAATATAGACATTTTTTCTACGCGAATTTTAAAAAACGCCTTTAAGAACTTGGTCATAGATAGTTTAAAGTAATTTTTAATTTAATTTTACATACTAGTATTCCGGGTAATCAAATACTGTTACAGACAAAGTTTTGCGATCACATCATTATACTAATAAATAATTATAAGATTTCCTTTCGAACATTTGTTTGTATTTTTAACTATAATGTTTTAATAGGTTTTGAATAAGTCTGCTTAATAACATTTTCTTATAACATGTTGTTTACGTAGTGGACGCCGCAGTGAGTATTTGTACTATGTATACCATTGTATAATGAGATACTGTGTTGTTGTTTGTTAACCCAAACAAATATATATTCAAATTCAAAATTCAATTCAAAATAAAATTTAAAATTCATTCATTTTAAGAAGGCCTACTTTATAAGCACTTTTGAAACGTCAAGTATGTATGTTTTTAGTGACTCTACCATCGGTTCAGAAAGCAGATTCTACCGAGAAGAGCCTGCATGAAACTCAGTAGTTGCTCTTTATAAATACAAAACACTTTGATGTACTACTTTACGACCTCCCTGGCCTAGCGGTGAGCGCTGTAGTTTTAAGTGGGAGGCTCCGGATTCGATCCCGGCAGCAACAATCAAGGAATTTATAATTTCTGAATTTTCTCTGGTCTAGTCTGGTAGGAGGCTTTGGTCGTTGCTAGATACCACTCTAACGACAAAGATGAACCGCTGAGCGTTTTGCGTTCCAGCAGGTACGATGTATGGATTAGGTAGGTGTATAGATTTATGATAACTGCCGTACCCTGTTACGATTCGAAGTAGTCACCTTGGGGTCTTAATATTTATAATATACACTTACTTTACCTTAATTCAATAAAATAATTATAGCGAAAACAATTCTTAGTGGCGAACGTTTTTTTGCTAACGCAACGTTTCATTCGGAAAAATCTAATTTGATTTTCATAGCGCGTCAAACGAAAAATATAACCTAAAAAACTCCCTTTTATTCAGTGCAAAGGCTTTATATTTTAATACCAAATAATACGTCATGTCCGATATGAAAAACTATTCAAATAACCTAACTTGAAATATTAGTTTTGGTTCGAAATAGGAAGTGTCTATCATCTGAGTCCAGACAAAACGACTTTTCGTTCTTCAATCGAGCAATGCAGAAATAACCTTTTTGACGACTCGAACCTCGTTTCAACTAAGCGAATAAACGTTGAAGTGAACTAAATTGAACTTTATTCTTTTAAACATAGAGACGAGTCGAACAGCAAAAATAAGTTGGTTTTTATCTAAAAAGCTATCGTTTGATAGGATATGACGTTAACAGAGTGAATTCGTGTCTAGATTACACGAGTTAAAACGTATCTAACATTGATAAATATAATATTCTGGGGTTTTAGTGTAATTCGAGTTTCTAGCTTCGATTGCATGACAGTTTTACACAAGAATTTGACATTAACGTTTTGTCAATTCTTTGAAAGCAGTATGATTTTAAAACAACAATTCTATATGGCAAAATAAAATTGTTGAGCTTTTACTACGTGTTGTCCGCCGTGTTCTTCTGAGTATTTTTTAAAACGTGGGAACCATTTTTTCTTAATTCCTTTGATCAAAAGTAGCCTAAGTAACTCTCCGCCCTTTCAACTAACTATATACCAACAATCAAATTAATTAGTTCCATAGTTAGTGCGTATAGGTAGGAAAAGCAGACAAACAAACACGTTTTCGCATTTATAATATTAGTATGCAAGTATATATATAATATATAGTTTTATATTGTAGTTTATATACTATTATATTTATACAATATCTGTGCCAATATTTCATATAACTATTGTTAATCTGTATAATTTTTATAAGTATTGCTATAAATCAGTTATTTCTTGAAGTACCTACTCAACATTTACCCGTTCAATTTTCCTCACATTCGTCGGCACTTGTCCTTGTTTATGTTTGTTTTAATATATGGTACTAAATAAATAAAATATTTGCACTATTATTATATTGTTATAATATATTTTGTACATTGGTGCAATGGTTGTGCTAGCCGGATAATCCGCGGTCCGCCATATTTGACACGGGCGCTAAATCAAACATGGCCGCCGTCCGCCATTAAGCGTGTTTGTTTAGGTTGCGTTACACATTATTACAGCGTTATTTTTTGTCGAACGACCCTTTATATTGGCGAAATGTTTGCTATTGAAGGCCCTTCCAAGGTAAGTGGAAAAGCCCAAAATTCTAAATTAATTTATTTCAGTAGGTAGTAAGCACTTTTGAAACGTCAAGTCAGTCATTGTATGTAGTGATTCTACCTGACTCTTTTTTCCAACATAGTTTTCATACTACTAATGCCAGACTAATTTTGAAAAACTGACCCATGATGTTGGGAAGTAACGTAATAAATATCTTATTCTTGTAGAAACTAAAATTTTCATTTTTTTTTTTAAATTTAAGAATTAAATATACCACGACAATACACACATTGCCATCAAGCCTTATAGTAAGCATAGCTTGTGTTATGAGTACCGACTAAGATTACTTGAGAATATTTTAATAAACAGACTCTAAAATACAGTCATGTTCTCATCACACAAACATTTTCCAGTTCTTTTTTTTTATGTTTATAGACAAGCGCTTGACTGCAATCACACCTGATGGTAAGCGATGATGCAGCCTAAGGTGGAGCGCGCTTGCCTAGAAGATGCCTATTCACTCTTGATTTGAAGGTACTCATATTGTAGGAACTGGGCAAAATGCAAGCTGGAAGAGCATTCCAGATCCTAGCGGGGCGCGTCCGCGGTATATCGACCAGTTGTTGGAATCGAACCGCGGGTCGCTGGCCACTGCGCCAATCGGCCGTGTTTTGATTGAACTTCTACTTCCTATCAGTCCAGTGGCGTGCATAGAGGGTATGCACAAAGTATGCGGATGTTAGAAAATTAAGAAAATGTCCAGTACGAGCTATAAATACTTAAGGGTAGGCTTCTTATAATGCCTATCCTTAGGTTCTGGAGTGTTTCTTCATTTTATATCATATGCATACCCTGTGCATACCCTCTATGCACGCCACTGCTTATCACGCATGCGTTGGTATACAATCACTTGATTATAAAGCAAGCAAAACTGTTTCCCTACTACATAAACACTTTTTGCATGCATATATTTTGGCCTAGGTACGCTTGCTAAATTAGGACCGACATCCTCTTAACCTGCTCTTTAAATTAGGTACATGGGTAGAGACCGATAATTTTGTAACCGGCCGCGGTTATTAGCTGAGCATCAAACACCCAGCCTCGTCTTACGTAATTAAATATACAGGCCAAAGAATCATAAATATTTCTTGTTTTATTTCTTAAGGCATCGTTATCTTGCAGTTTACTAGGCTACACAAAATTTCAAATTCATTCAAGGGCAATTGTATATTATTTTATAACAAATTACCAAATGAAATCTTTGAGATGACTCTCAATTAGTTCAAAGTTAATATAAAACGTAAGCTTACAGAAAACTTCTATTATAATATTAAGGATTACTTAAACGATAAAAAAGCTTGGGTGTGAATTGCTCTAGCTTCATAGCTTAATAAAAAATTTACTGTGAGATGGTTGATAACAAAAAAAAATACCCGGCTAGATTTTTTGTGGGCTCTTCTTAGACCAGGGCGCGTTTGGAACCCGTAGCTTTAGGTTTTAATTGGCGAACGAAGTTATCACCATTCCCTTACAATTATGCAAACATATATGTATGAACGCTTCATAAGTGCCTGTGATAGGCCTACACGAATAAAGAAATTTTGCATTGAATTTGTTATCAACCTATTACCGGCACATGGCACGTGTCTCTTCTCAGAATGAGAAGAAGAAGGTAATAAATAGGTTTAAGCCGTAATCCACCATGCTCAGTGGCGTGCACAGGGTTTTTGACCAGATTATGCATAAAGAAGGAAGATAGCATAACATTGAAAAATCCTTCCCCTTTATGAGTTATACAAAATGGGTATGCAGTGCTTTTGCGCATGTATGAAGTGCACGCCACTGACCATGCTGGCCAAATTGGGATTGATATACACGCATTTGAGAACAGCTTAGAGAACTACCAGACATACAGGTTTCATCGTGAGTTTGGTACAGCCAACGATATTTTATTTCGTAAAATAGAAATCGTAATTAATATCCCCAAATCTTAAAATTCTTTTCCATTCCAGAATTTGATAATCTGGAATAAGCCTTTGTCCTGTATATGTAAGTTTATCCATTACGACACAACCTGTACATAATAATGTTATAATATATAGAATTTCAGCAACTTTCATTTCAAGAAGAAACCCAATTTAGCAATTACTTAAGAGCGAAGGCGGACAGAGCTATAACTAGGTTACTTCAGTAAGAGTTCGAGACTGAACTTTTAACGGAACGTTTTCTTTAGACTGAAATTATTCTATCATTTGTTATTTAGGTCTCGAATGTGTGTGAAAATAATAGATAAATACAGTACGACAGTACACACATCGCCATCTAGCCCCAAAGTAAGCGTAGCTTGTGTTATGGGTACTAATATGACTGTTGAATATTTTTATGAATAATATACATAAATACTTTTTACACACTGAGAAACATTCATGCTCATCACACAAACATCTTCCAGTTGTGGGAATCGAACCCACGGCCATGTACTCAGAAGGCAGGTTCGCTGCCTGCTGCCAGTCGCCCGCCGAAAAATAATCTGATTAAAAAAGCATCTGTTACTCACAGATTCGATCCCCTGGAAAGGCAATGTAGGAATTTTTAATTTCTAAATTTTCTCTCTTCTGGTCTGAATGGTGGACGTGGTGGAACCAAGCGATTTGGGGTTCCGGTACGATACTGTGTGGAGGTACTAGGTTAGTACGATACCATCTGAGACTGCATCAACAATCTTATCCTACAGGTTTATTTGATGTTGATAAAGTCAAAGAAGACAAATTCGTTGGGCGGGATGGTCTCCCGGTCGAAGCCTTACACCAAATCAGACACCAGAAAATTTAACTATATATATATGAACACTACTTCCGCGCCAGCCAGTCGACAAAAACTACACAAGTGAAAGTAAAGAAGTAAAATATGATTAAGTGCTATGAAGCGATAATGTACCCTCTTGCTCTAGTATGTTTATATCTTTGTTAATACTTTTTCTTTGGTGTGCCATAAAAAAATATTCATTTATTCATTCACTATCACACACACATCACATACACACACGCAAACACATACACATTAGGTTAATTTACCTAAATTTCAGTGTACCTAAACTTATTTTTAAATGCAACTTACATCTTTTACGCATATAACGGATATTGTTATGAAACAGCGGAGTCTTCTGATACAGGTGTAGTACTACATCTAAAAGAAGGTTCCAAATTTACAATCTTGTTAAGACTGTACAAAATTGAAAAATAAACTATTTTTGATTTTTGATTTTGACTATCCCTACAATTAAAAATATAACACAGGTAACTGTTAGTAATAAATAATCAACAATGAACATGAACAATGTTCAACAAGTATTGTTTTCTAACAACTTAGTTTGATTGCGATTTAAACTCAACTTTCAAAAGGTCAAATTCCATTCCAAATTGAAGTAAATAACTTTCTGATAACATTGTTTGATTGGCCATTCTGTATTAATAACAAAAAACAATCGTAATCTAAGCACGTGTTTGTCCGTACGTGTTAAGTTGCGACCGTTGAGACGCCTATTGGCTCAAACCAGAGACAATTCAGTATTATAAATTCACAAAATTCCCATTTATGCGGATCCAGTTCTGGACCTCACTCTTATGTTGTTTTTGTTTATGTTTTAAATATATATATGTAGTGTTAGTATGTATAGTACTGTATTAAATTTATAAATTTGAGTATTGCAATATCCCGTTTTATGCGAGTCCCGCGTCTAGCGTGGTAGAGCACGGCCCAAAGCCATTCATTCTGAGAGGAGACAAGTGCCCTGTAGTGTGTCGGTAATGACTGTATAAAGATGATGATGATGTTGACTATGTATGAAATATACTTATAAAGTTGTGATCTTGATATCTTATATGCAAGCAATATATCAGAAAGCAATTGAGTCAATATGGCTTATTTTCGCAAATTTCGATGTAACTTAAAAACATACACTCCAGCTCAGTTGACTTATTCTAACATAACATACACACGCACACAAATAAAAATGCTACGTTTTGCAAGTTTTTATTAGAATTGATTGAGAAAACAAAAGTAAGTAAAAGTTTAAACATTAAAAGCTCGACTTAACCTTTAAACAAAGGCTGTAAAATGTAAAACCAAGGGCAATTCTGGGAACCTTTTCAACATAAACCTCATTTTGGTTGCGTTGCAAACTCGACCGAATTTGAAATGAGCCCAAATTAGGGCAACCACAAGTTTATAGGTTACGGAATTAAACTGAAAGCCAAAAAAAGTTGTTGGTAACAGGCAAAGTTGGAGAAAAAGACAAAGAGGCCTATCGAACCGGTGGTGGAGTCACTATAAACATACATGCTTCACGTGTCAAAAGTGTTTATATTAAACCAATTTGATAAAAATTCATTTAGAATTTAGAAATGAGCACCACATTTGGCGGACAGGAACACAAAATATCTCCCATGGGAGATCCTATGATGAAGATTTCAAATTCATCATGACTCAGATCCACGACACCAAATTCTTGCTTTATCACAGAATGGAAGTCCTGTGTACTGCTAGAAACTGGTAATTTATGATTTACCATAGTATTTAGGAGATAAAATAAAAAGTTCTTTTAAACAGAAATCACATGATGTTCAAAATGAAGGTTGTGTAGTAATAAATATTATTTAGATTTTTGATTTGTTCATTTCACTTACGCGTTATTATTAGCTAAGCGACCATATGCGAACAATTTGAAGGACGTATATGATTACATATCTAATAAAACTATAGGATAAAATAAAAAAAATGTGTTTGTACACTTGTCTAAGTATTTCTGGTTGTTATATTTTTTTTTAAATTACTAATTTTTACTGTTTCCTCTTCCATAAAAAAAAAATATTTACTGACAATTCGTCGACTATTAGCAGCAATATTGCATCAAGAATTTCCAAATTAAAAGTTGCACACTGTAACAGAATTCAGTCATGTCTGCCACTGGTATTATAGTCTGCCGATGATGATAAATCTTTGTCTGGTATTTTAATTAACTTAATTGATATGAACTGGGACTTTCCGCGCTTCCGCAAAAATCATGGCGAACTCACCTAACCCAAAGTATGACGTATGATAATCGCGCACCATTCTCGCTTTATCATGTTCCATATTACAGGCCATTACGACCCAATCCATTACAACTAACATTATACCCGGCTTATGGATTGTTGTGATTAGGGCGATAGTGTTAACGCACGGTTTTGTTTTAGTCTTGGGCTAAACCGGTCGCCACAGAGAGCGCTCAATTTAGTTCATAATTCAAGGATGAACTAGTTCGCTCGATTAGTTCTTTTTTTGATAAAATTTCAACCATGGGGATGTGAAGTTTAGTTCCGATGTCGAAATATCAGTCGACTAACTTAGTAGTCGACTAACGGACATAAATTAGTGATTATCTGCATATCGTCTGAGAAAAGTACAGAAATCCTTTGTGGGGATGGGTATATGCTTTTATAACATGATACCGAAGGTAATATTAGATCTACCTTTACCTAAGTTTAAACAATATATTAAAACACATTTAACAAATCGTGGTTACTACACGATTGTTGAATTCCTTAACGACAAGGCTGCTCTCCGCTCTCATCTCTCGAAAAACAGAAAAATTCTAAAGAATGTAAAACTTTAAAATGATGTTGGAAAAGAGCAATCTGCTAAGATTCTTGCCGGCTCTTCTCAGTGGAATCTGCCTTCCGAACCAGCAGTAGAGTCACTACAAACTAACTGATTCGCCGTTTCAAAAGTGCTTATTAATTAGGCCTACTAGAAATAAATGAATTTTGAATTTGATTTTGAATTTTACTTCAGTAAAAGTAAATAACTCGGTTGTTCACATAGCGCCACTGTCTAGTAAAGTGGACGCTAAAAGAAATACAAAAGAACCAAGAGCGGGATTTTCAATGAACTAGTTCTCATAGTTCACCTAAAGGAGCGTTCTTCCTAGGTAGTTCGCGAACTACCCAAGACTATTTTGTTTAGCGATAAACTTCACACGGTAAAAAGGCTCAGGCCGTAGTCCACCACGCTGACCAAGTGCCAATTGGTGGACTTCACACGCCTTTGAGAACGTTATGGACGCTCTAAGAGATGCAGGTTTCCTCGCGATGTTTTCCTTCAACGTTAAAGCAAGAGCTCCGAAAAGTTAGTGTCGCATGTCGGGAAACGAACTTAGTCCCCCTAGAGAAAGCCATTTTTTTTTGGAGTTTACTCCTTAAGAATCGAACTAAAATCTATTGATGAATGACCTCGTTACGTTTTCGCTTTGCGACGTTGCATGCCCGGCAAGTGTGATGCGCGAACATGCAACGTCGCTTTCCTTTAATTAACTTATTTTTCTTATTTGAGTTACCAAGGAAACCGAATAATATCTAGATAAAGGAACAAACACATAAATGTATAGGACAGAGTGAGATAGAAACATTATATATTTTTTTACCTATTCTAGTTACCATGGAAAATAAATAATAAACCTAACTTTTCATAAGTTACACTTCCGCCGTGTGTGAATAAATTGCACAGGATTTTTTTATCATTATATTTCGCTAAATGAACTGAAAGTATTTTGAAATAACTTTGGCAGAAGGGGGGGGGGGGGGGGGGGGGGGGTGTAAGATATGTTATAATTCATGTATTATATGCATGACCATGTGCGATTTGTATTTATTAAATGTTGCACAATTATCGATGTAGTGTGATTTATAAATAGGTACATATTTGAGAACAACACATAAAATTAGATATGTAATCCAATATGAATTATCAAGCGCATCCACGTAAAATAGACAATTTCTAACCTAACCAAAAATACATTTTTAAATGTCTATAAATTCCTCCAGGTTATTATGATTTATTTTATGAACAATTTTTAAGTATTAATATTATAAGTCAATAATTCGATAATATTATTTGAAAAATCAAGAATGTTTCTTGATTATAATAATGTTTTTATAAAATTTTCTTTCATAAAGTTACTTTTTAGCATACTTAAAAATATTATTTTGTACTTTATTATTGTACATAAAAGATTTTGTAACATAATTATCTTTTTATAACCATATTTTGTTAGTTATTTTCATTAATTTGTTAATTTACCCTTTCATATGGTATTAATCTTTTTTCAGTTAAATAAACTCTTTTTGCGTATGACAATCGTATTTAAGAAACTCCAGTCGTGCGTCGGAGCTGACACACATACTTTTAATGTTTATAGACGAGCGCTTGACTGCAATCACACCTTATGTTAATTGACGATGCAGCCTAAATTGGAGCGTGCTTGCCTAGAAGATGCCTATTCACTCTTGATTTTAAGGTACTCATATTGTAGGTACCTACTGGGGAAAATGGAAGCTAAAAGAGCATTCCAGATCCTTGCGGTGCGAATTAGAAACGAAGATGCAAAGCGCTTCGTACGCGTCCGCGGTATACAAACCACGAAGAGATGCAGATCCTTACGGTGTCTCGCGGTTCGATGGTAAAAAGGTAAGGGGGGAACAAGATCAAACTGTTCCAGGGCACACTCTCCGAAATATACCTTATAGAAGGCCCAAAGGCAGGCAACCTTGCGCCGATGCTCCAAACTCTGAAGTTTTTTATAAATGCCAATTCTTTAATCAGGCGATCAAGGCTTAGTATGCAACTATAGAAAAAAAAAACTACAAGTAGTGGAAATTATGTGTTGGTAATAAATCATCATCGCCATAATCGGTCCCGGCTATCATTAGTTATATGTGTTAACCGAATTAGAGCAGATTGATGGGTTTTTGCTCTATTAAATCGGTTTCCCTTGGTTTTCCTAATCCTAAGGTTGCCTGGAAGACATCGCTACTAAGCGATAAGGCCGCCCTTTGTATCCTACTTTTTAAGTTTATTTTTGTTGTGTCCATTGTTTTTTTTTTTCCTATTTGTGGTGTACAAATAAAGTGTATAAATAAATTAAAAAAAAAAAAAATCCAAGTGATGATTATGAATCCTATCACTTTCATTGTCAAAGTCAAAGTCAAAAATATTTTGATTCAAGTAGGCCCATAAGTGGCACTTTTGATGCGTACATTACATGAGAATTACACGGTAATGTTATGATGGCGATAACCATATTCGTAAACTCCAGGAGAACAGACTGCTCCATACGCGTCCTGGTCTAAAAAGAAGTCCACAAACTAACCGGGTGGTTTTTTTTGTTATTACCATCTCAAATTGACATTTAAAATTATTAGAAGAGCAATCTGGTTAGAGCAATAATTCACACCTAAGCTCTTTTATCGATTACGTAGTCCTTTATACTATATAGACTTTTCTATAAGCTTACGTTGAATACAAACTTTGAACTTTTTAAGATTCATCTCCAAGATGTCAATGGGTAGTTTATTGTAGAATTGTCCTTAGTATTTTCATATTGCCCAGTAATCGTTCGTTGAAATACTTTAAGTACGACTTCAGTTAAAGCCACTTACTTGTATCAAAAGCTCCGAAAGACGCTTTCTCTCAATAAAGCATTTATTAAATGAAATAGAGTATTACAAAAATCATTACTATTTAATTCAAGCGGCAGTCAATTTGTAGATCAGCTTACGACGTCTCTTATTTCCACTAAAATAACTCTCCGTAATCTTAGTACGATTAATTCCGACGCAGAACTAATTAGCCGAACTTCGTGCTTTAGTTTCCGAGTAATATTAAAACGTATAATTCAACTACTAAAATTTGCACAAAACGTTTCATCCTACCAATACTAAGTCAATGGTTTTATATAATGCAGAAGATAATATCATATGACGATATCGCAGCGTACAAAATTTTGTGAGGAAGTTTATAGATAGAAAAATATAAGTAAAAGAATGTGAATGAAGCGTCGTTTTGATATAACCTACTTAGTAAATTAAATATCCCATTACGAAGATAGAACGGTGGTAGCCTATTGGTTAGGACTTCGGATTCACGATCGGGGGGCCGAGTTCGAATACCAACACGCATCTCTAACCTTTCTAAGTAATATATAATAATTGCTAAAAAAACTGCATTTTAAGCAATTATTATATATTATATCACTTATTTCAACGGTGAAGGAAAACAGCGCGAGGAAACCTGCATGCCTAAGAGTTCTCCATAAACAGCTCAAAAGGCGATTCGAGTCAACCAATCCGCATTCGGTCAGCGCGATGTCACGTTTGGTCTACTGGTCACGGGTCTTCCTCCTCCCACTCCTCACATATTGCGAAGGGGGTTTAGGCTGTAGTCCCAGTGCGGATTGGTGCACTCCACACGCCTTTGAGAACATTATGGAGAACACTAAGGCGTGCAGGTTTCCTCACGATGTTTTCCTTCACAGTTGAAGCAAGTGGTATTTTAATTGCTTAGAACGCACATAACTTGCAAAATTAAGGAAGAGTGCTGGGATTCGAACTCAGCCCCCCGAAAGTGGAACCGAAGTCCGATATTGATAATAGGATACCTAACTTACTGTTTACATAGTTTTATCTCACAGCTGTTTTTTTATTCTTTGTAATTAAACACCTAAGTTAAGAGGACCAACCTCTGCGGTTTTTTTGGTGCTTTTATACTACCCATTTTTATGTGTTTTTTTTTTATTTGATAAATAAAAAAAAGTAGGTTATAGTGAAACGACGCATCATTCACTTTCCTTTACTTATATTCTTCTATCTTTATACTTCAACTTTTCTACGAGATGAAGGTGAAGTCCTACCCACTTAGCTATCACCTCTTTTAAAGCACTAGGTGCTTTAGAAAAAGAAAGAAATAAAGAGGGAAAGAAAGAAAAATATATAAACTGTATCACAATACAATTCGCAAAACCTTACGTGCTCATTAAGTTAGACAGCCTATTACCAAGATTATAACTATTTAGTTCAAGTGGCAGTCAAATTGTAGATTAACTTACAACGCCTTTCATGGCCCCTTAAATAGCTCTCCGTAATCTCCGTGCGATCAATTCCAACATAGAACTAATTAGCCGAACGACTTCGTGCACCAGTTTCGTAACTACCGAGTTATATTAAAACGCATAATTCAATTACATGCATTTGCTGAAAACGTTTTGTCCGACCTCAGTAGTTGTATATTAGTAGCCGCAGTATATTAAAATGTATTAAACGACTTTAATACGTATGACATATCGAGGTATTAAACGAGTCGTGCAGCTGAAGTGGCAATGGGCGGGGCACATAGCTCGGAAAACCGATTGACGTGGCAACCCCGCACCGGTAAACGCAGCGTTGGTCGACCCCCAACCAGGTGGTCGCGGGGAGCCGTTGGATACAAGTGGCCCAGAATCGTGGAGTTTGGAATGCCCTACAAAATACCTATGTCCAGCAGTGGACGTCAATCGGTTGATTTGATGATGATAATCGACGTAAGCTATGCTATTGGTGGAGTGTGCCCACGAGGTAGAAAGAGATAGAAGGTGTAATAATGAAGAACACGTCCTTACTTTAACGAAGTCACTTTAATACTCCCCTTATTACAACTAATATTCGTTACTTATACTATCTACTGCACACCTCATTGGAAGCTTTAAGAGGTTAGAACCAGTTTGTCTCTTAGCTTCTAAATTTTGTTCTGAAATATCAAATTAGATACAAATAGATATAAATATACAAGTAAAATCTTCTGTTAAAATAAAGAAATTCATTATTTAAAATATTGAACACAAAGTTACTCTTACTTAAATTTAAATGTTACCGAATAACTGTGATTATAACATTACTTAAACTATATTATATTCATCAATGTATACTTTATCCTGGGGAAAGGGCATGGTGGCTTAAAATACAGGTTCTACCTAGTTCAAGCATCAGTCCCCACATTATAAATGTGTAACAAAATAGCCCGTAAGCAACATTATATTGTACTCATACTTATAAGTAATGTGGAGAAAATAAATAAATCAAAAATCAATACATCTGTAAAAGAAAGCGAATGAAATTTAATATCACCAAATCACTAAGTAAATTAGACATCCTATTACCAAGATCATTAGTACTTAATTCAAGCGGCAGTCGAGTTGTAGATCAACTTACGACGTCTTTTATTGCCACTTAAATAGCTCTCCATAATCTTCGTGCAATTAATTCCGACATAGAACTAATTAGCCGAACGTCTTTGTGCTCTAGCTTCAGAGTTATATTAAAACGCATAATTCAACCGCTTGCATTTGCATAAAATGATTCATCCTAACTAGGTCCAAAACTCTTAACTAATGTTACGATACGTACCGTTTTTTTTTTGAAGCTATACTTCTTTTGGCGCGTTATGGAAAAATTATGAGAGCAAATTTTTGCGATGCGCGCGCACACCGTCACAAGCACCGACACCGTGAAGTTAGCTATTAAGTTTGACAGTGTACACTTTCAAGTGTCAAAGTCTGCGGGCTCATTCCGGTGATTTAATTGATTCAATTGTACAAAAATCTCAAATTTTAATGTTGACTGAAACTTGGTTGTCCGATAATGATTCTTTTTTTAGATTCTTTTTTAAAACTTACAATGTATATCCCTTTTTTCTATTGTTAGTGTTGTTTTTTCTACAAACTTAGAATAAGGTGAAAGATAAAAATTATGAAAAGATTTTTATCTTGTTATGCCAAAGAAGTATAACTTCTAACGCGCATAAGAACACGCACGTTTTATTTTTCACTAAAAGCTAGATCTACGATGATATTGGACTAATCTGTTAAGGCAAATGTGTCTAATGTGTCTGAAGTGTGCCTCTGCAAAGCCTGTATCTAAGATGATATTGGACTAATCTGTTAAGGCAAATGTGTCTAATGTGTCTTAAGCGTGTCTCTGCTAAGTGTGTATCTAAGATGATATTGGACTAATCTGTTAAGGCAAATGTGTCTGAATTGTGTCTCTGCTAAGTCTGTCTCTAAGATGATATTGGACTAATCTGTTAAAGCAAGTGTGTCTAATGTGTATTAAGTGGGTCTCTGCTAAGTCTGTATCTAAGATGATTTTGGACTAATCTGTTAAGCAAATGTGTCTAATGTGTCTGAACTGTGTCTCTGCTAAGGACTTATGTTTCTCTGTTAAGTCTGTAGAGATAATGCAGTACCGCTTGGAGGCACGTCCGCACGTCATTTCGCTAAATTCAAATTCAAATTCAAATTCATTTATTTCAAGTAGGCCTACTTTATAAGCACTTTTGAAACGTCAAGTATGCATGTTTGTGTGACACTACCACTACTCTAAGGTTGTAGTGTATAGTTAGACCTATACCTTAAGACCTATAACGGACAAGGTAATACACGACCTTACCTTGGTAAGCTAAGATCGTGTATTACCTTGTCCGTTATCTATATACGGTGTATCTATGTAGCGGTGATAGCCCAGTGGGTAGGACTTCGACTTCACTTTGAGGGGCCAAGTTCGAATCCCAGCACGCACCTCTAACTTTTCTAAGTTATGTGCGTTTTAAGCAATAAAAATATCACTGCCCTGCGATTTGCCCTTTATGTTCTCAAGGGTATGTGGAGTCCACTAATCCACACAGGGCTAGCATGGTGGACGATTTTAACCCCTTCTGGGAGGAGACCCGTGCCTTGTAGTAGGCCGGTAATTGGTTGAAATGGTGATAGATCTAAATATAGTTATTTCAATATTACAAAATTCAAATTCAAAATTCATTTATTTCAAGTAGGCCTAATACAAGCACTTTTGAAACGTCAAGTCTGTCCGTGTGTAGTGACTCTACCACCGGTTCGGAAGGCAGATTCTACCGAGAAGAAGCCGGCAAGAAACTCAGCAGTTGCTCTTTTCCAACATCAAAAATTTACATTTTATATTTTAACATACATTTTTCTATCTTGTGAGAGATGAAAGCGGAGCCGGATGCTTCCAAGCAACCTTGTCATTAAGAAACTCATCAATTGTATAATAACCTCGCTGTAATAAATGTGTTTTAACACATTCTTTAAACTTATGCATTGGTAGGTCCAAAATTACCTTAGGAATCATATTATAAAAGCGTATACTCAATCCCACAAATGACTACTGCACTACGCAGACGATATGCAGATGTCACTAATTTATGACCATTTCTTGTAAGTCGACTGTTTATATCCACTTTTTGTTTATAAAGACTAATATGTTGTCTTACAAATACTATATTGTTATAAATGTATTGTGAGGCTACCGTAAGTATACCAATTTCTTTAAATTTTTCACGGAGGGATTCACGTGATTTAAGTTTACAAACAGACACTCCAATTTTATTATATGTATATAGATTAAGTAGCATTCGTTAAAATGCTAATCAATTTAATAAAATATCTGGCACTTATCAAGTTAGAGTTTTGACAACTCTAACGTTGAAGTTTAATTATTGAGCCACTTTACAAAGGATTGTTTTTTAACAGAGTCGAACACCGTGCGTATGTATAAATGGGGGAAACTAACTTAACTTTGAATTAGGTCATTATAGCATAGATTTAAATTTACGTTCAAACGAAAAAATTAAAAAAAAAATTTCATATTGAAATATTGCAGGATCAAAGAGCCTGGCTAAGTAATTACGTCGCCTGCCATGCGCCAGATGATACGTTGGCAGCGTGTTTATACAGCACGACTACAGAGTTAAGAATGTACAGAAGCCTGCAAAAACTGCATGCAACAATGGCTGAATGACAGCGATTATTGCATGCAGTGATTTGTGTCAAAAAACAGTGAAAACGCCACGCGCAAGTCTCACTTCACATCCGCGAAATGTTCCTAGCCCTCAGACTTTCCCATTTTGCCCATTTTGTAAATGTTTAGAACATTAGATATAAAATTATTATTGACAATTGCTAAATGGAATGTAGTGACTAGCCGCCTGTTCGAGAAACACTACTAAAGTAGAGTGGTTTTTGACGCTTCAGTATTAGTTGTGTGCGCGGTTTCTGTGTGTTCTTAATTCTGTGATAAAAACCATCGTAGTCGTAAAGCTTCTTGTGACAGAAATTGTCCGGGGAAGTATTACCGAGTTTCTGGCAGAAGGACATGGTTGCTGGTATATTTACAGGCACATAGATGGACACAGGGCGGCACTTTGGACGGCTATTTTGTAGCGTGCCCTGCGAAATGTTGCTACGTTTAGTGGTTTTTGCGTGAAACAGTAAACAACATCCATCCATCCTTATATATAGTCGCATAATATTACAGGGACAGCAGACAAGACATCAAATGTTAACTTTCGTTAAAATAATATTTTGCTAAAAGAATGACCTAAATATATTTATGGAAGACTAGCTTCTGCCCGCGACTTCTTTTCTTTTTACTTGTTTTTAAAGCTGCGTTCGTTAACAATTTTTAAACGAAACGAAACGAAACGAAAACTATTTAAGGGATCGGTATAGAAAGTACATTCCCTTTTCCATAGCATAGGTGACATGCATACCAAATTTCAAAGCTGACTGCCCGCGGCTTAGGACGAAAACAACTGTCAATTTTGCCTCGGTATCTACTTAAGGAATCGGGATAAAAGGTAGCTTATGTTCTTTTCCATGTCAAAGGCTACATACTTACATCCCAAATTTCATCCAAATCCGTTTAGCCGTTTTTGCGTGTTGGAGTAACAAACATCCAGACTTTCACATATATTTATAAAATAAGTAAGATTAAAAGTAACTTGGTTTAGAAGCAAATAAATAAACAACAACTGAGAGACTTTTAAACAACTGAAGGAAAAGTACCAGGGCTTTATGATTCGTACGAAACAATTATTGGAAGTCGAGAGAGACATCAAATGGGGAGTCTGGAGTGATTGGAGGGAGGTCTTTACCCAGTTGTGGGACAATACGGTTGGAATGAAATAGAATGAGAGCTTGGATCGATCTCGGGCGCAAGACTCAATCGTACAGTTTATTGAATTGAACAAAGATTAAAACTTTTTTTATATTTTTCTTATTTGTGCAATTTTGTTTATGTATTTGTATTTAGCTATTTGAATGTAGGTTTTTAATGATTTTACACCACCTGCCTGTCCGTTCTCGCTCATGTTGCCCTGATCCTAAGGTAGCCCGGCAGATATCGCTACGCTATAAGGCCGCCTTTTGTATTCTACTTCCGTCTTTGTATTTCTATTATTCTTTTATTTCCCTAACTTCATAGTGGTGAGTGGTACAAATATAGAGTTAAAACTGTCGTTGTTCGTTAAAGACGATTGTTTGTGACGTGTATTCTATTTGAGCATCTTAAGAAGAAACCTCAACTAATTTTATTTAATTTTGCGTATATAAGCTGACGGATACTCATAATTTAATTTTGTTTTTCTTTTGTTCTAAGATATACGGTTGATAATAATAGCGCTAAAAGTGAGATCTAGGTTCGAACGCAATTTACGATAAATTACACTTCCTACTTACGTTTGCCTTGAAGCTTTGTTGACCTCGCAGCTCAGCGGTGAGCGCTGTGAATTTAAGAAGAAGGTCCCGAGTTCGATTCCCGGCACGAGAATTGGGAATTTATAAGCTTATGTATAGTTTATCTGTGCCTATCTGGACCACTACAATACACGGGTCTCCTCCCAAAATAAGAAGGCGTTAAGGCCGTAGTCCACCACCCTGGCCTGGTGCGGATTGGTGGAGTCCACAGACCTTTGATAATACTATGGAGAACTTTAGTAGTAGTAGGTTTGCAAGAGATATTTAAAAAAGAGGAACTACTAAGTTTCTTGCCGGCTTCTTCTCGGCGGAATCTGAGTCAATGAGAGTCACTTCAAATAGACAGACTTGACGTTTCAAAGGTGACTATATTAGGCCTACTTAAAATAAATGACTTTTGAATTTTGTATTTGAATTTTGAATTTGAAGTTGAATTTTGAATTTGAATTATGAATTTGAAGTTGAATTTTGAATTTGAATTTGAATTTAGAATTTGATATTATTTGCTTAAAACGCATAATGTGAAATATGATGAAAGTAAGAGGTGCGTGCTGGAGTTCGAACTCGGCCCCCCGAAAGTGAAGTCGAAGTCCTACTCACTGCGCTATCCCGTTTCCTGGGCTATTATCGCTTTTCTAATACTAGGATATTATATTAATCGATATATTAATCGAAGGTTAGGAAGGTAAACCTCATGATAATATAAGCATTTTGAGAGCTTAGTTTGACATGTACGTGCCCTCCAGCTAACACGGCTCGAATAGGAACACAACAATACAGATTTAGGTTATATCCAAACTATTGCCCTAATTCATGTGTTTCATGGCATACACTTTGGGATCAGCAAAATGCTCATTTAGTTTGACCTCATTAGTCACGTTGTAGGCGGTAATAGCTTAGTGGTCTACACTACGCGGCCACTCTTTCGGGGACGCAGAGTCCCCTTCACGAAGATATTTTTTTATTTAATATATAATAATAATAATACACTACGACAATACCATCCAACCATCGCCATCTAGCCCGTAAGTAAGGTATCTTGTGTTATGGGTACTAAGATGCCTTATAAATATTTTGATTATTAATAATATACATAAATACTAATAAAATACACATAAACACACAGACACTGAAAAACATGCATGTTTATCAAACAAACATTTTCCAACTGTGGGAATCGAACCCACAGCCTTGAACTCAGAATACAGGGTCGCTGACCACTCCGCCAATCGGCCATAAAGTATCGATCAAATCCCGCGGACACCTGATCTTTTCCCGGGATCTAAAAGAATACCATGTCTGTCTTCAGAATGCGAGGAATCTCTGCAAAATTACGCCAAGATTAGTTTAACTATGAAGTCATGAAACAAAACTGTATTTTGGAACCCCCCCGGAAGCTCCCCGGTACTTTGGTATTTTTTGTCAAAAAATGTATGATATGTCTATTTCTAGGATGCAATCTTCATATTGACCGATTTTCACTACTACTGGGAGTTGTTGAGCCGATAAAAGATAGTAAACAAACAGTCACACTTACCCTGTAAAAATGTATGGTTATATAAGTTTCTCAACACAAATATTTAAATAGGATATTTCAAAGCAAAATTGATATATTCGAACAACCATTCGAGCCACTTTCCGATACAAAATACAGTATAAATTGTTTCAAATGGACCCATGAAAATGTATGAGATTAATAAGGGCATTATGATCGATAAAGAAGATACGCCTCGAATATACTGAGCTTTAGATCGCATCAGGATTTCCCCTGATCTATATTTAATGTTTAAACTGGCAGGTTCAGATAATGCATTGACTATTGCAATGCTGTTTATATTGTACACACGTCGCCATCTAGCCCTAAAGTAAACGTAGCTTGTGTTATGGGTACTAAGATGACTGATGAATATTTTTATGAATAATATACATAAATACTTGGAATATACATATAAAGACCCAGAGACTGAAAAACATTCAGCCTCATCACACAAACATTTTACAGTAGTGGGAATCGAACCTACGTACGAAGCAGGGTCGATGCAAACTGCGCCAATCGGCCGTCAAATGTGGTGTTGACGCCGAATGGAGAGAATAAGTGTGACTGAGAAAATTGGAATTAAAGAAGTAATAACTAGAGTCGGAGAAAAGAGAATAATTAGAACCATGCAAATCAGAAGAGGGAATATGATTGGCTACCTATTAAGACATGAATTTATCACAAATGTAATTGAGGGATATGTAGATGGAACGAGGGGACAAGAACGTCCGAGACTGGTTTTTTTTTGGGACAAATATAACGAAAGGTTGGGGACTTATAAAGAGGTAAAAGAGAAGGTTGGAAAAGGCTACACCGACAAAAGCTTAGCCCTTATGTTTAAGAATAAGAAGGAGGTTCAAACCCGGGACCTCCTACTTTTAAGACATCACTGCTCATCACTTCGCCAGGGAGTTGTTACTAAATGTCTCTTTCAGGCGGAGGTTAAGTACTGTATGAAACGATATTGGCAAGAGGCGAGGCTTCTGACGGAATTCATCAGTTTCCAATTAACCGGCGCTCCATTTGTTTGAATACATTACTTTTATTTCAATGGACGAAGAGTCCAATTCCACCATCGAGCGACACGCGTTGGACAAGACAAAAATACTCGCCCAATCCTCTTTTACAATATCTCTCATCCGACACTTACAAAGTAAATTAAAATCTCATCATTAAATAAATAAATAAGTATACCTATTACGAAATATAAATTTAGTATAGTAACCTATAGTTGTAACAGATGCCCATAATTAATGGATAATAAATAAATAAATATATTACGACATACACACATCACCATCTAGGCCCAAAGTAAGCGTAGCGTGTGTAATGGGTAATAAGATGACTGATGGATATTTTTATGAATTATATACATACATAAATACATAGACTATACATATAAACATACAGACACTGAAAAACATTCATGCTCCTCACACAAACATTTTGCCACCCACGGCATTGGACTCAGAAAGCAGCGTCGCTGCGCCAATCGGCCGTCAAACCATTACATCTATACTCATCCATAGTATATTAATATGTTGGGCACAAGTCACCGCTGTCATTTTATTTGAAGACATATGGTCTTATTTTTATTTTATTGCGCGTGTGTTATGTGTCTTTGAATGTGTATATGTAGCATGGGTGTGTTGCGTGTTAAAGCACGGTTTTTTTTATTTTAGTGTTTTGGACTAAATCAGTTCTAATATATAATTTAAAAATATAAATTTAGATAGGATATTTCGGCTTATTTGAAGATTACGTTAAGCATGCAAACGGTTCAAACAGAATTCTTATACAAAGTTGCAACCTCTGTAGTCCCATTGTGAACAAATGATAAATGAACCCACGCAGTTAAAATGAATTGCGGTGAGCGTGTGAAGTAATACAAAAGCGATTTACGTAAAATGATATTTATTATTGCTTTAAATATCAGTACTCAGCCAGTCAGAAGAAAATTTACTATTTGTAATGTATTTAATAATATTTCTGCTGCGATTCGAATTGAAAGACTTAGATGTTTTAGTTAGATTTATTTTTAAGTATTACAAACGTACTCACATAACACTGTGAACCCCATTAACCCATTGACATTAGTTTTAACTTTTAATAGACAACTTTTGGAATGACTTGCCACCACCCATACGTGATATACAAACTGTTCGGCTATTTAAAGAAAAACTCAAAGCACAGCAACAAAAAATTTATAGTTCTTAAATCGACATTAATGAGGCTTTTTGAATCAGTTTTTTTCCGTATGTGTTTGTGTGTGAAAAACACTATAGTAGCAGGGCTTTAATTTGTTTCTGGCGTATGTACAGACGAAGTATCTAGCGTTTCCATGGACACTGCCTGTGGTAGGCTTCTTGGTTTAGATCTGTAAATTTTATATTCCGCACCATGTTTTATTTTTAATTTTATTTTTATTTTGTATAGACTGTGGCATGGATGATGTAGTCGCAATCACGTCTGTGAGCACACAGGGTCCCCCTGAAAACCAGCGTTGCAGCTCGCTGCGGCTTCGTGCTGAGGTGGAACCCTATTTGTCCACATGCTTTTATTAGGATATATTTTTGTATTATAATTGTAAGCGATTTTGTGGGCAAATAAATAAATTTCATTTCATTTCAACTTTCTAAAAGCAAGGGTCTGGCACCTAGCTACCATAGATCATACACCTATGTAAAGTGAGCATTGACTTTCAACAATTTCTCTAGAGTTTTAACCACTAAGAGCCTGTTTTACATAAAAATATATTAACAAAACTCCACGTGCGAATCTGACAGAATTCGTCATTTTCCAATTATCCTGTACCCGGAACTCCACTTGTTTGAAAACATTATTCTTAATTTAATGGACAGTGCTCGGAAAGTCAGTTTAGCAGAGAGTATCGCGCTAAGGATAAGACATAATATCACTGTCGAATCTTATTTTTGAAATGAAAACTTCTTTTGGCGCATCGCACACAGATTTTTCGGAAGGTAGTTAGGCCGAACCGTCACGTTCTGAGTTTGGTTCGATCGGGTGAACTCGGGACCGCCGAGTGTACCCGAGCGAGAAAGATACAGTCAGCAGCTGACATCTTTCTCGCTCGGGTCGGTACGCAGACGCTGTGTTTAATATATTCAATTCATACGTAATAATTGTCTTTATTAATTTAATAGTCATTATAGTTACGTAGTAATTTAATATAATTTTTTCATTTGGTTTATATTGTGACGTTAGTTTTTTTTTTTCACTACAAGTTAGCCCTTAACTGCAATCTCACATTGTGGTAAGTGATGATGCAATCTAAGATGGTAGCGCGGTAACCTGTTAGGGAGTATGGTAGTTATACCCCTAATCGGTTTCTACGCGACATCGCACCGGAACACTAAATCGCTTAGCGGCACGTCTTTGTCGGTAGGGTGGTAACTAGCCACCAGACCAGAGCAGGGAAAATTCAGAAATTATAAATTCCCAAAATGCCCCTGGCAGGAATCGAACCCGTTAGTGTGTGTATCGAGCGGTTTATCGTGTTAATATTACATACTGAAAAACACTAAATATTAATGATTATAGAAAAACAGCTATTGTTTTCACTTCTGCCGTGCGGTCTTAAGAACACACCCTCTTTTTTTTAATTCATGACACAGGTATTTTTTTAAAAAGGTCCACCATCACGAGAGATTGCAAATGAGGATGAGGCCATCACTACTCACTTATTATGTACACATTTTGTACGTAATCAACGCATCAAAAGTGCTATCTATCTGCCTATTTGTATAAAGAAATATTTGACTTTGACTTTGGGATTTAAAATGGAAAAAATATATATAAAAATAAATCCCTGTTGGTCACGCCATGACGAGTGAACGGCTGGACCGATTTCGCTAATTTTTTTTTGTTGTGTTTGTTATTGTCAGAAGAAGGTTCTTATGAAAGAAAACATAAAGAAAATTGTGCGGAAAATTTGAAAATTTAAGAATACTTAACCACCATATTAAATTATTTCTAATGTATAATAATTAAATAAACAAATAATTAATATTTTATTTAGTTTTTAAATAGTTTATTTTAGGTTATAGTTATGTATTTTGCTATTTGAACTTTTAAGTAAAACAAATAATTATGTATAACTTTTTTGTTTGTAACCTTAAATTCAAATTCAAAATTCATTTATTTCAAGTAGGCCTAATTTGACTCTCCACGTGACTCTACCAACCTTATGGCGTTTGACATAATATTGAAAGAAAGCGTGCTGTTAATATCGTCAAAGAGGATATAAAAAAAAAATATTGTGTAAAACAGATGCTTGGATTGGAGTTTATAAATGCAAGTTTGGATGTACGTTTGTTCCTCAATAACGCCGCAACGACTGAACCAATTTGATTGAAATTTGGCACATATATATAGTTAGATAGATTATAGTTTGACAGCCGGTTTGCGGACAGCGACCGTGCTCTCTGCGGAAAAGGCCGCGGGTTCGATTCCCACAACTGGAAAAATACTTGTGTGATAAACATGAATGTTTTTCAGTGTCTGGACGTTTTTCTGTATATTATAAGTATTTATGTGTGTTATATTCGTAAAAATATTCATCAGCTATCTTAGTATCTATAACACAAGCTACGCTTACTTTGTATATTTTTGATTTATTAGTTATTTATTATAGAGCAAGTAGTGAGAAAAAAAAATGTAATTTTAACATATGTAACTGTTAAGCCATGGCATCGAAGTACGGCATCGATTACTATTAAACTTCACAACGTTTCACAAATCAATTGCTCGTTCCCCAGGGCGAGGTTCCCCGTCGCTTTTTGAATTTCATCGCTGATAACTGGCTGGTTGGTACTATTCGATGTTCGATTCAATAATGGCTAATAACTCAATGAATATACAAAGCTTGCGAGTACACGTTCAATCAATAACATACGAGTACAAAGCAGGTAATATATATCTATATATAAAAGCGGCGATAAACCAGTGGGTTGGAGCTTGACGTCACTTTCGGGAAGGCTGAGTTCGAATCCCAGCATGCACCTCCAGCTTTTCTAAGTTATGAGCGTTTTAATTAATTAAAATACCACTCGCTTCAACGTTGAAGAAAAACATCGTGCCCGCCGAATGCGTGAAACCTGCATGCCTGAGAGTTCCACATAATGGTAAAGGTGTGTGGGGTCCACCAATCCGCACTGCGTGGTGGACTACGACCTTAACCCTTTCTATTTCTGAGAGGTGATCCGTGCTCTGTAGTGGGCCGGTAATGGGTTGATATGATGATGATGACACATAAATACTTATATATATATATATATATATATATATTATTTATGTAAAGTAACGCCTGCTTCTTCATGTTCAAAACATGATGTTCATGAATCAATGCCTGGGTGTTTATATATATATAATATTGGATAGAAGCAGGCTTTTGAAATCCATAATATATTATGAAAATTAAGCTTAATATGCTATTAATACTTGTTTTTTTCATTGTAAAGTCAATATCTCCTGATTATACTCCGGTTTCGGAGCGAAACGTGCGTATAGAGCACCGAGGATCTGTTTGGTGTGGAGTATACGGATTGAAGTAATTATAAATCACACCATACAGATTCTCCTGCTGTTCGCGGAGTATAGCAAATTAAGCTTAATTTTCATAATATATTATGGATTTCCGCAAAGTAACGCCTGCTTCTATCCAATGTTTTGAACATGAATGTTATTGAGTGCCTGGGTGTTTATATATATATTTTAAGTATTAATTAAAATTATATTATAGAATGAATAATTGTTAAGACATTGTATAGTCAACATCTCCTAAGAATGCTCCGGTTTCGGAGCGAAACGTGCGTATAGGGTACATTGCCGAAGTTCTGTTTGGTGTGGAGAATACGGGATGAAGTAATTATAAATCACACCATACAGATTCTCCTGCTGTTCGCGGAGTATAGTAAATTAGGCTTAATTTTCATAATGTTCAAAACAATTTCCAGTTGTGGAATCGAACCCAGAGCCTTGGACTCATAAAGCAGGCTCACTGCCGACTGATCCAATAGGCCGTCAAAATCCAAACATCATCACTAAATAAACGTTATATAACGCCAGCAGTTTGTAACTGTGGTATATGTAGACGCTTGCCAAGCCTCGACAAGCCATCCAACGAATGGATCGGGTGTATGGCTTGGCTTGCATAGGCTAGCAGTAGCAAGCGCTTGTCACCGATCTGACTAAATGTTTGTTATTCGTATTACAATTAAAATACTAGCTAGTTAGTTAGTTCTAGTTGCCCGCGGCTTCGTCTGCGTTTGATTTTGTTTTTTGATGTGGCATGGCATTCAATTTAGTTGTAGTTCTAAAATACATAGAAGTATTCAGTATCGCTAAGCCTTAAATGAGAAGTTTGCTGCAGTCCGCTGAGGAGTTCTGTCCGCTATCTCTAACCGCATTCATCAGATGTACACACTTATAACCTCTATAGTACAAAAATATATAATTTGTCGGAGTTATGGTGTAAAATCGTCAAACACTCATCCCCTCTCCCAAAGAAACCGAGCTTAATGTCGGGATAAAAAGTATCCTATATTACTTCTAACACTTCCAAGAATATGTGTACAAAGTTTCATGAGGATCGATTAAGTAGTTTTTGCGTGAAAGGATAACAAACAAACTAACATTGTCATTTATAATATTAGTAGGGATTTATTTATTTTGAGCACTAACAACATGCATATGACACGTTTTTAAACATAAGCACACACACAAAAACATGGACTGATATGCACGTCAATTACAAGTGCACATAGCATTGACATGTAAACTTAATTTGACTTAATTTCAAGTGTTTGTTAGCCATTTAGGTATCTATACATCTATAGAAAAGATAGAGATGCGCTGCGGGATTCGAACTCGGCCTCCCGAAGGTGAAGTCGAGCTCCTACCCAATGGGATGGATATATAAACTCTTTATTGTACACAATTAGGAGATAAAGGTAATATATATTGAAAACAGCAATACAAGAAAAATAAAAATGCACAAAGGCATTCTTATCCCTCAATACATCCCTTATTGAAAGAAGAAAATGATTATGGAAACGGGATAGTGCTATATTTTAAAAATATGTATTTATGTATTTTATTTTATAAAAATATTCATCAGTTATCTTAGAACCCATAACACAATCTACGCTTACTTTGGGGCTAGATAGCGATGTCTGTATTGTCGTAATATTTTTATTTATTTATTCATTTTTTAATGCACTATGAACATCTGTTATCAATAACTATACTAAATTTATATTTTATATAAATCAATCAATAACCTGTAGCAGTCGACTGCTGGGCTAAAGGCCTCTCCCAAAGGGAGGGTTCGGGATCGCAGTAGATAGTAGTAGTAGCACAGAGGACGCTTTGGCTCGGTCTCAGTTAAACTCCAGTGCCAGTTCTCTGTTATTTGCCGTGTGTTGACGGCATACAGATTACAATACCCCTTATCGTTCCTCGGGTTTCGTACGAGGCGACTGAGGCAATATTTAGTAAATTTATACCTATATTATAAAAAGTTATGTATTACATAACTATTTATAATAAAAATATATAATACACTAGCTGTTGCCCGCGACTTCGTCTGCGTTTGATTTTGTTTTTAAAGTATTCAGTATCGCTAAGCCTTAAATGAGCATAGTTGTATATATATATATATATATACATAACATGTGACTGTCAATTAATTATAGACAAATAATTTGCAATAAAATAAAATTGTGACTTTACTTAAAGATTTAAGCTATCCTATCTCTTAAGTTGGACCAGACTGCTCACGGTGTGCCAATTTAATTTAAAATCGGTTCAGTAGTTTAGGAGTCCATCGCGGACAAACATCGTGACAGGAGATTTATATATATTAAGATAATATGTAATACATAACTATTTATAATAAAAAGTTATGTATTACATAACTATTTATAATAAGGTGCATATCCAATTGACATTTGTGTAAATCTACCACGTACCCATTTGAACCGGCCTGATCTGGTGAGCTTTGATATGGGTTACCTGAAAAGCAGTAGGATATAATGAAACAAAGTTGTCACCTTATGTCGTAAATATATTAATTTTGGGGTTTATTATATCAGCGTTTACCTGAGTTTTAAATTACGACCGAAGGTTTACTTGTCGGCTTTCCAGTGTAAACACAATATACCGCTTTTGACACCCTATCAATGAGATTCACGTGTAAGATAGAGCGGAATAATTGGATACAGGGTAAGTTTATTATACCAAAACATTAGTCATTTTTTGATTTTGGTATTTTTATTTACACGTGTAACAGAGACAATAGTATTTCTTATTAACTAGAAATACATTCACTACCAATTCTATAAAAGTGTGTCAATACTTAATTGTGGAAAGAGGTGAACCGCCGAATCCAACTCGGACCGGAGAAATGTCACGAAGTTTCCCGAACGCTGCTCGTTCGGGAAACTTCGTGAAGCTTCTCGTCCAAAATCCCTGAGTGTCTGAAAAAATGAGTTGCCAGCAATGACTTACGGATCTGGACAAGGTCGCTAACTATGGGCCTCATAAGAAGGCTCAGAGTCAGTAAGCGGGCGATGGAGAGAGCTATGCTAGGAGTATCTCTACGTGATCTTATCAGAAATGAGGAGATCCGTAGGAGAACTAGATTTACCGACATAGCTCAGCGAGTCGCGAAGCTGAAGTGGCAATGAACAGGGCACATAGCTCCGAGAACCGATGTACGTTGGGGTTTTAAGTTGCTGGAATGGGACCCCGCACCGGTGAACGCAGCGTAGGTCGGCCCCCAACGAAGTGGACAGATGACATCAGGAAAGTCGCTGGGAGCCGCTGGAGGCAAGCGGCCCAGGACCGTGTATTGTGGAACTCCCTACAAAAGACCTATGTCCAGCAGTGGACCTCAATTGGTTGAAATTACAATGATGATGCTTAAGTATGACTTCTACATTATTGTATAATTTTCTGCTGGATTTAATTTTCGACGCACAAAGGAAAAGAGTAGTTTAAATTTTGCTTCCTAAGTCTGTGCTCCATCCAATTTCCAGTTACCACAGTATTTTGTTCCTTGCACCTATCTTTCATTAATTAAAAGTTTATATCTTCCACCCTTCATCGATACAATACCTACAATATCCATTATATAAAATTGGAATACTTCACTCGCCAATTTTTAATGTTTTATTATTACAATTCCCAATCCACTGTTACTGTTTACGAAATAACTTATTTTCACTGCCGATTGGAATGAAATTATATTTGGATTACCTTTTTAATTCGATACGAAGTACGCTTGAATGTGATTTTAACGATGTAATAGGCTGACAGTGAACTGTAAAGTTGACGAACAAGTCGCTTTCCGAAAAGTCTTTTGTATCTTACGTTACGGCAGGTTATACCGAAGACCGAAGATTATAACTGGTTAGTTTTCTTAGCATTCGTGGACTATGAGAAATCCTTTGTTAAAGTCAAATATTTTTTTATTCAAATAGGCACATTAATGGCACTTTTGATGCGTTGATTACATAAAAAAGGTGTACATAGCAGTGAGAAGTGATGGCGCTAACTACATTTCTAAACATTAAACTAAAGCTGTTCCCTGAGACGCGCCCTGGCCTAAGAAGAAGCCTATAACAAACCTAGTCGGGTGTAGATAGTCTTTTTGTTATCACCATCACACTTTTGAAAATATTTAACAATAAATTTGCTCCGTGGAAACCGTTAAGGTTAGTGCAAAGATGCTAAATCTACTGCCAGCTAAGCGATGTTATAAATGTTATCTCCAGAAAGATTTAAAAAATCAACATCATTATTAATTCTTTCGATTAACACGTTATATTCATATTAAAATTCAAAAATGTTTTATTCATCTAGACCTATTTTAAGCACGTATGAAGCGTTCATACATATAATTTGTTACCATTAATGTCCCTTAATAATGAAGGGTTCCTTACGCGAGCCCACTACAAACTTAGCCGGGGTGGGTAACGTAGGTCTGTCTTATCACTTAGGATTCCAAATCCATGGGTGCTTTCCAGCGACTGCCAGTGTTGATGTCGTCTGAGTACCTGATTGGCGGCCAACCACCGGTGTAGGGTGGGTCATTCGAGTACCTTGGAATCCCAGCGTACATCGGTTATTCGAGCTACCTGGCCCGCCCATTGCCACTTAAGCATGACACGTTTCGATTTGTCTGCAACTCTTCTACATATACTACTACTGTAGCAAAAGTAGTAGTAGCTTATAATATAACTCTGACCCTTCTTAGTAAGCCGCTAGTCATCACTGGCAACAAACACTGTTCGCGACTTTGGTCTTTAAGCACTGAAAATATATAATCTTAAATAACTATCAAGAAAAAAAAACTAACGCGATAAATAAAACAAAGCAGAATGGATGCCAACAATCAGTCGCACCCCTAACGCGAAACTAATGTCTCTATTACACAGACAAATACGCGGCCATCGTCAGCCACCCGTCTGTTTCTGCATCGCGCGAATTAGCGATAACGAGTGTAGTTGCGCTGACTGATCGCTCGAACCGGCTCCGACGTGCTGGCCACGGGACATTCGCGTGATTTGTAGGCAACACATAAATAAAGAAAGTAAGCGACATGTTAGGGAGAACTTATACCAGGCATGCAGTAACCATGCTTAACATGCACCATATTTCTGAGTTTCCCAGCGCAAATTTTTCCTCGGTCGTTTCATGAATTGAACGATATTCTGGACAATTTTTTTTTTAAATAATTTCAATATTAAATTATTACTTTTAGTTTTTCTACACTAGATTTTGAATTAAATTCAAAAAAATACGATGATAACCAAAAATAAGCAATGTAAATTTTGACTCAAAACAATGTGGCGACATTAGGGCGCCGATGTTACACGACAGCTCAGCGTAGGTATCAGGTAGTATCGATGTGTACGTAGATAGTATGTAGCGTTGTAATCATATCGTTCGCGATTCACAGCGTTCTCAAACATTACAAAATTAAAAAAAAAAAAATTATTTCATGTATTCATATATGATACTGATAATGTATCAATACATAATCAGTTACCCGTAATTACCGACGTAAATGACATTTGGGTTTTTCTGTAGGAATTAAGAGTAACTTCTTCACATAGTTTTAGTTAACTTATCACTTAAACCGTAACCGTATACCTATATCAGTGTATTTCATACACACTGGACCCGTGGATAGGTGGATAGGTGGAGCTGAAGTTGTCTAAGCAGGACGACTTTTGCCGAGCCCATTGGTATGATATATATATACATACAACGTGTAACCGAATTACGAAATAATGTTGAAGTATGTATAAGTATCCTTAATAAGGTTAGGCGGTACTTCACGCCAGGTCAAGGCCTCGCACTGTACCAGGCTCAAGTGCGAACAAGCATGGAGTACTGTAGTCACCTGTGGGGTGACTCTGCCAAGTATTAGCTTGAAGCTTTAGATTCGGTGGATCGTCACGCCAGGAGAATTATAGGTGAAAACTCGTTAACACAGGCGAAGCTACAAAGTCTCCAGCACCGACGCAATGTTGCCTGTTTATCGGTTTTTTACCGGATATACTTCGGTGAGTGTGCTCAAGAAATTCACAATCTTGTTCCTCCTTCCTCGTTCTACCACAGAACACCGTGAGCGGTGGCATTCTTATGTGTTTATATTCCATCAACACGCACGAAACTTTTATTATCCACGTTTCTGATACGTGCTGCTATGATGTGGAAAGCCCTCCCGGCAACTGTGTTTCCTGCCACGTATAATTTGAGTAGTTTCAAGGCTAGAGTGAATAGGCACCCTGTAAAAATATTGATTTAAAAGAAGCATATTTATTTTTCCAACGAATTCAAAACTGTTGTAATGTGTTTACTTATGACAACCTTATTGAAGATAAAAGACCGACACGCGCTTAGTATCTACCTACACTACGCACCGCGTATCTAAAAAAGTGTGGAGTCTCATGATTTTCATTCTGCATGTAATGGCTGTATCTCACATTAAAACCATTCTAATCAAATTCAAATACCGTGCGTATTTTTTTGCCTCAATTGACGGCAACTCCATCTGTTTTATAATGATTAAAGGCTATGAATCTTTTTTAAAAAACATTAATAGGCTATGAAGAAAAAACCTTAGAAAACTCAGAAATAATATAAATAAGTACATACTCAGAAGGAATTACATAACTCGATTTATTTATGAAAACAGATCCGAAACAGCCTGATGTAAATCTCCTTTCAGATGTTTCAAAGACCTCATGAAGAATTCAAGGGGCGAAACGACGTTGTTTGATTTCATGAGAAACATTAAATATCCAAATGTCTTCCAGCTCGAGGGTCTTCGGACTCTTGCGTCATTGTCTAGCCTTTTGTAATGAAACACCGATCTTCCCAAAGCGATTTTTTTTGCCTTTTTAATCTCTGACGCAAAAATTACGGAAGATCCGATTTTGATTTCGTATTTTTTTCTTTGAAAAGTGACTTTAGAAGTGTATTTCAATGATAAATTTGTGATATGATAAATTTCAGTTTGATGAAAATCGATCGCCACCACAAAAAGGCGAACTAAAAGGGGTTTTTTTACATGTAACTAGATGTGCCCTGCGGCTTCGCCCGCGTAATTTTGGGAGGTAGCATACTGCTTCATAGTCTACACCATATGTATAAGATTTTGAGTTTTTTTTCACAATTTTTTTTTTTCTTACGTAATTTTTTTTTCAATGAAAAGTATACTATATTATTTCTAATACCTCCAAGAATATGTATAAAAAGTTTAAATGAAGATCAGTTCAGTAGTTTTCACGTGAAAGCGTAACAAACAAACTTCATTCACTTTTGTAATATTAAGTAGGGGTGTATAATTATAAGGCAGTCAAAATGGGAATCTATGAACGTAAAAAAATATTTTTTTAAGTCAATAATAAAAATAGTTTTCAATCTTAGCGCTGGCGTAGTGTGCCTACTTTAATATGCACTAATGACTGTATATTTCGATTACTATAAAACTTTGCCTCGGCACAGTTGAACAGCCTAGATAAATAAATAAATAATAAATAAATAAATATACTACGACAATACACACATCGCCATCTAGCCCTAAAGTAAGCGTAGCTTATGTTATGGGTACTAAGATAACTGATGAATATTTTTATGAATTAAATACTTCGAAAATACATATAAACACTCAGACACTGAAAAACATTCATGTTCTGTATGTTCTTTTAACTCTGCGTTATTAAGATATAGTATAAGACAGTGGACGGGACAAAAGAGAGATCACTTATGTAAACCGATTATCTAAAAGAACAAGATGACTAGGTACATCTTGGTGCAAGTTGCAGCGACCCTGCTTTCTGAGTCCAAGGCCGTGGGTTCGATTCCCACAACTGAAAAAGTGTTTGTGTGATGAGCATGGATGCTTTTCAGTGCCTGGGTGTTTATCTGTATATTATAAGTATTTATAGAATAGAATAGAATAGAAAAACTTTATTGCAACACAACAAAAAAAGGAAAATACAAGGAAAACAGTAATAGTACTTAGTGCTAGGGTGCAAAGGCGGCCTTATCACTAAAAGTGATCTTTTAAAGGCAACCTGAGCGTACGAAGCCGATAAAAGAGTGGAAAATGGATGGTGCATAAAGTAAGTTACAAAAAAAACAAAAAAAAAAAGAAATGTAATATAAACTTACATGAACATACATACTACATTTACATATTAACTACACAAATACCAACATAAATTTATATATACTATGATAGATATATGTGATATATATTTATGCTATTATAAACTTACATACTACTCAATTACATAGATAAGTAATAATTCTTTAAGCGATGTTTAAACAGGTGAATGGTTTCGGAATGACGTATTTCCCAGGGGAGCGAGTTCCACAGTGTTACAGCTTTAACAGTGAATGACTCGTTATAGCGCTGAGAGCGAGATAAGGGAATCTCAAGCTTGTTGTCATTCGCTGACCGGAGACTGACAAGTTGCTGAGAGAAGGAAAAACGCTCTTTAAGGTAAAGCGGAGAGATAGGACTATATAGAAGAGAATTATGTGTATTATATTCATAAAAATTTCCATCAGTCATCTTAGTACCCATAACACAAGCTTCGCTTACTTTGGGGCTAGATGGCGATGTGTGTATTGTCGTAGTATATTTATTTATTTATTTATTTATAATCTTATGTTTAGGTGTCAAGCCTCATGTACTAAACACTAACCATTGCTGTGTTTTGGTCTGTAACCACACTTACAGACCAAAACACAGCAATGACAGCAGCAATAAACATGTCTGTAGTACTTCCTCGGACGAAATCTGTCACGAAAAGCTTCACTTCTACTCTGTATAAAATATACCTTCGAGAACAACGCAGTCCGCACCCTGCCAACCGTACTACGAGTCAAAATTCGCAACTTTAGACGCCACCATACTAAAGCACTTCAAAAAAACAAAAATCAAATCAAATCGTTTATTTGCAGATTGGTATTACATTGTTGGTAGGTACACAAAATATAGGGACAAACAATCCGCCTTATATGGCATGCAAAAAATATATATGATCGTACACTAATTCCTACTTACTATAATAATACTATCCTAAGTCAATCCACATTATTAAAATAAGAATAAACTTTAAGATACTGATACAAAATTACAAATATCTAATCAATTCATGTCAAATTCTAATCACTGTAAATGTCAAACCTATAATATTGTGTCTGTTAAATATTCTTGGATGGTATAATAACATTTCCCAATAAGTAATTTTTTTATCTTATCTTTAAAAACAGTTTAACACGGCCTGATATATTCCTCCTATTTCAGAAAATAGGGTGGTTTAGCGGCGCCTCATGAAGAATTCAAGGGGTGGGACCGACGTTGTTTGATTTCACGAGTAACATTAAATATCCAAAGGTTCGGGACACGTGATAAGCGTACACGACCCAACTTGTTATCACGACACCTTTTACGGCCGCATAGCGTTTGTTTTTTATCGGTGACAACTATGCGGTAGAAGACGCTTAACAAAACAAATCAATAAAGTTAATGAAATTGATATTAGAATCGAGATTCGACTTCAGTGACGAGACCAAGGTAATCGACAATTATTTTAATTCTATGGCATAGTTAGCGACCCGGTTTCGGAGCCCGTAATAAGTTGTGTATGGGTCTCATAAGAAGTCTTGGGAACACTCAGCGGGTGATGGATGGAGTTGGAGTATCACGGATACTCCACGGAGCGAGCACGGAGCGAGCACGGAGCAGGGTACGGATTGAGATATGATATAGATCCGTAGAAGAACCAGAGTTACTGACATAGCTGAACGAGTCACGAAGCTAAAAGGTTAGCTAAACTAAATAATGCGTGGGGTTCATAGCTCGAAGAACCGATGGACGTTGGGGTCCCAAGGTTCTGGAATGGCGACCTCACACCGCTCAGCACAGTAGATGTCCATTGGTTGACGTGATGACGATGATGAAATGGCGTAGCGTAGAACTTTTGTCCCTTTGCCTCTTACCTTTGGCCCTTGTTCCTTGCAGTTCTTATCCCTCTAGCAGGTAGTATGCCTCTTGTGGCTGTCCATCGTCATCATAATCAACCAACCAATTACCGGCCCACTACAAGGCACGGGCCTCCTCGCTGGCTCAGTGTAGATTGGTGGACTTTATACGCCTTTGAATACATTATGGAGAACACTCAGGCATGCAGGATTCAAGCAAGTGATATTTCTGAACTGACTGACTTCAGTTACATAACTGAAGTGGCTGTTATGCGAGACAAAAACCGTTAAACAATGTAATCTAAGCTCCTCCTTCTTTATGAATATTTCTTCTTTTCGTGTTGTGACCTATACAGAACCACTCTCAATTCTCTTCCAATAAAAAGCTTAGAACTGCCGCCTCAGAAGCTTTGCTTCAACAAAGAACATTGCTGAAACGAGTTCTGGAATCCAGTATAAAGGTGTGACATTTCCAAATAAAATAAATCACCAATCGTTTTGAAAGGACTTATTTAAATTTCATAAATGGAATACTTTTCCATTCCCTTAATATTTTCGCACAAATATTGGCTTTATGGATTGTACTTAAAACATAAAAGCTTTTACGAAAAAACGATGTCGGTTTGGGCTTGAAATAAACCGGATGGAATTCATCAGTTTTCAATTAACCTGTATTCTTTGCCGCTTGGAATAAATTACATTCATTTTGGCGCTCGCAATGTCAATAATTCCGAATTTAATGAAAAGAAAAAATAAGCCCCTAACTTACTTAACATCAAAATACAAACCAAATTATTTCACTTGCCGGGTGATTCAATTTAACTTAAATAATAATATTGTCTGCTTCCTTAGAAAAATTAGCGTTAATTAATATAGATTCACCGATGGAGGAAACACCAATAAACGTAACGCCCGAAGCCATCTTGGCTCCTAAACATCCGTAAACCAAGCGGCGAGCTTGGACGCCTGCTACACTTCAATAATGCTCGGCTGGTTTAGGTGAGCCAGTGAGGACCTGGATAGACGGTTCCGGCCTACTAATTATGGAGACAGCTCCACAACAGAAGAGTTAAAAGAACAAACAACATGAAAAAATAAATATACTACGACAATTATTACACACACCAACATCTAGCCCCAAAGTAAGCGTAGATTGTGTTATGGGTACTAAGACGACTGATGAATATTATTATGAATAATATACATAAATACTTAGAATATACATATAAAAACCCAGACACTGCCAAACATTCACGCTCATCATGCTAAAAATCGGCCGTCGCCTATGTCCAGCAGGCGGTTGATATGATGATGTGCGCCAGTGTGCGCTCCGGGAGTTGCTAAAGGTGTGGGAGAACATACATTTTATCGTTTCACCGAGGATATAATTGTCCCCTGCCCATGCTAGCCGTCACAAAAAGCTTTATTATTGAGAAAAACCTATCTGATATCACTTCATTTTAAAACGTATATATGACTGTTTCAGGACTAAGCTCCAATGAGCGTCCTAGCACTCGAGCTAACCAAACTCAATCTTGTCACAGTGGCCAACTATTGCATCGCTTTTAGCTTTACAACTCAATTGGGAAAGTTTTGTAACTTTGTCAGTGCTCTTAAACGTTTGTTAGTTCATTTTGCTTGCCCAGTCGCTCAAGTTAGTTTTTAATGGCGGTTGTAAATTAACTGGATATGCACATACGCGGTGATAGCTTGGTGGATGAGGTTTCGACTTCCCTTATGGGGTGAGAGAGTTTGACCCCTGGCATGCACATAAGTGCGTTTTTAATTTAAGAAGTTACAATTTCACTTGCTCTAATGGTGTGGGAAAATATCTGCATGTTTAGGAGGTCGGGTAAAGGGTAATAAAGAAGTCACTTCCCTCGTTATAACTCTATTTAATCTGCGTGTTCGCCGTGTGTACAGCGCAATGTACCGATTGCAACTCTCAAAATTCAAAATTCAAAATTCATTTATTTCAAGTAGGCCTAATATAAGCACTTTTGAAACGTCAAGTCTGTCTGTGTGTAGTGACTCTACCACCGGTTCGGAAGGCAGATTCTACCGAGAAGAAGCCGGCAAGAAACTCAGCAGTTGCTCTTTTCCAACATTAACAATTCACATTTTACATTTCAAAATTCATTTTTTATCTTGTGAGAGATGAAAGCGGAGCCGGATGCTTCCAAGCAACCTTGTCATTAAGAAATTCATCAATTGTATAATAACCTCGCTGTTATAAATGTGTTTTAACACATTCTTTAAACTTATGCATTGGTAAGTCCAAAATTACCTTAGGAATCATATTATAAAAGCGTATACTCAGTCCCACAAATGACTTCTGCACCTTTCGCAGACGATATGCAGATGTCACTAATTTATGACCATTTCTTGTAAGTCGACTGTTTATATCCACTTTTTGTTTATAAAGAATAATATGTTGTCTTACAAATACTATATTGTTATAAATATATTGTGAGGCTACCGTAAGGATACTTATTTCTTTAAATTTTTCACGGAGGGATTCACGTGATTTATGTTTATATATTGACCGTACAGCTCTTTTCTGCAATATGAATATAGTTTCAATATCAGCAGCTTTGCCCCATAATAAGATCCCGTAAGACATCAGACTATGAAAGTACGCAAAGTAAACAAGTCTAATTTTCCTGACGGCGTAGGCAGCCGAGCTTAGTTTACCTGCTAGTGTATCTATATGGGTACCCCACTGAAGCTTGCAATCTAAGGTCATGCCCAGAAAAACTGTGGAATCTTCCATTTTTAGTGATTCTCCATTTATTATTATATTTTTATTAACTTTCTTTACATTTGGTAAAATAAATTCCACACACTTCGTTTTTTTTGCATTTAAAAGTAAATTATTGACAGTAAACCAGTGCGACACATGCGACATAGCACGGTTTACATCGTCAGAGTTATCTCTTCCTTTATCAGTTTTAAAAATTAGAGATGTATCATCTGCAAACAGTACAATGTCACAGGTCTCACTGATATGGTGTGGTAGATCATTTACATACACCAAAAATAGGATGGGACCCAAAATTCAACCCTGTGGGACACCCATTGACGTAGCCGACCCCTGCGACTTAATGTCTTTTATGCAAACCCTTTGGATTCTGTCACTGAGATAAGAGGCAACCAAATTTAGTGCAACGTTTTTGATACCATAGTGGGCTAGTTTAAGAAGCAAGGTTTTATGATCAACACAATCGAATGCCTTGGATAGATCACAAAAAACACTAATGGCATTCTGCGAACGTTCCCAGGCATCGTACACATGTTATAAAAGTTTAGCGCCTGCATCCGTAGTGCTACGACCTTTAGTAAAACCGTACTGCTCCGGATGTAGTAAGCTATTTACATTGAAGTGATTCAAAAGTTGATTTCATATAATTTTTTCAAAGACCTTACTAAGAGCTGGTAAGATTGAAATGGGTCTGTAATTGTTACTGTTGTTTTTATTGCCAGATTTAAATAGAGGAATATGTTTACTATGTTTCATTAAATTTGGAAAAGTACCTCTATCAACACATTCATTAAAAAGTACGGCTATGTAAGGGGCAATAACGTCTATAATGTTAGATATTACTATTACAGACATACCCTAAAAACCTGTTTTTTTCTGTTTCAACAACTTAAAATTCTTTATTATCTCATATGCAGATATATGTTTAATATTAAATAAAACGTTGCACTCATTTACGTTGTTCCTCAATAAACTCTGAGCTGCAGTAGGTGAAGAATTAAGTGAATCAGTTAACAAAATAGGAACACTCTGAAAAAAGTTTTCAAAGGTACTTGCAACCTCACTGTCGGCGGTAACTTTATTATCATTAATAATTAATTCAAAGTTTACGTCTCGTGTAAAATATATTATATATTTCCTATTAAAATAAACGGTCGCGGCGGGGCGACTCGCTGTATCAGCATCAGGAGTTGTGTTGCGCTATGCATGTGTCCCTACACATGCCTGAAATTTCCTATAATGTTCTCAAAGGTGTTCATCATCATCATCATCATCATCGCATCAAGTCATTATCGACCCACTATCTAGCACGTGTCTCCCACAATGAGGAGGGGTTAAGGCCGTAGTCCACCAAGCTGGCCCAGTGCGAATTAGTGGACCCCACATATTTTTGAGAACATTATGTACTTAACTACTACTTAACTCTCATCCATTCAGGTTTCCTAACCATGTTTTCTTTTACCGTTGATGCAAGTGATATTTAAATTACTTAAAACGCACATAAGTTAGAAAGTTTAAGGTGCGTGCTGGCGTGATTCGAACTCGGTCCCCCGGAAGAGAAGTCGAGCGCCTACCCAATTTGCTATAGATACAATAATAAATAGGCTTACTAATCTACAGGTGCACAATTATTTAAGATAAAATAGTCGCAATAATGTAGGTACATATAATATTATGTGTAATGTCCAAAAATTGCTGGGCTGTAGTAATATTATTCCAATTCGACGGAAAGTTGACAATCGACACACTTAAAGCCAACGGGGACAATAGATCGCGTAATAAAGCCCTGAATTGCTATTCGAGGCATGTCCAGTGGAGGGCGCGATCGTGTCAAAGATAGGCCATCATAATGCCATTATTAATCTCATACATTTTTATGACACCATCCAAAACAATTTATACTGATCATTGATATACAAAACGAGCGACCCACAAGCTTCTTTATCATCATTAACTGAATCCGTTTGTGGTTCAAAAATTCCACCACCAATAATTTCCGCTCTTACTACTTTTTGTATGGTACGTTTTCTGACTTACCTTCGTATTAATATCGTATTCTGTCTTAGGATAGGCCATCTATAGAAGACTGGTTAGTGTAGGAAGTCTGGCTGTGCCATTATCATTTATTATTGAGATTACTATTTCACTACAACAATTAGTAATGGACACAAATCGTAATTACTCAACAATGACTCGACTCTAATTAAAGTATTCAAATGTGAACTTTAACTATGTGGCATAAAGTGTTGTTTGAAGTGTAAGCTCCGTGGCAATGCGCGTACCACTCGTATATATCTAGCATAACAATTAGATAGTATTTTTATTTCATATGATATTAATTATTGTTCAGATTTCAATACTTTAATTTATGTGAAGACGGTGCTCGGTTTATATGGTTTAAAAAGGCCGTAAAAATGCTCTCTCTCAACTCATTCGAAGAATTGTATCTATGTATAAACTTAGACATCCTCAAATTAACGACACTTATGCTAAACATTTGATTATATACGGAAAGGATTACGCGACCATCTTTTTGATGTTGAAGTGGCTGTTTTCATGGCACATAATTGAAATAACGTTATATTATTATTACACCAAAGTATCTTCAGTTTTATATCAATGTTTCTGACTTAAATATTTTGTAAGTGGCCCCCACGCCTTAGATTTGCTGGGAATCCATGAATTTTTATTAAAACATTCTTTCATAAATATTTTACCAAGTTAATGGAAAGTATTTTCTTGCTCTTTGAGGATATGGCAGCTTCCACTTTGCATAAATAGAGAGTTCTTCAAAATGTTCTATTTCAAGGATTTAACTATAAAATAAAGAGAAATAGAGTTGAAGAACTATATTTCTTTACTAAAAGGGATATATCACCTCGCTCATAAGCTAAAAGAACTTTTCAGCACCAATTCGGAAAATCGTAAAGTTTAGGACTAGAAAAATGATTTCCTTCACAGTCGAAGCAAGTTACATTTTTAATTACTTAAAACGCACATAACTTAGAAAAGTGAGAGGTGTGTGCTGGGATTTGAACTCGGCCCCCCGAAAGAAAAGTCAACCTTCTACCCATTGCGCTATCACCGCTTATCTGTAATAGTCACATCAATTAAAACTATATGTTTATTTAATTGACTGGATGAATCATCAGTTTTTAATTAAACTGTAATCTCTACACAATTCTTTTTGGAACAAATTACATTAATTCCAAAAAGTCATCATCATTTTACTTAACTAGGAGCTAAAAGTAACAACAATAAAACAGCGTGAGAGAAATGATATAACGTGGAAATAACCGACCAAACTATTTAGTGCTACAGCCAACAAAGCTTTATCTCGCCCATCCACCGATCAAATAAAAGTGCTCCCTTATTTCTATGATATTGGTCTCTCCCAGTGCGCGAGCGGAATTTCTATTAAACACCTACTGGGAAACGCGCGGTTTAGCTTACGTTGTAATATGCTATCCTAAACTAAAATGTAAATTATTTTTGAATGCTACTATAAACAAATATGAATACTATTAGAAAAAATACTGATCTACCGTCATACCAGAAACGGCAGATCGTCGTCTGTCCACCTCGTTGGGGGCCGACCAACGCCGCGTTAACCTGTGCGGGGTCGCCATTCCAGCACCTTGGTCTCCAACGTCCATCGATTCTCCGAGCTATATGCCCCGCCCATTTCCACTTCAGTTTTGCGACACGCTGAGCTATGTCGGTAACTCTGGTTCTTCTACGGATCTCCTCATTTTTAATCACGTAGAGATAAACTAAACATTGCTCTCTCCATCGCCCGCTGAGTGACTCTGAGCCTTCTTATGAGTCCCATAGTCCCATAGTACATTACTTCTATTGTATTACATATATTGTGTAGAAACTAAAAATAGCACTATATTTGTTTGCTACGTTATATTATATGAACGATCATACATAACATAATATATCAAATAGAGCTCTATCTAAGAAAAATGTTCTTTTGGAAAAATCCACCGACCATAAGTGCCTACAACCGCCTGCCATTATGTAAATTTATAGTCCTACATAAAAAGAATTTAAGACCCCCAGGCACGTTCCTAGTTTGTAATGCTGAGTGTGGTTGAGTAGAGCGTCAGTACATACCTACGTGAGGGATACTAGATACATAAAAATGAGGTGAATCCCGAAATCTATTCGGCATTTCAGATATTTGATCTTTGATTGATAGATGGGACATTGCAACGGAGTAAATACGTAAGTAGCTCTTGAACTACAGTTGTTTTTACTATTCCACTATAGACCAGGGTCGATAATTTTTGAATTTGGAATTTGGAAAAAAATTAAAAGACAAAGTTGTATTTTGTCAACTTTGTCATTTCATTTTTTCCCATAGGATTTGTAGTGGAAATTGAGATTTCCGGCAAAACACTGTTTCTTACCCTTAAAAACTCACCCCCTTCCACTTCCCGACCTCAGATCGCCCATAAATTATTTTTCCTTTATTTTTTTTTATATTCTCGTCCTTTTTTAACGGGTCATCCTACTATAATTTTTTTTCACTTTTTACCATTTCAAAAATTATCGACCCTGGTCTACTACTAGTTAGACCTTGACTGCAGTTATACGCAGTAATAAGAGATAATAATGAAGTTAAAAATGGTAAGCGCCATCTTGTTATATTAAACTCTCTAATCGGTGTCTACGTCGACATCGTACGCTTGGAGGAACGTCTTTTTTGTTATGGTGGTAGCTAGCTACGGGCTAATTCTTCCACCATGGTTTCATTCTAATCTTTGAAATTTTATTAATTATTTATCTTGACCTGAAAAAACAATTCGTAGTGGTTAGGTTAAAAGTCAGTTTTTAAATAATTTTATAATTTTTCTACTTTAATGCCACTTGTTTTTGATAGAGATTCCGCTAAGAAATTCAAATTTTCCATTCTTATGCTTTTCCTATTCTATTACTAATTTTATTCCCTGTGATTTCATGAAAATTTTTTTTTTGTGAAAATAATCCTTATACTCCTTTCATTTCAAGGTTTTAATAATAATAATGATAACGAGTTGAGTGTTGAGTCGACCGTTGTTGTTCCGATAGTCGTTTCAGTCAATGGTCTTCTCGCGAAAAGCTTCGACCAACATCTCAAGAAGCTTTCGCTTGGTTGTTGGATCAAGGGTCGGATACAGAAGGCAGTAGTCCTTGAAACGGCGCGTATTGTGAGGAGGTTTCTCACTCTGGAGCCCTGACCACCGGTTGCTTGGGCATTCAAAAGCCCCGCAAGCGGAGGGTGGAAGTTTTTTTTTATAAATTTTGAATAGTGTTATTTAATTTATTCTTAAGCATTGTTAATAATTTAAAAAAAAAAGAAAAATAATAAATGATAGACAATAAAAATAATGATAATTTTTATTCAATCATTTTTTCCTACACTTCGAAAAAATATTAATTTAAACATATAAAATAGATGGATATGTTTTAAATTAACCATAAAATTCTATAAACTAAGTGTGATTGTTACCACTCGCCTTTGAGAACATCAACATTACCACTGTCCGACATGTACTTTACCTCACGATGTTTACCTTCAGCAATAAAGCAAGTGCTATTAAATTGCACATAACTTCGCAAAGCTTGACGAAGGCCGAATTTTTAAAAGTAAAAATCGCATTAAATTTACCAAATAGCCGGTCTACCCACTACGTTAATATAATATTCAGCGTTTTCCGAACCCGATGGAGAACAGTAAATTTTTCGCTGACCGGACCCCCCAGCAAGGCATATCATTTTCATATGTTTACATAACAAATTTATGATACCGACCTAAATCAACAGCGTCCCTTTTGAATAAGTTTTTTCGGCTTCTCGTTTTTGGTTAAGCCATAGAAACGAGACAAAGTTTTGTAGGGAGTGGATGTCCGCGAAAAATAAATTTTTGGTAGTAATCTAATCAGGTCCGGGAGAGGCGGAGTTTGAGAAATATGTTTTTTCGTGAACCACGTTATTTATGCGAGCTGAAAAGTATCTCACAGTCTCCAGTATGTTTTTCTGATATAATATCTATCTCTGTTTCATAAACGGAAGGCCCCCAGTATAATTACATAATTTTATATGATAAATTTTTTACAGGTTTTTATTTTGTTTTATTTATTTTTAATTTTTTCGTTTTGATTTCTGTAACAAAATATCATGCAAATTTTTTATTTTATTTTTATTATTAATTATTACAAATTCCTTTATTTTTTTTAAATTATATAATACTTTTGAATTAGATTATTTTGTAGCATATCCATAGTTATTAAGCGCTGCTCTGTCAGTGCCTACCGTCCATACGTCACGTCTGGCTTCACGGAATTCCACCATTCCAGCACCAAGACCCCAACGTGCATCGGTTCCAGGCTATGTGTCCTGCCCATTGCCACTTCAGCTTCGCGACTCATTGAGCTATGTCGGTAACTCTAGTTCTTCTACGATTCTCCTCATTTCAGATTAGATCACGTAGAGTAACTCCTAGCATAGCTCTCTCCATTGCCCGCTGAGTGACTCTGAACCTTATGCGGCTCATAGTAAGCCACCACGTTTCGTATCCGTTAGCCGTTGGCAATACGCACTGTTCGAAGACTTTAGTCTTCAGACACTGATTTTGGACGAGAAGATGTCACGAAGTTTCCTGAGTTGCCCATCCGAGTTACGGGGTAGTGATACTACGCTTGAAATAAGACTCCACCGATATATTGATTTAAAATGGTTTTAGTTTAGATGTTAGGACTTTGGCTTCAATTCAAATGCTCCCAAGCTTTCCTAACCTATGTGCGTTTTAATCTTTAACGGTAAACAAAGACATCGTGAGGAAATCTGCATGCCTGAGAGCTGTCTATAACATCAACCCCAACCCGTGGTTAACTTCGACCTAAATGTTCTCATTGTAGGCCCGCGCCCTGTAGTTCGTAGGTAATCGGTAAAAATATATTGATGATATATTGATAATACTTACCGAAAATCCCTCAAAGATTTAACCTTTCATTATTAAAACCATACTATTGGAAACGGCCTTCAATAGTTAATCTTTCTATCAACGACTGCAAGTTGAAGAAACATTTAAGTGGAATAAAAGATTCTCGTCTCGAAGTAATCCACGAACATGTGCCACGAATGGTCAGTGAGATAAACCGGCTAATTTATAGCGTTTCAATACCTCTTTACGTTGCCTCTTAGTACTGGAAGTGGCTAATTGAATTACAAAGTTCAAGAAATCCCTAAGCTTAAATCAAGTGATAAATCCAATATTTTTAATACCAGTGCGAAATTTTAATTATTCCAGTAAACTCATTTAAAATAAAAACTGTAATATCACTAAATTCTCATCATTGGATCCTTATAAAAAAAGAAATACCCCTGTAAAGGTGATCTTAATAATAATAAATATTTAATAATGTATTCACTTAAACTTTGATACTGCTCTTGCTTTTTAAGAACGAAGGCTTACTACCATTTTATAAAAGAGTATTATTTTAATATTGTTGACTCTATTTTTTTATAATTAGAATATTTATTTTAGGGGCATCAAGGTATATGATATTGTATCATATACCTGTCAGGTATAACTGTCAGTTTAAAACAATAGTAAGCCCCCGGGTGCCCTGATGCTCTTGGCTTCTATCGCTTACTCAAGTATTCACATTTAATATTTCACTGTGCGTCTTTTCATATCAATTAGCTCGGTTAAATATGTATGGCATAGCTATATCCATTTATGCCATATATAAAATTTCCACAGTGCATATATGCTAAACTTTTCACTTACTCTATTTTAATAACAACATTTAATAATTTAACAACCATCTGTATATCTCGCGGGAGCTTTACCTTAGCAGCGTAGCCGATTGCTCTAAGCAACCTTATTAGGAAACTCATGAATTGTAAAGTAACCTATAGATAATTGTGTGCCTTTACATTGTTTCAACTTATGGTAGGTCCAAAATTACCTAAAGACCATGTTATAAAAGCATCTACTCCATCCCAAAAATTTGATATCCTTTGCATACGATACACAGATACCACTAGCTACAATCGTTTTTTGTAGGTTGTTCTATCTAGTAGCTCTATTGTCTTGTAGACAAAGGTCTCCCGAGCGGCCGGCAGATGTTGGGAATTTAGTTTTACTCACGTGTTATTCTTTCGCAAGTTATTTGTTTCTTGTAGACACTTGGGCCTGGACATTTTGTACCCTGCATTTATTTTACTTGACGCTTTCCCAAAGCTGCTGGATATTATTTGTTTTCGCTTTTATGTATCGGACGACGGATATTATTTCATATTGCTTTTAATATTTTTCATATCTAAAGTTTTTTTGTAGTGTCCTCAGTTGCTTTTATGTTACAAAAAATAGTGTTTGAGGATGGAATTAGGATTTATTTCAGTTCAATTTCAATTTATTCCAGAAGTACATGACAGAAAATGAAATTTATCAAACACTTCACAAACTTATTTGGAAGTCCAAATGTGCTCTCAATATACTTGTTACTCAAAAACCCTCTCTACGCACTTTTTATATGCTTTTTAAAGATATTATAGACTAAATACACCTTCTGCTCCTGCACTAGATCATCCACAGGATATGTTTGACTTTACAAGAACAATTCGAAAATATAAAATTACTCTCGAGGTAGTAGATAGATTATTATTGCAGTGCGTCGGGCATGTTTGCCGATGCCGGAGTCCCCGACTTCTACACTGTGCTTCGTAAAAGAATAGCGAGTTTCTGGGAAACCGTCGAAAATTCTAATAAAAAGCTCCTTAGAATCGTCGCTCAGGCATCCCTTGCAACGTATCCTTTAAACATTGGCAAAAAGTGCACCAGATTCCAAACATAAAATAATATAAAATAGTTGACTTAATTGTAATTTAAATTATTTTAATTTTAGATTTTATTTAATTATTGTTTTTATGTATTTATTTTTTAAATCTGACTGTCTTAATATTTATTTTATGTTAATCTCTCAATTTTGTATCTGGATCCCCGACCTGAAAAAAAGTGATTTAATTTTATTTCGTTGATCTTAAGACACCAAATAGCAATAGAAAGACACAAATGTATTATAGCAAAGAACGTTTTTGTAGTCACCTAATAGAAATTCCGCCCGCTCGCTAGGGCAACCCAATATCATCATAGAAATAAGAGAACACTTTTATTCGAGTTGTGTATGTGTGAAATACAACGCTTTTGGCTGTTACTACAAATAGATTCCTCCTAACCTTTCCTTTTGTTTTTCACGGTTTGTTATTTTCGATAAACTCATCTACAAATAGGTTAGTAATATAAATCAAGAGGCGGTGAATAAATAGAGCAATTTTCATATCGGCACCTACCTACTTGTCTTTGATAAAACTCATAAATTGTAATTGTAAAATGTAAATAACATTGTTAACTGTAAAATGATGTTGATAAAGATGCCGGCTCATTCAGTGGAATCTGCCTTCCGTACTGGTGGTAGAGTCACTACAAACAGACTGACTTGACGTTTCAAAAGTGCTTATAAAATGACCCTACGTGAAATAAATGAGTTTTAAACATTGAATTTTTGAATTTTGATACTCTATCAATGTATTTTTTATAATATGCTTTCAACTATTGTTTTTTTTATGTAAGAGAAATACTTAACCAGAGTAAGAAACATTTTACAGTGACTTTTGAGCGTTAATTTCCGTATGAATACCAAATCAATTATGGAGGGATTCATATCAAAATTTAATACATAATAATTCAACATGGTTAATAATTAAACTCATTAGTTTTCGGAATTTCTCTGCATACGGACCGGATTTAAGGTCATCGGGAAGTGTCTTGTAGGTTTTGATAGTAAATAACTTTTTACGATCTTCCTGGCGCAGTGGTAAGTGCTATTGTTTCCCGGGGTTGATCTCCGGCAGGGGAATTTATAATTTCTAATTTTTTCTGTTTCTCTAACCTAACATTTGAATTTCACTCCTCATCGGCTTCTACGTGGCATTGTACGGATTTCTCGGTAAAATGCCAGCCAAAGTCGCTCCCAATTAAAGCAGACCAGAGAAAAATCAGAGTTTATTAATTCCCAAATAGATCAAACTAGATCGAATGAGACCATTTATTGCCCAAAGGAGTTTGACATGGAGGCTTCTTTTCCGTTTACGCAACTACCCTAAATTTTGTGAAAGTGGTAAAATATTGTAAAATTTATTCTTACAATATTTTATTTTTGGACTATATTTGGCACGATCATTGGCAAAGTTCCTGCGTTCACCACTTTGTATTCCTTTCCTATTTGTATTTGTGTTACATTCGACACACAGGAAGCTGGGGCGTTGCAAGAGTACTATATTACTGGGATATCGGAATACACTGGGCTTACAAAACTTGGTTTGGTGTTCCCATTTTCATGCATTGCACGGGACGTGTTTGAAACTAACCAACGGGATGCTTTATTTTCATGGCTTTGCAGAGCTTATTTCTGGAGGAAAAGGGTAAGCTAGGCTATGTTTTCATATACTTTTTGATGCTTGGGTCGTATGTGTTTCAAAAGGCTTTGTTTAAAATTCATTTATTCCAAGTAGGCCTATATCTATAAGCACGTTTGAAATGTCAAGTATGTCTGTTTATTAGTGACTCTACCACCGGTTCCGAAGGCAGTTTCTACCGAGAAGAAACCTGCAAGAAACTCAGCAGTTGCTATTTTCAAAAATCATATTTACAATTTAACAATCATTGTTCTATCTTGTGTAAGTTGAAAGTGGAGCGGCTTGCTTCCAGGCAACCTTGTCATTAAGAAATTCATCGATAGTATAGTAACCTCGATGTATTAATTGTGTTTTTATACATTCTTTAAAGTTATGTAATGGTAAATCTAATATCATAAAATCATGTCATAAAAGGTCATGCCATAAAAGCATATACTCAGCTCCACAAAGGTTTTTTGAACTTTCCTAAGACGATATGCTGATATCACTAATTTATCACCAATTCTAGTAAGTTGATTGATTATATCAATTTTTTTTTATTAATGAGATTGACTTTACAATGATTATTCATTGTAAAGTCAATCTCATTAATAAAAAAAAATTCACTATCTCCTGAGGATGCTCTGGTTTCGGAGCAAAAAGTGCGCAGAGGGTGCGCATTGCCGAGGATCTGTTTGGTGTGGAGTATACGGATGGAATAAATTTTAAATTGCACCATACAGATTCTCCTGCTGTTCGCGGAGTATAGAAAATTAAGCTTAACTTTCATAACATACTACAATGGATACACTTAATAATAGACCTTGCATAAGCCAATAAAGTTTTCACTATTAATTAAAATTATCTTAATGATACAGAAGTTTTTGTTTAACCGTATGGATAAGTAACTTATACTAAACAATACTAGTAACATATTTTAATAACGCAAAAACGATTACTCATTTTTGAAAAAGTTAACGTCAAGAAAGAAAGAAATAATTCTAGTGCATTTCTTGATTGCAGATACAAATTTTCCATACTTATAAAAAAAATTGGTCTATATGTTGACACTTAGCAAGTGGGAGTTAGTCTTAGCACGTGGGAAGTTAGTCTGAGCACGTGGGAAGATTGAGAAAGTTTAGGCCGTAGCCAACTACGCTGGGCCAGTTCGGTTTGGTGTATTAACTAGTACTCACATAGTTTATGAAAAAATGTGTAGTTATTGCAACAGATAATCATAACCAGGATTAAATAATAAAGAGTATAGAAACACTTAATAAGCAGTGATGGGGAAATTATCCCCACCGTAGCAGAATTCGTAAGGTCCACAGAATAGTAAAGTTCCTTACTTAGAACTAATGACCCGTGGAATAACCTTCTAAGGTTCATCGCTACGTGGCCGTGAATATAATTTACTCTGGGAGATTTTAGATTTGAATTTTTTTTTGTTCCACTACAAGTTAGCCCTTGACTGCAATCTCACCTGGTAGTAAAAGATGATGCAGTTTTAATGGGTGGGCGGGCTAACCTGTTAGGTAGTATTGTAGTCAGACCCCAGTTTCTGCTCGACATTGCACCAGAACACTAAATAGCTAAGCGGCACGTCTTTGTTAGCAGGGTGGTAACTAACCACAGCCCAAGCCTCCCGCCAGATCAGACTAGAGAAAATTCAGAATTTATAAATTCCCAAATTTCCTCTGCCGGGAATCGAACCCGGGACCTCCTACTTAAATTCACAGCGCTCACCTTTGCGCCATCCTGTAGTGGAATGAAAAAAAATTATTGTTATTTTTTTTAATAAACTGAATTCTCTAGGCGCCAAAAACAAAGGAACTTAATAAAGGTCGGGTATAATCGTATCCTTAAGGGATATCTCAAACTATATTACATCCGACATAGCAGTAGGTTAATTAGCCCACTGTCCCTAGAAATTCGTTTTGATTTAGATCACATCGCAAGCTATAATACACCTTATCACTATGCGTTACGGTTGTTATTGCAATGTTTTCGTAGAACATAGTATTTGGATTAGCCTAATTTTGCTCGCCTGATTTCCTAAATGTGGTGACATCAAGCTAGAGTAATAGCTCAGAATCAGCTGCAAAGCATTTGTGAAGTTACGGATATGGTAAATTGGATGACCTACCTATACAACATGTAACAGAATTACGAAATAATATTGAAGGATGCATCAGTATATTTCATAAGGAGTCACCCAATAAAAATATTTAATCAAAAGACGCATATTTGTGTTTCCATACTTACTATTTTCTTTACTCATGGAGTAAAGAAAATAGTAAGTATGATATATTGAAGACAAAAGACCGACACGAGCATAGTACCTACGCTACGCGACGCGTACCTAACAAAGTGACAAGAGTCAAATTATTTTAACTTTGCATGTAATGTTGCCTGGCTGTATCTGATCTGATTTCTTTCTTTAAAAACTATGGCAGTGGTTTACTCTAAAACTATTAGGTTTTCGGTCTCACAAATAAGTCTCGGAGACAGTACATAATGTACCTCTAAAGCCTGTGAAGGATAATTTCGGTTTTCATTTACACGTTATATATTATAATAAATTAGTATTATAACAAATTATATATTATAACAAAAAGTATTTAGCACAAAAAATACAAAAAAAAAATATGTGAAAGAAAGACGAACAAATAAATATATTTTTCTGGTTTCACGAAAAAGCAATCAAACATAAAATTCCATTAGCTGAATTGCATGAATTGGATTTGATTCATGACGATGCGTTCAGAAAGCTATCCTGAAACGTATAACTCATGTCAGACCGCTCCATAATCTTTATGTTCTAACCGCCACCGTCTAGGATTATTCCAGAATTTATTATACCTGGACGACTAGCATTGCTTTGTTCTGTCAGAGTTACTGCCTCTTAACTTGGATTAGAGGATACATCAAATGTCTGGTGCCCGAAACAGAGAGCGAAATATATATTAATTTACCTAATTTATGATTTCTTGTTTAGGATTTAAGAGTTTTTACTCGCAGTAGACAATTTTTTGAAGCACTTGCTTTAACGGTAAATGAAAATATCGTAAGGAAACCTGCATGCCTGGGAAAGATTATATTTTTTGTAAATATTAATTTAAGTTTGTAATTATTTTTATTTTTGTCAAGTTATTGTTCATAGAGTGGTATTATGATAATACATATAAAAAAATATACAAGTCTCTACGATTATCCATATTCATTCAGCTGTTCTTACTTTGAGTAAAAACATCAATACAACTTCTGCATTTATATTGGTAGTAAGATTTAATCACGTATAATTACTTCTCAACAATATATAGCTTTCTCCAACATCCGCTGAGCTTTCTAAGATATTTAACAAGAGCCTTAGTAAGGAAGCAAGTTCAAATAATTGTTTATAAAATCTGAGTCATTCAACTTTTACAATTATTAAATAGCAGTTATCCCACTGCTAAACTAAATATTGAGCTATACATAACGGCCTTCTGAGGGTACTTGCTGGCAGGACTGATTGTCAGTACCTGTGCCATTGCTGCATGGTACACGTGCTTTCCAATCGGGCATGCTCGAAGGGTTTTATATAAACTATTTCCTTAGGCTAAGTTTACTAACAACCTAACTTAATTTTAACTTTGTATTTAACTACCATTTATGATCCAAGTCGGTCGAAATAAATGAATTTTACTTATTTATTTTTATTTATAAACAATCTTAAGAACCCCGAACGGTAAATAAAAGCATTAGATTCAAGATGAAAATAATTGCGGTGATAAACAAGCAAACGTAGAAAATGAAAATGGACTTAAAGTATTCGCAAGCTCTTCTGAAGGCAAACGAAAACAAGGTTTCCCGTGTAGCAAATATAATATCATCTGCATAAAACAACAAAGCCTACGATATAATATCAAACTTAACATAATATCAGCTTCCCTGTTACAACAGTGGCAGGATAGGTACGTTCATGCATTTCGTAAGAACTTTCATAAGATATTTGATTTCATAAGATATTTCATGAGCAGCATAAGATACTTTATGCTGCTCATGAAATAAAGTCAAAGTCAAAGTCAAAAATATCTTTATTCAAGTAGGCCCACAGGTGGCACTTTTGATGCGTACATAAGAATTACACGGTAGTGAGATGATGGCGATAACCACATTCGTAAACTTAAAACGAAAGCTACGAGGGTTCCAAACGCGTCCCGGTCTAAGAAGAAGCCCACAACAAACTTAGCCGGGTGTTTTTTTTTTTTTTTTTTTGTTATCGCCATCTCACAATGTCATTTTAAATTATTAGAAGAGCAACCTGGTTAGAGCAATAATTTACACCCAAGCTTTTTTATCGTTGACGTAGTCCTTTATACTATAATAGGACTTTTCTATAAGCTTACGTTTAATACAAACTTTGAACTTTTTAAGAGACATCTCCAAGATGTCAATTGGTAGTTTATTGTAAAATTGTATACAATTTCCTTTAAACGAATTATGAATTTTATGTAACCTAGTATATTGCACTGTAAGTTTATTCTTACTTCTAATGTTTAAATTATTGCAGTCACATTTTTTCTTAAATTTAGAAATGTTTTTATGGACGTACATTAAATTTTCAAATATGTACTGACTATACACTGTCATTATTTTAAAATCTTTAAATTTATCTCTCAATGACTCTCTCGGACCCATTTTGTAGATAGAACGAACAGCCCTCTTCTGCAGCACGAAAATAGTGCTAATATCAGCAGCATTACCCCAAAGTAAAATTCCATATGACATAATGCTGTGAAAGTAACTAGAATATACCAGTCTAGCAGTTTCTACGTCGGTCATATGGCGTATCTTCTTTACCGCATAGGCAGCAGAACTAAGCCTGTTCGATAAATTATTTACATGAGGGTCCCATTGAAGTTTAGAATCTAACGTTATTCCTAGAAAAACTGTCGTATCCTCCAGTTTCAGTTCCTCATTATTAAGTAGTACAGTGGTTTTCACGTGTTTAACATTAGGTAAAGTGAATTTTATACACTTGGTTTTTTTTCCGTTAAGAACCAAATTATTAGCTTCAAACCACTGTACCACTTTAGCGAGAGAGTTGTTTACGTCGTCAAAAGCTAGTTCACGTCGATTTATTTTAAAAGTCAGTGATGTATCATCGGCAAACAGAACTATCCCGTGTTTATCCTTGGCAAGGTAAGGAAGGTCATTAATGTAAATAAGGAACAGAAATGGTCCTAATATAGACCCCTGTGGGACACCTATTTTCATAACTGATCCATTAGACCGTTTTCCATTCACGTCGACTTTCTGAATTCTATCGCGTAGATAGTTACTCATTAAGTCTAGAGCTACACCCTGAATTCCATAGTGGTGTAGTTTCCTAACTAACGTTTCGTGTTGAACACAATCAAACGCCTTAGATAAGTCACAGAACACACCAAGTGCATCACGTGACTCCTCCCAGGCTTCAAATATGTTTTGTATTAGCTCAACACCTGCGTCGATTGTTGAGCGACCCCGTGTGAAACCAAATTGCTTAATATGAAGTAAATTATACTTATGAAAATGGTAAAGTAATTGATTTAAAATGAGTTTTTCAAAGATTTTACTGAAAGTGGGTAGTACGGATACTGGTCTAAAGTTAGTGGGGTCAGAAGTACTACCCGATTTAAACAATGGAACTATTTTACTAAGTTTCATTAAGTCAGGAAACACACCACAATCTATACAATTATTAAATATTAAGGCTAAGTCGGGTGCAACAATATCAATTAATGATTTGACAACGTTTACGGAAATGCCCCACAGATCATTTGTTTTTTTATTAATTAATAATTTAAAGGCTTTAATAACGTCAGAGCCACTAACATGCGTGAATTTAAAAGAATGGTTACACTCAGGCACATTTTCCTTTAATAGAGAGAGAGCCATATCTGGTGAAGAGTTTAATGATTCTGTTGTGGAGACGGGAATGTTGGTAAAGAAGGTTTCAAAAGCAGTAGCCACCTCGAAATCTGTTGTTAAGGCTTTATTATCTACATTAAGTTTAAAGTTAATATTTCGTGGTGTTACTCTTCCCGTCTCCTCATTAATTATGTTCCAAGTAGTTTTGATTGCATTGCTGCTATTTTTAATTTTATTTTTGATGTATCGCGTCTTTTCTAAGTGGCAAGCGCGTTTAAAATTCTTGGAAAACAATTTAACATAATCCCCAAACTTATCACCAGTGTTAAATTGACGTTCAGCATACAATTCGTACAGCTTTTGCCTATTTTTATGAAGTTCAACTGTCGCCCACTCACTAAAATTTAATGTATCAGTAATCACAACCGACTTACTAGTAAATATAGAATGAAATAGTCTATTAAAGGTATTGAAAAAGGAGCTGTACATTGCATTTGGAGTCGCCCCTGAGGGTAGGAATGGGAGGTCATTTACTAGGCTATATCTCATTTTCTCTATGCGGTTGGATGTTACAGGAACAAATGTTATTTTACGTTTAGAAACATTTTTCTTCACATTTTCAAATTGAATAATTTGACCACAATGATCAGAGTCTAATTTACTAATAATATTTTTGCTTATAGTAATTATATTTGTAAAGATGTTATCCAAACAGGTGGCGCTAGTAGCAGTTATTCTTGTGGGCTCCATGAACATATTTGATAGATTGTAAGTTTTAAATAAATTCAATAACTTGATACTTAAAGAGTTATTTTCTAAAATGTTTACATTAAAATCTCCGCATATTATTAACTTTTTATTACACTTTGATATTTTAAATAACACTTCATCCATTACCTTTTCAAAAAGTTCAAAGTTTGACAATATTCCTTACTAGCTGTTGCCCGCGACTTCGTCTGCGTTAGATTTTGTTTTTTCGATGTGTCATTAAATTTAGTTGTAGATCTAAAAAAAATTAAAGTATACAGTATCGCTAAGCCTTAAATGAGGGGTTTGCTGCTGTCCGCTGAGGAGTTCTGTTCTCTATCTCCAACCACAGTTTGAGCAAAATTAAACGCAGATTATAACCTCTACTAGTACAACAACAACAAATAATTATTTAAATCAGTTATAATTTGTCGGAGTTATGGCGTAAAATCATCAGACACTCATCCCCTATCCCAAAGGAACTGAGCTTAATGTCGGGATAAAAAGTATCCTATATTACTTTTAACACTTCCAAGAATATTTGTGCAAAGCTTCCTGAGGATCGGTTAAGTAGTTTTTGCGTGAAAGCGTAACAAACAAACTTACATTCACATTTATAATATTAGTAGGGATGTCGGATTTTGTAGTTGATACAGAAAACAATTTGGTTATTCTAATGTTATTAATATACATCCACCAATCCAAACTGGGCCAGCGTGGTGGATTGCGGCCTTAATCTCTTCTTATTGTGGGAGGAGACCTGTGCCCTGTAGTGGGCCAGTGGAGGGTGGATATGATGATAATGAATTAAGATACCTGCATCATCATCTTTATTATCAACCAATTAGCAGTCCACAGGACACGGATCTCCTAGAATCAGAAGGGTTTACGCCGTAGTCCATAGAATAGAATGTTTACACATAGAAAGGCAGTTGACAAGGCCTTGAAAAGTATTCAAATCAGTATATACACAGTCGGGCGTACAATTATATTATTAAATAAGTATAAAATTAAAAATGAAAAAAAAAACATTCTACGTATAACCACAATCTAAAATCAGTAACAAAATATACATAAGTATAAGATTATTAATAATTAAACAAAATTGAAACAATAAAAAAAAAGGAAAAAATACCATTAAATCCATGTGTGCGTACCCTATAGTGGGCCGGTAGTGGGTTGATATGATAACGATGAAAATTAAGCTTAATTTGATAACCTCTTTTGTTAAGACGTTAAAACCAAATATTTTTGTTCCTACTACATGTGCTTTAAGTCGGGAAATCCTTATAGTTGAGGAAATAACGAGGCGTAAGATTGTTAAATGAAACAGTATTGAAGCGGGACTTGGACAAACTTGGAGCAAGTGAGTTACTAACTGCGCACGTCCCTTGACGCATCGGGTTGAATGTCTGTTGATTGTGCAGAGGGCCGGGTAGAGTTAAAACTTTGCGTGGGTTTAGTATAAAAGTCGCTATTGAACACGAATCGTGCTCTGAAAAACTGCAAACCTCATGGATCTGAAGAACTTTTGATTTCATCCATGATTTTATTTGTATCTGTCCGGAGTTAGGCATGGTATTTGTCCACACTGGTGTTAAAAAGTACATCAGCTCCAGTTATTATTTATCATCATCATACAGAGCATAGCGAACAGGGTAAGACTGGCAGCCCTGGTGGATCTTATATTAAGAATGAGTAAGTTTTAGGCCTTGATTTACAAAAACTAATGCAGGCAGTCCGCCCCGATAAATAAAATTATCTCAGCCTACAATTGCGCATTTAAAAAAGCGGATATAGATATTTTTAAAAATTCTGCACTGTTTTTAAGCTCAAAATTAAAAAAAGCTGTTTATAACGTAATCCTCTTTTATTTTTATTATAGTTTTAAGTATCTTTAGTATTTTTTTATATTTATTTCTTTAGTATCATTTTCTATATATTGTTGAAGAACATCTAAATTTCATAATGCATGCAGAGTTAGTTTGTTAGTGGGGTATACAATGTATAATTTATAATATTATAATTATGTTTATAGTAATTCTAATCCGCCATCTTTTGCATCGTACTACTTAAAGTATCTGTTTTTTTTTTATTTACTTAAAATATTGAGGAGCTCAAATACAGAGTATTAATAAATAACTTGTCTGTCCACCAAGTGGGGGTCACCACTTGAGTACTGTCGGGTTTTTCTTTGCAGTACGAATAACATTAACCAATGACCAATTGAAACTATTGCAACAAAAGTACCACTATTTTTATCCCAAAAAGGAAATATTAACATGATCTTATATCAACTTATTGGTTAACCAGGAATTTGAATTGCATACCGTCTCGCATTTTGGTCATTTTTATTTAAATATTTCCCATCACTGTTACTTAATAAACTAATTGTAAAAACAGTCTACTATTGAACTGAAGGGTTTACGCCGAGTCACTCCGTTGGGCAGGTGAGTGGGTGATCGCAGTAAATTCAATTCAAATTCAAATTCAAAAATTTTTTGTTCATGTAGGCCTATCACAGACACTTATGAAGTGTTTATATATAAATGTTTACATAATTGTAAGGGGATGGTGTATTGGATGGTAGTAGTAGAACATAGGACGCGTTATTATCACAAAAAAATAAATAAATAAATATACTACAACAATACACACATCGCCATCTAGCCCCAAAGTAAGCGCAGCTTGTGTTATGGGTACTAAGAGGACTGAAGAATATTTTTATGAATAATATACATAAATACTTATATTATACAGATAAACACCCAGCCACTGAAAATCATTCATGTTCATCACACAAACATGTTCCAGTTGTGTCAATCGAACCCACGGCCATGGACTCAGAAAGCAGGGTCGCTGCCCACTGCGCTAGTCGGCCGTCAAAGTATAACCAATGCAATGACAGGCGTAAAGAGCTCCAAACCCAACGAAGTAATTCGATATCCATATTAAGGGACACAAGAGGTGCCTGATTCTGCAATATAGAAACTTCTCGATTTAATATAAAACTTTATTTTGCTACTATCGAATGTGCGAGCTCGAGTTGAAGAAGTCGACGGAATTAAAAGCAACATTTTCGGCAAGGAAGTTTGCTATGCTATCTTGTTTGAAAAGATACCTACCTTTTTTTTTTTTAATAAAATTTCAACAACGCCAAATTGATTTGACGCTGAAAGCTTCAGAGAAAACAGTTCTGCGTATTATGTTTTTAACATAATATGTCTTAATAGCTTCTGCCCGTGTGAAAACTTGCTTTGTGGGGTGGGATGTCGGATAGAGACACAGGCTGTGGCGACGCATCGCAAGCTATATGATCGAATTTTTGTATTTCGTATGTAACAATAAAAATGATGTTGATGAATGTTAATTTTGAAATAAACAGTCATTATTAACCGACTTACAAAAAGGATGGTTATACATAAATAAATAAATAAATATACTACGACAATACACACATCGCCATCTAGCCCCAATTTAAGCGTAGCTTGTGTTATAGGTACTAAGATGACTGATGAATATTTTTTATTAATAATATACATAAATACTTATAATATATAATATACTTATATAAACACCCAGACACTGAAAAACATTCATGCTCATCACACAAACATTTTCTAGTTGTGGGAATCGAACCCACGGCCTTGGACTCAGAAAGCAGGGTCGCTGCAAACTGCGCCGATCGGCAGTCAAGACAACATTTGGTTGTATTTTTTGTTTATTTGTGTAACAAATTTGTAATGCTTTATCTATTCATTATGCAATATCTGCAATCAGGCGTCCCGTAACGGCTCACACGTTTTTTATGTTCTAAGGAAATATAGTCTCACTCCAATTGTCTCAAAGTAGCGGAGGGAAGGCTAATCTTAAACCTCCAAAGTCAACGTCCAGTTACCGGCCACCGGGCCGGATCAAAGCTGTTGCAACCGGCCTGACTGCCTTAACCGCCGTCAAATAATATTTCGTTAACAGCAAATTATAGTGAACTGTTTTGTGCTCGGTTGCCCAACTCAGTTAAGTCAACTAATTGTTGGGACCGAAGTTTGAATTGCTGGCACACTAGCATTAAACGTTGCGTTTAATCTAATAGTTAAAATGGTCTACTGTGTATTTCATTTCGAAACTTCAGACTCAAACATTAGTGTACCTTTATTCTCTCGGTAACTTTAGACCACATCATTTTGTACCTTTGGGAATCTGAATCTCGTTAGCTTTCTGTATTTCAAGAAACTTGGAAAGTAATGTACTTATGTGGTTATACATGGGGTTTATAATGAAGCCTAGACTGGTGCGCTTGAAATGTTGTACGTCTTATTTTTAACGTAAAACGACGGGGTGTTACAATTTTGACGTGTCTGTGTGTGCGCGTGTGTGGTTTTTGTGGAATTGCAGCTCCCGAACGAATGTACCTATTTTGATTGTTTTGTTTTTTGTTTAAATGGTGAATAATTCGGGAAGGTTTTTAGCTGTGTTTGATGAGAATCGGTTTCAGATGGTCACCGCAACAAAATGATAACATATTATTTTTCTTCCTTCCTCACTATGGCTTTAAAATGAAGGGGGTTTGACTAGTAGAATAATGTTTTATTAACGACCTGAAGCTAATCTGAATAAAAAAATAAACTGATTGAACACAACATTTATTATTTTGATTGATTACAAGATTTAATTCATGAAGTAATTAAAGTAAATTCCTAACACGTCTGTACACTCCGATCGTCCGAGCAAAAGAGAGCGATGGCGCCTTGAGCCGTCGAGATGCTACCCGCGCGCGGCCCCCTTCGTCTCGGTGGCGTTATGTTGGCCACGCCCCCTTGCTTTGCAGCAGTTTCGTAACAGTATAATATGTCGAAAGTCGGGGTTTTTAAATTTTAAATATATATATTATATCAGTTTTACATATTATATTCTTACGTTTTTGGCAGGTCTTCGGTTGGACGCTATTGACTTCATGATACCGATATTTTTTATTTAAACCTAGCCTATAAACAGGCTGGCAGTACGGCGTTTCGTTAAAAACAAAAGAGTGGCCTGGAGAACATTTAAACAAATAATACTAATAATAAACATTCCACAGTAAAATGTAGAGCTAAAATACCTCAACATGGTTCGACCTTTAAATATGTCCCAGCGTAGTCTCCAAACCCCTCTCAAGCCCATGTAATCTATTTGAAAGTTGCTCAACGTAGAAATGTAAATTTTATGCAAAGAGAGTGTGCGAACGTAATGTTGGCACATCCAATGTTTAATTTCCTTATTAAAGTTCTTCAATGTATTTTTTAACATGATGTGCGTTGTTGTATTTTTGCCGGGTTAGATTCCCAGTAGAAAAATTTGGGAATCCGGTTTTATTTAGTATGGATTGCTTCAAACACTGCACTCCGCGGACCTTGATGCAAAGAAAATAAGTCAACTCCGATGGGGCAGTCCAAAGCGCCTTCAAAGATTTTAATGATTCCGGTCCGAATAGTTTTTTTAGTAAAGGGATCAATGAACTACCCATGAGATATTGCTAGCACAGAATATAGCAATATTCACAGAATTAAAACACACAAAAACCGTGTACACGACGAATATTGAAGCATCAAAAACTATTCAACTTTAGAAGTGTTTCTCGAATGAATGGTTAGTCTCTTCATACTATTTTGCAGTTGACAATAATTATTTTACTTCTTATGTTTTAAATATTTACCATTAAATGGAAAAGAAGGGGAAAAAGTTTGTAAGGTACCAACAACGCGGGTGTAAAGTGAGACGTGCGCGTGTGTAATAATGGCTGAATGAGGATTCTATATGTTCCTTATTCTTAGACAAAGGTGCATACTTTGTTCATGAAATTAAATAAATATATTTTACTAGCGGACCCCAGCGCCATCTGTCGGGCAGATTTGTGAATTTAAACCATCCAGGGTGCCACCCAAACGCATACCAGACAATCCATTCAAATCGGTCTAGCCGTTTAGGAGGAGTTCAGTGACATACACACGCACACAATCAATATTTATATAAGATATTGGATAGAAGCAGGCATTACTTTGCGGAAATCCATGATATATTATCAAAATTAAGCTTAATTTGCTATACTGCGCGAAAAGCAGGAGAATCTGGGTGGTGTAATTTATAATTTCTTCAATCCTTATACTCCACACGTACCCTCTACGCACGTTTCGCACCGAAACCGGAGCATTCTCAGGAGATGTTGACTTTACAATGAATAATTGTTAAGTTACTTACCAATTATTCATTGACTTATTATTGATTACACCACACAGATTCTACTGCTTTTCGCGGGGTATAATAATAATAATAATAATAATATATAATAATAATAATCTTTATTGAAAGGTATAAACCCAGTTATAAGAATATAAAAAGATAAATTAAATAACAAAATAATAATAATAAGTAACGTATTGCAATATAAAAATATTGCAAACTCACGTCCGTCATAATAATAATCATTAATTACATAGTTCGTCATAGTTTATGGGTTTTCTTATACCTAACCTTTACAAAATCACTACAGTTTATTTTCTATTTGCCTCACGGTGCACCGAAAGCCAGTGCTTGAAAATCGAGCAGTCCAGACCCTCTGCCAACGTGCTTAGGATTTCATTATCGGAGGCTCGCAAACGACTCCAAAATGTTGCTATTCGCGATCTTATGATCGCAAAGAAATCCGGTACTCTGGACCTAGCGAACATGTCCGACGCGCTGCAGTACCTTGGCAACTTCATCAAGATACGATAAGCATTATTGTATTGCACCCTGATATTGTTGACAGCGCGTCTGGTGGACTTTACCCAAAGTTGACATGTATAGAAACATAAACAGTATGCTCTAAACAATGTCACCTTAACTTGGTCACTGCATTTCGCAAAGCGACGTGCGAGCATATTACATCTAACAGCCAGAGCACGTCGTTCCCTCTCTACATCTTCATCATCGACAGGGCCTTCAGTCACAATATGTCCAAGGTATCTGAACCGCTCAACTCTCTCGAGCAAATCTCCATCAAGAAAAACCCCCGGAATAGTCCCCGGACCTCTGCCAGATCGGAACACCATCGTAACTGTCTTCTTAACGTTATATTTAAGACCGTGTTCTGCAGCATAACTCTCGCAGATTGCTACTAGTTTACGAAGTCCTCTAATAGAGGGGCTGAGAAGAACCATATCATCCGCGTAGCTAAAGTTGTTCATACAAGTGGACCCTATATGACAACCGATCTTGGTGCTTCTCAGTCTCTCAATCAGGTCGTTCACGTATAGGCTAAAAAGGTCAGGAGAGGTCAATCCTCCTTGACGAACACCGCATTCTAGCTTATATTCACTAGAAGTCGCGTCGCCCCATCTTACATAGCTTGCTTGGTTACCATACCAGTACTTCAACAGATTAATCGTTTTTAGAGGGACTTTAGAGTCGTGTAATTTCTCCCAAAGTAAATTATAATTTACGAGATCGAAAGCACGACTTAAGTCGAGAAAGCACGCGTAAACTGATGTGTCTCTGTTCACATAATGGCTCACGGTTGCTTTTAAGCTGAAAATCGCCGAGTCTGTTGAAAGACCGGGACGGAAACCAAACTGTGCATCATTCAGCTTGATGTTATTCTTTAAGCTCGGATGTATTAACCTTTCCAGTATTTTTCCTAACACAGTGCCTAGCGAAATCGGTCTGTAGTTTTTTAGGCTGGAAAGGTCACCTGTTTTGTTTTTGGGGATTGGAACTACCACGGTTTTCATAAGCTGTTTTGGTAAATAGCCAAAGTTTATACAAGTATTATACAGGGTGGCCAAAACTCTGAATATTGATTCGCCAGCATACATAATGTGTTCAAGACTTAAACCATCGAACCCAGGAGACTTTCCCTTACTCATCTGATGAACCACACTAGCCACATCGCCAGCAGTAAAACTTACAGTGTCTGTTATATCTACAGTTACCTTAGTAGGGTTTAATGCAGTACGAGCCTTGAAGTGGTGTGAAAATAAGTCTGCTATCTTATATTTGTCATTCACTCCATCTACCGTTTCAGGTACGCTGGATCTATGATTTAAAGACTTTGTAGTACGCCAAAATTTAATGAAATTTTTATCTGTCCTGTGCATTGCTAACGCGTCTAATTTAATTTTTTCCTCATTATTTTGACACCACTTCAGTTTGTTTTTAAATACCTTACGGCTTTCAATCATGTTGTTATAAAGTTCACCGGTACTAGGCTTACCATTACAGCTCCACCATCCATAATACAATTTTGCCATTTGATGACACTCTCTTACGTGATAGTTCCACCCAAAGATTTTCTTAGGCCTTTTCAGTGCACCATTCGGAATGTCCGCGCTGTTTTTAGCGCCAGACTGTAGTGTAGATACAATATTATTATAAAAATAATCAATTAAATAAAAATGTTGGTTACAATTATAAGATCGACAATTATCACAATGATTAGTCAAATATAAGGAACTTAATTTATCACAGCAGTATTTTGTATATAATTTAATTTGGTCATCCCGTCTATGACCCCACTTTATTCCCTGTAGGGAGTCCGCGTTGGTTAAATAAACTTTACGAATCACCGTGTCCATCTCACAAGTAATAACCATTGGGAAATGATCAGACCAGTACACACCATATTCCACATGAACAGATTTAACAGTATTACGTGCAGCACAAGTAACGACACAATGATCAAGCCATCTCCTGGTTCCGTGTGCATCACTTACGTACGTGTGTGTATCGGCCGAAAGAAGTTCTCTATCCACACATATCAAGGAGTGATCTAAGCAAAATTGTTTAAGTTCCTCCCCAAATCTGGCCCCAGGGTGAGCGCTGAAATCCCCCAAAACATATACGGTTTCAGCGTTACTGTCATCTATTAGCGCAGATATATTGGCAAGACAATCCGTGAAAACAATCAGATTCTCTTCAGAGTCTGTAGGCAGATAAACGCTGAAAATCAAAAATTGACGACAATCCAAGTTAACTTGAATTGCGGCCAATGTATCACTAGTGCAGTCTACTAAAGTAACACTGGGAAATACTGATTTCCTCCACATCAGCGCTAAGCCACCGTATGGCAAATTAAGCTTCATTTTTGATAATATATATATAAGATTTAGAAAAAAACGACTTGTTCCAAACACAAGTACAAAACGTCAATTTGATATGTACCTAAAGATCTAATAATGAAAGTCATGACAATAATTATTGTGCTTGTCAGAAGCGATTTATTTTTCGCCAATAATTTCGCATGAATGGTTTCATTGCATGGCTCCCACTGAACAATGATTAGAATCCAAAACTGTGTTATGATAAGAATATAATACGCAAAAACCAGCATTAATGTATTGTTGTACTATTTTTATTAACCTTTTTTAGTTTTAGAACTATTTTTTATCTCTAATTATAGTTGCAGCTTTATGAAAATTATTGCAGTATGTTAAAAATAAAGATTTTGCATATCTATTAACAGAAGTTTTAGTTAAAAAATTGGCAACCGCTAAACCACTGCAATTAAAACATTTCATACGACTAAAATTCGAACAATTAATTTAGTTGTTTTTGGCAGTATTTGGATTCGACGAGGTCATATTTCTTTCTTTTTTTACCTCACCTCACTTTAATGAGGTTTTTAATTGGACTTGTAGAGGAATGTATAATGTTCTCTGTTTCGTCGTTGTTAACATTTTTATTGAGTTTATTTAGATTTTTCAAAAATAGTTTTCATTAGACTTCCAAAAATTCGCTTGTCTCAATTGTATTTATTTTCTTAAGCATTGACAAGGATTGACTCTTTTTTCTCGCAGGTCCGAATGTTGGCTGGTATAAAATGCATTAAGGCCGCCTTTTGAAAACCGTTTTTTTTTGACACGTCATACAGAGTGATGTTATGCGTCCATCAACCTACGACGAGCTTTGTATAAGAAATAACGAATATAATATATTCCTCATCATAGTAAAATTTTGGTACTTTAGGAAACATTATAACAATTTTTTTAACAAATTTATTTGAAAAACCTTTCTGTTGGTATAAAAGATAAAATCGGTCTCGGGTTTCGGTTTTATGACATAAAATATGTAAGAAAGATGCTGTACAACACATTTCCTATCAGCCACATTGTTACAACAAAGTCAATAAACAAGGGCAAAGTTTGACACCATAGTGTATACAAACATAATGTGCATAATGTCGGAGCAGCAGTAATTGACTTAAGAAGTGTCAAATGTAGGCGAAACTTGGTGGAAACTTGGTGGCGCAACTGAATTCGTAACTTCACTCGACCCCTAATAGTTGTACATCGAGTCAAATATTTGTGACTATTAAGCCCAAATTTCAACTAGCTGAACTTATTAAGCTCATCACGATAGGGACTCTACCCAGTATATTGATGTCCCTCTTTGACACTGTAGTGACCCTGTCCTGGTCCCGGTTTCGATTCCCGATAGGAGAAATTTAGGAATTTATAATTTCTGAATTTTTCTTGTTTGGTCTGGTGGGAGGCTTTAGCCGTGGCTATCACCAAAAATTCAAAATACAAAATTCATTTATTTCCAGTAGGCCTAATATAAGCACTTTTGAAACGTCAAGTCTGTCTGTTTGTAGTGACTCTACCACCGGTTCGGAAGGCAGATTCTACCGAGAACAAGCCGGAAAGAAACTCAGCAGTTGCTATTTTCCAAAATCAACTATTTACATTTTACATTTTAACATTAATTTTTCTATCTTGTGAGAGATGAAAGCGCAGCCGGATGCTTCCAAGCAATCTTGTCACTAAGAAATTCATCAATTGTATAGTAGCATCACCACCTTACCGACAAAGGCGTGCTGCTAAGCGACTTAACGTTCCGGTACGATGTCGCGTACATTAGGAGTATGGGATAAATATAGCTGCTATACTTCTTAACACTACGATCTGCCCCGTTACGATCTTAGACTGCATCATCACTGCAGTGTAAGATGGTAGCGACCTATCTGTTCGGGAGTATGGCACTCATTCCTTAATTCTACGCGACATCACACAAAATCGCTTAGCGGCACGTCTTTGTCGGTAGAGTGGTAACTAGCCACGGCCAAAGCCTCCCACTAAACCATACCATAGGAAATGCAAAAATAATGAATTCCCGAATAGCCTCTTCCGGGAATCGAACCCGGTACCGCCTATTTAAATTCGCAGCGTCAAAAACCTTCTTCTAATCTTTATATTACCTGGCTAAAGGGGCGATGCAGTTTGCCAGTGCAAGATAGTACTTAGTCAATATAAAGGGGTTGGGAGTTATAAATAATCCAAAAATATATATTCCCAAATTACTCTGACGGGAACCAAACCCAAGTCTTTTCACTTCTGAGACTACAGAACTAACACTGCACCAGGGACGTCAACATGGGTGTGATTTTATTATAAAGGTCAAATTGAGAATAGCTCCTTTTTGCTTTTTGACGAGGGCTAATGAAATGAGAAACATTAAACGAGATTAATTCGCACCAACAAGAATATCCAACTTCGATACCAACAATTAGTTGGCACAAGCGTTTGCGGGCAATTGTTACTTTTGAAATAAACTTTTGCTTCCATTCTAATCCCAATAAGAGAATTATTTGCGTCCATTTATTATAGTATAATTATTATTGTTTTTACACTTTTTGTTGACCTAACTGGTACAGTGGTGGGCGCTGTAGTTTTAAGTTGGGGTTCCCAGGTTTGATTCCCGGCAGGGGTGATTCGGGAATTTATTATTTCTGAATTTTCTCAGTCTGGTTACCACTCTACGCACAAAGAAGTGCATCCGATTAGGGGTTTAATATATGCCATACTCCCTTACAGGTTAGCCCGCTACCATCTAAGACTGCAACCAGGTGAGACTGTAGTTAAGGTACCACTTAACTACAGTCTGTTACCTATAGTAAGTGGTAACTTGTAGTTGGTATAAAAAAAAAGAATTATTACAGTTTTATTGAATTAATGAATATAGGTACTTTTAGTAATTAAAGATTTTAAACTAAGATGTTCGTGGTTAATCTACATTTCTTAAATATAGTTCAACGGGTACATACCACGATAATATTTTGGATTTGTCGATATTTCGACCCAGTTGCATGGATCGTGGTCACGACGGGACACAAATCGACAAATCCAAAATATTATCGTTGTATGTACCCGTTGAAATATACTTAAGAAATACTTTTAGTATAAAAGTACACAACAGAAAAAAATATAAGAATATATAGCGCTAGTTACATCAAAGGTACCTGCAATTTGGCGAAAAACATTGATTTATTTGCAGTCTTTATCGGTAGGGTATTAACTAGCCACGACCAAAGACTTCTACCAGACCAGACCAGAGAAAATACAAAAATTATTAAGTCCCGGGATTCGAACCCGGGACCTTCTATCACAGCATTCACCGTCCAGGGAGGTCGCCAATAACTTTCTTTTGTAACCTTATTATTACCTGAGTAAAGGGGCGATGCAGTTGGCCAGTCCAAGATAGTAGCATAGCTAATCTAAAGGAGTTGGAAGTTATAAAAATCTAAAACTATTTATTCCAAAATTACTCTGCCGGGAACCAAACCCGGGTCTTCTCACGGTCGGTCTAAGACCACAGGACTAACCACTGCACCATGGACTTAAACTTGGGTGAGATCTTAATTCTGAAAAGACTAGAACTTAATCTAGGTTTACTTAAAGAACTAAATCTACAGCGTTAAAAGTACAGATTGGTTTCATAAGGAGCTTACAGTAGTTGCGTGACGTAACGTCCACATAGTGAACGGGAGATAGCATCTCTACTTTCACGACTTATAGCGCTTTCGGTGTAGTGATGGGAAATTATATCGACAACTTGTAAAGTTAAATCGGCTTTATAGTAGCGTGGCGATCCAACCGTTTAGTAAAAATGTTAAGCGAATCGATACTTTATAGAAAAGAAAAGTTCTGGTGCAAGATATTTATTGTTCGATAAAGGAACTTCCACTTAAATGGAACTTACAGGCTAATACACAAAAAGAAGGTAAAAGTTAAACTATTTATTAACACCCAAGAAAAGAAATATTAAAAGGTAAGCTCACTTTACCCGCTGTTTTTATAAAACTGTGTTTGTGTTAACGTTTAGAACACATTATCTACGAAGATTATACTACTGGTTGACTGGATTACAATAATTATTATTATATTATTAAACTCTTCATTTGTATACCACAACATTAACATATACAAAATATAATAAAAACAGAAAGAAGTAGAATACAAAAGGCAGCCTTATCGCTTAATAGCGATCTCTGCCAGGCAACCTTTTAATTAGGAAAAAAAAGAACACAATGATATAAGTCAAAACATAAATAATTTTACTGACATTTTCTGCAGTATTTTTATTTCAATTGCATTTTTCTTCGAATGGACAAATGCCTTTCACACATCTCTCGTATATATCCACCATGTCCTATTTTTTTCCACTTGGAGCCAACAAGCCTCTCCTATACAGCACCTGGTATAAGAGGTGTACTGTACAATAATTCTGTCTTACTATAGATGTTTTTTTTTTTTTTGTTAAACTCTGCGCACATCACTAGAACATGTAAACACTGACTATTGCTATGCATCACTTGCTAAGCTCTGAGGAGATACAATATTTACCGCCTGCGTCGATCTGATTACACTGGAGAGGTCTTATAGTAGCCCTTTTTACCATTATTTCAATGGACGACTCAATAAATAAATAAACTACGACTGTACAGATTTACGACAGCATCGCAATCTAGCCCCAAAGTAAGTCTTAGCTTGTTTAATGGGTACTAAGATGACTGATCAATTTAACTGAAAACCATGTCCATCACACAAACATTTTCCAGTTGTGGGAATCAAACCCACGGCCTTGGACTTAGAAAGCATGTTTATTTCTGCCGCTAAACAGCATTGTTGCAATGCTGTGTGCCAATCTAAAGGGCGTGGTTGCCGTTGTATTACAGGCAGATGAGGCTTAACACCTGCGCCTTAGGTTTTAGGACGTGTGCCTTGCATGTTGCTCTGTGCTGACAAAGACACTCGGCTCGCACGATACATACATCATACGGAAAGCTAGATACATTCCGTCGAGCCGTTGAATCACCAAGAAGTAGACTAGTTTTTTAAGATTACCTATATTAGGTTATATGATTTCTTAAACGTTTAATCACATTTGTTGCATACTGATGTTTTCATCATACCGTGTTCAGAATTTGAAGAAATTGTGTGTTCAGAATGCAGTTGTCGTCACTCACCTCTTTCCGAGGGTGTCGTAGGGTGTAAGACTTCGTGATTCATAATCCTACATGCTAATCTGACGAGGTAGCTGAAGTTTAAACACTATTTTAGATATTCTGGCTATCTGTAGGAGATTTAATTCCGATATTTTATGATTATTGATGGCCGATTGGTGCAGCGACCCTGCTTTCTAAGTCCAAGGCAGTGGGTTCGATTCCCACAACTGGAAAAAATGTTTGCGTAATCAACATAAATGTTTTTCAGTGTCTGGGTGTTTATTTCTATATTATAAGTATTTATGTGTATAATATTCATAAAAATATTCATCAGCTATCTTAGTAACCATAAAACAAGCTACGCTTTCTTTGGGGCTAGATGGCGATGTGTGTATTGTCGTAGTTTATTTATTTTATTTATTCTTTAAAACGCTATGATAGCAAAAAGGTTAAGATTTCAGCGTCTCTTTCGGTGAAGAACGTTTCTATTTTTCCGGAATACTCTTCTTTTGTGTGGTGACTGAAGATCAAAATTGAGTAGTCACCACCCCTCCGCTTCCCGCGTGTATCGTACGAAGCGAATGAGGGACTGTACGGGCAGCAGCGTCATCAATGCGAGCATCAAACTGCCTGCCCAAGGTGATCATTATGGGCACACTCTCCGTTGGGGTAGCCCTTTAGACCAGCAGTGGACTGTTATAGGCTGATTATAGGCTGTTATAGGCTGGCGATGATTATGGTATTCTCTGTAAAAATTTAGTTCGTTACTGCTCAAGTAGCCTTTACCTCTTAGTTCTGGCTCCGACCGTACATCATTACAGTAACGATGATTTATTACAACAAGAACGTTTAGTTCGAGCTTGCTGTCGGATTTAATACTCTAATACCTTTTTTGGAACGTCTAAATTTGTTTTTGTATTCGAAATGCGATATCGCACGTTTGTTCAGTAAATTCAATTTGGACACTTCCCACGGACGGGTCAGTGTTTCTGATGAAATATATTATGTCTCTGACATAGTTATTAGCGTGTCCGGGATATAAGTAATAGATATGAAAATAATATTATAGTTCACTAACTAGAGTTGTCTCCCTTCCTTTAGCTGTGATAGCCTACTAGGCTATCACAGCCGTAGGTAAGACTTCCGTTCTCTTTTCGTGGATACTCAGTTCGAGCCCCGGCGCGCACTCCTGACTTTTCGGAGTTATGTGCGTTTTTAATTTAAGAAATTTAAATATTATTTGCTTTAAAAGGTAACTAAAGCATCGTGAAGAAATCTGTTTTCCTGAGAGTTCTTCATTATGATCTAAATAGCGTTGGCCAGCGTGGCTACACCCCTTCACATTCTGGGACGAGCCGGCCCGTGGCGTCTAGTGGGCCGCTAACGGGTTTATGATGACGATGTTAAGAAACTAGAAGTCGGTAACTAGTAAAAAACAAACTTAGCAGAGAAGAATGTGGGAATTTATAATTTCTGAATTTTCTCTGTTCTTGTAGGCTTTGGATGTGGCTTACTTAGTTACTACCCTACCGACAAAGTAGGGCGGCTGAGCGATTTAGTGTAACGGGATACTCCCTATCAGGTAGCCCGCTACCATCTTGAACTGCATCATCAATTACCAACAGTTAAGATTGCAGTCTAATTTGTAGTGGAATAAAAAAAAACTAACATTAATTGTGAAATCCCACCAACCCAGATCGAAGCAGTATGGTGGGTCAATTATCCCCACTCTCCTATGAGACATGACCGAGAATGGCGATATTGGATAGAAGCAGGCGTTATTTTGCGGAAATCCGTGATATATTATGAAAATTAAGCTTCTTTTTCATAATGAGCTTTTATTATTGATATTAATTATATAGGTATATATTAATTATTATCACTATCTATATATTTTATTGTAAGTTTGTTATATGTACATATTATATTTGTATATATAGGTTTATGCATGTTTATTTGCAACACAGTACAGTTAAATGCACCACCTACCTCTCTTCTTGAGCTGTTTTTAACGCCTTTGGTTGCCTGGAAGAGATCGCTATGTAGCGATAAGGCCGCTATGTACCTTTTGTTAAATTTTTACTTTTAACTTGTTATGTTTATGTGGTGTACAACAAAAGTGTATTCATTCATTCATTCAATGAGAATGGCGATGTCTTTCCGATAGATCTAACACACAAACCAAGAATGTTATTCCATCTGTAAATACACAGTAAGCTTAAAAAGTTAACTTGAAGCGTATAACTCATGTCGGACCGCCTCGTAATCTTTATGACCTGACCGCCACCTACGAGGATTAACCCAGAATTTATTGCACCTGAACGCGGTTCGGGTCCGTTCTGCTTTGTTTTGTTACGCTTTATATTATAATCTCTAAACTCAGATTTTGACGGCCGATAGGCGCAGTTGGCAGCAATCCTGCTTGCTGAATCCAAGGTGGGTTCGTTTTCCACATCTGGAAAGTGCTTGTATGATGATGAGAGTTTTTCAGTGTCTGGGTTTTTATCTGTATATTATAAGTATTTATGTGTATTATATTCATAAAAAAAATATTCATTACCAACTTAGTACCCATAACACAAGCTATGCTTACTTTGGGGCTAGATGGCAATTTGTGTATTGTCGTAGTATATTTATTTATTTATGTATATTATTCATTAAAATATTCTTCAGCCAACTTAGTACCCATAACATAAGCTACGTTTACTTTGGGGCTAGGTGGCGATTTGTGTATTGTCGTAGTATATTTATTTATTTATGTATATTATTTATTAAAATATTCTTCAGCCAAATTAGTACCCATAACATAAGCTACGTTTACTTTGGGGCTAGATGGCGATTTGTGTATTGTCGTAGTATATTTATTTATTTATGTATATTATTCATTAAAATATTCTTCAGCCAACTTAGTACCCATAACATAAGCTACGTTTACTTTGGGGCTAGATGGCGATTTGTGTATTGTCGTAGTATATTTATTTATTTTTGTATATTATTCATTAAAATATTCTTCAGCCAACTTATTACCCATAACACAAGCTACGCTTACTTTGGGGCTAGATGGCGATTTGTGAATTGTCGTAGTATATTTATTTATTTATGTATATTATTCATTTAAATATTCTTCAGCCAACTTAGTATCCATAACATAAGCTACGTTTACTTTGGGGCTAGATGGCGATTTGTGTATTGTCGTAGTATATTTATTTATTTATGTATATTATTCATTAAAATATTCTTCAGCCAACTTAGTACCCATAACACAAGCTACGTTTACTTTGGGGCTAGATGGCGATTTGTGTATTGTCGTAGTATATTTATTTATTTATGTATATTATTCATTAAAATATTCTTCAGCCAACTTAGTACCCATAACACAAGCTACGCTTACTTTGGGGCTAGATGGCGATTTGTGTATTGTCGTAGTATATTTATTTATTTATGTATATTATTCATTTAAATATTCTTCAGCCAACTTAGTATCCATAACATAAGCTACGTTTACTTTGGGGCTAGATGGCGATTTGTGTATTGTCGTAGTATATTTATTTATTTATGTATATTATTCATTAAAATATTCTTCAGCCAACTTAGTACCCATAACACAAGCTACGTTTACTTTGGGGCTAGATGGCGATTTGTGTATTGTCGTAGTATATTTATTTATTTATGTATATTATTCATTAAAATATTCTTCAGCCAAATTAGTACCCATAACATAAGCTACGTTTACTTTGGGGCTAGATTGCGATGTGTGTACTGTCTTAGTATATAATAGTATAGTAAATAAGCCACGTTTCAGATATCTATTCCGATAAAATTGACCCTTACTAGCACAGACAGGACACAAAAAATATTTATATATTTTATTTATACTCTTTATTTGTACACCACTCAGAAAAACGAGATAAAAAAAAAAACACATGAAGAATGAAGCAGGATACAAAAGGCGGCCTTATCGCTAAGTAGCGATCTATGCCAGGCAACCTTAGGATTAGGAAACTAAAAAGAAATGAAATGGTGCACTATTTAGTACATACATACGAATATCTACATATCTATATATATATATTATATCCCCCAATTATATCCCCCGACAAGGGATGTAATAAAAATGTCCACCTGCTAAAGGGAACGAAGTTATTACCATCCCCCTATAATTATGTAAACATATACAAGTATGTATGAACGTTCATAAGTGCCTGTGATAGGCCTACATAAATAAAGAAATTTTAAATTTAGATTCCTAGCACTGGAATTCTTTGACCCCTACCCGTACATATTTTCGGTTTAAAAAGTAGTCGATCGTGGATTATTATCGATCGTGCCACGTACTTACAGTACATAAAAGTGTTCATATTGGTTGTTGAAACATCGTTTTATGACGAAGATAAAATTATGTTGTCTTTAGCGGAGAACTTTCGCTGTAGGGAATATTAGTCTGAACATTTGTTCCAGGAACACGAGTGTTATATATCTGAAACAGTTGTTTCTGTGGCTTAGCTCGGTAAAGATTGTTATTTTGGTAAAAGAGCAAAGGTGAATATCAAGATAATGAGGAGGCAAACAAAAACAGGGCTTTCAGTAGCTAATATATCTCATTTGCATAAAATAACAGTCTACGATATTATAACCAAACATAGAATAATATTAGCTTCCGTCGGTATAACCGTTGCAAGGTGAATTTATAATTTTTTATCTTCAAGTGCAAGGTTTAAAATAGAATATATACAGCGAGCAAACGAGCAGGAAGGTCACCTGATGCTAAGTGTTTACCGCCACTCATAAACATCACAGATAGAAAAGCAATTAATAAATTTATGGCTTTAAAAAAGTTAAAGTCCTCAATGACTTTGTAACAAAGTTTCGTAAGTTTCGTAAGCTTCGGCTTGCGGTGAAAACAAACTGGTACAAATCGTCACATAAGGGAAATGCGTTATGACCAATCCGTTACTTAAGATATCATCGGCAAGCGCTTGACAACATCATGTGTTACGTAAAAGTTTTTTTTTACTATACAGGGGTTGCCCAGACTGCTCCCTTTTTTTTAAATATAAACTCCTTGCATAACACGGAGTTATATTAGGCCAATTCCGATGATGGGAAATTCCAATATTTTATCATGTTCTCGAAAGGCAATGATCAACAACAACGAATTGACGTTCACTGCTGGAGAGAATAGGAGTCTTTTGTGAGGACTTCCAAACTACATGTTGCATCTTAAGTCTGGTGGAAGGCTTCGGCCGTGGCTAATTACCACCCTACTAACAAAGACGTGCCACTAAGCGATTCAGCGTTCCGGTATGATGTCACGTAGAAACTAATTAGGGGTATGGTTAATACAATCTCTAAAAGCAAATCGCATTTACCTTGTCCGTTACGTCGTGGGTAAAAATAGATTTTATCCGTATACCATTATAATTATCTATTTCCGAAACTATGTTATCGTATTTTCTTCTATAGTTCCGGGTAATAAAGTTCATAATCGCTTGATAGTTTTAGTTAAATAGAAACGGATTTCTGGGTATAGCAAGTTAATTAACCGACTGCTATGTTGGCATGTAATATAGTTTCGGATATCCCATAGGGTTTAATACACCGATGCCCGGCATTTAATAGGGAGTAGATTCTGTTAAACCAGAATGATGTTATTTTTCCTAGTGTTCTGTAACACTATTATTCATTTTAAAATCAGTAGAATTTATTAGTACAGTAGTTCTACTAACTCTTGTACTAACGCCAGAGTTATTTCTGCTGCAAAGCAGCATTCTTGCATTGCTTTGTTCTTGTCTTAAGGGCATGGTTGCCGGTATAATTACAGGAAAATGGCGCTTAACACACTCGCCTCAAGTGAATGTACACCGGAGTGCACTTTGCAGGGCGTCTTTGCATGCCCGGCTTTGTATTTCCCGGTATGTAGGCAATGGTTTTCCACATATTGGATAGAAGCAGGCGTTACTTTGCGGTAATCCATGATATATTATTTAAATGAAGCTTTATTTGCTATACTCCGCGAAAAGCAGGAGAATCTGTATCGTGTAATTTATAATTTCTTCAATCCTTATATTCCACACCAAACAGACTTCGGCAATGTACCCTCTACGCACGTTTCGTTCCGAAACCGGAGAATCCTCCGGAGATGTTGACTTTACAATGAACTTTTCAAATACATATTCTCCTCCTTTTCGTGGTGTATAGCAAATTAAGCTTAATTTTCATGAGGTTTTTCACATGTCACTTGGTTCATCAATTGTTGCAGAAATAACCTCAGTTTTTTTTTATTAATTTATTTCCATAAAAGTTTACAAAAAAATACTTCATCAGAAAACCACCCAGGCTTGTGATATATGCTTACAGAAAATTAAGTCTAGATGCGTCAACTACAGAACATTAATGACTTATGGTGTTTTTAAAAAAGTAGGTTTTAACTTTTTTCTTAATATTTCGAGGATTTATAGCATCTCGTACATCAGTGGGTAGTTCATTAATCAGGCGAGGAACTATGTAAACGCTCGTGAGCTCGCCATGCCTATTGAACGCGTTCGAAGTGCATAACACCCGCGTCACTTTAGGCCGGTTATGGAGACGTTATAAAGCCCCACAGCTGGGAACGACGTTCATACTGACTGAATGCTGGTTGGTAAGTTTTAACTGATAGTTTAAAACGCTTTGCGAGATACGAAGATGGTCAATACCAATTAATTGATCTCTGGACTATTAAGAATATTTTTTGACAGAGAAATACTTAATCTAAAAATGTTTTGTCCCACCTGGATATTGAACGCTGAATGATCTACGGAAGAACTTGATTTACATTCGAATTTCCAGACGAACGAGGCAGTTAAACTACTATACATGCTTTTGTGTATATTATTAAAAGGACGATTTCATCTATCCTATGTCCCAATTGCAGTGCTGTTATGGAATGATATACCTAAAGATGTTCGAAGCTCAGAATCGCTGAGTATTTTTGTCTGGTAGCTATAAATTAACGTATGTATTATATATTCATTTATACTTATTTATACATACATATAAATATTTATAGTAGTAGGTTTAATATGTTTATATCCAGTATATTTTTTATATTGCGCCACTACCCTTTATAATCATATTACTTTCCTCAAGTGTCTGGAAGAGATTGCTTTAGCAATAAGGTCGCCTTTGCATACCAATATTCCTATAAATTTATTATTTTATCTCATTTGTGTTATTGCTTTGAATTTGTGTGAAATAAAGTGTTCGTCTATCTATCGTTCTATCTGTCCACGCAGAGTTTTTATATTCTCGCTTTCGTATGTAGCCTAAATACTCCTTCCAAAGTCCTACTCCTATCTCACTGAAAAGGAACTAAATAGAAGAAATACGCAATAATTCGAATATATACATTTCAAAGGTCTCAGAGCTACTTATTTCAAGCGAGATATGGGTAAAGAGTTATTCAATTTATTTATATTCATAAAACTAAAAACGTAAACAAAAGACAGTAGTTGTAGAAAAGCAAACTGTAAAAACTCATTGACTCTTCAGAAACGAACCTAGATATTTCTTTACCCTTTTTTGTTAAAACAAAGCGTTCTTTGAATTCTTTTACCTGTACCTACGGGAATAAAAGCATTTTTTGTTGTTTATTCGAAACGACAACGAACTTGGGCTTTTTTATTATTATTTTTTATTATTTATATAGACTTTATTTAGCCGTGACCTTTATGAAAAGTTTTTGTATAGCCTAGCTTTAATAAACGAATAGGTAACAGAAAATATGTTAAATTAACGCTCGATTCTAGTGTTTCTATCTGTCAGAATCCAATTAACATTTCCACAAATCCAGTGATTATTATCAGCCTTGGATATCTCTCTCGCTGCCTCTGGTTATAGACAAGAGAATATAGTGATATATTATGAAAATTAAGCTTATGTATGTATGTAGTAATTTATAATTTCTTCAATCCTTATACTCCACACTAAACAGATCTTCGGCAATGTACCCTCTACGCACGTTTTGCTCCGAAACCTTAACACCCTCAGGTGAAATCAACATAACAATTATGGTGTTATTATTATTTATTTCTTAACAATTATTCATTGTAAAGTCAACATCTCCTGAGGATGCTCCGTTTGGGAGCGAAACGGGCGTAGAGGGTACATTGCCGAAGATCTGTTTGGTATATCATGGATTTCCGTAAAAAGTAAAAGTAAGTTCCGTGTAAAGTGATGTAGTATATTATTCCATCAACACGAACGGAACGTTTTATACCCACGTTTCTGCAGCATCTTTGACCAATTTTCATTTCAAATATAAGCTAAATTCAACACTCCCGAACAATTAATAAATAATAAATAATAATAAATATACTAAAACAATACACACATCGCCATCTAGCCCCAAAGTAAGCGAAGCTTGTGTTATGGGTACAAAGATGACTGATGAATATTTTTATGAATAATATACATAAATACTTTGAATATACATATAAACACCCAGGCACTGAAAAACATTCATGCTCATCACACAAATATTTTCCAGTTGTGGGGATTGAACCCACGGTTTCAGACCAAGAAACCAGGGTCGCTTCCCACTGCGCCAATCGGCCGACAAAGTGGATCTTAAAATGTAGTCGCGCTGAGTAAATTGATCATTGTGTTAAGGCCATCCAGTAGCTACATCTAGCGAGCTGTGGGCTCCTTACCTATTATGGGGATGACGTCACATGCATGTAATAAAACAAATTGGCTGCTACTACCTCATGCTAATATCACGGTAACCTCACATCGGTTGTAACTTAGGTTAAAACACTAATAGGTTTGGAAAATTAGGTTTTGCTTAACCCTCCGCTGCGGCTTATATAACTATCTATCTATAATAAAAACAGTGGCATATACTCACAACAATCCATGTTTACCACAAACAACGCTTTCATATTTGTTGCATTGATTGCGCGGGCAATAAATTAAAATTATATTCATTGTGTGTGCCGTGCCAAATTGTCTGTGAAACTATCAGCTGACAACGTGTGATTTATTATTTATTTGTTCACGAATTTCATTATTGTTATGGAATGTAACTACGCAAAGAATCTGGTTTTTAGTATTCCGGTACCAAAGGGGCCGACGGCCGAGTGGGGCAGTGGGCAGCGACCCTGATTTCTGAGTTCGATTCCCACAACTGGAAAATGTTCGTGTGATGAACATGAATGTTTTTCAGTGTCTGGGTGTTTATATGTTTATTATAAGTATTTATGTATATTATTCATAAAATTATTCATCAGTTACCCATAACACAAGCTACGCTTACTTTGGGAACTAGATGGCGATGTGTGTATTGTCGTAGTACATTTATTTATAATTTATTTATGAAGTGACAAAAGCGACTTCCATTCTGACTTTAGCCTTCATATCCTTGATATTTCAGTAACTACATCTGCGCAGTAGAACTACTGGAGCGAGCAGTATTGGTAGACTCGACACCCACCCACACGAGGTGGACAGACGACATAACATGAGTAGCAGAGATAAATTGAAAATTAAGTTTAACTTATACTCCGCGAAAAGCAAGAGAAACTGTACTTAATCTTAATCTGTGTTATATATAACTCTTTTCTCCAACTTTTAATTCATAATTCATTTATTACATAAACTGTGTACATAAAATGGTCTTATGAGCTAAAAAGGGCTTACAGTTTGACATTTCAGGCGTGCAATATTATTAAAGCAGTGAGCTTACAGTGAGTTACATATTAAAAAAAATAGTTATAAAGCATATCGCACATGTCATATTTTAACTAAAACAAAAAATTATAAATTTTAAATAATTATCTCGTGTTAAACAGGATCAAGAACGATTTTTTTTAAATCGCGACCGATTTTTTTTTTATTCAATTTCTGTTTTCCAAACAAGCTGTAGGGGCAAAGCGCGTGTTTGTCGGTGGCTAACGGCACGGATGTGACGCGGCGCGGCGAGGCAGCGTGCGCGGGGCGTACCTCTGGAAGACGCCGAGGGCGCCCAGCGCCGCCAGAATCATTTTGATTCCTGAATCACAGAACGCGCTTCTTGCCTTTGTAAGTTGCGTTTTAAGCAACATGCTTATTTCACCGTTGATCACTTGCTTCAACGGTGAAGGAAAACATCGTGTGGAAACCTGCATGCCTGAGAGTTTTCTATACTGTTATCAAAGGTTTGTAGTGTCAACAAGGTTTAAAATGTCATTTTCAAAATTTATTTTTTATTTTAATTTAAAACGACCCCTCCTCAAGCGTTTAAGGGGTAAGTCACGCAAACCAGGAGGCAATTTGCTATATATATTTTTACGCACATGGCATAACAACTGTGGTGAGTATTAATCTGTTAACGTGTGTAGTATTCCTCGGGTTAAGGTAAGCAGGTAGTGCTTTGATAAACAGATGGTCATACCGCTTGACAAATGTGCTGATTTCAAAGATATACATATACGGTAGTGGAAGAATGCGCAACCTTTAAAACAGAGAACGGTATGAATCTAAGTACGAGGTCTCTGTTATGGCTTGTAGTGTATAGGTTGTTGAAAGAGGTTTTAGTAGACGAGAGTCAAATGCCAGCTCACAGCTGTCAGCTGTCAACTGTGAACTGGGATCGGAGGTTGGGGAACGAAGCTTGCGGCGTGTGCTTATGGATATAGCTAGCAAGAGAATTTTACATGGCTCTTATACATTTCCTTTGAGCTTTCTGTTCCACCAAACAGATCTGATATCTGTGCACCAAATGTACTCGGCATGTACTCTCGGGGATGTTCGGCAATGTACTCTCTAAGCTTGTTTCGGTAGCACCGAAACTTCTGGATGTTGACTTTACAATGAACAATTGCTAACTCACACTTACACATGTTTCGGAGCAACCTCAGTCCATCCTCCATCTGCATCCTGCTTTTCGTGGAGTATAGCAAAGTAAGCCTAGCCTAGCCTAGTTTATTATTCTAGCTTTATTGTCAAATGTGACCAATGCCTCGTATCACTAAATCTAGGAATCGCCTAGATCGAATGCCTAATGATTTAGACGACATCTATAAAAAAAAATCCTGTGCAATTTATTCACACACGGCGGAAGTGTAACTTCTGAAAAGTAGCCTACGGGAGATTGAGGTGGATGTAGAGTATCTGAACTATTTGGATGAATGTAAGGTTTATTATTTAGTTTCCATGGTAACTAGAATAGGTAAAAAATTTATAATGTTTTCTATCTCACTCTGTCCTATACATTTATGTGTTTGTGTCCTTATCTAGATATTATTCGGTTTCCTTGGTATCTTAAATAGGAAAAAGATAGATAAAATAGTGTGTATATTTCTGTCTCATTCTTTGCCGGCTTCATCCTATTTTTGTACCTGTCGTTTTTTCCGTTGCATCCGGTTTGAAATCACAACGATTCTAAAGAAGTTTCACTTTAAAAGTTGCATCAACTCTTAGGTTATAACTATTGGTTGACAGTTAATGTATGCCTAAGAATCTCCTTAGATTGCGCGTTTCTTATTAAACCATTGCCCTTATTGTGGTAAGTGAGAACAGGCACAAGTGTTGTTTTCTGAAAAGTTAAATTGGGACTCTCACTTGGCCGATTTTTTCATCTTAATCCTACAAAGTCAACTTTGATAACTAAAGCTAATCGCAGACTGCTGTAGGTGACTTTCAAGCAGAGGCAGGAATACGGTGGGTTCTTATACTTCATTTTTATAAAAATTGATGTTCTATTTTAGAACCTAGTTATTTCACCTGCTTCGCCCGTATCAAATATACGCAACAGATTGGCAACCTGCATTTGCGGTGTTTAAGAAAAAATAGTATACTTAACTGTTTATGGTGAGAAACATCTAATACCTCTAGTCAGACCTTTCGTAAGATTTCGATTACGAATATTTTTGTTTGTGTTCAAAATAAAAATCACTATTCTTGGAACAACCCACGCGGATCTTGAGTCGGGGAAGGATCAACTTTAAGTTTAAACTGCTTAAAAGGGAATTTTTAATGCACCCGAGTGGATCTTTTATGCCAAAGTAAAACTATTATGGCTCAATAAAGCGCTGTTCTAAACAAACTTAAAGCTTTTTTAACGCGTGTCTTACCTGTTTTGATAGTTATTATTTCTATGTAACTTAGGAGGTAGGTTTTAACTTACACAGTTCAGGCAGGAAATTGAGTTTTGCTTCGCACTTCATTATCTTTTGAAGATTGATCAAATAATACTAGTAGTATTAATAATGATAATAAATCTCTTTATTAAGCCATTTGTTAGTAATACAACTTAAACGACTGTGTTTTTATTATTAATTACATTATAGAATTATATTATATTATAAGAAAATTACAAGACAGTTCGGTTCACCGCACAAGCACCGACATGAAGTGTTGCAAGATAGGCGGATCAAACTTTCCCGCTCACATATTTAAGCTACTGTTCGAGCTCGGCCGCAACCTTGTAAAGCTTGTCCCGTATTGATCAAGTAGTAGAAGTAGTAGTATATTGTTAAACCCCGACGCATAAACAACAGGTTGTTATAAGTTTGACGTGTTTGAGTGTGTGTGCGTGTCTGTCTGTAGCATCGTATTTCCAGAACGGATGAATCGATTTTAATGTTATTTTTTTCTGAACGGTGAACGAGTTGACAGTACTCTTAGCTAAGTTCGATGAAAATCGGTACAAAATGGCGGATTACATATTATTATTTTTCACAACTACCTCAATATGGGGATCAAATGAAAGAGCTTGAATAGTAGAATAGTGTATACTAAATATGTCGTGGTTTTCTTTTTAATTTAAAATTTATTTATCGAGTATTTTAAACTAGAATTTTCATGACGTCACCTGGCTTATGATACTTCGAAAATGCCTTCATCGCCTTGTCAGATTATGGCAATACACTGTGACTTCGTAATTGATATTCAAATGGCATCTAGGTAAACGTGTGTATTATGGAAATAAAGATCTATTCTATTGAAATGAGAGAGAGAACCTAATATGAAGGAAACAACTTTATACTAATCCATACAAATACCATAAATACAAAAGTATGCGAATTTGCTTAAGTGTTTCTTACCTATGTTTGTCTTAACCACAGCACTGAAGGCGTTGATATTTGGCAAATATATATTTTGCTTTTATCTTCAAAATGGACAAATACCTCAGAAACGTACTCACTGGTTTTAAAAAATTACCTTTGTAATATATGCATGGCTTTTGAAACTGAATTTCTTGACTTGACCTTGAACTGAATTTCTTGAAGACCTTGCTTGTATCCCGGGGCTTGTACTCCGGACGCGGAAAAAAATAAAAGTTCACGGAAATCGTTACTTTTCCCGGGATAGAAAGTATTCCGACCTAGTTCAAAAATAACAAGTGTAAATAACAAGGGTATTTCTATATACCTGCGTCTTTGGATTTTGGACTTTAGATAATTATATCAAACTTCACAAAGTCTTACCAGCCATATATTCGACGGCCGATTGGCGCAGTGGGCAGAAGCCTTGCTTTCTGAGCCAAGGCCGTGGGTTCGATTCCCACAACTGAACAATGTTTGTGTTATGAAGATGAATGTTTTTCAGTGTCTGGGTGTTTATCTATATATTATAAGTATTTATGTATATTATTCATCAGTCATCTTAGTACCCATAACACAAGCTAAGCTTACTTTGGGGCTAGATTTCGATGTGTATATTGTCGTAGTATATTTATATTTATTTTATTTATTTATATTGGATTTATGACTTTCTCTTGGGATCAGCGTCTACCCAATACTAGCCTACATCAGGTCTCCTCGGAAAATTTGAAAATTTAAGGCCGTATTCCACCATGCTGGCCATATGAGGCTTGGAAGACTTCATACGCCCTTAAGAACATTATGGAGAACTCTAAGGCATGCAGGTTTTCTCACGATGTTTTCCATCACCGTTAAAACAAGTAATATTTAATTTATGTACATTTAAAACTCAGAAAAATTAAAGTTGCGTGCCAAAGATCGAACGCGGGCTTCTGAAAGGGTATCCGAAGTATTACGCACTTGGCTATCACCGTCATAATCTTGTACGATAAGTGTATTAAGCAACACTAATTGCAAGTAGGAAATTAAAAATTGGAAAAACGTCCCACCGAACATAACTATAACATTAAATGTAACATCTAAATGCGAGACGGTAAGCAATTCCAACTTCGGTCTCACCAATTAGTTGGCAAAACCGAGTCGGGCAATTGTCTCTCTCAAAATAAAGTTTCCATTCCGTTCTCACATTAACGATAAAACAATTTGCTATATGCATTTCGCAAAACCTTTATCACATACAAAATAAAGGCTATTTCAATTAATGGAACAACATTTTTGGGTTAGATTGTTTCTAACTCGGCTTAAGGGATTTCAAATTCAACTTTGATTCTAAACAGGGACGATCTGAGTTCGGTTAAAGGAAAGTTTCGACTAAAACTATTTGATAATTTCGGCAAATACTTTGAATATTGAGTGCGATTGAGCGATCTATTTCGTTTCCAATATCAGAATTTAAATTATTTTGTGGAAATTTGAATGAAATTTTGTGTAGGTAAATTAAACTGGTCGTTGTCTGCGGCTTTAAATACTTTGTGTCAACTTAAATTAGATATAATATAAAAGAAGATAAATTTGTTACGATTTCCTTTATTCATGTTAAATGTTTTCAAGTATTCTTTTTTTGTTATATTCTTTATATTATATTTTCTAAATCATTTTTAAAGCAAACTATATTATTTTTTTTTACTGTTCTAATACAACTTTTAGTGTTACTATCCGTATTCTTTAATTCAGTTGAAATTAAAGAATTTCATTTCATTTTACATTTTATTTTTTGCTTATTCGAATTTATGGTTTCTCACCGCAATTGGTAAAATTAGAACCTTTATTGATTTAGTTCCCAAACGAGTCTCGATTCCTGAACTGTTAAAGTTATGTACCTACAGTATGGAACCCCCTGTAAGCTAGTCTGACTTGCATTCGTCAGTTGCATGCATAGTGTTATAAATACTTAAAGGTAGGCTTTTTATAACTCTTACAATGCCTATGTTTAAGTTTTTTATAACTCGTACTGGAGATTTTCTTCATTTTATATCATCTGCATACCCTGTGCATACCCTCTACGCACGCCACTGTCATTCGTCCGGTTTATCGAATCTAACTGGGAAAAATCAATACGATCGACATAAAAAAAGTAAACCACTAAAACAGGAGATTAAAACCCTCTAGATATTACCACAAATGCTTAATTAAAATAATAACAAAGCTAATCAGAATAAAATTTAAATACCTGCAATACCAAGAAAATATATTTTGAACATGTAAAACGTACAATAAAGAAATAAAAAAAAAACAATCAATTTTCAAGTCCAATCTTGTTAATTGACGTCACAGAATGCTTTTGGTTAAAAGGATTGAAATCATTCCAACTGAAAACGAATATCGCATGGGAGATCTAATTCACAAAGACCGTTTGCCTAAAGTTGTTGTAGTGAACACACGTTGTTGCAGGTTGCGTAATCTCAGGATCTGTTGTGTTCACGACTTATGTACGCTGCTTAGGTTTACATTCAGAAATAAGCTTCTTTGTGTACAGCACTATTACATCTGAGTCTAATCCCGTTTTCACTAACTACGAACAAGGCAATACATAAATAGGTAACGCCTAATCTAAAGAGTTTGCTAGGTATGCATCCACTGTTCAACAATAGTTATCACCTGAAACGTTTTTTTCATATATCATCATCATAGATAATGATCTTAACCCGCTCGAGAAGAGAATGAATACGGAGAGAAACAAATTTGATATATTATGAGACTTAAATTAAAAATTTGATGATGTAAGTTTATTGTTTAAATAAAATAAAGCAAAATCTAGCCTGGCAAAGCGGGCTGGGTACGCTAGTACCTATTAAATTAATGTAAAGTTGTTTAAGTTTTTTAAACTCATTATTTCATCAGCATTTCAGTCAGTGATTTATTTTATAAGTTAGGGAAATAATAACAAATAATAAATATACTACGATAATACACATATCGCCATCTAGTCCCAAAGTAAGCGTAGCTCATGTTATCGGTAAGCTAACTGATGAACAATTTTATTAATAATATACCTACATAAATGCTTAGGATACATAGATAAACACCCAGACACTGAAAAACATTCATGTTCATCACACAAATTTTGTCCAGTTGTGGGAATCGAACCCACGGCTTTGGACGCAGAAAGCAGGGTCGCTGCCCACTGCGCCAAACGGCCGTCCAATAAAAGAATAATAGAAATACAAGGCGAACATAGGCTTTTCACAAGAAGTGCCACAACACCTGATCCTCAGCCTTCCTCTTCCACCCACTCACTTTATGTCGTCAGTCCATCGTGCTGGACAGCGTCCCACCCTACGCTTGTTTGTTCGTGGTTTACACAAAATAACTTTTCTGATCCAACGGCAATCGCACCTACGACAAGCATGGCCTGCCCGTTACCATTTTAACTATCTGATAATTTGGGCTATGTCAGTGGCTTTGGTTCTGCTGCAGATCTCTTCGTTTCTAATTCTATACTTTAGGGAAACTCCCAACATCGTAACACACACGCATAGACTTACACACACACTCACACATACATGTACACACACTCACATTAACGCACCCATACACACTAAATAAGTCGCTGCATGTTTTTATTGTTTTTTTTTGTATTTGAAACTTAATCATTGTTTTTATTATCTTTGTTTAATTAACTTACCTGGCTCTCATTTCTTCATAGGCGTTTACTATGTTCTGCTTTTGTTTTATTGGTACTATACATTTATTGTTGGTGGTGGGCGTTAATTGTTGCGACAAAGTTTGTACTACTGCAACAGTTAGCGCGGTACCATGTTTATTGTGTCAATTCTGTACCCTTACCAATTTTCTTAATAAATAATTTAATAAACATAGCCCTCTCCATAGCTCGTTTAGTGACCTTAAGTTTGTGGATCTGTCAATTTGTAAGCGACCACGTTTCAGCGCCATAAGTGAGGACGGGAAGGACAGACTGGTTGAAAACTTTGGTTAAAGGCACTGGGGTATTGAATGCAATCTCACCTGCTGGTAAATTATGATGCAATCAAAGATGGTAACGGTCTAACCTGATAGGGTTGTGGTAGTTATATTAAACACATACCTTACTCATATATATATATATATGGATTCATTATTAAGAACATACAGAGTCTTCAAACAGACAAAACGCCCCGAGCACGTCTCCCTTCAGACCAGTGGAATGTTGCTAGCTCAAAACTTTTCCCATTTTATGGTAAACGTTGAGGATCTTTAGATTTAAAATAATGACTGTTAACTGCTAAATGTATGAAGTGACTAAAAGCCTGTTCGATAAACGGTATCGGCAGGGTGGTAACTAGCCACGGCCGAAGCCCCCAGACCAGACCAGGAAAAATTAAGAAGTTATAAATTCCCAAATTAATCCTGCCGGGGATAGAACCCTGCACTTAAAACCACAGCGTTTACCGCTGCGCCAATGAGGTCATCAAAAGATATCAGATAAATATCTAAAGATACAAATAGTTCTTACTAAATTACATTTTAATCATTAAGTGTCGATGAGCTAAAACTTCGGTGCTCTATCTTTATATTTATCCGATTATATATATTTGTGTTCAAGTAGAAAGCAATATATTTCTACTGAATTACCTTTCGCCGGAGCTCTTCCAAGGTTCATATCAAATCAGATTGACTGTTATCGGGGTACATTTTATCCGTTTACGTATAATTTCTTTTTCTCTTTTTTTTCTCAAAAGAAAGACACAAAAGTTGCTCGGAGCGAATAATAATATTATTGCGAATTTGATGTTAACCTAAATTGGTAACTGGTTTAGTTGGTATTTATAGACAAGGCGAAGTAAATGTTAACAAAGTAATCCTACTATCCTACTAATATCATAAATGTGAAAGTGTGGATGTTTGTTACTCAATCACGCGAAAAACTGAACGTATTTGAATGAAATTTGGCATGCATGTAGCCTTTGACATGGAATAGAACATAGGCTACCTTTTATCCCGATTCCTTAAAAAGTTACTGAGGGAAAGTTAAAAATTGTTTACGAGCTGAACCGCGGGCAGACGGGCAGGTTCATGGTGTCTCGCTGTTCTATGGTAGGATGGTGCCGGAGGAATAAGATTACGAAGTTCCTGAGCACACTCACTAAAGTATGTCCTATAAAAAACTGAAATAGGCTACATTACGTCAGTGGTGTAAACTGTGTAGTTTCACCTAAGGGAGCGATTTATCGCCGATTTGAATTCAGAAATATTTGACTTTGACTTTGACTTTGGGGTGTGGTTTCAAAGTTAAATACAAAGTTACATTCAAACCTAAAAGACAAAAAGTCAAAGCTACAACGTTCTTCATTCAATTAGGCGTATCTCAGATACGGTACGTTGATATCTATATTTTCCCAATGTAGTCGAAATTGGTTCGAAAGTCACCAGAAATTTTCCCTTTGCATAAAATTTGCGTTTTCGATCTTTTAGGTAACTTTCAACAGATTATATGGGACTCCAAGGTGCTTAAGAATGACGGCGACAGTAAATTTGTCGCACACAAAATATTTGCTGGGATATTTTCGAGGGCTTGCTTTTCAGGCAAAAATTTTATAGCTGGCGACTTCATAATTCAGACCTCTTCCAATAAAGTTGTTTATAATCTAACTTTTTTCACCGGAAATTTATGTATCTTAGTGAACAGTAAGGGCGGTTGCAGATTATTGATATCAGTAGGTTTATAAATATCTAACACGTAGCTACTCGATATCCTTACTTATATTATCAGTGCGAAAGTGTGTTTGTTTGTTTGTCCTTTCTTTTGCGCCCTAACCAACCAAATAATCAACTTGATTTTTGACATAGAGCTAGGTGAAAAGATGTAGAGTACACACAGTGGCGTGCATAGAGGGTATGTACGGGGTATGCAGATGATATAAAATGAAGAAAATCTCGAGTACGAGTTATGAAAGACTTAAGGATAGGCATTGTAAGATCTATAAAAAGCCTTCCCTTAAGTATATATAACTCGTTCTGGAGACTTTCTTCATTTTATATCATCTGCATACCCTGTGCATACCCTCTATGCACGCCACTGAGTACACATAGGCTTAGGACATAGGCTAAAGTCCGTGGGAACTGTTTGTTATCCCAGGATAACAAACAGTTCCCACGGCATTTGTAACAAACCGTAATAAATGCGGACAAAGAACGATCGTAACAGCTGATAACATTATAATAATGCATAGTTTGAGCGTTATCCTTACTCTTATTATGAGTGCGAAAGTATATTAGTGTCTTTGTCCTTCCTTACCGCCAGCCAATTAACTTAAGTTGAAATAAAAAAAGCAATTCCAGCTTTATTATTAGCGATAGCTTAGATATATTTATAAATATCATTTATTATTTATTTATTATTTGACGGCTCTTTGGCGCAGTAACTGAGCAGTACTGAGTCCAAGGCTGTGGGTTCAACTCCCAATGAAAAATGTTTGTGTGATGAACATGAATGTTTATCTGTATTTTATAAGTATTTATGAATCTTATTAATAAAAATATTCAGTCATGCTAGTATGGGTACTAGCACAACTTTAGGGCTTACTTTAGGGATTAGATGGCGATGTGTGTATTGTCGTAGTAGACCATATTCAAAATAATTTTCTTATTAAATCATTTAACTCTTATACGACATAGTCAGGTTTAATATATCAATAGCAAAAATCTGAAACAACAGAATATGCTCCCGCCTTAAGGCTATATTTTAGGTCGTAGGACGTGAAAAAAAGGTTAGTTTTTATGGAGGTAAGGTTTAATATCTTTTAAGTTGCTGTGTTTGTTTTTGTTACAAAAACAAAATATTCATTTCTTGAATAAAAAAAACTCTTATATTTCTAAGTTAAACGCACGTTCTTCCAAACTACTACTTCTTCGGACTATCTGTTCGATTTATTAGCGTGTCAATTGTTTATAGTAATTTATAATGACTAATTTAAGATAATTAGAACAATACAAAATATGAATTTCATTTGGATTTTTTGGTACCGCAACCTAACACGTTAAAGTTTTAACCAGTGTATGTATAAGTTTGTTTGTGTGTCTGTGTATGTTTAATTACATGCCCTGTTATATCCTCATGAAAATATATAAATTTAACAATTACATTTCTTTTGAAATCTTCCACACAGTCGAGCCCTGTTGTATATATGTATATATATATCAGTGAGTCCGGGTTCGATCCCGCGGGCGATTGGCGTAACAAGATAAAAATCTTTTTAGATTTTTTTATCTTTCGCCTTCTACGTTTGTAAAAAAACGACACTAACTATAGAAAAAAGGTATTGTTTGAAAGTCAACTTTCAAACCTTTTTTAGAAAAACTAAAATGTTGACTAGCTAGCTTCTCGCTGTCGGTTTTTAGTGACGGCGCGCATCGTAAAAATTTACTCTCATCATTTTTCCCTAACGCGCTAAAAGAAGTATAACCTTCAAAATCTTACTCTCGGAAAATCAGAAATTCTATACAGTGGCGAGTATTCGTAAGTATTCAACAATCTGTCATCATATCCGTCTCCTCCCATAATGAGAAGGGTTTAAGTCGTAGTCCACCACGCTGGCCTTGTGCGGATTGGTGGACTTTACACGCCTTTAAGGAAATTATGGTTACTTCTCCCTCTTGTAGGTTCCCTCTACGATGTTTTTCTTTACAGTTGTAGCAAGTGATTTTTTAATTACTTCAAAAACGCACATAACTTAGTAAAGTTAGAGGCGCGTGCTGGGATTCGAACTCGGCCTCCCCGAAAGACCACCCAAAGTTCTAGCCACCCCTATAATATTGCCGCTATTTAAAATACCTACCATAATATTATTCTTATGTAAATTAAGTCTATTTTGCAATGGAGAGAATGTCTATACATGATGTTTCTATGTTCGCTAAGTTATCTCGCCGCAAATGCAGAGGATCGGTCACTTAGCATTCATTCATTTGTAATTGTAATACAAACGATCCTTCGCGGTTGATCAAATTTGCATAACTTAGCATGTCGCCTCGCTTTCGGGGCATAAATATTATATACAGTATATCTATAGTGATAGTCTAGTGGCTTCGGCTTCTATTTTGGCGAGCTGATTTTGAATCCCAGAACGCACCTATAACTTTTCTAAGTTGCGTTTTAAGCAATTAAAATGGGTAGGTTACCTTCTTTTTGAAATACGCTTTTGGATCTTTCTACTTTCCTGGTAGCTTATTTAAGTTTCTTCAGAACCATGGTTAAATGTCGTTGGGTTACCAGGACACAACAAGTTGTCAAGAGTTTAATTACCTTCTTTCCTAATAAGCTCTTGGAGAGCTCAACTTTCCTAGTAAATAATTGGACAGAATAAGTCGTTGGGTTACCAGGACACAAGAAGTTGTCAAGAGGTTGATTAACTTCTTTCCTAATAAGTACCTACTTGAATATTCTACTTTCCTGGTAGCTGCTTCGAGTTTCTTAAGAACCATGATAAAATATGGTTCGGGTTACCAGGACACAAGAAGTTGTCAAGAGTTTGATTAAGTGATATTATTTAATTACTTGGACAGACAGATTTTGAAGTTGAAAAGTGTCGAAAAGTTGAAGGTGCGGGCCGGGGATTGGACTCAGTACTCCCTCAAAAAAAAAGGGGGAAGTCGTAACCAATATGCTATAACCGCTCTGTACGACAAAGACTGTGTAGCCTTGAAAATCCTATGAGAGACCTAACCAATCCATTTTTTTTTCCATCTAGACTTAACTTCTCTTATCTAGACACGGCCGAAGCCTCCACTACAATGCCAGACCAGAAAAGCTCAGAAACCATACATTTTCAAATAGAAGCTGGGAATAGAACCTGGGACCTCCCATTTATAAGGCCAAAACGGTCACCACTGCGGCAGGGAGATCGTCTTTATAATAATAACTATATATTTTATAGAAAACACAATATATACTTTCCATAGTTATAATATTTTATACTATTTAAGATGAGGTCTTTAAATAGACAAGGTAAGAAAACTTACTTTAGTTTATGAGTTAGAAAAGTAATACTTATTTATATTAATACAAAAATTTAATCGCAGGATATTTTAATTAAAATATTAACAATACAAAAGTGAAAAGTGACTACATTAGTGATGCAAAGTTTTCAGTCAAAACAAACATTTAAATAATAAAAAAATTTATAGAAAAATCACGTTTCTAATGAGAACTCAGTATTCTTGACGGGTCGAATTATTTTGGCATACTTCGTTTTAACAGCACCTATTTCAGGTTTATACTTACCCAAGGGTGTTTGTCTTGTCGTGTAAATCACCTTACGTTTCTCCGTCGCAGTGCTCATTTCATCTAAACTATGCTGTTTAAGACCAAATTCGTTTGCGCGTTTCCTTAAAATTATTTCGAAATTTGATAGCTTCATGCTCTTTTTTTTCAACGGAATATTGTACTTCTTCGATTTCTTATTTGCTCGGGGCTTGTTTGGGTTTTTGTGTTTGTTTTTAATTAAGGTGTCCACTTTTACTTTGTACACAATGGAGATGTTTTTCTTTGAGGCCAGCCCTTGGATGTCGTTGAGATATTTATTGAACGTCGGTATAGCGTTTTCCCCTTTGACGTTGAAATGTTTCGGTATTTCCTTGAGGTGCTCAAATGGGGTGCTAACTTGATAGTTTTGATGGTGTTCTATTAATAGAAAACGTACCAGATTTAAAACCCTGTTGAATGATTACTTAGTTCTATTAAGTTAAATAAATAAACTACGATAGTACACACGTCGCCATCTAGCCCAAAAGTAAGCGAAGCTTGTGTTATGGGTACTAAGATGACTGATAAATATTTGTATGAATAATATACATAAATACTTATAAAATACAGATAAATATCCAGACATTGAAAAACATTCATGTTCATCACACAAAAATTTTCCAGTTGTGGGAATCGAACCCGCGGCCTTGGACTTAGAAAGCAGGGTCGCTGCCTACTGCGCCAATCGGCCGACAAAGTTGATAAATTAATTCATAAGCCACCAAAAATCATCATTAAATCAGCCAATTACCGGCCCGGGTACGAGTCTCTGAGTCCCACAATGAGAAGGGTTGAGGCCTTAGTACACCACGCTTGGTGGACTTCTCAGGCCTTTGTGAACATTATGGAGAATTCTGAGGCATGCCGGTTTCCTCACAACATTTTCCTTCACCGTTGAAGCAAGTGATATGATAATTGCTCAAAACACACATAACTTAGAAAAGTTAGAGGTGCGTGCTGAGATACGAACTAGTGTTGTCGAAATGTTTTTCATGGATAAAATATACCTATCTCTTTTTAACTAACTCTATGCCAGGAATCAATTTAATTGTTTGTTTAGTTAAGGCGTGAATAAAGGTCAAACACAGTTTGGCATTTAAAATATTAGCATGGATTTTGCATGGAGTAAAAATAAATGTCCCAATTGGGACGAAAACATATCTACTTAATCGACCCTGAGTTTTTTTTCAAACATTTCTTTTCATTGTGGGAGGAGGCCCGTGCCCTGTGGGCAGTGGCGTACATAGAGGGTATGCACAGGGTATGCATCCCTATGCCTACTAATATTATAAATGTCAATGTAAGTTTGTTTGTTACGCTTTCACGCAAAAACTACTTAACCGATCCTCATGAAACTTTGAACACATATTCTTGGAAGTGTTAGAAGTAATATAGGATACTTTTAATCTCAATTTTAAGCTCGGTTCCTTTGGGAGAGGGGATGAGTGTTTGACGATTTTACACCATAACTCCGACAAATTATAACCGATTTAAATAATTATTTTTGTACTATAGAGGTTATAACAAGTGTTTAATTTTGCTCAAACTGTGGAGATAGAAGACAGAACTCCACAGCGGACAGCCGCAAACCCCTCATTTAAGGCTTAGCGATACTGAATACTTTAATTTTTTTTAGATCTACAACTAAATTTAATGCCACATCAAAAAACAAAATCAAACGCAGACGAAGTCGCGGGCAACAGCTAGTATGATATAAAATGAAAAATATCTCATCTACGAGTCAATAATACTTAAGGGTAGACTTTCTGTAACCCTTACAATGCCTATCCTTAAGTTTTTTATATCTCGTACCAGTGATTTTCTTCTACTGCATACCTTGTGCATACCCTCTATGCACGTCACTGCCTGTGAGCTGGTTAAAGGTTGATGGTTTGATGATGATAAATATGTTAATTCACTAATTCAGCCTTACCTTCAAAATAATCTTGAGCGGCAACATAACATTCAAACAGAAATATTACTATGCTTGTACGTGCTAAATTACGACTTCGGCCCGTCCCCATGGTGGCGTCTCACAGCAATTATCCTCCGAACAATGATTTATATCACCACAGGTGGCTTATATCGGTTGCGCGGTGTAAGAGTAAAAAAAGTAAACAATGCCATTTGTTCATACGGCTAAGTTGATTAACCCTGCAATCGGTTATGGTCGTAAATTGGGTTATTTTTATTGCGATTTTGCATTGTTTTTACTATTGTGGGAGATTCGAGATTTGGGTTAAAGTCTACCTCTATGCTTTTTCGGTTTATGTCCTTGACTTTTGTGGAGTATAAAATCGAAGAAAATAGCGCTTTTGCAAATGATTTGCAGTAGGTACGAAGTTGTTTGAAGACTTGAAGAATTGGGTTATTGTCTCTTGCAGTTTTCTTCCCTATTAAATGCAAGGTATCTTACCAAAATATTAGTTTATATCAAAAAACGAGCGGTCCCTCGCGACTTTATCCACGTATATGTCAACCTTAAAGATAGACTTATACTGTCACCGATTTTTTTAGAACTTTTAAAGGGAAAACTTTTTTATACGTGATTTTACCAAAACTGTAATCGATTACGCAGCGTACGCAGTAGCTCTCAAAAGAAGAAAAAAAACCCCAATTTCTGAACATTCTTCTATTGTGCTATGCTCCTATTAGTCTTAGTGTGATGATATTATATATATAGCCTTCCTCGATGAATGGGCTATCCAACACTGAAATAATTTTCCAAATCGTACCAGTAGTTCTTGAGATCATCGCGCAAACAAACATACAAACTCATGAATGATTTTTGTATAAAAAATAATTAAGACATGAGCAGTTTAGGGTTGAGTCCTATTCTTCAAATCTATATCATTTTTTGTTTGCATTTTTTTTTTCTAGATGCAAGTAATAAAAGGGTCATTGTATTCAGGCATCCCTCGTTTTTTAATTCTTCCATTAAAAAATATTTTGCATTGGAAAATCTCCTGTAGATGTAATGATGGTATCATCACATCTACCCATTAACAGCCCACTCAAAATTAAAAAAAAAATCAACATCATTTTATAGTTCAACAATCTTTAGAATTTCTATTTTGTGAGAGATAAGAGAGTGGCCTGCTTCCAAGCAGCCTTGTAAAAAGAAAGAAACCACGATTAGTTTTAATATATTGGTAAAGGTAACTTAGGTAAAGGTAGATCTAATATTACCTTCGGTATCATGTTATAAAAGCATACACCAAACCCCACAAAGGATTTCTGTACTTTTATCAGACGATATGCAGATACTACAGAGCACAGGTCTTATTCCACAATGAGAAGGGGTTAATTCCGTAGTCCACCACGCTGGCTCAGTGCGGATTGGTGGACTCCACACACCTTTGAGAATATTATGTAGAACTATCAGACTTGCAGGTCTCCTCACGATGTTTCCGTTCACCGTTGAATCAAGTGATATTTTAGTACTTAAAACGCACATAACTTAGAAAAGGTGCATGCTGGAATTCGAACTCGGCCCCCGAAAGTGAAGTCGAGTTCCTACCCAATGCGCTATCACAGCTGTTACCGTTATACCTTGAAACTATAATGTACTTACCTTATTTTATTTCAAAGAAAATTGATACCTCGGTGTTTGGTTGATCGAATTCCAAATTTGACCTATGCTCATACCATTCCTTTCAAAAAATCATTTTATCAATGGCCACAAGTTTCTTTATCATAGAAGTGAATGATTAAAAGTCAGTAGTTGAGAGAGAATGTAACTGATGAAGTGAAGTGAAAGTCAATAATATGAATAAAGAATTCAAGTAGGCCACATAGATGGTAATTTTGATGCTAATGAAAAATGTGTACATGGTAGTGAGATGATGGTGATAAAGATAATCGTATACTTAAAACTACAGCTACGAGGGTTCCAATCTTCTTGCTATCACCATTAATAAAGCAACTTGTTTAAAGCAAAAGTTCACACCCAAGCTTTTTTAATCGTTTATGTAATTCTTAATATGGTGATGACGAGAACTTTAAACTCAAGCTACGAAGGATCCAAATGCGCTCTATCTCATAAAGCAGTATATCAATAGATACCCCTAATTATTGGCATCGTAGTGGAACGTTGAATCCCTTGAGGCTACAGCCAATGCTAATCTAAAAAAAAAAATTTCATTCAAAAATGTTTTATGCATGTATTCTATTCTGTTCTGTTCCGTACTGTTCTGTTCTGTTTTATTCTATTCTGTTCTGTTCTGTTCTATTGTGTTCTGTTCTGTTCTACTATGTTTTATTCTGTTCTATTATATTATCTATTGTATAGTTCTGTTCTACTATGTCCTGTTCTGTTCAATGCTATTCTGTTCTTTTCTGTTCTATTCTGTTCTGTACAGTTCCGTTCTAATATGTTCTGTTCTGTTCTACTCTGTTCTTTTCTGTTTAATTCTATTCTCTTCTGTTCTGTTATGTTCTGTACTGTTTTGTTCTTTTCCGTACTGTTCTGTTGTAATCGGTTCTATTCTATTCTGTTCTGTTCTGGTTTGTCACACCTATTCTATTCTGTTCTGAACTATTCTGTGTTATTCTGTTCTATTTCGTTCTGTACTGTCTACCAAAACATAAAAAAGCTGGTATTTGTTATCACCATCTCACAGTCATTTAATATTAAGAGCCATCCTCTTGTATAAGGCCACTGCACTGTACTCCCAATGCCAATATTCTTAGTATCAAATCCGAATTACCAAATATTTACATTAATCTGCGTTCGCATCGAGTGTGAAATCAAATAAACCAATATTTACTACTTACAACTAAGATCGTTAGAAAGTTAAATGGGATTCCGATCATCTCGATTTCGATTTGCTGCGATAATATTTACTAACACTCGATAGCGTATAAGGCCTAGTGGTTAAGACTTCGGCTTCACTTTCCGAGTTCGAACCTCGAAAGGCGAAGAAAAACATCCAGAGGAAACCTGCTTGCTTGAGAGTTCTCCATAATGGTATAAAAGAGAAACCTACAGCGGGCTATCGAACAGTGAAAGAATTTTGCAAATCGGACCTGAGATCATCTCAAGTAAACAAACAAACAGACAAACAAACTCTCCAGCTTTTTAATAATAAAAATAATAATAATTTAGTTATTTCATATACAAAAGTGTATACAGCAGGAATCTCCTAATGGACACAGTGATACTCTATTTATTTGTGCACAAAAGAGTGCTTAAACACTCGCACTAAGGTAACTTGTGTTACGAGTGTCGCCACATATTTATATATTAGCATAAGATTTGACCCCTCCATAAGAAAATAAATGAAGCCATGCCACTTTTATTAGATCAATGAATACAACTCAATAAATGTGATAATTAGTGGACAGCTTGGGGCCGTTTAGTTCCAACTGCTAATTGGTTCACAAAGTTGTAAGAAACTTTTTGAACTGAAATAGACTTAACTTTAAATGTAATTGGGTACAAAGTCCTATGGTTACTAGTTTAAGTGTAAGGGACCCATTAATCATTGGTGACAGTGGTTATAGAGATATAGTAATTAATAGTGCCATGATTAAGTACGCCGCTAAAGTTTAGATTGTTTTACGTAACTAAAATGTTATGTAAACAAACATACTATACATATATACATTATATTGTTGAATGCACTCCCAACAAACGTAAGACAGCTCATATCATGTACAATAAAGACAACTATTATTTATTTACTTTTACTCATATTTAAGTATACGTGGTATGCTAAAGTATATGTATATTTGTTTATTTATTTTTTATATTTATTTTGTAGTTAATATGTTTTATTAGTGTACACACCACGTTTTGGTTTTCTTTTTCGTTTTCCGAATCCTTAGGTTGCCTGGCAGAGATCGCTACTTAGCGATAAAGGCGCCTTTTGAATCCTACTATTTGAAGATACTTCTTTCTTTTAATTTCTTGTTATGGAGTACAAAGAAAGAGTAACAATAAAAAACTAGTACTAGTTTAACGGGGCGTTAAACTCAGGTGAAATAAAATAACATAAGTCATTATCATCATAAGTATTTTAACGTCCCACTGCCAAACACATACCTCCTCTCTGATAGGGGACGGGGTTTAAAACAGCGCTTCTCCAATGCGAGTTGGTGGGCTTTAACGGTCATCATATTATTGTTTAATAATATTAAGAAAGTGGTTTGCTTTTCAGACACAATGTACTTACTTTTACTCTATACTCTCTCACTCACTGTTTATAGTTAATTTTTTACTAGATTAATAGCCCTTATGTTTTGTTCAAAAATAAATAGGATTATGTATCTTTTAACTAAAGTTATAAAGCTCAGATTACTTTAAAACGCCTATCCTTATAACTTTTCAACCAATTAGTAGTCGAATATCAACGGCTCGGAAACGTCCACTAATTATCGCGACAACATTCATTAATTTGAATTTGTAAATCAAATACCATTAACATATCATTAACCTGAATTAATCCATTAATTATTTGATTAACGTCGATTTGTTTGACTTGTGGTTGATTATCCCACACCGAGTACTGACAAAATTAAACACCACGTAAGGTGACATACAAACATACCTTTATTAGTAGTAGAGCCAAGCACTTAAAAAAAATAAAGTGCGAATCGGGCCACATCTAAAGCTCCATAGTTACCCGCAGAGTATTTGTGTGTGAAAAGCTTAATAAAACAACCAGTTTTCACTCAACCTAGGAATTAATTTAACCGGATACCTAGCGATTTCGGTGATTCCTAGAGAAAAAAAACGTTCACGAACTCTTGTGTGATGGCTAACGCGTAAGACGCCATTTAAAGTTGCGAGACCGATTCAACGGATCGTTAACTTTAGGGAACTCGTAAACTGACACTTGACGGATGAATCGTATAGACTTAACCTAAATGCCTTACCCCTAACAAGTATGTCAGCGACCATCTTAGACTGTATAATCGCTTTCCATCAAATAACTTCATGAAAGGCTAACTTGTAGTAATAAAAACAATCCAACCATGTTTCGAGTTTAAAACAAGAAATGTAATCAATTTATGTAACCTTTTCAGCTGACCTATCGTGGCAAGCGGAGCGTTTCGGACAATTTATAGCGTGATGATACAGAAACCTTGTTGTTTAAATAATAAAGCGCTTGTTCACTCGACGGCCTGCTGTATTAACTTACACGGACGCAAATAGCGACGAAAATTTCGCACCAAAATGATAAAATATTTATGTTACGGTAAATGTAATTCATCATATCAATGGGAAGGGGTTAAGGCTGTAGTCCACCACGCTGGCCCGTTGCGGATTGGTGGATTCCACACGCCTTTGAGAACACCCTGCTTTCTGAGTCCAAGGCCATGGTTCGATTCCCACTACTGGAAAATGTTTGTGTGATGAGCACAAAATGTTGCAATCATGAATGTTTTTCAGTGTCTGGGTGTTTTATGTATATTATAAGTATTTATGAATATTATTCATAAAAAATATTCATCAGTCATCTTAGTACCCATAACACAAGCTACGCTTACTTTGGGGCTAGATGACAATGTATGTATTGTCGTAGTATATTTATTTGTTTATTATTTATTTATTATGTAGAACTCTCGGGCATGCAGGCTTCCTCACGATATTTTCCTTCACAGAAGTCGAAGCAAGTGATATTTTTATTTACATAAAAATCGCACATACGAGTAAATTAGAAAAGTTAGAGGGGATAGCGTGCTGGGATTCGAACTCGGCCCCCCCCAAAGTAAAGTCGAGCTCCTACCCACTGGGGCCACCACTATCATCAGTACTAATGGTGGATGATCGGGGTTGGGGTCCCAAAGTGCTGAAATGGTGACCTTGTACAGGTCAATGTGATAAGATCTGTGTCCTAATAAAATATGACTTAGGTGTTAAAACCCAACATTAAAACAGTATAAATATTTATGTTCTAACCTTGCAGCAGCAGCCTTTGCCCGCAACTTCGTTCGCGTTCAATTATATAACCAAGTTATTTGTAAGGGTTCAAGTTTTAAGTCTTAAGGTTTTGTGTTTCTAAGTCTTTTTTTTTAAGACTTAAAGTAACTTTTGAAATCAGCTTTGCCGGGATAAATATTATTTTATGTCTACATATCTGTTTAATCAAGATAGATACAAGAACTCTGGTGTTTAAAATAGTACTAAAAGTATAAACACATCTCTGGTCAAATTTACAGACACACACAAAAACAATCCAGACACACTTAGAAAATGCTCTTTAGATGTGCGAGTGCCTGGTAAAACGGTACGAACTTGCAGGGAAAGATTACCACTATTTTCACTCAATTCGTTACGTACGCACTATGCTCGAAATGCTCTCGTTTTTTAATAATATGATTGCTCAGCACCAACAAATTGACATATTTAATATAAGTTTAGCTAAGTTCCTAAATTATATTCAGACCAATGAACTAATATTTTTGTAATATACATCTGTAACTGACTTCTTATACGCTTTGGCTAGCTGTAAGTATACTAAGGATATTCATAAATAAATAAATAAATAAAAAGCTGCCGTAATGTGTTTGAAACAATTTTAAGGCCATGCTTTCCAGTTTTTAACAACGAGCCGTAATAACAAGAAAACATAATATCCTTCATTTTTACAAACAACGTAGCCTTATTTTAGCTGACCTATTGCGGTAAGCGGGCTGTGTATAATAATTTATAGCGTGATGATACAGAAACCTTGTTGCTTTAATAATAAAGCGCTTGTTCACTCAACGGCCTGCAGTATTCACTTACACGGATGCAAATGGTGCTAGAAATAACAATTCATCTTAAAATAATGGTCTATAGCACTTGGGACACATATATATATACAACTAGCTGTTGCCCGCGACTTCGTCTGCGTTTGATTTTGTTTTTAAAGTATTCAGTATCGCTAAGCCTTAAATGAGTATAGTTGTATATACATATAACATGTGACTGTCAATTAATTATAGACAAATAATTTGCAATAAAATAAAATTGTGACTTTACTTAAAGATCTAAGCTATCCTATCTCTTAAGTTGGACCAGACTGCTTACGGTGTGCCAATTTAATTTAAAATCGGTTCAGTAGTTTAGGAGTCCATCGCGGACAAACATCGTGACAGGAGATTTATATATATTAAGATTTCAATTTCTTTATTTGCAGATTCAGTTACATAGTTGGTGGGTACTCGCCATCGATTGACATGCAAATTCGATTTCTTAAAAACTATGTCTTATTAAATAAAATTATTATCAAGTATTTAATCAAATAATAATGCTAATATACAGCAAACCCATTAATTGATATATGTCGAAGTTCTATAAAAGTCACATAAATATCCACATATGCCACATAAATGCCACATTTATATCGGATCCCTACTGGTTTTTTAAAGTGAAAATTTGAGTGTGAAAAATACCTATCGGCTGCGAAGCCCCTTTTCATTGTCAACTTCGAAATCCAAGTGAAATCTTAATAAATATATGTTTCTATAGAACAACTATTTATTTATTCTTTAAAATAATTGATTTATAAATATAACCTAAAATAAACTATTTAAAACTAAATAAAATCTAAAACGTCCTCGAAATCACCGCAGCGAGGCACAGTTCCTAATATGCTGGCAGCATTGCCCCTTTGGATGGCCAAACTAATTCGTTGATTAAAAATAAAAAATAAAAAATCTAAAAATCTACTATATCTTAATTACTCAAATAATGACATAAGTAGAGATGAGAAGATATTATACAGAAGCCCACAAACTTAGCCAGGTGTATATTATTTTTGTTATCACCATCTCACATGTCATTTAAATGCGGCCTAGTACCTAATTGCTTTATGGTGGTAGTGCGTACCTACATACAACAATTTTAACTCAATGTTTTCCTTTAAATTGATCTAATAAAACAAATGAATAGCGTAACTTTTATTGTTTTTTCCCGTGCGTTTTAACGTGTCGTGCTATTTTTTATAATTGCCGAAACGTAAGCCCCGCGTGTCGCGGTCAATTTATTGTATGACGCCAAACAAAAAGTGTTGTTTTTCGTAATAAGGCGCTCGTGAGCTGAGTTTTTTAATAAATATACAAGTACAAGTTTTTGTGTATTTCCAATTTAATTTAAACGAAGTGGGACACGGACGAGTTGGAAAAGCTTAACCTTTAAAAAATAACAGAGGAAGCTAATGAAGTAAAATCTTATTTTTATAAGAGTTCTCGAAGGATGCCAACGGGATTGATTATATTATTTCGGGGTGCCTAACGTTCCATTCAGGGAAAATCTATTGTCTCTTTCAGAGCCTGCAGTCCAAACGTCACGTCTGACTTCGCGGAATATAAGCGCTGGGTCTTAACAGACACAGCAAACATGCTGAGTGTAAACCATTTTGGGATCACACAACGTACTTGTCAGTCTGAGTGAAATTTTTTTTTCATAGACCCTAATAAAAGTTATCTAAATTGTAAAGTGACGTTGTTAAGTGAGGAGTAAGCGAGTGTTTACAATTATTCATTGTAAAGTCAACATCGCCTGAGGATGCTCTGGTATCGGAGCGATACGTTCATACCATTGCCGAAAATCTGTTTGGTGTTCAGGCTAAAGATTGAAGTAATTGTAAATTACACCAAAAAAGATTCTCCGGCATTTCGCGGAGTTTGAGCAAATTAAGCCTTATTTTCATAAATAAAATTATATCTAAAATAGTATTTAAAGAAACGTTTGTAAGAAATGTTTTCCATTGCCCATTTTTTCCCCAACATACTTTGCAAATCCAACTACCACGAATAATTCTTTTCAGTTTTCAGATTAATATGTCACGTACAAATAATGTTGTTCTATATTAGTGAAAGAATTTTTGAAATCGATTCAGTAGATTCAGAGATTACCCCCGACAACTCACTCACAAACTTTAATCTAAAATTTGTATAGATAATAAACAAAAAAGATTGAAAATTAAGGGGTGCAATAAAATAAGCGTGTTTTTTGTCGATCAATGTAAATTTGAATTTCCTAGTTAACACGCCCTCAGGCGACGATGTAATTACACAAATACACCGTGTGAAAAACACGACCAACAAGCCAGATTGACAAATTAAATTGGTTCAAACTGCGAAGCACAAAGTTTGGCAATTCCCTTTCGAACGGTCTCCATCAAAGCGTCACTTTTTGGCGGCCATATTTTTTTATTTTTATTCATTTTACAAAAGATTTCCATTTTACTATTTGCCTTTTAGTTTCGGGCTTTTGATTTTACGTTTCATTTTTATTTTAAGCTTGTGATCGACAGGATTGTTTTAAATCACCTTCTTAAACCAGAAGGAATAGAAGGTCTGGAATCCTAGATCAGTAAAAAAAAGTTTAGGTTTTGTAAAAAAAAAAAAAATATAGAGTGACGCGTAAAGACATAGCGACGACGTAGTAGTAAACTGTTAGCATCATTTCATTACTTGCTATTATGGCATGAATTTTTGATCTACCTCTCAGACTCAGAAAGTAGGGTCGCTGCCCACTGCGCCAATCGGCCGTCAATAATAATTAATTATATAAAAAAATTCACGTACAGCGGAATCCTATAAATAGATTAACGCTAAGTAGAGCAAACAAGGAACAAGTATTTCAACGTGCCGCCCTGTGTGGATCAACCTGAGGCGTAGGTGTAGTTATTCGTATCTGTACGGCAACCAAAAAGTAAGCAACCAATCAATAGGGTTTATTTGGCAACCTACGGGTACTATACCCTAGAAAAGGCACTCGTAGTTGTATAGATTTACTCAGAAAGTAGGTACTCAATCGAAAATCTATGATCAAAAAAAATATCACCTCCTTCCGCCTTGGATTAGAGGGCGCAAAAACAAGCACAAATCGAATCTCAATTCGCGCCTAAAGATTTTTTCCGCATAATGAAATGTTGGAGCTGGCACACAGTTGGCGCCTACATGTCAAAGATTAAAAATATAGAAGGTGCACTTCTAATACCTCTCCGAGCCACCTCTGTGGCGCAGTGGTTCGCGTGGTCTTATAATTGGCAGGGGAATTGCAATTTCTATATTTTCTCTGGTCTGATCTAGAAGCTTTGGCCGTGGATAGTTACTACCCGATCGATAAGGACGTACCGCCCAGCGATTTAGGTTTCCGATAATTTAAGTACCTAATCTCTTAATTAAGAGGAATGTGTAGTACACTGACAAGTATTATATAAAATACACTAAATCTAGTGGAACATTTGTGTAATTAGTGTACTACATTTATATAACTCGGTGGTGGGCGGTGGTACATGCAGCACTGTTTATACTATTGCATTACCACCCTTGCTAGTATTTTAAGTGCCATTGTAACTGTTCCAAATAAAGATTTATTATTATTATAAAAAAAAAGAAAAAGTCGACAAGGCTTAAAAGAGCGAAGGATCTATAAAATACTAGCTGTTGTCCGCGACTTCGTCTGCGTTTGATTTTGTTTTTTGATGTGGCTTTAAATTGCCATTGCTAAGCCTTAAATGAGGGGTTTGCTGCTCTTTGCTGAGCAGTTCTGTCCTCTATCTCCAACCACAGTTTGGGCAAAAATAAACACATATTATAACCTCTATAGTACAAAAATAATAATTTAAATCGGTTATAATTTGAAGGAGTTATGGTGTAAAATCGTCAAACACTTTCATCCCCTCTCCCAAAGGAACCGAGCGTAATGTCGGGATAAAAAGTATTCTATATTACTTCTAACACTTCCAAGAATATGTGTATAAAGTTTCATGAGGATCGGTTAAGTAGTTTTTGCGTGAAAGCGTAACAAACAAACTTACATTGACATTTATAATATTAGTAGGGATGTAATATTTTTGTTCCAATAAATAAATAAATAAATAAATGGCGCGTAGTGAAAGATTAGGTGTGTAGGTTTAATAAAACTACCCTATGGTAGTTGTAGTATCCATCTTAGATCACTTAGTGCCAGATGTGCAGTCAAGGGGTCATTTGTAGTATAAAAAAAACTTGGAGCATTATGTGCCAACCTTGTGTTTTTTCATTTGTTTATTTAAACATCTTTATTGCGTAGTAAAGGAGAAATTAAAAATATAATTTAAAAAAAATTAGAAGCAAAAGGCGACCTTATCACTAAAAGTGATCTCTGCCAGGTAACCTTAACGATAGGAATAAACATTAGTGCGTAGCCTTCCGTAAAATATTTCGACGGGAATTGATAACTCCGCACAAATAATTGTATTGGTTACCCTCGATAATCTAAGCCTGTTTTTTAGAATTCCGTGCCATAAGTAAACCTCCGCTGATAGTCTAGCTGTCCGTCCGTCCGTCCTTCCATCTACCTGTCATCGGACCGTAATAGGTCGAGTGTATCAAAATGTGTATTTCTTTAATCAATTTTTACTTGCTCTCTCCCATTGTTTTCGGTCTAGGAAAATCTGTACTGTCGGGTCAGTTTCTACTGCAAAAGGAGTCATCATTTTAGTCCATATTTTAGCGTAGGCCGTCCCCTACCTCTCTCATGTCCAGGTAGTGCCTTTTTAATAACATATAAAAAAAATAAAAAAAGTTGAAAATTAAAGGGCCCTATTACAACATTAAAAATCTAAGTTATGTGCGTTTTAAGCAATTGAAATATCACTTGCTTCAATGGTGAAGGAAAACATCGTTAGGCCTGCATGTCTGAGAGCTCTTCATAATGTTTTTTAAGTTGGTGGGAGTCCACCAGTCCGCACTGGGCCAGCGTGGTGGACTACTGCCTTAACCCTTTCTCGCTGTGGGAGGAGACCCGTCCCCTGTATTGGGTTGGTAATGTGTTGGTATGATGACGATGGTGATGTGGACGACGACAACATGGAGCACGCGTTTTTAGGGTTTTTACCCAAAAGCAAGCTCAAAACAGCTAACAGACGATAATACGATTATTATACTGAATGAAATTTAAGCAATATTTATTCCAAACTTATTGAATTTTTCTCTTTGAACTCTTCAGTCAAATTAATTTTGTCTAAATAATATTAACTTTACAAGTTTACGAAATAACTTTATTTAATTAAACTCATAACTGTGACCATTTTATATATTAGAACTTTTAATTAACTTCCAACCAAATTTTAATTAATTACATAAATAAAATATTTAAAAACTGTCATCTTCAGAAATTAATGTATTTATGCAAAAAAAAACAGTTTTGACAAGCACGTAATTAAAAAAAAAGTTAAGAACGTGGTTATTGACATTGCATGCATTTTCTCAATTTAGAATGGCGTTACTTAGCCGAAATATTGATTGATTGATTAAATTCTTTATTTCACACACGAAAAAAAAACAATAGTGAACTTTAAAAACTTTTTTAAGTATGCAAAGGCGGTCTTATCGCTATAGCGATTTCTCACTGGAACGCATGGAATGATTTTTTCATTTTTGTTTACAGTAAGTGTAGCTCAGAATGTAATTTTAGCAAAACACCATTCATGCAAATTTACTCAAGCTTAGATGTAGGAATAGTTTAATAAAAGATATATGGCTAGTGTGAAGCAAACACAAGAGATAGCAATATACAATAACGGGGTTTTCTGTAGGATTTTAGACATACATAACATAGTATGTACAATTAAGAAACTCACATACGTACATAATATGTGAATCCGGTATCATTACACTACTTTTTGGGCAGTTATGTAATAAACAATTATATATTCTGTTCATTCTAAGATTTCTAACTCTAGTCTCAGTCGTGTTATTAAGTATTGCACGATGAAAAAAAAAAAAAAACTAATCTGTACTTTGATAAACATGTCCTTATATAGTTAAGTACATTTTACACATTCTTACGACCTCCCAGGCGCAACGTTGAGCGCTATGAATTTAAGTAGGAGGTCACGGGTTTGATTGCCGACCGGGGCAATTTGGGAATTATTTCAGAATTTTCTCTGTTCTGGTCTGGTGGTAGGCTTTGGCCGAGGCTAGTTACCACCCTACCGACAAAGACGTGCCGCTAAGGGATTTAGTGTCCGGGCCAGGTCGCGTAGAAACAGATTAGGGGTATGACTACCATACGCCCTAACAGGTAAGCCCGCTACTATCTTAGACTGCTTAATCACTTACCACCAGGTGAGATTGCAGACAAGGGCTATGTTGTGCAATCAATGAGCACTTAACTTGGGGTAAAAATGTCACATCTTCCATTCACGTAGTCTATGCCCCCCATTTTATTGGAACACCGCACTCTTGGATTTATTCTTGGAGCATAAATTGACGAGACAAATTTCCCTTTTCAAGTGATTTACGGACAGTTTATGTCACGTCGCCTTACTTTATGTGAATACAGTTACGAGGAATCCTGACATTTTTCGAGTTCAGTGTACACTTCAGAATATTCTACGTAATCTTTAGATTTAAGAGGATTATGCCTTTATGGGGGAATTTGAATCGTGTATAAAATGTGAATATTTTATACTCGAGTTATTAAATTCTTTACGTATTTGACTATACCTAGGAATCGCCTCGATCGGATGCCTGCCTGTCTAAGCTACTGAATTGTGGAATGCACTCCCATTGAACATAAGACAGTCGAAGTCACTGGGCATATTTAAAAATGCTGTTAAGGCTCATTATCTCGCTCAATACAGAAGACTATTATTTATTATCTACTGTAACTCATATCTAAGTATTTATGGTATGTTAAAGTATGTATTAGTGTATTTATTTTTTATATTTATCAATAGTATTGTTGTATTTGTGTAGTCTGCTTTATGTATTACTATGTTATCCTATAGTTATTCGTTTTAAACAGTGTACCCCACCTTTTCGTTTTGCTTTTTAGTTTTCCTAATCCTAAGGTTGTCTGGCAGAGATCGCTACGTAGCGATAAGGCCGTCTTTTATCCCATTATATTCCTGTAGTGTTTATTCTTTTTTGTTTTTTTCAGAATGATGTGGTGTACAAATAAAGATTATAAATAAATGCCTAGTGATTTAGGTGATTACTAGAGAAAAAAATCATTTCACAAACTCTTATGTGATGTCTAACGAAGTTATGCGCCGTCTTAAGTCACGATACCAAGTTGGCGGGTCGTAAAATTTAGAGAACTCGTAAACTGACACTTGACAGATGAAAAAAACAAAAAGTATGGCTTTCTAAATGACCTGAAACCTATACTTCAAATGAAAAATATGACAATTCAGACACAAAATACCATAGGAGAGTGGATAAAAGATAACATTTGGTTATCTTTTATCCACTCTCCGAGCGGTTTAAATCTTCATCACCATCTTAACAACCCATTACCGGCCCACCACAGGGCACGGGTCTCCCCACTTGTAAAGGGAGTTAGGCCGTAGTTACCACACTGGCCCAGTGAGGATTGGTGGGCTACACACGCCTTTGAGATCAAGTTTGAAGTCAAGTTTAACATACTATGTGCAATTATAAAAGTAATGGGTGCGTGTGTTGTGTGATATACCATGCTGTGTGGTGACGCTGTATTATTTCCTATATCTAAAAAAAATTGGTTGCCTGTAAAGTCGGTATACGGGCGAAAGTTTTACGTGACAACGACTTTGAGTGGTAAAATAATTTTAATATGAATATTCATTCGTATAGTAGGAAGAAGGATGAAATAATAGTAACAATTTAAAACATTTATTTATACAAAGAATTATATTTAAAACATTAATTTATACAAAGAATCTCGCACTGAATTTCATATTAACAAAATTTTATTTTTACCTTTACACATACATACGTATTTATATACAAATATGCATACAATAACTTGCAATACATTTGCGTACAATGAAACAGCGTTTACTACAAAGGGACGCGCCTTTCACTTTTTATGTCTGTCTCTCTCGCTCTTAGGCGGGCTAACCATGCCCGAGTGGAAGGGACGCGTGCCTCTCACTCGCTCTCATTGTGAGCGCATAACGTGAGCGGAGCGTAACGCAGTTTCTTGAAGTGTCACCCGGCAAACCAATTTATAAGACGTTGTCACGTCAAAATTTTAAAAGAATTTAACGCGTTGTTGAGGCAGCATACCTACTGTGTTTGACAATGTAAATTTATAAAATTGTTGAGTTTAATTAGAACGTGATAACTGGCGTTTGTCCATAAAACGTTTATAAAGAAACTTTATTCTTTAAAATAATCCTCGATATTTAATTCTAAGTTTTCTTTCAACGATATTTTATTTTATAAGTTGGTTTGAGGAATGTTCCTCTCAAGGGATTGGAATCTTAAAGCCACGTGCATATCTGGCAGCTAAATTTTTTTTTAAATTTGTATTATTATTTATAAAACAATCATGACTAGGCGCGTATCTTTTTTTCATTTAACTACATATTTTTTAGCCATTGACTGTAAGCTCACCTAGTGATAAGTGATTGTGCAATCTTAAATGTTAGCGGGCTATCCTGTTAGGGGTATGACAGTTACATTAAACGTAAGATCCTAATCAGTTTCTATGCGACATCGTACCGTAACGCTATAAATCGCTTAGCGGCATGTCTTACGGTAGACTGGTAGAAAGCCACGACCGAAGCTAAACACTAGACCAGCTCAGAAAAAAACAGAAATCATAAATTCCATGTTGCACACGTTACTCTCGCAATTAGAGTCTCTAGCGATTAGAGTCAATTCAAACAGACAGACTTGACGTTTCAAAAGTGCTTATATTAGGCCGATTCGATTCACACGATTTCCATTCCGGGGTGGTTTAGGAAATTAAGAAAAACCCTAAGAAATATAAATTGCTAATCTTGTATGGGTTTTCATTTCGTTTTACCTGCAATATGTGGATCTGGTAATTATTTGTATCTTTATATTGTATACTAACTTATCTAAACCGTTATTTTCTTTCATAAGGTTGGCGTAAACCTAGAAATCTACTTAGCAGAATACTAAACCATGCCTCTCCAAACGTTTAAGTTAAAATTAAATTTAGCAAATGTTCTAATTCGTATTAATGTAATATTTGATTAATAAGCAATTGGTATTAAATTCGATTTGCAACCAAAGTTCATGACGTAGTGCGGTGGGTATCCCATCCCCTCGGTATCTCTATTGCAACCCATAAAGTGGTCATCAGCTACTGACATTCGGAAAAATTATATATTCCAGTCTTGTTTGAGACCCAGACGATGTTAAAGATACCTGATGGTTTCTCAGTCGTTATCACGTGTTGTAATTTCAAAACTTACATTTAGGGCTGTTTAATATGTGCAAGCCTTTAGCTAGAACTCGCGAGCATTGTTATGGCTTATACACATAGCACCAGTACCCTTTTTGGAAATTCTTAATTTAACAAATGTAACGCTGTGTCGTTTTGTTGCCAAATTTTGAGTGGAGTTTTTTCCGTTCGGTTTTTCACTTATCTGCATATTTCGTCACTAAACTTTTTATCCCAAGATTTGTAATACTACAAGGCTTTATAAAATAATAGCACGCGTACGCCTGAAGCCTAAATACCGCTTTAATAATAGAGGGAAATATACGGAGTAATGATATAAAAATTATTAATCCTATAGAAAAAACAACGTTCTTACTACAGGGTCCTGATTCCCTTTTTTCCAATTATCACCTTTTTTGTAAACCCGGACCTGCAACATTTGACTTTATGACTTTTCTCAATCACGGCGTGGGAGTGGAAATAACGATATCCTGTGTCCATGGCCTCCAATATACCATTTCGATCGCTTTTATGTCTCAGTCTCAACTAACTCAGCTTTTATCTATCCAGCCTAACTGTATCTTTTGCGGTGGGCTATGTTCATTTTACGGTGAACATGTTCAGATTTTTATGTGCTGGATAATATTTGGCTTCGGTTTTCATACGCAACTAGTTAAACATTTCTTTTCGACTATGATACTTAGTAACTTCTAATTATATTCATAATACATTATATAAAAATTAAGGTTGCCTGGTAGAGATCGCTTTTAAGCGATAAGGCCGCCTTTTGTATTCTACTCTGTGCGTTTCACCTTATTCGTCCTGTGTTTTCCTAACTTTGTAGTAGTGTCTAATAAAGAGATTAAATTAAATAATAATTCAATAAATAAGAAGTATTAACTGGAACAATGTAGATAGCGCCGTTAACTCAACACCACTCATCGATGAAATGAACATACTATATCCGGCTACTAAAATGATGTAAACGGGCCGTGACGAGTAATTGCAATATTCCTCGGGTTGCGTGTAAACATTGCGGTATGAATCCATAAATCTGCGGAATTTATTATATTTTTGCTTTGCGTGACGTTGAAGTGGTTATTTTATCGTCACAAGCACTTGAAGCGTTGTTTTATTGATATAAACGCGAATGTTATAAAGAAACGTTGTTTTGCGAGGACAGCTGAATGGCGAGTAGGCAGCGTCCCTGCTTTCTGAGTCCAAGGCCGTAGGATCGATTCCCACAACTGGAAGTTTTTGTGTGATAAACATCAATGTTTTACAGTGTAAGGGTTTATAAGTACCTATATTATAAGTATTTATGTGTATTTTATTCATAAAAAATATCCATCAGCTATCTTAGTACCCATAACAAAAGCTACGCTTACTTTAGGGCTAGATGGCGATGTGTGTATTGTCCTTATATTTATTATTAGTATAGTATTTGAATCATGCTTTGAACTACTATAATTGTTGCCATTTAATAACGGTCAAATTTTAATCGTAACTTCGTTTTTTCGTAAAACTTTATTGTTGCGTTTATGCGCACATTTAATAATAAAAATAAACAAAATAACAATTAAAAAAAAAACTTATCATAAACATTTTGCGTGCAAGGCGATCTTCTCGCTTTGATATTTTTTTTTCGTAATTTTCCTCAAAATGGTCATCTCACCATAGCAAGTGAGGATTTAGTCTTTAATGGTATCCTGGTAAGAACAAAAGCCCATACCCCAAATCGATGTCTACGCGGCATCGTAACAGCGGCATGTTAGAGTGTTAACTGGAAGCAGCCCACTAGACCAGAGAAAATTCAGTAATTTTAAACTCCGAAGTTGGCTCTCTCGGGGACCGAACCCTGAACACTCATTCCTTAGACCACAGCGCTTATCACTGCACCATGGAGGTCGTCAAATTTGTTTTAATTTTCACGCAGCAGTATTCGCGGTATTTATTTAAATAGAAAATATGTATAAAATTAATTTTCTCCCACAAATACTGAGGAAATTGGAAACCTTTTAAAAAACCTTTGAAAGACATTGATTTAGGCGTTGAACTGTTAATGATTTAAATATAGGCGGCCTATTGAATTCCGTGATTTTCGAATTGACGTGTCATTAATCGCAGTCACAAACTTAACTCTACTGAACCCTGGTCTTTACGAAACTTTGTAATCTCTCGTATGTAAAGTAGATTATACATTGCTTCGTTTACAGTATTCCATACTAATATTATAAATGCGAAAGTGTGTTTGTCCATCAATAACGCAACAACAGAGCAACGGATTGATGTGAATTTTTGCGTAGACATAGTTTATGGGCGGGAGAGTGATATAGGTTACTTTTTATCCCGGAAAAATGCACAGTTCCGGTGGGAAGCTACGCTTACGCTTACGTTTTGTCCTTCAATCACTTACCAACAGACAGATTGGCGTGACTTTTGGCATAGAAATAGTTTATGTTGCTGCGTTATTGAAGAAAAAAGAAGCAAACATTTGAATAGTTTAGAGAACTAAAATGAGCTACTTTTAGTTCTGGAAAAAAATCTTATTCTCATAAAAGTGGTTTACAGGAACATTAAAAAAAGCATGAAAAATCGTCTTTCATTCACGTCCTAATAAATTTACCAAACGACTTTATTTTTGGCATAGAAATAGTTGGAAGGATGCAGAATAAAGAAGAGAAAAGCATCCTGAAATAGTGCACCTTCTGGCAAAGTTTAGTTTTTAAATTACCACTCTAGTGAAACCGCGGGTAAAAACTAGTAGAGCATAAATCTGCAAAAAGTCCATCTTCAAATTTGGAATAAGACGCGTCCAGGTTCATGTCATGAACAAGATTAAACGTCTTCTTTACATAAACACGTAAAGAAGACATGAACAAAAATAATCTGTCAGTTTGGGATGATACGAGTAACAATTCATTCTACTGAGATGAAGACTTTAATGAACTTAATTAACTTAGCAGTTCGAACAATGAACGAATTACATTATCCAGTTAAAGGCAATGACTTTCCACCTATCAACAGTTGGCCCATCTGCTAGGTCCATCAATTATTTTTCACTAAATACAAAAAAATGCTTATTAATTTAGTTTTGTTCAGTATCAGAATTAGATTGGCTCATGAGTGTGATGATTAACTAGGTGAACTATTTGTGCTTTTATTATTTATTTATATTTTACTATAAATGTAAAAATGTATCTGTTTATTTGTTTGGCATCTATGTTCGGCTTAAAAACTTTACCAATTCCTTTTTATTCCAGGAAAACTAACGGTTCCTGGGGTATATCAAAAACAAAAAAACGTGTTAGTTGCGGACTCAGCTAGTAATATAAAACTAATTTATCTACTTATACAATATTAAAATTTGACAGTTTAAAGCAAACTTGTGTCACGTTAAATATTCTTTTACGAGTGTTAGAATCAAATTAAACCTTGTTCTTAGCTAAAAAAAATGATACTTGCATAAATGCTGAATATAACGCGAGGCAATCTTTGTGTACTCATTGGGAGTAACAGCGCGCAAGCAAAGCCTAGTTGGCCACGTCGAGGGCACAAAGGGAACTAACATAAAGCAACCGATCCATATCCACACACAAAGATAAAAAAGTAGATAAAGATTAGTACACCAATCCTTAATTAACGTTATAGCGGCGAAAGTGTGTTTTTTGTTTATTTTTTTGTTCTTTCTTAACTCCCCAACTAAGCAACCAATTAACTTGATTTTTGGTATAGAGTTAGCTGAGAGAATGGATAGTGCCATTGGCTTTTTTTTTTTTCAGAAAAAATAAACAAGTATTTGTTAAAAACCGAAATAAAAGCGAAAGAAGAACGCGGGAACCAGCTAGTGGAAAGTAAAATACAGTAATAACAAATTGTTCTCGTGGTAACCGTTAGTGTGCATCTAGCCTTAAGCCGTTGACAAGTACTCCTTTAACTTTTCCGATTATCGCGCTCTTTAACTTTTTTTCTTTTTTTTTACGGTACCGTGAAGTTGAAAGTCAATTAAAGTTATTTAAATTACCTTTGAATAGGGGTTTATTCAAACAGGGCATCTTTTATGGTAGACTTTCTAAATCTATTTAGATGAATTTATAGAGAATCGCACTGACAGAATGGCGGAGAGATGATACAAATCCCGAAAGTCCTTCAGTCTAGAAGGTTTTTTCTGCTAATCCTTTGTAGACCTAACATTTTAATCCGACAGTAGTTTTTTTTTTAGTTTCGATTCAAAGGTTTTCAAATTCCTTAAAACAAGTGCATCTCATGCCCATTGTCACCAACGACGAACTAGGAAATGTCTAAATAAAAAACGCTTTATCTAACGAGTTTCCTAGGTATACATCATCCGTTTATCAATAATTATCATTTAAGAGTAGGTGAAATGTTTTTTTTCTGTACACATAGCCTGAAACATTAGGCATTCGATTTAGACGCTGCCTATGTTTAGTGAAAACGGCCATTAGACTTCCTCATTAAGAGTTCCGTAACATGTAAACCGCAATCCGCTTGGTTGACCGCCTCTAAACTAATTCATCTTTATCATCATCATATCAACCCATTACCGGCCCACTACTGGGCATAAGTCTCATCCCACAACGTGAAAAGGCCGTAGTCCACTACCCAGGTACAGTGCGGATTGCTGGACTCCCACACCTTTTGAGAACATTATGTAAACTCTCAGACATGCAGGTTTCCTCATGATGTTTTTCTTCATCGTTGATGCAAGTGATATTTTAATTGCTGGAAAATGAACATTCGAACTCGGCCCTCCGAAAGTGAAGTCGAAGTCCTACCCTCTGGGCTATCACCGCTGTTATCTAATTCAAAAACTAATAAACATTTTTAAAGACTGTAAATAAAATACAAATTTATTCATACTATTTATACAAAAGAACATTTATTTATTGTTAAAATGTTTCCATTGAATATATGGCTGGAAACATAATTTCTGTGGGCAGCGACCCTGCTTTCTGAGTCCAAGCCCGTAGGTTCGATTCCCACAACTGGAAATATTTGTGTGTTTAACACGATCGTTTTTCAGTGGCTGGGTGTTTATATGTATATATTATAAGTATTTATTCATATTATTCGTAAAAATATTCAGTAGTAACCGTAAAGTAGTTAGTAACCATAACACAGGCTACGCTTACTTTGGGGCTAGATGGCGAAGTGTGTATTGTCATAGTATATTTGTTTATTTATCACGCAGCCTTTGTTTTTCTGAGAGTGCTGACATAATTTTCCAACGCCTCACATTTTCCCTATTCCACGGCATTTGTCATATCCGGAACAACACGACCTCCAATACCGTTTAACCTGATTCAATATTTCGCCATCGGGCCGCAGCGTGCCTCCAGAAAGTAATTTTCGATAAAACAATATGTAGCACGGCCGTTCCGCACATCTGTGTAGTGAGCGATATTCCGCCGCTCGTAGTGTTGTTGTTATTAAGGCTAGAATCGAAGCCTTTTGACATACGCACAGTCGCGTGTAGTTTTTATTTATGTTACTTAGCTAACTCGTAAGGAGCCATAACTCGCTCGAACAAAAATAGCAGTCTCTCGGCGACCTCCCTGGCGCAACGGTGAGCGCTGTAAATTTAAGTAGGCGGTCCCTGGTTCGAGCCCTAGCAGGAGCAATTATTTATTTGAAATATTCTCTGGTCTGGTCTGATGGGAGGCTTTGGCCGTAGCTGGTTAACATCCTACCAACATACTCCCTCCATTGTCTTGCATTGGCGTGCATAAAGGGGGTATGCAGAAGATATAAAATGATGAAAATCTTCAGTAAGAGTTATAAAAACCCTACTCTCAAGTATTTATAACACATACTGGGGATTTTCTTTATTTTATATCATCTGCATACCCTGTGCATACCCTCTATGCACGCCACTGCTGGCTTGGTACCATCTTAGACAGCATTACCATTTAGCACCAGGAGAGACTGCAGTCAAGAACTAACTTGAAGTGTAACAAAAAAAATAACAAAAAACAAAAAGAAAATGCTAGTTGCCATAAAAAAAATACCCAAATGATGTTTGTCTGTAATTTTTTTTTTATATATTCACGGAGCTGCCTGACGGACAGTGGAAAACTATAGCCTTTGAGCAGAGAAACACTTTGCAAGGCATGCAAGGAACACGTCGTAGATAGTGCCGCTGTGTCCATCACCTTGAGGCGTGGATAGCCTCATGTACCTGTAATTATATTAAAAGAGTTCCCTCAATTTCTCCAGCATTCAATTAACTGATGGCAATGTAACAATAAAATAGTTCAATTATATGCCGCTAATAATTACTGAGAACACCAACAAAATTTTGGACGCTACGAATAATCATACAGTGGTGTAGTGGAGACACCAAGAGAGTTGTAATTAAATTGGGTTCGAATCCTAGGTCCCAAAGTCATAGATTTATTTTTCTACATTCTCATAAAATTTTAAATATTAAAAGTTTTAGACATTATAATTAAGTAATTCCCAGGTGACCCATTACCGGGCCCCATACAGGGCACGGGTCTCCTTCCACAATGAAAAGGGGTTAAGGCTCTAGTCCATCACTTTGGCCCAGTGCAGTTTGGTGGACTCCACGCACCTTAGATAACATTCTAACCTTAGAGAACTCTTCAGGCATGCAATTTTCTTCACGGTGTTTTCCGTCACCTTTAAAGCAAGTGATATTTTAATTGGTTAAAACGCACATAACTTAGGAGTGTCCAAGTCCTGCCCACTGGGCTATCACCGCTTCTGGAAATAAACGGTTTAAAACAAAAAAAATATTTTCCGAATCAGTTAACAAATGACTGAGTGCCGAGGTAAAAAATATAAGAAAAGAAAAAAAAAACGATCAAATTGAGAAGCTTGTTCTTTTTTTAAAGTTAACTAAGAAGGCTTGACTACGATCGCAAGGCCCTGGTTTCAACTTCAGGGTCAGACCAAAAATTGTTAGGTGTTGAGTCTGTTAATTCTTACTAAGGTCCTTAGATATTTTTTAAACGAGTACTTGAATATTGGTTGGGATTGAATTCGTGGTGAGAATTAATATCACTGCATATGTTCATCACATTATACTTCCAACATGTATAAATTCAGGAAAGGTTGCAAGCAGCCAATAACAGGTCGGGACAGTAAAAATTCAAGCAGTTCATCAAAACTGCAGAATTTTACTCCCAATTAAACACGTTGTTTATGCATTCGGCTTAATTTAACGCTACTGCCGCAGGATTACTCTGGGAAGTAGTTAAAGTACAGCCCCCTAAAGCACGGCTTCGCACGCTCAGGTTGACTTTCAAGGATCACTTTTAGTGATAAGGCCGCCTTTGCATCCTACCACTAAGTACTAATACTGTTTACCTTGTGTTTTTCCTATTGTGTTATGAAGCAATTAAGTTTTTCGATTCTACAAAGTTGATGTCCATACAAATGAATTCAGAACATTCTAAGTATTTACTTGTGACAACCCTATTGAATATAAAGAACCGACACGCGCATAGCACCTACGCTACGTGACGCGTACCTAATAAAGCGACAGGAGTCACATGATTTTAATTTTGTTGTAATGTTATTGGGATGTAGTGTTATTGGGACCAGACCCTACTATTAATAAATATACTATTAATAACTACCCTTCTATTAATTACTTAAACTGTTACGGGGTTTATCTGGTGGGCTGAGGCCGTGGTTAGTTACCTCACTACCAACAAAGGATTTCTGCTAAGCTATTTAGTTCTGGTACACTGCCGAGTAGAAAATGATTAAGGATGCCATAACCCTACTTTGAGTGCATTATTGCATTCACAAAGGGAGATTGCAATTAAGTGCTAACTTGTAGTGGAATAGGCATGATGACAGTAACAAAAAAATCCTCTCAAATAAATTATATGTGATTCATGTATTATGAAAAACGTGCTTATTTTTATTCGAAGTGAGATTGGTATTTATTATCAATAAATAAAATTACAAAATTAAGCGATCCGTTATGACGGAAATGCCGAATACAAAATTGTGACGTCACGTCTTTATAAACATTATTTTGTACCGCTTGAACTTCGAAAATCTCTGCGTATTTCAAGTATTTTGTTAAATCAAACTATCAGTTGCCAAAGTATTTGTTATTAATACGCAAATTAATAGTCTTTTGCCATGGAACAGAGACTTACTAAAGCTCTTATTTGCCTATGACGAGCGTTTTCGCGATATAGTGGTGATAGCCCCGTAGGTAGGACTACGACTACAGCGGAGGGCTGAGTTTGAATCCCAGCACGCACCATTCAAATATTACTCGCTTTAAAGGTGAAGGAAAGCATCGTAAGGAAACTTGCATGCTTGAGAGATTTTCATAATGTTCTCAAAGGTGTGAGGAGTCCACCATTCCACACTTGGCCAGCGCCGGAGATGGAGACCCGTGCCTTGTAGTGGGCCGGTAATGATTGATATGATAAAAATAGTTACATAAAATACAATTTGCAATGTATATAAACATAACCGTCTTAATACTTCAAATCTCTCTCCCTCTCTTTAATGCTTAAAAAATGTGGTTTGAGAAAGCATCGTGACAAAATTCATTCGAGAGGCTACGGCCGTGGCTTTTGGGGTGGTAACCCCACTGATAAAGACGTGCTGCCAAGCAAATTAGCGTTCCGGTACAATGTCGCGTAGAGACCGATTAGGGGTTTAATATAACTGCTGCACCCCAGGTAAGCCCCGTACAATCTTAGACTGCATCAGGATGCTTTCCACCAGGTGAAATTGAACCCACGGGCTAAGTCACCTAGAGTGGATAAAAAAAGGTTTTTATTAATAAGTACAAAAGTTACTCCTATTCCAGAATAAGCCTGCCATTTTATAGGAAGCTGGAGTATTTGGCAAGCGCTGAGAGCCTTGTATCATTTTAAATGAGTCGGTTAATCTCTATGGTGCTTTTTTAAATGGTCGTTTTATGCAGTGGCCATTCGATAGCCTTTTACGTGTTTTACGCTTTCAAGCATTTTAAGCCATTATGAGCCAGTTCGTATTTTGTTGCCGCAAATATTGGGATCAGCTGGGTTTTATTGTTTTTTTTTTTTTGCTGTGATTAATAAGCTTATTGTTTTTTTTTTTGGGTAATTGGTTATAAATTGTTGATAGTCATTACTTTTATTTACTATTTCAAAGACACACACCACTGATTATATGATGTCAATACCTAAAAGTCTAGTACTCCATACTACTTAAAGTTATATTCCCGACATTGTTGATAGCTTAGTGGTTAGGACTTGGGCTTCACTTTCTTGGGACTAAGTTCGAATTCCAGCTGCAACAATATTTTTTTCTAAGTTATGTGCGCATTAAGCAATTAAAATATCACTGCTGAGAGAGCCTGAGAGACCTCAATAATGTTCTCAGAGGCGTGTGAAGAGACTAGTCTCCAGGGACATTGCAGGATCAAAAGCTAGAATTAATTGTTAAAAATTATAAAAATATATATGTTTCAATCAAAGTATATTTTTAAGAGTTATATTATTCCGGGGTCTTTATCAAAAACTATTTTATCTTAAAGGCTGTAAAGTATATACTTTTGTATAGTCGTATAATATTAGTCTTAAGTACCTAAATCTTAAACGACTTAATATCAATCGATTGTCAAATAAAAATATATATACTACACCATTTATTATAAGTAATAGTAGTTTTTATATATAGTGTTTAGTATTTGGTGTTTTAGTTTTTATTTTCTCAAATAAACTAGCTGTTTTTTGCGGTTTTATCCGCGTAGTAGCTTTTCATTATCTTAAAGTATGCGACCAAATAACATCCTGTAAAGGGTAAGGTTTCTGCGTAAGATTGTTTTAATAATAAAACTCTGTAATGTAATTATGAGAATTAATATGCTATGCATAAAATGAAGATTGATAATCAAACTTCTTACATTTTACAACTTTCTTAGAGTCAAAGAACATTAAAAACGGTTCAATTGTTTAAGAGTTCATCGATTACAAATAAACAAAACAAAAAAAAAACTTTTAGTAACGTGAAAATATAAAATCGGACAAACATTCGACGACTAGTAACAGCCAAAAAATATAGATAACAGAACACGTTTGAACGACTAGTTTTCAAAATATGGAAAAGTTGAAATCAATTTCAGTGCAATTTATGTATTCAAAGTTCAAAGCACCGATATAAAGCTATAACGATTTACGCTGAAGGAAAAATCGTATTTTTTTTCGTTTGTTCTAATAAATCCATTTTGCAAAAATCTTTTTTAAACTACTCGTAATAATAATTGCTTTCTCAAATTTCAATTAAGTGAGAAACGAATACTTTTGGCCTTTACATTTTTTATTTTCTTTTGCGGTAAACATTTCGTTGGTTAATTAAACTGTTAATTCAAAATATTCTTTATATTAAGTAGACGACTGTTTGGTGATATACAGGATAATGGTTTCTGGCGCATTCTGTACAACCACGAACTATACGCACTTTTAAAGAACCGAATGTCGTCTAAACCAATAAATTGTTAAGAATGCAGGACATGGAAGGCACGAGAGCCCCAAAGTGGTTGGTGGAGGGCAAATTGGAGGGTCGTAAAGGCCGAGGACGACCTAGGGGGCGGTAGTGTGATGGAGTTCGGATGGATATGAGGGTTTTGGGAGATCGAAGCTGGAAAGAAGTAGCTTATTACCGCCTCAAATGGAGAGCTTTGCTTGACCAAGCCTTCGCTTGTAGAGTTTTGATGATGATGATGTTTGTATTAAATGGCAGGTTCTGCAATTAAATGGTAACATAAATCCATAACATAATGTATGTATTATATTAATTTTTGATTTTACAATTTATTGTGGATGCAAATAGTTGTGAATGTCTTAAAAATTCCACGCAGTTCAAGGTTTCCCACACATGTTAAGGTTTTAGGCTGTAAAACCACCACGCTGGCACAGTGCGAATTGGTGGACTCCAAACACATTTGAGACCATTGTAGAGAACTCTCAGTCATGCAGGTTTCCTCATTATGTATTCCTTCACCGTTGAAGTAAGTGATATTTTAATTTCTTAAAACGCACATTACTTAGAAATGCTAGTGGTGCGTCCTGGGAATCGAACTCGGCCCCCATAAAGTAAGGCAGGAGTCCTGATCACTAGGCTATCACCGCTATGATTTTTTTTTAGTTTCCAAAAGTGACAATCAATTCTACTTTAAACTCTAAAATTATTAAAAGTACTCTTATATAAACTATAGCACTATTTGGCATGTGTATACAATTGTGCCTTCTCGATGCGAACATAGCATGCAAATCCGCTGGGTTATGTACCCAGCGGCTGCTGTAAACAGCCTAAAAAAAATTAAAATAATATCAAAAAATGTAAAATATAAAATAAAGAAAACGAAATAAAACTTTTTTGGAAATTAAATTGCTTAAGCAATTGACTATTGTTAACTTAAGCTTGACACTAGGTATGTTATCGTTGAAGATATCTTTAGGCACTATCATGAAAGCACTTTGCAAGAAATGGCATTTTTAGATTAGTTATAATAGTAGATTAACATAGGCATAGACAAAGAACGCAGATAACAGCTGATACTAGCTCAATAGTAATAAACTTTTTTCCTTTTTTTTTTCTCTCATAACACCTTAAAAAAATATATATATATACTACGACAATACACACATCGCTATCTAGCCCCAAAGTAAGCGTAGCTTGCGTTATGGGTACTAAGATAGCTGATGAATACTTTTATGAATATAATACACATAAATACTTATAATATACAGATCAACACCCAGACACTGGAAAACATTCCCGTTCATCACACAAACATTTTTCCAGTTGTGGGAATCGAACCCACGGCCTTGGACGCGGAAAGCAGGGTCACTGCCAACTGCGCCAACCGGCTGTCAAACATTTTATCATTGATCTAGCACCGAGACTATAGGCCTCAGATATCGATTATAATTATAATTATTATACACAACATTTTTTTTCCTTTCCTTATCTTAATTAATCCAAGTTTGTAGCCCATATAAGCCGCATCAATAGAAAAGAGATTTTTATAAAGTACCAATGGATCCCAGCAGATGGGCATTGTCTATGCTTACGCAGCAGATATACTGTGTAAGAATAGTGTGGATAAGACTGAAACATAAATATAAACTGGAAGGAGAACGTTGGTATATTCCTAAGTTTCCTACATTAGATTAATGCCCGGAATATTATTGGAACAATTTGTTAAAGAATTTTCAGTGTCAGGCCGGAGTTAGGAATCAACCCAGTATTACTGTGTTTTGAAAAGAACGTTAAGCTATTGGTTAGCAGGGCATTGCTAACTAAACAAACACCTTTTCATTTTAGGTATAACCGACAGTCCTCTGTGCAGAGCATGAATGGAGGCAGGTGAAACACCGACACACATATTGCTGATGTAGATGAGTAGCAGATCAACGCGCACCATACCTTGGCTCCTCAACATCACTCCCTGACACTTAGCGACATGGGCGGCCTGCTTAGCTTCTGGAGTGAGTTCGGCTGGCGGGAATGACCCAGCGGGGAGCCGTACCAGTAGCATTACGTACAACGGAAGGTTCCGGCCGACCAAGTACGGAGACAAGCCCAGGAAAAGAAGAAGAAGCCATTAGTTTTATTAGCCATTAGTTAGCCCAGGAAAAGAAGAAGAAACCATTTGCGATAATAGTCATTATAAGCCCACGCACCTGCATAGCAGAAGCGTTTTGATACTGACATCTGAACGGTTGTTCGCCTGATGGTGCAGCATTTTTGCATACATGCAGGGCACCATAAGATCATTACCTATAAAGTGCCGCCCTGGGTCCAAATAGATGCGTAGGTCACTTCATGTGCCAACTACAGTGACACCACGCCGTTCAATACGAAAAACAACAACGCGGCTTGTGGCTGAATTTTTTTTTGGTTTCTTTAAAGCAGTACTTATCTACATGAAGCTGTCGCTTAGAAACAATGCGCCTGAAGACAAGTGGATCGTTAACGTTGAAAATCATCGATATTATTCTCACACTGAATGCAGATTTGTTCGTTTTTAGTATCCCTTTGGATTAACGAATACGATACGATGACGTGATCACGTGAAGCGACATCTATACGGTACGGTACGGTATAAGGTTTTGTCGTTGCATAGTATCGCGGACAGTGTACATGTACACACATATATACACTAATGTATAGCATATATTATAGCATACTAGCTGTTGCCCGTGACTTCGTCTGCGTTTGATTTTGTTTTTTGATGTGGCATTCAATTTAGTTGTAGTTCTAAAAAAAATTAAAGGATTCAGTATCGCTCATGCTTAAACGAGGGGTTTGCTGTTGTCCGCTGAGGAGTTCTGTCCTCTATCTTCAACCACATTCATTAGATCTACATAAAGTTTGGGCAACATTAAACACATATTATAACCTCTATAGTACAAAAATAATTAATTAAATCGGTTATAGTTTGTCGGAGTTATGGTGTAAAATCGTCAAAGACTTTCATCCCCTCTCCCAAAGGAACCGAGCTTATTGTCGGGATAAAAAGTATTCTATATTACTTCTAACATTTCCAAGAATATTTGTACAAAGTTTCATGAGGATCGGTTAAGTAGCTTTTGCGTGAAAGCGTAACAAACAAACTTACATTGACATTTATAATAATAGTAGGGATAGTGATAGTAGGGATGAATACTTGACTGAGATCCGTGTTTGAAATTTTGTATAAGTACTTTAGGTGATAAAACTCCCACTTTTTAAGGCTTGTTGCCAAACTTTTTACACGTGTAGCCTGTGGGTGACATACACGCGAAGGGTCCCCCATCCCCTTACAATTATTTAAACATATATGTATGAACGTTTCATAAGTGCCTTTGATAGGCCTACATGAATAAAGAAATTTTGAATTTGGCCTACAACGACCTACGCGTCCAGTACAATAATGGTTTCAGAATGTTGATAAGAGTAGTACATCTCTGATGAAGCTCGAACCAATGATTTCTATGGTATTATGAGAAAAAGAGCAGCATTAGTGATGAGCAGAATGCGCTGAAGCTCCATAGCTCAATTTCGGGTAGTATTCTGAAAATACTAACCGAAAACTAGAAAATCCAATGTAGCACTGGATTGGTGTGAATGTGTATACTCAGTGCTCTGTTAATGCAAGGTATTTATAGCTTATAGTTGTAATGTTTTGCAAGTAATGCTATTTTAATGTATTTTAATTTTATTTTTAAATTATTTTTAGAAATGGATTTAATGTCTGTAAATGAACATTATTATTTTTATAAGCGGGTGATTCGCGTCACTGACATTCTGCCATATGAGTATGTAAAGTTGACCTCTTAAAAAGCTTATTTAGCCCTGTTTTAATTGTTTTTTTGATACTTAAAATTTAATTTCATTAATTTTAAAATCACTGTACAATGGTTATATCTCAACTTCAAATTATTAATCGTCGAATGACAGTTTTCTATTGTTTCAAGTTTTTTTTGTGTTTTAATTTAGGATAGGATGGTGCATCGCACGTATGATAGGTACGAATCGAAATGCAAGAAAGGAACCTCATTTTGAAATAGGTAATAGTAGTACTACTACTTTTGGAAAAGTGCAACTGCTGAGTTTCTTGCCGGCTTCTTCTCGGAAGAATCTGCCTTCCGAACCGGTGGTAGACTCACTACAAACGGACAGACTTGACGTTTCAAAAGTGCTTATATTGGAATTTACTAGTACAAAGTTTTCTTCCAAGGTGCGAATACCGCGTTGCGCATATCCGACTCACACGTACTCGTATTTTATTATTATAGTCGCCTGTACTAAAATGCCTCAGAGTGTAGAGTATTTTTTTAGAGTTATATTTTTAAACTCAATAAAGATTTTCTTGTCGTTCAAAACTGAATTGGAATTCCATTTTACCAATTGTATTTTGAATTTTCACTTTACTATTTATAAATATAGCTGTTACATACGAACGGTAGAATTCAATTTTACCTAAGTAGGTATTTTGATATGATACGAATCCATTTTTTCTTACCATTCCTACAAAAATATACGAGTAAAATATTTAAATGTTACACTAGCAGTCCCCCGCGACTTGATCCACGTATCCACAACTTCTGTTAAATAACTTTATCCTATTCAAAATTGTATTCTACAACCCACCGTTTCATCGTCCACCCGTCGAGCGACTTTAAGGCGATGCGTTATGTAAAAAAGCTTGTAGCCACAAAACCAGTTTTATTAAAAGTATTCAACCCTATTTCACTCTCTTAGGGGTGAAATTTTATAATATAGTTTTTAAGTGGATACCACTTACACATTATAACTACTAGGACCAGCCGGCTAGGCTTTGCGTTGATTTTTTAGTCGTATTTCACACCTTTTTTAACCTCCCTACGTGGTCGATATACCGCGGACGCGTACGAAGCGCTTCGCATCTTCGTTTCTGATCCGCACCGCTAGGATCTGGAATGCTCTTCCAGCTTCCTTTTTCCCCAGTTCCTACAGTATGAGTACCTTCAAATCAAGAGTGAATAGGCATTTTCTAGGCAAGCCCGCTCCACCTTAGGCTGCATCATCAACGGCATTCCTCTTTCTGCGTGTATGTAATTCCGAAGCATCTTCGGCTACCGTTAAATACGGAAAATGGGTAGTAAAGCCCATCCACCTTACCTTAGGCTGCATCATCGCTTACCATCAGCTCATGTGATGCGCTCGTCTATAAACATTTAAAAAAAAACCTCTTTGGGGGTAAAATTTTCAACTACTGTGATACTCATATATCTTCATTTCTTTATTTTATTTTAAGAGCTAAAGTACAAAGTTTCATAGATAAAGCTTGAAAAATTGAATTAAATTGATAGACTTTCGTACAACGTTAAATTCCAAGATTCTAACCCCATCAGTATAGGCGCGTTGCGTTGATATCTCAGTCAGTCAAGACTGATGACTGACTGACTGAGATAGATAAAAATATAAACAATATCTTAAAGACTTATTTCTGTACAGTATACTTTAAAAATAAACAATAGACACAAAAGACTGTGATAAAAAATTAAATAAGAGTCAAAAATATTTTTAAACAATTAACATTATAAGGCGGGTTTTTTTTACATTATAAGGCAGGTAGAAACTTTACCATACTCGTAAATATACTGCGTTGGGTTTTAACGTAACTTTTAATGAATTGCAACGAAAAGCATTATATACGAACCGACTGGCATTTGTTGCGTTTGCATGATTAACATAATTTTAGTAGTACAAAACGCTAAGGATTTATTTTTATTTAACCTATCTTTAGTGAGTTTTGATTTAACTATTATTATATTAATCAATAGTAGCACAGTATTATTTATAAATAAAAAATTTAAATGATTTTTACCCGCACTGATATAATTTTTTTGCATTAGAATATTCTGTTCCAGTATTTTTCATGGCCCGTAAAAATTAGAAGTAGGTATTTTATAGTCTACGGGCAATAAAGTTGAATCGGTAATATAATTTAAAGTAAGTGCCCCTACGTTATTTGCCCCATGCTCACTGGGGCTCGACTAGTGATTTGATTAATTAGTTAGGCTAAAAGCAGACAGAACTCATCAACGCAATATCTTACGTTGATGTTATATATCATAAATAAATATACTACGACAATACACACATCGCCATCTAGCCCCAAAGTAAGCGTAGCTTGTAGTAGAACAACGCGCAGCACACCTTGGCTCCTCAGCAACACTCCAGGAAGCACTCGGTGACCTGGGCGGCCTGCTAAGCTTCTGAAGTAAAAAGTATTCTATATTACTTCTAACACTTGCAAAAATATGTGTACAAAGTTTCATGCGGATCGGTTGAGTAGTTTTTGCGTGAAAGCGTAACAAACAAACTTACATTGACATTTATAATATAAGTAGGGATAGGGATAGAGATAGGGATAGGGATATGGATCTTTTATTTTTACGCTGTCCTCCTGCATAACCTTTATCATACCAACATAACAAAAACCAATCGGGTGTGAGAAAAGTGCGCGCGAACTGTTACCGTGACCAGTACTAGTTTAAGTGACTGGATACAAGAACTACAGTGTGAAGGGAATATTTTCCTCACAAATTTCAATTCTTTAATGTTCTTGTTTTTACCAACCAAGGTGTGCCGGCAAAAGCTTTGTGAACAATTAATTCATAGTTCAAAACCGTTGGTGCACTCGTGTGGTATAGTGCTGAACTGTCCCTGTTCGGTAAGTCTAAGTTATATTATATTATCTACGCGTACGAGCGAATTCTGGACAGGATTTACATTAAAACCCAGCGATCTAAAATTTCTACATCCTATCATAAAGATATTCAACAAATTTATATTATAATATTATTAAACGTTTTTTGTTTCTAATTTTGTCTTTACTGTTTTTATCATTGATTTTTCAGTGAGACATAATAATTGCTATAGCTGACTTTGAACCCAGTATGATCTGTTAGAACAATACTGCAAGTATGACTTTCTACGACATGTCACTATCACGTTACTGTCTGACTTGACGCAATGCTGCGGTGACGCGACTTTGCTGTAGAGTTATGTCTGCTTCAAGCTTTAGGTATATTACATTATTGTAACAAACAGAATCTAAAATAATTTCATGTTAATTCTATTTCAACAAACTATTTTATGTAAATAAGTGCTGCCCTAATTGCAAATTGCGCTGACATTAGCATAGATTTAATATTGACTGGATGTCCAGCAGTGGACGTCACTAAGTCGAATTGTTTTTTTTTTTATTCCAAACAAGTTTGCCCTTGACTGCAATCTCACCAGGCGATAAGTGATGATGCAGTCTGATATAATAGCAGGCTAACCTTTTAGGGAGTATGGTAGTCATATCCCTAATTTGTTTCTATGCGACATCGCACCGGAACACTAAATCGCTTAACGGCACGTCTTTGTCGGTAGGATGGTAACTAGCCACTGCCAAAGCCTCCCACGAGACCAGACCAGAGAAAATTCACAAATTGAACCTGTCGGGAATCAAACCCGGGACCTCCTACGTAAATTCATAATGCTCACCGTTGCGTCAGGCAGGTCGTCAAATCGTAGATGATGATGATGATGATTATTCTTACCTACAAGGGGTTGAGCCGGGGGTAGAGTTACCCAAAAGGGTTAAAGCACTTTATAAAACCATACCCCTAACCCATGGTCCCTCCTTTTCATAAAAAACTAGCATGTTTCCTTTCATTTTCAATACATTAATAAAATTACTATGCAAGCTCCAGTTAGCTGAAGCAAATAACGTTGGGGATTTTCGTTATATTTAATATCGCCGATTCAACTTTATTAGAGTATAAAATACTTCTAATTTTTCACCATTTTCCAATTCAAACCATCTGGTTGAGAATTCAAAGTAAATATGGATTTGATTAAAAAGTAATTTTAAATTAGCTTAACATGCTTTCTTGTAATAAAAGCTGTATTACTGAGTGTTGTTCAAAATGTTCTTAAGGGCATGTCAAAGTCAAAGTCAAAGTCAAAGTCAAAAATATCTTAATTCAAGTAAGCCCTTAATTCAAGTAGCAAGTAGTGCCACTTGCTACTTGAATTGATGTGTCCATAAGAATAACACGGTAGTGAGATGATGGCGATAACCACATTCGTAAACTTAAAACTAAAGCTACGAGGGTTCCAAACTCGTCCTGGTCTAAGAAGAAGCCCACAACAAACATAGCCGGATTTTTTTTGTTATCACCATCTCACTGTCATGTCATTTAAAATTATTAGAAGAGCAACCTGGTTAGAGTAATAATTCACACCCCAGCTTTTTTATCGATTACGTAGTCCTTTATATTATAATAGGACTTTTCTAAAAGCTTACGTTTAATACAAACTTTAACTTTTTAAGAGACATCTCCAAGATGTCAATGGGTAGTTTATTGTAGAATTGTATGCAATTTTCTGTCATGTGAACTGTACTAATCTGTACTTGGCCAGCGTAGTAGACTACGGCCTAAGCACTTCTCATTGTGGGGGGAGACCCGTGCCCTGTAGTGGGCCGGTAATAGGATGATATGATATAATATGTTATGACAAGGCGCCACTTTGGGGTAGTCCAGGTCTTATAAATCTTTTACTTGCGAGAACCGGGCAAACCTGGCTGGTGTCTTTCATAAGCAGCGCAAGCACGTTTGCCTGTTTTATAGAGACTTTGGGGTCATGGAGTGGGGGGAAGGTCTTATTGCCATATAAATTATACTGGGGTCCGAAGACGCCGCTGCTCTAAATATCTTTATTAAAGTTGGCCCATAGATTGCACATTACATGAGAAATGTGAACTTGGTAGCGAGATGATGGTCTACGCCACAGTAGCTCGTAGTGAATACACTTTTATTGGACTCCAAGGATTTTTTTTATAAAAAAAAAGAGCACATAGAGCGACTTAAATAGAAGGTAGGCGGCCTTATCGCTACACAGCAATCTCTTCCAGGCAACCGATGCAAAAGGACATACCTAAAGATAAGAAAGGTAAATGCAAATATACAGTTGTAAAGTCGATATCTCCTGGGGGTGTTCAAGTATTGAAGCAAAGAGAGAATATTCCGACAGCCGGTTGGCGCAGTGGGCAGCGACCCTGCTTTCTGCGTCCAAGGCGGTGGGTTCGATTCCCACAACTGGAAAAATGTTCTTTTGATGAACATGAAAGTTTTTCAGCGTCTGGGTGTTTATCTGTATATTATAAGTATTCATGTGTATTTTATTCATAAAAATATTCATTAGCCATCTTAGTACCCATAACACAAGCTACGCTTACTCTGGGGCTAGATGGCGATGTGTGTATAGTAGTAGAATATATATATACATTTTGTGTATATATATTACATTTTCATGCAACCTATCCTATACTATACAATTAGTTGTAGTAGAGGTTTTACTGCCGCTAAGCAGCAAAACGCAGCGCTGTGTTCGGCAGGGTGATAACGTATCTCGCGACAGTCTTGCGCGCGACAGGCGTAAATCTTGCAATCTCTGCTGTCAAATGTCACTTTTCAATACAATCAATAAACAAAAATACATACAAATAAAACAGTCTTGCGCGCGACAGGCGTAAATCTTGCAATCTCTGCTGTCAAATGTCACTTTTCAATACAATCAATAAACAAAAATGACGTTAGACAGCATTGATTGCAAGATTTACGCCTGTCGCAAGCCTGTCGCGAGATACGGAATCACCCTGCCGGCTGGTCTGAAAGTCTTGAGGCTCCACATCTAAGTCAAAGTCAAAGTCAAAAATATCTGTATTGAAGTAGGCCCTAGATTGCACTTTTGATCTGTTCATTAAATGTGGAGATCAAAAAAGAACAGATCAAAAGTGCACCACCTACCTCTTTTCTATATTTTTTCCTTTTACGCCTTCGGTTGCCTGGAAGAAATCGCTATGTAGCGATAAGGCCACCAAATTGTACGTACTTTGTATTTATATCACTGTAACTACTTTTTTTCTTTGGTGTACAATAAAAGTGTATTCATTCATTCATTGAATTTTAAAAAATTAGTAACCTTTTTAATAAGCCAGTATCAGGTTTATAAATATTACTTGCGGTTGCCCGCGTTCTTCGTCTTTGATTTTTTTGGTAATATCGTGGGAACCATTTATTTTCCTCGTAAAAGTAGCCTTTATTACCCTCCGTCCTTTTACTGAATTCTACAACAGTAATCAAGTTAATAAGTTGCTTAGTTAGGATGATAAGGAAGGATAAACAAATTATCAAACTTTCGCAACTATGATAATAGTTAGGATATTATATTTTCAACCCTAAAATAAGTCCACATTTCGCATGAGAACTGTGTACTCGGTAGCAAGATTATGGTCTACGCCTCAGGTGATGTACGATGGCAACACTCTGCAGGATGTGTTCCTTGCCATACGAAATATTGTTTTGTTTATAGGCGATCATTTCAATAAATAGAATAAGGTTGAATTTCTGCTTGGTACATTAATTATTTCTACAAAAGAAACCGCTTTCCTTCCGCTTAAAAAAACAGTTTCTTGGTTATATTCCAAAACTTTAAAAATGGCCAGTAGCTCGTGGTTTCGCTTAGAAATAATTTTGGGATAATACCTCAACTCAACCCCATATTCGTCCTAAGTGACTTTCTATGAAACATATGCGGTCGACCTTCCGAGGGTCGATGGGTGGTTTTAACATTTTTTCCAACAAATTCTTTTTTATAGGCCATGAGCTAGTGTTCGATTTCCAAAGTGCATCTTATAAAAACGCCATTACCGGCCCACCATAGGGCATGAGTCTCCTCGTGAATGAGATGAGAAGGGTTCGGGCCGTAGTACGCTGGGCCAGTGCGTATTGGTTGTCTCCACACGCCCCTGAGAATTTTATAGATAACCCGCAGACATGCAGGTTTCGTAACGATGTTGTCTTTTATCATTGATATAAGTTGTTGCTTAAAACGCACAAAACTTACTACTTAACTTACTTCTTAATTAGAGGTGTGTGCTGGGATTCGAGCTCGGACCCCCGAAAGTCGAGCCGAAGCCCTAACAAGTAGGCTATCACCACTTCGTGCATATCCTTACACTTACTATGTATTCTGGTTGAGGTATAATATCCATTAAGGCCCGTTTTATAAAAAATAAAGGTTCTAAAAGATTCTATAATTAGATTTTTAGCATAGATTGATTTTTAAGAAAACATCACATTTTCCACGCCTTAGTCGTAAATGTAATTGAAAGGCGTTAAATGAACAGCGCTTTACCAGTGTCCTAAACTGTGATCTAAAGACCACTTGAAATACAAAATATTTTATGCTTTTATAATATTGTAGTATTACTTAAAATTAATCAATATTGAATTTTTAAAGCCAAAAGTAGCAATCTTATTGATTGGCCAGTATGAGGTTTATAATTACTACTTGCGATTGCCCGCGTTCTTTGTCTGCGTTTATTACGGTTTTTTTTGAAATACCTACTCGTAAAAGTAGCCTTTATTATTTTATTATTCTCCGTCGTTTTACTGAATTCTACAACAATATTCAAGTTAATTGTTTGCTTAGTTAGGGTGTCTAACTAACAAACTGTCGCATTTATGATAATAGTTGGGATATTATATATTATATTTTGAAGCATAAAATAAGTCCATAAATAGAAAATTAAAGAATAAACAATAATAATAAATGAATAAAAGAAAAAAGAAAATAATTTTGGCAACTAAATTATTTATTAAAGAGAAAAATAATTGATACTCGGCCATGAAACGAGTGTTATAATTGCCTATAAGAGCTTAAGCACTTTGTAATATTTGTTAAGAGTCTCTTAGCCTATCTCGTAAGCGGTTACATGTTGTTTTCATCTGGAATGAATGTTTTCGCCCTGAATACATTATTATGATTTTAAGGCGATTCAATAGTTTCGGCTGGTATTTGAATAGGGTTTTAACCAAGGGAATTTATTGTCTTTGTTGTGGTTGGATTAAAGTTTGTATGGTTCATATCAATGACGACCTTTGGGGATTCATTCAACGCTTGATGTAGGTAAGTTTTTCTTTAGATACCTCCATTTCAATAGGTTCAAAGTTTTTATTAACCATAAGGCTTATAGAAAATCTTTTTATATATAACTAGCAGCCCGCGACTTCGTCTGCGTTTGATTATGTTTTTAAAGTATTCAGTATCGTTAAGCCTTAAATGAGTATAATAACATGTGACTGTCAATTAATTAAAGACAAATAATTTGCAATAAAATAAAATTGCGACTATAATTAAAGATCTAAGCTATGCTATCTCTTAAGTTGGACCAGACTGCTCACGGTGTGCCAATTTAATTTAAAATCGGTTAAGTAGTTTAGGAGTCCATCGCGGACAAACATCGTGACAGGAGATTTATATATATTAAGATATTATATTAACTTGGGTATGAATTTTTTCTCTTACTTAGTGTTTTTGGAATAACATCTACATATATAATGATATTCCTATAAACACTTTATTAAATAGACTAAAAAAAAGAAACAATAATCCAAAATAAGAAAAAATTAGTTTTAATAGAACAAAAATTAAAAATTATTCAAAATAACAAATTTTACAAAATAAAAAGAGGCACAATGTTGATCGTTCGATGAGCGACAAGTAAATGGTCGCTCGATTTTTGGTTTACGGATGGACACTTGCCGATAACCACCTGGGGGTTTGCTACGGCGTCACCGGGGGAGTGGGATGGTAATCTGAATGTTGGTGGACTTTTGGACTTATCATTTTTTAGTCCGAACGCCCCTGTGACCGCGGTAAGGATCCAAGTCCGGATGACGTCAGAAATCGGGGCCCTCGTCTTCGTGGCCGCTCGATCGTTGTCAACTGTCTTTTATACGGAGCGCGCCTGCCTTGTTCCATGGCAAAACGATATTTCTAACAATATTATATCAATAGTTTAATGTCTAAGAGTCTTATAAAAAAGGTGGTATAATTTCAGAACGGTTTATGCAATGTTTTGACACACTTCAAATGAGAGCACCTTATTGGTACATACAAAATAATGGAAACAACGGAAATCAATATCATCTTCATAACGTGCCCCACCCTAAATAGTTTTGCTAGAAACATTATAAAATAATTAATACAGATATTAGACGACTTTTAGACATGTCAATATAGTTTAAAGAAACACAGCAAAATTTGAACTAATTGTTCACTTGGAATGTAACCCGATTAGTAATGCTGGTTTAAACCTAACATATACGTGTTGGGAATCGCATTTTCTCCCAAGTGCTATTTTCTACACCTACGAGGAAAATAAAAGTTAAATTTGTACAGTAATCACGTTCATTCTGCCTCATTTTAAACATTTAAAAAGTTACTTTCCGAACAGGTGTAGTATAAAAGCGATTTTTCAACACGTTTGCTAGTAAAGTGCTTCTTTTGTCACCATTGTCTTTTACTGTTTTTATATGGGTAAGGTAAATTATAACACATATCTCTTCGTGAGAAATTTAAATAAATATGTATAATAATTTATTGTGTTGCAGCACAATGTGTTTATAATAATATAGTATTTGTAAGACAACATACTAAACTTTATAAACAAAAACTGAATATAAGCAGTCGACTTACAAGAAATGGTCATAAATGCATATCGTCTGCGGCAGCTTAGCTTTTATAATACGATTTCTTTTATAATTTTGGACCTTCCAATGCACAAGTTTAGAGAATATGTTCAATCGGATTTATTACAGCCAGATTACGAAACAATTGATGAATTTCTTAATGACAAGGTTACTTGGAAGTATCCGGCTCCGTTTTCATCTCTCACAAGATAGAAATATGAATGTTAAAATGTAAATAGTTTATGTTGGAAAAGAGCAACTGCTGAGTTTCTTGCCGGCTTCTTCTCGGTAGAATCTGCCTTTCAAACCGGTGGTAGAGTCACTACAAACAGACAGACTTGACGTTTCAAAAAGTACTTATATGAGGCCTACTGGAATAAATGAATTTCTGACACTTGGCACGTTACTGCCATTTTAATTGTAAAGTGGGGAAAAGAGGATATTTAATACTTTACTAGCTGTTTTCTGTGGTTTAATCCGCGTTTGCTAAATGTCGTAACGTTATACTCGCCATGCGAACACCTTACTCATAGACGTAACACCCTTGCATCCCGTAATATTAGTTATTTATTATCTCGTAAAATATACAACCGAATAACGGACTGTAAAGTGAAAGGGTTATTACAATCAGATGTTCTTTATAAGCATTGTATTGCATGCCTGAGAGTTCTCCATTATGTTCTCAAAGGCTTGTCAAGTCTTCCAATCCGCACTTGGCCATTATGGTGGACTACGACCTAAACTCTGCGCATTCTGGGAGGCATTTGCCCAGTATAGGGCCGGTAATAGATTGTTTATGATGAGGATGATGATGACGTCACGTTTGGGAATATTTAAGTGAGCCTACATTTATTTTTTTGTAGCTCATATCTTCGTTGGTGACCTTTAACAAAAACTATTATGAAAAACCCTTTTGTTTCTAACAGTATTTTAGCACTGTATATATGTTTGACGGCCGATTGGCGCAGTTTGCAGCGACCCTGCTTTCTGAGTCCTAGGCCGTGGGTTCGATTCCCACTACAGGAAAATGTTTGTGTGATGAGCATGAATGTTTTTCAGTGTCTGGGTGTTTATATGTATATTCTAAGTATTTCATTAGTCATCTTAGCACCCATAACACAAGCTACGCTTACCTTGGCTAGATGGCGATGTGTGTCTTGTCGTAGTATATTTATTTATTATTATTTATTTACTATGGACCCCAGCGCCATCTGTCGGGCTAATTTGTGAATCTAAACCATCCAGGGTGCCACCCAAACGTATACCAAAAAATTCATTTAAATCGGTGCAGCCTTCTAGGAGGAGTTCAGTGACATACACACGCACACAAGAAATATATATATAAAGAATATATATATTTAGTAAGGGGCCGCCTGCCATTGCCAGACGGGTGATCAGTTCTCTGTAAGGACTATTCCACCCTATTTCCCATTTTTGAGAAACAGGTTTCCTGGTGTCCCGGCAGCATCCCGCCCTGGAACCTTCCAGTTTCTTTGGTGAACCTCATGATAGTCCCGATAAAGAGGTTTGCTAGGTCTTCTTCACTTATTCTATCCTTACCTTGTAGTTCCCATCTTACCAGCGCGTCCATTGGGCACTCAGCTATAAAGTGAAACTGGTTTCCACCTCACCGCACTCCAGACAGGATGGATGGACAATTCTCATTATTGTTAGGTGTCTATTCAACAGGCAATATCCTGTTGTTATGCCTGCTACCTGAAGCACTGTATATACGTGTAAAATAACGTAAAAGGACGTTGAGACGAGACAATTTGTCCTGGAACTCTGATGGAGTCGGAGTAGCGTGGGTAACGCGCTCCAATTCATCTTTTGAAAAGGGAATCCGTGTTTTCGCTTATACGCTATTGTTCAACGTTAACACAGAACATTTCCAAACTTTGTAGAATAGTGAATGTTTAATTTAATAGACTTTAAAAAAAAGTAATGTAATATGTGGGAGTTAGTGTAAATAAATAATCTATCTAAACTAAAAACTTTGCTTTTCAATTTATCATTAAATGTGTGAAAGCATGAAAGAATAAATTCAGTTTTTCTTTTTTTTGAACAACGATTCTGATTTTTGATTATCGAAATCTGTACCTGTCAGAAATTTGCAGCAATCAAATTTGAAATTTGACTATAAAAACAGTCTCTCCTATGAGAAAGGAGATTTGTGCCTAGCTATTTGTGTTTTTCGTGATAATTATTAAGACCGACTACTTAGCCTGCTCTCCGAAGCGAAGCCATGCTTGTTTATCCCGCTAAGCAGTATTACTGTTTTACGGGTGTGGTTGCCGGTGTCACGACTGGCATATGAGGCTTAACGCGTACGTCTCAGGGTGACGGACACAGGCGCCCGGTATGAGAAAAATGTGAGGAGTCAAATCTACTAATGAATGACCTCGTTACGTTTTCGCTTTCGTTTAATTAATTTACTTTTCCTATTTAAGTTACCAAGGAAACCGAATAATATCTAGATAAAGAAACAAACACATAAATGTATAGGACAGAGTGAGATAAATAACAAAATATATTTTTTTACCTATTCTAGTTACCATGGAAACTAAATAATAAACATTACATTTATCCTAATAGTTCAGATACTCTACATCCACCTCAATCTCTCGTAGGCTTCTTTTAAGAAGTTACACTATCGCCGTGTGTGAATAAATTGCACAGGATTTTTAATTTACCCTTTCATATGGTATTAATCTTTATTCAGTTTAATAAACTCTTTTTGTGTATGTTTCGACAATCGTACTTAAGGAGTAAATTCCAGTCGTGCGTCGGAGCTGACACACACTTTTTTTTTATAGTATATTTTTTTATTGAAACAAGCAGTTGAACCACCTGATGGTAAGTGGATAACCATAGCCTATTAACACAGAAAAAGTTCGCAGGGCATGCAAGGAACACGTCCTGCAACGTGCCACTCTGTGTCCATCAACCTGAGGCGTAGGTGTTAAGCCTAATGCGCCTGAAATTACACCAGCAATCACGTCCTTCAGACCGTTACACAGCATAGCAACAATGCTGCTTAGCGGCAGAAATAAACATGGTGATAGTACTTCCCCGGACAAGCTCTGTCACAAAAATCTCTGCTACTACTACTACAATTTGTAGCACGTATTCTTTGCATGCCCTGCAAAGTGTTGCTCTGTGTATAGGCGATAAAATTCTACTGACCATTAGGTGACCCGTCGGCTTGGTCCATTAATGCTTTTTTTTTTTTTATTATTATTATCTGCAATCAGTCACGCGACTAATCAGATGTGCTGGGTGAGTTATTGGCTTATTTTTACTATGTAAAAAAAAAGGATGTGATAATGGTAAACCACTAATTCGGTCGTCCACAGTCGTATTTCCAAAGTTATGGTAACGTTACGGAATTTAGGGTCAAAATACAATCCCACTTAAACTCAGCACGCGACGAATACCCTTATTTTCCCGATTTCTCGTTGAACGATCGACGTAAAACAGTAATAGCTGCAGTTTTGCGATTAAATAGAATATAATCATAAAAGGAAAACATAATGGACGCGGCTCCCGGTGCTATAAAAGTTTAATTGCACTACCAGACGCCTGTGTATTTTACCAGATGAATTGGAGCAAACTTGACTCATTGGTCTAGTGGTTAGCATTCTAAATCACGGATCACGAGGAACTGGGTTCGAAACCCAGGTCAAATTATATAAGATGTTGTGTATTGTGAAGAATTTCGGATACCGGATTTGTGAAGTTTGCGGATTCGGCCCTCGGGCCGGGCACCGTTCAATTATCAATTAATTTTGGTGATAGTCGTTTAAGCCCACCAGCCCTCATTGGAACAGCGTGGTGGGTATAGACGGGCAAGAGGTAAAGAGTTTCGTGACATATTCAGCATTCTCGTTTTTACAATTGAAGTGTCATAGCACCGAAGCATTCATTGTACATTTCTTTCCCAATGAAGTTTGTTGTGGGCTCCTCTTAGACCAGGGCGCGTTTGGAACCCTCGTAGTTTTTTGTGTAAATTGGCGAATGGCGTTATCACCATCCCCTTAAAATTTTGTAAACATATATGTATGAACGCTTCATAAGTGCCAGTGCCAAAGCATTTTTGAATTTGAATATAATAATAAAAATAAATATGATGATAATGATGATTTTTAGTTGAAAAGAACTACGCCAACCACTATGCCACGGTCTTAATTACACTGTGCAATTACAGGCTCTAAGGCTTAACACCTTTGCCTCAAATTTATGGACATATTATGGCCGCATCTAGCAGGACATGCTCTTTGTTTTCCCTGTGAACTGTTGCTCTGTTTAAAGGCGATAGTTTTCTTCTTAGCATCAGGTTGACCATCTGCTGGGTCCGTTAATTTTTACTATAAAAAAAAACGAATAGGCATAGATTTTGTGTCTTCTGACCACGTAAGTACGTTGTCTGAGTGAAGTGTACAGCATATTCTCCATACGATATTGCTACGTGCTGTCTGTCTACGTTAAAATAAGACCCAACAGAACTCAGTGTGGTAAGATCTGAAGTTGCAGTGTAGCTTCGTGGCGCAGCGGTGAGTGTTATGGTTTTAAGTTGGAGGTCCCCGGTTCGATTCCCGGTAGGGACACTATTGGAATTTATATATGCTAAATTTTGTCTGATCTGGTGCGAGGCTTCGGCTGTGGCTAGTTACCACCTTACCAACAAAGACATGCCGCTAAACGAGACCGGTTAGCCCGCTGCCATCTTAGACTACAAGTCTAAGATGGCAGCGGGCTAACCTGTTAGTGGCAGTTACAAAAAGTCCGTACCCCTTGTCGGTTTCTACACTACATCGTGTCGGATCTCTAAATCGTTAAATTGCTAATCGCTAAATCAGTTACCACCTGGTGAGATTGCAGTCACGGGCTAATTGTAGTGTCATAAAAAAAGTATCCTCTTGTCAACAGATCTCCACGCCTAGATTCGTTTCGTCACCAATTTTATTTCGAATGAATAAAATTGGTGTGTCTTTCGTATAAACAGGTGCAAAAAAACTCATGTCCAAAAATAATTTCTCTTCGTGATACTTAGGTACAGTAAGTAACACGAAGGGAATAATTAAAATCACTTAGTAAATATTTTGAATAAAGAGATTTTGAGTATCAGTATTGAGTTTTACTTTGTAATGTCTTCTACTTTTTATGAAATTTTGCCTGTTTCATATTATGTTTAGGAGACAGCTATATTTTTCTCTTTAGAAAATAATTTCAACGTCACATTATTTCGCCCATTGAAAAAAATATTATATTCATAGAGATTTTCATTTCATGCTCTCTATTCTATGCCTCTTCATAAAATGCGAAGTTTTTTTTTTCTGTGTGGAAATTTTTGACGTATAATAAAGCAAGTTTCCCGCAGCGTACAAGTTGGTCGCACATTTATCAGCACGTTCCGCACACATCACATTTTAAAGAGTAATAACCTAAAAACATTTCGGGTGGTGGACTTTTGTTGTTTGTATTCAGGGGCTCCTTGTTACTATATTGACGTCCATTAGTTGCCCTAAAGGTTACGTATACCTATTGAACTGTCGATAGCCATCGAGTTACTAGAAAAAACAACCTATTAGGTCTTGGGTCACACCAAAACTACATAATTCAGCAATGAAGAAAAAAATCACAGAGCGAGAAAGTTCGCTTACAGATTTCTTTAAACAAACTTTACATTCAGACCTGATGGAAGGAAATTCCTTTAACTATACCTCAAGTTTTATTTAGACGACCTCCCCGACGCTGTGGTTAGCGCTGTGGATTTATGTGGATGGTACCGGGTTTGATCCCCGGAAAGAGCAATTTATGAATTTATAATTTCGGATTTTTCTCGGAGTCTGGTGGTGAGGATTTGGCCGTGGCATTTTACCACGCTACCGACAAAGAAGGTGCCAGCTAGACGTTTAGCGTCCCGGTACGATGCTGCGTAAAAACTGAGGAACGGGATAGAAGATTGAGAAGTTTCTGAGCACATTCACTCATTCTTTATAAACCAAAAAATGCCAGTAAATAGAGCAATATCGAGTTGATTTTTAGATCCGCCCAGTCTGCTTCATGCCAGTAGATGTGCGATCTGCATTAACTGCGTGTTTCCGAACCCCGAATTCTCAGGGGAAACTAGCGGAAAAAAGAGCGGAGTTTTTTTTTATAAAAATATATAAGGTGTAGTTCTGACATGTACGGGAGATATTAGTGCGTGGATATGAGGTGGATATTGTTACACTTGGGATGAAATTGGGATACAATTTGTGACGTGAAACGTTATACGGTTGTAAGGAATATGTTACCAGAACTATAAATCAAACAAGAAGGCTTTCTTAAGTGCGATGAGTTAAAAAGCTGGTAGACCTGATTAATCAGCATTTTAACTTATCGTTTAAGTTCACAAGCGGTTATTTTAGGAAGTGCTAATACACGTAAATTTCTTATCTTAATAGTAATCTTTAATTAATGTCCACTGTTAGTGGAATTCCAATTTGGTCTTAGACAACGCTCGCAAGATGATTGTAGTCTCATTTAGCAGGCAGCTAAACTGTTAGAGGTATGGCAGGTTTATTATACCCATATATTTATATTTTAACGACAAGGCTGCTTGGAAGTCGGCTTCGCTCTCAACTCTTACAAGATAGAAAATTCTAAAGATTGTAAGGTGTATAATGATTTTGAAAAAGAATAATATGCTAAGCTTCTTACCGGCTCTTTTCAGTAGAATCTGCCTTCCCGACCGGTCGTAGAGTCACTACAAACAGACTGTGACTTGACGTTTCAAATGTGCTTATAAACGTGTGAAATAATAGGATTTTGAATTTTTTTAATTTCATATTATATTTCGATTCCTAAGCAGTACCTCACCTCAACGCGAAACAACTCATCAACACGTCTTTGTCAGTAGAAGGTTACTAGCCGCGACCGAAAACTCGCACCAGAGTAGACTAAGCAATTATAGATTCCTAAATTGCCGCTAAACCCGGGTAGGCAGATCTTTTTCTCTCAAAAACCTTTGCCTATCCCGCTTGCGCAGTGGTAACCGCTGTGGTCTTATAGGTGGAAGGCCCGGGTTCGATTCCTGGCAGGGACAATTTGGAATTCAAAATTTCAGAATTTTCACTGGTCTGTTCTGGCTTGGGCCGTGGTTAGTAACCACCTTACCAAAGTAGCGCCACGTAATTTAACGCTCCGGTACGATCTGGAGTAGAAACCTTTTAGGGGTATGAGTGTAACAAATACACCCCTAACAGCCGGTTACCATCTTTGAGTGTATTTTCACCTTGGTGAGATTGCAGTCAAGGGCTAACCTGTAGGTATAAAATATATATATAGTAGTAGAGAACACGTAAAGACGTTGTAAATTCTACAACATTAACATTTTAATATCAAACGAGATTTAGTTTAGTATCATTCGTATAATTTAGCAGTCATTAAGTTAGACATCTCCAAAGTCATCTCAAATGATATACATTATACTAATCCCTTTAAGATAAAACGGGGCGTAAATGTAATCAAAGTACTTTCTTAATCACCCCCGTGGTCTTAAAGATTTTACTTATATAAGGGTTCTCTACACGTTAACGCATCGTAAAAAGTTTTATGTGTTTGTGAAAAGATATATTGCTTTGGTTTATTGGGATGCGTTAAGAAATTGTACTTAGCTACCTACGGCACGCGCTGAAGCAAGACATTTTACTATTATCTATTTTGAATTTTTTATACTGAAATTCATAATCGTGGTAGGGGCTAGTCTTGGGGACGATACAGTCGCCATGCAATGAATTCAACATTTAATAATAGCAAGGCAAAAGTATCCTAAAATTTACCTGATGTTATAATTTGGTTCTATTATAATAATTAATTCTCATGTGGTTTGTACATATAGGCGTGACATCAGTCTTTTAAAAAAGTAGACCTTGTGAAGAACAAAAAAAGCAAAAAGGAAGTCAAACTTGCTACTTGATGAAGAAGAGGGTCTTTCATATACACCAGACATCCGTCTGAAACCTTCCGAACAACTGAACTATACAGAACCGCTCTACTTAACTAACTAATTAATTAATTACAGATTTGCCAGCGAGACTTGAGTCCGGCCCTCGCCAATACCGGTCTTCTCAGTAGCAACGGACTCCCCGAAGGTACGCCAATTCACCTGCCTTATATATCGCCAGATTTAAAAAACTTCGATATCGCGATGCAGGCCCGAGTAGCTGATTGGTGGATTTGAAAGGCAAGCGAGCGTAACCGTCACGGTTTGTGGATCGACGGATGAGAGTCTGTAATGAATAGGAACGTGTAAACTTTTTTAGTATCAACCGACGCAATTTACGTCGTAATTAAAAGTCTAGGAATTGCAAATGCTCAGCTGTTTTATAGATAGCACTTGCCATTAACGTAACCACTAATATTTAGGCACAAAGACTGATAACTTGACTGTATGGATAAAGCCACTGGGGAAGGGAAAAATAGTTTAATAAAATTATAAAACTATTAACAGTTTAGATGGAAATTACTTGTTTATGGAAAGGATTCTTAAATGTCGGTTGTTACATTATCATATATTTTTTCTACTGATTTTAAAATACTGGCTGGAAGCGGTGATATCCCATTGGGTAGGACTTCGAATTCACTTTCGAAGGACCGAGTTCGAATCCCAAAACCTGTATATTTTCTAAGCTATGTGCGTTTTGGCCATTCAAAATATCACTTGCTTGAAGCAAGTGATATTTTGAAATCACTTGCTTCAAGCAAAAAATTTACGGTGAAGTAAAACATCGTGAGGAAACCTGAGAGCCTTTCAGAGAGTTTTCCATAATGTTCTCAAAGGTGTGTGGAGTCCACCGATCCGCACTGGGCCAGCGTGGTGGACAACAACCTTTGCTTTCTCATTATTGGCCGGTAATAGGTTGATATGATGATGATTACGCTTGTCCCGGTCCCTGAGAGGATTCACTTGTAATAATTTTCCCGGACAAGCAGATTGAAATATACCTATGTATATTCATAGTCTACCTTATATCTTCTTTTGCTATATATAGGCTTTGTCGAGACTGATAGACAGACATTCTACAACCCAATACCTAAGCATTTATTATATTGTAAAGTAGAAAAGTGTAAAATAGAAAAAAAATATTGCAACACAACACAATTCGTTTCATATTTGGGTTGCGCAAATATGATCATATTTCTCAATTTCGGTCTCGTCTCAAGTGGTTACCTATCAGACTTCGCCGGAATTTGCATATTGTTTCTATTCTGTACTGTGTTTTATTTCATCCTTCTACTCCTCTTTACCTGAAAGAGAGGTTTCAATTTGTAGGACTCCCAGACGAACTTCGTTCTACGAGGAAGTTAGTCTTGAAGGTGCCTGGTCACAAATCCTCCTTCTTCAACGGATCATTTACGGTTCAGGCTATTAAAATATGGAACGCCTTGCCGTTAGATATCCGTGAGGCACAATCGATTGGGACCTTCAAGAAACTAGTAAAGGATCATTATTTGTCTCTTTCAGCCGAACAACGCTGAAGCGAATCATTTTAAGTGTGTAATTTGAATTATTTATGTATTTCATACTAATTGGGGATGTTATATGTAATATATTTATATAGATATTTATGTTATATATTTTATTTGTATTTATATGTAATATATTTATATATATATATAAATATATTACATATTTATATTTATATATTTGTATAATTTTTAAATCTTATTTATTGCACCACCTACCTCTTTTCTATGTTTTTTCCTTTTACGCCATTGGTTGCCTGGAAGAAATCGCTATGTAGCGATAAGGCCACCAAATTGTACTCTCTTGATTTGTATTTATATCTTTGTAACTACTTTTTGTTTCTTTGGTGTACAATAAAAGTGTATTCATTCATTCATTCATAGTAAAAGCACAAGGAAAATAGTAAGAGTAGGTACTTAGTGCTAGGGTGCAAAGGCGGCCTTATCACTAAAAATATACCATTATTAGGTTTCTTCGAAATATTTATAATTACTGTATATTAAATGTCGTTGGGCAGCGACCCTGCCTTTGCTTGGAAGGAGATTGAGTTTAGTAGTGATATGACTTATCAACATGAAAGAGTATATGTTTTGACAGCCGGTTGGCGCAGTGGGCGGCGAACTGTTTTCTGAGTCCAAGGCCGTGAGTTCGATTCCAACAACTGGAAAATGTTTGTATGATGGACATTAATGTTTTTGTAAATTTCTTAATCTCGCAGGATATCAGAAATTATACGCAGACAAAGTTGCTGGCATCAGCTAGTATGATAGATACCAATTAATTCAAAATATCACATTCGCAATTAATAAAACAATTTAATTAAATTCATCACTTGAGCCTACAATTGTTTATTTGAGTAATTTAGTGTTTGACAATGATGAATGCGAACCGACGATACCCTGAATTCCAATTATGTGCGGACAAACGACAGATGAGGACGGACTTAAATCAAAATTAACTTTTATTAATACATAATTAAGAAGTCGAAAACAATGCTTTTTCTTTAAATAGTAATAACTAACGGATCTATCAGATGTCTGCCTCTCAATAAGTTCAAAGTTTACATAACACTTAAGCTTATAGGAAAAATCCTATTAAAATATTAAGAATTACATGTATGATAAAAAAGCTTGGAATTGCTCCAACTTCATAGCTAAACATTAACTCGACTGTGAGATGGTGATAACAAAAAAAAATCGTTATTTCCGAAGCTTTGGGTTGGACAACGGTTATTTCATGACTGACATTTTCATTACAAACAAACCCACTTTTTAACCCATTTTTGGCCCAACCTGGCAAAAGCACTGACAGTTCAAAATTACCCGATAGCCCGGTACATGGACGATGTTTCTATTAAGGCTTAAACGTTGTAGGTAACATACGTTTAATATGTATCTGTATTACTTCCGCACCATTTCCGCTGCATGAATCACAAGATGGTATTCAGTTACTCTGGAATTCAGTACATTAGTGCCGGTCCGCTTCGCAAAGGTACCCTGGGTAAGAAACAGTTCCAAATCATAATCAATATAAATAGTATATAAGCAAAATTCACCTCGCTAATTGTCTCATTCACATAATTAATTCAGACGGCCGATTGGAACAGTGGGCCGCGACCCTGCTTTCTGACTCAATGCTGCGGGTTCGATTCCCACAACGGGATAACGTTTGTGAGATTAACATGAATGTTTTTCATTGTGTGGACGTTCATCTGTATACGATAAGTAATTATGTATATTATTCCTAAAAATGTTCATCAGTCAAGGTGACTGATACCAATAATACAAGCTACGCTTAGTTTGGAGCTAGAATGCGATGTGTGTATTGTCACAGTATATATTTTTTATTTATTTATTTAAAATCTCAGGAACTAGTAGTAAGATAACAAACTCAAAATTTTAAAGATAGTTTCCTTATGTCGCGTAGGCATAAACCTAAAATGGATTTTATTTAATTCTACCGCACTCCTTTCAGAAGAAAACCTGCTTATTATGTTATGGACTTATGGAAAAGTATGTGCTTAAAATCCTCGTAGCTTTAGTTTTTTTATAACATAATTCATTAACAATTATGTTATCGCCATTAATGTTTACGAATTTACGCTGTGTATGTTTTTTCCAATAAAAAAGATAATAAGAAAACATGAGAACCAGAAGTATGCGATAAGCAGGAGAGCTTAAATAGACTTTTAAGTAAATCTGTTTTTGATAGAGAAATCACAAAAAAAAATATTTTAATAATTTCAGAGCTCTGTAGTACCTATAGCCGAATTGCTTTAAGTGCCAAAGAGTCTGTCATAAAAACCTTGTCTTCAGTACTCGGTAAGAAATAAAATTTACCTCCAATGTTATGCGTCGTTCGAAGCAGAATACAGCAGTCATAACGCTTAACACGTAGCAAATTTACGACTTACGAACTGAGCTGTCAATTTTCGTGGAAAGCGATAAACAATACTTTTCGTTTAACAAGCATGGAAACTAACAAAATGCATAAAATTTGTAAAATTTTTAAAAATTATAAATAGTTGAAGACCTAACTGGCGCAGAGGTGAGCGCTTTAGTTTTAAGCGGGAGGTCCCGAGATCAACCCCGGCAGTTTGGTAACTTTCTCTGGCCTGTAAAGCAACGATGCGCGCCACGAAAGAGTTATGTCTACCCATTATATCTTCAATCTCTATAGAAAAATATATATATACGAGTAATGGGTAGAGACAATTAGCTCGTGTTGCGCATGCTAGCCCTACTGGTGTGGTGTAAGGCTTCGTCCATGGCTAGTTACCATCCTACTGACGAAGACATGCAGCCGAGTGATTTAGCGGACCGGTACGATTTCGCGTAGAAACCGATTAGGTGTATGGATTTAGTATAACTACCTTACCGCTAACAGTTTATTCCGTTACCAACTTAGACTGCATTATCACTTACCACCAGTTGAGATTGCAGTCAACAGTTAACTTGTAGTAGAATTAAAAAAAAAACTACGAGATAAATACATGGGGATTGTACACATCACGTCGTGATTTATAGAGGAAAGAAGAGGCAGTTTTTATAAATCCACTGAATTCTAACTACTTAATATTAATTTCTGCTAAATAAGATATCGTTTGGATATATTAGATACTTCCGAACATAATATGGCAGTTCTTCAAAATTGGTGATCATGCCTATTACTCAAAAAAATCTACATAAAAACTGTGGCTCTTTAACGTGAGCGAGCGTAGAAATACACACTAAATCACATGTTTCCGAACGATAAAACTGTAACATAAATTATTCATTCATACTGTACCATCGCTAACAAAGTTATGTATTTGCGTTATTAATTCGAATAACTTTCGGAATCAACATTCAACTATATGTGAAACACGATGTAACTTCCGGCTTAACTTGTTTATTTGTACATGGACGCTTGCATTAGACTTTGCCCTAAAGTTTTGCGTGTATAATACTATGTGCATTAATTAAACTAAAGCATCTCTCAACATTTTTTTACCCGTTTCAATGCCGCTACTTTGCCTGACTTGAATTAATAAAGTGTGTTGACCTAGGGAAGTGTTATTATGGCTTCCATTGGTCCATTCGTACTGTCTCATTATTTTATCCGCCCTATTTTATTAATCTGCATTTATTTGGGAATAAAACAAAAAGAACAATTTTTAAATATATTTATTAACTAGCTGACCCGCGCAACTTTGTCTGCATCAAATGGTTATTATCGGTCTTAATATCTTAAAAAACAACAAGAACCTAATTGCAGCGCCACCTACCGGGTCCAGTTTTATTTAAAAACTATATAATACGCGGCCGGGCGGCCCTCTGCATTTTTCTTGCTTTTAGCATTTCTAAACAACCGCTATAACTTCGAAACGATAGGTTCAATTTGAATAATTTAAAGAGGAATTTGCAGGTACATAACCAATTTTAATTATAAAACTATTTATTTGGATAAGGATTAACATCATGTTAGGAATTCACATTTCAAATCCTCAACTATGCCTATCCAAAAAACCACGTCAATATAAAAACTACGTTGCTCGGATTTTAAAAGACAAATTCGGAAAAAATTGCGATGCTATTCTGTAGGAGCTGTTTGCTTTTCCGGGATAAATAGGAGCCTATGAGCTATTCCAGACTATATTGTATGTCTATACCAAATTTCAGCCAAATCGGTTCATTCATTGTGGCGTTAAAGCGTAACAAACAACCATCTATCCATCCACCTATCCATACATGCATCCATCTTTCCATATATCCATCGTCACAAACTTTCGCATTTATAGTATTAGTAGGATGGTACGCATGCATTATTGACTTGCTGTTATCTGTGAAGAGTTAAGTCCTTTATCTCCAACAATATTTATCAGATGTTCATTAAAATTAGACAATACATGTTGGATAATTAACACTTTAAAATAAAAACGGAATTATTAAAAATGTGTGCAAATTTAACGGAGCTATGAAGTAAAATTGATAAGAAATTTCATCCCATTTCCTGGAAGAAACTTATAGTTTATCGGGATAAAATGTATCCTATATGTTGACCCGGAATATCAGCTACCATTATACCAAATTTTATTTAAATCTGTTCTGTAGTTTTCACGTGATGCCCGGACAGCCAGACACAAATTAAATAAAATTCTGTTTTGGACTCGGTATTGATACAAAGATATAAAGTATCCCCCGGTCAACATTTTCAAAAATATTAAATGTACAGGAATCTTCCAGTTACAGTTTTATTATAATTATAGATTTAAAATAAAACTAAGACATAAATTTTGAAGAAGCCTTAGATAAAGATGAAGTTTAAATAACGTATTATGAATGTAACTTTAAGATAAAGTTTATCTTTTAAAAAGATAGAAAAACTCTTTCACAGCAAGTGCAACAAGCAGTAAATCACTTGTTTCCAAACGATAGAACAGTAACGTAAATTATTAATCCATGGCGAAGTATTCTGGCGCAACAAAGCTAAGTATCTATTTGCGATATTAATCCAAATAACTTTGGAAATCAACATTCAACCGTACAGGGAACACGATGCAACTTCCGGGCAAATTTGTTTATTGATACACGAACGTTTGAATGTAACTTTGACGTAACTGTGTTGAGCGCTGTTTTAAGTTGGCGGTCCCCGGTTCCCGACTAGGGCAGTTGGGGAATTTATAATTTCTGAATTTTCTCTGGTCTGGTCTGGTAGGAGGCTTCAGCCGAAGTTAGTTGCCACCCTACCGTCAAAATATGTGTCGCTAAGCGATGTAGCGCTCCGGGACGATACTGCGTAGAAGCCGATTAGTAGTAGTAGTTGGGTTTAATATAACTGCCATACTCCATAAAAGGTTAGCTCGCTACCATCTTAGACTGACTTATTATCAGGTGAGATTGCAGCCTTTGACTGCAAACTTCTAGAGAAATAAATAAAAAAAAAAACTAAAGCTATGAATTTGCACTATGTAAGTTCATTCATTAACATTTATTGAGCTGAAGGATCACTTACTCTTTTTCTGTTCCTCTGACCGAGGTTTCAAAAATAATAAATTAGTAAAATTCTTTAAAATTAGAAAAGATAAAAATTAAAAATTAAAAATTCTAAAATTTGAAAGTTCTAACCTGACTATTAATTATTTTCTAGCATTTGTACTTTCTCGGTTATGTTTCTTTTATAAACATATATAATTACATCTAAGCCTCTACTTTCAGATAAACTTTATGTGCAGTGTTCCGGTCGGAACACCTACGCCTCAGGTTGACGGACAACAGACGGGTTCTTTGCGTGCCTTGCGAAGTTATGTTCTGTTTATAGGCGATGGTTACCATCTTTTAATTATTTAGGTCCTTAAATATCAAAATGGCGTTTTATTGGCGTATTGGTCAGTACCACTTTGATTTCAAATATCTCCTCTTTGGATAGGAATTCCAATTTCAAATGCGTACAGTTATTTCATACTTTTGTGTTTTGAAAAATTTCAATTATTTGGTTTTTATTCCTCTCTCGGTTTCTCTTTGCGACACTCAGTTTACAAAATGAACAACTTGAAATATCGTGTTATTTACGAGTACGATTTTCATCGTGGCAAAACGGCTCAAAGAATTAATGATGTATATGGCGGCGGTGTCACAAAAGAAAACACAGTGGGTTTTTTGTACCAACGTTTTCGTTCTGGAATTTTCGCCCGTCGACCTGAGCCGGAGACGAAAGTTGATAACGAAGAATTGAAGGCTACTGTGGAAGCGCTTGAAAGGTGGGTACCTCATGAATTGAGTACAGCAAACCCACAAACGCGCGTCGATTGCTGTGTTATATTAATAAACCGGCACAATAAGGTAGAGGTTTTGAATCGGAACATTACCTGCGATGAAAAGTGGATCCTTAACAATAATCGCAATGTCTGAACTTTGGCGAACCAGTCAAATCTATGAGAAAAATTTACTCAAAAAAAATACTTGTGAGGCAGTGGCGTTCATAGAGGGTATGCACAGGGTATGCAGATGACATAAGATAAAGATAATCTCCAGTACGAGTTATAAATATTTGCGAGTAGGCTTTTTATATCTCTTACAATACCTATCCTTAAGTTTTTTATGTCCTGTGCATACCCTCTATGCACGCCACTGTTGTGAGGGTTTGGTGGGCTAGTGCAAGTGTCGTTTACTACAGTTTTTTTTTAATCTGGCCAGAAGATTAGCGCGGATGTCTAGTGTCAGTAACTGCAAACCGTAGTGGAAAAGCTAGCTGCTAAGCAACCGAGGCTGGTCAATTCCTCTAGGCCACTGCTACTTCAGAACAACGCTAGACCACACACGGCTTCCAATTTAGAGGAACTTCAATTGTATTGCCTAAGACACCTACCGATAACTACTCTTTTCGAAATGTAGGTGACTTCTTGCAAGGGAAAAATTCAACTTCGATGGGGCAGTCCAAAACGCCTTCAAAGTATGTAAGAGATCATAATAATGCATGAATAGCAAAAGCTTTGATTACGGTCGATTGGCGCAGTTTGTAGCGATCCTGCTTTCTGAGTCCAAGGTTGTGGGGGCAATTCCCACAACAGGAGTGTGTGTGATGAACATGAAAGTTTTTTAGTATCTGGGTGTTATCTGTATATAAAAAGTATTAAATATGTATATTATGCATAACAAATATTCATCAGTCATCTCAGTACCCATAACACAAGCTACGCTTGCTTTAGTGCTAGATGGCGATGTAGTAATATATTTATTATTTATTATTTATTTATTAAATCGATATATTATATTTAAAAAAATATAGTTTATGTTCCTACTTCACAAAACGCTAATTTCATATGTAAGGATCTCAATAACAATTACACCTACGCCTCAACTGTAAGAAAATACTTAAAAATAAATAAATTTATCTTTTAAAAAGATAAGAAAAATGTATGTATCCAACTCTTTCGCAGCAACCGCAACTCATACTAAATCTCTTGTTTCCAAACGATAAAACTGTAACATAAATTATTCATCCACTGCGAACTACTCCAGCGCTAACAATGTTATCTATTTGCGTTATTAATTCGAATAACTTCAGGAATAAACATTCAACAGTACGTGAAACACGATGTAACTTCCGGGCTAACTTGTTTATTGGTACACGAACGCTTGCATGTGACTTTTCTATGTAAGTATGGAACCCATGTTTTACAAGTGCATAGCAAACTTTGTTTTACTGTACTTTGTTGCCAGTTTGTAACCAAAGAATCTCCAAATAGTTCAAGGCTGCTCTAAATATAATAGGTTATTGATATGCAGGTTTTTCTCGATGCTTTTCCTTTGTCGAACAGAATATCTTCGTTATCATATCCACGGATTGACTTCCACTGTTGGTCTTTTGAAGGGAGTTAAAAATTCCACGGGTCCGACCAACGCTTCGCTTCCATCACCTTAGGTTACCAAGGTAAACAGAATATAATACCTTCCTAGTAGTAGAAAGAAAAGAGGTACCTGAATATGATATTCAGAAAAGCCTAAGATTCTTTAAATTTACATTATTATGAGTATTTTCATTATTTTCATAACTTGATGATGGTCTCAACATTCTCTAACTTAAACATGTGTTAAGTAGCGAAGGTTGGTCCTGAAGCTCTCAATAAAATAGGAGAGAATATTAAGTTTTTTAACATTTAGATAAATGAAAAAAATAAATCAAGTAGTTTTTCCACGTCAGCATCTGTTGGCTTATGTATTATGAAAATTAAGCTTCATTTGCTGTACTCCGCGAAAAGCAGGAGAATCTGTATAGTGTAATTTATAATTTCTTCAATCTTTAACATATTATTACATATCATTGTATAGTCAATGAATAATGATTGTTTACTAAGTTTACTTAGAACTTACTTTAGAAGCGGTGATAGCCCAGTGTACCTCTTACTTTTCTAAGTTATGTGCGATCTAAATAATCAAAATATCACTTGCTTAAACGGTGAACGAAAAAATCGTGAGGAAACCTGCATGGCCTAGAGTTCTACATAATGTTCTCAAAGGTGTGTGGAGTCCACCACACTGGGCCAGTGTGGTGAACGACGGCCTTAACCCCTTCTCACTGTGGGAGGAGACTCGTGCCCTGAAGTGGGCCGGTAATCGGTTGATATGATGACATTTCCCTAGTTATTCATTCTTTCTGTTTGGTATGGAGTATACAAAGTAACGCCTGCTTATATTTAATAGCTTAATTAAAAAAAAATCAAAATTCATTTATTTCAAGTAGGCCTAAAATAAACACTTTTGAAACGTCAAGTCTGTCTGTGTGTCTCTACCATCGGTTCGGAAGGCAGAATCTACCGAGAAGAAGCCAGCAAGAAACTCATCAGTTGCTCTTTTAATTACATATATCAAATACTGGCCACAAACACCTCTTTCTTGGGAGTGAGGGTTTTAGAACGTAGACCTACCACGCTTCTCTAGCGTTGGGTGTAATGACTGATATCACATGTTAGTTGCAATGGCGTAATGTGCTCTCAAAAGCATAGAGGTCGAGACTGTCAATTTTCTTACTAAGCGTTGTTACTATAAATATTTAACAGAAATATAAAAAAAAAAAATTTGCTTGTCCCGGAAAGCGTACCCGCGATCCGAAGTTGATACTAACCACAAGACCTATAAGGCTGTTACTGTCCAGCGGTGGGACATTATTAACGATGAGAACGGGACGATGATAATGAATAAAAGTCATTTGCATTTGAGATGTATACGTTGTGATTGTAAGCAGTGATACATATCGCATATTGTTGACTCGACATTGAAGATACACAAGAACACGTCGTTCACTCGAGTAAACACGCATCTAGTCTGAAGATATAAGGGCCCCCATGCACACTACTGAACTACATCTATAATTCAAATTCAAATTCAAACCTTTATTTGCGTGATTGCAGGTTAACAAATTTGATCTTATAATAAAACATAACAAGTTCCGTGCTACAATCTACCATTCTATGTCATGCTAATTATGATAACACCTTAATTATAAAATAATTTTTCCAACTGTATCAAAACTGTAAAATTAAATAACAATGTCAACTTAAAATTAAATAATATAAAGTATACCAAAATATAAACCTAGAAACACAATAATTTAAACCTTTAATTTTAGATATTCGTCTACTGAATAAAACTGATGAAGCATAAGCCATTCAATAATTTTAATCTTAAATTTAGGCGGAGGTATGTCAATTAAAGTATTTGGTAATTTGTTATTAATTGTTATTGCCATACAACAAACATTTCTTTTATATAAAGTGAGCTCAGTTATGGATCGTCCGAAACCTCCATCAACGTGCATGCAATCGGACGCAGCTATCCATCGCAGTGGTGGCTCGCATCAGGACTTGGCATTACAATGCCCCAGTCAGTAAATGTGTAAATATTATTGTATGTACATGTTCTTTTTATTCCACAACAACTTAACCTTTATCTGCTATCCCATCACTTATTATGGCAGTTTTATTAAATCAATACCCATAATCGGTTTCTACGCAACATCGTACCAAAACGCTTGATTGGCTTAGGGGCACGTCTTTGTCGGTAGGGTGGTAACTATCCGCGAAGCATGCACCGAGACAAAATGTTGCTTACACCAGGAACTCGTACAAGAGTCTTGCACCAGTTACATTTGTAATAGTTAATAACAGACGACGTGTAATAGCAAGAAACTCGGGCAAGACTTCAGTGTTCTTGCAAGTGGAAACCTGATTGCATATAGTTATATAATGTATGTTTAAAGTATTTGGATTTACACTAGCAATTCGTCGCTGGTGGTATCGCTGAAGCAACGGATTGCGCAGTGTATGGGCCCCTTAAGCTACAAGCATGAGGATAGTACTGTGTGATTAATAGATGAAGTATTAAACTTTAAACGAAGTAATCTTACAATGTTATTCTACATCTAGAATAACATCTAAGTTTAATTTGCTATAATTGACTACAATCAATTAAATCTGTTAAGCATTAATAGCCTAGTGGTTAAAGCTTCGACATTCCTAAGGCCGAGCTGGGTACCCGGCAAGCATCTGACTTTTAGCAGTTATTTGCGTTCTTAATTTAATTTACAAAATTAAAATAAGCTTAAAACTGAAAGAAAACACCGTGAAGAAACTTGTAGTCCACCAATCCGCACTGGACTAACGTGGTGGGACTACGGCCTTAACCCCTTCTCATTATGGGATTTCTTTTATATTCCCGTGCTGTGTAGTGGAACGATAATTGGGTCGATATGAGCATGATGAGTATGAGAGTTAAGATATAATTCTTAAAGACATTAAATCCGTGGAATTTAATCCGCCGTCAATTTTGACAGTCTTTATTTTGGGAACTGTCAACTTTGAAGTCCCGTTACTTAAGTGGTAACTGTCAACTTTGAAGTCCCGTTAGTTAAGTGGTAGGTAGTCGTTTGGTGATGATGATTAACGATATTAACAGAATTGCTTGCTTTAATAACTTGGCAATGTTACGACGTTGTATCGGAAAGCCATTATTGCTCTACTAGCCAAATTTCGATTCAGGGTAACATCAACGTGGGAACATTGCCTAGTTAATTGGAATATTGATTTTACATTTGATTCTACGGTGTACGAGCATTAATAGCAGAATAGTTAGGAAGCATCACTCTTGAGGGGACCGAATTCGACCCCCGGCAAGCGCCTTTAGCTTTTCGAAGTTATTTCATCATTATCATCACAACAACCCACTAACTGGCCCACGGCAGGGCACGGATCTCCCACACATAAAAAGGGTGTAGGCCATAGTCCACCACGCTGTCCCAGTGTGGATTGGTGGACGAAAGTTATTTGCGTCCAAGCAATTAAATATTGCTATAATGGTATGGAAAACATCGTGAGGAAACCTGCATATGCCTTTGGTTACCTGGAAGAAATCGCTATGTAGCGATATGGCCACCAAATTATACTCTCTCTCATTTAATTAATTTAAACGTGACTTGTTATTCAATGTAGAAAATTTATATAATCACTAGCTGTTGCCCGCGACTTCGTCTGCGTTTGATTTTGTTTTTTGATGTGGTATTCAAATTACTATTGTAATAAGAGTAAATACGAATGTACTCATTCGTTCATTCAATCATTCATACTTGAGAGTTCTCCGACACCTATGTAAACATGTTACATGTACCATATTAAAGAAAATAAAAAATTGATTCATTGATATGTTTATATATCTGTAACTACGTTTTTCTTTGGTGTACAATAAAAATGTGTTCATTCGTTCATTCGATCATTCATACTTGAAATTTCACCGTAATGTTCTCATGGGAATTCCACCAGTCTGCTTTTGGCAAGCACGTGGAATTAAGAGGAGATCCGTGCCCTCTAGTGGGCCGGAGATGGGTTGGTAATTTAATATATGTTATAGCCCGCTAACCCGCATTGAAGCAGCGTGGTGGTTCTATGTTCTAAGCTATCTCTGCTAGCGAGAAGGCCTATGCCCAGGTGTGGGATGTTAAAAAACTAATGATGAATTTTAGATTAATATTCCACAATGGAGTTTAGCTTGTAGCAAGTTAAAAGATATAAACTAGTCTAATATTTTATATGTCTGATTATTTTCCGACAAATACTAATGAGTATTGGATAGAAGCTGGCGTTACTTTGCGGAATTCCATGATATATTATGATAATTAAGCTTCATTTGCTATAATCAGCGAAAAGCAGGAGAATCTGTATGGTGTAATTTATAATTTCTTCAATTTTTACACTCCACACACATCGACATCGAAGGAGATGTTGACTTTAATACGAATTATTGTTAACAATTTGCCGAGGATCGGTTTGGTGTGGAGTATAAAGATTGAAGAAATTATAAATTACACCACACAGATTCTCCTGCTTTTCGAGGAGTAAAGCAAAGTATGCTTCATTTTTATAATATAAATACTTTTGAAGACCACATAATAATAATAATAATAATAAAACCTTTTATTTGGGAAAAAAACAACAAGAAAAAAACAAACAACAGCAATTAACATATAAAGTACGAGTTACACAAAAAAACTTATCAACTTGATATTGACATTGATATTGACAACTTAAACTTTTTAAAAATAAAAGAAAGATTACATTATACTAAAACTTGTAAAAATATTTGTTTTTCATTATCCATTCCTTATAATTATTTATTAATAACTACCGTTGCATTACACTGCGGACCTTAGTTAGCATATATGAAACCATCGGGCACAGCTAGTGTTATAATAATGCTATCCGGCTAATTTGACGGCCGACTGGCGCAGTGGGCAGCGAACCTGCTTTCTGAGTCGTGGCCGTGGGTTCAATTCCCACAACTGGAAAAGGTTTGTGTGATGAACATGAATGTTTTTCAGTGTCTGGGTTTTTATCTGTATATTATAAGTAATTCTGTGTATTATATTCATAGGAATATTCAACAGCTATCTTAGTACCCATAACACAAGCTACGCTTACTTTGGGGCTAGATGGCGGTGTGTGTAATGTCTTAGTATATTTATTTATTATTTATTTATTTATTTATCCTTCAAGAACACCAACTTGCACTGAAGCAGGGTGATGGGTTTAAGATTGTCATTAGCAAAGTGCATCTATTATCTTCGGTGAAAGAGGAGATCTGTGTTCAGAAGTGCAACATAAATAAAATAAAGGTGACAACTTGACAGCCGGTTTGCGCAATGGGTTTTTGCATCTAAAGCCGTGGGTTCGATTCCCATAACTGGAAAAATGTTTGTGTGATCAACAATGAATGTATTTCAGTGTCTGGGTATTTATAGATATTATAAGTATTTATTTGTATTCATAAAAATGTTCATCAGCTACCTTAGTACCCATAACACAAGCTACGCGTACTTAGGGGCTAGATGGCGATGTGTGTATTGTCGTAGTATAGGTACTATAATTATATTTGGGACTTAATGGGATAAAAATTATAGTTCAATATGACCTAAATTTCATATACATTTTGTCTTCCGTGAATAGAATGAATTATAAGGGAATATAACACTGTAAGTCGTGCTTGCTCCGAGCTTCACAAACACTATTATGTCATAATATCAAACGGTATTTAGCTTTAATACTAACATACAAATGCAAAGGGAAAATTCAACTTATTAAATGGCTTCTTAGTTTCATTCAAATTCAAAAAGCACTTATGGAGCGTTCACACATTTAACATGTTACAGTAATGTTAGTGATGGTGATACCTGCATTCGTTAACTTAAAACTAAAGCTAGGAGGGTTCTAAACGCGCCCTGGTCTAAGAAGAGCCCACAACAAACTTAGCCGGGTATTTTTTTTTGTTATCACCATCTTCCAGTAAATTTATATTAAGCTATGAAGCTAGAGCAATTCACACCAAAACATTTTTATCGTTTAAGTAATCCTTAATATTATAATAGGATTTTTCTGTAAGCTTACGTTTTATATAAACTTTGAACTTATTGAGAGACATCTCAAAGATTTAATTTGGTTATTTGTTGTAAAATAAAATAAAACTGTTAGGTGTACAGATGGATGTCGGTAAACGTCATCAGAAATAACATTGTATCAGCTGAAAAGTGAAAAATTTAGCTCCATTTTTCCCCGATTTTCCCAAGGGAAGGTATCTAAGGTAAATATTGCGACTGATTAGGAAATGTTATTATTATGCCTTTAATGGCTTTCCGAGGAACAGAAAAGTCAGGATTATTTATTCTTAATTTATTATGGTTCAATGAAATCGAGGGAAATGTTATGATCAATGTGTTTCCTTGCTCAATCTAGACTAAATTCGGAACTTCGAATAATAAACCTGTGACTCATTAGAGCCCTTATTCAATATTAGAAGCGGTAATATCTTAGTGGCTTCCCTTTGGGGAGAACGAGTTTGATCCCTGGCACGCAACGGAAGGGCCGTTTGGAGAGGTACTTATTTAGTCTATAAGAAAAAGTCTATATTGACGTGACAACGTCTTATAATTCGATGGAGCCGGCTGCACGCACGAAAAAACATGACGTATGCGGCGTTGTCTCGCTCTGAGGCGTTCCATTCCAGGCTTGAAGTGCAAGCGAGAGCGCGGAACGAGCGACAAAGAGGCACAGTCGGCCTCCGCGTTTGACATCTGTCTCTCTCCTACTTGAGTGAGCGATGCGTCCGGGTGGACAGCTTCTGTACAATAATACATTTACATGTTTTCGGCAAGGATAAAGTGCAGTGAAAATTGAATGTGGTGTCAATTGTTTATAGCAACGATAATATATCAATCAAATAAAATTAAAATTTTCTTTTTAAAAATGCAACCATTCCATCAGTATTTTCTTACGACGTTGTCACGTTTAACTATCGTCAGTAAGCCGACTTTACAGACAACCAATTTTTTTAATGGTCAATATTGAATTTGTGTGCAAATTAATAAGTTATATGGCAATGTCCACCCGAAAGTAAAGCCGATTACTCCAACCATGTGGCAGCCCGAGGTCAAAAGAGTAGTTGCGCTGGTATGAATAGCCTACTCTATTGATGATGATTCTATTACATTCCAAATGTTTCCACAAGAAATGAATACATTTACATGTCTCAATATGTTCAATGCCCACATGAATTCACGGAAACTGATGAATATTCAATGAAAATTTCAAATTATGCTTGATACTGAGCTGGATTGTTCCACCGAACAGATTTCATAGAAACTAGAATAGCTCCTTTCACTATTCAAACCTGTCAACTGTTAACTACTTTTTACTCGTCGGTCTCTCCAGAGCACTATATCTTAACTAAATATTGAGTTTAAATAAAACTTATATGAACATTACTTTATCGGCGAAATATGATATCTAGTTGAATATCCAAGTTTAGCTTATCGTCTGGGGAGTGCGGTATAAAACTGATATTTTAGGTACCGTATATCAATAATAATTATTCATAAAAAATAACTATAAAAGGAAAGAAAAGTATTGATAAGCATGTTTAGGTTAGTAGTTAGGACTTCGGGTTCACTTTCGGAGTGGCCGAGTTCGGATGATTTAGAGTTCCGGTACGATGTGACGTAGAAAACGATTAGGGGTAAAGGTTAATATAATTGGCATATTCTCTAACAGGTAATATCTTTATATTGGCGCAGTTATATATATGTTTTTGTCGTAGTATTTTCTTATTAGTTTGGTCATTTGATTTTATTATTATAATAACTTATTATTGATATTATTTTTTTATTTCATTTATTGTGTTATTTGTCATGTGTGGATGAGAACCTCTTACGGGTATAGGCCTCCTCCAGATCTTTCCAGGATCCTCGATGCGAGGCTTTCTTTACCCAGCCTGTCCCGGCTATCCTGCAGATGTCGTCTGCCCATTTAGATTTGGCTCTGCCTCGTTTTCTTTTCCCTTTAGGGCCAGTCCAAGACGTTAACGTCAACATAAAACGTATAATACAACCATTTACCTAATTAATGTTCAAGGGTACTGTATAAAACATGTACACTAAAAAGTGCTTTTAAATCTAATAAAAATCTCATCAAGATTTCGGTTTCACCTCAAAGACATAAGAATCTAGTTACCGCCGTAGAATGCCTGGGGTCTTAGTTATTCCACGTACGATCTTCAAAGAATAAAGCAGCTTTTGTCTAAAAAACGAATTGAGTTTTATTAGTTTCAGAGGAAAATGTCTATAACAATAGTTTAGCTGACTGTTCATTACCCTTTGGTGGTTAATTTGAAATACATATTTCATTTCTGAATCGGATATTTATTGGTTCGGTTTTTTTTAAAGATATTTATTTAATTTCAGAACGATGCCATAAATCAAAGAATACAGTAATTGAACTATCATCCAGTTAGTTGGAACTTATCATAAATAATTAATTTTCAGGCAAGAGTCAACGTATAGAAGGAAAAAGTTACAGAAATTCAACAAAGATTCGTAGTTAATAAATAATAAATGAATTATTTAATATACTACGACACTGCACACATCGCCATCGAGCCCCAAAGTTAGCTTAGTTTGGGATATGGGTGCTAAGATGACTGATGAATATTTTTATGAATAATATACATTCATACTTATAATTTACAGATAAACTGCAAGAAACCGGATAAAAAAGGATCAATACACACTTATTTCCAGTTGTAGGCATCAAGCCCTTGGACTCAGGAACTGCGCCAGTCCGCCGTTAAATTCACGTTACAGCATGAATGCAATTATAAATTATGTTAACTTCGAGGTCATTAACATCATCATATCAATCCATTAGCGGGCCACTACAGCTACACCACGGATGGCCCTATGCAGATTGGTGGACTCCACGCGCCTTTGAGAACATTATGGAGAACTCTCAGGCATGCAGATTTCCCCCCGATTTTGTCCCCCCCTTCGTCGTTGATGAAAAAAGTAATATTTTATTTGCTTAAAACGCATATAACTTTTCTAAGTTATGTGCAAATAAAATAATTAGAGTGCCAATAGTATTGGGTTTTATATAAGGAAATCTTTAATACCAGTTCAGTTTAGAAATTCGCGGGAATTCCCCTATGCCTAAGAGCACGTTAAGTTGTCAGTTCTGCACCTGATCTGTTTCCGGTAGTATCGGAGCTGCCGTCCCATTGGAGTATGAGAGTGAGCAAACACAGAGTGCATCTATATTTGCACACACTTGTACAGTACAATATCGGCCGCGTAAATGTAAAATCTCTCTGGAGATTGACAACCGTGGTCGAAATTGGTCTGGGTCACAGCGTTGGATCGCTTTTTACCTATGATCAGGTCATAAGTGCATACAATAAATACAATGTTGAATTTGAATTTTTATGTTTGCTGCATTACTCCAGTGGAACGGTGACAGTGATTTTTTTTTATTTTAGTATTTCCAAACTCTAAAACGACTCCTTGATCGCCAGCGAGCAAATCATAGTACTAGGGCTACATATTTCAATAGACCATCGACTTGAATTGATCAAGAATGAAACGGATTTTTTCAACATGGATAATATGGATATAAATACCTGATTTATACTTTTTATTACCTGTAAAGGTATGTGGAAAAAATCCTTTTCATTCTTGATAAATATGCTAAAGAAATGGAGAATTGCCAGTAGCAATAATGCTTAAATGGGGAACTGCATTAACAAGTCTGCCATATTGTTAGCGCCTGAATGAATTAAATAGCAGTCTCCATTCTCGCCGTTGCTATAAAATTTATGTAGGCGATTCTAACCAGAACATACATTTTGGAGAATTTATAAATTTTAATAGCACTTATAATTTATTATGTGCACATAATTTCAACCTCACTGGCGCAGCGTGAAAAGTCGCTTGAATACTGGATATGAGTGTAATATTATTTCATTTTTATCTTCTATAGTTTTTGTGCATGCTTCGCGCTTAGGCTTTTCATGTTAGAAAGCCTGAAACTCCATTTTCATCAATCATAGACAAGAAAACTCAAGACTAATACACATTTCAAAAAAAAAAAAAAACAGGTTCATCCGTTCGGGATATACGATGCCAGAGACAGCCTCACATACACACAGACACACAGACGTGCTAAACTTATAACACCCCTCCGTTTATGCATCGGGGGTTAAGAATTGCAGCCAACATAATAAAATTAATAAAACAAATAAAATGAACCTTGGACTTTCTAAGAAAGAAATGTACGCAATCAAAAAACGTTGAAATTCGAAGTATTCACATGAAAAGTGTAACTTTCCTGAAATCTCCGAGCACGGTGGTATCACAAAAGCACTTTTTCTCCCTTAAACCGAAATTAATCGGAGTTCACAAACAAAACTTGCCAAAGTTTACGCCATAGAATAAATATAAACAATATTCCGTTAAACTTTTCGCATTAAAATCGCTTTATTATTCACGGAAGGCTGCTCTGACCGTTTACGGCATTAAGAATGCAAACCTCGTGGTGTGCGCGTGTTTCAATTATATGTTACGTCGGAATTTAAACGTATAAAATGCAAACAGAGATAACGTAAAAAACAACGGCCTGCGCCGTAGCTGTTACGTTTGTGTTTTGACCTATATGCAGTGCCGAAAAAGGCTTTTTAGTAATAAAACAAAGAACTTTAATTGTAATAAAAGAAAGAAATTAAAAATCTACCAACTTTATGGTATACAAACAAAAATTTTATATTTAAAGGTGTTACGGCAGTTAATAAAGTACTTACATTTATATTTAACTTTTGATAAGAGGCGGTGCTTGAAAAATAAATTAAAGAAATAATAGAGACAAAACATTGTACAGGTAAACTTGTGACAGTAGAAATACGAGTCAGAAATAATCTTATTTTTACTAAGATAAGTAATTTGTTTGTATAATTATTATTATCTTGTCCATCAGAAAATTAAGAATGTACAGAAACCGTGTACACGACTTATATTGGAGCATCAAAAACCACTCCACTTTAGAATGGTTTCTCTAACAACTTTTTCTAATTTTACCTCTAATGTTCTTAGCGTTCACCATAATATAATGTGAAAATGGGAAAAGTTTTTGTGCTAGCAACATTCCGCGGGTGTAAAGTGAGACGTGCGCGGGGCGTTTTAACTATTTTTTGACACAATGCACTGCGTACAATAATGGCTGAATGAGGATTCTGTATGTTCTGAATTCTATGGTATCCATACTAATGTTTTAAATGCAGTGCCGTTTGTCTGGTTGTTTGTTTGTTGCCCATAGCTATATGGCGCCAATAGGGCATGGATGTTAATAAATTGGGCTAGCAACGTGGCGATGTCCACAGAAATACTTTTTTTTAACCCGGACAAGCATCTGAGTAACATTCCACCGTACTTAAAAATAGCCTTTGTTACATAGCCTTACAGTTTAGTCAATCTTGGCAAAAATGTTCATAGAGATAGCTTGATAGTAAAGATACATAATATTTCTTATTCCTAGAAAACGAATGGTTCTTGCGGAATTTTTTTAAGATGATTCAAAAGCGGGTGACTTCTCTGACACAATCTTTAAACTAATATATTCCGATATGCAATTATTTTTAGGTACAAATAGGTACTACGGTATTTTTTAGGTACAGGTACTAAATAACAAGTTTTGTTCTAAGCTAAAACCCAAAGTATGTGTACAAAACTTGGAATTAAATTGAACAAAAAGTAAACAGTAATATAGTATAATTTATAATCCCTAAAGTTACGTGTATACGTAATATATAATTATATTATCTCAGAAACATCTTAATTAAATTTTTAAGTTAAATACAAAGAGTGTTTTCTGAAATAAAACACAAATTTACGAACAAAAAACTCTAATACTTGTTATTTAACAATACAACAATACAAATTTAAATCTTCATCGGCCATTTCCCACAGCAGGGCACAGTCCATCTCCGTAGTAGTAAAGAAGTTAGACATTGACAGCTGTTGGAAATGCAGGGGGTGAATGCATCGGGTTAACGAATCATTAAAAATAAATTAAGCAACATTAACGAGCGAATCAGTAAAAGTAGGTACGAAAACTTATTTGGGGTTATATTTAACGTTCGTTATGAATTCATGTTTCATGAAAAAATTATATACAAAGAATTTTGCTTTTGAATGAACTATATCCTTACCAAGAGACCGAACGACAATAATATTTTTATAATAATGTCTGGAGCTGTTGCTTTCGTATAAATCATTGTAATAAGAATCTTCTTATTACGATCATCTAATAAAACCGTATTCCAAAAATGATATTCTATCCAGCTACGAGTAATGAATAGAATCTTCCCGCAGCATTCCCACAGGAATCGTGTGTGATTCATTATAAAAATGCAAAAACCTCGTTTGGTAATAACTTTTCCATTGTTGTGGGCTTTAAATTAAATTTACGCATAAAAAGTTTGGGCATTCGTTATTTTAATGTTTAAAATTACTCAGCACCTACCCTTATTACAACATTTGCTCTCTCGCAATTGACGAGTCGTTGTCGAGTATTGAAATACTTGAACACCAGAGTAAAATAGATCTTATGCAAATTTTGTTAAAGCTCAAATTTGAAAATCTTGAGCAAGGATTTTTGACAGTACATATTATGTGAATAAAAAATCAGAAGCACGGGATTTGTGAATATGAAGCGAGTGAAATATGGTTCAATTTACTTATCGGTTTAGAGTTTGATATATTTATACGAATTTTAGATTGCTAGAGAGCAAATTGAAAAGAGGAAATTCAGAAGTTATGCCGGGAATCGAAAGCGGGACCTCCTACTTAAATTCACAGCGATGACCGAAGGAGGTCTTAAAAAAAGGGTGCCAGGCGTTAGGATATTTGCTGTGATTGACCTTCGGCTTTTTACGTTTAGGACTTCGGCTTCCCTTTCGGAATTTTATGACTGGCGTGCACTTATAACTTTCCTGATCTATTTGCTTTTTTTAATTTATACAATTAAATAATACTATGTTATATATTTATATAGGTATTTATGTTATATATTTAATTTGTATTTATATGTAATATATTTATATATGTATATTTTATTGATATAATTTTAAATCTTATTTATTGCACCACCTACCTCTTTTCTATGTTTTTTTCCTTTTACGCCATTGGTTGCCTGGAAGAAATCGCTATGTAGCGATAAGGCCACCAAATTGTACTCTCTTGATATGTATTTATATCTCTATAACTATATTTTTTCTTTGGTGTACAATAAAAGTGTATTCATTCATTCATTCATTCATTCATTCAAGTACCAGCTCACTACAGAGCACAGGTCTCCTCTCAGAATGATTAAGGCATTCGTTCACTGTCAAAGCTACTGATTCCACAGGCTCATTATCTCGCTCAGTAAAGACGACTATTATGATTTATTTATCTACTCAAACTCATATTTAAGTATTTATGGTATGTTAAAATATGTATTAGTATATTTATTTTTTATATTTATCAATAGTTTTATTGTATTTGTGTAGTCTGGTTTATGTATTAGTATGGAGACATTTGTATGTATGTACTAAATAGTGTACCCTATTCGTTTATTTTTTTAGTTTTCCTAATCCTAAGGTTGCCTGGCAGAGATCGCTACTTAGCGATAAGGCCGCCTTTTGTATCCTACTTCATTCTTCATGTGTTTGTTGTTTTTTTTTGTCTCGTTTTTCTTAGTAGTGAACAAATAAATAGTATAAATAAGGTTTCAGCCGTAGTCCGCAAAGCTGGCCAAGTGGGAATTGTTAGACTTCTCATGTTTTAAGAACATTATGGAGTACTCTTACGCATGCGATGTTCCTCAAGACGTTATACTTCACCTTTTCGTTAAAAAAATAGATACTTACAAAAAGCTTAACGAAATAACCTAGGAAGTTATCTAGACGCTAATTATAAGCAAGGATAAAGAATGAATTCATAAAAAGTTAACAGCAAAGTTAAATTATGTTTTAAAACCAACTGAGACAGTGGAAACTGGAAACGCCCCCAAGGCTTATTAACACTTTGCAGAATCTTTCAAGAACTCGTCCAGTTTGAAAATATCGTCTAACTTCAGCATGGCGCGATTCAATTTCTGCTCAACGTTATATTTTATTTCCTCTTTATAAAGTTTAATAATATCGTAGGCATATTAATTTTGTGTTATATGTGATGTGTGGATTGTCGTAGTATAGTAAGGTAACGTAAGCGTAGCTTGTGTTATGGGTACTAAGATGACTGATGAATAATGTTATGAATAACATACATAAATAATTATAAAATACGGAGAACCACCCACCCAGAAACATTCATGTTCATCACAGAAATATTTGCCAGTTGTGGGAATCGGACCCACGGCCCTGGACTTAGAAAGCAGGGTCGCTGCCCACTGCGCCAATCGGTCGTCGAAAATATTTATAGTATTAAAAAATAGCCGTGTGGCGACGGCGGATCAGAATACAGTTGTCACATCTACGTGGGTGTCGTATCAGTCGACTAAGGGACTTATATGTTTATAATACTTATAGGGTTTATATGTTTATAACACTTATACAAAAATGTAGAAATCCCTTTCGTTGATGTCGCTGCTTCCCCGGGCGTCACAAGCCAAGCCAGTCTTTGCTGCGTTGGTTCTCACAGGGTATCTAGATCATTTGCCGAACTCAGCACTGGGATGGGTGCTGAGACAGAGATGGGTCTAGCATATCGAAATAACTTACTATAAGTTCGACCCACCTCCACCCAGGACGGAGGTTATTTGACTTATGGGACTTGTTAGACGCCCGGGGAACCCGTTGTATATTACCCGGAAGTCTACCAACCACCCCAACCGATTTTAGGGCTCCCCCGCTAACGACGAGGGGATCAGGACAGCTTGACCGTAGAAAGGCTAGTGTAGTGACGGGTAGCTAGCCCAAGCACTTTTGTATCCTGGGAATACAACCGAGAAATAGTTCAATTGATTTTAAAAAATTCGCGCAGAATTAGAATACATACAGAACCCTCATTAAGTAATTATTACATGCAGTGCATTGTGTCCAAAAATAGTGAAAACTTCCTGCGCTCGTTTCACTTCATAGCCGAGGAAAGTTGCCAGCTCACAAACTTTTCTCATTTTCCCCATTTTATTGTAAACGTTCAGAACATTACAAGTAAAATCATTACTGTCAACTGCTAAATTGTATTCGAGAAATACTAGTCAAGTGGAGTGGTTTTTTATGCTTCAATATTAGTCGTGTATGTGTGTGTTCTGTATGATCTTAATTCTGTGGCTATTAGATACCGATGAACGGTTTACATCTAAACCGATTTTTTTTAATTTTGCTTAGTGATAGCTTGCGTGATGGGTAAGGCTGCAAGCTATCTGTGCACAAACTTTTACATACCTACGTTAGATTTTTTTTCATCACGAGACAATGGGCGGTTCCCGCAGGTTTAATAAAAAAACAAACACGAAACTTTTCGAATTTATTGTTTGTTTAATTGTCTTATGCATTTTAAATTCAGATATTTGACAGATGTTCCAATTTTAAAATTTAAAAAGTGCACAGCAATGCTGTAAGCTTGTAACGAGTAGATACAAAAATGTTGCAGCCTTTGACCCAACGAATGGAGTTATACAACGTGTGAATGAAAATCGAAAAATTACTTCACGGGCTGTAGAACTATATTATTTACTGTCTCTGAGACTTATTTTAGAAACAGAAACTCTAATAGTTTATGAGCGAACTAGACTTCTAGAAATCAGACACAGCCCAAAAATCAAACTGAAAACCGATTTCAAGTGACTCCTGCACAACTAGCCTGGGCAGGAGACAATTTTCTCCCTGGGGAAGGATAAAAATTTATCGTCTCCCATAGCTTTATCAACTCTCCGAGCACTGGCGAACAAGTGAAAATATCATATCTAATATATGTGTACTACCGTTCAGCTCTTTTAACTTCAATAGGGTTGTCAAAAGTAATTTTATTTTTTACTCCACTACATTTTTATTTTTTACACCCTTGACTGTAATCTCACCTGGTGGTAAGTGATCTTTGTCAATAGGGTCCACTAACCACGGCCGAAGCCTCCCAGACCATTCAACTGAAATTTCAACAAAAAAAAAATTCAAAATTCATTTATTTCAAGTAGGCCTAATATAAGCACTTTTGAAACGTCAAGTCTGTCTGTGTGTAGTGACTCTACCACCGGTTCGGAAGGCAAATTCTACCGAGAAAAAGCCGGCAAGAAACTTAGCAGTTGCTCTTTTCCAACATTAAAAATTTACATTTTACATTTCAAAATTCATTTTTCTATCTTGTGAGAGATGAAAGCGGAGCCGGATGCTTCCAAGCAACCTTGTCATTAAGAGATTCATCAATTGTTTAATAACCTCGCTGTAATAAATGTATTTTAACACATTCTTTAAACTTATGCATTGGTAGATCCAAAATTACCTTAGGAATCATATTATAAAAGCGTATACTCAGTCCCACAAATGACTTCTGCACCTTTCGCAGACGATATGCAGATTTCACTAATTTATGACCATTTCTTGTAAGTCGACTGTTTATATCCACTTTTTGTTTATAAAGACTAATATGTTGTCTTACAAATACTATATTGTTATAAATATATTGTGAGGCTACCGTAAGGATACTTATTTCTTTAAATTTTTCACGGAGGGATTCACGTGATTTAAGTTTATATATTGACCGTTCAGCTCTTTTCTGCTTTTCTTTCAAAAAATATAAATTCCCGAATTTGCCCGGCCGGGAATCGAACCCCCTACTTAAATTCTAACCATTTTGCCAGAGAGATAATATTAAGAATTATTTTAATTCGTTTGTATAGAAAAATAAATACGCTTCTTACGAGTACATGGTGATTCTTTATGAAGTTTACTTATTCACCCTTCCACAGTTTTTCGTAATTCGATTACACGTTGTATAGTTGATGCATTCCTAACATAATCCCTATAATCCTTATAAGACTACCCCGTACGGAGGAATACAGAGTGACTAGGCTAATAAATGTCACTTGTCAAGTGCAAGGAGACGTAGTAATGCTTGTGTAACTCCATGAGTGTCAAGACGCTGTCAAGTGAGGGAATCAGCGTGCGTGTTGCTGTGACAGCTTACAAATGTGTCAGGATATCCTGTATGGAAGCATTTTTGTCTGTCTAATAGAAATATAATAAATAGTATCAATAAAATAAACAGATTTATTAGCTACTAGCTGTTACCCGATCTGCTTCCTGGGATGAAAATTATCCTTATTCACTCTCTACCCTTTCAACTAAGTCTGTGCCTTAAATCAAGTTTATTGGTTGCTTAGTTAGGACGTAAAGGACAAACAAACAAATAAACAAACGCAATATTGCATTTATAATATCATCATCATCATCAACGGCCCACAGGCGTCCACTGCTGAACATAGGCCTTTCCAAGAGCGCGCCACCAAACACGGTCTACCGCCTTTCCATCCAGCCGCTTCCAGCCACCTTTTTAAGGTCATCTGTCACACACACACACACACACACACACACACACACACACACACACATACACACACACCCACATACACACACATACACACATTTATAATATAAGTGAGAATTATTGAAAGAATGAGGCATTTGAAATGGTTCAACCAAAAATACAATTGAACACAGAAAGGCATCTCTATTAATATTGTACAGTGCTGATAAACTTTAAAGACACAGTAGTAGGATAAAATCTTCAAAACCTCCAAAACCTCCGAAAATATTAATTCAACTTTTTTATATATTTCTAGGTTTGAAGTCATGTCACATTCAAATCTCAAACCATTCAAAATACATATTGCCGTAAAAATTTTATTAATGGCGCGTACTAACTTTCAACATAATAGCGTAATGTGCTTAAACCAAACATTTACGATGTTATAATAATATTGGTTTCAGCGATGATAAACTTATAAAACAATATATTATAGTACTAGGAGTAGCTACGAACTTTTAAGTAAAGCTTTTACGCATTTTAGTAAAGAGCGCCTGTGACTTAGAAATAAATTCATTAAATAAACATTGCTATTTTACTGATATAGGCGCTTTAACACCCAGGGGGGTGATAGTAGTAGTGGTTCGGACTTCGGCTTCGCTTTCGAGGGGCCGAGTTCAAATCACAGCATGCACCGTTTGTCTTGTAAGTTATGTGCGTTTTAGGTCTATAAAATACCATTAGCGGTCAAGGAAAACATTGTGAGGAAACCTGCATGCCTGGAAATTTTTCTTATTGTTCGCAAAGGCGTGTGGAGTCCACCAATCCACACTTCGCCAGTGTGATGGACTACGGCCCGAAACCCTCATTCATTCTCATTGTAGGGGTCTACCCGTGCCCTGTAGTGGGTCCGTAAAGGGGTGATAATATGATGATGATGAGACTCAGTTACTTTGTCAAATGTCCTAGTTATAAAAAAATTGTTCGGCTTTAAATAGGTTTTACTGCTTCACACAGCAGCTCCTGGATTGTGTGAAATGAGGAGCATAAAGAGAAAATGATTTATACGACCGTGACCCAAACTCGTGGAAAATACATTTCATATATTTGCACGAGTAGTTTCATTTTTGTTTCTTACTTTTCTAGTATCTCATTAATTCGAATTACGTACGCTCTATAGAATGGTTTTGTGTTTCCTTATAATAAGTGAAATAAAAGTTTTTTTGGTTTATAAAAAGCCCTTTGAATACTGCTTGGCTTACATCCAGTTTCTAAAAAACAAATCATTTCTTATAATAAAGAATAATACATTTAGTATTGATAATTTTCGAATTAGCGATTAACAAAATTGATTTGGGATTTACAACGGTACTTAGTCCAACAACCGGCATCGAAGTAGCGGGGTGGGTCTTTTTTCTACAATCTTTCTTCTATGAGAGATACATGCCTGACATTACCACCGGTGTGACGTTATTAAGCTAATGTAATTAAATTAGGTGTTTTTTTAAGACCTAATGTCTTAAAAAACACGAAATTTATTGCCATGTGTTTATGTTTTAGTTACTAGTAGGAAGATACCTGTTCCTACTAGAAACTTATATATAAATTACCTATCATTAGCTCAGTTTTATTGGTGCAGAAGCAGTAATGACGACGAGCGAGCGAACGAGTTGACGAAATTAGTTATCGCCATCAACTCAGTTTTATGTCATATTTTAGATGTTATGTACGCATCAAAAGTGCCATCTATGCGCCTATTATAATGAAGAAATATTTGACTTGACCTTGACTTAATCGCCCGGTGATTACGACTTTACACTCCCTTCGCGGAACAGGGTACGATTTATGTTACGCATTTCAAAGTTTTTCGTGTTCCGTGCGTTTCATAATCACTTGCTTCAACGTTAACTGAAAACTTCATGAGGAAAACTGCATGCCTGAGATTTCTCTATAATATTCTCAAAGGCGACCCGGAAATAGTATTCCGTTTTGTTAGTTAAACTAGGCTTACTGAAAGGAACAAGAGATTTAGTTCCGGATTGTACAGCTGTTGCCCGCGTTTATTACGGTTTTTTATAAATCCCGTGAAATCCTTTAGTTTTCCTGGGATGTGTTCAGTATTCATTAGCTATCAAATTTTTCCAACTAGTTATATTGAGTTCACTCCTGCTGTCTATGGTTCCGTTAAGGCGATCGCTGTTTGTTTTTTTTTTTTATAATAAATTTACTACTACAATACATCATCATCATCTAGCCCAAATATAAGCGTAGCTTTATGGATACTAAAATGACTAATGAATATTTTTTTAAGAATGATATACATAAATACTTATAATATACAGATAAACACCTAGACACTTAAAAACATCCATGTTCATCACACAAACATTTTCCAGTTGCGGGAATCGAACCCACCTTGGACTCAGAAAGCAGGGTCGCTGCCCACTGCGTCAATCGGCCAATATTTGACATATTGGCCGAATGCCCGGTGGCCAACACCACCAGCGCTCGTAGCAGAGGAAAGTTCCTCCTAGGGAGGAAACGCAAACACTATCGCCATTATTGTTCGAAACAACGCTCGTAACGACATCCAGAAGTAAAACTAATTATAAAAAATTGCTCCAGTCGTAGTTCAAGTCTTCATTAGTTTTGTGTTGTGCCGTGCTCAATCAGCTGGAAGACGACCGCTGCGTAACCTGGACATTCCAGTAACAGTGCCTAGATCTTGTATTGCTTTTTGCCCATTTGTGTAACTATAAAATTCAAAATTCGAAAATGTTTTATTCATTTAGACCTTATCACAGGCACTTATGAAGCGTTCATACATTTAACACGTTACACTAATGTTAGTGATGGTGATAACTGCATTCGTTACCTTAAAACTTAAGCTAGGAGGGTTCCAAACGCGCCCTGGTCTAAGAAGAGCCCAAAACAAACATAGCCAGGTTTTTTTTTGTTATCACCATCTCACTGTCGAGTTAATGTTTAGCTACGAAGTAAGAGCAATGCATACCAGAGCTTTTTTATCATACCTACATGTAATCCTCATTACGTCCTTCGAGATTCCCCCAAAATGTGTTACTCTCCGTCCTTTCAATTAATTCTATGCCGATAATTGGTCGCTTAATTAGGGCGTAAAGGAAGGCTAAACAAACAAACACTCGTTAGCATTATAATATTAGTTAGGATTAAACCAAAAATGTGTTTTAAATAGCGTTTTACAGCTCATAAATCGCTGTAAAACATTTTCCAATAAGCAATTAGTTTCTGCTCTTGCTCAAAGATCAAAACAAGCGGGCCGGATCAAATCTCTGTATACCGTGCCCGGATCCATCTGCGTCCGTTCTTCATTCAAGCTAGTGAATGCAACGAGTGTTTCCTGATTACTCGCTTCAGCCAAACGATATCTCGTCACGGAAGCATCTCACGCGATATCACATACATTTTATCCAACATCCTAATAATATACTTTTAAAAACACTTACTTTACAAACTACTGTAGGTAGTAAACAATCATTCATGAGCGAGTTTAAAGAAATATATTTACTATATGTTACAAATAATTGCTGGTGTGTCTTATGAATAAATAAATAAAGATAAAGTACGAATAGTTACGAATAGGTAGGTGGCTTAATGTGGGAAGTGGGGTAAGGGTTACAAATCCCACTCATGGAGTTACCCCATCGGTTTAGCCCGTTACCATACTGTTAGACTGCATTAAAACTCACCAGCGGGTTAGATTGACAATAGATACATTTGAACCCGGTTTTCCCGCGTTAATAGTTCAACAGTTCACAGGATCGTAGGTGAAACGCTGGCAATTTATTTATTTATTTATTAGCTTCTCCAAAGTAACACAAGTAGTATTACATAAGAGTAATGCCGTATATTTTATCACATAAACCAATTATGTTACTAAAACTTAGTTGTACATCAACGATAAGATTCATCATCATCATCATCATCTCAACCAATTGACGTCCACTGCTGGACATAGGTCTTTTGTAGGGAGTTCCACAATGCACGGTCCTGGGCCGCTTGCCTCCAACGGCTCCCAGCTACTCGCCTGATGTCATCTGTCCACCTCGTTTGGGGCCGACCTACGCTGCGTTTACCGGTGCGGGGTCGCCATTCCAGCACCTTAAGACCCCAACGTCCATCCGTTCTCCGAGCTATGTGCCCCGCCCATTGCCACTTCAGCTTCGCAACTCGCTGAGCTATGTCGGTAACTCTAGTTCTTCTACGGATCTCCTCATTTCTGATTTGATCACGTAGAGATACTCCTAACATAGCTCTCTCCATCGCCCGCTGAGTGATTCTGAGCCTTCTTATGAGGCCTATAGTTAGCGACCATGTCTCTGATCCGTAAGTCATCACTGGCAACACGCCACGATAAGATTAACCACAAGATACTTAGAGATCAACTACCAAACGAAAATTATATAACAAAATAAAAAAAAAACTTAAATTTTAAATAGTTTTTAAGATATTACAGCTAGATTTCATCTATAGCCTATAACATTCCATTACTAAGCCATGCCTCTCCCATAATTACAACCATTTTTATTTGGCATGGTGGAAAAGCTTTATTTCTACCTCCGACCCTTGGGCTGGAGGCTATGAGGGCAGTGGCGTGCATAGAGGATATGCACAGGCTATGCACATGATATAAAATGAAGAAAATCTCCAGTAAGAATTTATAACTCGTAGCCTACCCTTAAGTATTTATAAGTCGTACTGGAGAATTTCTTCAATTTATATCGTCTGCATACCCTGTGCATACCCTCTAAGAACGCCACTGTCTGTGGGACTCCCCCCTCTCAAAGGGGTATACCCAAACTAAAAACCACCACGGCATGTCCCACTTGTTGGCTTTGTTAGACGCCCGGGGACCACATAATCACAACCCTGGGCAGACAGGTTAATGATCGCAGGTAGTAGTAGCACAGAGAACGGTGCTGCCCGTCCTCTATTCTTCTTCTTCTTCGTTCTAGGCTTGTGTCTTGTGTTGTGTGCGGAACCTTCCGTTGTACGTAGTGCCACTCCCCGCTGGGTCACTCCAGCCACCTGAGCTCACTCCAGAACCTTAGCTGGCCGCCCAGGTCACCAAGTGTATTCACGCCGTCCTCCATGATCCCTTAGTTGCCTAGTACGGCACACTTGGGTACACGTCTGACAAGTGATTCTGATCTGCAGTCACCATATGGCGCCATTCTATCGTAGTTAATCCACCGGGTGGGAGCCGTTGATACTCCAGTAGGTAGGAGCTCGACTTTACTTTCGGGGGCCGAGTTCGAATCCTAGTACAAACCTAAAACATTTCTAATTTATGTGCGTTTTAAGTAATTAAAATATCACTTGCTTCAAGGGTGAAGGAAAACATTGTGAGGTAACATGTATGCCTGAGAGTTCTACGTAATGTTGGGCCAGCGTGATGGACTACGGCCTTAACCTTTTCTCATTGAGGTAGGAAATACATGCCCTTTAGTGGGCCAGTAATGGGTGGATATTTTGATGATGAACTTACTGGGATACGCTACAAGTATAACCGGGGTGGGAAACCGAGATTATGCTAAGACGAAGAAGACTATTAAAAGCAAATTCGGGAGCAAAACACTGTAAGTTCCACTGCAAGTTCCTATCAAGTTCGGCTCTCCGAAGTTTCCAGAAACGCGCAAGAAAACAACACGAAAAACATCGCGTCGCGTAACGCTTGACGTGTTTCCAATACGAAACTCCGACTCCACTCTAAATAGTCGCGTCCGGCAAAAACACTGCGAAGTTTTTAATTTAACTTTAAAGCCGGATCGCGGAATCCCGCTTGCAAATATTTATTTGCAAAGGTAATGCGCCATAACTTTTTTCAAATTAAAGTTAAACGGCACAAGTTTTTACGGTTACCGTAGCTTATCTGAGAGTAGATTCCGAAATAAGACGAAACTAACTATAATGCTGTATACACCTTTAATTGATTATTGTAATGGCACTAAACACAATAAATAACTTTTTTATGAATGGCTTTACAATTAAATAATTAAATAAATAAATAAAGATGAAGTACGAATAGGTATGTACTTTGGAACACAATTTCTGGTGAGTTTTAATGCAGTCTAACTGCATTAAAACTCACCAGCTGCAGTGAGATTTTATCAAAAGGCTAACTTTAAGTAAAATTAAAAAATCTGCGTACATTAATTAATTGCCAATTCAGCTGAAGTGGCAATGGGTGGGGCTTATAGCTTTGAAAACCCATGGACGTTGGGATCCCAAGGTGCTGGAATACCGAGTAATTAAATTAACTGAGACCTGGGCCGCTTGTTCCCAGTGGGCACAAAGTAGAAAAAGCGCCCCATGACCGTGGGCCGCTTCTTGAACTCCCTACAAAAGTCAAGCAATTTACCTCGTAATTTTTAGATTAGCCTCGTGACGCGTAGTGGTATATGCTAACCGCTAGACCAGCGATACAGTTTTATGACGGCTTTTGAGTCATCATCACCATCATCAACTTATCACCTACCCACTACAGGGCACGGGTCTCCAAAGAAGAGCCGTTTAACCCGAGGTCCACCACGCTGGTCAAGTGCAGATTGCTAGACTTCTCATGCGTTCGAGAACATTATGAAGAAATATCAGGAACAGGTTTTCTCAAGATATTTTCCTTTACTTTTAAAGCACGTGATATTTAAAATACCTTAAGATTAAATAACGCACATAACTCCGAAAAGTCCGATCGAGAATCAAACTAGGCCCGCGTCAGTCGCTTTTTAGTACATGAAAACAATTTCAGAAAAGCGGTAAGTACTAACATTACAGAACTCGTGACATGTGATTCTGAACATTCTGAAATGACGTTGTTCCGCCTAAATGACCATTTGTGGGCCAAAATGGATCGTAAAATGGCTTTTATGGGTTGACAGGTTGTGTGCCACTCCGTCCATTAATCGGCCGTTTACGGGTGAGAAATTAAATTAATCGCACAAAATTTTGGCAACAAATCGGAGCGGCATTGGAAATACGTCGAATTAATTTTCTATTTGAAATATCCTGCAGTCAACTTAATATGAGTTGTCACGAAAAAGCTACCTGGCAGGCTATTTGACGGCCGATTGGCACAGTGGGCAGCGACCCTGCTTTCGTGGGTTCGATTCCCACAACTGGTAAATATTTGTGTCATGAAGATGAATGTTTTTCAGTGTCTAGGTGTTTATCTGTATATTATAAGTATTTATGTACATTATTCATAATAATATTCAACAGTCATCTTATATCCATAACACAAGTTACGCTTACTTCGGGGCTAAAGGGGGATGTGTATATTGTTATATTTATAATATATAATATATAATAATAGTGTATATTTATTATTTAAACCTATGTTGCTGTTTCCAAAAATCAACATTTCATAATATCATGTGGTGACCGCAGCCAAGAGCTTGCGTTCATTTTTACGTATAAATAATGTTTAATTAAAAGGGTCTCACTTTTTTTGCAACCGCACGATGGTTCCGTGTAAAAACTAAATAAAAAAACACACTTTTCATCCAGCATCCAAAATGGCTAGAAACATGAATTCGCGAAAGGTTTTCAAAAAGCGCTACGCAGGACTGGCTTGAAAACCTGCTAAAAAGATCCAACAAAAAAAAAAAGAGTTTTGAAATGTTTCCAGTTTACACTAGCGTATCTCAAAGTATGCTTTTGTATAAAAGGTATTCGGAACACAACATGGTTTTTATACTTTTTTTAAATAGATGTTGGTGTAGTTTTTTTGTTGTATAATTACTGGTCGGAGGGTTCGGTCGCGGTTGGTGGCATCAAGCTACTAAACGTTACAGTACATTGCATTTTTGACAACCTCCCTGGCGCTTTGAATTTAAACAGGAAATCGCGGGTTCGATTTCCGGCAGGGGCAATGTGGGAATTTATTTATTCTGCATTTTCTCTGGTCTAGTTCGGTGGGAAGCTTCGGCCGTAGCTCGTTACCACCCTACCGACAAAGATGTGCCGTTAGGCGATTAAAGGTTCCGGTGCCGTAGAAACTGATTAGGGGAATGACTACCATACTCCCTAAAAGGTTAGCCCGCTACCATCTTAGACTACATCATCACTAACTACCAGGTGAAATTGCAGTCAAGGACAATTTTTTTTGTGGAATAAAAAAAAATTAAGTATGCCACTTAGTAACAATTATAGAAAACTAGCAGTCGCCCGCAACTTCGGTCCGTGTGAGTTTAGGTTTAAAGATTTTAATTTTCCATAAAAGTTACTCGTAACTTACATGGAAACAAGAAATAACTAGGTATAATATCTATGTGTCGATCGTAGTTATTATATAGATTTGGATTATCCCATAGAATTAAAAACATACAGAACCCTCATACAGCCATTATTGTATGAAGTACATTGAGTCCAAAAACAATAAAAATGCCAAGCGCACGTCTCACTTCAAACCCGAAGAATGTTGCTCTCACATTTTCTTAAATTGAACTATAGGTATGAGGCAGAAACCTTATGCAGATTCTACATCTCTTCTGAGAAGAGCCATTAATATGTAGGAGATATAAGTTCTGACAGGAATGTTAATGAAGCTATAATAGGTCACTGACAACAACAGAGCAGAGCCTTACTCAAGAAACTATACGGCCCTGACTTATAACAGACGCTTTAGGTCCCAGACAGTGATCTGGGAGCTGATGCTACTGGTTCTTGACAAGAGCCTTAATTTAGAAGAAGATTGAAATTATATCAGAGGATATGTTGAAATTATATTATCATCATCATTGTAAAACCACTAGTACTTAGTATCTTGGTCTTGGTATGCCGATAAAGATTAGAATTTTTAACACTTGTATTTTACCCTGTCTAACTTACGGCTGTGAAACTTGGTCTCTAAATCTAAATCATAGAACGAAACTAGTAACTTGCCAAAGAGCAATGGAAAGAAGCATGATAGGAGTGAAGACAAAAGATCGATATAGTAGCCACAACATTAGAAATCAAACTAGAGTCATTGATGTTCTAAGTAAGACTGACATACAAAAATGGAGATGGGCAGGACATTCACAAAGAGATAAACAGGAAAAATGGAGCAAAGTCGTCAGAAACTGGTACCCACGAGATGGAAAGAGAAATAGAGGCCGACCGTACAGGAGGTGGGAAGACGACATTAAACAAACCGCGGGACCTGACTGGCGCAGAGTAGCGCACGACAGGAAGCAGTGGCGAGAGCTAGAGGAGGCCTTTGCCAACAGATAATCCGAAACTCGTGACATAATTAATTAATAATTTAAGTACATAATTTTAATTCAATATTATTGTAAAACCATACCTAACCTAACAATTCAATATATTAATGTTTATTAAATTTAAAAGTATAAATGTTTATTAGTGTGTATGAAATGACGTTTTGGAATTATAGGCTATTTTATTTTATTTTATTTTATTTTATTTTATACTTAGTATCTTGGAGTATTGCAGTACCGTTTGGCAACCATATTATTCGTTGCATATGCTTAGGATTTAGCGTCCATCGGTTCTACTAGCGCTGTAGTCTTATAAGTGAGATAAAATTCCGGCAGGGACGATTTGGAAATTTAGATTTTTTAATTTTGATCTCAGAACATTGGCACAAGTGGAAATAATATCCACATAATATGTTTTTAATAATAAACGGGGGTAAACTTCTCTTATTAAATGTTTCCGCGCTTTAGCATAATAAGGGGATATAATTTGTAACTCATGGCTCTGCTAGCCCTGCTGTCGTGGCTTGACCATATACCTGATAAAAACGTGTCCTAAATCGATTTAGTGTTCAGCGTTCTGCGATGTCTTATAGAAACCTTATACGATATATATCAGATGGTTAGCCCAATGCCATCTTAGACTGCATCGTCATGAACCATTATGAGATTGCAGCCCACGGGTAACTTGCAGCGAAAATTAAAAAAAAATCTAATTTTCGTGGTTTAAAGCTTGATTTACTCATGAGCAATAACATTATTTAATTTACTTTGGTAAATTCGCATTTCATCTGTTCGTCCATTCGTCAAACGTCAGAATGCTAATATGTATATAAGACTTGTATATTATATAAATATTGGGGGATATAAGAATGTCTGTATTTGGGGTAAATCCTTTATCCACTTTAATACTTGAGGATTTGGAAAGCCCTTAAAATAACTATTAATTAAACCACACGCATAAGTGAACGTAGCGTGGGCGTGCCATCATTCCTAGTTAAATTATGAAATAGAAATAAGAAATAGAGTATGTGTTGAAGCAGCAATCCCGCACAAGGTTGGTCGACCCCCAAAGAGGTGGAGGGATGACATCAAACGAGTCGCGGGGAGCCGCTGGATACAAGCGGCCCAGAATCGTGGAGTTTGGAACACCCTACAAAAGACCTAGTATGTCCAGCAGTGGAAGTGAATCGGGTGATCTGATGATAATGAAAATAAATAGGAAATTAATTCAATTAAATTTGACTCGCCCCGCCGATCGGTTTATTAGTAAGTTGCAAGATAGGTAGGTATTAGTATGAATATGGTTGGGTTTGCGAAAAATTTCATGCTTTTCAACGGTCACGCGGGGCGTTCAGATCAAACACTATTCCCATCCTCAGTCGGTAGACCTAAGCCGAGGTCTGAGCCCTCGCAGGACTCACAAATTCAACGTCCCCTGTACCCCCCGATTTCGTCAAGCCCTGGGACTCCTGGCGAGCCTCCATCCCTCGGTGAGGCTTTTAAAACCTTTCACGTGGTTATTTCCGACTCAGAAAAGTTTTTAGTTTCTTAATCAGGAGCAGTAAAGACGACCTTAGGTGATTTATTTATACTCATATTTAAGTATGTATCGTATGTTATAGGATATATTAGTTTATAATTTTTTATAAAATAAATTATAAAAATCTGGATAATTGTGTAATTATTCGTAAGAATGTATGTAATAATATTACACCCCACCAATCGGTTTATCTTGATTTTGACCAGAAACGGTCATAAATTAGTGATATCTGCATATCGTCTGCGAAAGGTGCAGAACTCCTTTGTGGGGTTGAGTATACGCTTTTACAACATGATTCCTAAGGAAATTCTTGACCTACCAATGCATACATTTAAAAAATGTGTAAAAACGCATCTAGTACAGCGAGGTTACTATACATTTGATGAATTCCTCAATGACAAGTTAGAATGGAAGCAGCCAGCCTCGCTCTCATCTCCCGCAAGATAGCAAAATGATTGTAAACGTTGATGTTGGAAAAGAGCAACTACTGAGTTTCTTGCCGGCTCTTCTCGGTAGAATCTGCTTTCCGAACCGGTGGTAGAGTCACACAAACATGCATACTTGACGTTTCAAAAGTGCTTATAAAGTAGGCCTACTTGAAATAAATGAATTTGAATTTGAATTTGAATTTGAATTTTTCTAATCCTAAGGTTGCAAGGTAGGATCGCTTCTAAGCGATAAGGCCGTCTTTTGTATCCTACTTTTTAAGTTTCCTCTTGTTGTGTCCATTGTTTTTCTTAAAATAAAATAAACGTTACTCTTCTGTATTGAACTGAAATGTAAACGGCTTTAAATACGAGAGAACTTTCTGTAGGAAGAATTGTATGTTTGTTTACCCATATCTCTATATTATTGTGTCTGAATTAGTTTCAATAGGTAAAGGAGAAAGTGAATAAAATCTTATAATACGACGCGAAGTTATTTCATGTAGGGAGAAAGAAATGTTAGCTTTACTTCTCGTCTATCTCTATGGAAAAACATGAGAAAAGATTAAGTTCAGAGATAATTACTTTGTGGCGCGTATGCCAGCCCTTCTGGTGTCTTAAGTCCATCCTATAGATACAAGAGAGAGTGAATAAAATCTTATATTAAGAGTGCTTATTAGGATATTCAATTTCCACCAGTCAAAGGATCAAAAGCTACTTCAAAATTTGCTTCTCAACTTGTACAGGGATGCCAGCTTTGATATCCAATCAATGTTACCTACTTCACTCGAGTGTGGGAGTATCAGATCTGCCAAAATCAATTTATTGTATCGGGCTTTCATTAATGTACGAAGGTTATTTGATGTGGTATGTGAGAAGGCAGTATCATTGATTATACATTATTTAATTCATAGGCAATTTCCTTTCCAGTGTAAAATACTTTAGTTACCTTTTTTTTTTAGCTGTGTCTAGTTCAACATTTTTGCCTACAATTTGTATGGTATCATAAAAGAAAAAAATGCGTAAATGCGTGGCTTTATTCTTAAAATGTCCCAAGATAATTAGACAAATTGAATATATCCAACAAGCATAGAGTGGTTGCTAAGCAGCGGATAAATGGAAATGACCATCCGTATGTAAAAATCAATGCAATCCAAAATCTTCGGATTGCATAATCGATTTACCTACTCTGATAAATAAATAAATAGGTACACTATGACAATACACACATCGCCATCTAGACCCAAAGTAAGCGTAACTTGTTTTATCGGTACTAAGATAGCTGATGAATATTATTTATAAATATAATACATATAATTACTTAAAATATACAGATAAACACCCAGACACTGAAAAAAATTCATGCTTATCACACAATCATTTTTCCAGCTGTGGGAATCGAATCCACTGCCTTGGGCTCAGAAAACAGGGTCTCCGCCCACTGCGCCAACCGGCTGTCAAAACATACACTCTTCAATGTTGATAAGTAGAAAGGAGATTGAGTTTAGTAGTGATATGCACTACTAAACTCAATCTCCTTTCTACTGCAAAGTGGTGGATCGATGGTCTGGTTCCCTCTTTTATGAGAATTTCCTGTGCTCTAATTACAGCTGTGACTAATTATCTGCAGGCAAAAATTAATTTGCGTGTCTGTATAACATTACTTAACAGTATTCCTTGCCTTTGCAAGCTACATTTAAAATATGAAATATTTATTTTTTGCCGCTTGGTTGTGGTAAAACTCATCTGGCGGGCATTTGTAAGGGAAAAATAAAACAAACATTTTCACATATAATTTGTATTAAATCAACAATATTCTTAGTCTTTACATTCTTTGGTAATAATATTATTAGCTCATTTAGGTACAATTAACTATTTATAATTTCCTCTTATCTCCTGACCTGAGAATTAATATACAACTATGGCGTATCTATTTTATAAACAGATCAATTTTTCACTGCGCCATTCGAAAAATTACAATTACCTATATCAAACAATGAGCTTACAAATCTTTACATATAATATCAATGAAATCAAACAACAGTAACACATGGAATCAATCAATTCAAAGATCTCAATTAAACAATAAAAAAACATTTTTAATCCATGTAAAAGTCCATTTTTTGTATTTACACTTAAAAATAAGAAATATTTTCTACTTATGTCATAAAATCATACAAGTTTTATTTTAAACAAAATGTTGGATAACATTTTTATACCATTGCTTTCGACAGTGTAATAATTTCTAAATTATTAGCCAAGTCAAGAAACATATTTTCTGAAGCAACCGTGGTTTTAATTTTATATGTTACATGCAATATTATTTAATAGTAATTAATTGATAAGTAAATGAAAAACACACGCAAAAAAAAACATCCTCCTGTTTTGAAGTCAATTGAAAAAGTTTATCCCAATCATATATTCATTGATTAATCTTGAAAGAACAGAGATAAGATAAGATACTTATTATCTCTATCTCACTCTCTATTTAAACTTCTTTATATCAAATCTAGACGCGACTTCATCCGCTTTGTTTTATTTTATTTTTTATTCTCAAGCTTACAAGTGTGCTATTTTGTATTCAAAATATTATTAAGATCGGTTAAAGCGTGCGTAATACTCATATTCTAGATGGAGAATATAAATACCTGGATAAAATCACAGAACACCGCTGTCCAACAGACATGGCAAAAGCTCTAGACTAAGACCAATAAAAAAGAATATTTTGCACACGTGACGTGGAACATCAAGAACTATACACTCCTTTAACCACCTTTACCTACACCCGGCCGTAGAAGAATGTTATGGCTCAAAAACTTACGGTGAGAATATCAAGCTATTATTCAGTGCAGTTGTCTCCAAAGTTAAAAATGCTGATTACAAACCTTCGTAAGCACGGCACGCTAAGAAGAACAACGGGCATAAAAAAAGGTCATGGCTAATTCTGATTTAAACAACTTTATTCGCGGTACAGATGGTTATAATATTACTATGACTCTTCCTATGTCGCAGTGAAACATCGCCGTTTTGCGAGTTTTATGACTATTTCTATGTATTGTTAGCCCATACGGCCCACACGATAATGTGGAGTAGAAGGATTTGGCACGCGCGCAGCTTGGCTCCGGAACCAGGTGACGTCACTGCAAAGAAAAAAAATTGAATAAAATTGGTAGTCGAATACGAAATACGACCGAATTTGCTTTGGAGTTGTACCGCGGAACGTGGCGCATACGAGATCGGTTTGATAGTTTTGCTGCAGTGTTATTCACGGAGGTAGACATTTTTCAAATGTACGTAGGTGAATATTAAAAAGTGTGTAATCAAAACCAGAATTCAGTATTATTAGAATTTTGGCGACCTTTCTGGCGCATTGGTGACTGTGGTCTTATGATGGAAGGTTCTGGGTTCGATTCTCAACTGGTAAAAATTTGGGTTAAAAACCGTGTGTGTGAGCGGAATTGGCCATGGTTGATGACCATCGGTGAAGGGTGGTCATGAGCCATAGCAAATGCCTCTCACTAGAGCAGAAATTACAAATTTCAAATCCTTTCCGGCGATCTAACCATTGCGTCCAAGAGATCGGCAAAAAAGTAAAAAAGACCACCCGTCAAAAAACTTGATTAAACGAAAAAAATTAATTAAACTTGATCTTACTAATATTATAAATGCATAAAGTATGTTGGTTTGTTTGTCGTTCTTTAACGCCCTGACAAAGCAAGCTTGAGTTTTAGCATAGAGTTAGTTAAAAGGACGGAAAGTAACAAAAGCTACTCTTTATCCCAAGAAAACAAACGGGTTTTGAATAAAAAACCGCAATAAACGCAGGCAAAGAATGCGGCTAACATACTTGTTCTAAATATTCTTTTATTATATTTCAGACGTTATCTCGTAACTCGTAACGTGACACAAACTTGCCTAATGCGTATCCGCTGACTGAACATAGTGATAAATCGAGCATTGGCATAAGTTAAATTGTTTAAAACAGCCACACAACGTGACGTAATGTATGATCTGAGAACCGCGCAATTCCTCAGAACTTCTGAAACAATGTTGCGTGATGCGTCGAGCTGAAATTACGTCGCAACAAAGGCACCCTGTGTACGCAGAGGAAATTGTATTCGTAAATGAGGCGGGGAGCAATAATTTACAGGGCCTCAATGACCTCTTTGCTACCAGTAATAATATTACTATGGTTTCCTGTCGGGGGAACTGCCAGGGGAATGTAACCCTTAACATGTATGCTTCTGCTCTTGCGATAGATACGATTTTTCCAACAAGCACTAACTCATTTGATGAAGGTAATAAATGAGTTAAGTCTTTAGTGAAGTTACTATGTAGGAAATGAAGTTTCTTTTTGAGTGTACCAGGAACTGGTTGAAGATTTTTACGCTCATATTGTTTTAGGAAGACTCCAGTTCAGTGAGCTGAGATGGGGCTAGACCTATTTGAGAATCTTCTTTTACTTTTTTTTTTATTGCCCTACAAGTTGTTAATCTGACCTGGTGGTAAGTGATGATGCAGTCGAAGATGGTAACGGGCTAACCTATTAGGGTGTATGGTAGTTATATTAAACCCGTACCTAATCGTTCACATAGTTTTTTTTTCATAGTATATTGTATGTAGTTTGTACATATTCCTAATTTCTAAACTCAAACGTCTTTTTTGGTTTTAAACGGTCACAATTATGGGCAGGGTTGAAGGTTACGTATAATCAATACCGCGGTGGCCACCGACTACGCCTTAGTTTTTAAGTTTACTTTAGTTTTACAATGTCTGCGTGGAAAGAAAAGGAAAATAAACAAAGAAATTAAAGATTTGAGAAGGCATTAATTTCCTCCGAAATTGTAAGTAGGTGTTAGAATTTCGATTCGTTCTTCAAATGAAGACTTAACTGGGTCAACATAGGATTTCTTCAAAGTTTCCGTAATAATTTTGGTTTCCATTTATAAGTGTAATACCTTTAAGTACTTTGGGTCGCTCTGGAAATTCAACAATAGTGATATTTAAGTTGAAGCGGGCTTTTGTCTTAAAGCTCTTTCGCTGAGCTCTGAATGCCCTTTAGATCTTTGGATTAAATTTACTAGGTATTCAAAATTTTAATACAAAGAACGAGAATGAAATTTTATTGAATTTAATATTTATTAAGTCATCATTCCTCTTGAGCCTATAAAATAATTTCGGGATAAACTAAAAAGAAATACTTAACTTAATTTTGTAGGGATTACTGATATTTTTGTTATGTTTGGATTTTTATTAGGCAAGTAAAAATTTACATTTAAGTGGAAATAGAAAAGTCAGCCATGAATCCTTACAGGTCCACAATCCTTCTGAACGTTCTGACATCGAATCCGGACATGTCACGCATAACAGTGTCCATTACTTACATTACCGCTTATTCATTTGTGAAACTTTTCGTTTTTAGTTTGCTAAAGGTTTGTACACAAAATGAGTTATTTTGGTTTGATAAATGGTGCCAGCAGCGTGTTACAATTGTGCACGTTACAATTGTGTCTGATTATTTAATTCAGTTTGGTGTTTTTAAATTATTTTCGTACTATTTCTACGACAAAATTAGCTTTTATTACCGTAGTTTAGGTTATTTTACCGTACCTAAGGCATGGCTACGAATGAATTTCCACCCATCTTCGCACTATTTGACTAACTAGAAAATAAATTTTTGCTTTCTTAACAACTTAGAATTCTTATTATAGTTTTTAGGTAGTTCTTTTTTTAGATATAAAAATAGTTTTCTTACCAATTACTTGTAAACATTACTTGTAATTTTTTCTCTGTAATCTTTGTAATATCTCGGAATCAGTTTACCGCCACTATTATCAAATGTGTTGTATAATATTTGATTTTGTTATAATCTAGTTTTTGATGGTAATAAGATTAACAAAACTGTAAACGTCATAAAAAATAAATTGTAATAATTTTGTAAGTAATATTAAATTTACGAATTCATGCGTGTTGGCTTTTTCAATTAATTAACGTAAGAATTTCTGAGAGTTTTAATTGAAATCAAACCAAGTTGTCTAAACATTTGGAAAGTTAATTATTTGAAATATCAGCAATGCGCTGCACATTTGAATCCACAAATTAGCTTCGCGTGGCATTATTAATTACAAAATCCAAAGTTTAATGCTTTATCTACAAAGTTCAATTAGATTCACCTCTGTAAAGTCTCTTTATAAGTCTCTGAGTTCAACACACGATGATTTGTTTCTATGCTGCATTACTGGCAGTAACTAATAATTAACTAAAGTGGAAAAAAACAAAAGAGCTGAAAAAAAATATTTTTAATTAGCAAATTTTAAAAATTCTGCCCCGTAAAAACGGTTAATATTTTTCATCATACATAGCTAGATTTGCCATAAACCTTTGTTGCTTGGTTTTTTATTAAGATTAAAAAAATATCTCAGTAACTCTCTATCTTACTTATTACTGTTAAAAATACGCTTATCTCTATACTGTCCTGCAAATATAGGTGCTCCAGCACTTATAAAATATAAATTGTAAGTTGCGATGAACCCGACGACTCCTAGAATGCATTTAAAATTACAAAAAAAAATTGACAATTGCATACCGAATTAATGCAGTCATCACGCATGGCATTTAAAAGTGTGATAGTGAGAAACTAAATAAAACTCACCCCGTTCTATTTTCGGATCACTATTGGCGGAATATAAAGCGACGGCTGAGTTGTCTCTGTACAGGTCTGCTACTTTAGCTTCGCAGCGAAGAATCGGAGCACCCCTTTCGTAATGCGCCGGCCATAATTGGATTTGGACGTACAGCTCCGACCAGAATAGGCCTTCTAATGCTGGCTGCACTTGGGACATGCCTGGAGTTACCTGCGAACAAATCTTCAATCAATCAATCATGTGTAAATATATTCCATCTGACGACTTCCGTGGCGGAGTGCTGAGTGCTAAGGTATATAAATGGGAGGTCCCGGTATCGATCCTCTTCCCGGCGGAAACTATTTCGTAATTTCTTATTTTTCTAGTCTGGTCTATTGTAAGGCTTCGGTTCAAGGTATATTTAAATAGGAAGGTCAAGAATTTTCCATTTATTTATTTTTATGCATACTCTTTATTTGTACATTACATCAAGTTCAGAAAAACAAAACTACAAAAACAAACAGTTCTGGAATGTAGGAAACAAAAGGCGGCCTTATCGCTGAGTAGCGATTTCTGCCAGGCAACAGTAAAACAACTAACAATAAAAAACAGGCTGAATATTGCAGGTGTGTAAAACAATTTTACGATTTAGTTAACAAGTAATAGACATAACCGTAATAAGTAGTTTTTTGACTGTTCGTTAAAACGTACGTAGTTGAAAATAAACAAATAACTAATAGTCATCACGTTGAAGGTGACATCTTGCTAGCTTTATATGGTCTAACAGTTTGGGGACCCCACTCATATGTTCATAGCTCATACAATACTTTTTATTAAGTTTCTAGTAAAAGAACGGCCTTAAAGAACAAAATCACTGGTGCTTTTTCTATTGCGCATAAATCTATAAACTAAATTAAATTATCAAGTCTATATAGTAATTTTTCATTGAGTTATTTTTTAGAAAAGTACCTATAGTACTGTTTCTTAATTTAGTTCAGATTAGTTGGTAGTATAAAACATCCTACGAACTTGAGTTTAAATGGAGATTAGGAGCTTTTAAACACTCTTTCTCGTGTTAGAGGTATTAAAATATTGTTATAAAAAAGGAGCTGTTTTGAAGGCATATCGGAGGTATTAATTTATCAAGCGTTGGCGTTAGACAAAGCTGGAGATTTGAGATTTAATCTCTGTAAAGATGAGTGTCGGAGTCTATGCAAAAACTAGAGTAACTTTTTTTTTTTATAAAACTAGCTTTTGCCCGTGGCTTCGCCCACGTTAAGTTCAAATTTTGGCATTAATTTATGTGGTTTTCATTGTGGCAGAAAAAAAGGTTTACTGAACGCAACAAATATTAAAAGTAGTGGAAAATAGCAGTGTATGTTTGTTCCTTAACTGAACATTTTGAAAAAGATACAGTGTCGAGGTCCGTAGTTAAATGCTAACCACCATACAAACTAACAGTTACTTAGAGATACTCTGAGATACTCTCTTTTTCGGAAGAAGCCTGTACCAATTGGTTTGATGGTTTGGTCGTCATCGACTTGGCATTTTATCAAAAACTTTTTACTTCCATCGATATATGTTTATTTATCTACTCAAACTCATATTTAAGTATTTATGGTATATTAAGATATGTGTAAGTATATTTATATTTTATATTTATCAATAATATTTTTTTACTTGTTTAGTCTGGTTTATGTATTAGTATGTAGATATTTGTATGTATGTACTAAATACTGTACCCCACCTATTTGTTTTATTTTTAGTTTTCCTAATCCTAAGGTTGCCTGGCAGAGATAGCTACGTAGCGATAAGGCCGCCTTTTGTATCCTGCTTCATTCTTCATGCGTTTGTTCTTTGTCTCGTTTTTCTGAGTGGTGTACAAATAAAGAGTATAAATAAATAAATAAATAAATATGTGCATTATTCTCAACGCGTTTTCGATTCACTTCCTAAAAGTGAATTTTCATACAACGTGTAATCAAATTACGAAATATTGCTGAATCTCATAATGAGTCATCCTGTAATAATATTAAATCAAAAAAAGCATATTAATTTTTCCATAGAAACGAATCACAACATTCTAAGTGCTTACTTATGGCAACCCTATTGAAGACAAAAGACCGACACGCGCATACTACCTACGCTACGCGACGCGTACCTAATAAAGTGACACACCACATGATTTTAATTTTTCATGTGATGTTAGGGCTGTATCTGATTTCTTTCACTAAAACTATGGCAGAGGTTAACGCAAAAATTATAAGGTTTTCGGTATCACAGACTCACAGAGAAGTCTGAGAGACAGTACATAATATACTTCTAAAGTCTGTGAAGTAAAATTTCGGTTTTTATTTACACGTTGTATGTACAACAAATTTTGTTTCATCGTAATCGGTGGAAAAAGTTTACAAATCAAACGAATAAGCCAAGATATCCGAAATATAGCCATCCAATTAAAACAAGCTACCCCAACAATCTCTACGCTATCCCTAATCCGACCACAGATTAAATTAAAGTGCAAATGTCAACAATGTAAACATCCAGTCAACAATGTTGTTTACGTAAACTTATTTTAAGCTTTAAGCACAGTTGTTGATGGAGGCAAACGATTCTGTGGCTTCTAAATATTAATAAGATGAGTTACAGTTTGGTATGTTCACAAACTTTTGTTTGTTATTCCGGGGAAATTGATGAAATGGATATTATTATAGTCAAAGTTTTATTTGAATTTCTGAAGTCAGGTTTATCCCATTAAGCCCTTTTTAGGGTTTTCACCAAGGAACTTCATCATCATATCAACCCATTACCGACAACACTACAGGGCACTGGATTGCTCCACAATGAGAAGAGTTTTAGCACGAAGTCCACCACGCTGACCCAGTGCGAATTGGTGGACTTTCTACGTCTTTAATAACAATATGGTAAACTCTCAGACATGAAGGTTTCCTCACGATGATATTTTAATTATAAAACGCACACCACTTAGGAAAGTTAGAGGTACGGGCTGGTATTCGAACTCGGCCCCACGAAAGGGAAGCCGAAGTACTGACCACTAGGCTATCACTGCTATATACTGAAACATCATTTATAGTTCGGTTAGTTATTAACTGGCTGTTGCTCATGAATTTTCCCGCAATTTTCTCGGTATTTTTTTAAATAACACCGTTCGGAAAGCTTATTATGTTTTCCAACATAATTATTCTGTAAAGTAGACTGTCTTTTTTACATAAAAATAGTCGTTAAAAAGATCATCAATTGTCTGACGTTGTTATAATAAATGTGTTATAACACATTTTTTAACTTGTGCATATGAAAACTCCAAAAATACCTTAGGAATCGTGTTGTAAAAGTAAATGCAGAAAAAGTTTAACCTACGAATGACCTTCGCCGATATTATGCATTGTTATGAACGTCTCGTTGGTCTAGTGGTAAACATGTTTAACTACGGATAACGAGGTCTTGGGTTTGAATCCCGGATCGGGCCAAAAATTGTTAGTTATTGTATTCTTAAAGTTTGAGAACTTTCAGCATTAGCCTGGATTTAGGAAATTGGCGGCCTCAACCAACGCGCCTCGGATAGCATGTGTAGCACACGATGTTTTCCTTTACAGTTCCCTGATAGCAATGTATCTAGTTCATGTTACAGTGAGTAATTTTTAATGAACCGGCCAAACAGCCTTCAGCAATTCTGTTTATCATACTTAATGAGTAAGCCAACGTAATACACGGGCTTTGGCCGTCAAATTAAATGCTCTTCGGACGCCTGAAGCACGATTTTTTTTACACGAAACAAAGTCCATTGCGAGCTATTTTCATTAATACGTGAATACGCCGCGTTTTATTTCAGAAACGTACTCATTCATTTATTCAAAAAGAATTATTGTACAAATTATTTCAGTATTTAAATAATGAAATACCAAAAACAAACTACAAAAGCCTTATCTCTCTATCTTCATTATGAATTTGAAAAGAGAGAAAAATTATATTTCTGTATGCAAACATTACTTCGATTTATTTGAAAATCTATATTACGTTAACTTTTATAATTATTAAATATATATACGTGAAGCAAAAACTTTTTACCCCTTTTTACGAGAATTATGCGGGTGGGCGCTGTGAATTTAAGCAGGGTTCCTGGGTTCGATTCCGTGATTTAGTGTTCCATCATCATCATCATCACATCAATCCGTTACCGGCCGAATACAGAGCACGGGTCTCCTCCCACAATGAGAAGGGGTTAATACTTTTGAGAACATTATTGCAGCAAGTGATATTTTAACTACGGGAATGAGTAATAATATTGGAGCTGACTGAGCCATAGCGTGAGTGAAAAATGTTTGGAAACTCTCCAAATGTATTAATACAAGTTGTAAAGTTTACAACTTTTATTAATACATGAAGAATACTCTCCTTATTGCGCAGTATAGCTGAAATACTGAAGCATTTAATCAAAATCAGTTCACCTTTAAATGCGCTCTCGCATTATTTTCATCCCTTTAAATATTGCTCCAAAATGTTTTTGAACAAAAAAAAACAAACACGAGCATGGAAAGGGGATCCGTTTGTTTAAACAATGGGTGTGTTATTACGAAATCGCGCAGCTTTCAAAACAATTGCATTTTCGATTACATACTTATGTTTACGTCTGCAGAAACTAATAATGCATAAATCATATTGTTTTTCAAACAATAAAATATAATTTTAGTAACATTGTTGTTTTGGATGTCAGATCTTAATTTTATTTATGAGACTTGAATTAATAATAAAAACTTACTACGACAATACATACATCGCGGACCCGCGCGACTCGCCCGCGAATGATTCAAATTAAAAAGTAGTCGTATGTTGTCGCGGACTGTTTTACAGAACTTTAAAGAAACAACAATTCCGACAATTCCGATATACTTACTACATACTGCCGTCGTTGGGCGTAATATCTAGCGTTTCCATGGACACTGCCTGTGGTAGGCTTCTTGGTTTAGATCTGTAAATTTTATATTCCGCACCATGTTTTATTTTTAATTTTATTTTTATTATGTATAGACTGTGGCATGGATGATGCAGTCGCAATCACGTCTGTGAGCACACAGGGTCCCCCTGAAAACCAGCGCTGCAGCTCGCTGCGGCTTAGTGCTGAGGTGGAACCCTATTTGTCCACATGCTTTTTGTAAGATATATTTTTGTATTATAATTGAAAGCGATTTTGTGGGCAAATAAATAAATTTCATTTCATTTCATTTCATTTCATAATATTTACCGTTCACGCATCGCACGCATCAGAATCTCTCAAATAGGATATTTTAAGGAGCGTATTACTATTAACCTTAAGTGTGAAATTTTAACACGAATTATGGTAAAGATGACATCTTTGAATAAAACAGATTGAAAAATAAAAAAGTGTAATAAAGTGTATTAGCTTATTTCACAATAAAGATATTTTGGAAACAGTATTTATTTAATTAAAATCAAATTTTAACCACTTAGTGGTCACTCGTAGATTTTAAATCCCGCCAATCACCATTCGAGCTCTAAATTACGTTATTATAAAAAAGGAGAATTAGGAGAGATCGCTTTTAAGCGATAAGGCCGCCTATTGTACCTTTTCTTTCTTCATTTCAATTGTGTTTTTTTGAATGCTTTGTATAATGTAAATAAAGGTGGGTGTAAAATAAAGAGTATTTGATTTGATTTGAGACTGATAAGATATTTTAATCTATTTTATTACACTTTTTGATTTTTTATCTGTTTTATTCAAAGGTGTCATCTTTATCATAATTCGTTTTAAAATTTCACACTTTAGCTCATATTTTTACTTGATATAAAAGTAACTTTAGTTTCACGTAAAGCGGATTTAATGCGGACATAATTTGATGCTCAAAGCGGCGGATGCTCCTCATTATACGTCACAGAATGCTGCTAAAGGCGGTGGTCAAAGAGATTTACCTGACTAGAGCGGCTATCTGATCATTGTCAACAACATGTTGATAGATTAAGTTAAATTTAGGTTTTTAATTCCCGTCTCAATTGAGAAGAGTTTACGCAAAACGATACACCAAACTTAGCAGTTTTCTGTTTTTCAATTCTTTTTCTAAAGGTTATGACGTCAGTATTATTCTAATTCCGTGAGTAACTAATTTTCAGTAAAATTTTTAAAGTTAAGTTTATAAAATTTGTTTACATGGTTTGCTATAAAAGCAGAAATAAAAGAAAAAAAAACTTTAAGATCTTTATTAAGGCTTCCAAAGTTACACTGGCTAACTTGTTAGAGGTATGGCAGTTATATGCAAACAATAGTCGGTTTCCACGCAGCATCGTATCGGAACTCTAAATAATTTTGTGGCACGTCTTTTTAAGTAGGACCTAGTTAACCAGATAAGCTGTAGTAGAGCTGTTTGTGACAGATCTCGTCCGGGGAGCTACTACCAAATTGCTTATTACTGCCTCTAAGCAGCATTGTTGAAAACCGGTGTTCCAGTCTGAAGTGCGTGGTTGCCAGAGTAATTACAGGCACATGAGGCTTAACACCTACGCCTTAGGTTGATGAACACAGGGCGGCACTTTTTGACGTGACAACGTCTTTTAAATTCGATGGAACCGTAAAAAACATGACGTATGCGGCGTTACCTCGCTCTGAGGCGTTCCGTCCAAGGCTTGAAGTGCAAGCGAGAGCGCGGAACGAGCGACAAAGAGGCACAGTCGGCCTCCGCGTTCGACATCTGTCTTGTTTGAAAAATGCAACCATTCCATCAGTACTTTCTTACGACGTTGTCACGGTTAACTATCTTCAGTAAGCCGACTTTACATACAACCAATTTTTTGTATTTGTTCCTTACATGCCCTGCAAAGAGTTGCTCTGTCTTTAGGCGATAGTTGTCCAATTACCATCAATTATCAATCGTCAGTGATAACTATAAAAAAAAACCAGACCAGAGAAAATTTGGTAATTATAAATACCTAATCAAACCCTCCTATTCATAATGTTATATATAACTCCTATCACTTAGTTATTTAAAGCCTTTTTTATAACCTACAACCATATTTTAGAAATTTTTAAAATTTATAAAATGCCTATTTGATTTTATATTATCTGCATACTCTGTGCATACCTTCTATGCACGCATAGCCTACACGCCACGCCTACTGCTTTATCCTATCTGTTATTATAACATTTGATATCTTTGACGTTAAGAGATATTTTTCAACATTTCACCGTGAAATGCTCGCTGTTTTGCCACTAATGAATAGTATTATAGTTCTTGCTAATGCTTAGGTGTTTAAGCTTCCGTTTTAATGACCCTTTTATGACCGTATTGTTTGAGTTGATATAGACAATTTATTTTTCATTTATTTAGTATTTTTATACATTTTTTTCCTTTTACTACGACAATATACACATCGCAATCTAGCCCCAAAGTAAGCGTAGCTTGTGTTATGGGTACTAAGATGACTGACGAATATTTTAATGAATACTACTCTGCTATCCAAGGTGTGCTGACAAGCGATAGAGCGTTAATGATTTTACCCTAATTTTTAATGTAATACTCGTTATCATTGTCATCAACCTATTTCTGGCCCACTACATGGTTCTTCTCTCAGAAAATAGAAGAGAAGGGTTGCGGCCGTAGTTAAAGTTTTTTTTTAATATAAGTTAGGCTTTGACTGCAATACCACCTATTGGTAAGGAAATAAATAAATAAATAAAATAAATATACTAGGACAATACACACATCGCAATCTAGCCCCAAAATAAGCGTAGCTTGTGTTATGGCTACTAAGATAACTGATGAATATTTTTATGAATAACATACATAAATACTTAAAATATACATATAAACACCCAGACACTGAAAAACATTCATGCTCATCACACAGACATTTTCCAGTAGTCGGAATCGAACGCACGGCCTTAGGCTCAGAAAGCGGGATCGCTGCAAACTGCGCCAATCGGCCGTCGAATGAAAAAGTGATGCTGTCGTCTAAGATGGTAGCGGGCTAACCTATTAAGGAGTATGATAGTCTTGCCCCTAATAGGTTTCTACGCGACATCGCACCGGAACACTAAATCGCTTCGCGGCACGTCTTTGTCGGAAGGGTGGTAATTAGCCACGGCAAAAGCCTCCGATCAGACCAGACTAGAGAAAATTCAGAAATTATAAATTCCCAAATTGGACCCGGGACCTCCTACTTAAATTTGCAACGCTCGCCACTGCGCCAGGGACGTCGTCAAAAAGTGCGGATTGGTGGACTTCATACGGCCTTGAGAACATTATGGCATGCATGTTTCCGCACGATGTTTTCCTTCACCGTTAAAGCGAGTGATATTTAATTGCTAAAATTAAAAACGCACATAGCTCCTAAGAGCTAGAAGTTGCTCGGGATCTAAATCGGTTCCGAAAGGGAAGCCTTGCCCTAATCGGTACATAAAAGAATACTTCTTAGCACTCCAAAATTACTTCCGTTTTCCTTCAAATAGTAGACACCTGGAAATCTCTAATTAATAAGATATGTGGGAGTATAGAAGAGTTTTAGAAGTTAATTTTAATGTTTGAAAAACGTCATTCCACGGGGATGATAAATTTACTAATAGAATTCTACTCGTAAATACATTGGAATATCCCAACATTCTAACGTGAATTAATACGATATTCGTTAGCAAACTAACATTTCGTCGTGTAGTTACGTTGATATATTTCGGACGTCCGCGTAATCTCTGTTTATCAGAGATAATGCTAGTTTCGCAATGCAGGTGCTTTGTATGTCCTAAATGCATAGGAGCTTTTGGGTATCAAAACTAGTCATACACTAAACCTGCAAGTGTCTAACTTTGATAAACAAATAAATTATCTTCACATATGTAAACTAACCTTAAAATTGTATTAGAAAGATACATTCTTTATTGCACACAATTAAGGGATAAAGATAATAAATATTGGAAACAGTAAAAGAACAAAAATAAAAATGTGCAAAGGCGGTCTCATCGCTTAAAGTGATCTCCATCATAAGGTCATATTATATTAGGTTGTATTTCCTTTGAAAATATAAAATGCCGCCGTTGTTCGGTGTTGTTGTGAATAAGGTAAGCTGCTTGGTATTTAAGAAATGATGACAGAATTGGTCAAAACATACACTTTATCCGTATTTAAGAACATACTTGCATGCCATAATTATAAATTTTATTTTAAATGTCCTTTGTTAAAATTTCTCACTATTTGCTCGTTGTGTAATTTTTCCTGTATAATTGAGGAAGGCTGACTACTGAAACACAGTTTATACTAGTTCAGTAGTCAATGAACAATTGGATTGTTTTTACATTTGCACATAGGTATTTTGCGATGTAAATGTACCTACCTAATAACCATAACCTATAAATATTATACATCTAATTTGTTTGTGAAGTTTTTACAATTTTGTATTTTGTAGTTGCTATGTGTATGTACAATATGTTATGAAATAAATAAATAAATAAAATAAATAAATTTTATCTGGTATTAACGTATTAAGTGTAATCAAAGAATCCAGCACTCTCAACAATGGGATAGGAAAAGCTAGTAAGTATTTCAACTTTCCGACAAAGTCAGCTGTTAAGAAGACGACCAGAACCGACTTCAGTATTGTTTCCTTTTAATTCCAACTGGCATTCACTTGAAATGTGTGAAAGTGCCGCTGAAGAACAGCCCGTTACAAAATCTAACAAGAACAATAAGCAAACTCGAGACAGAAACGTAAATTACACTGCTGTGGAACACACGAAATGACAAGGCGGCCAACATTCGCTGGAAATGTCCTGTTTAACTATACAAGGTGAATTTTTAATCTTATTACACCGACAGTCCTTGAAGTCCATTCATTGTAAGCTATCCAAAGTCAAAGTCAAAGTCAAAGAATATCTTCATTGAAGTAGGCCCATTGGTGGCATTTTTAATGCGTACATTACAGGAGAATTACACGGTAGTGAGATGATGGCGATAACCATATTCGTAAACTTGAAACTAAAGCTACGAGGGTTCCAAACGCGTCCTGATCTAAGAAGAAGCCCTCAAATAATGTAGTCGGGAGTTTTTTTTTGTTATCACCATCTCACATTGTCATTTAAAATTATTTGAAGAGCAACCTGGTTAGAGCAATCATTCACACACAAGCTTTTTTATCGATTACGTAGTCCTTTATATTATAATAGGACTGTTTTATAAGCTTACGTTTAATACAAACTTTTAACTTTTTAAGAGACATCTCCAAGATGTCAATGTCCTTTAATCATCATGTCGTAGGATTATGGAAGGAGATTTCGTATCATATTACTACTTCTACAATATCGAAATCGATGGCTAAGTACCACCGGTGGAAAGCCGACAGAAAGTCCGGATGTCTACGTGGAAGGATGCCGATGCCGATGAAAAGGGCAAATCATTGCCGCATCAAATTGCCGGTAGGGCAAAAATTCTACGGTATAAACACATCATATTTATTTTACATAAAAGTTAACAACGTTGTTATTCCTAAAAAAAATGTCCCGATTTTCGTTGATGAAAACCTGGTCACGTTTAAAATACACCACAAGAGCAAAAAGCTGTGGTTGCGTTAAAACTTATATAGAAATTTAAGCGCGCCTTGAAAATGAATTTAGTCCGGGCACATGAATAAAGTGTTAATTAAATGTTGATGTTATAAGAAGTTATACTGAATAAGTTTTCTAAAATAAATTGGATTTCAGCGAAATTATGCAGAGGTAAGGAAACGCGCTCTAAAGCGGAAAGTTTAAATCGACAAGTAAGTACAAATTACATTTAAAATTTATATAAAACTAGTGCAAACTGCTTTCCTTTTAAGCGCTCCACGGCAAAGATGAGGAATATACATTATACAATTTTATGCTAGGAACGATTTCATTATTCTTCATTTTATTATTTTCACTGTGAAAATGGTGGCAACGAAGAACTCTCAGGTACATATATATATATATAGTCAGGTACTTACAGGCATATCGTTGATGTAGAAGGTAAGCTCGGAGGGTGGCCGGCTGGGGCCCGACGTACAGTTTCCTCTAAGCACGTCACCCGGCATGTAATAGTGTTGACCCGTGTTGATAACAGGTGACGATGGCGGTAGAACTGAAAAGGGTGTACGGTTTAAAAACCGGTAAGCGAAGCGAAGGTTGGTTCAAACGGTAGGGTAGTAAAGCTGAAACCCACCAGACCAGTCCAGAGAAAAATGTAATTAAAAATTCCCAAATTGTTACACGATGCTAATAAAAATTTTCGTGTCCGCAGAGCATGGGCCCAGTCTAAAACGCAAGTGCCGCAAAAGTCTTTATTCAAATTCTGTCTGGTTTCAAGTATGTATTACAAATATACACTTTTATAATATGATTCCTAAGGCCATTTTGGCATTACCAATGCATAAGTTTAAAGAATATGTTAAAACACATTTATTACTAACACAGAATATATAATATTACAGCGAGGTTACTATACAATTGATGAATTTCTTAATGACAAGGTTGCTTGGAAGCATCCGGCTCCGCTTTCATATCTCACAAGATAGAAAAATTCATGTTAAAATGTAAAATGTAAACTGTTGATGTTGGAAAAGAGCAACTGCTGAGTTTCTTGCCAAGAATCGCGGTAGAATCTGCCTTCCGAACCGGCGGTAGAGTTACTACAAACAGACAAATTTGACGTTTCAAAAGTGTTTATATTAAGCCTACTTGAAATAAATGAATTTTGAATTTTGGAATAACGGAGTATTTACGGCATCCAATTTTTGGGACGTACTCGGCAAGTGAGAAACTGCCAACGTATCAACGCAGGTCGCATCTATCTCAGAATGAGAATGGTTTAAGCCGACGTCCACCACACTGGCTAAGTACGGATTGGTGGACATCACACTCGGTTGAGAACCTTATGGAGAGCTCAGGAATGCTGGTCTCTTCGCGATTCTTCCTTCACCGTTAATTCTGTGAATATTACTTTTAGTAACTTTTGCTACAAATAAATAAATGTTTAATTGCTACAGGATCGCAAAACATTAATTGCCTCAAAAAAGTGATGGATTTATTATTCGTAGAATATCTTAAAACAAGTACAAATTGGTAGAAATTACACGGACTTAGGAACATCACGAATAGCTATGCAAACGATGTTTTCCTTCGCGGTTAAAGCAAATGACAATTCATTTCTTAAAACTCCGTAGAGTTGGAAGTGAGTGCCGGGATCGAAGTCGGTACCACCGGAAGAAGCCAGCCAGCCAGCTCACTGCAGGGTTCTCCTCTCAGAATAATAATAATAATAATAATCTTGAAAATAGCAGTGCATTGCTCTACTGGGATCGAACGATTATCACTGACAGCTATATTACAGCCAATAGACCTGATATAGTGCTAGTCGATCGATCACTGCGCCGTGCAATAATTGTTGATATTACTATTCCACATGACGATAATCTGGTGAAAGCTGAAAAGGAAAAAGTATCTAAATACTTGGACCTTGCTCACGATTACCGCCATGTGGAATGTTGAGTCGACCGTTGTTGTTCCGATCGTCGTTTCAGTTAATGGTCTTCTCGCGAAAAGCTTCGACAAACATCTTAAGAAGCTTTCGCTTGGTTGTTGGATCAAGGGTCGGATACAGAAGGCAGGAGCCCTGACCACCGGTTGCTTGGGCATTCAAAAGCCCCGCAAGCGGAGTGTGGAAGTTTTTTTTTTATAAATTTTTAATAGTGTTTTTTAATTTATTTTTAAGCATTGTTAATAATTAAAGAAAAAAAAAAAGAAAAAGAATAAATGATAGAGATAATAATAATAATAATAATAATAATTGTCTTTATTGTGTCTCATTTACAACGGATTCTTATAATCTAAGGAACGGGAACAACTGTGTTAGTTAGAAACTGTGTTACAGCTATTAACGCCCACCTCCGGGTTTGCTTAAATACAAAAACACTAAAACAAAGAAAAATTAAAATATTACAACTAAAACAATACAATTTACAATTTTATAATGTACGGGTTCGTGTATGCGTATGTGTGCGACAGTGCGTTTGTGTATATGTGTGTGTGTGTGTGTGTATGTGTGTGTATATGCGTGCGTCTGTGTGTGTTTGTGTATGAGTGTTCGTGCGTGTACGTACGTGTGAGTGTTGCGTGTTTTTGAGTATGTTTTGCAAGCAAGATCTGTAAAGTTAGTGCCTTTAATTTGAAGTGACGATATTTTCCGTATCAGTATAGGACAGCGTCTTAAGCCACTTGGTAGTATAGCATTTGCAATTTCTGTGATTCATCATTTTCTGTGATTTCTGTCATTCATCGCAAGTTTGGTTCTACAGGAAGAGAATGAGAAGCGTTTAGGCCGTAGTCTACCACGCTGGCTAAGTACGGATTGGTGGACATCACACTCGGTTGAGAACCTTATGGAGAGTTCTTAGGAATGCTGTTCTCTTCACGATGTTTCCTTCACCGTTAAAGCGCGTGATATTTAAGTTGTTAAAAACGCACATAACTCCGAAAAGTCAGTGTTGCGTGCACGGGCTACATGCAAAAGGAAAGCTGAAGCCTTTAAACACTAGGATAAAAATCACAATGCACTGCATGCAATTTTCAGAATGAGGGTTCTGCATTTTCTTAATTCTGTGAATATCTAGAAACTTTTGCTACAAATAAATAAATGTTTAATTACTACAGGATCGCAAAACATTAATTGCCTCAAAAAACTGATAGATTTACAAACACGTACAAATTGGTACCAAGATATATCTGTGCAAATATATATCTTACAAGACTTTAGTTTTGTTCGGATATCTTCTGCTTTTCCCTCTAGCGTGATTGTTAATAAATATTCATTCCTCGTTCACATTTCCGATGAGGAAAATAGGGGCTCTATATATTGGACAAATACGGGCGTGTACTATAACAATGAGATGTTATTACTAGAGTGGCATAAAGTGAATCTACCTATCGCTTAATAACTAAACATTCGTACCTTAGGGATAATCGATCTTTCGAGTGTGTTACGAAACGTGTTTCAAGTCGGACGGAACGGGAACAGATTCTATTGTAATATTTCCATGAATAGTGAATACAATATAAAACGCGATTTCGTAAAATAAATTTATCATAAGTTTGTGTCGCTGCTTTTTTATTGTTATCTTTCATGTAGTTATGTCGATAACATCAAAACAATGATTTATGGTGGTGTTTTTCATGTACAAGCGATAAAATATGAATTTCTATGTTTTGAATGTATGAAAAACATATTTTTTTTTTATCTGTAACTTTACGCTGTAAAATGTTACTAATTATATACTCGTACCTTGCTTTCATGCATATGTTTTTTTTCCATCTTTTTATTAATATATCTTATCATAATATATATTAGTTTATTATTTATTTAATATAAATATAAATAATATATATATACATATTTTGTTATGAATTCGTAAGTAGTTTTTTGAATGTAGGTTTATATTAATTTTACACCACGCTCTTGTTGTCTTAATCCTAACATTGCCTGGCAGAGATCGCATTAAAGCGATAAGGCCTCCTTTTGTTTTATACTTCAGTATGATAACACATTTTGGTTTCCATTAGAGTATTGTAGTTAATCTGTACTCTATTTTTGCATTGCAGGTACCAGGAGCACATAATTTATAAGAAATTAAATTATACTTCAACTTACCCACGACTTCCATGTTATTAGAAACGATGGAAGTGGCGAAGGACGGCGCATCAGCTGTAACCTCACAGCTGAAGTTCCCAGATAAGCCGAAGCTGACCCGTGTTAGCACAACTTGGCTTTGATTGGACCTGGCCAGCTGTTGACAATAAAAAAACATTTAAAACCAGTAAACCATATACAAGAACCAGTTTTGGTACGATACCACTTTATCATCCTCTGCGAATTAACAGTTCCAACGGTTATGGAAAACATCGTGAGGAAACCTACATACTTGAGAGTTTTCCATGTTCTCTATGGTGTGTGTCCATTAATCCGCACTGGGTCACCGTGTTAGATTACGATCGTAACCCGTTTTCATTGTGTGAGGAGACCAGTGCCCTCTAGTGGGCAAGGGTTGATATGATGAATTACGGAAAGTCACGTAAAAATAGGACAATTCGAACTGGAGGTATGATATTCCAAGCAATCTATTTAATTCCACTCGCAGAATAATTTTAGCCACTTTTGTAAATTATAATATCAGCGTAATGGTGACCGCAAATCGGACTCAATTATCCGTGGACTATAATGAGCATCATTTGTACATTCAACTGTGCGATTTTATAATTTTCCCTACGAGTATATATGGCGCACATGATTTAAAGTTAATTTGAAATTTTATTTACAATTTCTACACCTACTAAAATAATATATATGCGCTAGTTATTTATTTATTTGTTTGTTACCATCCAAAGATACAAACCTGGTAAAATTTTGCACAGCTACGTATGTTGTGTGTGTGTTTATATATATGTGTGTGTGTGTGTGTGTGTGAGAGAGAGAGTGTATGTGTGTGTGCCTGTGCGTTTGGGTGTGTGTATATGTGTGTTTTTGTACTGTATAACCATTTAATCCCTTAAATTTATATGCGATTAAACCGATTTAAATATTATCAGAGTTGTTGAAAAGTTACCATTTGTAAATAATTTAATAAATATATAAATAAATATATAGCTAACTGACTTGATTTTGGTATAAGATAACCGCCTTGTGGTGAAATTTTTGAGGTGGTATTTATTATATTACCATACTGACATTGTATAAAACAAACTAAAACATAAATATTTACCGAAAACATACACTAGCCACAGCACCCAAGGTGCTGGTGCTACTCCCTCTCTCGATTGCAAGGCATAGTCTTTGGGCTAAATAACAACCGCCAGCTCCTGGGTCAGTACATTTTATTTGTCCAAACAAGCAACAATTCGAATTAACTCTTGACAAATAAAACCATACGTTTTAAGCTACCAAGTCAATAGATCTTACAAGATCGTGCATATCTAGTCAAAGTCAAAGTCAAAAATATCTTTATTCAAGTAGGCCCATAGGTGGCACTTTTTTTTTTACACGGTAGTGAGATGATGGCGATAACCACATTCGTAAACTTAAAATTAAAGCTACGAAGAAGCTCTCAAAAAACTGAGCCAGGTGTTTATTTTTTGTTATCACCATCTCACAATGTTATTTAAAATTATTAGAAGAGCAAACTGGTTAGAGCAATAATTTACACCCAAGCTTTTTTATCGATTACGTAGTCCTTTATACTATAATAGGACTTTTCTATAAGCTTACGAGCAAGATATCAATCGGTAGTTAATTGTAGAATTGTATGCAATTTCCTTTAAATGAATTTTATGTAACCTAGTATTGCACCGTAAGTTTATTCTTACTTTTGTATTGCAGTCACATTTTTTCGTACATTCAGAAATGTTTTTATGAACGTACATTATATTTTCAAATATGTACTGACTATACACTGTTATTATTTTAAAATCTTTAAATTTCTAAATAAAGGGTTGTTACCGAGGTAAGGTGGGGTACCTTACCTCGGTAACAATTTTCATATTGTAACATGTAAAACAAACGGGAATATTGTTTGTTTTACAAAGTAGATTAAATTTGTGAAACGGGTGCTATGCAATATTCAGTTTCAATTGTTTCGTAAACAGAAGGATCACGTCGATGCATTTGCGAAATGGTTTTCCGAATTATTAATTGTTTGGTTGCTTTACGTCAACGATGTGCTAAAAGAAGGTTCTTAATTTGATGTGCATTTTGTAGATAAGAAGAGCATTGATGACCAAATCCATAAAAAGTGAAACGAGCAAACGTAAGCGTAACTTCTTAAATCTAAGAAGCACGTAACCATTCCCGATAATTCAATTTGTTATTGGACCGATTTCGATATTATAATTGAAATTTTTAAAAGAATTCCTAGATATATTCGTTCAAGCATTGATTGCCATTTTAAAGTGCTTAAAAGAGTCACTAGTGGATAAAGGATTTTTGGTTCTGAAAATTGTAACGTTCGATATCATCATCATTTTATATCTATCAGTTTAACTTTTTCTTTTTTGTTTTAATTCTTAACAATGCTTAAAAATAAAATAAAAACACTATTAAAAATTTGGAAAACTTTTCTTTTTGGCTTTTGCTTTTTTTTTTCATCATCATTATCATTATCAGCCCAATACAGGTCAAGGACCTCCAAGGGTCAGGGCGTTAAAGCAAGTTATATTTTAATTGCTTAAATAAAAGCGCACATAACTCCCACAAGTTAAAGGTGCATCGATATACGAAATCGGCACCTCGGAAAGGGAGGCCCAAACCCTTAATAACCAGGCTAGCATGACTGTCATATTAAAATAAAATAATCAACATGTAGGTGATTTGATATTGTATTGATTCTGATATGCCTTTCTAACTTCGGTAATTACGGTCTTTAGATTGTGACAGATAGAGTTGGTATGGCAGGGAAAATACTCTTAAATTTTTTCAATTACGTGCACCTGATCCGGTTACAAACTTTCCTCGGCACTTGGACTGGAAAGTTCCGAAGAATTACACTTGAAAAATGCTATTAACGTCATGGAATATAAAATACTAGTATAAAATATTGTAAGCTTCGCTTTGGGCTTTTGAGTATTATATATAGAATTTAATTCTACTGACTTTGATCAAAGTATTGATGTGAGTTTTTTTTTGGGGCATATTTGATTTTATATTATACAAAGCATACTCTGCTTATATCCTCACCATATCAACCCATTACTGGTTGGCACTACCTACAAGGCACGGATCTCCTCTCACAATAAGAAGAGGTTAGGGCTGCCCCCCACGCTGGCCCAGTGCGCATTGGTGGACTTCACACACTTTTGAGAACATTATGGCGAACTCTCAGGGTGTGCTAGTTTCCTCATGATGTTTTCCTTCACCGTTGAAGAAAGTGATATTTTAATTATTTAAAACGCACATAACTTAGAAAAGTTAGAGGTGCTTGCTGGAATTCGAACGTGGCTCCCCAAAAATGAAGTCGAGGTCCTACCGACTTCTTGGGCTAACATCGCTTCATATTAATGTACTTTAAATCCATTTCTGGGTTCTTACCTTTTCTCTCGTATGAGAGAAAAAAGATTTTACTGTGATAAATACGTCCTTGAGAAAATTTATGACCTTATCACTAAAACAATTACCTATATACGTAATTAATCTATATATTATATACGTTCAGAGAATCTCCGGATTGACCTGGTGAGTAATCCTGTAAAGTTTGGTGACGATCGGAGAACTCTTATTTTTGAACTGTCAAACTGTCAAATACAGCTTTTATTTACTAAGATGATATTCTATTGTTGGGTGTACATGGGTGTAGATAATGATGTTCACCCAAGAGAAGAAAATAGAATAGAAGAGAATGAATACGGAGAAAAATAAATGATTTAATATATTATGAGACTTAAATTATAAATTTAATGATGTAAGTTTATTGTTTAAATAAAATAAAGCAAAATAGCCCGGCGAAGCGGGCTGGGTACGCTAGTTAGTTTCTTATAAATCTTAAAGTAAGTTTGTTGGTTTTTCCTTGTGTATCTTAACAGTGAAACCGTGTATAAGTTACAAACGCTGTTAAATATCCCAGAGAACAGGATATCCTGGTGCTTTTTCGGGATAAAAATAGCCTTTGTTTGACTATGCACACGTTAACAGCTAAACTAAACTCTGCGCAATTTTTGCACAGATTTAAATTTTCATCCGCAATTGGAATAGCTAAGAATATGCTCTAGATATATATAGAAATAGCGCAATTAGAATAGCGTGGCGATAGACTCACCACGCTATTCCAATTGGGTTTTACTCGCTCTCAAACCTCTCTCCTATAAAAGGAAAGACCTACCAGCATAGCGGTATTTATATTCCGAGGAAGAATAAGATAAAACACGAAAGTTGTTATCTTTTTTATATTTAGTATCTTTTTAATAAAAGGCCTAAATCTCATTAAGAATTCCCCATTTATAATTCCGCGTGCACTTTTATAAGCTGCGAATTCAGCTTGAAAGCTTATAAAAGGGAAAAGCCAAAAGCCAAAAATGTAAAGCGCAAAATTGCATAAACGGAGCTAAACACTAGCCTAGTTTCGGGCTGAGTCAAATAGAAGGATTTAATATTCAAATTTTATTTGAATGGCGTATTTTTGCCACCGTGGAATCGCTGCCTACTTTTTTTTCTGGTATGTGGTTTCACGCTATAATTATTTTAAGGCCACATTTAGTATAATTAAATTTTATCAACTTGTTCACGCGAACTTTTAAAGAGCGTCAAAAGCTATTAAAATATTATATAAGTTTAAAACAAATTTTAGTGTGTCTGCAAATTTAAAATGACTTCTTGTATTTATCGGCTTATTGGATTTAGCGAATAATGACCTCCCGAGACCTTTATACGTATTTATTACCGTGTTATAAAATAAGTTTTCAATTAAATTTACTTCTTAAAGCACAAATTTCTATAAGCTAAAATAGGTAATGAAGAAAATAATTATTAATTCGGAGTACTACGTAGCACCCTACAGCGAGTGCGTGCAACGTGGTACAACGTTATAATATTATATATCATGTTCCGGTGATTCAAATTTGGTCTTCCGGCAGTTCAGCGACTTTGCTAGTTTTTTTTTTGTTTACAACAGGTTAGCCCTTAACTGCAATCTTACCTGGTGGTAAGTGATGATGCAGTCTAAGATGGTAACGGGCTAACCTGTTAGAGAGTATGGTAATCATACCCCTAATAGGTTTCTACGTGACAACGCACCGAAAAGCCTCCCACCAGACCAGACCAGTGAAAATTCAGAAATTATAAATTCCCAAATAGCCCCTGCCGGAAATCTAACCCGGGACCTCCTACTTAAATTCACAGTGCTCACCGCTGCGCCCGCGCATGCGATGTCGTCAAAAACCGTTGTCAAAAAAGATGGCCGTGGATTGTTAATACACTGTCGACAAAGACGTGACGTCAGGCGTTCCGAGACGATGTAGTGTAGCAACAAATAAGGGGTATGGATTTAAGATACTGCTAACAGGTAAGCCCGATACCATTTACAGCATCACCAGTGAGATTGCAGTCAAGGGGTAATCTTTACAAGGATAAAAAATATTATTTTTTATCACTTGTACCAACCCCCAGCACCTGGAATATTTAAGGAAAATTGCATAAAGATATTTAAAAACGACCGTATCCCTGGCAGATTACGTCCACAGTGAATCATCGCAAAATCTCTCTGCAGATGAATGATAGAGCACAAGTGTGTATGTGTGTGATGCCCTCTCCATTCCCTCACTAAGGAATAGAGAGGGTGCTGGGACGGCACCTCCGACACAACCGGAAAGGTATCAGGCGCACGACTAACAGCTAACGTCCTCCGCTAACGTGCTCCTCCAGGCACTGAGTGAATAACCGTCATGTTCTTAACATCGGGCTTGTACTAAGAATTTCTTCATAGAAAATCCAATACAAATAATTGGCCCGACCCGGAGATCCACCCATCCGTATCCTGGATCTTCTCGAATATACTAATCACTAGCCTAGAAAGTTTCTTTAAATCTTTAAAAAGAATATCGTTTAGTTAAATGGTAAAATAATCGCAAATAATCCTCTTGCGGGGCTTTTGAATGCTCAAGCAACCGGCGGTCAGGGCTCCAGAGTGAGGAACCTCCTCACAATACGTGCCGTTTGAAGGACTACTGCCTTCTGTATCCGACCCTTGATCCAACAACCAAGCAAAAGCTTCTTAAGATGTTGGTTGAAGCTTTACGCGAGAAGACCATTGACTGAAACGACAATCGGAACAACAATGGTCGAATCAACATTCCACATGGCGGTAATCTCGTGAGCAAGGTCCAAGTATTATATACTTTTTCCTTTTCAGCTTTCACCAGATTATCGTCATGTGGAATAGTAATGTCAACAATTATTGCACGGCGCACTGATCGATCGACTAGCACTATATGAGGTCTATTAGCTGTAATATAGCTGTCAGTGATAATCGTTCGATCCCAGTAGAGCAATGCACTGCTATTTTCAAGAACTGACGCCGGGTCGTACCTACAGTAAGGCATCTCAAAATCGATAATGCCAAACCGAAGAGCAAGTTGTTATTATTTATTATTATTATTTAGTAAAAGAATCAACACAAAAGAGAACCATTTCTTTAATCTAAACCAAAAGTGAAGTTAATTTCCTTTATTTAGCAACACCACAGCTATTTAGTTGGCACAATTAAAATCGTATTGTCCGAAACAGATGCAGGTAACCATTTATCATCCGCGTTATGGTAAACGTATAAATGCTTCTCGCTGAAATAATTAAATTCTTAGTTGTATAGCGTTCAAGTACTTAATTACTAAGCGCGAGCGAGTTTTTTTAAACCATCAATTAAGACTTATTGCGTTTTCTTTTTTTATTTGCATTTAACTAGCGGATATGGACCCGGTATACCAGCAATTTCGTTTGCGCAGAATTTCTAGTATAAGTAAAATATTAATTCTCTAGCTATTACAGTTCATGAGATATAGCTAGCTGACAGATAGGACGGACAGCGGAGTATTATTCATAACATTAAAAAGCACCTCGAAAAGTAAAGTTCGTAATACAGAACGAAAGCGGTGATGACGCATTGGGTAGGAGCTCAACTTCACTTTATGGACACGCGTTTGAAGTTTTACTTCTTTGGCGTAACAAGATAAAACTCTTTTCAAAAAATTTATCTTTCGCCGTTTGTAGAAAAAATGACGCCAACAATAGAAAAAAGGTATTGTTTGAATTATTAAAAGGCAACTGTCAAACCTTTTAAAAAAAACTAAAACGCTGACTGTAGTGTCGGTCACTACATGGTGTCGGTTTTTTGTGACGGTATGCGCGCGCATCGTAAAAATTTACTCTCAACATTTTCCCCAACGCGCCAAAAGAAGTATAACTTCACAAATATTTGACTTTGACTTTGATTATAACGAACGACACAATAAGGGGATAGCTGCAATCCACCTAATTTGGCATCAGCATCCAAAACTGTGACCGCGAGTCAACATGAAGTATGCACATATTCCCGCTACCTCTCCCCACTTAAATGTTAGCAAAGATACACAAAGCACCTTCGCCTCAACGCGCTTGAACAATATTCAGTAATAGACCGTAATTGTTTTGTTAAGCTCCTTTGTTGCACTGACATTTTGGATTAAGCAATTAATTGAAATTCCATTTTAGATATGATACACTTAATTTTATTCAGTCCCTCCATCAAGCGAAGGCGTCTGTTTAAACATTGTTTATATGTAAATCCCTTAGAAGTGTGCTAGTTTGATGGAAATTAATGGGATAGTAGGAACACAGTCTTGATTTGGGTGTAATGTTCTCGTATGTAACTAACCAACGCTTGACGCTTTTGATGTCTAAATAACATCGTAATATTCGTCTTCCCGTAAAACTAAGGCTTGCTGAGTTTAAAGTACTATATCTATTATTTCTTAGGTACTAGGTATTGGTGTTATTTTGATTTATATACATATTTGGGATTTGTATTCGTTGTACTTTTCAATTCAATAATATCATATTTCCATTGTGTAGAAGCAATAGTTGTAACGAAATGTTAATATCAAGGCAGTAGTTACGAGTACCTGCAAAACGAGAGTAAATCTTTGTGGCAAACACGTCCTATTTGCGGCATTTAAATATATTTTTAACCCCCGACGCAAAAACTAATGGGTTCTAAGTTTGAGAGAGTTGTGTGTGTGTGTGTGTATGTCAGTGTGTGTCTGTAGCATTTTAGCATTGTAGCGCCTGTACGGGTGAACCAATTTTGATTTTGTTTTTTTTTTGTTTATAAGATGAATATATAGGGAGTGTTTTTGGCATAGCCGCTACAAAACGGCGGTTTAAATATTTTTTCACAACTCCCTCAATACTATAAACTAAGCTAAATGTCAAATCTAAGATGGCGGACACCATAAAATGGCAAAATACATTTGTTTTAACACTTTCAATACGAGTATCAAATGACTATTACAAGAAGAAGAACGCAAAAAGCTACTACAAAAATCGGTAAAAAACCTTGTATCATAAAACATACCGAGCGGCGAAAACCAATTTAATATTAAAACTTTTGCACAAAGATTTATTGAATAGATAAGTTATATATCAACGTTTTCTCTCTAACAAAGTGCCCGTTCAAATAAGTAAGTAAAAGATTGAGAAACATATTTGAATACTTGACTCACGTAAGAACCCTTACAACCCTTTTTAGAGAATTCAGTGATAGCGACTTGACATCTTTCACAGAGATGAGACAAATTCTATGTAACGTATGGAACATGAATACATCTCTTTGTCACTATAGGCTTACTGGGAATTTGTATTGAAGAAATATATCTACCTGAGATTCCGGCGATATTATTAAAAATCTCAGACCTAAGTTGAACGCTTCAGATGTGTTACAATAAAGGAAAATTATTTAACACTTTTGTGATATAGACAATATAGATCGAGGCGTCTCTTGATGGACTTTTTGACTTATAAGCAAATCATAAAAGGCCGCTCAATGCGATCATTTTCTTATTATTTGACACTTGCGTATCTTTATCGTGTAAAGCCTTACGGGATCTTCTGTAATATCATTAAAGATACTATATTTATATTACAGAAAAGAGCAGTCCAATCAATATACAAAGCTACAAAGCTTTGCTATATATTTGTAACATAAAACATAAGTCTTTATAAAGATTTAGGATATAAACGATTGTTGTTTTAATAAAAACTTACTTAAAACGGACACAAATTGGTTATCGTTTGAAAACCTTTGTGGGGCTGAGTATATAACATGATACCGAAGGTAATATTAGATTTACTTTTACATTAGTCTACAAAATATATCAAACATTTAATACATCAAGGTTACTATACAACTAATAGATTTCTTTATGACGAGGTTGCTTGGAAGCATCCGGCTCCGTTTTCATACAACACGAGAAAGAAAATTATCGTACATTAATAAATTATTTTGGTAAGGAGCAACTGTTTAGTTTATTTCCGGCTTCTGAGCTATAGTATCTGCCTTCCAAACCAGTGGTAGGGTCACTACACACAGACATACTCGGTGTTTCAAAAGTGCTTAGCCATCATTCCATTCGCAATTTGCCCCTTACGCATCTCGTCCGTCCCATTAGCAGCTAGTTCCATTCGCACATCAACTTTTTACTGGCCTACTGAGTAGCACAGGTCTCCCTGCGAAATTGTGAAGTGTTTCGGGCCGTAGTCTACCACAATGGTCCAATGCGGATTGGTAACCTTTGAGATTGTTATTTCGGACTCTGAGGCATACAGATTACCTCACAATGTTTTCCGTCACCGTTAAAGCAAGTGATATTTTGATTGCTTAAAACGCACATAACTTAGAAAAGTAAAAGGTGCTTCTGGGATTCGAACTCAGCTTCCAAAGGTAAAAACGAAGTTAAAAATGCCAATTTTAACCAGGCTATCATAAACTGTGATAGTATTACTTACGTCCACGTTAATCCCGGCAAAAGGGAAGATTTTAGTGGCGGGCGTCTCAGTGGGCGAGTATCTGTAGAACTCATGGCGGCCGCGGTACCACTTGACGGAGTACAAAGGCGCGTCTGTTAGCTCGTACAGGCAGGCAAGCGTCACGTCGGACCCTCGCTGCACCACTGGCGGTGATATCCGCAGGTCGATCGCTCGGAGACCACCGATACCTGATGGGAAACATGATAAACATAGTATTTATACTTCTGCGGAATAGGTCTAGATGTAAGCATTTTTGTCTACGGATCACGGTGTCTTGGCCGTTTTTTAAGCTGTGCCAAAGAGAATAATGTTACAGAGGGTTGAAAATAATACCACATCGCCTGCAATCTCACCTGTTGGTAATCGATGATGCATTCAAGATGGTACGGGCTAACCTGTATAACGAATTTTACGCGACATCGTACCGGAACGCTTAATCGCTTGGCGCCGTGTTTTTGTCAGTAAGGCAACTAGGCACGCCTTAAGATTGATGACTAGATGACTAGACTAGACAATAGAAAATTTGGGAGATAATCAATTCCCAAATTGCTCCTGCCAGAACCTAGGGCCTCCCACTTAAAACAACAGCGAGGTCCGATGAAGCTGTCTTAGCAAAGCAATCGCGCGCTAAGTTCGGTACAGCCTCACTGGTCTCTCACTAGTAAGATGCCTTACATAGCATATAACATAAACGGTATTGTGGTTGTCAGGATAAACCACGAGATCGAGTGTCCGCATCATCAACTACTACTCATTTACATGCTGTAAAATTATGTGGAAATAGCAATCTGCTGAGCTTCTTGCTGGCTACTTTTCGGTAGAATCTGCCTTCAGAACTACTGACTTCTCGACATTTCAAGTGAATGCTGTTAATAATAAATGTTATAGAGGCAGTAAGATAGTAACGTATTAAATCCATTTATCGAGGGATTGACGCGCTCTCCGAAACACTGTAATCGTCCACTCAGAATTTTCTGTCGGAAAAAAAAAACTGGATGTTAGAATTTATACCAACTTTCATGTTTAATAAAACCCCGCGACTATATACAACGAATAAAATATTAATTGGCGGAAAATGCGGAGCAGAGGGAAACGAAGTTGACAATTGGATCCAAGATGGCGTACACGTCTGTAACAATGTTGGTCGGCCCACAGTAACCGCAAACAGTCGCTAATCCCACAAGAACCCTGTTTTACGCTCAAACTTAACTAAAAGCGTCTCAGCTCAGCGCATAAATTTGCTCGAGTAAGAAGTTATTTAGGACAAGGACTCCTTTATCCCTCCTTCTTTTTGTTAACATCTTAATGCAGAAAGGTTGAGTCAGCGGTACTCAAAGTATTTTTTTTAAAGTGTGAATAGGCGTAGAAGCGGCACGTTAGGGGTGGCCCGAGATTTATATGGACTTACTCTAGTAAGTACAGTCTTTGTTGGTTATATTTGTCTGGCACAGAAGTATTGTGAATTTATAAAATCTTTGGACTATAGCATTTGCCTCCCACATTGAAGGCTTTGATTGTAGCTAGTGCCTAACCTACCGACAAACACGTGGTGGCAAACTACTTAGCATTCCAGTACGGTGCCACGTATATAAACACCCGACTAGAAGTAAGAGTTTAATATATGGCATAGCCTTGATGAGTCTACTTAATTTTATTTTCTCAGTTGTGGAGTAAAAATAAAGTACAAAAGTTGAGTGAGTGTGTTAAGATTTAGAAACTATAAATTAAAAAAGTTTGGTTTGTGTAGCTTTGATATTGAAAATATTTCACTATATTATTTTGATGAAGAAGCCAACAGAAGAATACGGCTGGGCTTTTGGGAAACTTAGTCAAGTCTTCTCATGGTCAATACCCCAGTGCCTGAAAACCATTGTGTCCTTTCCATCCTCACTTATGGCGCTGAAACGTTGACGCTTACAAATGGACTGATCCACAATTTTAAAGTCACGATCTATGGAGAGGGCTTTCTAAGGAGGCTAAGGCCTAGGAGTTTCCCTGCAGGGCTAGCACAGGCAAAAGACACAAATTATATCCCCCGATTATATCCCCTGACACGGGATAAAATTAACGGGTTCACCTGCCTATTCCTATTCGTCGTCGCCGGGATATGCATGTACTTTCACTTCTGTACTGTGTGTTATTTCATCTAAAAACTCCCTCGTATTTGAATGAATGAATGAATGAATGATTTATTTATTTGAAAGAGAAGTTCACTTTTCTTGGTGAGCAATCTGATTTAAGATCGTGCCGTGCGCTGACGCTGAGTATGCCTTATCATAAGACAAAATTTTACAAGCGTTCGTTTAGCGTACGAGCTGTGGATTTGTGGAATGCGCTTCCAATGAGCATACGACGATACAAATCACTGTCGATATTTAAAAAAAGCAGTTAAGGCCCATTATATTGTCAACGACTTTTAATAGCATTTATATACTTACTCATTTGTTGTATGTTAAAGTATTAAATTTTTTAAAATTAGATATATTAGTTTATTTTTATATTTATTTATTAATTATTTTATATACTTTGATCTATTTGTGTACACTAGTTTATGTATTAGTATGTAGTTATTCGCATGTATGTATTTTAAAATTTGTACCACCAGCAGTCTGTTCTCCTCTTCTTGTTTTTCCTAATTCAAAGGTTGCCTGGCAGAGATCGCTATTAAGCGACAAGGCCGCCTTTTGTATTCTACTTCTTTCGATATGTTTCTGTTTTTTATTATATTTTATATATGTTAATGCTGTGGTATACAAATAAAGAGTTTAATAAGTAAATAAATAATAATAACTCCGTGTTATCTTTAACACGGAATAGGAGAAGTTTATCGCCGTTTATAATTACACATATATTACTTGGATATTATTTCTACTTTTGGATTGCTGGTGGTGCGATGTTTCGCAACTACCTTCATCCTGTTAAAACCATATAACCATGTTCGCGTGCATTTTGTTACATCGTGTAATTTCACTCCCATGACTTTTTCCTAATGTCGCCAAAGAAGTATAATTTCAAAAATATGGTATAAAAGTGTGACAACCTTGGACAACGTGCGAAGCGTAAAATGCAAAGCAACTGTAGTAATAGAATACAATAGCAAGAAAACCGTTTTGTGAGAGTAAAGGGTTTTTACAGTGCTTAATAGAATAACACTTGGCGTAACTGGAACTTTAGGAGAGTTTCCTTTGAAATATAAATGCAAAACTTTCCTATTGTTATGGAATTGTTAAATTTTCTTTCTGTATAGTAAATTTAAAAATTTGAATAGAAATTTATGACTGGCTGTCTATTAGCTGTAAATATAGTACTCTTATTCATTTTCCTACGGAACCAGCTACGTCTAAATATTTTTTTATAACTAGATTCTAATTTTGACGGCCGACTGGCGCAGTGGGCAGTGACCAAGTCCTTGGTTCAATTCCCACAACTGGAAAATGCATGTGTGAACATGAATGTTTTTCAGTATCTGAGATTGCATCTGTATGTTTTAAAAAAATATGTATATTATTCATAAATATATTCACCACCCATCTTAGTTAGTTAACACAAGCTACGCTTACCTTGGGGCTAGATGGCGATGTGTGTATTGTCTTAGTATATTTATTATTTATATTTATTTATATATTTAAAATTACTGTAATTTGATTGATGAACAAATTCTGGCAGCTGATGAGTTGTTAGCCCTAGGTACCTACAACATGGCTCGCTTTGAGTCTTTAGCAAATAAATGTAACTGTACTCATGAGATACCTATGACTAACCTAAAATTATGTGATACAGTATCTTCCAACCAATTAGAAACATGCCTGGAGCAGTGCTCAACTGTCATACCAGACCCTTCACCTTTATTAAAAAGTATGCCTGAAAAACAGACAATTATATTTTCCGACATGTTAGGTAAAGGTTTTGGACCTATTATGAACCATTACCTTGATCACTCAGTGACTAATAGATGTTCACCGGGGGCTAGTTTCGATTATCTTATTAATAGTTTGAATAGTGACTATTTAGATGTAAATAAAAATGTTGTTCTCTTAATAGGAGACAGTTTGAATGTCAAAAAGCATCAAATTATAAGATGCATTGATAAATTACTAGCTTTACATAGTAAAACTCAATGTAAATTCGTTATGTGTGCCTTTCCTTACTGTGGCACATTTAGTTCAAAGCAGAATGAACATATTTATAATTTAAATTTATTAATTTATAACCTGACATGCCGTCATAGTGACGCAGTTTTTTATTTTGACATCAATAAATCCATGTCATCCCTATTGTCTAGAGATAGTTTAATTTTATCTAAGAAAAGTAAGCATCACTTGGCATCTTTACTAGCTTACAACTTAAATGATACTGTTACAAGTATTGTAACTAAGTCTATTGACACCTCTACATATTGTACTTCAAGTACCACCAATATTTCTAATATTGACCCTAGTACTTGTTCTAGTACTATAATTAATTCAAATAGTTATTTAAACTAGACAGTGAGACAACGGGGAAGCTCTGTAATATGAACATTGTACATCAAAACATACAGAGCTTCACCGGCAAAGAATTAGAAATAGAACTGTTTGTTGAAAAATTCAATATACACATATTGTGTATAACTGAGCATTGGCTCACTGGAGCACAAATAGCAGTTAACATCAATAACTTCAAAATGTCAAGTGTGTTCTTTAGAAAGACTGCTATTCATGGTGGATCCTTAATTTTTGTACGCAATAATATAACATGTAAGGAGCGAAAAGATATAGTTAGTCTTTCTGTGGAGCGCATAATTGAACTGTCTTGTGTGGAGCTGGAGCGTTTTATAATAGTGTGTGTGTACCATCCCCCCTCAGGTGATTTCAACCAATTCGAGGATGTAATGGAAGATGTCCTTAAGCGATTGTGTATGTCTACTAAAAATGTAATAGTATGCGGGGATTTCAATGTTGATATCTTATTACATAATACTACTACGACTAGGTTGTTAAACTTATTTAAATGCTTTAATTTGAATAATGCTTTCGATGAACCTACTAGAATCACAGCAACTTCAGCATCTTGTTTAGATAATATTTTTTTTAACTGTGATATCTTAGGTAAATCGATATTAAACAATTTAAGGTCAGATCATTGTGGCCAACAAATTACTGTTGTTGGTACAAATAGAAATAAACATATTGTTAAGTACAGGCCGATAACTCAGAGTAAACTGACGTGATTTGAAGGTGAAATATCAGCCAAAATTCCTGCTCTCTTTTTTGAAAACTGACATCCCGACAATCTTTATCGTACGCTTTTCAATGAAATAGAAAGTGCATTTAATAAAGTATTTACTTTTAAATACATAGATTCTAATAAAAAAATGAGGTTTAGTGATTGGGCGACAATAGGCATTTACAAAAGCAGGGATAAGTTGTATGAGCTATATGATGAAAAACAATACAATCAGACTCCAACCTTCCTTGAATATGTAAAAAGTTACTCCAAAACATTTAAAAATGTTTGTAGACAAGCTAAGTCGCTATACATTAAAGATCGGATAGTAAAATCTGAAAACAAAATACAAACAACCTGGAAAATTGTTAATAATGAATCTGGGAAAACTAAATCTCGAGACGGAAATTTTGAATTAATTATTAATAATAATATGGTAACTACTGATACAGAAGTTGCTAGTACTTTTGAAAACTTTTTTCAGAATGTTCCTATTTTGTTAACAGATTCACTAAATTCCTCACCTACTGCAGCTCAGAATTTATTAAGAGGCAACATTAATGAGTGCAAAGTTTTATTTCATTTCAAACATATAGATGCATCGGATATCAGTAAAAACTTCAAGTTGTTAAAATCAAAGAAAACAGGTGATATATGGGGAATGTCGGTAAAGGTAATATCTCAAATTATTGACGTCATTGCTCCTCTTTTAGCCATAATTTTCAATGAATGTGTTGATTTAGGTACTTTCCCGAACCTAATGAAACATAGTAAACTCATTCCTCTATTTAAATCTGGTAATAAAAATGATATAAACAATTACAGACCTATCTCAATCTTACCAGCTCTTAGTAAGATATTTGAAAAAATTATATTAAATCAACTCTTATATCATTTTAATGTAAATAACTTACTACACCCTGAGCAGTATGGCTTCACTAAAGGTCGTAGCACAACGGACGCAGGCGCTAAACTTATAAAACATGTTTATGATGCCTGGGAATGTTCACAGAACGCCATGGCTGTTTTTTGTGATCTATCTAAAGCTTTCGATTGTGTTGATCATAAAACCTTGCTTCTTAAGCTAAGCCACTATGGTATCCAAAACGTTGCACTAAATTTGGTTGCCTCTTATCTCAGCAATAGAACCCAAAGAGTTTGCATAAATGATGCAAAGTCTCAGGGTTCAAATACCTCAATGGGTGTCCCACAAGGCTCGATTTTGGGTCCTTTTCTATTTTTAGTGTATATAAATGATCTACCGTACCATGTCAGTGGAACATGCGACATTGTATTGTTTGCAGATGATACATCTCTAATTTTTAAGACTGATAGGAGTAAAGATAACTCTGACGAAGTAAACCGTGTTATGTCGCATGTGTCGCACTGGTTTACAGTTAACAACTTACTTTTAAATGCAAAAAAAACAAAGTGTGTCGAATTTATCTTACCAAATGTAAAGAAAATTGATAAAAATATAATGATAAATGGTGAATCACTAAAAATAGAGACTTCCACAGTTTTTCTGGGCGTGACCTTGGATAATAAGCTACAGTGGGGTGCCCATATAGATTCACTAGCGGGTAAACTAAGCTCGGCTGCCTACGCAGTCAGAAAAATTAGACAGATTACTGACGTTGAAATAGCTAGGCTAGTTTATTTTGCGTACTTTCATAGTGTTATGTCCTATGGAATCTTGTTATGGGGTAAAGCAGCTGATATCGAAACTATATTTATATTGCAGAAAAGAGCTGTACGGTCAATATATAAACTTAAATCACGCGAATCCCTCCGTGAGAAGTTTAAAGAAATAGGCATACTTACTGTAGCTTCACAATATATTTATAACAATATAGTATTTGTAAGACAACATATTAGTCTTTATACACAAAAAGTGGACATAAACAGTCGACTTACAAGAAATGGTCATAAATTAGTGTCATCTGCATATCGTCTGCGTAAGGTACAGGGATCATTTGTGGGATTGAGTATACGCTTTTATAATATGATTCCTAAGGTGATTTTGGACCTGCCAATGCACAAGTTTAAAGAATTTGTTAAAACACATTTATTAGAGCGAGGTTACTATACAATTGATGAATTTTTTAATGACAAGGTTGCTTGGAAGCATCCGGCTCCGCTTTCAGCTCTCACAAGATAGAAAAATGAATGTTAAAATACAAAATGTAAATTGTTGATGTTGGAAAAGAGCAACTGCTGAGTTTCTTGCCGGCTTCTTCTCGGTAGAATCTGCCTTCCGAACCGGTGGTAGAATCACTACAAACAGACAGACTTGACGTTTCAAAAGTGCTTATATTAGGCCTACTTGAAATAAATGAATTTTGAATTTGAATTTGAATTTGTAATGATGCTGTTTTTTTTTTTTAACGTTAGGCCAGCGTTTGTCGACAATCATGCCCGTTAGAAAGCAATGATGAGGTCTAGGTTGGAGCACGCTTGCCTAGAAAAAGCCTATTCACTCTAGCCTTGAAGGTACTCAAATTATACGTGGCAGGAAACACAGTTGCCGGGAGGGCGTTCCACATCTTAGCGGCACGTATCAGAAACGTGGATAAAAACGGGATAAAAACGGTTATAATGACTCGGACTATCCGTTATATTAAAACCATACCGCCACTAACAGACCAGATAAAACTTATTATAATTATACATTTCCAAAGAAACAGAAGCGGAACCTCCTGCTTATCATACAAAAATGATCTGTGAGTGTGATGAGTCATCATCATCATCATATCAACCCATTACCGGCACTCTACAGGGCACAGGGTTCCCACAATGAGAAGGGGCTAACACCATAGTCCACCACGCTGGCCCAGTGCAAAATGGTGGACTCCACACACCTATGGGAATATTAAGGAGAACAAGATGATATCCGTCAATGTTAAAGCAAGTGATATTTTTATTATATATGTATATATATATATTTTTATTATATATATAATATATTATTTTCTATTGCTTGAAACGCACATAGCTTAGAACAGTTAGTGGTGCTGGGATCCGAACTCGGTCCCACGAAACTGAAGTGAAACTCCTTCCCACTGGGCTGTTTCCCACTGTTGATTACAGTGGAACTCTCGTGGATGAAAGTGATGCTGCCAATAACAATAATGATAAAGGTTGATGGAAACTTATATACATCTTCGTGGAGTTCAACTCAAAAGTGCCATTCATATTCCAATGCAGATTTTCCAAGTATCACGAAAAATAAGTGATTACGTTTTCGCCTCCACGAACCTTATAATAAAGTTACTTCTTCTGTGGATACCCATCCTCATAAACAAAACACGATTCAGGAAAAAAAATGGCTCCGAAGGGACCTATTAAAGGTACTTTGCGGCTGACTCCAGCAACACGGTCAATCTAAATTGCTGATACAAAAACCTCACAATTTGAAACAATATTTATGCAACCATTTGCTGGCGCGTTTAAAGCCAAATATTGCTCCAAAAAAAAAGAAATAGCAATAAAAATACGCTTTATCGCAAAGTTAAATGAAATGCAAAGAATAATGTGCCTTCATCGCCCCAAAAAACCACTGTGCATTGTAGATCGCTGGAATATTTTGTGCAATAATCACCCTAATGGCTTTTGGAATAAGAGCTGGTGTAAATTTTGGGGCACAAATGAAAATTACTGATGGCTCCACGTTTCGGGACACGGTGTATTTTTAATGGAATTCATTAGGTGATATTTCTTCGGGAGGTTTGAAAAGGTTTGTTCACTTTGAGTTGTAAATGCAAGCGTAACCCACGTTTCCTCACTTTACGTTATGTTAATACATTTCGACTATCCGGGCGGTTCTTGGACGATGTAGCAAATGTATATTCAGCTTTTGTCTAGACTGGCTAAAAAGGTAGTACTTAGTTAGCATCGAATGCCAATTCTGGTGTACCTAAGTGTTATAAATAACTTTGTAAACTCAGCCTCGATTTACACTTGTAAAATAAAGATACTACGACAATACACACATCGCCATCTAGCCCCAAAGTAAGCGTAGTTTGTGTTTTGGGTACTAAGATGACTGATGAATATGATGATGATTTAATAAATAATATAAATAAATACTTATAATATACAAATAAACACCCAGCCCCTGAAAAATATTCTTGTTCATCACACAAACATTTTCTAGTTGTGGGAATCGAACCCACGGCCTTGGACTTACAAAGCAGGGTCTCTGCCCACTGCAAAATTACATTTAAACTAAATTTTAATTTAATAGCTATTTAATTTTAAGTTAACCAAATTGACAGGTTTAGAAGCAGTACTTTTGTAGTAGTAGTAGTAGTTATCCGGGAAAATACTACCACCATGCTTATTTCTGCCGCTTAGCAGCAATGTTACAATGTTGTGCGGGTGTGATAGGCGTGCTCGCCGGTGTTTTAGGCCACATGAGCCTTAAGATATATACGTCAGGTTAATGGACATAGCACTGGACAGATGCGAAACGTTGTTGCTGGTCCATTAACTGTTAATATAAAAGAAATTACTGCATTTAGTCCAGCAGAGTACCAGCTACTTCGAAGACAAAAGGAGGAACGAACATGATGCTTATCGTGACATCTTAAAGCAAGGCCAACCAATATAACCTACAACTACGTTGACGGTACCCTTACATGTCCTCACTGTGCACGCATATTTAGTGCTAAAATAGGGTATATAAGTCACATTAGGGCGCATGAGCGAAGCCCTTACGTGTAATCTAAAATAATAATAATCTAATCTAAAAAAAAACAGAACCAGTCGCTGTTGCCGCTCGCAGTGAATGAATGATAATGATGACTATAAAAGAAAACCTTTCTTTTCCGTATGCAACAAGAAAAAAGATATAGCACTATTAACTTTAGTTTAGTTTAGAATTTTTAATACTACATACTTCGTTATTATGAAAATTAAGCTTAACTTGCTATACTTCCCGAAAAGCAGATTCTCCTTCTTTTCGCGGATATTTATAGCAAATTAAGCTTAATTTTCACAATATATCATGGATTTCCGCAAAATAACGCCTGCCTCTATCCAACATACTTCGTTGCCTACTTCGACCAACTGCCTCGTTGGTTGAGTGGTTAGAAGGTTAAATTAAGAATCACGAGGCGCACGGCTCGGATTTCAGTTTGGGCTAAAAAATGTTAGATATTTTGCTTTCTCTGATAAAGAATTTTCAGTACCGGCCCTGAGTAAGAAAATTGGTAGGGTAAACTCCCTGTCTCGGAGAGCACGTTAAGCTGTCGCCCTCAGTTATATCACTTACTTGTGGTAACAGTAGTAAAAGCCCATCAACTCGCATCGGAGCAGCGTGGTGGTCTATGTTAAAAAACCATGTCTCCTATAATAGAGAATATTTTTGTTCATCACTGGGACGTAATGGGTTTCGTATGATGCAAAATATAACTTAAAACATGGTCTAGATATAATAGTAATTTTCCTTATAGTTTACTTTTGTTCCAATAAATATTGCTACTCAATCCGTTCGTTTAAACCTGGCGAAGTTTGTTGTGGGCTCTTCTTAGACCAGGGCAAGTTTGGAACCCTCGTAGCTTTAGTTTTAAGTTAACGAATGCAGTTATCGGCATCACCTAACCTTAGTGTTAACATGTTTAATGAACGCATGTTTTATGAACGCTTCACAAGTACCAGTAATAAGGTCTACAAGAATAAAACATTTTTGACTTTGAACTTGCATTTGTTCTTCTGACAGAGTTCTTTTCCAAGTCGCGTGTACTTTTATCCCGACTAAAGATATAAATGCAAACCGTGTAGGTAGTCAATAAGATTTTGTTATTTATGGTATATCTTTGAGAGATATAATTGAGGAAAAAAATAATTGGAAATAAAGACGAATAAAATAATAAATCATCTCAACATCAACTAATTACGGGCCCACTACAGAGCACGTGTCGCACATAACTTAGAAGTTAGAGGTGCTTACTGGGATTCGAACTCGGCCCCCCGAAAGTTAAGTCGAGCTCCTACCTAATACGCTATCACCGGTACCTCGCTTCAATATAACCCTATGCAAACAAAAAAGAAAAAAAGGAGCACTGGTAAAAATGAGTGATAGTCTATACTCTATACATTACACGGTTAGCTGATACGAACACTAGGCGCCGCCATAGTGGTCTCGGCTGCTCTGACGAGCGCCTGTCACTTTATCACTACTCCATTGCCGACCGTCACGCGACATGCAACACACAGCCGAAAAAGTTTGAGACGATGTAATAAAAGTTTCATTTCAATAAATAATAATTATTAGCCTGTAATTATATAAAATAAGTAAGACACATAGATAATTAAAGATGTAATGTAAAAAGTATTACGAACAAGTGTGTTTGTTAAGAATATAAACAAAATAAAAACGTAGATGAGAATACACAAAACAGAACAACTACAATAACTGAGAAAAAAGGAAGGACACATATAAAAAAAAATGCAGGAGCTGGAACGTAAAATAACGATAAGATTGAACAAATGATGCATTGTGCAGAATTGTGCATTAGATCCCATGTTAATAATTACGTTTTAGTAGTAGAACTAGTAGTTGATATAAAAGAACATTCTCTGTTTTTTTTTTTATTTCCACGTTTGACCGCTTAGGCTATAGGTTATCTGTCAGTCCGTTAGGAGAAAGCTTTTTGTAATTATTAATTTAGTTCATTCATTCTTCCATTGTATATCGTTGACATCTGCAATGTAACGCCTGCTAGCCAAATCTTGTATCGAAAAATCTCTCAATTTTCCAACACAAAATCCGTATGATTACGAACGATACTGTTATCGGAGTCAAAGTGTCGTAAAAATGTCATTACTGCGCCGATAAAGACCAAAATCGCGTGTCCCGACGGTTAGTGCCTTTATCTGGCTGGAACTGTGCACTTATTCCCAAAGTTATTGGCTCCGTACGCAAAACAAAGCCATAAATACAACCCGTACGAAACTTTCAATACGAGAGTCGTTAGATCGTATATATTATGTACATTCGAGATGGCATTTCAATCTTTCATTGTTAATGTGCATTTGAAATAACACATAACATAGTTAATGTTTAATGTGATTATCTTCATTTAAGAAATGAAATGTAAAGTTATTTGTTCACATATATCAATAGCAGATAAGGCGAAAACCTGTTAAGTTTCAAACCCGTGTCGGAAGATCTCACCCATTTTTTACATAATATTTTTTTTTTTCAATTTAATAAAATAATACATTTACTTATTTATTTTTTTAACATTGGCAAAAAGTGAACAAGATTCTAAACTGAATTTTAATTTTAATATTTTTTAACAGAATACTTTGATTTTGATATTCGTTTGTATATGGGTCCCCTACCTGAATTTTTTTTTTGTTTATTGTATAAGTAAAGGTAAGTAAAAAAATGTATCTAAGTACGTCGTTTCCTCCATCGTTTTGTAAACTGTTTGCTTTTTTGTTGTAAACTATTAAACAGAGAGATTTTGAGTTTCATAGTTGCCTTTAAAGTTTGCCTTCTATCTTGAATTAAACAATTTTATATTACACTTGTCTCACTGTCCTAGTGATTATTATGTCCAATTTTTACGGCCGCTTGTTGACTTTACAATGAAAAATTGTTAAGATAAAAGATACAATTATTCATTGTTAAGTCAACACCTCCTGAGGATGTTCCGGTTTCGGAGCGAAACGTGCGTAAAGGGTACATTGCCGAAGATCTGTTCGGTGTGGGGTAAAGAAATTATAAATTAAACCATAGGTACAGATTCTCCTGCTTTTTGCGAAGTATAGCAAACTAAGCTTAATTTTCATAATATATCATGTTATATATTATGAAAATTATGTTTATTTATATGTTTCTGTTCGTTATAATTATTTTGTTTTCATAAAATTCTGAGTTTAATAACACTGGGTAGGGGAAAAAAGAGAACTTGTTTTATATGAAATTGTAAGAGGGTTTATTATGTGAACCTGGTATGAATAACAAGAAGAATAAGAAAACAAAATTAATAATTCGAAAACTCAAGTGGAATTAATAATTAAGAACGCCGAGCTTTATTCCAATTATTTCGGTTAAGTCAAAATGTTGGCTTTTACAGGCCCTTGTGAACTCTCAAAGCGCTACCAGCCCGGAATGTTGATTTTACCGCACCAGACTGGAAATTCACTATAGAATATAGCCAGCTGTTTTTATAAACGTGAAATATGAATGAATGAAATTTTTTAATACTTTTTTCGTGTAGTTCTGTTTATTTTGACTCTTGAATAGCAATCACTTCGCGGAATAAACGAAGCGGAAACAGGGTCCGGCTAGTTTTATAAATTTCATCACTAGTAGTCGGAATTCGAACGATAATATATATGGTATTTATATAATAATTAATATTAGAAGCAAAAATAAACTCGTTGTGCAGTTTACTAGGCTAAACAAAATTGCGAATTCATTCAAGGGCAATTGTATATTATTTTATTACAAATTACCAAAATCTTTGAGATGTCTCTCAATAAGTTCAAAGTTAATATAAAACGTAAGCTTACAGAAAAATCCTATTATAATATTAAGGATTACTTAAACGATAAAAAATCTTGGGTGTGAATTGCTCTTGCTTCATAGCTTAATATAAATAAACTCTGAGATGGTGATAACAAAAAAAAATACCCGGCTAAGTTTGTTGTGGGCTCTTTGGACCAGGGCGCGTTTGGAACCCTCGTAACTTGACGAACGAAGTTATCACCATCCCCTTACAATTATGTAAACATATATGTATGAACGCTTCATAAGTGCCTGTGATAGGCCTACATGAATAAAGAAATTTTTAAATGGGATTTATAAACGTTCATCACTATCATTAACGCATTACCGGTCGACCAAAGGACACTGGTCTCTCTCAGAATGAGAGAGGCCAGTCCTTGCTATAGTCCAGCTCGCTGACCCAGTAAACTTGGTAATCTTCACACATCTTTTAGGACACTATGGAGAACTCTCAGGCATGCAGGTATCCTCACGATGTTTTACTTCTCCGTTCAAGCAAGTGATATTTTGCCGGTGATATTTGCTTAAATTAAAAACGCACATCACTTCGAAAGGTTAGAGGTGCGTGCCGGGGCTTGAAATCGGTCCCCGCTAGGAAACCTGAAGCCTTAACCACTGCCTTGAGCACATACAAACAGATGACAGGTTCATACGCATAAAAGTTATGAAAATATAAGGGTCCTTTATTTTACTACGGACCCCTGAAAACCTTGACAGTATTTTATACATTGTAAAGTGCATGTAAAAATCATGGAACCGGCAGTATTTGAACCTGCGACTCTAGGCAATCACAGCCTGAGCGTTTTGACCACTAAGCTGCGGCTTTCTTAACTATTATTTTAGAAATTAGTATATTTTTTATTTATTTTTATTTATTTTTTTATTACACAAACTACTAAAGTTATTATTCTTCGCATCCTGAAACTCACATGAGTTTATTTGGACGCTGCACATTCCTCTAAAATCTCATAAGTTTAAATATATACAATATCATATATTAACCATTAAAAAGCAATACAGTATACAGCAGGTAGTACACTAATAAATCCAGTGTAGGTAATTCTGTACTGCAAGCCATCGCGTCGCTCAGTAGATACGAGCGACCGGTTTGGCGCTGCCCCGAATGCATACGTTATACAGGTGTTCCAATATTACTATGTTTAAAGGTTTTAAGTTACATTTATTTCATGGTAATATTTGTTTAGAATGCGTTTAACGTTACTCTCCGTCACTGAATTTCTCAACGTTAGGGGTAGTTCATTTATTAATCTAGGTAGCATATGCCTTTATATCCCTCTTATAGCGAGTGTAGCGCCATCTAGTAGAAAACAGAATACAATGGGACATATTGTTAGAAATATAGCAATCAACGTGCAAGATTAATTTGCAATAACGTTTAATCCGAAATTTATTTCGCGGCCTGAGCGCTATGATCACTAAGCTACGGGTCTACTAGCGCCAATGACGCGAAATTAGTATATGCCTTTTTACATCCGTCCTATAGCGACTTTAGCGCCATCTAGTATGAAACAGAAAACAATAGGACCGAATGTTAAAAATATAGCAATCTACGTGCAGGATTAATTTGCAATTACGTTCTGTCCGAAATGTATTGATGTTTTAAGCCGTACTGCATTTTAAAGCACACAGCTTTAATAATGTGTTCCATTTTAAAGAATGGCAGCAAATACAATTAATTATTAATGCAAATTTTAATATAATTGAGAGTACAATAATTACATATTGGAATTCGTAAACGCATATTTTTTATTTGGTATTTCTCAGCACGCAAATCATAATTATGTATTAACTAGCTGTACCCTGCGGTTTCACCCGCTAGTTAAGTTTCAGTGCTTAGTTTTAGTGTAGATAGTAAAGATGCTATGCCACTTTATAATAGACTAAGAAAGGTGCACAAAATACTTATCGGAGCTTATATTACCACGGCAGTAGAAGCATCAAAATATAATAGTCATGCGCGCTAGGCAATCAGAGTTGTCTTAAGACAGTAAATGGATGGGTGAGCAACTTCTTTATACCGTGTATATAGTGTTGCCCAAATTCAGTCTTGGTCTTGCAGTCTTGGTCTTGTTCTTGCGTTTTTGCAAGACCAAGACCAAGAACAAGATCGCGTATTTTTAGCAAGACCAAGACCAAGACTGACCGTGCAAGACTTGAGCAAGAACAAGACATAGCCTGCAAGACTCTTGCGTCTTGCAGCTAGGACTTAGCGCTATTTCACGGAGTAGTTAGGTGTAACAGTTCGGTGTATAGGTAGGTAGGTACGCTTAGGAATTCTATGAGACGCAAAAAACTATATCAAAGAATATGAAAAACTGGACCTATGCGCATTACGACTAATACCATAAACATAGCGAATAAAAAAATATCTATTAAAATCAAACTGAGTGCATGCATAGTTATGTTTTAACCATCGGCACTTTGATAATGCGGCATCAAAGGTTTTGTACTTACTTCTCAAAGAAATTTGCCGCTTTTCGGAAGTACATGGTTATGATACACGCGCCGGCGGCTTCTTTTGAAATCTAAAACAATCGTTGCCGCCGCGCCGAAATCATAACATTTGACACTATTCATGCAAAATAATTTCGAATTTTAAGAGTACCTACAGGTGTTCCAAAGAATAAATAAGTTTCAGAGTGCTTAGAATGAAAATGAATACATTATACTGATCACGCAAGTAGTATTATGATTAGGATAAAATGGTGAGGATAGGTAGTAGATGTCATAATAATTCATTCTAGTAAGTAATTATAATATTGATTACTTATATGGTTTTAAACTAATTACTTAGGTACTATTATTGTACATTTAGTCATTATATTTCTTAAGTTGTTACAAGAAAAAATAGCAAAAAAGTGTTCGAATATATCTCTGAGAGAGATGATGAGAGTAAGTATTTACTAGCTGTGCCCGCGACTTCGTCCACGAGGAATAGTAACTTTGGAGGTATAGTGACGTTCAGGATTTATTTATTTATTTTAAAACTTCTGTCATCAAACATACAAACGAACTCTTCAGCTTTATAATATTAGTATAGATGCACGCCAAAACATTCACTTATATGTAAAGAATAGTGATTGGCACTAATTCTTTACATATATTTTATTCACGGGTCGCGTCTGTACAAGTAGGTAATATTTAGTGTGTGTTTGTACGCCGCACGCGGCATCGTTCGATTTGCGGCGGCATCCTTTTCATAGAGCCGGCACGTGGCGATGCGGCGCGGTAAAAAGCAAGGAAACGTACTATAAATGAAGGAATTATTTTAATTCCAGTCATTTCCAATTGAGCTGTGCTTCGATTCTAACTTAATAATTGTTTTTACTAATTCTCGTTGTTTTCTAAAAACGTATCACGTGTACAATTTAATATGAGTGACGAAGATTCAAATTATTCTAGTCCGAGTAACGAGAGTTTGAGTCACAGATCTAAAAGACCCAAAAGCAAATTTGAGGAGTTTTTCGAAATAATTCATGCATCCCAAACTGCCTTGTGTAAATTGTGCCAACATAAAAAGATTGAAATAAAAATGAAAAACAGAAACACTTCAGGCTTAAGGAAACATCTAATGTCTTTCCACAAAAAGGAATCAGAAATATTTCTTCCTGTTAAACCAAAATTAAGTGGAGATATCACAAGCTTTTTAGTAACCGCTGGAAGAAGTGGACAGGTAAGAATATTTTTTTAACAGTTAAAAGAATTTTAACTCCGCGTAGCTATTCATGCGATACTTTCAAAAACGCCATTAACTTACGTAAGTATTTTTGAGTTAGTGGTGTTTTCATCTAGGGGTGCGACATATTAAGTATGTAATTATCGTCTTAAATATTTTTTATAAACACCCATATTTTCATTTAATCGGCCAGTAACAACTAAGTACTTTATTTTGGTAAATTACAGTACAGTGCAACCTTAATATAACAAATATCAATTTAACGATTTTCTCGATTTAACAACAACAAACCTCCTCCTCTTATACGCTCAAACCTAGTATGTTTTAAATAATAACACAAGATTTATTGTTTTGTTTCAGTCGGAAAACAGCAGTGACAACATCACGACAGCTACAGTTGATTGGGTGGTGAAAAAATATCTTCCCTTCTCATTTTTCGATGACGAAGCTACACAAGTATATTTTCGACGTATTTGCCCTAATATGGTGTTTCCTAAAAGGTCTACACTTAGAAGGAAAGTCAAAGAGCGATTTGAAGAGCTCCAATTGAATCTCAAGGAACGACTTCAACCATTATCATCTAAAATGTCGTTTACCATTGATGGGTGGACGTCAATTGCTGGTAGGAGTTACTACGGGGTTACTATTCATTATATAGACAACGAATGGAAGTGTCGATCTGTAGTTCTTGATTTTATACCATCACGCGGTCGACATACTGGGGAAGATATTGCAACGATTTTCCATGAATGTTTATTGGAATATGGCATAATTGATAAAATACAAGGTATCACGGTCGACAACGCAACTGCAAATACCAAATTTATGTATGAACTGGGCAAACAGCTGCCGCCACACTTTGATTCAGACAATCAACATTTCCGGTGCTTTGCTCACATTTTAAACCTTGGTGTACAAGATTTATTAAAGACCTTAGCATTACACTGTGAGTCTGACACTAACGCGCAAGATCAGCAGTACGAAGACTATGCAGACGAAACTGAGGATGAGGAAGATGAAGAATCTGCACCAAATATTGCTGACTCGCGTACATCTGTAACAAAGTTACGCAGTATTTCCAGTAAAATAAAAAGAAGTGAGATAGTGAAGAAGAAGTTTCAGTCTGCTTGTGAAGCAGCTGGCGTGCCATCAAATCTAAATGCCATTCTTGACTGTCCAACGAGATGGAATTCCACACATGATATGATTGGATTTGGTTTAAAAGTGAGAGCGGGCATTGACATATTGTGCAGTTCTGTCACCGAATTGAATGATTTTCAAATCACAGCTAATGAATGGCAGGTACTCGAAAAATTACATAAATTTCTAATAAACTTTAAACTTTTAAGTACAAAACTTGGTGGAGACAAATATGTTACGTTACCGCTAGTCATTGTATCATTTAATCTCTTGCTAGATAAAATTGAATCCATGGTAAAACAGTTAGATGAGAAACCTAATCGATCTGAAGGGGATGAAAGGCTCATTCTAGCTTTCCAAGCAGCTCGAGACAAAATGCTTAAACATTACAAGAAGAGCAACTGGATTTATTGTACTTCTTTAATTTTAGACCCAAGGCATAAGGCTCAGACTTTTGACCTGACAATGTGGGGGAAGCAACTTAAAACAGAAAGTCTGCGCAAGTTCAATGAACTTTATGAAGAATATAAAAGTCTACACTCACTGAACAAATCTCTGGAATTACCAGAAAAAGACAATAAAGTATGTGATGAAGATGAAGACGTAATAGACTTTGATAAACTCTATGAATGTCCCTCGACGTCATCTGGATCTTGTCTTCAAGGCTTAGTGATAGACGAGTTGGAGGAGTACCTGAGAAAACCAAGAACTGCCAGCTCGGAAGACATTTTAGATTGGTGGAGGACGCATGAGACAGAGTATCCGATTTTATCGAAAATGGCCCGTGATTTTCTCTCAATACCTGCAACTTCAGTACCTGCTGAGAGGTTATTTTCTAAAGCATCATTAGTAATTAGAAAACATAGAAATAGGTTAAGTGATGAGTCAGCCAGATGGTTACTTTGTATTAATTCTTGGTCAAAAGAATTGATATAAAGTATCATAACCTAATGATAAAGCTGTTGATTTGTGTTGTATTTTATTTTTTATTCAAATAAATGATAAATCGTAAAACTCTTTTATTAAATTTCTTATAAGTTGAGGGTTCAATCTCTTTCTAGACAGATAAGTATTGTTCTTTAAAATACAGTCAAGTTATTGTAATTAATTTGTTTTTTTACATGTTTTAGCAAATGTAAGCTTATAAATCATAAATGTTTATTAAGAAACAGTTACTTCCATGGAAAACGACATATAGGTCAGTTGATTTTTCGAATTTCTTATCAAATCTTCAGTTATTTATTAATCTGCTTGATCTTTACTATGGCTATGTTAATTCAAGCTCACAATGTTCCAATTCTAATACGTTTTTCTAAGATTTAAAGTAAACTTTAATAAATAGTAATAGACTAATAGGTAATTGCAAGACTTGCAAGACTCTTGCTGCAAGACCAAGACCAAGACCAAGACTCGGAGCGCAAGACCAAAACCAAGACCAAGACCAGGTGTATTGGCGCAAGACCAAGACCAAGACTGGCTAAGTCTCGTCTTGTTCTTGCATTTGGGCAACACTAAACACAGCGGGCAAGCCATTATTCACCTGGGATGTTTGCATACTCTATTACGCATTAAGTGAAGGATTTGCTTTCCGAACGCTGAGAGGTTTAGTCCTATATCTCTAACAATATTGACCAGATCTTCAGAAAATGTGAGCGTAATTATACTCTAATAAGAAAAAATATTAAAATCGGTTAAGGAATGGCGGAGTTATGTACCTAAATTGACAAAAACTTCTATCGTCTATCCCGAACAAACCACATTGTTTTTCGGGATGAATAATATATAAAATTTTAACCCGGAGTATCGGCTATAATTGTACCAAATTGCACTCAACTATCTTCAGTATATTTTGCACGATGCGCGCACAAACCAGCAGCTATGAGAGAGATGGCATGTGACCTACAGTGGGACATTAACATGCTGAGGGTGTTTGATTGTTACTTATTTTATTTCTTATATTATATTTTTTGTTTTTGTCATAAAACATTGAAATAATCTTGAGGAATTTAAATTAAGCATTTTCCTGTTGCTTTCATTATCGAGAGAGAGGCGTAAGATAAAATTCTTGATCCGGGAGAAAATTTCTTAATATCACGGGCAATCAGAAATTCTACGTAGGCAACCTCTAGTCTGCTCTCCTATAACTATGAAAGTATTCGTCCTAACAAACGGTTGAACGTTGGAATTTCGAGAGAAGAATGTTCATCCTTGAGGTGTCTAAGAAAGGATTTTTAACCCTTAAGGGGGCTAAAGCAAAAGAATGTATAAAGTACTGACATGTATTCAGTAATAAATTGGTGTATCGTCTTTCGGTCATAAAAAAGAAGTACGTGTAACACAGTTTTTCTCAAGAGCTCCACACACGGACTGTTAATGAGTGGATGAAAATTTGTAGAAAGTAATTGATTTTCCAACATCCATAAATTTGGTATTTTTACTCTCATTTCCTTATGGGTGTTTTTGGGTGTTTATCTGTATATTATAAGTATTTATATTATTCATAAAAATATTTCTTAGTTATCTTCGTCCCCCTAACACAAGCTACGCTTACTTTGGGACTAGATGGCGACGCGTGTATTATCGTAGTATATTTATTTATCTTCTGCCAAGAGATTAAACTAACGTGTCCTCATGCCAAAGCACGGCATCAGGGAATAGAAGAAGATTACCCTCATTTATTATTACACGTATTTTATAAGGATTTTACTTCCAATTACAGACAAAGACGTACCGCTAAGCGATTCAGTGTTCCGGTGCGGTGTCGCGTAGAAAACGATTAGGGGTATGACTCCATATTCCCTAACAGGTGAGCCCGTTAGAATTTAGACTGCCGCATTCCTTACCACCAGTTGAGATTTTCACCAGTTGCAATCAAGGGCTAACTCGGAGTAGAATAAAAAGATAAACCTAGGAGATACAAAACGAGCTGTGGAATTGTGGAATGCGCTTCCATTGAGCATACGACGATCCAAATCACTGGCGATATTTAAAAGAGCAGTTAAGGCCCATTATATTGTTAACGACTTTTAATAGTATGTATATATGTACTTACTCATTTATTGTATGTTAAAGTATTTAATTATGTAAGTGTTGTTATTATATATATTAGTTTATTTTTATATTTATTTATTTATTATATTATTTACTTTTTATCTATTTGTGCACACTAGTTTATGTATTGGCATGTAGTTATTTGCATGTATGTATTTTAATATTTGTACCACCAGCAGTCTATTCTCCTCTTCTTTTTTTTTCCTAATTCTAAGGTTGCCTGGCAGAGATCGCTATTAAGCGATAAGGCCGCCTTTTGTATTACTACTTCTTTCGATGTTTCTGTTTTTGTTATATTTTAAATGTTGTGGTATACAAATAAAGAGTTTAATAATAATAATAATAATAATAATACAATTTTGTTGTTTTCCCGGAAAGAAAAATGTCTCCTGTCCTCCTCGATAGATAGTACAACTACCATGGACTGAAGACATTATTCTTTTCGGGAAAAAACACTGCACGTAAATATGTTTACTCACCGACAACATCGAGTCTTGCTGTGGCCTTGTGATGTGGGAAAGTGTGAGCGTTTTGTATGACCTCGCAGCTGTAGTTGCCACTGAGGTTCGACGTGACTCGCGTTAACAGTACGTGAGTCTCGTTTGAGCTTAGTCTCTGCAACAAATGGGGGTAAATGAATATAGGAATGCTCCGTCGGATAAGTGGAGCATGTGAAAGATACCCTGGGTTTAATAAATATTTTTTAGGTCTTGAGTTTTTCCTTGGTACCAACACAGAGTTAGGAAATTGGCAGGGCTTTCGAGAACATATTTATTTACCGCGTACCGGCTATAGTCAAATATCATGCAATAGTAATTTTGAGATCCTATTAACCTGCGTTGGAGTAGAATGGTGGGTCAATGTTCTATTTTTCTCTTTTTCCTTTTTCTAGGGTACATGAGGTCTGTGCCCAGTAGTGGGACGCAGGACTTGAAGGTGATAATGAATATTGATGTAGGATATATTCATCAATTAAATCTACTAACAACGCTGCTAGTTTGTTCCAACTGCAAGTTTTTAAAGACGTTTTTTTCTTCCCCTAAAAGTAAGCCTTTCGCTGCAGAGTATAGTAGTATAGTGTATCTGGTAAGTGATGAAAAGTCTGAGACGTCACACTTTTAGAGAAAGAAAAGCGAAAATACTATTTTATTTTTTACCACAGAAGAAATATTAACTATATAATATCAACTTCGTAGAAAGATTGTGTTCAAATTCACATCATTCGGGCTATAATGGACTGTGTGAAAGGTGAAACGTGCCCTGTTTAGGTTTTATGGATTTATAATGATTATGTATAAATAAACAATAAAACATTACAAAAGTTAAAAGCTTTAGCTTTAGTTTAAAGCAAAAGTTTATTTATTCATTATTTATACCTATACTAGAACATAGACCCTAGCTGTCTATATAGAACTAAAAAGTTTACTTACATCAACTCTAATTTCATTTACAGGCCCTACGACCCTTGTCGTGGGCGTTTCCAACGGCGAATACCTGTAGAACTCCTGCGTGCCCCTGTACCACTTAACCGAATATATTTCACTAGGATGTATCTGGTAAAGGCACGCCATTGTTACATTTCTACCTCGCTGGACAACTCGAGGAACGATGTGGAGTTCCGTGGTATGAAGGCCGCCAGCCTCTGTGGACAAAGGAAATTCAACTTTAATGAAGAAATAAATGCACTGTTTAAACCCACAAAACCGCCCACCAAACATCGTGGTAGGATTAAACTTGAGGTGGTCTCAGATCCCTGGTTATACTCCGGCAGAAGCAATAACGGAATTTAATAGAATTAGAATGTAAACGATAAAAAAGCTTGGGTGTAAATTATTGTTGCTCTTCTAATAATTTAAAACGACATTGTGAGATGGTGATAAAAAAAAAAACACCCGGCTAAGTTTGTTGTGGGCTTCTTCTTAGACCAGGACGCGTTTGGAACCCTCGTAGCTTTAGTTTTAAGTTTACGAATGTGGTTATCGCCATCATCTCACTACCGTGTGGTTCTTATGTACGCATCAAAAGTGCCACCTGTGGGCCTACTTGAATAAAGATATTTTTGACTTTGACTTTGACTTTAATATCTATGATTTTTCTCTAGTCGGATCTGGAGTGTGACGAAGCCTATGGCTAGTTGCCTATCGATAAAGAAGTGCCGCAAGGTGAATTTGCGTTCCGGTACGATGCCGTGTAGGAACCGATTAGGTTTATGATTTAATATAACTACCTTACCTCCTTACAGCTGAGCCCAACTACTTTAGTCTAAATTATAGTTAATTAAAAAATTTGACATCACAGGGTCCTTTTTCTCTATTGCATTCTAATTCTAACACCATATTATTAACCACAATTGATGACAATAAAAATTGTACGGGAGCTATGGTGATGTGCTCAACCGAACCAATAGGAAGATCTTCCTCCGAACGGATGATCGTTCAAAATTCAAAATTTAAAATTCATTTATTTCAAGTAGGCCTAATACAAGCACTTTTGAAACGTCAAGTCTTTTTTTCTATCTTGTGAGAGATGTAAGCGGAGCCGGATGCTTCCAAGCAACCTTGTGCTTAGACAACAAGGTCCGACCATTCATCTTTGGAAGTAGCACATTGCCAGTGCGATGCAGGATCTTTGTGGCTACATCTAGTTTTACAATGTGGAGACCGCGACATAATTTACGCTGCTAAATTTTCACCATAAAAAATACCTTTTTTGTTAAAATTAATTAGATAGGTATTAGATTTCCTGTTATAATTTCCCATCTTGCAACCCCGTTTACAGAGGTGTTATTTAAGGAGCTTAATTATTTACTTCGTGAATCAGAGACTATAGAGTATTCCCTCACGTGCTTATCTTCGATATTGTATGTGCGTTTAGAATAAACACATTAACATTACCATGTTTCGAATTCGACATTAATCAATTTATGATTATATCAAAATTTATAAACTCAATAAACTGTAATATTACAAGTAAATGCCCGTAACTTCATCTGCGAAAATTTCTTATATCAAGTGTGATTACTAATTATTTCCGCAGTTTCTTTACTTTAGATAACAAGTTCCAGGCATATGTAGAAATATCAATTTTGGTGGATATAACTTTTATAACATATCTATTAAAAAAAAGAACTTCATAAAAACTTTAATTTCCTATTTCACACATTTTGGGGGTAGAATTTTCAAAAACTGTGTACCAAGGGTTAAAAAATTATATTGTCACAAGTATCGTGGATATAACTTGAAAAAAGGCAGATATTTATAAAATCTTTCTATCCCTATTTCTATTCCGAATTTAATCTTTCTATTCCGAATTCATTTTTGGCAAAGAGTTAACTGAAATAACGCAGAGTAACAAAGGCTACTTTTTATTTCCAGAATATAACGATTCCCGCTATTATTAGCGGGAATCGTGCGGTTATAATAATGCGGGCTGCTTGTAGGTATTAATTTAAACTCGTTCGTACTTCACTTATCATTTGAGTTTGGTTTAGCTACAAAATTAGAAATTTTCTGAACGCTAAAGATAAACCTTTACGTAGTTTATTTTCCAACAATCAAGTATGTGCTCGTAAGTTCGTTCGAAATTGTTTTGCACTTTAGATACGAGAATTGACTGGACGATTAAAAAGACCAACTTCGAGGATTAGTTGGCGTGCCTTTTACTGGAAGAATGTATATCGCATTCCGTAAGAAGCTTGTTCCTTCGAGTAGATAAACAAACAGACTGTCCGAATGTCAAACTTTAGTATTTGGAATTCTGCCAGTGTTGCTATTTTCGAAGTTGTTGACTTACCTAACCACCCCTCGTAAGGGAAGGTAGATTTTTTGTAAAAATAAAACCCACTCCACTCGTAACATTTCTAATCTTTCGATAACTTACAGAGTTCGTAACGTCTCCTAGTGCGTCCTAAGCTCGTAATGTTGTAGAGCTTAGTATATCGAATAGTTAGTATCTTGAACCCTTTGAACTACAAAGGATTCAAGATACTAACTATTCGATATAATTGGTTTCTTGGTCTAATCCTTATCTATATTATATTCAAATTAAAAATTCATTTATCTTGAGTAAGCCCAATTTATAAGTACTTTTTAAACGTCAAGTCAGTCTGTTTGTAGTGACTCTACCACCGGTTTGGAAGGCAGATTGCACTGAGAAGAGCCGGCAAGAAACTCAGCATATTGCTCTTATAAATGCTATAGTGTGTTAATCTGTTTGTCTATCCTTTACGCCTTAAGTTTGCAGCCAGTTACGTAACCAGTTGGCAGATATTTGGTATGGAGTTAGGTTAAGATTAAAGTAGGCTACTTTCCACCCTGGAAAACAAACAGTTCCCACAGGAATTGTAAAAAAAAACCATGATAAACGCGGACGAAGGACGTGGGAAACATCTTGTTGGTAATATGATTTTGGTTCGATTTCCGGATCGTGACAAAAATAGTTTTGTACCGAGGTTTTCCGTTAAACTTATCTTGCTGAGCACATTATGCATTCGGTTCCGATACTGTGATTACAATAAATCCAGTGCTCTTATAATATTATAGAAAGAGGACTAAAGACGATAAAAAAAACAATTTCAAATATGTGAAACTTAAACAAAAATCGAAACAAGTACAAATAGCGGAGACTAAAAACGGAAATAAAATAAAACAACTTTAAAATAATCCGTTCCAAAAATATTGTCTTTGTTTTCTTAGATAGTTCATTTATTTGAAGAATCGACGTCCCCAGAAGGTTCCCTCAAGAAGATTAAGAGACAGACAGCTCAAATGTCGAACTCGTGCTGGCACGGCGCCAGTGCCGTTTTAAAACTTGATGAGATCTCTATATTCACGCTTTGTACAGCAAAATAACTAATGGTACAGAATAAAAGCTTATAAAAGGGTGTACGAAACGAAAATGCCTTAATTTGCTCTTTTCCTGTACAATTACATTGCCATTATATTCATTGGGGGCAAATGAAACAAATTTTTACATAATTTGGCATTTCATTTCTCGTGATACTGAAGCGAATTACATTTTTATATTATTGCTTTTTATTGTTTGTAGACGGCAACAAAAATTGTTATTAAAAACATTATAAAGAGATTTCAATAGTCAGTTTCATCACCAGACTATTAAAATTCCACTTTTGGGCACAGGCCGTGGGCTCAAAATTCAAAATTCATTTATTTCAAGTAGGCCCGATATAAGCACTTTTGAAACGTCAAGTCTGTCCGTTTATAGTGACTCTACCACCGGTTCGGAAGGCAGATTCTATCGAGAAGAAGACGGCAAGAAACTCAGCAGTTGCTCTTATCCAACATCAACAATTTACATTTTACATTTTAACATTCATTTTTTGAATTGAGCCGGATGATTCCAAGCAACCTTGTCATTAAGAAATTCATCAATTTTATAGTAACCTCGCTGTAATAAATGTGTTTTAACAGATTCCTTAAACTTATGCTTTGGCAGGTCCAAAATCACCTTAGGAATCATATTATAAAAGTTCGATTCCCACAACTGGAAAATGTTTTTGTGATGAACATGACTATTTTTCAGTGTCTGGGTATTTATATGTATATAAGTATGTATATATATTATTGATTAAAAATATTCATCGGTCAACTTATTACCCATAACACAAGCTACGCTTACTTTGGGGCTAGATGGCGACGTGTGTATTGTCGTAGTATATAATTAAAAAAAAGGCATCGTCTTTTGCAATCATAGACGAGAGGGTATTAGAGAATAGACTCACCACGCTACTCGAATGCGTAATGGTGGGCTGTAACATGTTAGTTTATATAACCGGTACCGCAAACATGCTTTCTGAGTGTCCACTGACAATTTTCTTACTTAGTTAGGGTACTGGGGCATTTATAACAGAAAAATCCATTGCTTAATAATTTGTGTCCGGGAATTACCCAGATTATCTCATTATTTGGTTGGCGTTATTAAATACACCACAATTTGATATTTAAGATGTTACTTTGAGAAGGTGATTCGATTAATAATTATCTAAATACCTTCAGTTTAAAACATTGTTTGTTAACTGTCAAAAGAGGTGATAAAGTAAATTATGAACCGAATATCTCGCTGGTTTATGTTAACCGTTTACATTATATCTGTTTATTTTTACATTAAATCTGTTTACTTTTAGATAGTTTATCATCATCATCATCATCATCATCATATTAACCCATTACAGTTTCCTCCCACAATGAGAAGGGTTTTAAGGCCGTAGTCCACCACGCTAGCCCAGTGCGGATTGGTGGACTTCACACACCTTTGAGAACATTATGGAGAACCTTAGGCATGCAGGTTTCCTGGCGATGTTTTCTTTCAACGTTGAAGCAAGTGATATTTTAATTGCTTAAAACGCACATAACTTAGAAAAGTTAGAGATGCGTGCTGGGATTCGAATTCGGCCCCCCAAAAGTGAAATCGAAGCCTTACCCACTGGGCTACTAATATATATCTTTATAATATCTGTCTGTAATATATCTTTCTTACCTATAATATATATCTTTATGTAGGTTAAAAGGACGTGGTGTATGTAGTATCTTTGTTTTTTAACGATAGCTTACCCACAGAGTATACAAACACTACGACAGACCAGGACGACCTCCCTGGCGCAATGGTAAGTGCTGTAAAATTTAAGTAGGTGGTCCCAGGTTCTATTCCTGGCAGAGGCAACCTAGGAACTTATTATTTCTGAGTTTTATCTGATCTGGTCTAGTGGGAGGCTTTGGTCGTGGCTAACTACCACCCTACCGACAAAGACGTGCCGCTAAGCGATTAAGTGTTCCGGTGCGAAGTCGCGTAAAAACCGGTTAGGGGTATCACTACCATTCTCCCTAACAGGTTAGCCTACTATCAACTTACACTGCAACATCACTTACCACCAGGTAAGATTGCAGTTAATGGCTACTTTGTAAGGAATAAAAAAAACTAGTTTTCTGCAATATAGGCTATTTTTCTTTGACCCAGCTACATAGTTCTTGGTTACAACGGGACACGTGTCCCATTGCAATATTATCATGGTATGGTACATCATCATGTACCCGTTGACCTATTTATAAGAAATGTTGATTAACTACGAAAAGTTAAAGTGAAATGTATAGGCTAAATTATTATATTTATAAAAAAAAAAAACCAGCCTCGTGTACGCCACAAAGCACTGCTGCACTTAAAAGATATTCAGAGATGTAGGTACTCTTATTAAAAGCAACGCAAACTCGGAACAAGTTTCTCAGTAAATAGTACCGGTAAAGCAATTTAAATATTTTAGCTGATTACTGTTTCTCGGTAGACGCAACTTCTGTGAACGGTAACAGTCTTTACCATTAACAAATTGGCGCTACCTGAATCCTAATTCTCACTTTAATTATCGGAATAATTATTTAGTTAATCTTATGCTATTTACGCTTATTAACTATATTATATTACTATTAATTATGTGAAGTTTGTAAAGATGTTGTTACTAAAACCTCATTCCTACCAATATTATAGATACATATTAATTTAAGTTTGTTTGTTACGCTTTTACGCGAGAACTACTAAACCGATCATCATGAAACTTTGTAAACATACTGTTTATCCCAAAATTAAGCTTAGTCTAATTTGGAAATGGGATGAAAGTGTTTGACGATTTTACACACTCACTCCGTCAAATAATACTCGAAATACCAATTGAAATTATTATTTTTATTCGAGAGGTTATAATATCTGTTTACTGTGGCCCAAATTTCGTTTATATCTGATGAATGTGATTGGAAATAAAGGACAGAACTCCTCTGCGGACAGCAGCAAACCTCTCATTTAAGGCTTAGCGATAGAATACCTAAAATATAACAATAAAAAATGTTAGAAATGTTGTTGGTTAACCTATAGCATATAAATAAATTACAATGCGATTTCGATTCTTCCTTTAACGATTACTACTCTTTGTAAGTGATATGAGAAGCTTAGACTGATAACACAGTTCTTTTTAGATATTGTTTATGTGAATTGAAAAATTTCCTTTTTTTTTACATAACTTAAAAGTTTCTGTAGAACTGCACCTAAATAGTCTCTCAGAAAACAAAAACAAATTACAATATTATTAATAATGCAAACGTTTGTATTTTTTATATTTTTTTGTATTTTTTATTTGATTGATGGATGGGTGGTTGTTTGCTACTCTTTCACGCAAAAACTACGACAACAATTAAACTGAATTTTGGAATGGAGATAGAGTATTCCCTGGATTAACACATTTTGGTTTTTCATGAATCCCGAAAGAACCGTACGTTTTCCTGGAATACGCAAAAAACTGTGGGCAACAGCTGGCAACTATAGCTAAATATACTACGACAATACACACGGTCTTTTATTTTCATTAGGGTTGTTATGAGTAAACTTAGAATATTTTGAATTAGTTTGTATGGAATAAATATGCTTCCTTATGAAATAGGTACAATTGTGCCTTCAACAGTATTTCGGTTACACGTTGTATACGATACTGACTTTAACTGCAAAAACAGTGGTGATTTCCAATGTTTGTTACTAATACAATCATGTTTTAATGTCTTAGCGAATTAAAACCAACTAGTCACGTTCTAGATTCATTCATAAAATCCTTTCATCCAGGGAAACCAAGGGATTCTTGCGGACCTAAACAGTACGGAAGAGGGTGAAGTAGAAGCGGAAGATAGTTTGTTTTATAAAGATCTTGGTCAAACACATTTTGCCATGCATCGGGTTTCGCTCGCGTTAAATCGGGTCAAGTTGTATCTCGGCCTTTAGTGGACCGATTGTGATCAAAGCTGGAGCAGTATGTAAATCTGACTATAGACTGCTAGGCTGCGGAATATTTGTGTCAATCGGTCAAATGGTTCTTGAGGGAATGCACGCTTAGATAAACACACATACTTACCAATATTCAACTTATTCATATTTTATCATAAGCGGTGATAGCCTCGTTTTTAGGGTTTTTGTCTCCATTTCGAGGTGACCGATTCCGAGCACACACCTCTAGCTTTACAGTATTATATGCATTATGTATCCTTACGGTAGCCTCACAATATATAATATATTTATAACAATATACTATTTGTAAGACAACATGTTAGTCTTTATAAACAAAAAGTGGATATAATCAGTCGACTTACAAGAAATGGTCATAAATTAGTGACATCAGCATATTGTCTGCAAAAGGTGCAGAAGTCATTTGTGGGATTAAGTATACGCTTTTATAATGATTGCTAAGGTAATTTTGGACCTACCAATGCATAAGTTTGAAGAATGTGTTAAAACACATTTATTACAGCGAGGTTATTATACAATTGATGAATTTCTTAATGACAAGGTTGCTTGGAAGCATGAGGCTCCGCTTTCATCTCTCACATGAGAGAAAAATGAATTTTAAAAAGTAAAACGTAAATTGTTGATATTGGAAAAGAGCAATTGCTGAGTTTCTTTCCGGCTTCTTCTCGGTAGAAACTGTCTTCCGAACCGGTGGCCTACTTGAAATAAATTAATTTTTAATTCATGTAATTAAATATTACTTGCGAGTGAGTACCGTGAAGGACGATGATGGAAACTATAGTGTTGAAATCTACATGCCTGAGAGTTCTTTATAATTCTCCCAAAGGCTTGTAAACTTGTAGACTTGCCACGGTGGCCCAAACCCTTCTTGCCCCCCCCCCCCCCCGGGTCACATGCCACCTTTTTAATGACATCATCAGCATCATCATATAAGCCCACTACGGGGCACGGGTCTTAAACCACAATGAGAACGGGTTAAGGCCGTAGTACACCACGCCAGCCCAGTGCGTATTGGTGGACTCCACACACCTTTGAGAACATTATTTAGAACTCTCAGTTATGCAGGTTGAAGTGATACTATTTAAATTGCCTCATTTAGCAATTAAAATATCAATAGCTTGCTATAAACACAACCCCAACAATGCTAATGTCCCAACTCAAGGCTGATGCTATCAGCTTCTTAAAAGAAAACCTCCATGAACTCTCCAACAATTTTTGTTCTGACTTCAAAGAAGAATCGAACCCAATACCTCGTTACGTCAAAAAATATTTCAACTACTAAAACAATTATTAAAAGCTATTATTCAATTATTTAATATTTATTAGCATTTAATAAAATATAATTAAGCTTTTAATCAAATTGTTTTACATGCAAATGTTGAAATAATTAAAACTAATTAAATTCATCGTATTTATTAAAATATTAATTTGAATGTTGTCTAAACTTATCAATTCAACCATATCCATGGAAAAATCATAAACTAGGTTTTGCCTGCGGCTTCATTTATGCTTATGTAGATTTTGTTAACCAATTCGGGTAACCTGTCTGTATGTTATTTGTACTCCTGACAGCTCGTGCACTGAATTGTTAAGCCGACATGAATTCCTAATAAACAGACCTATATTCATATTATTGAAGTAATACTTCTTTTGGCACAAGTACACACAAGTTTTTATTTATATTAGTTATGAATCGAAAATAACTCAGTTTATCTATTTCTACGCCTTAACCACTGAAAATATTTCGATTAAATATAGAAAAAAACATAGATTGAAACAGAGTATAACTTCCAAAATACTAACTGTTCCCGCGAGATTAAAAAAAGTAAGATTCTACAGATACAGAGCTGCACGTTTCATCAAATATCAGTAAATTACAATTTCGCTTTGAAAAATATTTTTATGTTAGATAAATAAAGTAAGTTCCTATGATGTTTTTACTTTGACTTTTAAGATTGAGTTCTAAACTTATTGTAAACTAAAAATTGACAAAAAATAATAAATTAAATAGTTCAAACAAACTAAAAAACACGCTTGGTATAAAAAACTAAACTAATTTATTTTAATTTATTCATAATAGCAATTTTTTTTAGTTTTTCTTGATGTATTATTTTTATTAGAGCAAAATTAATTGGTAACACATCCACCATTAAAGAGATAAAATATAGAAAAAATATTTTTTTTTTATTCAGTGTGCCCGTCTCTCGAAATGCAAGTTCTAATTATTATTTAAAACAGGCCATTAAAAAGTAACAGCTAATGCCCTCTACCATCTAGTAGCTTAAGGTTTTCTGTGAAATTTGTTAGGTACGCGAACGCCATAGATTTTTTACATTTGGGTCTAGATGGCGCTGTAGTAATTAGTAAAAAATCTTATTTTTTATAGTGAAAATTGGAATAATCTTTTCAGATTAGTGTATTGTCATCGGTCCTCGATATGTCTACAAAGTTTGAAAGAAATCTGACCGTTTAAAGTGGGTCAAAATCGCGCCCAAAGAAGTCGGTTACAAACATACATACAAGTGAAGCTAATATAAAGCGTGTAAGAACCGACTTTGTTACATCACTAAAAAGCAAGAAATAAATATTTTCTATAACATATATGTATATATGCAAATAAATATGTTTATTTATATGCACCACCTATCTCTCTTCTTGAGCTGTGTTTAACTCCTTTGGTTGCCTGGAGAGATCGCTATGGAGCGATAAGGTCGCCAAATTGTATACTTTTTGTTAAATTTTTATTTATAATTTTTCTATATGTTACATTAACATATAGAAAAATTATAAACAAATATATGCTATGTATTTGTTTACAAATATATACATATATGCTATAGGTGCACAATAAAAGTGTATTCATTCATTCATTTTTAAGTCTATGCCAAGTCAAATGTAGAAAGTTACTGTCATCACCATTACACACCGTATTCCTTTTTATATTGAAGCAAGGAAAGTACCAGTAGTTTACTAAATTTTACTTGGCACAGAGTTAAAAATGTTGTAACAAACATTTGCTTTTTGCTTATAAGTTGTCTTACAAAGTCTTAAAGCTTAAAACCAAATTTTATGTTACCATTAATTCTAAACATTGTTCTTAAGTAGTTTGTAATGTTTTTTTATCTAATACTGGGGACCCAATAGGGTACTGAATAATATTATGATCTACCCAAGTCATTTGGCTAATTAACTGTTTAATTTTAACCTAAACTTCTAAAATCTTATTATATACTAACGCATCTATTGCCCGTTTTCACTTACGACAAACAAGGCAATGCCTAAGTAAGTAAAGGCATACAGTTACCTTATACCAATTGATTTTCAGTAGGCAACCCGTATAACCTAACTGGTCTATGATTCTTGCCACATAATATGGTATTTTGTGTTTGTATTATAATATGTTTAGTTTTCGTATGAATTTAAGATTATTAAAAAACTGATTTTTTATTTGTTTTCATATGTCTTGTGACAGGTTACGATTTTCCTAAAGATAAGGGCCCAAGTCGAATCCTTTTCGTATATTTAAAAGGCTCCTACCGTCATTAGACATCATTTAAGAGTTGGTGAAACTTTTTTTTATATACCCGCAACCAAATCATCCAATTTAAGCTTTTTAGAAAACGGGCATTATTATTTTTGATAATTAGTGTCACTTTGTTCGTGTGTTCTTTACCGTAGCACTTAAACTACACTATACCTTTTACTATTAACTTATAACTAACTAGCGTTCCCTCGCGACTTCATCCGCGTATAGACATAATCTGTCGTGGATTTTTTTAGAACTTTCAAAGATCCTCAACTTTGTCATACATGATTTTATCAAAACATTAACATTTTATGTATGTTGCAGCCTGGACATAGACTAGAATACTTTTATCCCGAGGAATTAAAAATAAATATCCATACAAATATGGCATTTCTAACTTGTACTTTTTATCTCGGCAATCGTAACGATTCTGTGTGATTAAAAAAAAACCACACATCTAGTAACCATTATTTTAGCAATAAAACTATACGTAGGGTGCAAAGCATATACATATCATATGTGTTATATAGCGTTCTAACCGCGCTACGTACGTCGTCTCTCTGTAGTCAAAGCGATAGCATTTGATCACACGCCCGTGTAGTACTGCGCATACCTGTATTTAATTTGAAGCAGACGAAACGTACGTGGCTCTAAGTTTAGAGCCTCACTCTCGTAATGTATTTGAATTTCGAATGTAACTTTAATACTTTGCCTCGTTGGTCTAATGATTAGCATTTTTGAGTGCAGATTGGAGGTCCTTCTACGAGGTCCTTCTACTAGGTTCTTTTGCGAGACAATCAAAGAAAAAATATTCCTATTGCATAGAAGCAGGTGTTATTTTGCGGAAAATCATCCATAATCAATTATATTCATTGTAAAGTCAACATCTCCTGAGGATGCTCCGGTTTCGGAGCGGAACGTGCGTTGAGGGTACATTACAGAAGATCTGTTTGGTGTGGAGTATAAGGATTAAAGAAATTATAAATACCATCATACAGACACCATCTCCTGCTTTTCAAGGAGTATAGCAAATAAAGCTTCATTTTCATATTAACATTTTCCTTACTTTTTAATTGTATTAGTTGTGCAATAACATATAGCCTGTTTTATTTATTGAAACACAAAAATGTTTGTTTTTAATGGTTTCCTGATGCGTATAAAATATTCAACGAATGTCAATATTCAAAACATAGCAAACTATTTTCTATACTCACTCAAAAGCGTTCACCTGTATTTCGTATATTATGCTTTATGCACATAGCGCAGTGATAGCCTAGTGGTTTATACAATTTCTTTCAGAAGGACCGAATTCGATCCCCGGCACTAACTTTTCGGAGTTGAGTGTGTTTTAAGCAATCGACATAATCAGAAAACCTGCAAGAGAGTTCTCTATTAAGAATTCCATAGCGTTTTAAATCTGCTTAGCGTGTTAAAAGATGACTATGAGATATAGCACAATAAGACGTATGTCTTCAGGTTTTTGCCATATGTTTAAAAAGAAGAAGACAATAGTGGTCACATTTGTTTCTTTCGTAATAAATTGCGTACCAAATGACCAGAGGGTAAGCAAAGGGTATGCAGATGATGATAGAAACTATCCAGTATGAGTTCTAAAAACTCGAGGGTAGGCTTTTTATAACTCGTACTGGATATTTTCTTCATTTTGTATCATCTGCATACTCTGTGCATACCCTCTATGCACGCCACTGCAGATGGTCAACCTGACGGGTAAACCATAGCCTAAAAACACAGCAAAACTTCGAAGAACATACCATATACACCTCAAACAAATTGCCGCACTGTGTCCATCGACCTGACACGTAGGTATCGAGCCTTCGGAGCCGAGGTCACGATAGCAACCAGCTAGATCCGCGCACTTAATTGTCCCAGGCGAAGCGGTCTGAGTGGGGGAATTGACCGTCCACTCTTCCAGAAAAATAAATTTGGGAAAGTGTGTGTTTTTCCTGGGACGTGCCCAAAGGGCGTCGTACACGGGAGGCACCGGTGCGTTCTTAGGAGATCCCGGAGCCTCCCTTCATGTGCTGAGGCCGGCCACCGAGGGGGTTTTAGTGGGTAGAAATCCCACATAACCCAATTATTAACAATTCGGGTATCTCGTAATCAGGAGATTTCCCCGTAATCAGAAAAAAATTGGTTGTCTGTAAAGTCGGCTTACTGACGATAGTTGAACGTGACAACGTCGTAAGAAAATACTGATGGAATGGTTGCATTTTGCAAAAGAAAATTTTAATTTTATTTGTTTGAAGCTCGCTTGAATGGAACGCCTCAGAGCGAGGTAACGCCGCATACGTCATGTTTTTTCGTGCGTGCAGCCGGCTCAATCGAATTATAAGACGTTGTCACGTCAAAAAAGGTATCGAGCCTTATGTGCCTTTAATTACATCGGCTATCGCTGCTTTCAGATGGGAAAATAGCGTTGCCTGTCGGCGGCAGAAATAAGCACGTTGATAGTACTTCCCTAGAAGAAATCCCCTAGAATGTTTTTATTGTTTTCCTGCCACAATCCTGGATTCGCTTCTTACAACAACAATCACGTATCTTGCAAGACATTGGATTATAAATGGAATAAAATTAATTACGGAAAAAGGAGCCTCTACACTTCGTTGTCTTAATCAACAGAGCTTGCCAATTAGATTCATCAAGTGCCATCTTGCTTATAATGCTTTCAGCTTCGGAGAAATTAAGGGGCTTTTTTTGATTTCTTAAAATAAGAACTGTAACTTTCTTTTTAAATAATTCCAGTATAGGTCCATCGATGCAGTTTTTTGTTTGCACACCGATGTTTCCAAGGTTATTAGTCTATTTAATAGAAGTTATATTTTTTTACGGATACCTATCCCTACTAATATTATAAATGTCAATGTAAGTTGGTTTGTTACGCTCACGCAAAAACGACCTAACCGATCCTCGTGAAACTTTGTACACATATTCTTGGAAGTGTTAGAAGTAATATAGGATACTTTTTATCACGATATTAAGCTCGGTTCCTTTGGGAGAAGGGATGAAAGTGCTTGACGACAAATTATAATCGATTTAAATAATTATTTTTGTACTATAGAGGTTATAACATATCTTTAATTTTGGCCAAAATTTGTGATATCTGATGAATGTGGTTGGAGATGGAGGACAGAACTCCTCAGCGGACAACAGAAAACCCCTCATTTAAGGCTTAGCGATAACTGAATACTTTATTTTTAGAACTACAACTAAATTGAATGCCACATCTAAAAACAAAATCAAACGCAGACGAAGTCGCGGCAACAGCTAGTATGTATATATATGCACCACCCACCTATTTTCTGTATTTGTTTTCTTCGCTATTAGTTGTCTGGAAGAAATCGCTAGGAAGCGATATTAGAGAAAGCGATGAGGCCGCCAAATTATATACCTTGTTTTGTCATACTTTTTTTGTTTTTTTATGTACTTTTTGTCGTGTGCAATAAAAGTATATTCATTCATTCATTCATTCTATTAGCATTCAACTGCTAGCACAGGCCTCCTCTCTCATAGTACTGAAAAGTTTTAGAGCAGAACCACTACGATGCTCAATAGCGGGTTGGCAGACTTATTATTATCACACTAGCTTTTGCCCGCGTTCTTCATCGGTGTTTTGTTTCCCGCGGATAAAAATAGCCTACGGTACTCTCCGTCCTTTCAACTAACTATATGATAGAAACCAAGTTGATTGGTTGTTGAGTGTAGTTGCTTTCGCATTTATACTATTAGTAAGGCTAAACCGAGGTGCTAATAACCAGCATCAACGGTTCAACGTGCTCTGCGAGGCTCGCGAGTGGACACCGTTACTTTTTACATCCGATATTTTTTTTACAGATATGCCGAGCTAACCTAGTGCTGATGAAACATTGATTAACTAAGGCAATCAACAGGTTTTCACTGTCGCAACTTGGCTAAAAAAGCGCCTACGATATAGAGGGCCATTGCCCAAAAAAATACATCTCGAATTGATAATCTCCCTCATCGTGGAAGTGGGAAGAAAAAAGCCGTTCTTGTAAGAAACAACTTTGACAATAAATCTTTTTTTAATGTGCCTTCTTAACGGCCAGCGCAACTTTTAATTAATTCGAGACCCGATCTACACTCGGCCTGTTTTTGTTTTGAGAATAATTTCCCCCGTTGTCTTTCTTTTGTACATTCGTACATTTTATTTACTGCAAAATATTTATACTTGAAATTGACTAACATATTATATACACAAATTTGGATTGTTTTTGAAATGGCTAGGCTTATTCAAATTATAATATCGACCCGAGTCCAAGGTCGTGGGTTCGATTCCCACAACTGGAAAATGTTTGTGTGATGAACATAAATGTTTTTCAGTGTTTGGGTGTTTATCTGTATATTATAAGTATTTATGTGTATTATATTCATAGAAAAATATTCATCAGCTATTTCAGTACCCATAACACAAGCTACGCTTACTTTGGGGCTAGATGGCGATGTGTGTATTGTCGTAGTATATTTATATTTACCTATCGGTGAAATTCTATCTGCGTTTTTGATTAAATAAAATGCCAAAATATATTAATATAGGAATAAAATCATTGTAGGAAAGCTCATAATAATTAAACACTGTAATATTAATACACCGAAATAATAAAATTATAAACAAAAGCAATATGTCATCTCTTGTTTCAAACGTGTCTCATGGTAACATAGAACTTTGAAAAAGTAAATCGAAACTGCAATGTTTCCTACTAGTTTGAGCTACAGTCGCTATAAAACTGATATAAAAGGCATTTACTAATTGCAACTTCGAGATCCTTAGCTTAATTGGCTAATGCGCTTAGGCCGCGATTGCCAGATAGTCGCAGAATTAAAACCTGACGGTTCTAAAAATTTTACATGCATTTTAAATTTATAAAATGAATAAGTGCACCGTGTTTCTTTTGTTTTAATGGGTCTGGCAAAATCCGTTTTATTTGATAACCTAATTGTTGATGAACTGAACTCTCTAAAATCACGCTAAAGGCTTAAAGAAAACTAAGCCCAAGAAGTCAAAAAGTAGGCGAGCGATTCGAAGCTAATTTCATTTAAAATAAACAATAAATTAAAGAAAACTATTGATGGCGTTTTATGGAGTATTTCGTATGTACTGCTTTTAAAGTAAGTTTATTTATATAGACTATTATATATAGAGGTCGTAGCGTGGTAGTATTATAGTTCATAATATTCCTCAATAAACAATTAAAGTCTAACTAAGTATTAACTAATTTTGTAAATTATAATACTACCAAGCTACGACCGCTTTGTACGAGATAAATCAGGTAAAGCCGCAGGGCACAGTTCGTAAAAGATACACACAAATAATATATGCTTTAACATCGCAAGAATATACGGATGAGTATTTTTTCAAAAAGGCTTTTGTCTGTTTTGTAAACCTCGGAGTTCTCTTTGTAGGATGTAAAAAAATATTAAGGCGAAAAATTCTATCTCAATTTATTCAACACTCCTACATTATGATGTGAGGATGCGAGCGTAAAACAAATAAAAATGTAAAACATGGTTTCTTTTTTACACTTATTTACATGGAGATACTTTTTTAGATCCAGAAAATGTTATTTTTCGGATGCGTCCGGTTTTCATAAGTTACTATTTCCAGCAGTTTCTCCTGTATACCATTCAGTTTATTACTCGCGTGAACTGTTTCCCAACTACTCTATTTCTAATCCTAATCGTAACTATAATAGTCATAATATTTTGCCCACCAATCCGCTCTGGGCCAGGTTGGTGGACTATGGCCTAAGCGCTGCCCATTTCGGGATGAGTGCCCTGTAGATTACGGTAATGGGTTGAAATGATGATGATGATGACGATGAATATATTTTGATATTCATTTTTTTTGTATTTTAATGGTGTGCAATAAAGAATTTATCCATTTATGATATAACTAATTATGATGTAACTAGTATATTTATCACTGTTTACTTATTATAGATATATATTTATATTTATATTATGTAAATCTTTATATATATATTTCTTGTGTGCGTGTGTATGTCACTGAACTCCTCCTAGATGGCTGGACCGATTTGAATGAATTTTTCGGTATGGGTTTGGGTGGCACCCTGGATGGTTAAGATTCACAAATCAGCCCGACAGATGGCGCTGGGATCCGCTAGTATTTATTATATTTTTATGTATTTTATATATATAGTATCTTCAAATTTTTTTGTATTAGTATGTAGAATTTTGTTATTATTTAGATTTATTGAATATCTTTAGTAGTTATTATGATGTATATTGTACTTTTATTTGACCTATATCACAATTAAATCATCTTACTCACATCCTGGGGTAGCACACAACAAAAAGTACATAGGAAAAAAAGAAAAGTATAACAAAACAACGTATACAATTTCGCGGCCTTATCGCTTCATAGCGATTTATTCCAGGCAACCAATGGCCAGATAAAAAACAAGTACGGAAAATAGGTGGTGCATATATACCCATGAAATACATATTTAATTACTTAAATATATACATAACATACTCATCTTTACGCAAATTCCCCATAAAAGTTCCAAATTTTAAAGTCTGAAAAACTCTTTATTAGTATGGATAATATTATTAATTTAAGTCCTAATCAGTATATACCTTGGCCTGTCACCTTGGCCGCTATTCTCTATGCGCTGAAAACCTCTCATCGTAGAATTACCATGAAAACTCATGTATACAGACCAGTGCAGCAAACTATAGCGAAACAGTGCACTAAAACAATCCTTAAACAAAAATCTTTATTAGTCTTCTAATTAAAATGTTCCGCTCGTGTTTCTAAACGTCGCTGACTCTATACTTGTTTTTGGACGAGGCGGTCATCATTTTGATATTTCAAAACGCAAACGCCGAAGCAAACACAGCACAAATGCAGATAAATGTTTTTTGTCAAAGCTCACGTTCGCAATTTCGACATTCGTGGTATTGCAACTGAGTTTTAATCAAAATTTCGGATTTATGTTTCGTGAGATTTTCTACAAAATCGTTGTGTGCACAGAGTCAATACTAAAGTCTATGATTGTATGGTGACTCTAGAATAGATTTAATTCAAATACCTCTCCATTACTGAAGGTCAGCAGTCAGATTTTTAAACTTCTCTTTGACCTTTTCCATGGGTTAACGGAATTGTTCTCTGATGGTGTTTATTTCGACTCTCTTACTGGATTTTTATTTTGTAGCTAGGACTTCCGCCTTCGAACCTCCTTTTTCCCGTATTCTAGATTAGGAATGTAAATTCTACTGTTAAATTCTAGGTTAAATGTCAGAAACTGCCGGCGGACGACCACCTTGGCGCAGGTTATACGCTGTGGTCTTATAAGCAGAGCTTTTATTGTACATATTATTTATGTTGTATTTGTACATAATCTTACGATGATTCTCTTGCGCACAAAGCTGGACACAGACCGCCTCTCTCTTAAAATAAATGCGAAATATTTAAATCCTTACTAATAAACCCTTTAAAGCAATTGAATATTGTTATATATTCAATAATTTAACATCTTCTTTCAAAATAAGTGATGAAAAAAGAGAGAAATTATTATTGGATAGAAGCAGGCGTAACTTTGCAGAATTCCATGATATATTATAAAAATTGAGCTTTATTTTCTATACTCCGCGAAAAGCAGGAGAATCTGTACGGTAATTTATAATTTCTCAAGGAGGATGGAGGGTACATTTCGGCAGTTCTGTTTGGTGTGTAGAAAAATTGAAGAAATTATAAATTACACCATACAGATTATCCTACTTTTCGCGGAGTATAGCAAATGAAGCTTAAATTTCGTAAGAGAAATTATTGTATAAATACTATTTACCAGCTATACTAAGTTTGTTAGTGTCTACTGAAAGAGGTTTTCTTATTATTCTTTAATTAAGTACCTACATTAAATACAACCCGAATCTTAAATAACGAAGTCTTATGAGACACAAATAAAAAGACACGAAAACAAAGAGAGCTAGAGCGTTAATTATGGCTCCGAGAATAATATAATAGTCTCTATCCTCTGAACATGTGATGAGACCATATGAGCAGCGGTGGAGTGTAGCGTAAATAATTTATTTTCATTTAATAAACTAAGTTTAGTTAAAGAATTTTTCTTTCATCGATTAGGTACTAATAAAATGTTTTAGTAATACCTAATCGATGAAAGAATACTTCTATGACTAAACTTAGTTTTTTAAATGTGGTAAATAACTTATTGGAGTAAAAAGACTCACATATATACATATTATATATGTGAGTTTTTTTACACTACGATAAGTTCTAAATGCCTAAAAACATTGTTATGTTTGGGGAATTGTTTTCTACTGATTCCTTAAACATCCCTAAAACTCTATAATCTTTTCTTTACGTCATTTCGATTGAAATCCTTCGGTTGGTTTTAAATTTCAACATTCATTTAATTCAGCGCTTTTGAAACTTCAAGTAAGAATCTGTGCGTGAAATTCTTATGTCTGTTCGAAAGGCAGATTTTACCAAGAAGAAGCCGTCAAGAAATTCAGCAAACCATTTTTTGCACCCCTGGCTACATGTACGCTTCATGATGTGAAGCGAACATGTAGTCAGGGGTACAGAACAGTTGGGTAGTAATTGCGTGTCAAACCAACTCGCATCACTCTATTATTATAAAGGCGAAAGTGGGTATGTTTGTTTCTCTTTCTTGCTGCATCGCAACCAATTTGACTGGAATTTAGTATAGTTACATAATACCTTCCATTAACACATAGACTATTTATGACCCCGAAAAAGGTATGGCTCTTAAGCTTTTTGTTGAAAATGGTACATGTAACTGCAATAATAATAAATAAAGTACTTGTTGTACTTATTCACCACAGATTGCACCGCAATCGCACTGCAATCTCAGGTGGTGGTAAGTGATGATGCAGTCTAAGATGGTAGCGGGCTAACCTGTTAGGGAGCATGGTTGTCATACTCCTAATAAATTTCTACGCAACATCGCACCACGCACGTGTTTGTCGCTAGGGTGGTAACTGGACACGACCAAGACCTCCCACAAGACCCGACCCAAATTTCCCGTGCCGGGAATTGAACCTGGGACCTCCTACTTAAATTTACAGTGCTCCCCGCTAAGCCAGGGAGGTCGTCAGATCAGTCAGTTTAAATTATTATTAAGGCAAATTCAGTTATTTGAATCGCTTCTTCACGCACTAAGCCCTCACCCAAAAAATAAGAAGGCAGTAAATTGGGACAGCGAGAAATATCGCGACTCGGTCCAGCAGGTGCAGCAATAAGAACTGGCAACAGCTGTATCGGGATAAACTAATGGTTATTGCCATCTTATTGCTTCTTATTGCTCTTATTGCTCAGGGAGATTCGGTTCCCTTTATATCTTGGACGTCTGTTGTATTATTAACATTGTATGGTTGCTTTCCTTCTTTTACCATGTAACAGAAATTATATTAATTTAGGCATTGACGGTAGAGCCGTAGCTTAATTGCTTAATTGGTTAAAGCGTTCAGGCCGCGATTGCCAGAGATTGAGAGAGTCGCAGGTTCAAATCCTGCCAGTTCCTGAAATTTTTAAATGCGTTTTAAATTTATAAAATTGATAATTCTTATATAAAAATAATATATGAAGACTAAATATTTTTGTCTAACTTCCTGGCATAGTGAGCAGGGTGGTCTTATAAGTCGAAGGTATCGGATTCGAATCCCGTCAGATGCTATTTGAAAAAATCATAATTTTCTCTGTTCTGATCTGGTGAGAGCTGCTAGTTACCACCCTACAGACAAAGACGTGGCGCCAAGCCATGTATAGTTTTGGGTTAACCACGCAGACACCATCAGGGGTATGGGCTTAATAAAACTAACATGGGCCTTACCGTTTAGCCCGCTACTATCGTAGACACCGAGATAATATGAAATATATTATCTTGGTGTCTACGTTGTGTTTTGAATAAAATAAGAGATAGCAGTCAAGAGCTAATTTTTGGTAGAAAAAAAGAATGATTATTCATTATAACATATTGATGGAAATAGACGGCCGACTGTCGCAGTGGGCAGCGAACCTGCTTTCTGAGTCGTGGCCGTGGGTTCGATTCCCACAACTGGAAAATGTTTGTGTGATGAATATGAATGTTTTTCAGTGTCTGGGTGTTTATCTGTATATTATAAGTATTTATGTGTATTATTCATATTATTCAGTCATCTTAGTACCCATAACACAAGCTATGCTTACTTTGGGGCTAGATGGCGATGTGTGTATTGTCGTAGTATATTTATTTATTTATTTTATTTATTTAATAATAATCTTCAATGGCTTAACGTACTCCCCGTGCTGGTATTTAGAATGTATTGTCATCCAGTCATTCAGTGTGATCCATCCATTTTCATAGTGCTTTTGTCTGTGGTTTCGCTAGACTGACAAGGTAGGAAAACTATAAGGAAATTTACTGGAAAACGCTATCCTATATTTTTGTTATGTTTAACTAGAACCTAGGAATAAGTGAAATTCAAAAAATTCAAAATTCAAAATTCATTTATTTCAAGTAGGCCTAATACAAGCACTTTTGAAACGTCAAGTCTGTCCGTGTGTAGTGACTCTACCACCGGTTCGGAAGGCAGATTCTACCGAGAAGAAGCCGGCAAGAAACTCAGCAGTTGCTCTTTTCCAACATCAAAAATTTACATTTTACATTTTAACATTCATTTTTCTATCTTGTGAGAGATGAAAGCGGAGGCGGATGCTTCCAAGCAACCTTGTCATTAAGAAACTCATCAATTGAAAATTGGACATTAATCTTTATTATTCTGTATAAAGATAAACTAAGCACTTTTTTAATTTATATATATCAGAGTCTGTCGGATAATGAATTGACGGAAGGACGAAGAAACCGTAGGATGGACAGTACGTACATACCGACTACGGAGTTATCATAAATGTGTTTGAACGTAACATAAGACTCACCATGATGAATAAGTGAATGGAAATTTACTTTTATTGTACACCACAGAAAACCAGAAATACAGCATAGAGTTAAATATATATATCTATATATATATATATCTACATATATTATCATAGTTCACGTCATAACTATTAAAGCGTTTATATGATTTTTCAGTCGACTAAAAGTTTTCTGCTTTGGGACTTCGGGCAACAAAATATACCCACTTATCTCCTATGAATATTTCACGCGATATTTTCCTTTGAAACTGGAAACTCCAAGTATAAGCAGCTGCTATTGACAGCTCCAGCAGAAATATAGTTAAGGAGAAAACTTTTGCGTTCTCGCAAAGGCGAAAAAATGTTATTCCCCTACTTAAGATTAGAAATATTATGTAACACATACGAGTTTATGAATCTGAGATTTCCGTTAACTCTTAAGTTCCTCGCACACACGCCACCGTTATGGACCATAATCTGTGAGTAAAATTATCTGTGCGCGAGGCGTATTGAAGAATTAAAGTATTGATAAAAAATATTGTCAATATAAGACTCTGAGAACTATGAGACTCGTTGGAATGCCACAGGGTATTAGAACGCCACTCATATAATATATACTCTATACTCGATTTAAACAAATAAATAAATATACTACGACAATACACACATCGACATCTAGCCCCAAAGTAAGCGTAGCTTGTGTTATGGGTACTTAGATGACTGATGAATATTTTTATGAATTATATATACATAAATACTTAGAAAATACATATAAACACCCAGACATTGAAAAACACTTATTGCTCATCACACAACCGTTTTCCAGTTGTGGGAATCGAACCCACGGCCTTGGACTCAGAAAGCAGGGTCGCTGCCCACTGCGCCAATCGGCCGTCAAATGAATGAATGAATACACTATTATTGTACACCACAGATAAAATTTACAGAGATACAAATACAACAGCAGAATAAGGTAGAACGTACAATTAGGCGGCCTTTTCGCTACATAGCAATCTCTTCCAGGAAACCAAAGGCATAAAAGAAAATGCTATACGAAATTAGTAGGTAGTACAACAAACATTACTGAAATAATAGGATTTTTAACTAAATTAACATAAAATAAACATATAACATACGAACATATTAAACATAACATATTAAAGATATGTACAACAATAAAATATATATTCCATATATACAAACTTATAAACATACAAATACTCTACTCTAAATTATTTATTTATTTATTACAAAAAGTTTCCAAAAAAAATAAAAAATACTTATAGCTAGCATCAGAAAACCACCCAGGTTTGTAGTAATAAAAAAATAAAATACATAATAAAAATAAATAGATAAAAGAACCCTCAAAAATATAGAACACGAAATAAACAAAACAGAATACAGTGATCATTCCCATCAATGCCCGGAAGATACAGACAAGTAATCAAAGATTATGACTGAAAATTTAACATATATTGGCTCAATTCGGAAATCAAATGCGAATACTTGTAATTCGTAATCAAACTCGCAAAACACTATACCAACGAGCCAATGTAATATAACTACAGGATAGTTATTAATTCCCCAAATGGACCTCAGCCGGGAATCGCGCCAATATTCAAATAAAATACAACTATAGCACTATATACGGTATTAATTCAACGAACTAAACTTTAAACAATGCCGGATAAACCCGATTTCACGTGCCGATGGTATCGATTTGTTCCGAAGTCACAATCCCGCTCAAATGGACCGCAAACTGTAATTGGTTCCAGTGATCCTATCCAGTTATTTGATGTTGCGCAGCAGTATGGTAAATAGGAATCAAATGTGAGGGAATTAAAAAAGGGAGTTGCATTTTTCGCTACAGTCACACTTTTAGATTGAGGCGGTTTAATATCTGTGTAATGCTTAATATATACTAGACTAGCTGTTGCCTGCGACTTCGTCTGCGTTTGATTTTGTGTTTGATGTGGCATTCAATTTAGTTGTAGTTAAAATGAAAATTAAAGTATTCAGTATCGCTAAGCCTTAAATGCGGTTTGCTGCTGTCCGCTGAGAAGTTCTGTCTTCTATCTCTAACCTCATTCATCAGATCTACACAAAGTTTGGGCAAAATTAAACACACCTCTATAGTACAAAAATAATTATTTAAATCGGTTATAATTTGTCGGAGTTATGGTGTAAAATTGTCAAACACTCATCCCCTCTCCCAAAGGAACCGAGCTTAATGTCGGCATAAAAAGTATCCTATATTACTTCTAACACTCCCAAAAATATGTGTACAAAGTTTCATGAGGATCGGTTAAGTAGTTTTCGCCTGAAAGCGTAACAAACAAACTTACATTGACATTTATAATATTAGTTGGGATGTATATACAATACTAGAAGGTACTAGAGGTATTTTACCGTTTTACCTTTTATTATTAATTTAAAGTGCTGGTTGGGTTGTCCTAGCTGATGAACCATCTACTAAGTATTTAGTTACATCAGTAGTTACCTACAGTAAAACTTTTTATTTGAGGCTGTATTATAAATGTCTCTGTTACGCCTAAACGCTAACGACTAGAGTACAATAAATAATATAAAGCTAGTTTACTACAAGTATTATGTATGAATTTTCGAATTTATTTTCTCACTTCTTTTTCTTAGTCCTACCGCCAAGCGATTTAGCGTTACAGTACGATGCTTTGTAGAAACCGATTAGGGGTAAGAAGTTTTATAGAGTTGCCCTACCCCTAACAAGTTAGTCCGTTAAAATCTTAGACTGCAGCAGCTTACTTGAAGTAGAATATAAAATAAAGAAAACAAATTTTTGGGAATTAGAAAAGCGTGTTTCAAGTTTTGCTCAAACAATGTATTACATTTATAACAACGTTGTTACTATACAATTGATGAATTTCCAAATAACAAGGTTGCTTGGAATCACCGCTTCGACTCTCGTGAGACAGAATAATTATTGTAAAATGCAGAAATTGTAAACGGGCTACTGCTGAGTTTCATGCCGGCTTTCTCTCGATAGAAACAGCCTTCAGAACGGGTGGTAGAGTGGACTTGACTTTTCAAAAGCCTATTTGGAATAAATGAATTTTGATTTGATTTGCTACTGTACAAATGTTAGAATGCACTATCTCGATATTGCAGTCAGGGGTTGACTAAAAAAAAGCAAAAGTAGGTAATAAAAAAAAGTAAACCTTTTGTAAAGCCTCATATTAAAATTAAGTGGAATTAATGCAGATGATGAAAAAAAAGAAAGCAAAAGAGAAGACCGATTCCGAGGCACGCACCACTGACTTTTCGGAGTTATATGCGTTTTTAATTTAATTTAAGCAATTTAAATATCACTTACTTTAAACGGTGAAGGAACCTGATCGTGAGGAAACCTGCATGCTTAAGAGTTCTCTCCATAGCGTTATCAAGGGCGTGTAAAGTCTACCAATCCGCACTTGGCCAGATTGGCAGACTTTGGCCTAATATAAACCCTTCGCATTCTGAGACGAAACCCGTGCCCTGTAGTGGGCCGGTGATGGGGTGATGATGATGAATGCAGATGAAGGCTGAGTCTACAATTTTCAAATACGTGAACAGACGGTTGTAGAATACCAGCCATCAAAGTTGTGGGGATGTTTTTTTTTTTATACGATGGTTTAATCAGAAAACAGAAAAGGTATTCGTTTTTTAAAACAACTTTTAACAATTTCTCACAACTCATAAACACACGTTATATCTCATCCCCGGCAAAAAACTCATAGGTAACTGACGTCTTTACAATACTCTAAACTTTGGAATTGTTAGCAAATCCAGTTGCCTTGAAGTTAAGTGAATTAGAATCGAATGTGTAGGAACTAAAAATGGAAGCTGGATTACTGGATACTATGTAACTTTCAACGTTATAGCTAAAACATGTTGTACGAGCTATACAGGAGCAAGCAGTAAACCGACATTCCGAAAATATGATTATCTAAACTGATTCGTACCGGAGTATCTCGCTTAAATGAACCGCAAAGTGTAATTGGTTTCAGTGATCATTTCCAGTTATTCGATGTTACACACCAGTATGGAAATCGATAGGAATCAAATGAGGTTTTCCACAGTTAAAATAAGGTAGTGGTTACTTTTTTTTTACTATGCTGCTTCCAATAACCTCTATTATTAACATTAGATAACCTGTTGTCACTTTGGTTTTATCTTTAACTAGCTTCTGCCCGCAACTTGGTCTGCGTGGACTTCAGAATTGGGTAGACCCAAAAGCTTCGTCTGCGTGGACTTCAGAATTGGGTAGACCCAAATTGGGTCTATACAATTCTGAAGTCCACGCAGACGAAGCTTCACTCGTTTACAATTTTTAATCCTACCACGGGAACTATTTGAGAGAGCGGTATAGAAAGTATATGTTCTTCTCTATTGCATAGGTGACATACATACCAAATTTCAAAGCTGTCTGCCCGTGGCTTAGCTAGTAAACAATTATCAATTTGCCCTTAAGAACTACTTAAGGAATCGGTATAAAGGTAGCCTTTGTTCTTTTTCATGCCAAAGGCTACATGCATGCCAAATTTCATCCAAATCCGTTCGCATTTATAATATAAGTAGGATTCATAGCATTGTTGCACTGTTTCAATCAATTATCAACCCATTACGCCTTTGAAGACTTCATAGAGTACTCTCAGGCTTTGCAGGTGTCTTCACGATGTATTCCTTCACCGATAAAGCAAATTATATTACAATTGCACGAATTAAAACCGCAGATAACTACGAAAAGTTATGTTAGGTTCATGTAAGAATTTTTTTTCTTTTTTTTGCTAGTTCAGATGGCAGAAAATAATAAATCAAAGATGCGGCACATTGAAGGTGCAGAAACTACACCTAAATCTATACATAGAAAAATCACCTGTCGCAGTGTTCGATATCAAACTCCTCCAAAATGGCTTGACCAAGTAGGTCTGGGAATAAATCGTAGTCTATAATCGTTTGTATGAGGTGATAAGGGGTAAAATATAGCCCAGAGAGGCCCTCTACGCGTTTTATTTAAATATTTTTAAACATAAAAATAAGCCAAGACAGTTGTAGGTATGATATCAGGGCACTGCCTTCTAATCAAACACCTTTCTTTTGTAGATATCTCTCTCTTTTTGTGCCTCTCCACTACTGGAGGTTGGCCGTCAGCTCAGCGAACTCCTCGCGGTCTTGCGCCAATCGAAACAATGTTTCAATTGTAGGTATAACCGACAGTATTCTCTGCATGAAACGGATGAAACACAGATACACGTAATGCTCCAATGCAATGGAGTAGCAAAACAACGCGCAAGTCACCTTGGCCCCTCAGCAACACTCCAACAAGCACTCGGTGACCTGGGCGGCCTGCTAAGCTTCTGGAGTGAGCTCGCCTAGCTTGAGTGATTCAGCGGGAAGTCGCATCAGTGGCCATACGTTCAACGGACGTTTTCAGACCAACCAAGTGTGGAAATGGCCCAAGGACAGAAGAAGAAGCGAAGACAAGTCACGGGCTCTTATATCAATAATCAATTTAACACGGTCTTGTATTCAGCGACTCCTTGTGACTAGATTGATGTCATCTGTCCAAGTTGTAAAGGGGTCGACTAATCTTTATTTTCCGGTGCGGGTTCGCCACTCCAGCGTCTCGTCAGCGTCCATCGGCTCCCTTAGCTATGTACCTCGCTCATTGCCACTATCGCCTTGCAACTCGCAGAACTATGTCAACAAGCTAGGTTCTATGGGAACCCTTATGATTGAGTCAAAGATTTTATAAACAACTAGCTGTTGCCCGCGACTTCGTCTGCGTTTGATTTTGTTTTTAAAGTATTCAGTATCGCTAAGCCTTAAATGAGTATAGTTGTATATACATATAACATGTGACTGTCAATTAATTATAGACAAATAATTTGCAATACAATAAAATTGTGACTTTACTTAAAGATCTAAGCTATCCTATCTCTTAAGTTGGACCAGACTGCTTACGGTGTGCCAATTTAATTTAAAATCGGTTCAGTAGTTTAGGAGTCCATCGCGGACAAACATCGTGACAGGAGATATATATATATTAAGATAGATCTATCTATCTTCTAAATAAATAATTGAAATGACTTGAGTAGTCCAATGTAACATATTCAAATATGGAACTTTTGTTTACCTCAATACATGTTGAAAAATATAATGAGAATAAACCCACAGCAATACCCAATAAACGCAAATAAGTTCTGAATTTCTCGTTCTTAAACATCATTTAAGGTTGGAACTTTACGTGCTTCTTAGTAATCTAGTCTGTAATAATAATTATCATTATTAACTGTTATACTGCCATGTGGAGTGATGAATCAACAGTTATAGTTCCGATAGTAGTTTCAGTAAAAGGTCTTCTCGCGATAATAGCATAGCATCGACCAAAATTTTAAAAAGCTTTCGCTTGATTGTTGGATCAAGGGTCATACATAGAAGGCAGTTCTTGAAACGGTGCGTATTGTGAGAAGGTTCCTCGAGGCTTGACCGTCGATGCGTGCTTGGATACTCAAAAGCCCCGCAATCTAAGGAATGGATTTCTTTAAAATTTGTAATAGTGTTTTCTTTAATATAATTTAACATTGTTGAAAATTAAAAAAAGAATAGTAAAAATAAATGGTAGAAATAAAAAATATTATCATCCATAATTATGTTCACAATTTTTTTTTAATTTAATGTTGGACCACTTGACTAAAATGTCACATTACGAGAAGTGTAAATGTGACCTAACATTGATATTTCTTTTCTAGAAGTGGCCAACCAGGGATGGAAAACTCCTCAAGAAAAATAGATCTCTGAAGGATGTCCATGTGTTTATGCCAAGAAGACCCGTATCACTTTATGCGCGTTAGTTTAATATTTAGGAGTAACATGAACATTTTTATCATTATTTTAGAAGTGGAAATTTTCGCCCATAAAAAGTCATTTAGTACTGGCTCGGCGATCTTAAGTTGTCAATTGCGTAAACTTTAGCAAGTGTCTGTAGTGATTCCCACACCGCCAAACTTAGCCGTAACGGTATTGAAATTAGTATCGTATCATCTTACCTTAAATATATACCTCATAAAGCTAGCCAAATGTAAACAAGTACATATCTCATTAGTAACCTCAGACTTTGATTGCTCGCTTGTCTTGGATGCTGGCAGGTTTGATTAGCTATTGACATTCGACTAGATACACTGAGTGTCGTTTGCGAGTGTACTAGAGATGTAGAGTAAATACTCCAGCTGAGATTGTAACGAGCTCTATAATAATAATATAACGTTGGGGAAGGGAGGGCATGATGGGCCAGCTAAATTATAAAATTCAGCAAAATTATTTGGCATAAATTTACCTATTTAAAAATGGCACATGTGTTATTTATCTAACTACACTAAGCCATAGTTTTTGGGTGAATAACTTATCGCATTTTTTTTGTAATTTTTCAATAAAGAGTAACTTGCGAAAAACCACCTTGCCCCATAACTACTTTAAAAAAATTCTCACATTCGAGGGCTTCTGGAAGAAATCGTTTTAGAGAAAAGTTAGCCTTGTGCACGTCCTGTCCTTCATAGAAAAGTAAACCCGTGCACTTCCGCAAAAAAAGAAAAAAAAAATTAAATTAATGCTCCAACAGTCATAGACAGTCATACTCGCAAACGTCTAGTTTATTCCATAAGTGTGGGTCCCGGTCTTACTTAGAGGCCCTGTCATGCCCCCACTTCCCCTAAATACTATTGATATATTAAATAAAAAAAACAAAAATCCATTTTCTTCTGTAAGAGATTGCTTGCAGCCATAAGGCCGCCTTTGCATGTCTACATTGTTTACTGTATACTCCTTAATGTTTCTTTTCCTGTATACGTGTAATAAAGTGTTTCTTCTTCTTATTCAAATACGCATATTCTCTATGCGCTTTTGAATCGTCAGTTCGATCCATTTGTATTGACTACCATCATTTTTACATTATTAACTGGATACTCCTTACTGTTAAATAATATTCATTTATAGTTTAGTATTTCATATTTTTGAATTATCATGAGTGTGCAGAGCAAAGAACTCAACTTAACGTTTACAAATAGCTGGATTCAAGCGTTTTCATTCAACACAAGACAGAGAAACGTCCTCATTTCCCTGAAAACACTCAAGATTGTTTAAGTGATTATTTGTTTATTCACGATTCCCTGAGACGAACCACCTACGCCATCAAACGGATTTCACTAATGTGTTTATATTCACTTTCCCCCGAGAAATATCTTTGAAATATACTATGAATGCTTGCTTAAATATACACTTGGTGGTTCTTTAAGTAATAATGGCAAGGGAACAAACAAATTTTAAGTGCTAAAACAATGAAATGCGTCTAAAATAGGCAATTCGTAAATTTTGAGAGAATGAGGAAACTCTTGCGTGCCATGGCATGGCGTGGCAGTTTTCTGATTAAATATATTTAACAAATGGGTACCATGGTGTATATTTTGATAAATGATTTAACATTTTATTTGGTTTCCGCCATTATTATTTTTTTAATACGTTTGTACGTTGGGGTTAAACACGCAATCCTCGCTTTTAAAGCTTGCGTGGGGAATGTAACCAACACGTAAAGGCTTCGTGAGAAATTTAATCTTAACTCAGGGTTAATCTTAAACCAGGGTTACGATTGCATAGGAAAATTGTACTAATTTGACAGTTTAATGGTCTTCGGCCATTATATAACTGACAAATTAAAGTATTGAAATGAGAGCTTTATATAATGACTTAAAGTTATTATGACTATAGTACCGTGGTCAATTGTGCGTGCGCTAGTGTAGGATGCAATGTGCGTTGATACGTTGGCAGTTTCTCACTTACCGAGTAGGTACGTCCCAAAAAGCGGCAGCCGCTTTCGAATCAGCTCAAATGTTTAAATAAATATCGCCGTAATTTGTAATAACTACGTTTTTGCAGCGCTTGCGTTTGAGACTTTGTGCCCATCTTCGGACACGAAAAATTTTATTAACATCGTGTCCCCAAAATTAGTCTTGCCTTCTGGTGACCCAAGAGCTGATGCCCAACGGCTAAGTCTAGCAATTCAAAGGGGCAATAGCGCCAGCATTTTGGGGTATTATGCCCATAAGTGAACAGTTAGACGGCTTATATTTTTTGTAAATATTAATGTTAGTTTGTAATTATTATTACGTATTTTCTAATCGAACTATGAATGAATACTTTTCAAATGTTTGTGCTAATAAATAGTACACAACGTTTAACATGATCTCCTGGTACCCGAAGTACTAAGGCGACATTCAATTAGAGCTATGCCAGATAGCATTTCTCGAGATATTTTGTATGAAACTGGTGGAATGAGATATTGAACGACATCCTATATAAGGGATGTGTTTTCTGGATTAGCTACGGGGCTCCCATATAAATCGAGGGAAATCGTCAAATTTTAAACGTATGCTCACTAAATTGTTATAAAAAAAGTCAGTTGTTTTTTTGAAGTGAAACTTCTTTATAATCGTTGTGATTTCGAACTCGTTGAAACGAAATAATAAGTCCATAGATACACAAACACATAAATGAATAGGATTCAGCCGGCGAGAGAATGAGATAGAACACATTACACATTTTATTTCGTATTTAAGTTACCAAGGAAACCGAATAATATCTACAAAAAGTAACCAACACATAACGTATAGGACATAATGTATGATGCAGGAGAGATATGCGCGGACAAAGTGTGTTACCTATTCTAGTTACCATGGAAACTAAATAATAAGCCTTACATTTATACTAATAGTTCTGATACTCTACATCCACCTCAATCTCTTGTAGGCTACTTTTCAGAAGCTACACTTCTGCTGTGTGTGAATAAATTGCACAGAATTTTTTTTTTTATTTAAATTAAGTTTTTGGTATATCTGTTCTGATGCACGCAAGCCCTAGTAGTGTAAAACCAACTTTAAATTCAATTGCGTATTGTGGTCCATACAAACTGGATTGTTAGGTCAAACAAATCGAAACATTTGCATGCAACCACTCTGTTATTAAGTTGATGCGGTGTTTTGTTTTGCGGCCATTCGTTTAACTAGCCAAATCGTGTATGTATGGTCGGGTTAATGAGATACATTGAGCTATTCAGCGATACATACAACGTGTAAATGAAAACAGAAATAATATTTCACAGGCTTTCGAGGAACATTATGTACTGTCTCCGAGACTTATCTGGCAAACTGACAGCCTAAAAGCATTTGATAAAAAAACTGCCATAGTTTTTACTGAAGAAATCAGATACAGCTCTAAAATCACATGAAAAATTTAAATCATGTGACTCTTTTCACTTTATTAAGCACGCGTCACGTAGCGTAGATACTATGTGCGTGTCAGTTTTTTATCTTCAGTAGGGTTGTCATAAGTAAGCACTAATAATGTTTTATAATTACTTTGTAATTATCGAGTCGACCGGTGATCCTAGAGCGGGCAGTTACCTTGGCCAACGAATTAGTTTGGCCACCCAAAGGGGCAATGCTGCCAGCATCTTAGCAACTGTGCCTGTGCGGTGGTTTCGAAGACGTTTTAGATTTTATTTAGTTTTAAATAGTTTATTTGAGGTAATATTTATTAGTTTGTATGGAAAAATAAATATGCTTTTGATTTAATGTTTTACAGGGTGATTCCTTGTGAAATATGCTTAAGCGTCTTTCAACGTTATTTCGTAGTTCGGTTACGCGTTGCATATCATTTATTCTGGACATGGGAAATCCGCGCGACGCGACCAACTAAGTGACTGAAACATTTTCATTATCCATCCATTGCCGGCTCTCTACAAAGCAAGGGTCTCCACTCAGAATGTACTACGCACCCCTTTGAGTACATTATGGAGAATTCTCAGTCATGCAGGATCCCAGTATATTTTTACCTTCCCCGAAAAAGCAACTCATATTTTAATGAAAAATTCAAATAACTCGGAAAAGTTAGAGGTACTCCCGAAGGATGAAGGGAGGAGGGATGCCGAAGCTCTAACCACTGGGCTATCACCGCTTTTGTGACTAAAATAAATGCATGAAAACATTGATGCCATCTTGCAAGCTCGCAATCATGGAGACCTTTTCGATTATCTGAACACTGTAACATCAAAGCAAAATTTACCTAATGTTACTCTGGTTTAGGGTCGCAAATTGGGAAATTCTATTTCTATTTTGCTGTAGTTTTAGAGCTTTTTGCGAGAAAATGCGTCCAGGGAAGTGCTACCACCATGCTTATTTCTGCCACTAAGCAGAATTGTAATTAAGTAATTACTAGTATTTACTGTGAATTAAGTAATTACTAATATTTACTGCGAATTAAGTAATTACTTAATTACAATTCTGCTTAGTGGCACATGCGGGGCGTGATTGATTGCTCTGAACTGCACAAGTTCTACTGCGTTTACGCACCTCCAAATAATAGCTACCTTCGTTGCCGCAAATTTCTGATGAGCCAATTTTATTTTGTGTTGCAATCAATTAATTTAATAAGCGGTGATAGCACATTGGGCAGGAGCTCGACTTCACTTTCGGGGGCAGAGTTCGAATCCCAGCACGCACCTCCACTATTAAGTTACCTCTAACTACTAAGTTATGTGCGTTTTAAGTAATTAAAATATCACTTATCGCTTCAATGGTGAAGAAAAACATTGTGAGGAAACCTGCATGATTGAGAGTTTCACATAATGTTCTTAAAGGTATGTGGAGTCCACCAATCTGCACTGCGCCCGCGTGGTGGACTACGGCCTACTACTACCTACTCCCACAATGATGAGGGGTTAGCCTCATCATTGTGGGAGTAGAACCGTGGCCTATAGTGGGCCGGTAATGGGTTTATATGATGATGATGATGAGTGAAATTAGGCTTGGTCCGTTCCAGGGAAATAACAATAAATAAATTGCAGTATTACTTCCACGACGTGCTCTGTGACAAAAAGTTCAACTGCTACTAAGGCTTGTGTGGAATAATGTTCAGTAACTGTGTTCAAATATTGAATTTGAACACAATTTGTATTGAATTTAAATCCAAGAGACAAATTGTCGGCACTCGTACATTCCCGCCACGGTGTAATCAAATTGATGCGATGCTTTAGTTTCGGTGCGGATACGTTTGTCAAATTGTACCCTATAATTTTAAAAGGGAGATTTATTATTTCGATTAACTTGATGAAATGAACGTAACCTTATACTTTAGTGTATAGGTTTATAACGCTACAAGTTAGAATTTAACTGTAATCTCGTCTGGGGACAATTATACATAATAATAAATATACTACGTAAGCGTAGCTTAGCTTGTGTTATGGGAACTAAGATGACGGAGGAATATTTATTTTTTTACGAATAATATAAATAAATACTTATAATATACACCCAGACACTAAAAAACTTTCATGTTCACCACAGAAACATCTTCGGACTTGGAATCAGAAAGCAGGGTCGATGCCACTCCGCCAATCGGCCGTCCAAATTGATAATGTACGTTGTGGGTTTACTTACTTACTTGTGTTACATACCTAAAAGTGCACGCTCAGGTTACCTTTAAAAGATCACTTATAGTAATAAGGCAGCCTTTGCATAATATAAACCCATCTCATTCTAAGAGGAGACCGGTGCCGTGTAATAGGCCGGTAATATGTGATGATGGAAAATAAAATAAGTGTTTCCAGAGTTGTAATTAAAATCGCTTTTAACTCCGTAGCGCTGTTAGCTAAAAATAACCACCACCAACGCCACAAATCATTTGTAATCTTTTGAATGCCTGAGAGAATTCCGAAAATGCAACTAAAAAGAGAATCTGCTTCGGTTTGTTGGTTCTGTTCTCATTTCAAACACTTTAACGTGTTAGTTAGTTTAATTGCCAGTGGCTAAGTTAAATTGAAATTTTGAATTCCGGTAACACGAATAATTATAGTTTTATGTTGAGATCATTGCAATTGTATGCGTGCATTATCTTTTCTGTAATTCCAAATACTATCTTCTACATTACTCCCCATCATGTTGTCGAAGTCTTATCAAAATAGCATGGAAAAGCGTGTCTTTATGTGATTGTTTGTTTATATGTCACCTTTTTGCGGCTTATCCACTTCACTGATCTTGATGAAATCGGGCAAATATATAGCTTGTATCGCGTTTATTGACAAGCGATAAAAAAACGAAACAACTTTAGTTTACAGTAGCTAGCAAAATATATATCATGTTCATTGAATAATACATTAAAGGTCCACTGTGTTTTTGAGTCAATTGGTTTTATAATGATGTCCTTACATATTATATATTGTCATTCAAACCAAGCTTGTGTGCCTAATTTAATCTCAATCGGTTTGTGATAACTGTTTGAAAATAAAGTTGCAAGATTTGACTTACACAAACTAACACACAAATATAATAAGTCGAATAAAAGCTTGTACACTCATCATCTCCACCAAAACCTGCCCTAAGTAGGCATTGGCTTGGCCAAGCTTAGCTCTCTATCGGAGGCCGTTAGAAACAGCTTTCTTCATATCTTCTCCATGCCTTCACTGGCCTCTGGGTCATCCTCAACACCTGCGCCCCTCCAGTGCTAATAACATTTGCTTAAACAAACCACGAACAAATTACGGTAAGAAAAACATGAGCTTTGGAGGAACATTCATGTATATATAATAAATTACCTAAAATATACTTACAGAGATATAAATAAGTATTTATAAATTTACCCTCAAGTTTTTTATATAATTTCTGATTATTATGTACGTGCCGTTGTTTGTAGTTTTAATATTACCTACATAAAAATAAGTTGTAAATATTCTAATTGAGTGAAATTGTAATTTCTTTTGAGAAAATAAACTTCTTTAACCACAAAGATCGTAATTGTACCGTTCGGGTCAAAAACCATTATCCTAAACCTAACCAAAACATTTTGTTCAACAATAAGCAGACTGTTTTCTGTTTTACTTAGGACATATGCAAACACAATAGAATATCATTATAAATGCCAAAGCAGCCTTAGAAATGTACGTTTATAATAATATAGCATAAAATTTCAAAACATACCGGTTTATTCCGGAATCAAATCCAATCACAGCTCCGAGCGAATTGAGATCAACGTTATACTTATTATACCCAAGGAAGACCCTGGAGAAAATCTGCGGGATTATTCCGAACGAAGCATAATCCCGTCATACGTTCGTTGCCAAGTGATTTCGGATTAATTTTAACCAATAGCACGTAATCTGCGTCTTGAATGGCATGATAAAGATTGAAGTAGGCATGAATAAGCGGCGAGTGTATTATAATAGCTTCTATGTGATATTTATTTCAATTGCGATCATTTATGTATGTTGATGTGTTTATTTATTTATGTATTTATACTCTTTATTTACACACAAAAATACAGAGGAAGAATAAAAAAGAAAACACACACAGAGGCAGTATACAAAAGGCAACCTTATCGCTTAGTAGCGGTCTCTGCCAGGCAACCTTAGGATTATTATGTTGATACTAGCAGTTTCCCGTGGCTTAGTCCGCGTTTGATTTGGTTTTTTTTTATGCCCCACGGGAAAAGTTTGTTCTGCGGGAATAAAAAAATCCTGTCTCTGGTTTAAGGATGCTAATTCTTTGTAAAACCAAGCGCACATAATTTTAGCTGTTAATACTTGTAGATAGCTTCTATGTGATATTTATTTCAACATCGATCATTTATGTGTGTTGATGTGTTTATTTATTTATGTATTTATACTCTTTATTTGCACACAAAAATACAGAGGAAGAATAAAAAAGAAAACACACACAGAGGCAGTATACAAAAGGCAACCTTATCGCTTAGTAGCGGTCTCTGCCAGGCAACCTTAGGATTATTATGTTGATACTAGCAGTTTCCCGTGGCTTAGTCCGCGTTTGATTTGGTTTTTTTTTATGCCCCACGGGAAAAGTTTGTTCTGCGGGAATAAAAAAATCCTGTCTCTGGTTTAAGGATGCTAATTCTTTGTAAAACCAAGCGCACATAATTTTAGCTGTTAATACTTGTAGATAGCTTCTATGTGATATTTATTTCAACATCGATCATTTATGTGTGTTGATGTGTTTATTTATTTATGTATTTATACTCTTTATTTGCACACAAAAATACAGAGGAAGAATAAAAAAGAAAACACACACAGAGGCAGTATACAAAAGGCAACCTTATCGCTTAGTAGCGGTCTCTGCCAGGCAACCTTAGGATTATTATGTTGATACTAGCAGTTTCCCGTGGCTTACTCTACGTTTGTTTTGTTTTGTTTTATTTCCCACGGGAATCGTTTGTTCTACTACTTATATACCTATAGGTACCCAAGATTTACTTTTTAACTCCAAATCAAGTTTTAATGAAAAACGTTTTCAATAAATAAAAAGTGCTGTTAATACATGTAGATAGGTAACCAAATTTTTTTTTAAGTCCGTCAATATTCACAACTCTCCCAAGAAAAAGGTTTCCACATAAACTGGATTTAGAGTTAAAAAAAAAATAGGGTACTCATCTTTTAGTAGTAGAACAAACGATTTCCGTGAGAAATTAAAAACGAAGACAAAACAAACGCGGACTAAGCCACGGGAAACATCAAGTTATAATGAAAGTTATCGATTTTGTAAGTATAATTTATATTTAAGTTAGGGCGCGTTTGGAACCTTCGTAGCTTTAGTTTTAAGTTTACGAATTCCGCCATACTACTCGCTGCTATGTACACATTTTGTGTGTAATCAACGCATCAAAAGTGCTATCTATGTGCGTATTTGAATAAAGAAATATTTGACTTTGACTTTGACTTTAAAATGTTTGGAAGCGATGATAACCTACAGGGTAAGGCTTCGGCTTACCTTTCGTGGATACTAGGTTCGAGCCCCAACACGCGCCACTGGCTGTTCGTAGTTATGTGCTTTTTAATTTAAGCACATCGTAACCTTCATGCCTGAGAGTTCTACATAATGTTCTCAAATGTATGTGGAGACCAGCAATCTGCACTGTGCCAGCGAGGTGGACTACGGCCTTAACCCCTTCTCATTGTGGGAGGAGACCCGTGCCCTGTTGTGGGCACTATTGGCCATATCTCAATCTCGATCGTTGCACTGGTTTAGATAAGCGTAGGTAACAAACAAACTTTGGAATTTTCATAGTAGATAGTGTGGATTTAAATGCATTTTTAAATAAGTTATTACATAATTCAGCTTAGCTTCTTAGGTTTTAATTGGTTGGTACTTTTGTTTTATCACTGTGTTTACGCAGATAATTACATATTACAGAAAGAATCAAGAGAGATGTTTTAGTATCTGGATTGTTATTAGAGAGATAGTCGATGGTTATAATCTACAGCGATTAAATAAATGTGCTAGTGTATATACAATTTGTATTGATATATAATAGGACGTGTACTCCATTGTACTCCAGCAATACATAAAGGCCGCCCTCTAGGAGATATACCTCCAACAGGTATATAGCAGTCTCATCTCAGTTAATGAATCTAATCAGTGAGATGGACTTGTAATCGCAGTGCTTTAAGTACATTAACGATAATCGCAGGGACTTTTAAGGAATGAACACTTATAATTATTTTCGGCTGTTTATTGTATAGTGGGTAATTTGTAATATTTTTATCAGTATCATTTATTGATTTTCATTTGACAATGCTTATAAAAATAAAAAACACTATTGAAAATTTATAAGAAAAAACATCTACCCTCCGCTTGCAGAGCTTTTGAATGCCCAAGCAACCGGCGGTCAGGGCTCCAGATTGAGGAACCTCCTCACAATACGCGCCGTTTCAAGCCTTATGTATCAGACCCTTGATCCAACAACCAAGCGAAAGCTTCTTAAAATGTTGGTCGAAGCTTTTCGCGAGAAGACCATTGACTGAAACGACGATCGGAACAATAACGGTCGACTCAACATTCCACATGGCGGTAATCTCCTGAGCAAGGTCCAAGTATTAAGATACTTTTTCCTATGTGTAATATATCATTATGGTCAACCAAGTCACACGCTTTCAAAAACATTATGCATGAAAGTTGCCTCACTATGTTTTCTAACTATGGTTAAGGCCTTTGTCCACCACGCTGGCCCAGTACGGATTGGTGGACTCACCTTTGACAACATTATGCAGAACTCCCAAGCAGGCAAATTACCTCACTATGTTTCCCTTCAACGTTGCAGCATAAGTAAAACTTAATTGTTGAAAAACGCTGATAGCTCCGAAAGGTAGAGGTACGTGGGATCGAACTTCGTACCCCCGAAAGGGAGGCCGTAACCTTTAGGTAATATAATAACTGGCATTACAATATATTGTGATTTGAAATATATCGAAGATAGTGACTAATCAGCTACTATGAGAGTCAAGACTTTTTCAGACAGGAAGAAAAAATTATTCTGAATAATTGTTAAGTAAACATCATTCATAAGTTCATTGTAAAGTCAACATCTCCTAAGGATGCTCTGGTTTTGGAGCCAAACGTACGTAGAGGGTACATTGCCGAAGATCGGTTAGGTATGGAGTTTAAAGATTGAAGAAATTATAAATTACACCATACAGATTCCCCTGCTTTTCGCGGAGTATATTATATTAAGCTTAATTTTTATAATATATCATGGAGTTGAATATATCAAAGTTACGCCTGCTTCTATCCAACACCTGTATAAAATAATAAACAATTTTCCTTGAATGAATTGGTAATTTTATGTAGCCAAAGTCGTCGAATCAATTAAAGTGCTGAACAATGAGTGATATGCAACAGATATATATTTATATAAATCCAATAACGTAGAACTTCTTGCAGTCTCGGCATAACAGTGTTCCACAGCTTGGAGCAGGCTCAGTGTTTCATAGTAATGAGGAATTAAGAGCTTAGACACATTATGTTATTTTATGGCGGATTGGCGGGCTTCGTTGGTGATTGATAATAACTATGACCAAAGCTTAGCGTGCTCTTAATGGCACAGTAATTATCATCATCATCATATCATCCATCATGGCTACTCCAGGGAACGGGTGTCCGCGCACAATGAGAAGGCGCGTAGTTCACCACGCTGGCTCAGTGCGGATTGGTGGACTTCACGCGACTTTGAGAACATTATAGAACTCTTAGGCATGCAGGATTCCTCAAGAACTATTCCTTCACCGTCGAAGTAATATTTTCGTAATGCTGCTGATGAGTTTCTTGCCGGCTCTTCTCGATGGAATCTGCCTTCCGAACCGATGGTAGAGTCACTAACAACAGGCTGACTTGACGTTTCCGTGCGTATAAACTGTATATGTATGTGTATTTTATATATATATATATATATATAAATATTTTATTTTGTTTTTATTTGTGTATATTTTGTTTATATATTCGTATGTATTTATTTGAATGTAGGTTTATAATAATTTTACACCACCTATTTGTTCTCGCTCTTGTTGTCTCCTAATCCTAAGGCAGAGATCCCTTTTAAGCGATAAGGCCGCCTTTGGTAATCTACTCCAGTTTTTTGTGTTTCTCTCTATTCCTCCTTTATTTTCCTAACTCTGTAGTGGTGTACAAATAAAGAGTTTAAATAAATAAAAATGAACTGGTTCTACTTTAAATAAATGATTTTGAATTTGAATTAAAACGCACATAACTTAGAGAAGAAGTGCGTGCTAGGATTTGAACTCAGTACCCCGAAAGTGTAGTCGAAGTGCTAGCTGAGCTATGTGCTAGTGACAAAGTAAATTTCCTAACTAAGAAGGTATTGCGTCGCGTTGAAAATGCGTCGGAACAATTTTTGTTGGAATCGATCCACTGATCATCAGTAATCAAACATAAAAACCGAACTGAATAGGTATTATAGCAGAAATAATAAAATGAATACAAATATTCGAATTCAATTCACAATAAAATACATTGCTTAATATATACGGTAACTCATCAGTGCCAGAGAATAATAGTAAAACAAAGTACAAACACGATGTCAATGATAAAACATTTGGGTATAACATTTTAAAATGTATCCAAAAACACTCATTAATTCAATTGCACAAAACCGGAATCCGAAATATGTGTCAGTCGTTTGGGTAACATTTATATTCGGCAGTTGTTACAAATATTTTACGCGCCCAGTTAAGTGCCAAGCCGTAAACAATACCAGCTATAACCATGTTGCTAGCATGCAGCCTGTAGCCATTATTGAATATCAAACAGTCACAAAGGCTGTATCGATGCTGTCATATTGATTTTATATAATAGCGCCAGCTTTTTATTGCACTTTACAACAAAAATGTGAACTCACTCCATTTTTAGTGAGCAGTTTCAATAGTTTTTTTTTTTTCATGTATGAAGTATACATGAAAAAAAAAACTATTGAAACTGCTATATGGATAATAGCAGATGCCAGCAGTTTTATGTTTCATTTATGATTTATTTTTTAGAATAAAAAAAACGATTTTATTACACCACTAGGGTGTTCGAAGTGTCTTTCGTCAGGTGACATGGCTGGTTGGTGTCTTTCAAATTTTGTACGTGACCCGTCGTTTCGCATAGAGACAATCTATCAGTCAGTACGGGCAAAGCATTTTATAGTAATCCTAACTATCTAACTGTTTTTTAAGGCGAAAGAGTGCTTGTTTGTTTATGTCTCCATTCTGCAGTCTGACGCAGTGGGCAGCGACCCTGCTTTCTGAGTCCAAGGCCCTGGGTTCGATTCCCACAACTGGACAATGTTTGTGTGATGAACATGAATGTTTTTCAGTGTCTGGGTGTTTATATTATATAAGTTTATATTAGGTTATATGTTTATATATTATAAGTTTTTATGCATAATATTCTTAAAATTATGCATCAGTTATCTTAGTACCCATAACACAAGCTACGCTTACTTTGGGCAAGATGGTGATGTGTGTATTGGTGTAGGATATTTATTTTATTTATCAAGCAACCAGTCAACATCATTTTTGACTACACTAAATGGAAACCGCTAGTAGACTATAAAGAGGAAACATTAGTTGGTTTATTTCTAAACGATAAACTCTGAAACTACTAAACAGATTTTAATAATTCGTTCACCATCAGAAAGATATTTTATTTTATATTATATTCAGTAGGCTATTATACTTTTTTAAGTAATCATAAAATTATTGCTTAATATAAAAGTGTCAAAACTAAGTCATAATAAAAACGAGCTAACTGGCGTACACTGGCGCATATCCGCGTGTGCTAATAAAATGGTTTTAACAATGTAAATTTGTGTATAAGTCTGGCATGGTTTTTTGTTTGTTTCTGTGATGCGACTTCTTTGAAACATATAAAATACCCTTTTATTGTACTTCAATATAGCACAAAGGGGACGGCTGATTGTGCGCGAGCGCATGTAAGCAATCACCGCTGTCACCTTTGTCGTCTTCGAAGAGAGTTAACAAGCTATTTAAATATAGCCCTTATTGTCTATGCAACAAGATCTATACAAGTATCAGTGTGCACTTGTGGTAATTTATGGTGATTTTATTTAAGTGCATTTGAATGGATCCGGTTTTAGCATAAGAAAGTTTGCTTTGATCTTTATTAAGGGCGTAAGAAATATTTTTGACGAGTATTACATGTATTAATGAGCGGTGATAGCCTAGTGGGTAATGCTTCGGCTTTCCTTTCGGGGGACCGAGTTCGATCCCCAGCCCATAACTTCTTTGTGTATTTTCTTATTGCAAAAGTGATGAAAACTAAAAGGTGTCCAGATATAGAAAAAACAACAAGCACAAATCAAAATGAAAAATATAAAATTGGCGTTAGTTATATAAAAAAAAACTTTTCTACTGTTTTTTTTTATATTGAAGTAGTTGTTCGCCATCCGTTTTAGACAATATGATTCTTAATATCGCTTAAGTGTATTGCATCCAAAAAAACCAATAGAACCCCATAAATTCAAATTCAAAATTTCTTTATTCATGTCGGCCTATCACAGACACTTATGAAGCGTTCTTACATATATGTTTACATAATTATAAGGTGATGGCGATAACTTCGTTCGATAACTTAAACCTACAGCTACGAGAGTTCCAAAAGCGGTACGAGAGTTCCTGGTCCAAGAAGAGCCCACAACAAAATTAGTCGGGTATTTTTTTTTGTTATCACCATCTCACAGTAAATTATTACTAAGCTCTGAAGTTAGAGCAATTCACACCCAAGCTTTCTTATCGTTTAAGTAATCCCTAACATTATAATAGTATTTTTCTGTAAGCTTACGTTTTATATAAACTTTGAACTTATTGAGAGAAATCACAAAGATTTCAATCGGTAATTTGTTATAAAATAACATACGATTGCCCGTGAATAAATTAGCAATTTCAAGTAGCCTAGTAAACTGCACAACGAGTTTATTTTTGCTTCTAATATTCATATTATTACAGTCCATTTTCTTTTTAAATAACCCGTTGAAAATAGAAGTTATACTATATAATAACAGCATTGAATCACTGTAGGGACCATAAATTCTTCCTAATAGAATGTAAATCTCTATTCCACCAATGCATCGGTGTAAGATTCATGAATTCCGGATAAATTAAAATTGAACTGAAATAGAAATAGATTCATTGAAAGCAGTTCAAATTTCATAGAGATTTTACACAGAAATTTCACCACAAATATCCTAGCTTCCACACGATAAATTATTAACACTTTATCCTATCGTACTAATAAAGTCAGTGACAGTATATATCTATATTTTATGTGGCAGCTAAAGTAGTGAGATATAGTTTTCAAATCAAATCTTATAGAAATAAATACAATCACATCTCGAGCAGTGTTTTACGCCATCGGTTGCCTGGAAAAGATCGCTATGTAGCGATAAGGCCGCCTAACTGTACACATCGTGTAAACTCGTTTTTTTAAATTTTTCCTGTATTTTTATGTGGTGTACAGCAAAAGTGTATTCATTCAATCATTCATACAAGTATCTCTTATTTTAAAAGTACGTAAGCCTGGTGTTTTACACTAAGTTATGACAGCATACAGTGGTGTGCATAGAGGGTATGCACAGGGTATGGAGATGACAGTACGAGTTGTAAATACTTAAGGGTAGGCTTTTGATAACCCTTACAATGCCTATACTTAAGTTTTTTATAACTCGTAATGGAGATTTACTTTAATTTATATCTGAATTCCCCTGTGCGGTATGCACATCATTGACAGCATGAATTTATATTTTATATGGAAGTCATTATAGTCAAATTAGGAACCACATTCAATTAATTCTTATCCCAATTATTACAATTAGTATCGCTTCTGAAATTATAAGGCTAAAATAGAGTACGGAGGCCCACAGGATGTTACAGCAGGGTAAGGATGCGAAAAAATCCAACGCAGGCAAAGTCGCAGGCCTCTGCTAGTTTACAATAATTATAAATGATAAAGTTTGGTTATCTTGTGGGATGGATTTGATTTTGTTTCTCACAGAGCAAAAATGCGATCGACATGTTTTGTAGTACAAGGGTACAGAGAGAAAGAGAGAGAACAATATAGGCTAGAAATATCTTTACGCGGTGTTAAACGAATTCGCTCTTGCTTTACGCTTAGAACTTTTCAACCACGCAAATACTCAATAGTCAATAGAAATTTATTCATAAATATTAATATTATACGTCACAGAGTTATATATTATTAAATAATCAATTATTTCATTCAAATGTATGAATTTAAAAATTTTACATGATATAATTTTATTTTCTAAGAATTCATTATAACTGTAAGTCTTCTCGCCAAGAAAAGTCTTCAGTTTTTTCCTTAATAAATTATTAGAATAGAATAGAATAGAATAGAATTTGTTTATTTACCAGAACAACACAAACAGACTTACATACGGAGTAACTTAATATTTTGTACTTAATTATTAATAGCTTAATTATGTGTCGTGCCAATATAAAAGTTCTGACTCAACTTAATGTTCCGGATGCTAATGTACCCACAACGCTGGTATTCTGTAAGTACCTATTGAGTTGAGGGAAGTCCAGTTATGAAATCACATATAAAAACAAAAAGTTTAAACTTTATAAAAGAAAGTAAACTTTATAATGGAAAGGAAATGAGAATTCATTTTTATTTGAGAAGTAATGGAAAAGTGTGTTAGTCAGATGATATTTTTTTAGTTTTTAGTAGTTATTATTGCAAGATATTATTTGGACTCGTAAGCAAACATTGATAAGTAAATCGAAAATACAAATAGCGACAGCAATAGTTATAGTATAGTAAAGCTACACTCTATATTCTATAGATATAGTTAAAAGTAGTCTATAGTACACTTCCTCGATTTAGACTAGCCAGTGGAGTGCATAGAGGGTACACTGGAGATTTTTTTCATATTATATCATTTGCATACCCCGTGCATACCCTCTATGAATGCCACTGATACTAGCTACGTTCCGCAGTGTTACCCGCGATGAATAAATCTGTACACGTAATTGAAATATGTAAGGAACCTACGCGTAAAGGAACAGATAATTCTATTATAATTTCGCAGCAATTCGATAAACATTCTAAGGTCCTCAATAAAAATTCGTTTGAATTGAAAGCAGGCATTAAAAAAAACTCGTTTGCTCCCATAAAAGATTCGAAAGCAAACATTGATAAGTAACTCGAAAATATTGACTAAACATCCAAATGATATTTACATTACGTACATTCAGTGAGGGAAATGTAATCACTAAAAGTAAACGAGGTTACCTTCCAAGGATATCTCTCATAGAGCGACGTGGCTCTTGCTCTTGGAAATGGAGACGCCTTGCACTACAGTCCTACGCCGGATGTAGGTAGGAAGCAAAAATGATACTTTTCTAATCATTCTTCCCAAACAAATGACATAATGTATGTTTCTTCTTGGTATGGTGGGATACGACCGGTTGGAACTGAGGCGTACTGTAGCGTTGCTCCAGAATGTGATCAATCTAGTCCAGGGCAAAACAAGTGATTCCTTTATGTTAGGGTCGATAGGTTTTCATGTATCGGATGGCTATGCCACTGCGCGTAATCGTCATTTGTCTTCTTTATCATGCTGGAGAACTAAATTGACTATGCACGCCCCGCCCCACTGACTCGTGCGCTGCGCTTGCTCAATAACCTAACTTATAGTAATTCGGAACTGGACATATTTCACACCCCGCCACTTCATCTCCAAAAGCATACAACGTACGGTAAAAATATTATTATAGTCATCAATTAACAGTATTTCACCAATACTTATTTAGCATTACATTGAAATAAAATCTCATAAAAAAAAAGAACCCTAAACTATTTAGTTTTTATCATGTCAAATACTTATTTATTCATGTGTAATTGCGCCGAAACGAAAAGTGTGTATTGAAACATACCATATTTCTGTGTGTTAATCCGCAATGCCGGACTTTTAGTATTGCTTACGTACAATACTAAAAGTCTGGCATTGCGGATAAACACACAGAAATATGGTATCCTCGCTTCGTCCGAGACCTTTTTCATCTCTCCGCTATGTCCTCTCTTAAGCGCGTCACTTGTTGGGCGTCTTGTGCTATATATCAAAGTCTGAAGATCAAATAAAATCTCTGTCCCGTATAATGAGGTTTCTACGTCGACATTTTTTATTTTTATAGTTGCACGGTTTTTCTTTAAACCCTTATTCGAAACTTTTCGTATGATATATGAAATGCCTGTATAGCTTTGGTCGTGTGTGTACGAAAGCCTATAATATATAATTAAAAAAAAGCCCTGACTTTCAATATTGTGGCTTTTGTTTTAAAAGTCAAACCCTTTCTGTTGATACCCATACCTGTTGAGAAAGTTGATAAAAATATTTAGTCCGATTTATAGTGGCGGAGGCAATCTCGGACCGATTCTCGTCAAAAATAGCTAGGAACACCGGTTCATACGTTTGGGAGCTACGATGCCACAGACACACACACACACACACACACACACACACACACACACACACACACGCGCGCGCGCGCGCGCGTGACGCAAATACACTCACACACTAACACATACATACAGGCACGGCAAACTTAGAAAACTTCGACGTTTTAGCGTCCTGGGTAAAATCTGCAAACGCATTAAAAAGTTTTAACAACTTGGAAGCTTAGCTTAATGTAGGTTAACTAATTACTTAAGGCATCACCGATAATAATATTTGTTTTACATCAAGATTAGGATGAGAGATAATATAATTATCAGAGCGTAAGCTGTTCGCAATTAAACTAATAATTAGTAGATATTATTATAGCGCCGCGATTGTATTGACGTGATTTAATTAGCTCCATTATAAATTCTATTATCATTTTTTTTTGAGATAATCTTGCAACACAGATTAATTATTGTGAAACGAAACTTCGACTAAACGCACCTCGCAAAAACTAAACGCAAATAACTTTTCTAACTTATGTGCGTTTTAGAAAAGTTATGTGCGTTTTAGGCAATTTAAATATCACTTGCTTCAACGGTGTAGGAATGACCGGTTCTAGGCATGCACGTTTTTGGGCATGCACGTTTCTTCACCATGTTTGGTGAAGAAACGTGCATGCCTAAGAGTTAATAAAAGGTGGGTGGAGTCCACCTGTCCGCGCTTGGCCAGCGTGGTGGACTACGGCCTAAGCCCTTCTCACTGTGGGAGGAGACCCATGCCTTGTAATGGGCCGGTAATGGGTTGATAAGATGATGATGTTTTTAAATAGCTGCTGAGTTTCTTCTCGGTAAAACCTGCCTCCCAAACCGGTGGTAGAGTCTCAACAAGCAAACAGAAAAGTTCATTTTTAAAAGTGCTGATATTAGGCCTACTTGAGACTAATGTATTTTGAATTTTGATTTTTTTAATAATGCGGGGATTACACTAATTATTTTGAAGTTTTATATTTTTTACTTTCAATTGTTTTACCTTCACTGGGTGGTACAAGAATGTTGTCTTAGTTGAAACAATGGAGTTGGCTAAGGCCGCGATTTTCGGAGCGATGCGGGTTTAAATCCTGCCGTTCCTATTTTTATAGTAGTTATAAAGCTTTTTCGGGAGAGTACTACCGCCATGCTAATTTCTGCCGTTAAGCAGCATTGCTGTGGTTGTCAGTATAACTACAGGAACATGAGTCTTTCGCATCAGGTTGATGGACAACGTGAGGAATTTGTATTGCATACTCTTCGAATTTGTATTGCGTACTCTGCGAATTTGTATTGCGTACTTTGCGAATTTGTATTGCGTATTCTGCAAATTGGTATTGCGTACTCTGCAAATTTGTATTGCGTACTCTGCTAAGTGTTGCTCTATTCATAGGCAATGGTTTTTCACTTACCTTACAGAGCATTTTTCCATTTTTTTTCGCTCGCATTCTTTAAAAAGCATTTAATAATTTATCTTAAATTCTGCGCTCTGAAAGAATGTTCAATTCTATTATCTTTCCCTCGTACATTTATTGAAAATTAATACTTATTTGAATACATTTTAAGTTCATTTATTTCTGTAATCAATTAGTTATACCACTTCTCGCAAGTTGCAATACAAGTCAAGAAGCACTCAAGCGGAACGAAACAATAAAGTAGGGAAAATTACAACTCCAGCCGATAAATAGCTGTCGTCGTTTCAGTTGCACTTCAGAACTTGCAACTAAATTCATGTTGCCTTATTATAATAAATTAACTTGACATCTTACGCCTTGTGTTCTACATAAAATTCGGTTACTAATGGATGAATGAATGGATAGTGTACATGAATGAACGAATGTACACACTTTCATTGTACACAAAAAAATTATACAATAGAGCATAATGGTAGAAGGTATTATATCGCGGCCTTATATAAAAGTACCAAAAGCGTCACGTTATGTACTTATTAAAATTCAAAACTATTTTATTTCAATTAAGATTATTTATGAGCACTTTTGAAACGTCAAGTCTGTCTATTTATAGTGACTCTATCAACGTTTTGAAAGGCAGATTCTACTAAGAAATTCAGGATGAAAGCGGAGCCGGATTCTTCCAAGAAACTTCATTATTAACAATTAGGGAGCCTATAACATAGCCAGAAAAAAAAAATCTACTATTTTAAAATTTAATTCCTTATGTTTTGTTATTCATATTATTCTGGTTTAACCACACTCAAAATTATTTAGTTCTTCTTGATTTTGAAGGAATATATTCAATCAACATACTCTTCTCGTACAAGCTCTTACTGGATTTCATAGTCCGCGTTTTATCCTATTCTTCAATGCTGTATAATCTTATATAGATATATGGTGTGTATATATATATTTATATATATGGTGGTGGCTTCATATATTGAAACTAAAACTAGGTTTCTTTAACTAATTAGTATAACTTAAATATTATGCCTTCACAGCTAAATCAAGCCTCTTAAATTATATTTTGTAAGTAATACCTAAGACTTTATCTTTTCGTAAGTCACAATGCAATTTAAGAACTTAAAACTAACAATTAAACAGGAAAGATTACACCTTAAGTTGATAGCTGTGGTGTGGTTTAGTTGCACTTCACAAAGAGCAACTGAGTTAACGTTGCCTTAAATCATAATAAATTGATTTCACAACTCATACATTGCTTAGAATGGTTGACAGTGCACATGTTATTAGTACAAAAACTGACCTTGTATTATTAGTTTCGGGTTTAACTTTAAAGATTCTGGTTAAGCTATACTCAGATTGGTTGAGTGACCAAGCTTTAAAAGGCTAGGCTACATGATTGTATGATGTTTGTCCATGATGTTAAGTCCTTAAACTTAGCCCTTTATACTGCTAAATCGCACAACGCTAACTCCAATTCTCATATGCAGAGATCTTCTAAATGCAAACGTTTTAAAATTCACTTTTTCATGCATCCTTTTTATCATCTAACTTCTTGCAAGTCGCAATACAAGTCAGGAAGGCACTCGAGCAAAACAAAATAATAAAGTTGGAAAAATTACAGCTGCAGTTGATAAATAGCTGTCGTCCATTTATTTACACTTCACAAGTTGCAACTAAGTTCGGGTTGCCTTGAATCATAATAAATTAGCCTCACAACTTACGCCATGTCCTCGAGATGGCGTAAGTTGTGTACAAATTTTGGCTATATTTTTAGTCATCGTACAAAAAGTAAATGCAGATAACAATAATCTGACATGTAAAAATATCTTATTAGACTTTCGCAGTCAAATAAATGTTTGTGGAATTGCCTTGGTGTCTATTTGTCTATATATGCTGAATATTTAAAACCTTAATTAATTAAAAAAATAACTCTCAAAATCAATTAACAACTCTGGTCTGCTTTAACCAAAACTCCTCAATTCAGATTTGATCATAACATAGCTCTGCTTATAGCCCGCTAAGAGATAAGTGCTTTGTTTAGCCGATTGGCACAGTGGGCAGCGACCCTGCTTTCTGAGTCTAAGGCCGTGGGTTCGATTCCCACAACTGGAAAATGTTTGTGTGATGAACATGAATGTTTATCAGTGTCTGGGTGTTCGTTTGTATATTATAAGAATTTATGTATATTATTCATAAAAATATTCATCAGTCGTCTTAGTACCCAAAACACAAGCTACGCTTACTATGGGGCTAGATGGCGTTGTCTTTATTGTCGTAGTATTTATTATTATTTTTATGATGACCGTCATTCCGCTTTCGTTATGGCTTATGACAAAGGCTCACTCAAGGGTTGGTTTTCTCATAGTTAATAAACAAAACAGGTGGTGGTACAAGCAGAACGGATGCCGTTCTCAATTTAATTCAATTTTTTTTTTTTTAATTCTTGTAGGCCTATCACAGGGACTTATGAAGCGTTCATTCATATATGTTTACATAATTGTAAGGGGTGGAACCTTCGTTCGCCAAACTTAAACCTAAAGCTACGAGGGTTACAAACGCCCTGGTCTAAGAAGAGCCATCAACAAACTCGGCCGGGTAAATTTTTTTTTGGTATCACCATCTCAGAGTAAATTAATATTCTAACTATGAAGTTAGAGCAATTCACACCCAAGCTTTTTTATCGTTTAAGTAATTACATTTCCTTAGTCACCTCGTACGACTCGATCTGACCTGCTGTTATCAAATACTGCTTTTAATTGTTTTTCTTACATACTATTTTTATTCACTATTAAACAGCACGGCGTTATAATTCCCGCAGTATGATAAAATGATTAAAAGTGCATCGGAAACTACTTGCATCTTTTACTGTTCAAGAAACCTAAAACTTATTTTACTACAACTTGCGAAGTTGCCAAGGCAAGATAAGTTGCATGTTTGCAGCGGTTTTTGATGAGCGCCCGTGGCAACTTCCGCGTTTGCCCACCGCTAAGCTGGCGTCTGTTGGCAACTAGCACAGTCAACATTTCAGCGTGAACATAAACGCGTTTCACCAAACTGTATAACTAAACGGGTCAAAGAGAGCTTTAGTTAACTAATGGCGGTGAGTGATCAATTTAGACTGCTAGTTGTCATAGTTTCAATATCATGCAGTTGGACTTCAAAAAGTGTACTTGGATCTCTCGTTACGTTTACTAAGGTAACCAAATTTACCTGCAGTTTTCCCGAGATCTCCCTTTTAATACCCTTAGCTATATCTACTAGCACAATTTTAATAGCACAAGTTAATTAGTTTATGCTTCCGGTAGCCTTAGTTTTAAAGAAACTTCATACAATCTTTTTACTGTTCAACTTTCTCATGCTCATAGTTTAGTAGTGAACTAAATCGTAAGGTATTAGGTACAAACTTTATAAGCATTAGATGTGATTAAATGTGCATCAGAAACTTCTCATACCTTTTATTGTTTAAGAAACTTAAAACCAATTGTTATGACGTAATGGTTTATGACGAACGCCCTTAGCAACTTTGGCATTAACTCGCAGCTAAGACACCAGGTCTGTCCTTATACTGCTTACTTTCGCTCCGAAACTGGAACATCAGCATTATTAAGTACAAAACAATTATTAATTGTATAGTCAACCTGAGGATGCTACGTTTTCGGAGCGAAACGTGCGCAGAGGGTTCATTTCCGAAAATCGGTTTTGTGTGGAGTATAAAGATTGAAGAAATTATAAAATGGTACAGCAAATTAAGCTTCATTTTCATAATATATCATGGATTTCCGCAAAGTAGCGCCTGCTTGTATCCAACACTTTTCCATTTATAATATAAGTAAATATAAGTAAGCAACAGAAACCAAATTAGAATATACATACTACTTAAAAGTACCTAAGCTGTCTACGTGTGTTTACAAAGAAAAAGACCGTATATCGCCTATATAAAATCAAATACATCGGTACTGCCATTGCAATACACATAATATTATCATCAAATAACATTAAACAAGTATGTTATGAATTGTTTAGAACTAAATATGGCATAAGAGTAACGGTAGCTGCCACCCACGATCAAAGGCTGGCCTAACTGTGCGATTATTAAACTGCGTTTTTATTGTGTTTATGAAAATGAAAGTGAATTTCCTGCTGTATATTTACGCGTCTATCATCAACGTGTCGTAAAGCCTTTGTATGTAATGATAGGGAAATGACTTTTGAGTTTGTGTGAAAGGTTTTTTGGAAGTAAGTAAATATAAAAGATGAACGGTTCCCTGGTACTATTGTTGGGAAATGTAATTGTTTTCCTAAAAATACACTGCATTGTTGTTAGTAAAACGATTCAGAATCAGGATTACCATTTTTCTCTGTGTCGTACTTTTCATAAATACGACTGAATTATTTTCACTACTAAAACTGTGTTTTTTATTGCAAATAACATAGAATTCTCCTAGCCGCAAAGTGTAGTGTAGTTAGCATACATTTTGAAACGTTATTGCAAAATTAAAACCGGATTAAACATTAACGAACTGTCAGATACAAAAGGTATATTAACTAATAGTAAATATTTTAATATAATACCTTCGCGCTATTAAGGCATAATTCAGAAACACTCGTAGCTGATAATGACAAGTATTACTAATATGACGTCACAATGTTGCTCGTTATTATAACTTATATGTCATACAGTATTATTATGCACTCTAGTATCAATAAAATATTATTTGCAAATATATTGCCACCGCTATATTAAATGCGTGTAGTTTTAGATAGTCTGTAGAATTTTTACTATAACTACTCAGCCGCAAGTTTTATTTGGGATGTAACTGCGTTAAGAGACCTAATGGTAGACCACTTTTGCTTTAGCGTTAAGGAAGGTATCTTGTTTAAATACAGAGGTGGTATCTCACAGCGGCTAACATTGTGGCTGGGACAATGGCTTGTAAGGCAGAAAAGGCTAAGCGGCGTAAGTATACAAAAAAGTTTTATGTACTGTTTGATATTAAATAAAAGTTGGTTACTTTGCAGTATTCGAAAAACATTTATATATCATGGATATATTAACATATAGTTACCCAAGAGCTGGCGCTTATTTAGACCAACGGCTAAGTCTAGCAATTCAAAGGGGCTATAGCGCCAGCATTTTGGGTACCATGCCCATAAGTCATTATCATCATCTGTATATAATAAGTATTTATGTATATTTTCATAAAAAAAATATTCATTAGTCATCTTAGTACACACAATACAAGCTACGCTTACTTTGGGGCTAGATGGCGATGTGTGTAGTGTCGTAACAGTTAGACGGCTTATATTTTTTGTAAATATTAATAACACTTTGTAATTCTTATTATGTGTTTTCTAATTTATATTTAGGCCTGATATATTAATTAGCTCGGATTCATATTAATCAGAGCTTTAATAATGTACTTACTTTCCACTCACGTTTCATTCATTCATCCATCCATCAAGCAGAGATGTTTAAGTGTAATATTCATGGAAATATTTTCACTTTACAATGCAATTTAATCCTAGACATCATAAGGCGAGAATGCTAGATTACTAATATAACATTGTATTAGAGAGTTCGCGCAACTTTTAGTATGTACAAGACATCGGAAACTAATATTGCCACAACGCAAAGTTGCCAACACGCAAAGTTGCCGCACTGCAAAGTTACCAAGTTGCAAAGCTGCTACGGCAAGACAAGTTGCGTGCTCGCAGCAGGTTTTGATGGGAGCTAGCGGTAACCATGCAGAACTTCAGTTGGCAACTAAAATTTATATTTAACGTACGAAACAAAGGTAAACTGTGCAGATTGAACATTATTTAATGCACTTCAAACGATATTACAACGCCACATACCTAGTCTGCTGTTTGTAATTTTTTTTTTGTTTTTATTGCCATTTATTACACTTAACACTTATTTATTTTATTTGTTGCACATGTTTATATTTGTTAGTCATATAAAAAGGTAAAAATAACAAACGATGGAATGGATCGTCTTCAAATTTCATGTATAAACTCGATTTTATTTCGTGCTTGTTGAGTCGAATTTTTTTTTATATCTACATAAATACTTTAATAATCAATTTATCTCTTTATATTTTTAAAAACTGGCTTTATACCTTTCAATAAAGATTAATAATTTTTTTTAAATCTTTATTGAAAGGTATAAAGCCAGTTTTTAAAATAATAATAATACGTCTGTCACAATAATTACTCTTAATAATAGCAAACGTCATTCTTTATGGGTTATCTTATACCTTTCACAAAAATATGACATTACATACAGATAAACACCCAGACACTGAAAAACATTCATGTTCATCACATGCACATTTTCCAGTTGTGGGAATAGAACCCATGGCGTTGGACTCAGAAGGCAGAGTCTCTTCCCACTACGCAAATCGGCCGTTAACTCAAATTTGCTCATGTTAGTTTAAAATCGTACCCAAAAAAAGTTATTGGATACATATAAAAACGCATCGGATTTAATTTCGTCCTTTTCGAAGTTATACAGAAATATCTCTTTGTTAGTGAAAGATTAGTCGTTAAAACGAAATCATCTATTAATAGCGACAAAAACGAGCCGAGGCCCGTGGGTCGGAAAGCTAATAAGGTAATTTTTTAGACTCTCCTTTATTAAATTACGGATAAGCTTTACACGTGTTCGAGGGCTCCGATTAACGAGATATTTTCCTGTTCAATTTATTCCGCTCTTGTTGGGAAATTTACGAAGTTTTTTTTTCTGATATATAAACTCATAATTTCCTAACGAGCTCCTACCTATATAATCGTACCTTTATTAATGATTACCAGAGCTTTCACCTGTTCCGCGTACAATAAGCTAGTGCTGAAACCGGCCCAATGAAAAAGGTTGGCCCAGTTAAGGACTCCTACTTGTGGATCCAGTGAAAGAAGGATCCTGACTCCAACTTCTCGATTACCTTCTAAGCTTGATGTAATTTTAATGGGTAGGATTTAGACGGACAAATGTAAATTAAGGGTATAGTGACTAGTAAATAAATAAATATACTACGACAATACCACACGTCGCAATCTAGCCCCAAAGAAAGCGTTAGCTTGTGTTATGGGTACTAAGATAAATTATGAATAATATACATATACCCAGACACTGAAAATCATTCATGTTCATCCCACAAATATTCCAGGTGTGGTTATCGAATCCACGGCCTTAGAATTGGAAAGCAGGTTTGCTGCCCACTGCGGCTATCGACCGTCAAAAAATTATTAAAATTGGGCTACTTACAAACTAAGTGACCGAATGTATGATAGGGACTTCTTATTCTTTAGGTGCCTCTCCAACTAGTGAAGGTTGGTCGTCAGTTTTTGATACTTTTCCTTTTCTTCTGCGAGGTTAAACAGCCGAGCGGCACTCGCGATCTCAGTCTACTCTCTAATGTTGCGCAACCAAGTCTTCCGACCTATGCGTCTCTTTCCAGAAACTTTGCCCATCATTATCAGTTACAGTAGCCTGTATCTGTCATGCCGAAGCATTTTCATTATCAATCCATAACCTGCGCATTACATGACACAGATCTCCTCACAATGAGACGGCTTATGGCCGTAATTCACTTGGTTGGCCAATTACAGCCAATTACTCATCAGGACCTGATTTGATGACAATTGGACTAGAAACATAAAATAACTTTATAATCGGTCCAAAATGGACGGAGAAATGTATGAAAATTATAAAAAAAAAACAGTTGGTGCAGTCGAACATGGAATCTAATTATGTTTGAAGTCGCAGATAAATGAGTTTGAAATTTATTTACTCGATGGCAGAGCATTTTGCAGTTAGAATAACGTTATAAAATAATCAGATGCAGCTACTTTAGGAAATAAATTCTGGTGGATACAATTCCAAGAAAAATAACCTGTTTACTGTAGCATCTGAGGATATAAATTCAGTGAATGTGGACTTTAAAATAGACTCCAGCAGAAGGGGATGGTTGTATTTAAATGTAATGAGTGCGAGAGGGAACAAAGATAAGAAAGCGGATCTAGGGCGGAATTTAAACTAGTGTAGCTGCAAAAATTCCGATTAATTTTTCTCTCCAAGTTTTCCTATAGACAGGAACGTTGTAATATTAGTTAAGTTGACGACGTTTACATACCGCATCGTCTCGACACTCAAAGTAAATGTAGAGATTTTGTGTCCGGTTCTGCCGCCATGCCTATTTCAACATTGCTGCATTCTGTTCTGAAGGGCGTGGTTGGCGGTGTTATTACAGGCATATGAGGCTAAACACCTACGCCTCGGGTTGATGAACATATAACGGCACTTTGTAGTACGTGTTTCTTTCACGTCCCGCAAAGCGCTGCTGTGAAAATATGCGATGGTTTGCCATCAGAAGAGCATCGAAAATGGAGTATAATGTCTAGGGCATAAAGTAAGTAGTTTTAAAAACTGAAAATAATCAGTCACGAGTGGACCACAAGCTCTCCACCCGTCGTACTTGTCCAGCCGCTAGCAAATCATTCAAAATCTTGCTTACCACACATTGTGAACGCGTTGCCAAGTCTAGTCTAGTATAGTCTCCTCAATACTGCATTGTCAATAATTAGTACAAGATTTGCGGTTGTACATTACGTGCTGAGTCTTTATCTCTATGGTCCCGATATGTTACATACACAAAATCTTGGAGCTAGAATGCAATGATTTTATTTTTGAATGAGAAATATGTAGAATGTTAAATTAAAAAAAAGCAGAATTCATTTATTTCAAGCTTTATTAATGAGTCATAGTTTATACTACTTTTCACGCACGAAAAAGTCAGGTATGTCTGTTTGTAGTTACTACGTAATGTAATGCAAATAAAATAATTATGTAACGAAAGTATACAATGTGGAACTATAAACGAGACCGCTAAAATCTGAACCGTCACGTCCAAGCGCTTCTGTGGCTAAAAGAATTTTATTTTTAGCTTATTTTCTGTAAGTTTGAGCTAAGCAAATGGTGTCTGTCAACCGCGGCACGAAACTGGGTTATGTCATTGTAAGGGTAGGCTCACATTGGAAGTGCGACACCGCGTGGCGTTGCGAAGGGGTTGTGGTGTATTACAAAACCAAAAATATTTTTTTAAATTTAATAATAATTACTAATAATAATAAAGCGCTTGGTTACACACCAAAACATAGTATATAATAAATAAATAACTTATAAACTAAGGTAAAATGGTGGCATTATCACTGATAGTGATCTATTCTAGGCAAGTACCAGGAAAGAAAACAGCATTTACAGTAAATATTGCTCGGTATACAAGTTAAAAGATACGTTACAATATAAACAACAAACTTACATAAAATAACTATAAGGTACACTGCAATTGACTTAGTTAATATTGTATAATCAGCAATTAGTAGTTTATATGTTATATACGTTATATTAAACATACTTCATTTGAATATAAATTTTTCTTACACATATTTGCTACATTCATACATATTAAGATTCTTCGACGGGCCTCGTGCCTCGAATAGCACGTTAAGCTGTCGTTAACAGGCTAATCATGATAATGATTTATATTTTGGACATCCGAAAGCAATAGGATGAGGTCCAACCTGTGTGTCTCTCTGTGGCCGTTTTTTTCTGTTTTAAAGACGATGTGTTCGAGATGGTTTTTATTTATATTTTAAGAAGATCGCAGGTGATGCAAATTCATTATTGTTTGTTACACAGAACTATGAAGATTTCCAACTCACCTAGTGTTCTTAATGTGTTTTCGTAAAAACTAAAAAAAATTAATAGCGTTGTATTCATAAAATTATAATAAACGTAATTATCATTTTTATAGGCGGCCTGTTTCCAGTTGTTTAATATAAATAGTTTTCGGAGGAACGTTTTGTTTGTATTACAGACGGCCAATGTGAGTTAACCCTTATGTTTCAAACTCAAAAGCCAGGCTTTTTGTGTTCGTTGGACGCCAAGTTACGTTTTGTTAGGACGCTAGTTTGGATATAAAAGGCCTTTTAAGATTTGGCACGTTGAAAACTGTTATAGTGTACCTAAAGGGTAATAAGAATATTTCCGAATGAATCTTTTCCATTACTGTATTCCTTTATTTTTATTAGTGTGTAATGTGTTTTCGTAAATAATACATATGTATATATATATACATATGTATTATTTACGATAATAATACATATGTATATATATATACATATGTATTATTTACGATAGGCCAGCGTTTGACGACAATCATGCCCGGTAGAAAGCAATGAGGAGGTCTAGGTTGGAGCACGCTTGCCTAGAAAAAGCCTATTCACTCCAGCCTTGAAGGTACTCAAATTATACGTGGCAGGAAACACAGTTGCTGGGAGGGCGTTTCACATCTTAGCGGCACGTATCAGAAACGTGGATAAAAAACGTTTCGTGCGTGTTGATGGAATATCAACCACATAAGGATGCCACCGCTCACGGTGTCTCGCTGTTCTGTGGTAGAACGGGGAAGGAGGAACAAGATTGTGAAGTTCCTGAGCACACTCACCGAAGTATATCAGGTAAAAAACCGATAAACAGGCAACATTGCGTCGGTGCTGGAGACTATGTAGTTTCGCCTGTGTTAACTAATTAATGAATCCATATATGTCAGAAACTTTAGTTCTTCGTGGTGATTATAAGCAAACCCTCTCGATGGCGGAGGCCTTTAGTCCAGCAGTGGACTGTAACAGGCTATTGATGAATGAGGTATGTAAAGAGGTATTGCCACCCATCTATTGAGAAAGCAATTTTAATCATCGGTACCTATGATCAGTGGCGTGCACTTCATACATGCACAAAAGCACAGCATACCCAATTTTTTTTATATAACTCGTATTGGAGGGGATTTTTCCCAATTTATGCCATCTACCTGCTTTTTGCATACCCTGGTCGAAAACTGCCTATGATAAACACTAATGGTTTGTGATAATAATTATCACAATCGTTAAGCCTATTAATGGCGCACTGGGCACGGATATCCGAACTAGAAGGCTTTAGAGTAGTCAACCACTCGGCCACTAGGTAGACTCCACACGCTTTAGAGACTAGCTCTGCTATTCATTGTATAGGTATATATTAATTACTAGCTGTTTCCCGCGACTTCGTCTGCGTTTGATTTTGTTTTTGATGTGGCATTAAATTTAGTTGTAGATCTCAAAATTTTAAAGTATTCAGTATCGCTAAGCCTTAAATGAGGGGTTTGCTGCTGCCCGCTGAGGAGTTCTGTCCTCTATCTCCAACCACAGTTTGGGCAAAATTAAACACATATTATAACCTCTATGGTACAAAAATTATAATTTAAATCTGTTATAATTTGTCGGAGTTTTGGTGTAAAATGGTCAAACACTCATCCCCTCTCCCAAAGGAACCGAGCTTAATGTCGGGATAAAAAGTATCCTATATAACTTGAAACATTTCCAAGAATATGTGTACAAAGTTGCATGATGATCGGTTAAGTAGTTTTTGCGTGAAAGCATAACAAACAAACTTACATTGACATTTATAATATTAGTAGGGATAGGGATTAGTATGTGTTTATAATATTGTGTATAAGTTTAATATGTATATATGAATCTATGTATATAATATGTTTATTTATATATGCACCTCTCGTCTTGAGCTGTGTTTTACGCCATTAGTTGCCCGGAAGAGATCGATATGTAGCACTAATGCCGCCAAATTGTAAACATTGTGTAAAATTTTTAATTAAAACTTTCTGTATTTTATTATTATTAAATTATTCTTTTTAAAAACAAAATACAAAAAGAAATACAATAGATAAAATAAAAAAATAGTAAGATGTGCGAAGGCGGTCTTATCGCAAAAGCGATCTCTCCCAGACAACCTTTGGCGAAAGTAAGTGTAATAAGGGAAGGATTGGTGCGGCAATCAAAATGTATATCTAAATAAAAATATGGCAAATTAACTACATGTTATAAATTCTAATACTACGCATATAATTATTGTATATATTTATATGTGTAGGATGTGGTGTACAATAAAAGTGTATTCATTCATTCATTTATGATGTTTTCCTTCAATATATAAAGTACGTGATTTGCACGAGATTTAGACAAAGCATGACATGCTGTGCATGTATGACTTCACTCTCAATCCGAAAGCAGGCTGAATTAAATTATAACTATAGTTTTTTTCATATCTGCTGAGTTTCTTCGCGGTAGAATTTGCTTTCTTAGCTTAGCCATTGCAAACATACAAACGTTTTAAAAGTCTGTCTGTTTCTCTGAGAGAAACCGTAACGACAAAAACGTGCCCCTAAGCGATTTAGTGTTCCGATGCGATGTCGCGTAGAAACCGATGACTTCCAGTGGCGTGCATAGAGGGTATGTAATAAGAAAATCTCCAGTATGAGTTTTAAATAACCTAAGGAGCATTGTAAGAGTTATAAAAAGCCTTCCCTAAGTATTTATAACTCGAACTGGAAATTTTCTTCATTTTATATCATCTGCATACCCTGTGCATACCATCTATGCACGTCACTGATGACTACCATACTCCCTAACTGGTTAGCCCGCTACCATCTTAGACTGCATCATCACTCACCACCAGGTGAGATCGCAGTTAAGGGCTAACTTACAGAGAAGACCTACTTGAAATTAATGAATTTGAAATTTCATAAATTTGTGCTCTAATGTTTGGCACTGAGGAAGTACTTTCTAGATTCTTCTTCTATGAGAGAAGGGATATATACCCAATAGTGGTACATTGTATAATAAGCTAATGCAGAACAAAGGTTTTCTTATTTTATATAATTTTCCTGTTTCTGTTCAAAGTTCCTAGTACAGTTACTGAAATAACACGGTGTGTTTCACACTAAAATCTCAGGCACCGACAGTAATCAAAATGTGGCCTAAATAGCTGGAAATTCGGCACAAAGGCTGGTAAGTTTTTTGACATTCGAAGTGAGAAATCCGAAAATCAAAGATTTCCTGACTTGAATATTATTATTAATTATATTATTACTAAAATGAATAATATCGGAAAAAAGAGAGAAAAATGTTAAATGTCTTTTGCATTTTTGTTCCGGCCTTCGTGCCTTGTAATAAATTAAATATTATTTTTGCGACGGTTGAATAATTTTTCTAAATAATATCACAATAATTAAATTTATCCTTCCAAAGTACTCCTGTATTTAAGATTCTTCACACTTAGTATGTAAGATTCTGATTGGCACTTAATCGTTTTTTTTCAATTAGGTAAACTATTTTTATTATTAAATGAATGCACTATTGTTTCACGCCAAACAAAAGTACAGAAGAAAGGTAGTAGTTTTATTCCAAAAAAAAGTGTCTCTTAGAGTCACTCTAAAATAAATTAATATATCCTACTAATATTATGAATGTGATAGTGTGGATATTTATTACTCAGTCACGCAAAAACGGCTGAACGGATTTTGATTAAATTTGGTATGAATGTAGCCTTTAACATGGAACAGAACATAGGTTACCTTTTATCTCGATTCCTTAAGCAGTTTCCGAGGGAAAATTTAAAATTGTTATCGAGCGAAGCTTTAGATCCAATTCTGAAGTCAAAGCAGACGACGTGAGAAGAAGAATATGCTAAGTTCTGATTTTACTAAGAATGGCATTCCACAAGGCGACATTTTATAAGCTTTTCTTTACAGTGCGAGCTATCGAATTGTGTTATGCTTTCCCTACGAACATACGACAGGCAAAATCGCTTCATATGTTTACAAACGCAGTTAAATTTTAATATCTTGCGCAATAAGACGACGATATATATTAGTTTATTATTTTTATATTTATTTCATATATATATTTTATTTGTGTATTTTTTGTTTATATATTCGTATGTTGTTATTTGAATGTAGGTTTATTATAATTTTAAACCACCTTTTTGTTCTCGCTCCTGTTGTCCTAATCCTAAGGTTGTCTGGCTGAGATCGCTTCTAAGCGATAAGGCCGCCTTGTAATCTAGTCCAGTCTTTGTGTTTCTCTCTATTCGTCATTTATTTTCTAACTATATAGTGTCGTACAAATAAAGAGTTCAAATAAATAAATAAATTACAAAAATAATAGCTGACCCGCGCCACTTCGTCTGCATCAAATCGGTTATTATCGGTTTTATTATCTAAGTATATATTCTACTAGCTGTTGCCCGCGACTTCGTCAGCGTTTGATTTTGTTTTAAAAGTATTCAGTATCGCTAAGCCTTAAATGAGTATAGTAGTATATATATATATATATATATATATAACATGTGAATGTCAATTAATTATAGACAAATAATTTGCAATAAAATACAATTGTGACTATAATTAAAGATCTAAGCTATCCTATCTCTTAAGTTGGACCAGACTGCTCACGGTGTGCCAATTTAATTTAAAATCGGTTAAGTAGTTTAGGAGTCCATCGCGGACAAACATCGTGACAGGAGATTTTTATATATTAAGATGACTCCAAATTGTAATTAAAAAGTAGCTAAATAGTAAAAGTAACTAAATAGCAGCATATTTGCTGGAACGCTGGTTTCTATTATTATAGTCGGAGTCTCGGTATATAAAATGAAGTGAACCGATGCATTTTAATGAAAATGTTAAGTGGGTTCGACCGCCTTCATGAAGACGTAACCGACACAAAAAGATCTATCTCATTCCATTTAAAATTTTCTTTGAGAAACGTATTAGATTTTAAAGTTATTCCCTTTTAACTGAGTTTAAAGCTAGCTTTTACTGTAACTGTTTATACGGTTATACCCTGAAGTTTTGTTTGGACAGAACGATAATATTTAACTTAAATAGCCACGGTCTCTTTTTCTGTAATTATACAGTGATAGCCCAGTGGGTAGGACTCCGACTTTATTAGATACATTTCGTTGTCGTTTCGAGTGTGCTCAGGAGCTATTCCATTTGGTTAAACCATCCCCTTCTACCATTGAACTGCGAGGCACCGAAAGAATCTGCACCGTTACGTTGTTGAAATACCATCAACACGTACGAAGCGTTTTGCTTCTTCCTTTCCGATCCGCACCGCAAAGGCCTGGAATGCCCTCTCATCTTCCGTCTTCCCCGATACCTATAATCTGGGTACCTTAAAATCAAGAGTGAAATGGCATATTCTAGGCAAGGGCGCCCCATTTAAGGCTGCATTATCTAATTACCATTATTTGCGTGTGATTGCAGTCAAGCACTTGTCTATGTATTTAACAAACCTTTTTATGAATATAATACACATAAATACTCATAATATATAGATATACACCCAGAAAGTGAAAAACATTCACACGCCTTTGAGAACATTCACCCGGCTAAGTTTGTTGTGGGCTTCTTCTTACACCAGGACGCGTTTGGAACCCTCGTAGCTTTAGTTTTAAGTTTACGAATGTGGTTATCGCCATCATCTCACTACCGTGTAATTCTTATGTACGCATCAAAAGTGCCACCTATGGGCCTACTTGAATAAAGATATTTTTGACTTTGACTTTGACTTTGACATTATAGAGAACTCTCAGGCATGCAGGCTTTCTCAAGATGCCTTGATTTTCGTTCACCGGTGAAACAAGTGATATTTTTTATTACTTAAAACGCACATAACTTAGGAAAACCAGAGGTGCGTGCCAAGATTCGAACTCGACCCCCCGAAAGTTAAGCCGAAGCCCTAGCTACTGGGCTATCAGCGCTTCGATACGCCACTATTCCTACCATCCCTATTAAAAAGACAAATTAGTGCTAAAAGATGTCAATCAAAATTATCGCTCGATGGCAGCTAAGATAGATCAAGGGAGCTATTTACGCCTATTAAAGCGAACATCACAGAGATTCCACCATAAGTGTCTCACAATAGCATCCGCGGATGCTTTGAACTACGGATTTAGCTACAAAACTAACGAATTATTTTCGAAGCGGTTTAATAAAAGACGGTAAAATAATGATCCAATTTCTAAGAGTGATAAAACTTTTCGGACTTGGAAAAGTAACGTTATTTACGTTATACCCGAAAACAATAAGATATTTTTGCCCCTTTAGCGATAGACTCCATATACATCTTTCCATCTAGATTAGCTTATTTATTTTTATTTTTCTCCGAATTACTGTTACCTAATCTAGCTAATATATTTTAAGTAATTTTAATTCAACAAGATATTTGTTGCTAGTTTCTGATATTGATGTTTGAATTTTGTTAGTTACACCATTTATAACTCAAGAACGGCTGGACCAATTTTTATGATATTAGATTTTTTGGATTCCTCTTAGAACGGAATAGGAAAATAAATATTAAAATATAACATTCATCAAAAAAAAAAAGATCCGCGGTACGAAGTTCGCAGGGACAGCTAGTTTATTATAATTATCATTTTATAGACAGCTTGTAAACCACTTCATAGTTTTAAGCCCATTATTGATCCACCAAAAGGTCTCCTGTAATGATGAAGATGGCTTTAGGCTGTGGCCCACCATGCTTATATCAACGTCAGCATCCTACAAACCCATTACCGGGCACGAGTCTCTTACCACAATGACAAAGAGTTAAGGCCGTAGTACACCAAGCTACAAATATTACACAGATACAATAGGCGACTTTATCGCTAAAAAGCGTTCTCTGCCGAGAAACCTAGCAAAGGACAAGTTAAAAGTTGAATAAAATGTAGGGTAATTGTATGGTAGCCAATATTATATAAAGGCTGTCATTCTATAAAGGAATTACTTGAAGACTTGGTTTCTTGGAAGCTCTGTTTTCAGCTCTCAAAGGATGTCATAATAATTTAAGAATAGAAAAAAAAGAGCTACTGCTGAATTTCTTTCTAAATAGAATCTTTAGAGTAGAGTTACCACAGACTTGATGTTGTATAAACGCTTATATTATCAGAGATCTTCTGGAATAACTTAATTTTGAATTTTATTTCCGCTGTTTAAAATGTAACTAATAGCTTTGTAATGTAAAGCCACTACTATTATTTAAATTAACAAAGACAGAGTATGTATACTTACTTACTTTTTCTATGTCAGTGTGCGTTTAAAATGGAACTATATTTCTTCGAGCGTGACGTTTATATTTTTAACTTCAATAAAACTTTCTAAGTCAAAAAGTTTTCTAAAGGACACTTTTGTGTAGGATATTTTCCAGTCTTATCTTCACTTAATATTTTATGAAGTGGTGTGAATTTCAACAGCTTGGTGACTCGGAAAACATAAAGCCATTTATTTTAATTCGAATAATAACACAACACCTAAAGTAAGTAAAAGTAAATCGCAGATCAAAACTTCTAAAATGTCAGAGAGCAATGTAAAGAAGTAGATATATAGGAGCAAAGCTTGAAGACGGATGCAATAATCAGAATATACGAAAGGAAGCAAATATAATCGATATTTTAAGCAGGATAAACGCATAAAAATGGGCAGGTCATCAAAGAGATCGAGAAGAAAAGTGTTGCAGAATAGTCAAAAATTGGTATCCGCGCGACGGAAATAGAAACAGGAGGAGACGATGAAATAAAAAAGAATGCGGGACCAAACTTGCACTTAGTAGCATAAGATATAATACAGTGGCGGGAGCTAGAACACCTTTGACGGCCGATTGGCGCAGTTTGCAGCGATCCTGCTTTGTAAGTCCAAGCCCGTTGGTTCGATTGCCATAACTGTAAGATGTTTGTGTGATGAGTATGAATGTTTCTCGGAGTCTGGGTGTTTATCTGAAATTTATAAGTATTTGTGTATATTATTAATGGAAATATTCTTCAGTCATCTCAGTACCCATAACACAAGCTACGCTTACTTTTGGGCTGGATGCTGATGGGTGTGTTGTCGTAGTATATTTTTATTTATGTTATGTTTTTTTTATTTATTTAATAGCGGTAAACGACAATGTGAGACCGTGATAACAAAAAAAATAACAACCGGCTTAGTATGTTGTGGGCTTCTTCTTAGACCAGGACGCGTTCAGAACCCTCGTAGCTTTAGTTTTAAGTTGACGACTTTAGTTATCGCCATCTACTCACTTCTATGTCATATTTTATATGTAATGTACGCATCAAAAGTGTTATCTATGTGCCTATGTGAATAAAGAAATAATAATAATAATAATAATAAATAATAAAAAAAAAAAAAAAAAAAATCCTTTATTGCCATACACTATTGCTAATACAAGATTAATAACTAAAAGAATCATCCATTAATATTAACAATATGGCAAATGGCCGCAAACTCAGCCTTATGCTGTGCATTAGCAGAAATATTTGACTTAGACTTTGACTTCGACTTAAACACAATCTGTCGCCGACTTTTTTTGTAGAAAACTTCAAAGAAATTATTTTATAAATTATTTTATCGAAACTTTAACCGTTTACGGAAATACGGAAACTCTCAAAAAAACTTGATTTTGAAACATTTTGCTTCTATTGGTTTTGAGGAACGGGATGACAAATAGTTTATACCAACTTTGTATGTTGATTATATCTTGAAGTAGAAAGTATTCTGCATTTCCAAGACGCAGGCAATTAAGATAAAGGAATCGAAAGAAATAACCATTAGCATTCTAATATTTTTAATTAAGATACCGTATTTACATTTTGCATTGGAAGACAGAATAAATTATTGCTTTGTATTTTCATTTACAGTCCTGTATTTTGCAATTTCTTTTCTCTCTTCTTTGATAAAGTCACTGCATAGTGCTTAAATATAATATTTGAATAGTCTTTTGAGTTTTCAAGATATAGAATTTTACAGTAGGGGATTTTTAATTTATACTTACACAAAAACACTTTATATATTTCAACTAGAAGTAACACGGGCCATATATTTTGTACCACCTCTTATTATCGAACCATTAGTTAGCCTTAATAGGAATATCACGTGACATTTTTGACACGTGTTCTAACACTGATGGTGTTGTCATGTTGTCAAAAATGTCACTAAGCTAACCTGTAAGGGGTATGGCAGTTATATAATATTAAAACCAAACACCTAGTCGGTTTCTACACGGTGTCGTACTAGAAAGCTAAATTATCGAAAGATAAATTCAAATTCAAATTCAAAATTCATTTATTTCAAGTAGGCCTAATATAAGCACTTTTGAAACGTCAAGTCTGTCTGTTTGTAGTGATTCTACCACCGGTTCGGAAGGCAGATTCTACCGAGAAGAAGCCGGCAAGAAACTCAGCAGTTGCTCTTTTCCAACATCAACAATTTACATTTTGTATTTTAACATTCATTTTTCTATCTTGTGAGAGCTGAAAGCGGAGCCGGATGCTTCCAAGCAACCTTGTCATTGAAAAATTCATCAATTGTATAGTAACCTCGCTCTAATAAATGTGTTTTAACAAATTCTTTAAACTTGTGCATTGGCAGGTCCAAAATCACCTTAGGAATCATATTATAAAAGCGTATACTCAATCCCACAAATGATCCCTGTACCTTACGCAGACGATATGCAGATGACACTAATTTATGACCATTTCTTGTAAGTCGACTGTTTATGTCCACTTTTTGTGTATAAAGACTAATATGTTGTCTTACAAATACTATATTGTTATAAATATATTGTGAAGCTACAGTAAGTATGCCTATTTCTTTAAACTTCTCACGGAGGGATTCGCGTGATTTAAGTTTATATATTGACCGTACAGCTCTTTTCTGCAATATAAATATAGTTTCGATATCAGCTGTTTTACCCCATAACAAGATTCCATAGGACATAACACTATGAAAGTACGCAAAATAAACTAGCCTAGCTATTTCAACGTCAGTAATCTGTCTAATTTTTCTGACTGCGTAGGCAGCCGAGCTTAGTTTACCCGCTAGTGAATCTATATGGGCACCCCACTGTAGCTTATTATCCAAGGTCACGCCCAGAAAAACTGTGGAAGTCTCTATTTTTAGTGATTCACCATTTATCATTATATTTTTATCAATTTTCTTTACATTTGGTAAGATAAATTCGACACACTTTGTTTTTTTTGCATTTAAAAGTAAGTTGTTAACTGTAAACCAGTGCGACACATGCGACATAACACGGTTTACTTCGTCAGAGTTATCTTTACTCCTATCAGTCTTAAAAATTAGAGATGTATCATCTGCAAACAATACAATGTCGCATGTTCCACTGACATGGTACGGTAGATCATTTATATACACTAAAAATAGAAAAGGACCCAAAATCGAGCCTTGTGGGACACCCATTGAGGTATTTGAACCCTGAGACTTTCCATCATTTATGCAAACTCTTTGGGTTCTATTGCTGAGATAAGAGGCAACCAAATTTAGTGCAACGTTTTGGATACCATAGTGGCTTAGCTTAAGAAGCAAGGTTTTATGATCAACACAATCGAAAGCTTTAGATAGATCACAAAAAACACCCATGGCGTTCTGTGAACATTCCCAGGCATCATAAACATGTTTTATAAGTTTAGCGCCTGCGTCCGTTGTGCTACGACCTTTAGTGAAGCCATACTGCTCAGGGTGTAGTAAGTTATTTACATTAAAATGATATAAGAGTTGATTTAATATAATTTTTTCAAATATCTTACTAAGAGCTGGTAAGATTGAGATAGGTCTGTAATTGTTTATATCATTTTTATTACCAGATTTAAATAGAGGAATGAGTTTACTATGTTTCATTAGGTTCGGGAAAGTACCTAAATCAACACATTCATTGAAAATTATGGCTAAAAGAGGAGCAATGACGTCAATAATTTGAGATATTACCTTTACCGACATTCCCCATATATCACCTGTTTTCTTTAATTTTAACAACTTGAAGTTTTTACTGATATCCGATGCATCTATATGTTTGAAATGAAATAAAACTTTGCACTCATTAATGTTGCCTCTTAATAAATTCTGAGCTGCAGTAGGTGAGGAATTTAGTGAATCTGTTAACAAAATAGGAACATTCTGAAAAAAGTTTTCAAAAGTACTAGCAACTTCTGTATCAGTAGTTACCATATTATTATTAATAATTAATTCAAAATTTCCGTCTCGAGATTTAGTTTTCCCAGATTCATTATTAACAATTTTCCAGGTTGTTTGTATTTTGTTTTCAGATTTTACTATCCGATCTTTAATGTATAGCGACTTAGCTTGTCTACAAACATTCTTAAATGTTTTGGAGTAACTTTTTACATATTCAAGGAAGGTTGGAGTCTGATTGTATTGTTTTTCATCATATAGCTCATACAACTTATCCCTGCTTTTGTAAATGCCTATTGTCGCCCAATCACTAAACCTCATTTTTTTATTAGAATCTATGTATTTAAAAGTAAATACTTTATTAAATGCACTTTCTATTTCATTGAAAAGCGTACGATAAAGATTGTCGGGATGACAGTTTTCAAAAAAGAGAGCAGGAATTTTGGCTGATATTTCACCTTCAAATCGCGTCAGTTTACTCTGAGTTATCGGCCTGTACTTAACAATATGTTTATTTCTATTTGTACCAACAACAGTAGTTTGTTGGCCACAATGATCTGACCTTAAATTGTTTAATATCGATTTACCTAAGATATCACAGTTAAAAAAAATATTATCTAAACAAGATGCTGAAGTTGCTGTGATTCTAGTAGGTTCATCGAAAGCATTATTCAAATTAAAGCATTTAAATAAGTTTAACAACCTAGTCGTAGTAGTATTATGTAATAAGATATCAACATTGAAATCCCCGCATACTATTACATTTTTAGTAGACATACACAATCGCTTAAGGACATTACATCCTCGAATTGGTTGAAATCACCTGAGGGGGGATGGTACACACACACTATTATAAAACGCTCCAGCTCCACACAAGACAGTTCAATTATGCGCTCCACAGAAAGACTAACTATATCTTTTCGCTCCTTACATGTTATATTATTGCGTACAAAAATTAAGGATCCACCATGAATAGCAGTCTTTCTAAAGAACACACTTGACATTTTGAAGTTATTGATGTTAACTGCTATTTGTGCTCCAGTGAGCCAATGCTCAGTTATACACAATATGTGTATATTGAATTTTTCAACAAACAGTTCTATTTCTAATTCTTTGCCGGTGAAGCTCTGTATGTTTTGATGTACAATGTTCATATTACAGAGCTTCCCCGTTGTCTCACTGTCTAGTTTAAATAACTATTTATTATAGTACTAGAACAAGTACTAGGGTCAATATTAGAAATATTGGTGGTACTTGAAGTACAATATGTAGAGGTGTCAATAGACTTAGTTACAATACTTGTAACAGTATCATTTAAGTTGTAAGCTAGTAAAGATGCCAAGTGATGCTTACTTTTCTTAGATAAAATTAAACTATCTCTAGACAATAGACGATAAAAGATCCATTACCGTTCTAGAAGAGTCTTTGTCAGAAAAACTAGTGGTAAAGCTTTTTGTGGCAAAGCTCGCCGGGGAAGTACTGCCGTACTACTTAATTTTGACGGCCGATTGGCGCAGCGGGCAGCGACCCTGCTTTCTGAGTCCAAGGCCGTGGGTTCGATTCCCACTACTGGAAAATGTTCGGTGATGAGCATGAATGTTTTTCAGTGTCTGGGTGTTTAAATGTATATTATAAGTATTTATGTATATTATACAAAAAAAATATTCATCAGTCATCTTAGTACCCACAACACAAGCTACGCTTACTTTGGGGCTAGATGGCAATGTGTGTATTGTCGTAGTATATTTATTTATTTATTTACAGTGTTTCAGTCTTAAACAATTTTCAATATTCCCTCCGGAACTACTGAAGGAAATAAAAGGTAGTCTTTGTTCTTTTCCATTTTAAGGGCTACATGAATACTAATTTTCATCCAAATCCGTTTAGCCGTTTTTGCGTGATTGAGTAACAAACTCACTATCACATTTATAATATTAGTAGGATAATAATCAAAATCAAACCACAACTCTTCCAGCGATGAAAAAATGTAGCCCTTGAATACAAATCCAAATAAAACATTCGAATTCGATAAACGTATAAGTTATTCAATTTGCGACAGACGACAGGCGACAGGCAACGAATGTGACGAGCATAACTTTTGCCTACAGATGCTGCCAGAACTGTCGCGCATGTCATAACTGGAGTAAAAAAGAACTTCGGGAAAGTAGACAATACGCTTGCATTGCGATTTGTAGGAGATGTAACAGGAAACTGGATGTGATTTGCAGTATCTTTGTTTAGAATTAAAGAAAATAGGGCTCAATTAAAATTCTAAATTAAAAAAATCTAAATTCAAAAAGGTGATTTTATTTCAAGTAGGACTTTTGCAACGTCAAGTATGTATGATTGTAGCGACTCTGCCACCGGTTCGGAAAGCAGATTCTACCGAGAAGAGCCGGCAAGAAACTCAGTATTTGCTCTTTATAGCACGGACAACCGATGGACGTTAGGGTCCCAAGGTGCTGGAGTAGCGTAACTGTTCTGAAATGCTCTCATACAGTAGATGGGCATCAAGGGAATTGCAAGAAGGCTGGTCACTTGTGGTGCAAGACCGTAGAGTGTGGATCTTAAAAATATACCTGCGGTCAGCAGTGGATCAATTTAAATTACGATAATGTTTATTATGTGGTGCGATATGGTGACGGCAGTTCAGAAAGCAGTTGTCGCCATCTCCATTCTTTCCACGGGCGTCGTACAAGGTGACGAATGGTGAGAACGGGCAGCAGTATTGGCGTGCGCAAGGTTTTTGATTGGGGTAAGCACAATGTAGAAAGATGGCGTCAAATGGGTAAATCTTTTCTTTCTTATAGAAAAATCCTATTATAATATTAAGGATTACATGTATGATAAAAAGTTGGTTATGAATTGCTCTTACTTCATAGCTCAACATTAACGAGATTGTGAGATGGTGATAACAAAAAAAAAAAACCCGGCTTAGTTTTTGTGGTCTCTTCTTAGACCAGGGCGCGTTTGGAACCCTCCTAGCTTATGTTTTGAGTTAACGAAAGCAGTAATCACCATCACTAACATTAGTGTTACATGTTGAATGTACGAAAGCTTCTTAAATGCCTGTGATAAGGTCTACATGAATAAAACACTTTTTAATTTGAACTTGAATTCCTCCTCCTATACAAGCTTTTTTAAATTTTTAAGGGTAGGCAGTGCTTTTGTGCATGTATGAAGTGCATGGCATTGGGCAGCAGCATCCACTGTGCTACGGCTAACATCTACCAACCCAAACCCAACGCCTCCCATTGGAAGAGGCATCCCACTACTGGACTAAACAGCAGTGGAGTGTTTTAAGCCATTTAAGATGATCATTATTACTATCCTTTATAAACGGAAAATGATCACATGCTAATGATACGAACGCCTATTTTCTAATTTAGAACGCTGACTTGAAAATTGAATCTCGAATCCGATATCGGGCAAGGAAACATCAACATCATCAGCATCAACAGCCTGTTACAGTCCACTGCTGGACAAATAAAACTGGAGGATTTGCCCACCACGCTGGGCAGGCGGGTCTGTCATCGCAGTAGATGATAGTAGAAGCACAGAGGACGCTGCTGCCCACTCTCCGTTATATTCCCTTAGTCACATCTTACGACACCAAGAGAAACAAGAGGGGTTGTGAAAACTGTATTCCGATCTCCCGTCAACACTCGGCTCAACACGACAAAACAAGGACAACGTAACACCTAGCCTTAATTCATAACCGTAAATAAAACAGAAATACATACAGTAAACAATAAACTAACTTAAGTGAGAGGGTTAACGGAACATCATTCGAAATGGTACGCCACAGAAATTAAGACGACCCGGTTAGTCCTGGTCGCTCGCCATTAAAATGGCGTAAACAGCATAACGGGACGTTAACGGTATACGAATGACGAAACAGATAATGGATTAATAGTTTATACTGTTCCACTCAGCTTAATTAAGCCTCTTACATTTAATGTTTTTATTTTTATTCCAGTACAAGCTCACTGGCCCTACAATATTAGTGTGTGTTTGTTTGCACCAAACGACTTAATTTATAGCTTTAAGTTGAAAAGATTGAGAGTTGCATAAGGTTTTTTTGTATTCCACTACGTTTATTATACGGTTTACGTTTTTATTAGACGGCCGATTGGCGCAGTAGGCAGCGACCCTGCTTTTTGAGTCCAAGGCCGTGGGTTAGATTTCCACAACTGGAAAATGTTTGTGTGATGAACATGAATGTTTTTCAGTGTCTAGGTGTTTATCTGTATATTATAAGGATTTATGTATATTATTCATAAAAATATTCATCAGTCATCTTAGTACCCATAACACAAGCTACGCTTACTTAGGGGCTAGATGGCGATGTGTGTATTATCGTAGTATATTTATTTATTTATTTATGCCGCAAAGCGATTTAGCGTTTCGGTACCATATTGCAAAGAAACCGATTAGGGGTATAGTTTTAATATAACTGCCATACTTCCTAACAGGTTAGCCCGCTGCCATCATCACTTATCACCAGGTAAGATTGCAGTCAAGGGCTAACTTGTAGTGGAATAAAAACAGTCTTGCATTAAGACTCAGATGGCGCTATGATACGTCCTGGTATCTTAGTCGTTATCACACGCTAAGTTGCTTCGCTGTACATGTATGCCAACAGTGTAGTAACTAGCTTTGCCTTATGTGTCCCACTTAACTCAGAAAGAAACTTTAAATTCTCAATTTTATGTTTTCATTCGCCATCCGCTTGTGTTGAGTTAAACCCAACATTCATTTTAACTAAATATTGCAGAATAGTCCGATTAAATGAAAAATTGACTCTACCGGGAATATAACTCGTTACCTGCCAATGGTAAACCTACAGCTGCTGCCACTGCACCAGAATAGCTTCTGATTCTAATCTTAGATAGACGATTATTCATGCTGTATTGTACAATTTGTGTCTAAGAGCCACGATCGTCTTGTGCCATTAAAGTGACGTAAATAGTGTACCCCATTAACGTTTACAGCACTAGTGATGTAAGATAATGGATGACTTAAATTTAATGTTGCATTAAATTATAACGATTACTAGCTGCGCCTGTGTCTTCCGCGGTGATCTATTTATTTATTTACTTGCATTGTGTTGTGTTGTCGAAGTCATGTCTTTACATAGTCATGAGGGTCTGTCAGGGCGTAACAATAAGAAACAGTTTGATCCTTATAATTAGAACAAAAATACGGTTTCAGGATTCTAATTAGTTAGTTGAAATATATATCAGATGTCAGAATAATTAGTTACTATTAAAGATCGTCAAGTTAATAAATCTATTATAATATTAAATCATTGCTCAGCAAATAACTGTGTTATGTCATATATTTGTGTATATTTATTATGTAATTAGGTAGTAAAAGGACTATATTTTGTGTAAAAATACGTATGCTCCTGTAAACCAACCCAGTGAATGATATTTTCCAGGATCAAAAGTACCCTTTGTTATTCTCCATCTTTCCAACTTACTTCATGCAATAAATCCAGACGATTGGTTTCTTGGTTATGACGGACAAACAAACATATATGCTCTTTCTCATTTATAATATTAGTATGAATTATAATAATAATAAATATACTACGACATACACACATCGCCATCTAGCCCCAAAGTAGGTTGTGTTATGGTTACTACGATGACTGATAAATATTTTATGAATGATATCCATAAATGCTTATAATATACAGATGATGAAAATGGTGTGAGTCAGAAACTCTGACGCTTCTTGGGTCAAGACTATATAAATAAATAATAAATAAATACATTTATTGCGACAATAAACACAGCGCCAATTTATAAATGGCGCTATATTACGACAATATAGCGCCATCTAACCCCAAAGTAAGCGTAGCTTGTGCTATGTGTACTAAGATAACTGATGAATATTTTTATTAATAATATACATAAATACTTATAATATACTGATACACTACTGTAGGCATCTTCTAAGCAAGCTTGATCCAGATTCCTTGGGCAGCATGATCACTTATTTTCGTATGTGGTTGCAGTCAAGCACTAGTCTATAGATTAAAAAAAAAGACACTTGAGGTAAATCAATCTGAAAATACCTTCCTGTTTACTCAAAGGCTTTAGGAATAACTCAAGAAAATCTAATAAACGCATTTTTCTTCAGATTAAAGATTTCTCCCCGCTCTGCTCTAACAAGATTTGTATAACTTTTTTTTATAGCTGCGAAATGCTTTTGCACTTTCTAAAGGTATTGTAGATTGTTCCCGGCAGTTTTTATTTTTATTTTAGATATGCTTGCGCTTGACATATCATGGAAAGGAATGATGCGGTCTAAGTCGGGGCGCGCTTGCCTAGAGAATCCATTCACTCTTGCCTTAAAGGCATTCAAGTTGTATGGCAGGAAACACTGATACCGGAAGAGCGTTCCAAACCCTAGCGGTTCGTATTGGAAACGTAGATGAAAAGCGCTTCGTACGTGTTACGTGTAGGATATGTGGGACTCACTGGCCAATAGCATAGAATACCCACTTAAACCTAGCTGAGCTGAGAATGTATATACACCTAGTGAGACATCACAATATAGTGCACCCCAGTACAGAAACATGCATTCTATTTTAATGGGCTTTACTACCCATTTTCCGTAACTGACCGTAGCCGGAGATGCTTCAGAATTACATACACGCAGAAAGAGGAATGACGACGATGATGCAGCCTAGTTCCTAGGTGGAGCGCGCTTGCCTAAAAGATACCTATTCACTCCTGATTTAAAAGTACTCATATCGTAGTACTGGGGAAAATGGAAGCTGAAGGGCATTCCAGATCCTTGCGGTGAGAGTCAGAAACGATGATGCAAAGAGCTTCGTACGCGTCCGCGTTATATCAACCACGTAGGGATGCAGATCTCATCCATCTCAGTCTTGGCAGTAACACCCTTGACAGCGAAAAGCCCTAATCTAGAGTAGATACCTATACGTGCCTCTGATGCTCCTAGGCAGATAATTTTACTAGCATCCTTTACCGTGTCCTATGAGCTTGAGAAATTCATGTCACATTCCGTCTCGCGCTCTAATGGAAATTCTTGCTAAACTTGAAAGCACCTATGTCTTGCACCAGGCTTTTCATCCTAATTCTTATTACTTCTTCCGCCTCTCCTTGAGCCCGTGCATCCAGAAGGTTCTGTGTTTGTCTTTTTAGATGACCGTGTATATCTTCTATATATATAAAAGAGAAAGTGTATGGGTATGTTCCAGATAGGTTCCGAAACGGCAGGACCGATTTCAATGAAACTTTCACGGAATCTCCGGATTGACCTGGCGAATAATCCTGTAAAGTTTGGTGACGATCGGAGCACTCCTATTTTTGAAATGTCAAATACAGCTTTTATTTATTATGATGATATTCTATTGTTGGGTGTACATGGGTGTAGATAATGATCTTCACCCGCTCGAGAAGAGAATAGAAGAGAATGAATACGGTGAGAAATAAATGATTTAATATTACATTGGAGACTTAAATTAAAAATTTAATGATGTAAGTTTATTGTTTAACCAAAATCTAGCCCGGCGAATCGGGCTGGTTACGCTAGTATTAAATAAATATGTGTATATAATCCCTCAGTGCCTGAAAACTAAAGTCTTCCAATAGTGCGTGTTGCCAGTGATGACTTACGGATCTGAGACGTTGTTGCTAACTATGGACCTCATAAGAAGGCTTAGAGTTACTTAGCCGGCAACAAGCAACAAGCGGCGGCAAGTCAGAAATGAGGAGATCCGTAGGTCGTGAAGCTGAAGTGGCAATGGGCAGGGCACGTCCATACGTTGGAGTCTTAAGGTGCTGGAATGGCGACCCCGCACCGGTAAACGCAGTGTAGGTCGGTCCCCAATGAGGTGGACATATGACATAAGGCGAGTCGCTGGGAGCCGCTGGAGGCCCAGGACCTTGAATTGTGGAACTCCCTAATAAACACCTATGTCCAGAAGTGGATGTCCATTGGTTGCAATGATGACGATGATGATAAATAATATTCAATGATGTTAATGGAATGACGTTACTCCATGTTTTCGTTAACAATAAAAAGTTCACTAACAAATCCCCACTTTAATTCAGTTTATTTTCCATGGTAGTCCCGGATAATTTGCACCGCTACAATCCTTTGCGGACTACGCAATAAGATTTTATTTAGAGTAGTCAAAGCGAGCAACCATATGGGTGCCCCACATGCTATTTTACAGAACTAACACCTTAAATACCGCAACTAACTCAATGTAGCATGTTACATTGAATAATTCAAATCATTGAATAAACAAATGAGTATATAATGCAATAAATGAGTACGCTTTAATTTTATACAACATGGAGTAAACAACGAATTGCAAATATACTAGACGTGCTGTTGCTACATAGAGATCTCTTCCAGGCAACCAAAGGCGTACGAAGAAAATGCTATGCTTGCATGACAGTTGGTACCTACTGTCATGCAATATACATACTATATACACAAATAAAACGTGTAACCGAATTAAGAAATACTAAGGATGCATAAGTGTATTACATAAGAAATCACCCGGTGAAAATATTCAAAAAAAGAAGCATTTTTATTTTTCCATACAAACTAATTCATAACATTCTAAGTGTTTACATTTATTATGACAACCCTATTGAAGATAAAAGACCGGCACGCGCATAGTAGCTAAAGTGGCAGGATTTTAATTTTTCATGAGTTGTATCTGATCAGTGAGTTTTTTCAGTAAAAACTAAGGCAATTTTTATTTTTCTTTCTTTTTTTTTTCGGATTGTGTGTAGCTGATTAACCCTAATGATTTTAACAGCGTAACGCAAGCTTGTTGGCGAGCCTCGGAATGGGGCTCTGCCAGGGACTATGGCAATGCTTTACTCAAAAACTATTGGCGTTTCGATTCCACAGATAAGTCTCAGAGACAGCAAATAATGTACCTCTAAATCATTTGATATATCGGTTTTCATTCACACGTGGTAAAATACATTATGACTCTTATTAACATGAGACATATGAAACATGAGACTCCAATTTTGGCCCTGTGATGCTAGATATCCGAAAAAATAGCTTTATGAACCTGTTAGTAAAAGTACCGAAACTTTAACAATTACCTTCGGGTATATAGAGTACTTTATAAGATTTTGTGCTTGTCTTGTTTTGGACCTTGTTTAAAATAAATAATATTGAATCCCGTTGATAAAATGGCGTTAGTCAATGTTTACTTAAACATAGGAAATTCACCGATAAAACCTCACGGCACTACAGTTTATTTTTCTATAAAATAAAGTAGTTACCATCGCCCGCGGAAGCGTGTCAAATTATACTGGAAATACTCCACCGCATTTCCAACCAAGCCGAATTCATAGTCATTTTAACTTTCATACTGAAAATAATTCTAAAAATGTCCATTTCCATTTAAAACTTCAGTAATTGGTTATAGAGGAAACAAAATAATACTCGGAAACGCGTTGGAGCCGTTCAAATGTAACGAAATTTGAGAAGGTCCGTTAAGATAATGTTTTCAGTACGGAACACAGACAGTAAAACTGTGCTTATTTTTTCCTTTGCTCATCCTATTTAGCTGGAGTGAAATTTTATATGCATATTTCGGTTTAATTTTGTGGGTAATTTTGTACGTTGTTATTTTTGTAACTTAATGTTTTTTATTTTCACAAACAAACCCACGCGTGTTGTAATAATTTTAATCATAGTTTCATCCTATGAACATGATTGAATTTATTACGTTCTATGTTTGATTTTATTCTTGGAAAGAGTTATACGAACTATACTTCCTCGACATCTACAGGCAGCCTTTATATATCTTTATATATATATTTCTTGTGTGCGTGTGTATGTCACTGAACTCCTCCTAAACGGCTGGACCGATTTGAATGAATTTTTTGTATGCGTTTGGGTGGCACCCTAGATGGTTTAGATTCACATATCAGCCCCACAGATGGCGCTGGTATAAACATAATATATATATATATATATATATATATATATATATATATATTATGTTTAAACATAATATGTAGTATAAACATAATATATATATATATATATATATATATATATATATATATTATGTTTATATGCAATCACACCTGATGGTAAGTTATGATGAAGCTTAAGGTGGAGCGCGCTTGCCTAGAAGATGCCTATTCACTCTTGATTTGAAGGTACTAATACTGTAGGTACTGGGGAAAATGAAGCTGGAAGGGCATTTCAGATCCATGCGGTGCGAATCAGAAACGAAGATGCAAAGCACTTCGTACCCGACGAGGGACAAAAAGTCCCGCGATACAACGGTGGGGCACGCAACGGTACGATTGCACGCTATTATTCTTTAAGTCAAGAAATGAACGTGCATTGCTGGACATATGAGTATGTCTCTGGTGGTGAATTCCAAATTCAAAATCGAATGCCACTTGCATCGATGTCGTCTTTCCTCCCAGTCGGAAGTCTAACAAATCTACGTTCATGTACGTACGTATTCCAGCATCCTATCAGCGTGCATCAGTCCTCAAAGCTATGTGCCTCGCATTACCCACTCCAGCTTCGAGGCTCGTTGAGCAATGTCGGTAAGTCAGGTCCTTTAAGGATCTACTTCTGATTTGATTACGTAGAGAAACTTCAACAATAGCCCTCTCCATCGTCCGCGAAGTGACTTCAAGCCTTCTTATGAGATGGATACTTAGCGAGCGTTGTACGGTATTATTCGTTCAAAATCAGAATTGTCACATTTTTCAATTCAGAGACAACATTCAACTCGCGTAAAACTTCCACTTTTGCGCAAGCTGTCTTCGTGAACGGTAATTATTTTTTAAAGCTGAAAAAAGGAACTTTGTAATAAAGTGAAGTTTTTCCGCGAAAACGATCGCAAAATTTTTGTTCTTTAATAAAAATACAGAAATGAAATAAATAAAGCACGTGTTTCTTATTTGTCCTCACCGAGCGATTCTCCTCTCGGGAAAATGTAAGGTTGGTCGCATATTGGCAAGTACCGCGTGAAATCTAATAGCTTCTACTACTATACTATATTTTAAGTTTTTTTCAGTCACAGTTAATTATTACTTGAACTCACCTTTACACAGTAAATGTAATATATGTCGACGCTTAGTGCCAATTATTTGTCGACTTCTATTTTCTTCTGTAGTACGAGCTGTTGCCCAGAATTTTGTTCATAATATCAGTTTACATTTTTAGATATCTAACAGCTAGTTAGCTTTCAAATTCAAATAAAAAATAACAGTAAGCAATATCTATCCCGTGTATTAAAACATGAAATAAAGAATATCATTTTAAGAACCTACTTTTTACAAAGAAAATGAAACAATTATTTCTTAATTTGCATAGCACATGTGAGTTATTTTTCACGAATTCTGATCCTACAAGAGGGCTTATTTTTGTTACCAGATCAAATTTTATGCATTTTATTTTACTTGTTTTCTATTTTCTGTACTTATTTAAGGTCACCATAAAAGTGTATTAATTTATTCGTTCAAGTAGCAGTTAACTTAAATAAATGTTCGGTTGGTTTTACTTCGGAAAAGCTCTTCGCATTTAAATTCCAGGTAAACTGTATTTTTTACCATAAATGTATTTTAAATAAATCATACTTCAGGGAATCAAGCGATAATTTCAAACTGTTTGTTAGGTTCTTTTCCCGTAATGGAAAACTTTTTGTTGGCTTCTTTATTGTAGCTTTAATAGTAAAGTAAAAGTACTATGGGGCTTTAATATAAGCACTCGCTAATTTGCGGAAAACTCCATCAAATTTGGCGCTGTAGCTTTTTAGTACAATTATAAACAAATACGCGCAATGTCAAACACTACAATGAAATTGAACTTTGTATCACGTAAACTAAGTGGATAAAGCAAATACCTTATAACAAAAATGATATTCTCATTATTGTAACTATGTCATGTAATGTGCGTCTACTGCTGGACATAGGTCTTTTGTAGGGAGTTCCAAATACTACGTTCTTGTACCGCTTGGGTCCAGCGGCTCCCTGCGACCGCTTTATGTCATCCGCCTTGTAGGGATCTACCAACGCTGCGTTTACCGACACGAGGTCGCCATTCCGCCCACTGCCACTTTAGCTTTACGCCTCTTTGAGCTGTGTCGGAACTCTGGTTCTGCACTACTGATTTGATCACGTAGATATTCTCCTAGCATATCTCTCTCTATCGCTCGCTGAGTGACCCTAAAGGAGTCTAATGCTGAGCATAAAATATTTCCAAGTAAGCAGGTATCATTTTTTAAACTTTCTTTATCCATCAAGAGCCTATAATCATTGATTTAATATGATACTTTTGTAAACTCAGTGCCTATAACAATTACAAAGGACGCTGTTGCCCATCTTGGGTTTTATTTGGTATGTTCTCGTCCCGGCAATTTAAAAAGTTTTTATTAGTTGCTCATAAAAATATACCTCTAAAGCTATCACTATTTTTGGAAGGAAAAGCTTGTTATGTCCAACTAACTTAATTATCGGATCCTAGAATTACAAGATGTCAAAACTAAGTGTATGAGCCAATATTCGGGGTTTCGTTGGTTTAATATAGAGTTCCCATAGCCGAACTCATCATCATCATCAATTTAACCAATTTACGTCCACTGCTGGACATAGGTCTTTTGTAGGGTGTTCCACAATCTACGGTCCTGGGCCGCTTGCCTCCAGCGGCTCCGAGCGACTCGTCTGATACGCCGCGTTTACCGGTGCGGGATCGCCATTCCAGCACCTTAAGACCCCAATGTCCATCAGTTCTCCGAGCTATGTGCCCTGCTCATTGCCACTTCAGCTTCGCGACCCGCCGATCTATGTCGGTAATTCTGGTTCTTCTACGGATCTCCTCCTTTCTGATTTTATCACGTAGAGATAGTCCTAGCATAACTCTCTCCATGGATCGCTGAGTAACTCTGAGCCTTCGTATGAGGCACATTAATATTAACTAATATTATAAATGTAAAAGTACAAATGGATGTTTTAACAAACAATTCAATCAAACTAGAACAACTGAACGGATTAAAGCTTATAGTTAAAGGTAGTAAAAATCACGTTAATCCGTTTATATGCAGTAAGGTAAAAAAGAGGACTTCAAAATAAGGAAGGATTTTTATATCCAAAAGTCTAAAAGGGGAACGCGATGAAGACATGAAGTGTGTTCATATTAACGTTTTGAATGCTTCACAGAGCGAATGCCCTAATGAGAAAGTGCGGTTCCCAACCTGAATACCTGAGTACGGGCCACAGAATTTCTTGGGTTCTGTCACAATGTATTTTCTTATTATTTTTCTTTTCATTTTGATAAATTTTAATTAGGCACTTGATTCTTCAACGTGTCACACTGAGAGTTTGTATAATCAAGAATAATGACCCAATTATTTTAGTGTTGTGTTTCTACCCGAGGTCAGTGCTATTAGGGTTTGCATAATTATTGCATACGTACAATACGTACAATAGTGTATGAATATGTAAGAATGTATACGAGTGTATAATAGTGAGACATAACTATTTTTACATCTACATCGATATCTGAGTATATCTACCAATGATAAAAAACCAAAAAACAAAGAGAAAAGAAATACATTTCTTTGTTTGTTTATTATTAATCGATAAACTTTTCAAATATTGGAGCATTAGAAGCATATATAAACTTGTCGTGCAATATAATATGCTATGTAAAATTAGTAATTCGTTGAAAGAAAATTGTATATATTATTACAATAAACTAACGGCTGACATCTTTGAGATGTCTCTTAAAAAAAATCAAAGTTTGCAAAACATAAGCTTAAAGACAATTCATATCATAGTATTAAGGATTACATAAAAGATAAAAATGCTTGGGTATGAATAAATGCTCTAACCAGGTTTTTTTTAAATGCTTCTAAATGACAATTTGAGATGCGATAGTAAAATAACGATAAGGGAGAAAACTCGGCTAAGGTTGATGTGGGCATCTTATTAGACAAAATCGAGGACTCATTTTAGAGTACCTATGGAAATTGTAAAAAATCTACCCTACTCGCTGAATAAACAATATTTTTTAAGAACGTTATATTGAGAGAAAATCGGACCTCATCATTTTATTACGTAACCAAATCCGATTAAAACTGGCTCAATAATTCAGTTTAGAGACGTGCTAACAAATGGCATTATAAAATAAATACTTTTAAAACTTTTATTTTTCATATATATGCGTTAGGCCCGTCTCGCCCTGCGACTACTGTAAGGGGCGATGCGATCGGACGCTCAGCACTCCGAAGCCGGTGTGCTAGTATTGTGTCTATATGAATTGTAGTGCGGATGATGTGTAAAGGTATTGTGGAGGCAAACGTTTGAGAGATTAAATACGTACTACTGACAATTTGAACTTTTAAAGAAGTAGAATATGGCAATACTCACAATCGACTTGTTTCTAGCCCGAGCTATGTCCGAGTCCGTGTATTGAATGATGAGGAGATGGAGACATTACGTTGATAATGGGATCTAGTGGTTATCTAGAGGAATTTAGGGGAATTCAGGTCTTGCGAACTCGTTGCTACTTACGCTTTTAAAGTCTTGAGTTATTATGGGACAACAAGGTTGGGGTCTTAGCCGCTGGATGATCATGTGCCAGTATTATTGAAGTAATTATGAAACCTTACGGAGAGATCTTTGATAGGGACCCAGTTGATTTAGTTACAAAATGCTTGAACGTTGGAGTAAAATTACAGCAATTGTTTAGCTCGAGCTTTCGACAGAACGTTTGTTAAACAAAAATCAACAAAAAGAATGTTAAATAATTATAAAATGTTGGAAAAGAGCAACTGCTGAGTTTCTTGCCTGCTTCTTCTCGGTAGTATCTGCGTTTCGAAACGGTGGAAGAGTCACTACAAACAGACATACTTGAAGTTTTAAAAGTGTTTATACAAGGCCTACTTGAAATAAATGAATTGTGTTTTTTTCCACTACTATGTTATTTATACAGTAGTAATAAGGGCCGTGTGGTGACGGCAGGTCAGAATTCATTTGCCACCACATTTTGAGACAACAGTAGCCTCGACTAAAGCTTCCCAACAAACTTGACATTCTCCTTTTGTCTTGTTGTACAAACATAATCAAACCCATTTTGCAGTGTCTTCTAAGATGACTGGTGAATTAAAAAAAAAAACATTTTATTTCAGTTTGTGGGCCCATATATAAAATTGAGAGATTCAAATAAAATGAATATAAAAGTGTTTTTTTTTTTATTCTTTATATATTAGATTAAAGACTATTCTTAACAATTAGAATGACAGCCCCATCGTTCTCTTTACGAAAATTAATAAATTCCTTCTATTTAGAAATAGATTTATAATTAACCAAAGATAGTGATGACACACAATGACAATAATCTAAAAAAAAAAATATATTTTCCATTCCACAGACTGCACTAGTTGTGTCAAGTTTTCGTTTCTCATAGTACACTTTTAGCGTCTTACCTTTTTACGAGCTCTTGAGTTTTTTAAAAGGCTTTACTGGATCTAAAGGAAAAGTTTACCACTCTGAAGGATAAACCTGTTTCAGTTCGAAACTAGATGGTATTTTGTAGTTATATTGACTTAAAAACTCGTTATAGTTTCTTAAAAATAACGCAGCATAGATAAGCACCAGTATTAGTTTTCTAGCGCCAAAATAATCGCTCTTTTAACCGAAATCAAAGATACTGCGCTTCTTACGTCGTCATTACCATCACATTACTACAGGGTACGGATTTGCTCTCGAATTTAGAAGGCTTCAAGCCGTGACCTGGAGGTATACAACGGGTTCCCGGGCGTCTAACAAAGCCAATAAGAGGGGCATGCCGTGGTGGTTTTTAGTATGGTTATACCCCCTTTAGAGTCCCACATATTCTCCGTTCAGCCCAAGTGTCGGAGGTAGCAATAAAGCTTTTCCACCACGTAGTCCAAAGGCGGATTCACGCGCTTTTGGGACCAATAGGTATGTAAGTGATATTTAATTGTTTGAAACGCTCATAACTTCGAAAGCACTGGGACACAACAATGCTGCTTGGCGGAAGATATAAGAATGGCGGAACTTGATCGCAATAGGATAAAAAAACTAAACCAACTTCATAATAGTTTGTGGGTGGTGTAATAATAGTTGCTAAACTGAGATGTTTTTTTCCATTACAAGATAGCCCTTGAATACAATCTCACCAGCTGGTAAGTCACGATGCCGTCTAAGATGGTGACAGGCTAAGTTAGGGGTATGGTAATTACATTAAATCAGGTCTGGATTTAACATAATTGGTTACTGGAATCGCTTAACAGCACGTCTTCGTTAATAGGGTGGTAACTAGCCACAGATGAAGCCTCCCACCAGACCAGAACCGAGCAAATTCAGGAGTTATAAACGCCCAAATTTACCCTGCCGGGTATAGAACCCGGGACGTCCCACTTACAAACACACCGCTGCGCCAGGGAGGTCGCCAAAAAATGATTTCGAGTTGTTTACTTTCGTCACTTATGGTAAAAAATACAAAATATAGAATACAATTTTTGTTAATACTGAATTCTGTTATATAGACTTCAATCAAAAAAGCTGTAAGGCCTTATGCTTTGTGATAAAGGCATACATTTTTAAATGTTATTACATTACATCTTAGGCATCATCAATAAATATCATTAACATATAATTCAAGAATCGGGTGCCAGCCTCTTTACATAAGTAGAATTTCTGATATATTGTGGGATTTTGAATTTTTCCGCGATGCATAAGACCGTTTCCAGAAAGCAAGCCACAGGTTAACACCAAATACTAAATATCTGAATCATCAGCATCGTCATATAAATCCATTAACGGCCCACTACGGGGCACGGGTCTCCCACAATGAGAAGGGGTTTTAAGGCCGTAGTCCACTACGCTGGCCCATTGCGGATTGGTAGACTCCACACGCCTTTGAGAACATTATGGAGATTTCTCAGGTGTGCAGGATGTTTTCCTTCACCGTTGAAGTATAACCCCACGATGTTTTCCTTCACCGTTGAAGTATAATTAAAACGCACATAACTTAGAAAAGTTAGAGGTGCTGGGATTCGTACTCGACCCCAAGAAATTGAAGTCCAAGTTCTATCCACTGGTCTACTATAACCTCTCTATCTCTATTTTCTAGATACCTTCAAGTTAAAAATTAATTGATCCCCTACGTAACCCTACTAGGTAGTTATTATTGAAAACTGAGGAACACGTGTTTCGTATTTTATAACTCAACCCATTACATACATGTATTACATACACACCAATATAATTTGTGAGGCACGCATTTGTTTGTATAAATATTATAATAACTACTTTACATTTTAAAAACTGTATGTACCTACATTCTTGTGAATAAAAAAAAAAAAAAATTATTATTAATTATATTATTATTAAATACAAAGATTCATAAATAAAAGTAACTTGAAAAATGTCACCATTTCTTATAAACTTTCTTACCCTGTTTAAACAAACCCCTAAACTTTAAGTATGCCTATTCAAATCAAATTCTCTAAAAGTTTTAAGTTTTAGAAGAAGGTATAAGTCGACTAAAAGTCCGGAAAAAGCTTTTATTACTAATTTACTAGTTTAAGCGTAAATTTATCATTTCAGTAAAGTATGTATTGTTATAATATCCAATCTATATCCTGTTATATAAGTTTTGCAAACACCTCATGTTAAAAATCATATCCTAATTTTATAAATACGAATTTGGGTTTTTTTGTTACCTTCACATCCTAACTTATTTGGCAATCAACTTGATTTTTGGCATAGAGTTAGTTGAAAAGACAGAGAGTAACATAGGCTACTTGTTATTCCGGGATACAAACGTTTCCCACGATATTTGTGAAAAAACTCGAAAGAGACAGAACGCAACTCTGACGAAGAACGCAAGTAATAGCTAATATTGTAATAAATGAGGTAACTCATTGTTTATCAAATACACTCAAATAAGTCACTCACTGTTTCTTATATAATAGTTTGAACACTTAAATTGGGGACAAATGAGGAAGTAAATCTTGCAAATCAGTTACTCTAACCAGATACTTAGTAACAAGTGCCAATGTGACAAGTAAATAGCAATAATAATACCGAGACGTCGTGTGTTGTACATTTTTACGTTTCAGAAACCCAAACGCTTCGGTTTGTTTTACAAAATGTTAATAATATAAAATTTATTTAAAAGTTCATGTAATGCTTAATTGTACTATCTGTAAAATACATCTCTACTTCTGATGTCAATTTCTGAATCTAATGTAAAATAATTACTCAAACGTCAATTCAATAATCTAAATTGATATAGAGATCTAAGGTCTGAAAGCATTCGGAAAGGGTATTATTATCAACTCACCATAAATCATCGAGATAAATAGCAGGATCGCATTCAGGACGTATGAATGCCACTTAATCCTTTTCAGATCCCCGGCCATCTTCTATATATGTTACAGTTATATTTATAATAAACACTTTAACTTTATTTCTATTTTTTACACTCTCTTCTCTCTTCTTTTCATTATCACTTCATATTTTATCTGTACTAATTATTTTATTAACTCCTAATTAGTGAGCGCTTACATCAATTAAATTAAGAAACACGGATGAATTATGGGCCGTCTACACTAGCCGAAACCATCGTGTCACAACGTATCCCTTATAATAACCCTACCTGTCTTCACTAAAACTGTCAATATTCATTTAAGTTCTTAATCAACTCGTTGACAAATAACGAAGTGACACTCTCGCCTGTTAAAATTAATGGCACGTCATATATTATAAGCTCCTTCTGGAAGTCGTTTAGCTATTTTTATTTTGTTAGACATCCATTGCACATAAATCGTTTCGGAAGTTTAGGGCGAGCGTGTGCAGGGATTAGGTCCGACATAATGCACTTGAGGAGTCTAAAATTAACTGAAAAAATATATCATGTTTACGCAGATAAATCCTCTTAAAACCGCCAAGCAACTTTTAGAAAAAAAAAAAATGCTTCAACACCTAATATTTATTGAACACAACTGTAACACTTTAAATCACTACCATTTAGACCATCGTTCTTTTTCATACAAGTTTGCTAAATTCACGAAAAATGTAGGCCGTATCGCGTTCGTCGGTATCACAGTTCGGCATTTTTCGGAGTGAGAAACCGTTGCGCGCCTCACACGACTTCCCGGGAGGACTGCTTGGAAAGCACTGACTTACATAAGGGAGCTGTCCTGTGCCAGAGTGTCTAACCGAAAGAGAGGGAAGACGGCACGGCGAGGGTTGTTAATAGTTTCGAGAGGGATGGAAGAATTTTTCGCATCCATCGGCGGTCCATTGAAATCCACCGCTGAAAATCTTGTGTGAAGAACAATTAAAATGTACATAAATCTGAATGAGTTTCCTACTTATATCGGGATTAATGAATGTTTAATCCTATTCCGACTCGCGCATCCGTCCCGTACGGATGTCTGTCTCGCAACCGATTGCTCGAGGTGAAAGTGTCAGTGGAAATCAGTGTCCGTTTCTGCGTTGTGGTAGTGCAGTGTAGTTCTAGGGTCTAGGATTCCTGTAAGTACACGTGTTATTATTAGCGTAGTTTAACATCCTCGTCACCTAAAGGCGAGGCCCCATAGGGCCACACCCTTTTTTTAGGCACACACCTCCCTGCATGGCAGGGAGGTCAACCGCTACCCCGGGGGCCGCCATGGCCCTCGCCGACTCCGACCTTAATCTGGAGGCCCTCTTAAAGGACCTCCAGGAGAATAACGCGGGTTACCTAAACCGCTTTAGGACTGTTAGGCCTAGAGTGTTCACGGACAGCCCGCAATCCCCGGCTCCCGCAGAGCCGATTACCGACGACCCGGTCGCTATCCCTGCGATAGCGATCGAAGAATCTACCTCCCCGGCATCATCCGAGACCGACGACGGCTTCACCGTCGTCGGTGCTAAAAAGCGGAAGCTTAAGGCTTCCAAATCCAAGGCGAACCCGCCAAAGAAAGTGGTAACGGACCGCCCAACTAAGACCCAGTCCCAAGCGCCCCGCGCAGCGCCTCGCGCAGCGTCCCAGGCTTCCCCTGCGGACGAAGACGAGCCCGAAGACTCCCCTATGGAGGAGCAACCCCAACCCAGGGATAGAATCCCACCTCTCTTCATCCGCGACAAGCTCGCATGGATGAAAATCATCCCGCTTCTTGAAGCGAACGGCATCGGCTTCACCGGTGCCCGATCCACCGCTATAGGCATTAGAGTACAGTGCCTATCCTCCGACGACCACCGTCGGCTAACTTCAATGCTCAGAGAGCATAATATAGGTTTTCATACCTACGCCCTAAGAGACGAACGCATTCTCCGCGTCGTCATTAAAGGATTACCGAAGGAGATTAGCTCCGAGGTAATAAAAGCCGACCTTTTGTCGCAAAATCTACCTGTCCTGGAGGTACATAGGATGTACAATACCAGGACGAAATATGTCTACGAGATGGTTCTCGTTTTATTAGAACTTTCCCCCGAAGGTAAAGAGATTTACAATCTCGAAAAAGTGTGCCACCTTTCAGGACTCACTATCGAGAAGCCCCATAACAGAGGCAAGGTCGGCCAGTGCCACCGATGCCAACTGTACGGCCATTCCGCAAGGAATTGTTTCGCCCGCCCTAGGTGCGTCAAGTGCCTGGGCGACCACGGCACCGCCGATTGCTCCCGACGGGACCCGACCGTCGACGAACCACCGAGCTGTGTACTCTGCTACACCCAAGGGCACCCCGCGAATTATCGCGGATGCCCAAAGGCGCCGCAGTTTACACGGCGCAGGGGTCCGCCGCCGGCTCGGAGACCCGCAGCACAGCCCGCCCAACGCTTCGTCCCAGCGCCGGTACCCGCTACCAGCGCATGGGCCAAGCCCCTTAACGGAGCGCCTAGCGCCTCCGCCCCCGCCCCCGCACCGGTGCCGGTAGCCCCTCAGGCCACCGCACCGGCAGCGGCCCACCCGGCCTCAGCGCCCTCGCCCATGCACCTATCTCCGGATATGGACCCCCTGGACTTCATCCAGTACCTCGTGTCTGCGGTTGACATGAACGAGGTAAAAGTATTCTTTGCAAAGGCAAAGGTCTCCCTCAACCAGGCTATGCGTGAGCACTCTAGCCTCCTAACAACCATCGGGACTATCCAAAAAGCAATCCGTTAATGGGTAGTACATATAAAGGTAGGGTAAAACCACACTCCCTGGCAGTCAGCTTCTTTAATGCAAACGGCATTATCGATCAAATGCATCAAATCCGTGAATTTATATGTGCACAACAAATCGATATCTTCCTAGTGCAAGAGACCTTCTTAAAACCTAGTAGAAGCGATCCCAAAGTTGGAAATTATAACTTAATTAGAAATGATCGGACCACCAACCGGTTGGGTGGTACCGCGATCTATTACAGAAGGGCTCTTCACTGCACTCCTCTCGATCCTCCACAGCTTACCAACATGGAAGCCTCCGTATGTCAGGTGGGTATGACCGGCCATCCGTCGATCATACTAGCATCCGTTTATCTCTCACCGAACAAAACCTTTTTAGAGAGTGACTTACTCGCTCTCCTCTCCTTAGGTGACTCTGTCATTTTGGCTGGCGACTTCAACGCTAAGCACACCGACTGGTCGCGCTCCACTAACGCGCACGGACGACAACTTAACATACTTGTCAGACGACCCGACCTCAACTTTATCGTAGTTGCCCCAGACTCGCCGACTCGCTTCCCGATGTCGGATAGTTCGATCGACCGACCGGACATACTCGACATAGCGCTCCTCAAGAATATCACCCTTCAGGTGAACTCTGTGGAAGTGCTATCCGAGCTATATTCGGATCACAGACCTGTCAAACTACAGCTAGGCCCCGTAGGCCCCGCGATCCTCCCGACCCGTAAAGTCATCGACTTCAAGAAGCTCTCCGGGCTACTCGAAGCGAAGGACTCTGTGCACCTCTCTAAAATTCCTGACGTCGTAGAGACATTAGAGCAAGCCCAGGCAGCCTCACTGCACCTGACCAACCACGTTTGTGACGCTACGAGCGAATGCTCCCGCGAGATGCCGTGCGGATTTTACCGCATGGTACTCACGGAGGACGCGCGAGAGCTAATCACAAACAAGAATAGGGCCCATAGGGAGCATGACAAATATCCGACACGACAGAATCGGTTAGAACTCTGGAGAGCCCAGAGGAAGGTAGTGTCTATCATTACCGCACTCCGACACGGACAATGGGACAGGTTCTTGGGGGAGCTCTCGCCATCGCGTAGTGCGTTCTACAAACTGGCGAAGGCTCTCAAAATGACCCGCGCTCCCGCCCTCCCACCGTTAGCACGGCCCGACCTTCCGCCCGCCTTTGAAGATATCGATAAGGCTGAATGCATGGCTGACTGCCTCGAATCCCAATGCTCTCCGAGCACCGTATCCATTGATAGGCCCCACGTCTTGCGAGTCGAAAGCGAACTCGCAACAATCCTCTCGACCCCTCCCGATGGTGAACCTCTCGCCCCGACGACCTGCGATGAAGTTCATACTATTATCAAGGGTTTCCACTCTAAGAAAGCCCCAGGCCCCGACGGCATTACCAATAAAACCCTAAAGTTACTCCCAGGACAAATTATCAACCTACTAGTGGTAATTTTTAATGTATTCTTGGCAAACTGCTACTTCCCCAACCAGTGGAAGGAAGCAACAGTCATAGGTATCCACAAGTCGGGCAAACCCCGCGACCTTCCCTCCAGTTATCGCCCTATAAGCCTCCTCAACACCTTAGCAAAGGTGTATGAGAGGGTAATATTACACAGACTGAAGGCAGTCGTAGAGGAGAAAAACCTCCTTAACGACGAGCAATTCGGCTTTCGAGCCAAGCACTCTTGCGTCCACCAAGCGCACCGCCTCACGGAGCACATACTGGCAGGATTCAATCGATACAGACACATGAGCCCCACTGGGGCCGTGTTCTTAGACATTGCCAAGGCCTTCGACAGGGTCTGGCACGCCGGCTTGTTGTACAAGCTGCACCATCTGGGCGTGCCAGCTAGTCTCGTTCGTTTGCTGCGAGCGTATCTCACCGATCGCACATTTCGCTATCGTCTAGACGGTACGCTCTCTTCCCCTAGACCCATACGAGCGGGAGTCCCTCAGGGCTCCGCGCTCTCCCCACTTCTATACGCGCTCTTCACGAGCGACATTCCCCGCGACCTACCGGCGACGGTCAAACTGGCCCAATTCGCCGACGATACCGCTCTCTTTGCGACCGATCCCAAAAAGAGCAACATTGCAAGTCGACTCCAAAAGGCGCTCCACCTGCTGGGCAAGTGGTTCCGCCTCTGGAGGATCGAGGTTAACCCCGAGAAGAGCGCAGCGGTGCTCTTCACGGGCAAACCGAGAGGCCGCTTCACGGTAAACCCCGCAGAGGTCACCCTCTACGGGCGTCCCATACCCTGGCAAGACAAGGCCAAATACCTGGGAGTAACGTTCGATCATAGAATGAGCTTCACCGCACACATTCGCAAGGCCCGCAACAAGGCTGCGTATGTGATGGGTCGTCTCTATCCGATGATTTGCCGCAAAAGCAAATTATCCCTCCGTCACAAGGTAACCTTGTATAAAACGTGCATACGTCCCATTATGACATACGCCAGCGTCGTATTCGCCCATCGCCCTCACAGCTCCTACAGGAGCTTTCAAGTCCTGCAGAACAAATTTATGCGTATGACCACGGACAGTCCGTGGTACATGCGCAACGTAGATCTCCACCGAGACCTCGATCTTCCCACCATAGCCCAGTACATGAAAACATTATCAAAGACCTACTTTGAAAATGCAGTCCGACACCCCAACCCCCTAGTGGTCGAGGCGTCCACTTATACCCCCGTCCCCGACGTCGAACCAAAGCGGCGACGTCCGAAGCATGTCCTTGACGACCCTGACGACAAAATAACTACCGACAACGTGTCCCAACAACACACACACACGCAACATTCACAGCGTCTTCGCCGGCGAAGACGAGGGCCCCGATTTCTGACGTCATCCGGACGTGGATCCTTACCACGGTCACGGGGGCGTTCGGACTAAACAATGATTAGTCCAAAAGTCCACCAACAGTCAGATTAACGTCGAACCGAGCCGAGGTCCGAGTCCTCGCAGGAGGCACCCTCGGGTCGACGTCTCCCATACTCCCCCCGATGTCGTCGAGCCCTGGGGCTCTTCTCATGGCGAGCTTTCGCGCTCGCCCCACTCCCCCGGTGACGCCGTAGCAACCCCTTAGGAGGTTATCGGCAAGTGTCCTTCCGAAAAAGCAAAAAAAAAGCATGTTTAATCCTTTCCCAAATGGAGGCTCAACTATTTGTAATTACTGGGTTATGTTAAATCCTTTATAATTAACAACTCAAAAATTCATGAATTTTGATTACGCTATAATAGAACGCACTCATTTTGTGAGCATACGTACCGAATGGGTAATGCTTAAATACGGATTATTATTTATGGAGCCTGAATAAATATTGTGGTTAACAGAAGAAGATAATGACTTTTATAATTATGTATCAGGTTTTGTATAGTTAATGTATCATCACAATATGACATTTTAAACAGCTTAAAAAGAGGAGATTCTTTGTTTGATTGTAAGCATTGTTTTTGTTAGTTTACCAATTTTTGAAATTATTTTATTGTTTGAATTGGGAACAGCTACTCTCGAGGTGTCCTATTGTAACCAAGTCAAGTACTAATAAGGGGGTTCCATACAAATCAAGAAAATCATTCAATTCATCTAGTAATCTACATTGTTGTAGCGACTCTCTCAAATCAAATTAAATCTATTCATGATTGACATTTTTGTGTTTGACAGTAATAAAAGTAAGTTGTTTTTTTTTTATTTTTAGGGTGCTGACAATTTCGATGTATGTATATATAAATGTCTATTTTTGGGTTTTTTTCGGGTGGTAGGTGCGATATCAAAACTTCAAAAGCCATTGTTGATTTCCTAATTAAATCCTAATCAAGTCTAATAACCAAACCCTTCGAACAACGGATTTTAACGGTGCTAGTGATCTTTCAAAAATCAGAAATAGAGATAACCGTAGAAGAACCAGATATAACAATCGTCGTTGGGGTCCCAAGATGCTTAATGGAGTCACAAGCCTTGATTCTGAAACGCAGAGCTTGTAGGTAGACCCATTAGGTAGACAGTTCACCACATTGAATATGCAAATTGTATTAGTCAAGCTTTTTGTGACTCGTCTGCGGAAGTACTTCCACCATCTTATTGCTTGCAGCAATAAGGCCGCCTTTGCATGTCTACATTGTTTACTGTTTCATTAATGTTTCTTTCCCTATATGTATGTTATACGTGCAATAAAGTGTTTCTTCATCTTCTTCTTCTTATTTCTGCCACCAAGCACACCGGTGTTACCACGTCCCCACCATGTAATTACCGGTACATGAGGCTTAAATAATAATGTTATGAATGTTGAGTCGACCGTTATTGTTCTGATCATCGTTTCAGTCAATGGTATTCTCGCGAAAAGCTTCGACCAACATCTTAAGAAGCTTTTGCTTGGTTGTTGGATCAAGGGTCGGATACAGAAGGCAGTAGTCCTTGAAACGGCGCTTATTGTGAGTCTAACCTCAAAATCATTGTGTACTAAGGAGAGGAGACCTGTACCCAACTGTGGGAGACTTAAAATAAGTGCTAAAAGTTCTCGACTCATATTGGAGCAGGGTAGTGAGTCTAACCTCAAAATCATTGTGTACTAAGAGAGAGGAGACCTGTACCCAACTGTGGGAGACTTAAAATAAGTGCTAAAAGTTCTCGACTCATATTGGAGTAGGTTAGTGAGTCTAACCTCAAAATCATTGTGTACTAAGGAGAGGAGACCTGTATCCAACTGTGGGAGACTTAAAATAAGTGCTAAAAGTTCTCGACTCATATTGGAGCAGGGTAGTGAGTCTAACCTCAAAATCATTGTATACTAAGAGAGAGCAGACCTGTACCCAACCGAGGGAGAAAAAAGAGCTGGATATAGATCTTCACTTCATCATCATCATATCAACCCATTACCAACCAACTATAGGTTCCTCCCACAATGAGAAGGAGTCCACCACGCTGGCCCAATGCGGATTGGTGGACTTTACACACCTTTGAGAACTCTTAAGCATGCACGTTTCCTCACGATGTTTTCCTTCACGTTGGAACCAAGTGCTATTTTATTGTTTAAAACACACATAACTTAGACAAAATAGACAGGATTCGAAATCGGCCCCCCGAATTCAAAGTCAAAGTTTTACTCACTGGGCTATCACCGCTTATGATCTTTCATTTGCCACTTCAAATTGAATCTTTGTTCACTGGGATGAGTCATTCATTTCGGCTACCTGATCACTTTTATAACTGTATTCATTTATACGTTCATTCGCTTCATATATTATAATATCGAGTGATAAAACCTGTTTTACGCGACCCTAATGAGATCCAATATCTTCATTCACCGCTCCCCCTCAAGTCTTTGTTCGCGGGGAATCAGTCATCCTTATCGCCATTGAAATTATTTCTCCTCATATCTTTTCAAAGAACGAACCATCGATCTGTTATTGAGCTTATTTTGTCGTTCGCGTTTAGATGTTTTGGATAGGGAGATATTAAAGACATTTTTATTGTTAGCTACAATAGTGTTGGGATGGATACACGTTTAATAAGAAACTTGCGTAAAATAGCGTGCTAGGACACTGTGTTTTTGACGACCTCTCTGGCGCAGTAGTTCGCGATGCGATTTAAAGCGGGGGGGTCTCGGTTTTGATCCCTGGAAGGGGAATTTGGAACGTTTATCATAATCGTCATCATAAATCCATTACCAGACCACTACAGGGTACGGGTCTCCTCTCAGAATAATCTCCTCTCTTATCAGTCTCCTCTCTTATCTCCTCTCTTATCAGTCTGAGTAACTACGTCTGGTAGACTACGGTCTACCAACCCTAACACTACGCTGGCCAAGTGCGAAGTATATTTAGCTCATACCCCTAATCGGTTTCTTCTTGACATCGTACCGGAACGCCAAATCGGTTAGCGACACGTTATCGTCGATAGGGTGGTAACTAGCCACTAACTAGCCCGAAGCATCCCACCAGACTAGATCAGAGATAATTCAGAAACCATAAACTTTCCCATAGATAGCCCAGTGGTAAGGCTTCGGTTTTCCTTTCGTGGAGGCCGAGTTCGAGGTTCAGCATACACCACTAACTTTTCAGTTTTTATTTTAAGCGTTTTCAATATCACTTGCTTTAAACGATGAATGAAAACCTCGTGAGGAAACCTGCATGTGTGAGAGTTCTCCATAATGTTCTCAAAGGCATATGGAGTCTACCAATCTGCACTTCGCTAACGTGGGGTACCGTTATGAATAATGATGACGATGAAATTTCTGAAAAAAATACATTAATTTTTATTAACCCAGACGAAGTAACATGCATCCGTTAGTATAATTTGAATGAATATTAAAATAACCGAATCGGAAGCCCCCCCCTCCATTTAAAGTCGAATGATTAAATGGCTGACAGTTTTTGTTTCGTTGAGCTTTGGGATGTGTATGGAATAATTTATAACCCGAATCGTATTTTCATGAGGCTTAAGTGCCCTGGATATTATAACAAAGTTTATATTCCCATTGGAATTCGGAAATTTCGATATACTTGCTATTGCCCGTGACTTTGTCTATATAAGCCATACCTTAATTGTAATTATAATTGGATGAAATATATAGTAGTAATTGTAATTATAATTGGATGAAATATTTGGTAGTAGTACAGCTTTTGTGACAGAGTTCGTCCGGAGAAGTAAATTTAAAATTGGAATTCAAACATTCTTTATTCATGTAGGCCTATCAAGGGTACTTATAAAGCTTTAATACATTTATGTTTACGTAATTGTAACGGGATGGTGGTAACTTCGTTCGCCAACTTAAACCTAAAGCTACGAGGTTTACTAACGCGCCTTGGTTTAAGAAGAGCCCACAACAAACTTAGCCGGGTAGTACTACCATATGCTTATTTCTGCCGCTTAGCAGCATTGTTAAAATGCTGTGTTGCCGATGTAATTACAGGCACATTAGGCTTGACTTTTTTTGTCAGTTTATTTTTTATTTATTTTCAATGTTTTCGTATAAAATCATAATATGTATGTCAATGTTATCTATGTATTGTAAGCAAGCATTTTAAATGCTTTATTCATCACATCAACCGATAGACGTCCACTGCTGGACATAGGTCTTTTGTAGGGAGTTCCAAGTTCCACGATTCTGAGCCGCTTGGATCCAACGGCTACCTGCGACGCGCTTAATGTCGTCTGTCCACCTCGTTGGGGGTCGACCAACGCTGCGCTTACCAGTACGGGGCTGCCATTCCAGCACCTTGGGACCCCAACGTCCATTCTTTCTCCGAACTATGTGCCCGGCCCATTGACACTTTAAGCTTCGCGACTCGTTGAGTTATGTCGGTAACTTTGGTTTTTCTACGAATCTCCACATTTCTGATTCGATCGCGTAGAGATACTCCGAGCATAGCTCTCTCCATCGCCCGCTGAGTGACTCTAAGCCGTCTTATGAGGCCCATAGTTAACGACCATGTTTCAGAGCCATAGGTCATCACTGGCAACACGCACTGTTCGAAGACTTTCGTCTTCAGGCACTGAGGGATTTTTGACGAAAAGATGGCACGAAGTTTCCCGAACGCTGCCCATCCGAGTTGGATTCGGCGGTTCACCTCCTTCTCGAAATTGGACCTACCTAACTGGATCGTGTGTCCTAGGTATACGTATTCGTCAACAATTTTGAGTGCAGTGTTCTCAACGATTACTGGTTGAAGCGGAACATGAGCATTAGACATAATCTTCGTCTTGCTCATGTTCATTCGTAGGCCAACCTGTTGAGAAGCTCTAATGCTTTATTATTTTATTTTATTTTATTTTTATTTATTTTAGGCTTGACTACTACGCTTCAGTTTGGTGGACACAGGGCGGCGCGTTGCCGAAAGTGTTGCTTGCATTCCCTGCGAAGTTTTAATCTATGTATAGGTGATCGTTTTCTACTTAAAAATTATTTAATATTTTAATGCAGTACATGTATTAAATATTATTCGCTTTCAATGAGAACTAAAATAGGAATGTTAATATGTCTATCTCATTCTCTACCTGAGGTTTATGTATTTATTTCTTTATCGTGGCGCATTATCGTTTCAGCGAGTTTCAATTCACGACGATTCCAAAAAGTTTGACTTCGAAAAATACACTATAAATATTTTCGCATGTAAAAAAAATATGTATGTAAATATGTAATATGGTGTGTATGTAAAACTTCCCATCAGGCCATCTCTGGCCATCCTTCAATTTAAACTATAAAAAAAATAGTAATCTGTTTTAATGCTTATAAACTAAAGATTTGGATAAAATCAGCAAACGTGGTAACACGCCAACCTGCAGTGAAGTAACTTAGTGGTAACTGCATAAGTTGCCGTTGGGCCGTCGAATAAAAAAAAAATATAACATAATAAAAGGCTTTTTTAAATAGATATTTTTATTTTTTTGTTATATTATGTATTATTTTATTTGTGTAATCTAGCTTAAGTATTATTATGTCGTTATTAGTATGTATTTTTTTTTTATGCACAACCTGCAGTCTGTTATCCTTTTGTTTTCCTTTTTCATGAATGAATGAATGAATGAATACAATTTTATTGTACACAGAGAAAATTTACAGAGGTACAAATACAACAGCACAATAAGGTAGAACGTATCCTAAGGTTGCCTGGAAGAGATCGCTAATAAGCGTGAAGGGCACCTTTTGTATACTGCTTCTGTGTGTTTTTTTTTTTATTCTTATTCTGTATTTTTTTGTGTGCAAATAAAGATTATAAATATATAAAAATAAAAGACCTAATAACAGTCTATAGACTACTCAACGTTTCATTTTATTTTATATAAACAGTGCAACACTTCACAGGGTATGAAAGAAACTCTTCCAAATAAGTGCCGCTTTGTGTCCATGAACCTGTAGCGTAGGTGTTCGCTTCGACACCGGATCATTCTCAGAAGATGTAGACTTTCAATGAATTTAAAGTAAATATTAAGATAAATTTTCATAATGTATCATAGAATTTTGCAAGGTGACTACGCTATTAATAGCGGAACACAACAATGCTGCTTTGGCCACAGTAATTACAATGGCGGTAGTCCCCGTACAAGCTCTCACATAATAGTACAACTTTTTCGAAACAGTACAGTTTACTGCTTCTAGAAAGTTCTACTTTTGCTTCTTTTTTCATTGACATAACTTAAAAAACGACTGATTTTCAGTCTTAGATCGTAAGTACTGGGCCCAACTTGTCTATTTAATTCTATCTAACATTGTTTGTGAAGCAAAAATTTTATAAAGGCGTGCCAAAATATACAACACCTGATCTATTTAATAAAAAGTTTTAATGCATAAGACTTAACATATAGTGGCCTATCTTCATCTTCATTGTTAGCCTATCAATGTGCCATTTTTGGGAGCAGGTCTGCTCTATCATAGTACAAAAAGAATAACAGCGCAAACCCACCTATATTTGCATATAATTCTACAACGGTATAGTAAAGGTGGAAGGGCTTCAAAAAGAGTTAGAAGTGGTTTATTTTTTAAATCCTTTTATAATTAATGATACTCAGAATGGGTATTTAATAATAGAATAATAAAGATTTAGGCGAACCGCCTTTCCAAAACTCATTAATTTGATTAAGAAAACCTATTAGTGCTAATAACTCGTCGGCCCCTGTGAATAATACGAGAATTTTGGGGTTTGCATAAAATTAATTAAGTATCACCTTTGTGCGAAGATCCTCTTAAAATTAAACCAAAATATTTACACGGGAAGGCGCGGGTAGGGTCACTGGCAATAATATTGATTTAGGCATATCTCACATAGTTGAATTTTAATTAAATAAAATAATATACACACGCGTACGCACATACACATTTGCACACACACACACTCACGCCCCCACACACACAAGTACACATGCACGTGTGTGCGTGCACACACACACGAACACTAGTACTAGTAAATATAGGATGCATTAATAAATTAATCAATACTAAAAAGGGTGAAATGAGCAATCAACTTTGTTTGGAGAACTCTATTTTATAATCCTTACATTCTTCATAATATCTTCTTTTTCCTACTGGCAGACAGCCTGGGCCTGGGTCTACAACGCTCTCTCTGATTCCCGCCTTACCCTGCCCAACAAAGCGCTCTAAAATCCAAAGAATGTAAGTATTAAAATCTGCACCTATCGCAAGATGATGATTCCGAGTTCTTGTATTATGGAAACTTTGGTGAATTTTTGGTCCAAGAAACTCCAAGCATACGCCTTCGGCATCTGTAAGGCATCGATCTCTTTTTCGTGTTAATTATAATAATATGAATGGGAATATAAAATTATTCTCTTAAGTTTTATAGTGGCTTTCGAATTTGGTCGAAAGGATATTGGATAGAAGCAGGCGTTACTTTGCGGAAATCCATAATATAATATGAAAATTCAGCTTAATTTGCTATACTCCGCAAACAGCAGGAGAATCTGTATGGTGTAATTTATAATTTCTTCAATTCGTATATTCCACACCCAAACAGATCCTCTGCAATGGATCATATTATATTATGGATTTCCGCAAAGTAACGCCTGCTTCTATCCAATATTGAAAGGATGTTTTACTGCTTTACTAGTCGTATCCAAGCTTCCATTCAAAGTGAGGCGCATAACTCACTATTATTACAAAAATAAATTCAAATGTTCAGGATAATTTCAAAGGGCAGATTTTACCAGGGACCGGACAAAGCAAAGAATTTTATTGGCGGAAGTAATACTCTCAAAGAGAGCCTTTAAGCACTGATTTCGATTTGATTTAGGATAGCTGCAGATAAAAGAACTGAATGTAGTTCTCCCTGATAAATGATTTTGAACTCTCACGTTATAGACAAAAGGTATCATACAGACTGAAGTTACAGGATAAGAGAAACCCAAAAATAACTCAGACAATATGAGGGAGACGAATTTATAATTAACTGCAATCAACACTCGCGTATAGAATTTCGTGCATTCCGGACATTCGTCGAGGAAATATTTTAATTTTAAAAATGGCTCGGATTCAAAGGATTACGTGTGGTTTTTTTTGCCTTTACGAGAGGGGCAAGAGAAAAAAATGTACGGACGTAAATGACATTTCCTGAAATTCCGACATGAAAAATATTTGTGCTTGGAAAAATTCTGTGGGAATGAAATATTAGTTCTTTTTGTGAACAAATTCTGCATTAAGAATTAAGATTAAGATTAAACTAAGAAACTATGAAATAAGTAGATATTACATTTAGCCTTTCTGTGTTTCTTTTGCTGGATAAAGGAGAGAAAATGAGATACGAGAATTGTGCCAACATTACTCGGTGAAACATTATGTATCTACTCGTATTACTAAACCATTACGCAATGACGAAGTGTAGTGATAGGCTTACATTAAATAAAGAGTGTTTGAATATTGAACGTTTTTAATTATGTCATGGAATCTGACTTTGAGAGCCAAAATCTGACGTAAATAATGACACAACAAAGCTTCCCTTCTAGCTTAAAGCTTTTAATGGTATCGGTGAATAGCTCCCCTAATCGGTAGATTCCTGTTACACTACGAGAAAATACATTAAACCATAGCATTCGATCGTAGAATGCAGATCCTTTGTGTACTCAGCCAAATGATAATTGTTAAGCCAGCCATGATATACAAGGGTGTACCTCTCTGTGTAAACTGTAGAGTTAAACAGTTTTTGTAAATGGAACATGTTCTATTCTCATTATTATCATGCAACAAAGCAGTGTGGTGATACTATTGATTTTTGAGAAAGGCGGCACGTCATAATGAACATAAAATGTCTTCTCGCCAAGTGATTTAGAGGTATGAAGCCGCGTCGGAGTTGATTAGCGGTCTTTTTACATAACTGATTTATCCGCCTCATAGGTGAGCCCACTAACGTTTAAGACTGCATCATAGTTGACGGCCGATTGGCGCAGTGGGCAGCGACCGTGCTTTCTGAGCCAAGGCCGTGGGTTCGATTCCTACAATTGGACAATGATTGTGTGATGAACATGAATGTATTTCAGTGTCTGGGGGTTTATGTATATTATTCATATAATTATTCATCAGTCATCTTAGTACCCATAACACAAGCTATGCTTACTTTGGGGCTAGATGGCGATGTGTGTATTGGCGTAGTATATTTATTTATTATTTATAGTTTACCAAAAAACTGAAATAAAAAAGGGATGACAAATAAATGAATCAACAAGAAATAGCAGTGCACAAAACATTAACACTACTAACATTATGGTAGTTGATTTGTAAATCAATACAAAACAGTATTTTATTTTCGACTTCCTATAAAAACAACTTTTGGTGCCCACAGTACCGGCGCGTGCTGCGACAGATGTTAACATATGTTGTTTGTGCATTGATGTTTGTTTTTTTTAAGGGAATACTCAAGACACTCCCCTCGGCTTTATTTATGTCACGAGAAATTAACTGTCGGCTACGAATGCCTTAGGAAGATAGAATTCAATAATAGTCAAGGCGTTATTAGCTTGCATTCAGTTGGCTTTGCTTATTGGGTTCAGTTGGAACGTCCATTAGTTTGTCCGTCCGAACCACTCATTCGATGTTCAATTCACAATCAAGAAATGAACATTTAAAACTACACTATTATATGATAAAGTATTGTATTGGAGTGGAAATGTTACAAACATTACCCGTGCTGTGTGGCGACAGATCAGATTACAGTTGTCTCCACCCTCTTGGTCCCGGGAGTAGTAAGAGATCGGGCACCTTCCTCTGTGCTACTACTAGCAAGCTTCTGAGATAACCAACCCGTTTGCCTCGCAAGCAAGCCTCGTTGGGAGAGTCCTTTAGTCCAGCAGTGGGCTTGTCTGAGTCCAAGGTTGTGGGTTCGATTCCCACTACTAGAAAATGCTTGTATGTTGAACATGAATGTTTTTGAGTGTCTGGGTGTTTATATGTATATAATGTACATGTATATTATAAGCATTTATGTATATTATTCATAAAAATATTAATCAGTCATCTTAGCGCCTAAAACACAAGCTACGCTTACTTTGGGACTAGATGGCGATGTGTGTATTGTCGTAGTATATTTATTTATAGACTACTAATGATCACATAGCTTTAACAGTAGTACCGTTGGCGACCTTAAAACCAATCTCGGTTTAACAACCGAGCTTCTTACATTGTGATTACAAGAGACAGGTTGTATGTACCAACTCATTATCGAAGTTTTCGTTTTATTGTGTACCTATAGTTTTTTTCCCTCTGGTCCCTAGACCCAATATCATCTTAGTTTAGTTTAGTTAGGGCAATTGAGGCGATCTGTTTTCATTATTCAAAGCACCACCTACAGAATTACATGTAATATATTGACATATGATAAAAGCCTAAGGTACAAGAAACACATATTATTGAACCTATAGGCTCAATAAATATTCAAGTCGACGCTTAATAAAAATGGAAAGTAAAAAACAAAGAAAAAAAGTAAATTAAATAAGAAAAACTATTTATCCAAAGGAAAAAAATGAAAATAATGATACATTAATTTCAAAAGAAAGAGAACAACTTATTTGCACTAAACAAACAAAAGCTTAGTATTTTTAGTAGCTTATTTTAGAAATTGGGCAGTTTGTCTATAAATATATCGATTGACTTATCCTTAATAGGGTAGCGCGGTGTTCAAATGTAGAAGACCCATATAGCTAAACCATTTGCCATAATTAGATAGTGGGGTTTTAAACTTACAAAATACGTTAATTTTATGCCACTGTAATTTAATTGAGCTTGACTGCATTAAACCTATATCCCTAATCGGTTTTTACGCGGTATCTAAATTGCTTTGTGGCACGTTTTTATCGTAAGGGTTTTAACTAGCCACGACCGAAGCCTTTACCAAACGGGGCTGTACAAACTTTAGAAATAGCCTCTACTTGCATACCTCTTACAGGTTAGCCTGTTACCATATTAGACTCAGCATTATGTACTATAAGGTGAGATTGTAGATAAGGGCTAATTTTTTTGGTGAATAATAAACAGCGAAAGTTTTAGTACTGAACGGTACGAACGAGCCAACGCTTAATTCAGTCAATTCTGTACTTTTGCCAATCGGCTGACACTACTAATCCTCACAACCTTCATTTGTAAGGCTTAGTTAATTTAACGTTAATTAACTTAATTGGATTTTTCGATAAAAGATTATAGTATAAAATAAACATTTTTAATGATCGTTACATTTTTTATATTAATATTATTATCTAACTTTTTAATTAGAGCTTTACGCAAGAACAGGCCAAAGAAGTGCTAATTAATAAATGGATTTTTTTTCTCCACTTTTATTATTAGAACCTCTAAAGATATTCTGCAATAGCTTGCTTTGTTAGAAAGAGGCCTTAGGTTTTAAGTACGTTAAAAGCATTTCAAATATTTTTATACTTATTTATTTATTTCATTACATATTGTACACATAGCAACTAAAAATGACAAAATTGTAAAAACTTCACAAATTATTTAGATGTATAATATTTATAGGTTATAGTTATTAGGTAGGTACATTTACATCGCAAAATACCTATGTGTAATTGTAAAACAATCCAATTGTTCATTGACTACTGAACTAGTATAAACTTGGCTTTCAGTAGTCAGCCTTCCTCAATTATACAGGAAAAATTACACAACGAGCAAATAGTGAGAAATAAAATTTCTCACTATTTGCTCGTTGTGTAATCTTTAATAGAAGGACATTTAAAATAATAATAATATAAATATACTGATATTTTAATATAATTTTTAATGGAAATAGTTAAGTTGATTATAATTATAGCTAAACCCAAAATCTTATTTACATACTCATAGTGTAATATAAAGAAAATTGGCTCCCGCCCCGGGACGCTTAGATTTTTTAAACTATCCAACTGATTTTAATGCAGTTTTCAGCAATAGATAAAGTGCTTCAAGAGGTAGGTTTATATGTAGTATTCATGCATATTATAGAAAAGAAAAGCCAAGAAATTTGAAGATTTGTCGTAACAAACCTATTTTTGTACGCGTACAATACAGACGCTGGCTAAGCCTTACGATATAGTTTAAAATAATGAAGTACGGAATTAAAAAGATCAATAAAAAAGTTTGGACGTTTTATCTTAAACGTTTTATAAATCGTTTTATAGTAAACATTTTTATCTTTTACAATTTCCAAAAACTTATGGGTTATTTTTTTATGTATCATTGCTATTTGCAACCTATTTGTCTTTTTTTTTTGCAATTTTTGACGCATTTTTGTCGAGTATTTTAACCTGCACTGCCTTAGTTTAAAAAAACATTCCAAAAATATAAAACTCATTAATTTTACTTATCATCATCCGCAGCCTATTAACAAAATTCTAAATCCATTTATTTCAAGGCTCAGTTTATAAGCACTTTTGAAACGTCCCACTACTGGACCCAAGCCCTCTATCATAGGAGAAGAGCTGTTGGAGTACCCAGGACGCTGCTCTCCAATTTGGATTTATGAGTACATGAGTGTATTTGATTGTATCGCAATTTTTTTATTAATAAGCAAGAAAAAGTGACTTTGATATCTTTCCTATTCTTTCCTTTCGATACCCTAGAAAGTTTTAGGAAGAAAATTGTATGTAAATTAAATATAAATAATCTCAATTATAAGCAACCTATTTGTCTTTTTGTTTTTGCAATTTTTGACGCATTTTTGTCGAGTATTTTAACCTGCACTGCCTTTAGTTTAAAAAAAAACATTCAAAAAATATAAAACTCATTAATTTTACTTATCATCATCCGCAGCCTATTAACAAAATTCTAAATTCATTTATTTCAAGGCTCAGTTTATAAGCACTTTTGAAACGTCCCACTACTGGACCCAAGCCCTCTATCATAGGAGAAGAGGTGTTGGAGTACCCAGGACGCTGCTCTCCAATTTGGATTTATGAGTACATGAGTATATTTGATTGTATCGCAATTTTTTTATTAATAAGCAAGAAAAAGTGACATTGATATCTTTCCTATTCTTTCCTTTCGATACCCTAGAAAGTTTTAGGAAGAAAATTGTATGTAAATTAAATATAAATAATCTCAATTATAAATTTTAATTTAATATTACTAATCAATCTGCTTAGTAGCTTAATTCATATTTATATTATTATTTTTAACAATCTATGGTTAAATACTTATTTAAGTTTTTTTTTTTTTATTGTGACCGGAGATAACAACGATAATGCTATGCTGTATACACCTATAATTGATTATTGTAATGGACAGAATTTGTAAGAATTTGTAATTCTAACACATATTTTTTTTTTTTTTATGAATGTATCGTCTTGTATGTCTTGTATGTCTTATAAATAAATAAGTAAATAAAAAACGGATTGTAAATTTTCGTTAGTTTAACATTATTAGTGTTTTTTTTTATTTATTTTAAATAATACAGTATTATTCCTTATCCAATTAAATAAATCAGATATTTTGCGAACTTTATGTGTATCTAAATTTTCCCTTACAGCATATCATTAAAATTTATATCTTAGCGGAGTCATCTGAGTTTTTAAAAGAGAGGAAAACTCCCGAAAAGGAATACAAATGACATAATAACGTCTTTGTAATATTTGTAAGGGTTTAGGACAAATAATTCTGCAGTGTTTACTTATGGGCCCTTTTGAGACTTTAAGCACTTGTCAAGTTACTATATTAAATAATAAATGGTACACAAAAGGCTTAGGGCTGAAGTACCAAAATAAGTAATTAGTAACTACATACAAGTCCAATTAAACAGTTGCGAGGAGAAAAATAGTTTCCTTTTAGTTTGGCCGTTTGAAGTTCGCAATCTATTTAAGGGATATAAACGAGCCATAAATCTTGATTAATGCGAAACATCCACTCCCTACGAGTTCAAGGGACGTGTAGGGCCGTTTTAAAAATGTCTTTATTTTGACTCGGCATCCTAAGGACAGCTACAGACGTTGAGACATAATTGTAAGCAAGCAATTTATATAAGTAAGCTGATCTATTATAACTTGCATCTATATATATATATAAAAAAAGTTGTGTTAGTTACACCATTTATAACTCACGAACGGCTAGACTAATTTTTATGATATTTGATTTTTTGGATTCCTCTTAGATCGGAATAGGATAATAAGTATTTAAAATTTAACATTCATAAAAAAAAAAAAAATATCCGCGGTACGAGGTTCGCCGGGTCAGCTACTTTCATATAATAAATACATTGTACGAGTATTTTTGAAGTAAACGAGCAGGCGTGCTTTCTTTTAAATATCTTCAGTAACAGAAGAGTTAGCATTATACGGTTAAATAAATCTGATTCAATTATTTGATAGCAATTAATATGCGACCTATGGTGTAAGTTTATTGGTATTCCATACCCAAGTGCCTCATAGAGAACGTTTAGCGCTCTCATTATTATCCTCTGTCTCAAATGAAACAGGTCTAAAATCTTTATTTTTGTTGTTTATTGCTGCAGAAACGGTATGCAACCGACCATTGACACTGACTCACCTTCCTTTTTTTCACTACAAGTTAGCCCTTGACTGCCATCTCACTGCTGGTGTGATGATGCAGTCTTAGATGGCAACGGGCTAACCTGTTAGTGACTATAACAGTTATATCAAACCTATACCTGTAATCAGTTTCTATTCGACAACGTACCGGAACGCTCAAACGCTTACCGGTACGTCTTTGTCGGTAATCAACCATGGTTAGTGCCTCCCACCAGCCCAGACCGGAGAAAACGAAGAAATTAAAAATTTCCAAATTGCCCCTGCTGGAGTCGAACCCGGTACTTCCAACTTAAAACCACAGTGATCACCAATGCGCCAGTAGGATCGCCAAAAACTTAACAATAGTAGTTTAAAATCCTACTTTTAATTTCATCCACTAATTGTAACATCAAGGTTTCTAAAAAAAAATACATTCACAAACAATTCTGTCTATCTTGTCTAAGTAACCTAAAGTTTTTGCTTTACTTTAGTTACTATTAGTGCTGGGTTTAACTAAAAATTTGTCTCTACTTCTAACTATAGATTTCGTGTAAAATACCTCAATTTGTCTACTTGCACGGATTTACATTTTTCATTCCGAATATAGCAGATAACAAATTACACCCGCCGTCATAATTAATAATGCTGTAAAGCTAAATAAATTTGAAAGCGCAGTGCTTGCTAGTGAATTATTTTTGTTAGACAAAATATCGTCGGTATATGTTTTTAAACATGAGTCTGCTGTAACTGACAATCTTCTGAGCAGAGTGAGAGACTGTATGGAGAGATTAGAACGGAGGAGTAGAAAATTTCGTAGCATCTTGGCTCACTCCAGCAGACTTTTCTTGTTTTTATCGAATGTTCCGAGGAAATGTGTTAGAACTTCGGCACGCACTTCTTTACAATTTTCATTAGAGTCTTAAGCAATTAATTCAGTGGCTTTAATGCTGAAGAAATGCTGCATGCCTTGTCTAAGAGTTCTACATGAATTCCAAGGGCTTGTGAAGTTTACTGATCTGCACTTGACCAGCGTCGTGGACTAGGACCCAAACTCTTCTCAATATGAGAGGAGACTCGTACCCCGTAATGGGTCAGTAATGGGTTGATAACGATGACAAGTTTTTTTATATCCCATGAAACATTCGCTAGAAGTTTCAAATTTGTAAGTGAAGCCGTTTGGGTTACAGATTGTCCATCAGTCAGTCAAGATAAAGCCTTTTCGACGGCCGACTGGCGCAGTGGGCAGCGACCCTGCTTTCTGAGTCCAAGGCCGTGGGTTCGATTCCCACAACTGGAAAATGTTTGTGTGATGAGCATTAAGTGTTTTTCAGTGTCTGGGTGTTTATATGTATTTTCTAAGTATTTATGTATATATAATTCATAAAAATATTCATCAGTCATCTTAGTACCCATAACACAAGCTACGCTTAGTTTGGGGTTAGATGGCGATGTGTGTATTGTCATAGTATATTAATAAAAAAATAAAAAAAAATTATTTTATATATCCAAGTACCTTTCCAAGTACCGAAGCTTGAACCTTTCTTGAATAAGACTTTAAAGAGGTTAAATAAAAAAGATAATAAGGAAATGAGAACAGTAAAAAAACTCCACAATAGCACAGATACGAGTAAAGCACAGGTTTCTTAGTACGAGATCTCGCAATGATCGCAGGTTTTCGAATATAGTACCTTCTTGTACCTCAGGGTAAATTCATTTGTTTGATTTTAACGCTTAATTTTATTGAACATTTCTAGCCAACGAGTCCCCTTGTGTGACCAAAAAATTGTTTTTAATAGACAAAATATAATAAAACCACTACACACTACAATCAACCTATGCCGTGAGGACAGGTCAGAATACATTAGTCACCACCTTCTTCTGGCGGGTGTCGTACGCAGGCGACTTAGGACAGCAGGGTCCTCTGTGCACCTACTACTATCTACTGCGATCCACAAACCATCTGCCCAGCGTGAAAATTAAATTTAAATTCAAAAATATTTTATTCATGTAGACCTTTTTACAGGCACTTGAAGCGTTCATACATTTAACATGTTACACTAATGTTAGTGATGGTGATAACTGCATTCGTTAACTTAAAAATAAAGCTAGGAGGGTTCCAAACGCGCCCTGGTCTAAGAAGAGCCCACAACAAAAATTAAATAGGCATACCCTCTACACCCATAACCCCTTGGGAGATGCCTTTAGTCCAGCAGTGAACTCATGTAGGCTATTGACGACGGTACAATTAAGACTCAGTTGTATAGAATACATGTATGTATGTGTATAAGAAATGTAAGAAAACTGTAGGTACCAAAAGTCTATAATTTCTCTAAAGAAAGCTCCTCTTTCACTATGACTTTAAATTATACGATTCATTTAACCGTGAAGTATAAGTTTTTCATATTCGAAAACTATCGAACTCTGCGAGGTGTGTGGTGTCGTACTAGGGAGATTCACTGAAACAATTCAAAAAAACCTTAAATAAAATAGGCCAAGAAACAGACATGGTACATTTTTACAGCTTCATTTATTATTAGGGTTGTCACCTTACACCTCTCGTTACACCTTGCGACACAACGGTGCGGTAAAATAAAAACTCATTAGAAATATTAGTTTACTTATTACCTTGGACTGAAATCTGTCTTTAAATACCAATTAGTCAAATCAAACGAGTTGATTAGGTTTATGCAGTTATCGCATATTTCAACCCACTTAAAAAATAAAAAATTAAATCCTATGGTGACGATGCTTAATCTAGCATCCAGATTTTAAACCGGATGAAATCCCATGGAACCTCATGACGGATGATTTAGATCAAAATAACTAACACGGTACCTATAGCATTTTATAATCTGGACATTTGAATTTGGAATTCAAGTAATGGAATAGATCTGATGAGATGGAGTGTCTGTTAATTTAAAATTAAATGTTTCTAGCACTATGCAACTTGCGCTACAATAAATGATCACTAATTTAAGTAGTCCGAATATCTTTTGCCAACGTTATAGGCGTGAAAAATGTGTTACACTATAGTCGTAAAAAAGTAATAGGCCCGTTTTGACATTTGTCATCGCGACGTCACGATAAATCAATTCAAGTTTGTATCAGTAATTGATTGATATGATTATGTATTGTAAAGTGTTCGTTCGTTCAAAGTATTCCTTTAACTTCACAACCAATTCGCGTGACATGTTGAAACAGAATTCGTACTATATAACACCAAACACAAAAATCGAGTTAAATCACTATGTTTAAATCAAAATCCATAGTAGAAGAGCAAAAGTTAACGTAATAGTAAAAAGTATATATCAAACGTAAACGAAGCGCACAGTCAACTTTACAAGATGGGGAACGAAAAACTGCCCAGTGCGCGCGGGGACGCTTCAGTCATGCGCCGCTTGGTCAGATACATCAACTCAGACTCATTAATTAGAACAAAGTGACGTCAATTCAAAATTTTATTTGCGGCTTTGAGAACCAAGCGCGGCGGCTTTCGATATTCAGTAAAAAAAATGGTTACAACTCTAGAATAAAAAAAAAAAAAGACTGAGAACGTAACTGTTATCGAAACGTTTCGCAACAATTATAAATTGCATGCTACTATAAAGTAAGCGCAAAAAGAATACTCGCGATATATTCTTTCATATTATTTAACGTCCCAAAAAAATTTACGTATTTTTTAAAACACTGTATGTAATTGATTTTTATTTTATTGTTTCTTTCAGTTTCGTTGCAAGTTACATTCTATGGTCTTGCTCAAATGTCAAAACGGGCCTATTGAATTTTTACGACTATAATACAAAGTTAAAGTTATATTATGGAACTATAGTACTAAGTTCCAGTGTAAATGTAGAAGTTTCTGACTTCTCTCTTTCTGGCAATTAAATTGGGTTGAAAAAGTGCTTAGTAACCGTTGCCCTGGTCTACTTAATGTTTATCAGTGTCTCGGTGTTCATATGTATATTATAAGAATTTATGTACATTATATTCCTTAAAATATTCATCAGCTATTTCAGTACCCATAACACGAGCTTACTTTGTAGCTAGGTGGCGATGTGTGTATTGACTTACTATATTTATTTATTTATTACTCTCTACTCTCTAGTCTTTAACAAATAGTAGGCTTACTTTATTCAAAAGATTTTAACGTGTGCCTTTAATTTATTATCCGAAAGATCAGAGATAGTAGTGAGGAATTATGTCATAAAAACAGATAGATAGATAGATAAAGTCTTTAATGCACAAATTAAAAGCGAAAACAAGAAATAACAAAACAAAATATATGTATTAGATGCGCAAAGGCGGTCTTATCGCTTTAAGCGATCTCCTGATACAGTTCCTAATGAAAGATTTTTGCTGGTTTTCATATTATTAACGTCTGGAAGTTTTTATTCTTCCACTCAGTATCAACTGTCAAATCATTACCAACATATTGTTCATTTATTTTTGACAACCCTATTCACGGCCATTATTCTAAAAATAAGAAAGGAAAGGATTACAAAACGTAGAAACTGTACAATCATTACAACTTAACGGTCGTGTAAGTATTTATTAGAGGAAACAAATCTCAAATAGAACGTATAAAATGCTTTATAGCTCTTTGATTTGTGTTAGGCACAAACATAAACATACCGTGCAGTGAGAATTGAGTCTTATTGTTTAACAGTAAGGTAGATAATCAATTGTTGCTTTAAGAATAAGGAACGGATGCGGGCATCAAGAATTAGCAAGGCAAATACAGTTATGTGCAAAATGTTTAAATTTTAGTCTTGTACCGAAATATGTTGTTAAGGATTAACTTTTGCAACGATTACATACGTACCTAGTTGGTACCCAATAAACTTTTGGTAGAAGTTACTCCTTTGAAACACCGAGTTATGAAGGTAAGGAGTTAGGAAACCATGTTTTCATGAACAATCCAGAAATCCGAGCACCTTATGTTTGATACCATTAATAGTACTGAAAGTAAGTACCTTTTAATCAACTCCCGACGAACAAAGAGGGTTTTTATAAGTGTTTGTGTTATCATATCGCTCAAATTCAAATGCAAGTATTAATGGATTGGTTCTTTAATTTGTTTTACGGGTGAAGGTAGCAAAATCTGTCACTTGGACAAAAATGAAGTATCAGCAAGTCCATAGGGTGAATACAAAACTTTTAGGGTTGGGGTTTAAGTTAAACAGGATAAGCCATCATCGTCATCATGGTGCAAACTCATTACCGGCCCACTACAGGGCACTCATCCCACAATGAGTAGTGATTAGGCCGTAGTGCACCAAGCTGGCCCAGGGCAGACTGGTGGACTACGAGCCTCGAGTAACACGCTAACCAACCCATACTGGAGCAACTGGATGAGTATATGCTCCAAAACTCCTTTTGACGGCCGATTGGCGCAGTTTGCAGCGACCCTGCTTTCTGAACCCAAGGGCGTGGGTTCGATTCCCACTACTGGAAAATGTTTGTGTGATGAGCACGAATGTTTTTCAGTGTCTGGGTGTTTATACGTATATTCTAAGTATTTATGTATATTATTCATAAAACTATTCATCACTCATCTTAGTACCCATAACACAAGCTACGCTTACTTTGGGGCTAGAAGGCGATGTGTGTATTGTCGTAGTATATTTATTTATTATAAAAAAAAAAAAAACTCTTTCTTCTAGAGAGCCTGAACACAACAAGGCTGGGATATAGATTGGCTGAGAATTATGATGCTAGAACTGCAACCCCGCACCAGAAACTGTGGCATCAAGAGATTCACAGGTAATGTTGGACGTGGACAGCCACCCTCCAGCTATTAGCATCTACTGGTTGAAATGACGACAGCGTATGCCACGTTGATCTGTCAAAGTTGTCTTCATTTATTTTTTACTTGTTGCAGCACAATGCTTAGCTCGAACCTTTTAATCGATTGCCACATAACCCAGAAATGGTGTCTTAGCTATTCTATTAATTAGAGAGTTTTACATTAAAGTTCTTTATAACATTCTAAAAAGTGTTTGAAGACCACCAATCCGCACTTGGCCAGTGTTACTTGTGACGTGATGGACTGTGACCATGGACTGTGACCTAAGCCCTTCTCATTTTGAGAGGAATCCTCATTTTGTCAACATTAGAAGTAAAAATAAACGTGCAGTGCAATATACTAAACTACATAAAATATGTGATTCATTTAAAGGAAATTACATTAATAAACTGTCGGTTGATATCTTGGAGATGTCACTTAAAAACTTCAAAGTTCCTATTAAACGTTAAAGGTGTGTGGAGTCCACCAATCCGCACTGGGCCTGCGTGGTGGACGGCCTTAACTCCTTCTCATTGTGGAAGGACCCATGGGACCGCACTCTGTTGAAGATGAACGCAGCAAAAGTTCCATCTATGTGCTTATTTGAATAAAGAAACCTTGACTTTGACTTTGTCCTGTGCCCTGTAGTAGACGTGTAATGGGTTGATGATGATGAGAGTTTTAATTTAAAGCTCAAATAGTAATGCTAAAGCGCTTTTTCATAAAGTATTATCTATAGCATGATGTAAAAAATACGATTTTCATTTCAAATCTTCACAAATTCTAATAATTAATCTACAGACACAAAAATGTATTGTTTTATATTCCACAGCTTTGTGTTGTTACGTAATTCATACAAAACAGCCTCCAGGTACCTTGTAAGGGAACACTTTGTTTATGAAAAAACAATACGAGCCTGAAGAAGAAAGTCTTAAACGAACGGATATCTCCGGGTTATTTATTTTTCTCTCGGATGCATGTCTCTACGACTGTAGCTATGTTCCACTTTGTAGTAACTGATATGACCTTGTTATTGAAGAGAGCAAATTAAACATTTATTGAATTTAAATTGTCAATATAGATTTCGGAACTTAAAAATTCTTGATTGATATTGGCACTCATTAATTTTAAATTGTAGTGTTTGTAATTTAATGTTAGTATGTTTCAAAATGTATAAATCGGTTTTCATTTCTATCTTTGTTTTTTATCTGTGCACCTACAAGTTCATTTGTTATACTTACCTTTAGTGGTTGCCTGGAAGTAGAAGATGAAGAAGAAATATCTATATTTGCAAAATACACGTTTTAAAGCTATTACATATTTGAAAAGGTTTTAGGTTACAGTGTAATAATAATAACATTTATTGGAACTAAAATGTTACACAGAATATCAATACAATAGTAGAAAGAAAAAGAAATACAACACAAAAAGTAAAACAATTTCACATGAATTGGTTAACATATTAAATTTGTAAAGCTGAATGCACATAATATTGATATTTGCCTCTTATTATTGATAACCTGTGGACCCCACACTAGGCGACCTGTATCGTGGGTTAATAGATTGCCAAAATTGATTGCTCGGCCAAAAAAGAGAAATTGATGAACGTGACAGTTTTAAATAAAGGCATTAATGAGGTAAGAAACGAATAAAATAAACAAATTAGCCTGTGTATATAATATAGTAGGTAATAATAAGATATATATTATTTTTACACATATAAAATGGTAAGATAAATAAATATATAAAATTTTACTGTACGAATTTTAATATCTTTTCAGTGTCATCGTATCCAAGTGTGTTGAGCCAAAATGTTATCTTTTCCCTAGCCTTCTTTACAGTTAGGTCCTTAATATATATATATTTAAGAATACTATTGTAGACATGTGCATCAATATAAGGGAAAAAGCGTCTGGCAAATGCTGTTTTAAGTCGTGGTAAGTTTGCTTTGTATACTCTTTTTTTCGAAACTTCGCCATGATTTGGGGCATTAACCATTTTCTTGTGTTTCAAGAGGGTTGTTTTTAAAATAAAAAGTTGACGAAAATTTAAAACCTTGGCTTCTTTATAAAGAGCGGCAGTGGGAAACGCGTATGGTTTTTTCAGCATAACCTTTAGCACAGATCTCTGTGCTCTCTCAAGTTCAATCATGAATGTTTTTGTTGCACCTCCCCACGATGGTATACAGTAGGTAAGCAGTGATTGACACAATGACTTGTAAACTAATATTAGTATTTTATGATTGGATATATTTCGCAGTTTCTTCATTATGCCAATAATTTTACGTGTTCTGGTTGCAAGAGCCTGGATGTGAGCTTGAAAGGAAAGATTGTGATCAATATAAATTCCGAGGTATTTAGTCACTTTCACTTTCTCAATCTGTTCGCAATCGCAAGATTGGTTTAAGCTTACATGGCGTATTGCCATACATGGCGTGCAAAATGTAAGGAACATGTAAATAATGCAATGAATGTCATTTAGTTGTAAAAAATCATTAACAGTAAAAAAAATCTTATTTTAACCATTTTTTGAGTTCAGATCCAAATACAGTTGTCAAGAAATCACTAACAGCTCTTGCGAACTATATTAAATCATAAGTTTTTCTCTCCTGTTTTGTTTTTTATTTGTATTTAGTTTAATAATGAGTTTTATTATTATTATTTTATACACTTTATTACTATTTTATCTGTACTGTACTGCACAGTAAATATACTTATAGTTATAATTATATAAACTATTTTTGATTATTATTATAAATATAGATTTTACATAGGTTTTTGTATTTCGCACTTCCAGTACGATTGAAATAACTTTAAGTTTAGTATCTCATTTATTGAGGTAATATAATAAGAAAAAACTATATTTATGACCCCAAGTGGTAGTACTATACTTCAAGTTTAGAAAATAGTCAAAGTGGAAGATACCGTTGTAATTTTCAGTGCCAGCCCGTGCCTACCGACAGATGTTAACATACGCCCATGTTTTCTTTATTTAAGAGATTTGTTTGTTACTTTTTGTACGGATCCGCGGCGCCTCCGGTCGCTCACTTATTATTTATGACGGCAAATGCGATCACCGAGGAGTGCGATGTTACTGGAAGCGACAAAGAAAAAACTAATTTATTTCAAGAAGCCTAACATGAGAACTTCAGAAACGTTAAATATGTCCTTTGTTGTTTGAGTTAACAATTATTCATTGTAAAGTCAACATCTCCTGAGGATGCTCGGAGCGAAACGTGCGTAGAGCGTACATTGCCGAAGATCTGTGGTGTGGAGTATAAGGATTAAAGAAATTATAAATTACACCATACAGATTCTCCTGCTTTTCGCGGAGTGTAGCAAATTAAGCTTAATATTCATAATATGATTCTGTATGTTTTTAATTTAATGCTATTAACAAATAAGTGAGTTGACACATTAAACAGTATACGCAATTATTATCAATTATCTGTTGCCCGCATATATGACGTTTTTATTCCCGTGGGAACCGTTTGTTTTGCCTATGTTACTTCTACTCTTCGTCCTTTCAACTAACTCTATGCCAAAATCAAGTCGATTGGTTACACTTTCGCATTTATAATGTTAGTATAGTGCGCTAAGTAAAGAAACGTTGGTGATAATAGCTTCCTCCTCTTACCCTATGTACGTGTAACAGTTTACGTACGTACGTAACACTAGCTGGCAAAACTCCCCCGTGGTACAACGCTGAATGTGCCAGTGCAGAGGCACGAAAACAGTCTGCGTTTGTAGCTTGGGCGGATGCTCGTGCTCATAAGGCTTTGGACGTCAGGGATAAGAAAAAAGAATTCAATATTGCCGCCAAATCCTACAAGCGGGTCCTCAAAAAGTCTCGCTTCGGCCGCACCAATCGCATTGGACGTAAACTAGCTGCTCTTCCCAGTGGTAGTAAAGCTTTCTGGTCACTCGCGAAGTCGGTCGAGGCAAACTTTTGTCGTTCTTCGCTGCCGCCCTTGCAGAAACCTGACGGGTCATTGGCAGTGTCTGCAGCAGAAAAAGCAAATCTCCTTGCATCTCTGTTTGCGGAAAACTCGCGTCTGGATGCTGGAAGTACCCCCCCACCGCGCCTTCTACCGTGCGACTCAGTCATGTCTGAGATCCATATACACCAGCACGAGGTCTTAAAAGCACTTCGCAACCTTGACGTGAGTAAAGCCAGTGGCCCAGATGGTATATCTGCAGTTGTCCTGCGGAACTGTGCTCCTGAGTTGTCTCCTGTGCTGACACGCTTGTTTCGACTCTCTCTAAATTCTGCTCAAGTCCCAAAATCTTGGAAGATTGCGAATGTGCAGCCAGTACCCAAGAAAGGTAGTCGTGCGGACCCGGCCAATTACAGACCTATTGCCATCACGTCCATACTCTGTAAAACTATGGAACGTGTACTCAATAACAAGCTCCTCTCATACCTAGAAGGAAACGATCTTATATCAGACCGACAGTATGGTTTCCGTAAGAACCGGTCTACTGGTGATCTTCTAGTGTATGCCACTCATACATGGGGCGAAGCCATTGAGAAACACGGTGAGGCACTTGCTGTCTCTCTGGATATCTCCAAGGCTTTTGATCGGGTCTGGCACGGCGGCCTTCTCAGTAAGCTTTCTGCTTACGGAATACCTGCTGGCCTTTGCAGCTGGATATCTGATTTTTTGAGGGAACGGTCTTTTCGAGTGGTTGTCGATGGCCACTCTTCTAACCTCATGGCTGTCAATGCCGGTGTTCCTCAGGGATCTGTCCTCTCCGCTACTCTCTTTCTGCTACACATCAACGATCTTTTGAATCCCAATCTTTTTGGGTACGCTGATGACAGCACCGTTACGGAGAGGTACTTGTCCAGCCCTAGGGCCAGTGCTAATGATATCCTTGAGCATAGAGAGTCCTTGGTGGAGCGTATTAACTTGACTCTAAAAGAGGTGTCTGATTGGGGTGACGCCAATTTGGTTAAGTTCAATGCTGCCAAGACGCAGTCGTGTTTATTTTCCGCAAAAAAGAGCCCTTTCACCTTGGCTCCCACTTTCCGGGGTGTATCCGTACCAATTAGCGACCATATTGAGCTCTTGGGTGTCAACATCTCATCCAATCTCAATTTTGGCAAATGCATCGAGTCCAAAGCCAAAGTGGCAGCTAAAAAACTTGGTATCCTCAATAAGGTTAGGCGGTACTTCACGCCAGGTCAACGCCTCGCACTGTACCAGGCTCAAGTGCGAACCTGCATGGAGTACTGTAGTCACCTGTGGGGTGGCTCTGCCAAGTACCAACTTGAAGCTTTGGATTCGGTGGATCGTCGCGCCAGGAGAATTATAGGCGACAATTCGTTAACGCAGGCGAAACTACATAGTCTCCAGCACCGACGCAATGTTGCCTGTTTATCGGTTTTTTACCGGATATACTTCGGTGAGTGTGCTCAGGAACTTCACAATCTTGTTCCCCCTTCCCCGTTTTACCACAGAACAGCGAGACACCGAGAGCGGTGGCATCCTTATGTGGTTGATATCCCATCAACACGCACGAAACGTTTTTTATCCACGTTTCTGATACGTGCCGCTAAGATGTGGAACGCCCTCCCGGTAACTGTGTTTCCTGCCACGTATAATTTAGGTACCTTCGAGGCTAGAGTGAATAGGCTTTTTCTAGGCAAGCGTGCTCCAACCTAGACCTCATCATTGCTTTCTAACGGGCATGATTGTCGTCAAACGCTGGCCTATCGTTAATAAAAAAAAAAAAAAAAAAAAAAAACGTAGATCTTAATTTGAGGACTTAATTCTAAAGTCGACAAATTAATTCCTCGAACACTTCTAAGAACATCGCTTTACTTCGAAGTCATATAACTTTATCGAAGCTACTGTATTGTTATTCAACACCTGATAATAGGAAACACTTTAAAAGGTAATACTCTTTAATTAACACAATTCATTAATTTGATATGACTATCCTACTAATATTATAAATGGAAAGCGTGGATGTTTGTTACTCCATGACGGCTGAACGGATTTGGATGAAATTTGGCATGCAGCCTTTGACATGGAAAAGAACATAGGCTACCTTTTATTCCGATTCCTTTAGTAGTTCCCGAGGGAAAATTGATCATTGTTTTCAAGGTGAGCCGCGGGCAGACAGTTTTGAAATTTTGTATGCATGTCACCTATGCTATGGAAAAGGGCATGTACTTTGTTTATCGATCTTTCAAATAGTTCCTGTGGTCAAATTAAAAATTGTTAACGTGCGAAACTTTAGACTCAATTCTGAAGTCCACGCAGACGAAGTCACGGGCAGAAGCTATTTAATAAATATAGTCATAATTCAATGAAGCTTATTCTGAGAAAAGGTTATTTCTGGTGAAATTGTCTTACGAAGATGGTTAGATAACAGTGGATAACGCAATGCACTTTTTCATTTAGAATCTTTTGTTTGAGATTTAAACTTTAATCTAAAACTCTTGCACTACTTTTTGCTCCTTTGTGTTTTAGTAAGCCAAAATTTAATTAGTGGAGCCTTTTATTCATCTCTTTAGTTTTTCATGTAAACTTGTTTCCTTCAATATGTTTGCAACAGTCTCGTATCAGTTAACCAAATTTTGCTAACATAAATAAATGATTCTTAGTTTTAAAAATTCATTCTTGTCTATGCATCCCGACTTTAGTTTTGAATGCAAAATCGTTCCGGTTTAACTTTCCTTCTTTCATACAGCAACAATGCAATAATTTTTTTGTTAAGATTTTGGGCCGCAGAAATCGGATATTATAAGCTACTTTTTTCCCGAAAAGTGATCGTTGTCTAAGTAATCATCATCAACAGCTTATTACAATGCACTTCTGGGCTAAACGCCAAGCTGGGCAGACGGTTTGGTCATCGCAGTGGATGGTGCTGCCACCAGATCTCTGTTATATCACTTAAGTTGTCTTAATACAGCAATTATTACTCGGTGCTAGTATAGTAAACTAATAATACACGGCAGTCACATTGTTTTTTGTTACACCGTACTACCAAAACAAGTAAATTTAAACTGCCTTTGTAATGTAATGTAATCCCATGGAGAACTCCTAGGCGTTACATTACCTCACAATGTTTCACCGTTGAAGCAGATAACATTTTATTTGTCTTAAACGCACATAACTGTAACAAGTTCGAGGTGCGTGCGTGACTTCGGCCCCTCGAAAGTGAAGTCAAAGCCCTACCCACTGGGCTTTTATTTACGTAACAATAATTCATAATTTTATCAGTGTCGGAAAGTTTATGAATCGTTTCTAATTAATTTAACTCCATGTCCCCCGGAACGCTCGTACGATATCGGGCAAGTTTTCACATAACTCAGGCCACTCGATTTGGTAGCCGAGTTTATTATTTGTGTTCCCCGATACGTGTACATATTTCGTGTTTTATAGCGCCCCACTAAATCTTTGTTTCACTTCGAAGTCAATACGATGCTGAAGAAAAAAGAGTTCGGATTCTTTCATTAGTTTTAGTTTACTTGCGAAGTGTCTGAGATTGATGGAAATCGAGAAATTTCCATATGATATATTTTATATATCTGCATCGCGATTCAAAAGAAAGCATAAACCTTATTACGAGTATAAGTTACTATCGAAGCTCATAAATATCTGCATCAATAGAGACGCTAACAGAAGGTCCGCAAAATAACGCCTGCTTCTATGTATTCTTATTTCTGCCGCTAAGCAGCATTGTCTTAATGCTGTGTTCCGGGCTGAAGGGCATGGTTGCCGGTGTAATTACAATCACACGAGGCTTAATACCTACGGTCCATTTGCTTGATACGGGGCGGCATGTTGCAGGACGTGCTCCCAGGCCATGACGAGTCAAATTAGTCCAGTAGGTAAGTGGGCTTCCTAAAACTCAACACCCTGGATGAGGGGTAATAGAATAAAACGTTAAGGAGTAGAGGCTCAGGCCCATTGTTATGTGGACTGCATACTTTAATACAACGTGGATTAGCAATTTTATAAATTCAAAATGCATCTAAAAATTTTCGGAACCGACAGGATTTCAACCTGCGACGCTCGGGCAATTGCGGCCTGAACGCTTTCACTAATTAAGCTAAGGCTGTCCTACCGTCGATGCCGAAATTAGTATATTGCTTTTCACATCAGTCTTATAGCGACTGTAGCGTCATCTATTAGGAAACGTTGCAGTGTCGATCTACGTTTTCAAAGATCCATATTACAATGAGACTCGTTTGAAACAAGAGATGACACATTGCTTTTTATAATTTTTATTAGTGTTTTTACCTACACCTGGAGGAATTATCAATTTTATAAATTTAAAATGCACATAAAAATTTTTCGGAACCGACAGGATTTGAACTTGCGACTCTCGGGCAATCGGGGCCTGAGCGCTTTCACCAATTAAGCTACGGCTCTCCTACCGTCGATGCCGAAATTAGTATATGCCTTTCACATCAGTCTTATAGCGACTAGCGCTACAAGTAAAAACACAAATAAAAATTATAAAAACGTGAATTATAAAACCATTTCACTTCGCCGTTGCAGTGTACAACCATGCTTATATCTGCCGACAATGCTTGTCGCAGTGCTTTCGGTCTAAAGGGCGTGATTGTAAGCATAAGTACAGACGCAGGGTAATATTTTGCACGATGTGTTCCATGCATGCCCTGTGAAGTGTTGGTCTTTTCTCAGCAATGGTTTTCCACTTACCATCAGATGAGCCATTTGTTATGTCCTTAAATTAATTTAAAAAAAAAACTCTCGTTTAAAACAGCTGCCGAAATAGCTCACATGAGTGTCTAAGAATGTTCGAAGACTACATTTCCGGTACAGACCTAAACGGAAATCAAACCCGGATATATGATCGTTCGAATTGCTGCGCCAGAAAGGTTGTCAAAACCAAGCCGGTAAAAACAGTTTGGATACTTCCAAGTTTCAGTGTTCTAGCGAAGTGTGTCATCCGGTGGGATCTATCTACCAGTATAGAAACTGAGCTATCGTTTTGTATTGGTCAAGTAAGTTTATTTCCTGAGGAAAAGCAGAAGTTTAGTGTGGGTACACATTTGCGACTTTTCGCTTGCAGACACAAATAATGCTCACTATGATCGAGCAAATCCACCATCGTAGCGGATATAGATAGAAGCTCGAAATAACTTTTGGGAGGCCGAGTGGCGAGTCTGGGACTCGCCACCTCACCTCTAATTTTTAAGTTCTAAGTTATGTGCATTTTAATTAATTAAAATATCACTTGCTTCAAGGGTGAAGGAAAACATCGTGAGGAAACCTGCATGCCTGAGAGTTCTACATAATGTTCTCAAAGGTGTGCGGAGTCCACCAATGCGCACTGGTCCAGCGTGGTGGACTACGGCCTTAACCCCTTCTCATTGTGGGAGGAAACCCGTGGCCTGTAAGTTGGGCCGGTAATATGTTGATATGATGATGATGATTGAGCAAATTTTTTAACAATGGTAACTAAATCAGCCAATATGCATTAAACCAACAAGGTGGGTTGATTTCCGTGCCTTGTATAGGCAAAGAGGAAAAGTTGTCATGCATTTAAAATCTTCTAGTATTCGGCACTACAATATATTTTTTAGGTTCTAGCAAAGTTCGAAGAAAATGAAATTGCCCATTTAATAACAAAGTGTTTAGTGTACTTAAGTTTGAATTAGTTACGTTCATTTTTACTATACAAATAACACGGTGACATGAAATCGCTTAAACATTAGTTTTATTAGCACAGAAGTGCATCAATCATGCGTCTACATAAGGATTTTTTACACGCTTTATATTAGCTTCACTTGTATGTTTGTTTGTAACCGACTTCTTTGGGCGCGATTTTGACCCACTTTAAACGGTCAGATTTCTTTCAAACTTTGTAGACATATCGAGGACCGATGACAATATACTAATCTGAAAGATTACTCCAATTTTCACTATAAAAAATAAGATTTGTAAAAAACCTATGGCGTTCGCGTACCTAACAAATTCCACAGAAAACATTAAGCTACTATATGGTAGAGGGCGTTAGCTGTTACTTTTTAATGGCCTGTTTTAAATAATAATTGGAACTTGCATTTGGAGAGACGGGCACACTGAATAAAAAAAAAAAAATTATCTCTTTAATGGTGGATGGGTTACCGATTAATTTTGCTCTAATAACAATAATAGATCAAGAAAAACTAAAAAAAATCGCTATTATGAATAAACTAAAAGAAAGAAATTAGTTTAATTTTTTATACCAAGCGTGTTTTTTAGTTTGTTTGAACTATTTAATTTTTATTTCTAAATTCAACGGTGTGGGATGGGCAAGTTAAAGTTGACATAGTTGTTTCAAATTTGATATCTCAATGTTACATTTCTATACCAATAATGGTGACGTTTTGTCAATATATTGGTCGCTTATGTGAACGCTAGCTAAGTTTATTTCCTGAGGAAAAGCAGAAGTTTAGCGAGGCAAAAAACAAAACTCGGTCCGCTGAAAGCCAAGCGTTCGCTTGCATCCGAGAATTTGCGCCAAGTTCTTGGTGATTTCTTTATAAATGCAATTTGATGGGACTTCTATTTTATAAAATATTTACTTTTCTCCGGAAAACTAATATTACAAATATTTGCAGATACATTGGACGCTTTTGAAAGTTTAATTGTACATTTTTGCTAAACTCCAAAGTCTTCATCATCTACGTAAGGTTTTTGCCAGTTTGTCTGTGATTTTTAGAATATACTTTGGAAAGTGTGCTCAAGAAATATTCAATCTCGTTATTTTACCATCGCACCGCAAAACACCGGAAGGGTGTTCATCCTTATGTTATCAATATCCTAAAAACTCGCACGAAGCGATTTGCAGCTTTCTTTTCCTATGCGTACGCCTGAGGTTTGGAACGCCCTTTCGGCTTCTGTGTTTCCTTATTCTTACAACCTGGATATATTTAAAACAGAGCTCCAGGAAAATACTATCGCCATGCTTATTTCATTACAAGCAGCATTGTTGCAATGCTGTGTTCCGGTCTAAAGGACATGGTTGCCGGTGTAATTTCAGGTTTGTCTGGCTTTGGCCGTGTCTAGTTACCACCCTACCGACAAAGACGTGCCTTTAAGCGATTTAGTGTTACGGTACGATTTCGCGTGATAGCCGAGGCATACTCCCTAAAAGATTAGCGCGCTACCATCTTAGACTGCTTTATCACTTACCACCAGATGAGATAGCAGTCAAGTGCTAACTTGTAGTGGAGTAAAAAAAAATCTGCCTCTTTATGCTTATAACTAAAATGTTTCAAAATTTCTTATATATTATATATTATATTCTTATATAGATATTTAGTCGAATGTCATGACATCCTTCTTGACAATCTCTCCGACAACTTGACATGTCGTACCCACGCAGTCCCGTCGTGACCACGATCCATGCACCTGGGACGAAATATCGACCAATCCAATAATACTATCGTGGTATGTACCCGTTAAACTATATTTAAGAAATGTTGATTAACGACGAACATCTAAGTCTGAAATATTTAATGTTTCAAAATTGCTAAACAAACAAGATAATCCTAGATATTGAGATCCGACTAGAGTTATCTCACAATATTTCAAATCATCGGCTTCCTTACCCTCCTGCCGTCGTGAACTCACTGCCGTAAATCTGGCGAATGGGCATTTAAATGGAGTCTCGTAGCAATATGATGCAGTAAAGAAGCCCTGCTCGTGACTATAGAATTAAATGGCATTGCTGTGGCACTGCTGATATCCACTGACTTCTTATGTGTATTTTATTCTCCACCTCCATCCGAGACATAACGCGTAAAATTTTAGACTACCTGTAAAAATTAGCATTTTATTGTGCAACTTAGCCTATAGGCTCCTGAACGCAATCAATTAAATAAATATACTGCGCCATTCGCACATCTCCATCTAGCCCCAAAGTAAGCGTAGCTTTTGTTATGGGTACTAAGATAGCTGTTGAATATTTTTATGAATATAATACACAGAAATACTTATAATATACAGATAAACACCCAGACACTGAAAAACATTCATGTTAATCACACAAACATTTGTCCAGTTGTGGGAATCAAACCCACCGCCTTGGACGCAGAAAACTGGGTCGCTGCCCTCTGCACCAACCGGCTGTCAAATTCTAAGACTATTAACGTAAAATTCTGAAATTAATTAATAGTGATTGAAAATTATCTATTGATGATATTTATCTGATTATGTCTCGACATACTTACAAATGTGTTAAGATTTTTTTGTGCGAACGATGGATGAATGCTACTACTCGGTAGCACTCCCCGTGCTTGGGAGTATAACAAAATATAGTCAAAGTGAAAGTCAAAGTCAAATATTTCTTTATCCAAATCGATTCAAATAGTAGTATAAATATATAGATGGCACTTTTTATGCGTTGATTACATACAAAATGTGTACATAGCAGTGAGTAGTGATGGCGATAACTACAATCGTAAACATAAAACTAAAGCTAAATTTATTTAGGTACTAATCTAATTTATATGTTACTTTCAACTGACTTTCAATGATTTTGATTATTTCATAGAATAAAATTAATGACAATTTCATTATATTCATTACACATATTTTGATGATTTTTTAAAAGAATTTGTGCAGCTTATTAAGTTCTGGGATTCGAACTCGGTCCCCCCGAAAGTGATGTCGAGCTTCTACCTACTGCGCTTTAAATAAGATCGCTTAGATATCTTTTGGGTCGATGCGAGCGATGCGATCATCGAGCGATTCGATCATCGAGCGATGAGTGACTCTGAGATTTCTTAGGAAGACATGGTCATTTTCAGAGCCATAAGCGTTCACTGGCAACACGTTATGCATGAAGATGATGTGACAAAAAAGGTTCCCAGTCACAACGTCGTCCTTAGCCTGTTTAAGTTAAAGTCCTGTGCATAAGCCTCCTCTACTATATGAGAATAGGCTTCAGAGAATATGAATCGGTGATAGCCCAGTGGGTAGGACTACGACTTCACTTTCGGGGGGCCGAGTTCGAATCCCAGCACGCATCTCAGTTTTAAGCAATTAAAATATCACTTGCTTCAATGGTGAAGGAAAACATCGTGAAGCAACCTGCATGCCTGCGATTTCTCCATACTGTTCTCAAAGGTGTGTGGTGTCCAGCAAACCGCACTGGGCCAGTGTTGTGGGTTACGGCCTTAACCATGGAGGAAATATTAGGAGGCCATTGTGTGAGGAAACCCGTGCCCTGTAGTTGGACGGTAATGGTCTGACATGATGATGGCTTCAGAGCATGTACCCACCATGCTGCTACAATTTGCATTGGCGTGCTTTACCGAAAATCACCATAATGTTAGTTATTAGAGATGTTAATAATAGGTTAACGCAGCTCGATTTACCGCAATTTTTTTGGAAGTTAGCCTAGTATATTAAAAACCTATCCACATTAAAGAAAGTCATTAAAATAGTTGCCAAAACAAATAATAAACCACATGGCGTCCCATTATAAAACCATTACCTTAATCGCTTAAAAAATAAAGTGCTTTAGTATAAATTAGACCAAACTGTCCACAGCTCATTATTAATGAATTTTAAACTTCGCACATTAACCTAAGGAAAAAACGGTTGGAAAATCTCAATATTATGATCAATTATACAATCTGTTATGTAGCGATTACTTTAACAGTAGCATGAGGTTTTTTAAAGGTTTGTTTGTATATTTTACTGTTACCGGTCAAACAGGTTAATTCAAATCAACCTTATTAGATGAGACTTTTAGGAGCAAGTAGTAATTAAGAATTATTTTTATAGGTCAAAACTAAACTAAATCTAGAGTAGTAAATAAAAAATTAAAAATCCTTTTTTTCTCATATTTTGGATAGGATGACCATCAACTTTTCTTTCGAAGTTAAAACTTCTTTTGGCGGACCGCACACAGATTTTTACGTTGGTAGTAAGTTATGCTTAACCGTCACGCTCTGAGAAGGCTATATCAGATGAACTCGGGACCGCCGTGTGTAACCGAGCGAGAAAGATACAGTCAGCTGCTCTTCTCTGTTGTGTCACTTCGTTTAGTATATTCAATTCATCCTACCATCCTACTATCCTACCATCCTATTATCCCACCATCCTACTATCCTACTAATATTATAAAAGTAAAAGCGTGGATGTTTGTTACTCAATCACGCAAAAACGGCTAAACGACTTGTATGAAATTTCGTATGTAGCAGCCTTTGACATGGAAGAGAACATAGGCTACCTTTTATTCCGGGAAATAAGAGTTTCCGCGGGACTACAAAACCTTAATTCAAGCGAACGAAGTATCGGGTATCAGCTAGTACCTAATAATTTGTCTTTGTTCATTTAATAGTTATTATAGGTAGGTAATAATAATTATTTTATACTAATCTCACAATGTAAACCAAATAATTGTTATTTGGTTTACATTGTGAGATTAGTGTGTGTAGTTAGCGGTTTATCGCTAATATTACATATGGAAAAAAAACGTGTGAGCCGTCACGGGACGCCTGGCAGATGTGAAACATCGAAATTGTTTTCTGTAAGTTATTGCAGATATTGCATAGTGAAAGGATAAAGCATTACACATTGGTTCCACAAGTAAAAAAAATACAACCAAATGGATAACCAACCAAATTTTTTTTAAGTCGTAGGTTTAAACGATAAAAAAGCTTGGGTGTGAATTGCTTTAGCTTCATAGCTTAATTTAAATTTACTGGAAGATGGTGATAACAAAAAAATAAATTTACCCGGCTAAGTTCGTTGTGGGCTCTTCTTAGACCAGGGCGCGTTTGGAACCCTCGTAGCTTTAGATTTAAGTTGGCGAACGAAGTTATCACCATCCCGTTACAATTATGTAAACAAATATGTATGAACGCTTCATAAGTGCCTGTGATAGGCCTACATGAATAAAGAAATTTTGAATTTGAATTTGAGTGTTTTATTACAAAATTAATATTCATTTTTATTGTTACATATGAAATACAAAATTCAATCATATAGCGTGGCGATGCGTCGCCATGGCCTGTGTCGCCACGCCAACAATCAGGTTTACCCTCCGCCTATAGATGTTTCACATCAAAAACGTTATAAACATTAAAGATTATAAAAACACAGTAATTGTTTTCAGTTCTGTCGCGCGGTCTTAAACCTACACTCTTTTTTTTTCTTAAGTCCGTCTATGTTCAAAATGACATGGAGAGTGGATGCTGTGATTCGAATTTGGCCCTCTGTAAGTGAAGCCACTGGGTTATCACCGTTCCGCCGCTATAAGGTTTTAAGCCTCATTCATGTACCTGTAATTACACCGGCAAAAAAACCCTTCCAACTGGAACACAGCATTGCAAGAATGCTGCTTGGCGGTAGAAATAAGCATGGGAGTAGTTCTTCTCTGGACGAGCTCTGTCACAAAAAGCTCTACTACTACCAGTGGCGTGCACTTCATACATGCACAAAAGCACTACCTATGCCAATTTTTTTGTATAGCTCATAAATGCGAAATATATTCCCATTTTATGGCATCTTTCTTCTTTATGCGTCAACGATAAAAATGCTTGGGTGTAAATTATTGCTCTAACCAGGTTGCTTCTTTAATTAGTTTTTAAATGACAATGTGAGATGGTGATAGCAAAAAAATAATAACAACCGGCTAAGTTTGTTGTGGGCTTCTTCTTAGACCAGGACGCGTTTGGAACCCTCGTAGCTTTAGTTTTATGTTGACGAATTTATTTATCGCCATCAACTCACTCGTATGTCATATTTTACACGTAATGTACGCATCAAAAGTGCCATCTATGTGCCTATTTGAATAAAGAAATATTTGACTTTGACTTTGACTTTGATGCATACCCTGGTCAAAAACCATGTGCACGCAACTGACTACTACTTATGACAAACGGACGACATTGAACTATAATGTTAACTCTTATAACATTTGGCTAACTTGTAAGCCTGAATAACGGTAAAAAAGTTGCAAACAATTATCTTAAACAGCCGCCGCAGTTACAAAATACCCCGCGCTAACTATCCCACTAAACGACATAAAATATTCAGTGCACAAGCACGCAGTATGCAATTTAGCATACAATTTCAGTATCCAGTCGCTCTTTTTCCAGACCGAGAAAATAAAATCTGAATATACTCAGTGCCGTTTATTTTCTAAATGTTACACTTTTATTACAGCGCGAACAATACTTTATTGCCTCTTATCTGCTCCTTTATGTATAAACGGGGATATGTAATAATGTACAAGGAATATAACATATTCATATGGCATGAATTGTTACGAATCGAAGGAGTTAAATGCCTTCTTATACGACTGCCCAAAAAAGAAGTTTTATATCATTAATAGTAATATGACTATCTAAGGTACTTTTGACAACCTCCCTAGGACAACGGTGGATGGAGTTATGTGGGAGGTTCCGGGTAATACCCGCGGCTGAGGATTTGGAATCTCAGGTCTGTCCAGTGGAGAAGTTCGGTTAGTTACCACAAAGACGTGTTGCTAAGCGATTTAGCGTTCCGGAACGGTGTGCGTAGAAACCTATTAAGGGAATAGGTTTATTTATTAACGCGGACCCTCGCGACTTCGTCCGCGTATGAGTCAATCAAGAAGCTAGAAGAGATGTGATGCTAACATCATAATCATCCTGGCTAGCTATATACCTACTATTATTTTACGTGGTATACTGAATTAGTAAGTTATCATTATTTTAGTTGATACATACATACATACATACATCCAAACATCCACCCTAACAAACTTTCGCATTTATATGCCTTGCTACTTGCTGTTATTTGTGAAGTGTTATGTCCTTCATCTCCAACAATATTAATTAGATCTTCATTAAAATTAGACTCTACATGTTTTATAGTATTCACTTTAAAATAGAAAATCAATGAATAAAATCGGTTCAAATTTAACGGAGCTATGAAGTAAAATTGATAAAAGTTTTCATCCCGTTCTCCGGAGGAAATTTATTGTTTATCGAGATAAAAGGTATCTTATATGTTGATCCGGAATATCAGCTACCACTATACCAAATTTTATTTAAGTCCGTTCAGTAGTTTTCGCGTAATGCCCGGACAGACAGACACACAGACAGACAAAAATTAAATAAAACTCTGTCAAAATTTTCAAAATATATTTAATGTACAGAAATCTTCCAGTAACAGTTTTATTATGTACCTATATAAGGACAGATTAAGTAGGTAACAAAAATTGAAATAAACATAAGAAGGACAGGTAAACGTGCACAGGGACAAATCAAAACGTTATTAATTATATGGGTACTTTCAATATTGTAAATAATTTGAAATAATGCATTTACAAAGAGGTCCTAATACTAGTAAAGTATTTCACTTTATAATTCGATCTTAAAAGGCATACCTTATTATTATTATGCAGATGCACTGAGCTCTACAACTTTATCTCACAATTTGATTGGAGGAGGTGGTGGAGGATTGGAGGACAGGAGGATTGTGATGATATTAAAAAAGCAAAAGACATATTCCATCATCATCGACCTATTATTGGCCCACTACAGTGCACGGTCTCCTCTCAGAATGATCGTTAGTTTAACATGCTCGCTAAGTGCGGATTGGTAGACTTCAAACGGCTTTGAGAAAGTTAGGTTAAACTCTCAAACATCCAGGTTTCCTCACGATGTTATCCTCCACCATTGAATATATAAATAAATAAATATACAACGACAATACACACATCGCCATCTAACCCCAAAGTAAGCGTAGCTTGGGTGTTATGGGTACTAAGTTAGCTGATGAATATTTTTATGATTATGACACATAAATACTTATAATATACAGATAAACACCCAGACACTGAAAAACATTCAGTTGTGGAGATTGAACCCACGGTCATGGACGCAGAAAGCAGGGTCGCTGCCCACTGCGCCAACCGGCTGTGATATTAAAATGATTTAATTAAAAATTCACATAACTCCGAAGAGTTATAGGTGTAGTATTCAACGTCGGTCTCCCCGAATGGGAGATCACCACTCTATCGCCTCGCTTTATTATAGATAGGCAACTAAATCTCGGAGGATTTATTCTGCTGAAAGTTTAGTCCCAATTTTCCATTGACATTCGCCCAAATAAAGTTACAGAGTTGGTATTTCTTCGAAACGTCAATCAAGTCCCATTCAGGGTCCGTGTAACTTCGCAGTCGACAAAGGAAGTGTCAATTTTGACGCGGGCAAAAGAAATCGCGGTCCCTTTGATGTAATGCAACGTCTTTTATTCTAGAGAAATAGTACCTACCGTCTTTCATTTTATTAATAAAAGGTAGGCAAAATTCTCACACTAGATACTTTTATGGGAATTAAAGCGGTTTCCCATGACTTCTTCCGGGTGTAATCAAACTTTTTCCTTTGTCATAAAATTGCTTATCATTTTCAGAAACACCATACTGCGGGTCATAACCCTCCTTTGTCATAGTAGAGAGGTTTGAACATTTTAAACTAAGATTTTCGTGGTTAATCTACATTTGGAATTGTCGATATTTCGACCCAGTTGCATGATATTTTTAAATCTCTTTTTAGTATTTAAACTGATTAAAAAATTGTTTAAAATGTTCTGTCTTGGACGTCTGTATGTGTGGATCCCGTATCTTGTGGTCACGATAACGAGAGAAATACTTCACTTATTGAGTTGGTTTTTTTTTATAGGCTTCAGTATTTTGAGGAACAGAATCCTATTACTTTTCACGGTATAATTATATGTATTTATATAAAATAAATCACAAAGTTGCAAATAATCTCAATTTTATTGTGATGAATGAGATTATGAGGCGTTTGCGTCGGAGTTTAAAAACACTATAATCCTAAACAGACCCAGCCAAGGAAGTGAACTCAGGACAAGACGCACAAGCCACCTATTTTCTGTAGAAATTGTTTTCTTCGCCATTGATTGCCTGGAAGAAATCGCTAGAAAGCGATAAGGTCGCCAAATTATATACCTTATTCATTCATTCATTCATAAGACCAGTCAAACACTGCTTAGCCAGGGATGCATAATAAAGCACTCTCTGTATTTCACAGTCATAACATTTGGCCCAAAGCAAATCACGAGCAGGAACTTGTTACAAAACGTCAATCAAGCGCCATTCAGAGTTCATATAACTCGTGTAACTTATTCGACAAGGAAAGTGTCAACTTTGACAGGGGAAAAGAAATCGAGGGCCCTAAGAAACATTGAAGGTGCGGTCTTACGATGAGTTTATGTTTCAGCTAGTGGTTTGTATACTTGGGACCATGTACCATGGAACTTTTACTTATGTTATAATCGTAGTCTGATCGAATCGTAACACAATGGGTACGTGTTATGATTGAAAACCTACAACACCGACTGATTGTTGTAGTTTTTAAATACCAAGTTACAAACTAAGGACGGTAGTAAGCATGATAACAGGGCATTGCCCTAAACAAACACCTTTTCATTTTAGGTGTAACCGACAGTCCTCTGTGCAAAGCATGCATGGAGGCAGATGAAACATCGACTCACGTACTGCTCCGATGTAGAGGAGTAGCAGAGCAACGCGCAGCATACCTTGGCTCCCCAGCATCACTCCCTGAAGCACTTGCCGACCTGGGCGGCCTGCTAGCTTCTGGAGTGAGCTCGGCTGGCTGGAGTGATCCAGCGGGGAGCGGTACCAGTGGCACTATGTACAACGGAAGGTTCCGGCCAACCTAGTACGAAGACAAGCCCAGAGAAAGAAGAAGAAGAAATACCAAGTTTTTATGACCAAGTTAAATTCTGGACCTAATTTTTTTAGGACCAAGGTGCAAACTCTTCAAATAATTTTCATCTGTTTCCCGAGATTTCATTCGTGATTTTTTCGGTCTTTTAAAATCCCCCGATAACCATTCGTTATCTCAGATAACAGCATTCTCAAGTAAAAATTTGGTAAAAATCAGTTTAGTTTAGATGAAGCTGAAACAAATGCTATAAAACATATTTTTCATAATCCATCTTAGTTGAAAGAAATAATGGGAAAAGTTGATTTGGGGAACTATATTTTGTTTTAAATAGGGCAACTTAGACAACGTCAGGTGCTTCTGGTAGTTATATGTGAATGCTGCGTTGCAGATAAGTTTTACCTGGGTGGCCTTTCGAAAGATAAAAGTTTATTTTCAAATCATGAATCAACAAATGAATATTGGATATGGTAGAAAATAAATACCTTATAATAATTCAGACCAAAACCATCAACATTGCCTGGCAGCTTTAGTCTCTGCGGGTTCGTAGGCGACTTGTAAAGAAGTAAAAAAGGTTTCGGAAGTTACACAACTAGCAACTACCGAACTCGCTTAGCAACAGAGCAATTACACGAGACCGGCAATTCATAGAAAATGCCGCGCTATGTTGACGATATATTGTCCTGAAACACGCGCTGGCACCTGACAAAATTCTCTTGAAAACAAAGGTGACGACACCAGAAGGACTAGCATGCATGCCACGAGAGATATAATATGTCTACCCATTAACTATTCTATTTGAATAACAAAATACGAGTAACGGCTAAAGATAATTCGATAACCGGCTTCGAGGAGCACATGCTAGCCTTTATGCTTAGGGTCGTCCGTTGAGAGAGAGAACTATTGGTGATACATAGAAATTATATACTACATGATTAAAGTACACGTTATTACCTATCACGATGTAATAAATAAAACTACCATAGTTAAGTCACAATAGCAGCATTTGTGTTCTAAAATTTTCACCGGTAGAAAAAAAAATGGGTTACATTTGTAAAGCAGCATTAGTTTATATTCAAATAAATATATGTTTAGCCTTTATGATAGGCTATTTATATAGCGGTCAAACACTTTTTACACGCTTTATATTAGCTTCACTTGTATGTTTGTTTGTAACCGACTTCTTTGGGCGCGATTTTGACCCACTTTAAACGGTCAGATTTCTTTCAAACTTTGTAGACATATCGAGGACCGAGGACAATATACTAATCTGAAAGATTACTCCAATTTTCAATATAAAAAATAAGATTTTTTACTAATTACTACAGGGCCATCTAGACCCAAATGTAAAAAACCTAAGGCGTTCGCTTACCTAACAAATTCTCAGAAAACATTAAGCTACTAGATGGTAGAGGGCGTTAGCTATTACTTTTTAATGGCCTGTTTTAAATAATAAATAGAACTTGCATTTCGAGAGACGGGCACACTGAATAAAAAAAAAAAAATATTTTATCTCTTTAATGGTGGATGGGTTACCGATTAATTTTGCTCTAATAAAAATAATAGATCAAGAAAAACTAAAAAAAATCGCTATTATGAATAAACTAAAAGAAAGAAATTATTTTAGTTTTTTATACCAAGCGTGTTTTTTTAGTTTGCTTGAACTATTTAATTATTTAGGAGCTAGGGTAAAGGGTAATAAAGAAGTCACTTCCCTTGTTATAACTCTTATTTAATTTGCGTGTACAGCGCAGTGTACCGATTGCAACTCTCGTGTAAAAATATAAAATCGTAAAAAATCGTAAAAATATAAGGTCGCGGCGGTCCGACTCGCTGTATCAGCAACAGGAGTCAAGTTGCGCTGTGCATGGTTCCCCACACTTTATTTATTCATCTTAATCGGCCATTTAATTAAGAAGCTATCGTGACTTTAACTAAACAAAGCATTTCTTTTTAGAGCTACATTTAATTTAAAAAGTTCTTTTCAAAAACTACACTCGATTTTTGTTCAAAGAATACACAACTTATAAATATCCGTAGAGCAACCTACTTCTACATTAAATGCTTTTTTACAGAACATCTATTTTAGTATCTTTATTTCAGTCACCGATGTCCTCTCAATTTAACGATTAGTTACTATTTGTTGTTAGTGATATGAATTAAAACCGATATTTTTACCATCTACTAACAACAGAACATTGGCCAGGGTACCAGTGCCACTCAAAAAAAAATTCATTTATTTTAAGTAGGCCTAATATAAGCACTTTTGAAACGTCAAGTCTGTCTGTTTGTAGTGATTCTACCACCGGTTCGGAAGGCAGATTCTACCGAGAAGAAGCCGGCAAGAAACTCAGCAGTTGCTCTTTTCCAACATCAACAATTTACATTTTGCATTTTAACATTCATTTTTCTATCTTGTGAGAGCTGAAAGCGGAGCCGGATGCTTCCAAGCAACCTTGTCATTAAAAAAATCATCAATTGTATAGTAGTTTCGATTTCACTTATTTCTCAAATAAACAATTCCAACGGGTGGTTTGTCACTTCCTCCAGCATTGATGTGAGAGGCACGTTGCAATTCCAATGCCCCTGACTGGTCTGGTTTTTTAAGTGATTTTTTTAATTATTTATTTTTATGTTCTATTATTTAATTTTAATTTTGATTAGGTTTATTTGATTTGACTTAATTTTTTTTAATTTTTATATTTTTAACTTTGATATATATCTTTCTAAAATTAAAATATTTGTTTTATAAATATAATCTAAAATAAACTATGTAAAACTAAATAAAATCTAAAACGTCTTTGAAGCCACCGCAGCAAGGCACAGTTCCTAAGATGCTGGCAGCATTGCCCCTTTTGATGGCCAAACTTATTAGTTGGGCAAGGTAACTGCCCGCTCTAGGATCACCGGTAGTCTCGATAACCCTTTTCGATAATTCTTTGAAAAGAGCTCGTGCCTCCGGTCCCAAAGTATCTACTCCTAAAGGCACAAAAATGAAGCTGCTATCCAGGTTTTCATATTTACGCCTCTTGGCCTGCTTGGCACTGGTAGTGGCGCACCCACTATTGACGAGGTGCCCTGGATGTGTGATGCAGCTAGGGTAATTTATTTTAATTACTTTTCATTTAATTTGTAAAAATTTTAATTGAAATACAATGTTTAATGTTAATGAGTAAAGCCTGAAATAAATGGTTATTATTATTTACAAAACAAAAACAAACGCGGATGAAGTCGCGGGCATCAGCTAGTATTATTCATACAGATGACAGTACCGAAGACATCAAAGATATAATTTAGTTTTATTTTGGATCTTAGTGGTTTTGCTTGAAATTATTAGTATTTTAATATTATTTCTTCGTTAGTTTAAAATTGGTTGTCTGTAAAGTCGGCTTACTGACGATAGTTGAACGTGACAACGTCGTAAGAAAATACTGATGGAATGGTTGCATTTTTCAAAAGAATTTGAATTTGAATTTTATTTGTTTGATAGATATTATCAAAACAATTGACACCAAATTCACTTTTTACTGCACTTCATCCTTGCCGAAAACGTGTAAATGTATTATTGTATAGAAGCTGTCCACGCGGACGCATCGCTCACTCAAGTAGGAGAGAGACCGATGTCGAACGCGGAGGCCGACTGTGCCTCTTTGTCGCTCGTTCCGCGCTCTCGCTTGCACTTCAAGCCTTTAATGGAATGCCTCAGAGCGAGGTAACGCCGCATACGTCATGTTTTTTCGTGCGTGCAGCCGGCTCCATCGAATTATAAGACGTTGTCACGTCAAAAAGTGCATAATAATATTTATTATTTTACTAACGTCCATTATAGTGATATTCTATTTGATAAAGATATTGTTATGGTTTGATTTGATGATGATGGTGATTTCACTTTACCGTATCCAGAAAATTCCGCTTCCTTTATCCACATACTCAATGTTTGACCACTATTAACATTTTAATTAGCAAATTTTCGACCGCGAAGCAAAATTAATTCGAAATTAGCTGTAGGAGCTGATTCAATTATGCTAATAATCTGGCGCTTGTCCCTTTTTGATTGTGTTTGTCACTACTTATTGTGTTGGGGTTAAAGATAATTTTGTTGACCGTTGGGATAATTAATGTGTGAGTTAACACTACATAGGCTATTGGATAGAACCAGCCGTTACTTTGGAATTCCATGGTACGAGTATATTATGAAAATTAAGCTTAATTCGCTATACATAACGATAAGCAGGAGAATCCGTATGGTGTAATTTATAATTTCTTCAATCCCTTTACTTAACACCAAACAGATCTTCGGCAATGTTATATAATATATATATATATATATATATATATAATAATTGAAAGTCAACATATCCTGAGGATGCTCCAGTTTTGGAGCGAAACGTGCGTAGTTATAATAGAAAATATCTGCTTAGTGTGGAGTGTAAGGATTGAAGAAATTATAAATTACACCATACAGATTCTCCTGCTTTTAGCGGATTGTTACAAATTAAGCTTAATTTTCACAATATTACATAGGCTTACACAATCTTAATTTAAATTTAATACATGTGTTTCGAAAACATAATCGAAATCGTAACCTCTAAACTAGTCGTGAGACAAAATAAAAACACTCGGAATAGACGAACATTAATAAGCTGAAATGACAATATTATATGTACAGTTTAGTACATAATGAGAAATGTGTGGTGTTTATATCCTCTTTGGTCTGAGCCTCCAACGTAAACTAAGCGTCACTCGTGCTCCTTTGACGAACAGAGAAGAGCTACACTACTTTCAACAAAGGGCGATAACGTAAAGAGCAAAAACGTAGCCCCTAATTAGGACTCTAGAGAGGAAAAGCCTAAGAGTTAATTACGTAATACACTGCTCGAGTTAACTCGAACGGAAGAACTCACGTGAACAACAGAGTTATGTGAAAAGGGCTCCTGGTAATTTGAATTTGCAACATTATTAAAATTTAAAAGGCATGTTTTGCGTAGCTTTTCTTTTGTTTTAAACTGCCTTAGAAAAATCTTTGTATATATCCCATTTCAAGTCAGTTGAAACACGTCTATAAAGCTAAGTAAATACGTTTATTTACTATCTGTGTGCCGCGGTTTAAACTAAGAGTCATAATGCTATGGTTTTCCTAATCCCGTGAGAACAGTTTGTTTTCCTAGGATAAAAAGTAGTTTCTGTCTTTTCTAGTAACTCAATGCGAAAAATTCATTAGACAGCTACGGGCAAACAAACAATCAAACCCACTATCGCATTAATAATATTTATTTTGTTTAACACGTAAACGCAAAACACTCAGTTGAAAATCCGCGTCACCTGAAGCAGCGTGATATACATAGTGTACCTACTTTAGAAGATTTATATTACAGATTTTTGAAGTTATACTTCTTTTGGCACGTTAGGGAAAAATGGTGAGAGTAAATTTTTAAGATGCGCACACCGACACAAAAAACCGACACCATGAAGTTAGCTATAGTCAACATTTTAGTTTTAACTAAAAAAGGTTTGACAGTTGACTTTCAATAATTCAAAAAATACCTTTTTTCTATTGTTAGTGTTGTTTTTTCTACAAACGTAGAATAAGGCGAAATCTTCATTCTACTTTTTCTGGGTTAAAGGTTTGTCGTGGTTCACTTTATGGTAATAAAATAAAAAACATGGCTACTAGAATAATGTACACTATATTGAAAGTCGGGTTTTTTTAATATATATTTATTTATTTATATATTTTTATTTATTTATTTATATGTATTTACCCAGTGCCGGCGTGGGTAGTGGCGTTAACTAGGGTGACATGTGTATCCTAGGGCAGTAGTATAACACACAGCGCATCATCGGTTGTAGAAACAGCACACCTGTATAAAAACAATCGCACATCATTGTGTTATTGAGTGCTAGGGGAGAGAGAGGCGCATGGGGCCATTTGTAAAAAGCAATTGCCACCATACATCACTGTCTTGCGCCTGATCTGTGCGATCGTTGCGGATTGACGCCAATTTGTTTTGTTCTCCTCTTTTTTTTGTTCCCTGAAAATACGAGAATGTGAATTCCGATTGTATTGGAAAGGTGGAATGTTTGATGTTTTATTGAGAGAGTTCACTCTTTTTTATGTCTTCGTACTCCGAGAGATAGTTGTGATTGGCTTAAATTTTCAGTACACTGGCTCTCAATTCATATTCTAGGCGGTAGTGAAATAATAGCAGCCAATGAAAAAACAGAGATATTGTTTTTGCTGGACAGGACCGTACTTGGTCCGACTAGAACCTGATAAAATGCACAATAGGATAATGTCCTTACGTGTCCCAGCTTGAAGCACGACTTTACCTTGTGGGAGATAGCAAATTGGTATACGTTGCTATCTGTCATGATCATTATAAACTCATTACCGAAACAATACGTACGCGGTTTTAGGGCTTAGTCAACCAAGCTGACCAAGTGCAGATTGGTAAACTTCACACGCCTTTGAGAACATTACGGAGAACTGTAAGGAATGCAGGTTTCCACGCGATGTTTTTCTTCACAGTGCAAGCAAATGGTACTCATTGCTGACGGCCGATTGGCGCAGTGGGCTACCCTGCTTTCTGATTCCAAGGCTGTGGGTTCGAGTGCCACAACGGATAAATGTTTGTGTGATGAACATGAATGTTTTTCAGTGTCAGGGTGTTTATCTATTTGTTATAAGTATTTATGTAGGTATATTATTCATTAAATTTTTCATCAGCTATGGGTACTAACCATAACACAAGCTACGCTTACTTTGGGACTAGATGGCCATGTGTGTATTGTCGTTGTATATATATTTTATTTATTAACTCCATAATAGTGAAATATGCGTGCCGGAAATCAAACTGGGTCCAGACGAATGTGCTCAAGTCCTGTCTAGTCAGGGCTAGGTCTTTTTTTAATGTTTTTTTTCTTTTTAACATGATTTCGGGTGCTCTTGTATGACAAGCATTATAAATTTATATTATGCATCATATAATGCATCATGATAGATACATTATTAATGGCAGTTTATAATATATTTACCTACTCACCCATCGCCTAAATAAATTAGCATCTAAACAGAATCGTATTGGAACATTAAATTGCTCCTAAATAACGAGGCTAGGCTTAGAGAGTTTTAAGTAATTTTAAAGCTTTTTGTGACAGAGCTCGTCCGGGGAAGTACCTACTATAGCCATGTATATTTCTGCCGCTTACATGAATATAACATTTATTACTTAGAATAAGAATTTGATACACAAATCTACATAAGATACTACATTTTAATGTTTTTCGGTAAGCCATCAATTATTTTATACATGTCGCTATTAATATAGTTGCAGTATTGGAGCAACGTATCCATATTATTATTATTATTTATTTAGAATATTGGTAAGGGTACACAATCGACATGGTGCCGCGTTAACTGTTGCAGTAGTATAAACTGTGTCGCAAAATAATGTATGTGTGCGTGGAGTATATGCATGTGTGTTATGCGAATGTCTATAATTTGGGCCTCTTTTAAGATCTGTTGAAGTATGAAGCATCATTTAATTATCTTTTCTTTACACTGTAGGATAGATTCCACCCAAGTCAATGTATAATAGCATTTCTACATTTATCGACAGTTAACGGATATATATTTAAAGTAAAATTTATTTTGTTATATAGGGTACAGCTAGGCATTGTGAAACTGTCATTTAGCAAGCATAGTTCGGCATGGTTTTATCTGGCAGAGACAATCAAATCTTCTCTTTTCTGTATTGACACTTGAATTCAAATGCAATTCACGGCGTTTCCTTAGAATGACATGAAGGATATAAATTTATCTGACTGAAAGTCCTTCAGTAATATACTATTATGTACTATTAGTGTACTGCATATGTTATTTATATTGGCTACTTTTTTGCCCGAAAAACAAATCTATATAGTTGAAGTCGTACGCATAGGCTAGTAAAAGAAAGGTATTTTAAAATATCCTTCTTTTAAATGAGAGAATGCGTGTTTGTTTGATTGTCCTACTTTTATCGCCTAGCGAATCAATCAATCAATTTGATTTTAGGTATAAAGTTAGTTGAGAAAACAGGAAGTAACATAGGCTATTATATCGCCGGAAACAGGCGTTTCCTACGTGATTTGTACAAAACCTTAATAATAGCAGACACAGAATCGGCAACAGGTAGATTTGAATAAAATTAATATTTTATGAGCGAAAACACAATATCATCATCAAAACATCAACCAACAAAACCGGCCCACTACAGAGCACGGGTCTTGAGAAGGGGTTAAGTCTGTAGTCCACCACGCTGGCCAGGCAGATTGTTGTACTACACATACCTGATGAGAACTTTATGTAGAACTCTCAGGCATGCCGGTTTCCTCGCGATGTTTTTCTGACGCGCACAGCGAGCCGCCGGCGGCTCAGGTACAAATAATACTACCAATACGCTCAACCGCAAGGGGCCCTAGGCGGCTCGGGCCGTCCAGACGATTATAAAACACATTTTTTAAATTATAGAATTATCTTTTGTTTGAACAACTTATGACCATAGACAAATTGAATAATTTTTCTATTCATATCAACAATAAAATGACAAGTGCCAGAAGAAGCCATTTTCATGCGATTTCGGTGCAAGTTGACGCATTCTTTACAATTTTTATATATTTCATTGTAGCACTATGATAAAGATAAATTATTTAGGAAGCCAATGCCGTTAACAGAATCATGAAAGGTGGAGTGGATATTTTTTTATACGCATTTCCCCAAAAAGTGTCGTAAATGTAAAAATTAAAAAAATAGAACGGCTACAAATATGAACTTTTTGAAACTGAAATTTAGATTTTTGAGGATGTATTGACAGGTTAAAGCAAATGATATGTGAATTACTTAAAACGCACATACGCCCGTAACTTCCAAAAGTTAGAGGTGCGTGTTGGGATTCGAACTCGGCCCCCTGAAAGTGAAGTCGAGCTCCTATCACCGCTTCACTTATAAACAACAGTAAAATAAAAATATTCCTCTAGGTATATATAGAGCATTATATTATTCAAACACGATCGTCTGTGGTTCAATACAAAATTATACAATATTTTTCAATATACAACAAGATTGTACGGTAGCTTGAGGCATTCATAGCATGAATTCTCATTGGGAATGGTACTATAACCTGAATCGAACCCTTGGAAGCGAAAGAATACGGAGTAAGTCTTTTGCTTTAAATTGAATGGAACCTTGCCGTATTAAAGACGTCGGTTATAAGAGGATGAAAAAATAATCCATTTTCGAATTCCTTATATAACCGAACTGTTTGATGTTGAAAATTAATTTAGGCATCCTGCACCTGATTCAGTACGAAATTGATATCGTAATGTACCAGTAAAATGTATTTTTGAAGTAAATCTTCTTTAGGCGCACCTAGGGAGTAACTCAGATTTTTTCTGACTGAAGTAATGCTTACGTCCGACGTCTGTGTAGTTTCCGCTATTTAAAAATAATAATTTAGATTGGTCGTAAGTAAATGTCATATACTCCACGCTTCTTGACTTATACGCCAGCTAGTGGCAAATATCATAATCAATTAGGATTGTTTATTTCCATATATATAGGTTTCAAACGGATCGATTGTGAATAGCAAAGTGAACAAAAATTCAAAAGTTTTTAATAAAATATTTAAAATTGCATAGTTTTTTGAAAATCTCCAAATAATCTTGTTTATTTATTACTTTCGCAATAAATAAATTATTAATAAATTTTCTGACGATTGCGACATTCTGTAATATTCAATGACAAGGTTATATTGCGATGTGCCCTCAATTTTCTACTCTCAATTATTCTATTTAACAAATGAACATTTTTATTAAATGTAAACGTGATATTAATGAATTTTAAATAAAATATAAAATTAAATAGTGAATATTAAATGAAATGGAGTCCCAGGAATATTTTACTCTTTCATCAATAAATAATAATAAAAGTTTTACTTCAGTCGCGCGAAGGTTAGACGCACACACTTTTTTTACGTAAAAATTGGACTATTGCCCTCTATCACGGAATTAAGAACATACAGAAGCCATGTCGACGACTCATATCAATCATCAAAACCACTCCACTTTAGTATTGTTTCTTGAACACTCGGTTAGCCACTTCATAATCTTTAGCAGTTGACACTAATTATTATACCTCTAAAGTTCTATTTATTCTGACATTCATGTACACATCAACACGACTAACATTTTAATGACATGGATAAATGTAGCATAACGTCGGAATATCTGGACAGGTTAGGCTAGGTTCGGTCACATTTGAAAGCAGCAACAGTTGATCGGCTAAGATGACTTCATGATATTTTAATTAAATATATACCACGACAATACACACATCGCCATCTAGCCCCAAAGTAAGCGTAGCTTCTGTTATGGATACTAAGATGACTGATATGATATGATAAATATTTTTATGAATAAAATACATAAATACTTATAATATACAGATAAACACGCAGACACTGAAAAACATTCATGTTCATCACACAAACATTTTTCCAGTTGTGGGAATCGAACCCACGGCCTTGGAGTCGCAAAGCAGGGTCGCTGTCCCCTGCGCCAGTCGGCCGTCAACTTTTAGACTATTTTTTAATTCGTCAAGTAGAAAATACAAAAACGACTATAAACAGAACTTTCTGACAATTATCAAGTTATCATCCCTTTATAATACGAAACCATTTTACTTCCAGGAAGCAATACAAAAGTGCCGAAACACGATACGACAAAGCGTTAATCCATTTTCCTTATTAAGAGCATTAATTGGATGGGAAAGTAGATTAGCAGAGAGACATAGCGTCGCACTTTCAGAAGGAATTAAACCAGTATTTAGGCTTTATCCAGATTAGGCATAATATTTCTCGATACAGGGCATTATAAGTAATGAAATGAATAAATAAATATACTAGGACAATACACACATCGCCATCTAGCCCCAAAGTAAGCGTAGCATGTTATATGGGGACTAAGAAGTCTGATGAATATGATAATAATATAATAATAGCGATACATGCAGGCACTGCCACAGCAGTCCCGAGACTATACAGCATATAACCGGCGCATGCAAATCCATAGCACAAACAGACTACAAGCAACGCCATGATCAAGTGGCTGCAATAATTCTTCAGAATTTAGCTTTTCAATATAAATTAATATCAGAGAAAGTACCAATCAGTCTTAGAAAATAATAGTTACAGGGTTTACTGGGATATAACTATAGTAACAGATAAAACTATACACAACAACAGACCAGACATAACAATTCTAGATAAAGAAAATAAATCAGTTTATTTGATAGACATTGCAATCTGTAACACCCATAATTTAACCACCACCTACACCGATAACATCTCAAAATACACAGATCTAGCCATAGAAATAAAAACACAGTGGAAAATCAATAGCTCCAAAACTATCCCTATAATTATTTCATCCACAGGAGTAATACCTCACACTCTCCACGTAGGGCTTAAAACGCTAAATATACATAAGTCTGCATATACACTCCTACAAAAAGCCGTTATATTAAACACATGTCGCCTGGTGCGAAAGTTTTTGACATGATTCCCCTGATTTTGCACTTGGCTCCGGCCCGTGCTCTGTTAATTATACCTTCGTAAAGAAGAGATTTGAATTTAATACAAAAAATATAATAATAATAATGATTGTTTATTGTATACATAAATAATTATAAAACACAGATGAATACTGAACAACATTCATGTACATCGCACAAACATTTTAACATTTTCCAGTCGTGGGAATCGAACCCACCCCCTTGGACTCAGAAAGCAGGGTGCCCACTGCGCCAATCGGCCGTCAAACTTTGAAAACATTATGGAGAACTCTCATGCATGCAGGTTCTCACCCTGTGTGTGATGTCCCTTCACCGTTAAAACAAGTGATATTTAAATTGCTTCAAACATACACAAATTAGAAAAAAAATAGTTGGATGCTGGGATTTCAACTCGGCCCCCCGAAACTGAAGTCGAAGTCCTGCCCACCAGGCTATCACCGCTTTCCAATAATTCCACTTAATTATTTTCCAGAGCTAATATTATGGGCGTTGCTGACCGAAGTATTTGCAAGTCGAAGGAACTTAATACAATTAAACTGTGTATCACTTAATTACCCTGCTTAACCTTCGTTATCCATTCGGGAGTCTAGAGGGCGAATCTGACTTCTATACATTGGCATCTAAATAATTTATTAGATCTCCAGTTTCTAAACCGGTGATCATAAACCGAATTAATAAATCAGCCTAAGTTGAATGTCAATTATTTCTAAACATGTTTGTTTAACACACAAATTTTATTGTTTCGTAGTAAGTAGTAGAACATTTTCAAACATGCTTATATCTGTCGCGGAGTTTTATTGTTGATTCTGTTCTGCAAAGCGTGGTAATTACAGGTACATGAGCCTTAATTAACATCTACGCCTGTGGTTGATGCAGGGTAGCACTTTGTACGGCTTGTTCTTTGCATAACTTGCGATGTGTTGTGTCTATGAAATATACATACTTACTTACTTATATACTTTATATAATAAACGTGAAAGTGTGTTTTTTTGTCCTTTCATTGCGACCTACTAACCAACGATATGATTTAATTTTTGGCATAGAGTAAGTAAAAAGGACTGAGAGTAAAAAAGGTTTTTATACTTTTTATCCCAGAAAAAAAAATTGGTTCCTATTGGATTTGTAAAAAATCGAATAAACGCGGCCAAAGAGCTGGTCTCTATAGTAAAAATAAAATAAATATATAAAAATGGGATGATAACGTTGAAAACAGCATAAAAATTTGGTTCCTATATATGTAAGGCAACACAGATTAAAAAACACTGATCTAAATAATGCGTGATGTGACTATTTGTTCGTTAATTTAACTACTTTAACCACATGAAAGTGTTCTACCTCATTTAAATCTTTATGGGTTATCTGATTTTGAGTTCAAAATAATGACCAAAAAATGATAGTATAATATGTTTAAGAACAAAAATTACTCAACTATTATAAGATACGAAACAGATTAGTTGATCAAATTGATATCAAAGGTAATATGAAGTTTGTCAAGTGCGTAGCTTGCAGGTAAATAGAACGATTGGCGTTTCTGTAACCCAATCAAATTGTTGTGTTTATAAACTTGAACAGTTATTTTGCTGGATTTGGTTTAATTTGATCGTTTTTTAGAAAGTGAAACTAAATTGTATGTCTACATTTTGTTTTTTTACATATCGTTTGCTATGTCTACTGTATACTGAAAACTGCTACGTTTGTCCAGTCACGAGCATATCTATGGTCCTGAGTTTGAAAACCGGTCGGTTATTAATTGTATTGAGGTTTTCTATCAAGATTTTTTTTGTTTAAAATTGCGATGATTCACCCCCGTGCCTGGCGACAGAGAGTGCACCTGCGTTTACGCACACACTTTTGCCATACATTATCTCTCGCGGACGTGTTCTTGTGCGCTACAATATTGGGTAGTAGTAGAGCTATTGGATAGAAGCAGGCGTTACTTTGCGGAAATCCATGATATAGAATGAAAATTAGGCTTAATTTGCTATACTCCGCGAAAAGCAGGAGAGTCTGTATGGTGTAATTTATAATTTCTTCAATCTACGCATGTTTCGCTCTGAAACCGGAGCATCCTCAGGAGATGTTGAATTTACAATGAATAATTGTTAAGACTTAACAACTTGACGGCCGAGTGGCGCAGTGGGCAGCGACCCTGCTTTCTGAGTCCAAGGTCGTGGGTTTGATTCCCATAACTGGAAAATGTTTGTGTGATGAACATGAATGTTTTTCAGTGTCTGGGTGTTTATCTGTATATTATAAGTATTTATGTGTATTATATTCATAAAAAAATATTCATCAGCTATCACAGTACCCATAACAGAAGCTACGCTTACTTTGGGGCTAGATGGCGATGTGTGTATTGTCGTAGTATATTTATTTATTTAACTATTAATCAACTATCACTGTAAAGAAGAAAAATATTAAATCTGATGGATTAAGGGAGTCGCCGAAATACGACGATAAAATAGTCGTCTTGTATAAGTGAGAGTTTTTACTGAAAATAGTAAAACAAAAATGTATTGTTTATTTATGACTTTCGACATTTGAACCAAGAGAGAGAATAATTCTAAACGCAACGTACTATGTACGGTACACAAAGAACGGGTGAAATTCATAAAGCAGAACATCAAAGAGAGGACATAGCGGTCCCGCGTCAACCTAACATGTCTCGCTGCGTTGCGCTGTGAAATTACACAACTTTTTATTTCGTTACCACAACTACTAGCTCTCCATATTTGATGCCACAGTATAACCGGCGGTTTAGGTATATTTCTTATATCCCGTGCGATAAACAAATTTTCGCATCTCTGAAGTTAAACTACAAAATTTGTGGATATAACTTCAATATAGAGGTCTTTTACTTGAAAATTATTTCCTTATTTTACCCGTAAACAATTTGAAACGCACCAATGAGTATGCTTATGTATCTTATTTTAACAAATAGTTAATATTCCAAGTTTTATGAATACAACTTTCCTTCAAACTTTCTTCGTTTATTGAATTAAAAAAACAAACCTGTAAGTCCAGTATATGTGAGTGGGCTTTAGTGGTGTTTAGTCAGGACAAAGCCTTTCCAAGTCATAACATATAATATTAACGTTCACTGTACAGATAACCAACAATATTTTACTTTCACTTTGATGACATTTAAATGCATCGTTTTCCGACTCAGTGGTCCGATACTTTGGTAGAGGGGATCATTGTGCATAATACATAAATACTCTACCTCTGCAGAAGGGTGCTGTGAACCTTTTTGTATGGAAACGTTTGAATTTTCATTTTGCTTACGTTTGAAAGTCGTCACAGTTATTGTTTTAACAAGCGCTACCTTAAACACAAACTGTTGACTTAGGTGTTTCGAATAAAACAGTTTAGTGATTGTTTTGTAGCAGTTACCGGGCAGTTTGGACAACAAACTTCCTCCGTCAATTACATTCAATAAATTTAGCCAGAATTTAAAGCCAAAGTCAAAGTAAAATATTGAAGTCTTTTTAGACTCACAAGTCCAAGTATTAAGACAAAGTAATAATATGAAATTGTAAGCTAAAGTCATAAGTAACGTCATAATTCTAATACATAAGTCATAGTCAAAAGACAGTCAAAGTTCCTTAAATTACCAGAATGCTAAATCACTTGATAGCACGTCTTCGTCAGAAGGGTGGAAACTTGCCACGGCAAAAGCCTCCCACCAGACCAGAGCAGGGGAAATTTGGAAATTATTAATTTATGAAAACGAAGCTTAATTTGCTATCCTCCTATAAAGCATATATATCATGGAATTCCGCAATGTATAAATTCCGTTCGTATTGCTAAATAAATTACACATTGCCCTGATCGGAGGCCAAACCCGGAAACACTCATTTATAAAATAACATCACTCACCACTGCGCTAAAAAGGCCGACACAGATTCAATTAATTTTATATCATTTTTGTCTGTTTATTTCATCAGCTCAACCCATTTCCGGCCCACTACAAGGCACGGGTGAAAAGGCTTTTCCTTCCCACAGTGAGAAGGGGAAAAGGCCGTTGTGCAGCACGCTGGCCCAGTGCGGATTAGTGAACACCACACACCTTTGAGAAGACGGAGAACTCTCACGCATGCAGGTTTACTCACGATGTTTTCGTTCACAGTAGAAACAAGTGATATTTTAATTGTTTAAAACGCACATAACTTAAAAAAGTTAGAGGTGCGTGCTGGGATTTGAACTCGGCCCCACGAAAGTGCAGTCTAAGGCTATCACCGCTCCGTACGTGTGTTTATTAAATTATATTTACTTCCATGTCTTTCTAATATTATAATTTCATGAATAACGTTTGTATTGATACAGGTATTTCAATATCCTGCAAAAGTATTGGATTATATGGGAAGAGCGGAAATTGCTTTGAGCTTGCAATATCTGGAATACATTTAGAATTTTTATTTTGCCGCAATTTTGTTCCCCTGATCATCATCACCATCAGTAGTTTGCCTACTGTGGAAAATAAGATTCTAGTCTAATCATCATATCAAAGACCAATGATAAAATTATTGGTAGGTATTTCGATAACGCACGTCGCCGGCCGCTTTTGACCTGATTTCCTGCGACATGCCTAATGTCATCCATGTCTGGTTTGGAGTACTCAATTCCAGAACCTTGATACCCAAGCATTCCTCTAAGCTATGTGTCTTAAGAGCTTCCGCTTAGCTCAATGAACACAATAAGGTTATTATTCAATTGATGAATTTCTTAATAACAAGGTTGCTTGGAAGCATCCGACTCCGCTTTCATCTCTCACAAGATAAAAAAAATAAATTTTAAAATGTAAAATTTAAATTGTCGATATTGGAAAAGAGCATCTGCTGAGTTTCTTGCCGGCTTCTTCTCGGTAGAATCTGCCTTCCGAAACAGTGGTAGAGTCACTACACCAAGACAGACTTGACGTTTCAAAAGTATAATCTACTTGAAATAAATGAATTTTGAATTTTGAATTTGAACTAACGAGTTAGCTCTGGTTCTTCTACGGATCTCCTCATTCCATCATAACTCCTCATTAACGTACTTCGAGCATAGCTTTCGCCCCTTAAGTGACTCTGAGCCTTCCAATGAGGCCCATCCATGCCGTCACCCGGGTGCCCTGAAAAGCACAGGCAAAAATGGCGCCGGAACATAATATGTAAACCGTATCTACAGCAAGAAGGTATTTTTACTAGTGAAAATATTATTTTCATCATCCTATCTCGTTTCTCTGATAGGTTTTGTATATCAGACGCTTGTATCTCCCAAGGGAGCTAAAGCATATGAATAAGATATGAATAATACCAACAATTCAATTATGGGAACGCCTATCCAATTTCAGAATTCTTTGTATTTTCATTACCAGACAAACCTCTAACAGCATTTATTTGTTTTGCCATCAGTATTTACTGTAGAATATTAATAATATTGATCAGAGATGTCTAAGGCTTTTTAATTCAAGAAGAAGAAACACTTTATTGCACGTGTAACATACAGGAAAAGAAACAGTAAGGAGTGTAAAGTACAAAATGTAGACACGCAAGGAGGGCCTTATTGCTGCAAGCAATCTCTTACAGGCAACCTTTGTTGACAGGAATTACACAAAGAGAACGGGATAGTGCAAAGAGTGTTTATAGATATACATAAATACCAAAATGTATACATACAAATACATAGATAATTTAAATAAATACACGTTACATATAGATATAAAATATACGTATATATAAATTAAAAATTCAAAAAGATTTAATTTATTCAGACCTATCACAGGCACATGAAGCGTTCATACATATATTATGTGACGGCCGACTGGCGCAGTGGGCAGCGACCCTGCTTTCTGAGTCCAAGGCCGTGGGTTCGATTCCCACAAAATGTTTGTGTGATGAGCATTAAGTGTTTTTCAGTGTCTGGGTATTTATATGTATTTTCTAAGTATTTATGTATATATAATTCATTAAAATATTCATCAGTCATCTTAGTACCCATAACAAAAGCTACGCTTACTTTGGGGCTAGGTGGCGATGTGTGTATTGTCGTAGTATATTTATTATTATTATTATATTTATATATTATTTCCATTATTGAGAGGTGACTACATTCGTTGTCTTAAAACTAAAGAGGAGTTTAGGAGGGCTCCAAACATGCCCTGTTCTAAGAAGAGCCAACAAAAACCTTAGATATTAATTATTGGCCCTACTTATTCTACAAAGAGTTTTGCACCGGTGGCTTGTAGTAGTTTAACAATGATTATGATAATATATCTGAATCAGAATGTTTTTTTCTGTAGCCGTCTCTTTTTCACACCATTGGCCTCGAATAAATTGCGATAAGGCACAAGGCCTTATTGCTAACTGCTAGTTGGCAATACGGCCTTGTGTCTTGCAAGAAAGAAAACTGATAAGTGTAAAGGTTTTGTTTTTTGTTATAAAAATATCTTTATTAATTAAATAATTGTATTACAGTTCATATCCTAGTGACTAGCATAGGTTAAATATATTACTTACAGTTTAGCAGGTTACACAATCTTTTTTACCTTTACATCATATAAATGATAAGTGTAAAGTTAAAGTGTAAAACCCTTCGGGGCATTACTAACAGTTTACTTTCACCTAACTTGCTTTATCGGCTTGCTAACTTGCTCGCGCTCAAGTTGCTTTGGAAAGTGATAAGGCCTTTGCACCACTAAGTACTATTACTGTTTACCATGTGTTTTTACTGCAGTGCTTTGTTGCAATAAAGTTATTCTATTCTATTCTATTCTGTTCTAACGAGACAAATAACCCCTAAACTTCAGCCTCGACCACACTATCGTTTGAGGTCGTTACTAATTACAGAGTGTAAACTCGAAAGAAGACTGTTAGTACCTCTACGATTGCGTATTATTTAAACAATTCGTTAGAAAGTCGCTTACTTCGACGAAATCTAGTGTAGCTGAGCCAGCCCTAAATTTAGTGGCTTAACAGACCCGAGTGATATTTACTGCCATTATGCATGTGACAAGTTTACGAGGACTTCACGCACTGTTGTGTCAAAAACATAAGCGTAGCTTCCAATTGTTCATTAACTTCTTAATAAACTTTACGAGATTATGGAATTTGAACCCTGTTACCAAAGTTATAAGATTCACATTTCTTAGTCGTATATTGTAAATCTAGGGAACTTCTGCGTCCAAAGCTAAATTGTTTGAAGGTAATTTTCGTACTATACATCGTATAAAGCAGTATATTTCGTATTTATTAAAATGTAACTATCGGTCCTTGGATCAATCACGAAGTTGAAACTTAGTAACCTGGTTAGTTACCGGGCTAAGTTTGTTGTGGGCTCTTCTTAGAGCAGGGCGCGTTTGGAACCCTCATAGCTTTAGTTTAAGTTAACGAATGCCGTTATCACCATCACCTAACATTAGTGTTAACATGTTAAATGTATGAACGCTTCATAATGGTACGGGAGCTAGCAACGTTTGAAAAGTAATATTAAAATGACAGACATTATAAAATACTTTGAAATTTTAATAAAAAAAAATAAAAAAAATCGCGTATGGCACATAGTTGGCATTGTCAAAACTGTCTAGCAATAAAAAAAGTATGTGAGGTAGACTTATTTAAATAAAAAAAAATAAAAATTACGCCTTCTTAAATGTTTTTAAATTCAGAATTACCTAAAATTAGACCTAAAATTCTTTTCTAAAGAATTTTAGGTCAGCTGATTTTGTGATACGTCGTCCTTCTTGCACTTTCGGTTAGAGTCTGGGCTATCTGGCTGGCGGTAGCGGTTGCGTTCATTAGTGCGCATCCTACCTGGCCAGGTTATAATTCTGAATTTAAAAACATTTAAGAAGAGCTTTATTTTCATTGTATATCATGGAATTCCGCAAAGTAACGCCTGCTTCGATCCAAATATCTTATATTTAAGAAAAACATAAAAGGCTGGTGACAATAATAATACTAGTAAACTAATGACGAGAATATAAACTGTATATACACACTGACACCCGATTGTCGCAGTGGGCAGCGACCCTGTTTTCTGAGTCCAAGGCCATGGGTTCGATTCCCACAACTGGAAAAATGTTTGTGTGATGAGCATGAAGTTTTTCAGTGTCTGGGTGTTTATCTGTATATTATAAATATTTATGTGTATTATATTCATAAAAATATTAATCAGCTATCTGTGTACTACCATAACACAAGCTACGATTACTTTGGGGCTAGATGGCGATGTGTGTTTGTCATAGTATATTTATTTATTTATATTACTGCTATCGACGTCTTTACATAGTATACAACAAAGTCACTCGCTATGTTAAGTACGCTTAGGTCTTATAAACTACGTCACAGATTTTTATGCATTTTTCAGCAATAGACATAGCGATTCAAGATGAAGGTTTCTACATAGTAAATATGCATATTATATAGTAAACAAAAAGCCAAGAAGTTCAAAAGTTTGCTTATGAAAAGCGCTCGTCTAAAAATAATCACTTTAAATCACTCTAAACTGTACCGCAACCGTCCGAAACCGGGGTGGATCACTATATTATTAAATGTAAACAACCCAATAATCTTTAGATATCAATTTAGAATTTATTGCACTTAAACCCCAGCACTGAAAAGCGACACTTGAGAGATGAATCGTGATGAATGGGACGTTTTCTCTAAATTAAACAGCTGTTCGGAACTAAAGCGGTCTTTAGAATTAAATAAATAGAACGAATGAACGAATTGTTGAAGATTACTGCATTATTGCTTGTTGAAATGTCAGCACATAATATTAAAAGCTTTTAGGGCTTTGCACTCGCATCTCGACCAACTTTTTTTTACTTATTCCACTACAAGTTTGCCCTTGATTGCAATCTAACCTGGTGGTAAGTGATGATGCAGTCTAATATGGTAGCGCGCTAACTTGTTGAAGTATGGGTATGGTAGTCATACCCCTAATACCCCTAAACGGTTTCTACGCAACATTGCACCGGAAAACTAAATCGCTTAGCGGCACGTCTTGGTCGGTAGGGTGGTGACTACCCACGGCCAAAGCCTCCCACTAGATAGAAAGAACAATGAACACCTCATTGAGAACGTTTATGGAGAACTCACAGGCATGCATTTCCTCACGATGTTACGATGTTTTCCGTTACGTTTTAAGCAAGTGATATTTGTATTGCATAATTTGAAAACGCACATAATTCCGACAACTTTGTGGTGCATGCCGAGGCTCGAACTCGGTTTCTACAAAAAAAAGCCGAAGCCATACCCACTAGGCTATCACTGCTGCATATATAAATGAAAACATTTCCATTTATCCTACTAATATTAGAAATGTGGAAAGAAAGTGTTGATGTTAGTTACTCAATCACGCAAAAATGGCAGAACGGATTTGGATGAAATTTGGCGTGAATGTAGCGTTTGACATGGAAAAGAATATAGGCTACCTTTTATCTCGATTCCTTAAAAAGTTAATAAGCAATAAGGCTGATTTCTAAACCTCTCAAGAATGCAATTGTATACATAATGATGGTTTGAATTATTTATGCCCTTTGATCGATCTTGGTAAATAACAGTTTGGTCCGAGTAGATCGTAAGTTCAAAGTTTACTCCAAGTCGAAACTAAGTTCATTATTACGATAGATTTGAAGCTCTGCGGCTTGACCGCACAGTGTCTTGGTTAGGGTAAGTGTTCACACAACGAAGTTTTGTTGGAGTGGCTACAATCTAATCTAACACTTTAGTTACGGGCATCATAATACAAGCGCGTAAACTTTTTTTAAATTCCACTAATAGATAGCCATTGACTGCGAGTCAGGCAGTCTAAGGTGGTAACAGTTGGCGCATTGATCACGTAGATTTCCAATACGGGCTGAGGGTGGCCACCGATGGAGTTTTAGTGGGAAAGAACCCACATAACCGAAGCTTTCCGCCCACAAATTAAACACGTATTATAACCTCTATAGTACAAAAATAATTATTTAAATCGGTTACAGTTTGTTGGAGTTATGGTGTAAAATCGTCAAACACTTTCATCCCCTCTCCAAAAGGAACCGAGTTTAATGTCGGGATAAAAAGTATTCTATATTACTTCTTACACTTCCAAGAATATGTGTACAAAGTTTCATGAGGATCGGTTAAGTAGTTTTTGCGTGAAAGCGTAAATAACAAACTTTTATTGACATTAATAATATTGATATTGATGATAGAAATAGGGATAGGGATAGGGATAATAATTGTTGAATATATTTTTTAATCATTTAAAAACTATTTTTACTTTTCTAAACACTTTATTAAGAAAATGCCTCTTCCGAGGACCATCAAGGCTTCCTACCTTAACAAAGAATATTATAAAGAAACCATACCCCTAAATGCTTAATCGCTTTGCAACATGTCTTTTTCGGTAGGGTATTAACTAACGTACAGCCAGACTAGGCGAGAGAAATTAAAAAATTATAAATGCTTAAATGCTCCTGTCGAGGATCGACCCGATACCTCCCATGTATAAGACCTCAAATACTATTGGAGCTGTGACAAAACTGAACCGATTTTATTACAGGTTGAAATTTTGTAGGCAACATATCACGGTTTTAGAGGTGCAGGTCCGAGTACAGCTGTTCTTAATGTACGGCCATCGATTGGTTGAACTCCGGTAACATCGTTAGCTTGATTTACGCGAAGCAGCGTCCTTTCGCAGAGTCGCTATAAATTCGGCAGGTTTTAACACTCATGGTCTAGATTTATTTAGTGACGCCTAGTAGATGCACTTTATTTTTTATTGATGTTAGCTTTAGAAAATCGATTTGTATATTCCTTATTTACTGACTCTTCTACAAATTTATTTATTTGTTTCATTAGATATACCAACGATATACTATTGTTAGCAATTTCAAATATGATTAGTGTCTGTCAATGTACCTCATGAAATAATAAGTGTAACCATGTCAATATACCCTTGTTGCATACGTTTAATGACGTACATTGACAGGTAGTGATACCGATTTGTGTATAGGTACATACTGATGAGGCTTGTTGGCATTGAATGATTGAGGCGGACGGCACTCTATTCTCGGCTGTGGTCACGTTCGGACGTGGACATAAAATATATTACTGTGAATAATTAATGTGATTAATGTGTGATAAATAGGAGATAAATAATAAAAAGATTTAATGAAATTTTATCAGAGTATTATTCCAAATTACCCTTCTGAGCTTTCACTATCATTTATAATTTTAACGATGTATTATCATTTATAATTTTAGGTAACAATATACAGTCCGAATAATCATCACTTATAGGTTGAATTGAGCTCGGTTAAAAATATTTAAATTAATTTAAAAACAAAAATAATAAGAATTAAAGAAACTTAAATAAAACAAATGATAATATTGATAAAATCCAATAGAATAGCGAGCCCTACAAACTGCATTCGAGCAGCGTAGTGGATTTTTAATCTAAAACTGTCTTTCATATGAAAGACGAAGTCTGGGTCCAGCTGATGATTGAATACCAAAGTTTTCAATTCTTCGTATTATTTTTATGTTAAAGCCACCGATTTGTTTGGTCAAATACAAAAATTCAAAATTCTTTTATTTCAAGTAGGCCTACTTTATAAGCACTTTTAAAACGTCAAGTTTGTATATTTGTAGTGACTACCACCGGTTCGGAATGCAGATTCTACCGAGAAGAGCCGGCAAGAAACTCAGTAGTTGCTCTTTTCCAACATCAACATTTACAATCATTTTTCTATCTTGCGGGAGATGAGAGTGAAGCTGGCTGCTTGCAATCTACCTTGTCATTAATCGTATCGGTCGTAGTTCACTACGAAAACTGCAGATTAAGTAGTCAACTTCACACGCCTTTGAGAATATTATGGAGAGCACTCAGGCATGCAGGTTTCCTCACGACGTCTCCCTTCACCGGTAAAACAAGTGATATTTAATTGCTGTGAAGATGAAGATATATTTCATAAGCTTACAGAAAAATCCTATTATTATACAGTGTGAATTGCTCTAACTTCATAGCTTAATATTAATCTGCTGTGAGATGGTGATAACAAAAAAAAATACCCGGCTAAGTTTGTTGTGGGCTATTCTTAGACCAGGGTGCGTTTGGAACCCTCGTAGCTTAAGGCTTAAGTTGGCAACCGAAGTAATCACCATCCCCCTACAATTGTGTAAACATTTATGTATGAACGCTTAATAAATGACTGTGATAGGCCAACATGAATAAAGAAATTTTGAATTTGATACGGGTACAGTACGTTTACAGGTAGTTGCGTATATGAAATTAATGAATCTTTAATTTTAGGTCACACAGTAATTAACGCTACTCTGCGTAGGCAAATACCGAGTTCTATGCATACATGATTAACTGAATTATGAGTTTAATTAAACTAACGGCTTTAATGGGCCGTATCAGGTTTATGGCTAAGTTAGTTTAACTAGATAGTTAACGATACCTACACGGTCCACCTAAAATTATTATCACTTGCTTGTGTTCACTATCAACCTGTACAAGAGGAAGTTTTATTAATACTAGCTGACCCGTGCAACTTCGTCTGCACCAAATAGGTTATTACCGGAAAACACAAATAAAATTACATTTTCTAAAAATGAATCCTAGCTAGATCGATTTATTGCCCCCGAAACCCCCTGTATACTAAATTTCATGAAAATCGTTGGAGCCGATTCCGATTTACCAATTATATAAATACAAGAATTGTTCGTTTAAAGATATAAGATAAGAAAATACATCGATTCTTGATAGTCCGTGAAGTTTTTGAGAGATGGTAGCAGATTAACGTACTAATTATAATAAACCCTTATATAGGCATCGTACAGGAACTCTAAATCTTTGTCGGTCGGTACGTAACTAGTCACGGCGTAAGTCTATCACCAGTCCAGGCGATTGAAAATTCAGAAATTATATATTAACAGATTCTATAACTCTATCACATTTCGTTATAGTATTATTATAACAATATTGAAGCAAATTATGCTGCGTATTTGAAATGTATAAAATAAAGTAAATAGCCCTTTGTTTATTTGTAAAGTAATATTAAATTACACCATACAGATTATCCTCCTTTTCGCGGAGTATAGCAAATTATGCTTACTTTTCATAATACATCGTGGAATTCCACAAAGTAGCGCCTGCTTATATCCAATAATTTTAACGTGTTTGCATAAATATAACATGCATCATGGAGACAGACATATGATACATTTTGGTCTGGTAACATAAGCGGTTCCCGCGGCAACAGCTTGTATGCAAATTTTATTTATTTATTCAAACAAAAATATAACATATTTTTTAGGTTCTTAAGACTTTGTCGAGTTGTGAGAGTACTGTACAGTGCACATTAATCTTAAATGACATATTGAGTACTTCAATACTAAAATAAAACGAAACAACTGTCATCATGCTCGCAATGTAGGTATGCGAGAAAACATATTGTTCTGCAACTTAAACAGTATCAAAACACATTGCGTAGTCGAAGAATTAAGAAAATGAAATGCCATATACAGGATATACCATATATGAGCGTCACATTATAAATTTCTGGTTTAAATAGTTCTTTTTTTGTTTATGGTTAGTATCTAAGTGTACTAAAATAATAAGTAACTTAAGTTACTATTTATTTTTAGTATATAATTATCATATATTTTAGTTTTGCTGTTTATTAATACTATAAATGCGAAAGTGTATTTGTCTTTACGCCCTAACTAAGCAACAAATTCTATGCCAAACTTTTCCCCAGAATAACATATGGATTCTACGGAATTTGTAAAAAACCGTAATAAACCCAGACCTCGAACGGGGGCGACAGCTATATCCTAATCTTAACTAGTAGTATAAATGCAAAAATGTGTTTATTGGTTTGTCCTCCCTTTACGCCCTAACTAAGTTACCAATCCACTGACGGCCGATTATCCCAGTGGGCAGTTGGTTCGATTCCCACAACTGGAAAATATTTGTGCGGTGAACAGCAACGTTTCCAGTTTCTGTATGAATGAATAGGTGTTTATACGTATATCATAAATATTTATAAATATATATAGTCATAAAGATATTGTTCAGTCATCTTAGTATCCATAAAAGAAGCTATGCTTCGGATCTAGATGCCGATGTATGTATTGTCATGGTATATTTATTTATTTATTCGTTTCTTTAACTTTATTTTTGTCACAGATTTAGTTGAAATGATGAATGCATTTAGTAGGCTTAGTATCCCAGGAAAACAAACGTTTAACAACAACCGTAATAAACTCACAACATGTTGTATTTTTAAGTTTAATGTTTTCTCAACTAAGCGAATTTTTTGTAATTTTTTTGAGAAATAAAGATCTTAAACCACATAAACCCGGACTACGAACACGGGCGGCAGCTAGTAACTAAAGAATTATCCTTAAACTTGAGAATTAATTACATTGTATTGTCCCAGCAACAATGATAAGAACAACTGATAGTTGCGTTAACTGACTTGCGAAATATGATCTAATTTGATTCCTGATCTGATGTTGTAAACTCAATTTGTTACCGAGGACTTGTGCATGGTTTAATTTGTAAGGCGAAAGCGATTAAATTATCTCATAGGAGAGACGGCTTCAGAGCATAGATAGCGCTGCTCCAATGCTGGTTAATGGGCTTTAACGACTATACAATGAAAATAACCGTCACCGACGGCTTAACATGCTCTCCTAGGCACGGGGATTGCCACAGCTGAATTCCTAACTCAGAGCTGGTTCTTAAAATTATTTAACAGAAAATACACAATGCTTAACTATTCTAAATAGATTAAATAATCATTGAATATCATGAAGCAAAGATGATTCGACAGCAAAATTACACTAATACTGAAACCTTAATTTACGTACTAACCATATGGCAATATTGTTTCTTATGCGGCCGATGACATGACCCGAAAACAAGTCTAACAGCTGTTTCGTAAAAGCAATAGGCATCGCCGTTATTTCATCGCTATACCATCGATTACTCTATGTGGAATGCCGAACGGCACCGCACGTAGTAAAAACATTGATCACAGCATCTTGTCTTTTTGACTCAATTGAATCCAAACAAATCCTGTCAAGAATTGTGTCAAGCTGAAGACTCTCATCAAAAAAGAGATACGCGCTCTTCCTTTTCATTGTTTCGAGATTGGTTTATCACCCGAAATTAATAACCAATGCAAATAACATTTTCAAATGACAGATTGCATTGATAGTGGTTTATTTTTCCAACTCTTTCTGTAGACATGGATAGCAATCTTAAATTCAATCTCTCATCTAAAGATTTTGGATTAAATTGATTGTTAACATCGCGCGTTGACATTCTATAGTTTGTACCAAACATTTTGACAGAAGTAAAGCGCGATAGGCTCTGTTGCCTTAGGAACTGCGACCCTTATCAACAATGTCGGCTGACTTGGTCTCTATAATACACAGAATAACACTTTGTAAATATCTAGAAAGCAATGCAAATTGAACCCTATCTACCAGAATATAAGGTTTATATTCGACCCAAATTTTGTGTCTTAGATGACCAGATGGAACGTTCCCTTGAAAATTTAGTGCTACCCTCCCATTAACTTGCTTCTATTATATTGTTTCGTTCAGCCTTATTTCAATCAGGCTGACTTCAGGTAAGAAACACAATTTTCTTCGGGTTTTCTAAGGTGTTTATTACTCTTGTAAATAAATTTATTTGGAACTCCTAGACACACTTGATTTTATAGCTCCGTCTACAACTGAACGGTTGGACTATTTGCTCAAACGTTCACACTATTTATTTAATTTGAATTTATTTGGCAGAAACATTGTATAAGTATGGTACAATATCTTTAACGCGTCCAAATATGTTTCGTCAAATGACATGCAATAATAATAGGTAGATAAACTGAGAGCAATGAGTAATAAATATACAAATTTCGATCTTATTTGTTAAAAATTAGGTTACATAAAACTTCTCATACAAAATGTATCTCAAAATCACCAGTATCATCATCAAGTCATTATCGGCCCACTGGTGATTACAGGCCACGGGTGTCAATGAGATGACACACGTGGCCTGTAGTCAGTGGCGTGCATAGAGGGTATGCACAGGGTATGCAGGTGATATAAAATAAAGAAAATCTCCAGTACAATTTATAAATACTTAAGGGTAGAATTTTAATAACTCTTACAATGTGTATCCTTAAGTTTTTTATAACTCGTACTTTTCTTCATTTTATAACATCTGCATTTATATAGGTTTTATATAGCTGGAAATCTATAAAACGTCTTAAAACTACGGAGAGGTATCAAAGTGTAGTAATTATTATATGGGCCTCAACGTCGCGGATGATCTATCAATCCTAAATAGAAGTTGGCGGGACCTATAAAAAACTTGAGTTAATATGAAGTCACCCATAGACTACAGCGAGACGAACGCCCGGTTTTATATAGCTGGAAATCTATAAAACGTCTTAAAACTACGGAGAGGTATCAAAGTGTAGTAATTATTATATGGGCCTCAACGTCGCGGATGATCTATCAATCCTAAATAGAAGTTGGCGGGACCTATAAAAAACTTGAGTTAATATGAAGTCACCCATAGACTACAGCGAGACGAACGCCCGGTTTTATATAGCTGGAAATCTATAAAACGTCTTAAAACTACGGAGAGGTATCAAAGTGTAGTAATTATTATATGGGCCTCAACGTCGCGGATGATCTATCAATCCTAAATAGAAGTTGGCGGGACCTATAAAAAACTTGAGTTAATATGAAGTAACCCATAGACTACAGCGAGACGAACGCCCGGTTTTATATAGCTGGAAATCTATAAAACGTCTTAAAACTACGGAGAGGTATCAAAGTATAGTTATTATTGCCCTAATACAGTGTTTTAATTTTTGCTAAATTCTTCTTTAGGGGGGTCAAGAACCTTCTATAGGGGAGTTTCAAAAGGTTAAAAAAGCTACTGAACTAAAAATCAATACAGTTTTTCAAAGATTTATTAAGAAAAGTTTTACTAAAGGACAGTCATTTTTATGAAATAAACAAATAATAAAAATAACTTATGAGTTCGCTTCCATCATAAACATTTGTATCAAATTAACAAAAATTATAAAACCTGAGAACTCTTGATGCGAAGGTTGCGCTTGTTTTTCATAGACCAATTTCTCCCATCGTTGACCCGTGCTTGCTACATTGAGAATTAAATTGTTTTCCAAATTTAAACGATTTATTTCAATATTCCTACGAATTAATTCATTTTCATAGTTAGGTTAACTATGAAAAGGAATTATTTCGTTGCATTGAATATTTACGACGAAACAAAATACCAGAAAAAAAGCAACAGTTAGGGGGTTCGCGAAATGTTTCTTCATACTGAAGGGGCCGTGTAATTTAAAAGGTTGAAAACACTACCCTAATGCATAAAATTAAGGGACGCAACATCTTTGAATCTGGTCACAGAAAGCAAAATACCAAAGCCAATACAAAAATTACTCCTAGCTGCAGATATGATTCTACGTAATACCTCGATTACAACGTCGTAATAAATTAAGAAACCAAAAATAGTAACTTATTCAAGAAACATCTTGCTTATGAAATAAATAATAATATAGGTACAAATTTTCTATACAACAAATCAATTTCACAAAGTATAAAGCCAAAAGGCGCACCATCAATAACATCCTTTAACATAAAGGCAACGATAGACCGCAGCGAGACGAAAGACCGGTTTCATATAGCCGGCAATCGATCAAACGTCTCAAAACTACAGGGGGATATCAAAATGTAGTTACCATTGTCCCGGCCGATAAAATATGAGCTGCGACGTTGACAAATCGAGCTGCAGGAAGCGACTTTCCCAAGTCAAGCTGTTGGTTTAGAAGACGTCGCGAAAAAACCTCTAATGTAATAAGATTAGGATATAAATTACAGTGAAGTTATTGTTATGATATTTCAATCAGTGCATGTAATTCCAGGTTTGAAGATATATGTAACATAGATATAGAAGAAACTAGAAAGTTTTTTTTAGCTTTTCGATACAATATAAGAGTAATAGAATAGATTTACAGTTGCTAATACTATTTAATTTATATAGAATTTTTAGAGCTTCATACAATATAGATAGATACGCTTTATGTTTACATATTAGGAGATATTTGAGTGATGATACTAATGCCAATATCATATGTTCCTTACATCTTCTAATTCTTGTATCTTAATCATTTCTTGGCCTCTTTGGTTAGGAATTCCAATTTCAAATGTATACAGCTATTAACTTATGCTTTTGTATTTGAAAACCTTAATTCATTTGTTATTTGCTCTTTTGGTTTTTCTTTGCGTCACTCAGTTTACAAAATGGATGAAATATCGTGTTCTTTACGAGTACGAGTTTCATCGTGGCACCTGTGCTGCAGAAATGGCTCGAAGGATTAATGATGTCGCAAAGGAAAACACAGTGCGTTTTTGGTTCAAACCTTTTCGCTTCGGAAATTCGTACTGCAGAACAAGCAACGATTGCTGGAGTCCAACCTTGATAATGAAGAATTGAAGGCTATTTTAGAAGCGGATCCATCGCAAACCACGTCCGAGCTAGCTACAGGCTGCGGTGTTGTTAGTGATAAAACTGTTTTAATCCTCTTGAAGTAAATTGGGAAAGCGAAAAAACTTGAAAGGTGGGTATCTCATGTATTGTGTGCAGCAAATCGACAAACGCGCATTGACTGCTGCGTCACATTACTCAACTGGCACAATCATAAAAGCATTTTATTACAATGGCTAAACCCTGGCGAACCAGCTAAAACCTGCCCCAAGCAAAAATTGAATAAAAAAAAATACTTGTAAGCGTTTGGTGGACTAGTGCCGATATGGTTTACTACAGCTCTATTAAATCTGGCCACCACCATGGACCATTACGGCAGATGTCTAGTGTCAGCAATTGAAAACCGAGATGGAAAAGCTAGCTGCTAAGCAAACGAGGCTGGTAAATTCCTCTAGGCCACTGCTGCTTCAGGACAACGCTAGACCACACACTACAGACGGTTACCAAATTATAGGAGCTTCAATTGGAATGTCTAATAAATCCAACGCACTCTCCGGACCTTGTTCTAACAGATTACAATTTTTTTTCGAAATTTAAATAACATCTTGCAAGAAAAAATTTAACTTATTTTATTTACTTATTTGTTAGCTCATCACACTTAATATACATCTAGGTCTTAATTTAAAGGTGTAAGCATAAACAAAAAATATTTTTTTCCGTACACCCAGCCGTTGACAAATTTTTTCTTGGTTAGTCTAACAGATAAGTGTATTAACATTCACAATTAATGCTACAAAATCGTTACTTATTCACATTAAAATTTAGGAATGAGGGTAGGCCGACAACGATAAATGTAAAAACCTTTTGTTGACGTTCCATATTTAAATAGCTCACTGTAGGTACGAACGAGTACGTTCATATACCTTCACTATACATGTACAGGATGTTTTTTTTCTCAGATTTTGTGATTTCGATGGGGCAGTCCAAAGTGCCTTCAAAGATTTTATTGATTCCAGTCGGAATGGTTTTAAAAAAATAATATACATCCCTCTTTGACAAATTTAAAGTTTCTATAATCAAAAACCAAATAGAGAAGTCGAAACAAGGTATCAAACAAAAGGTAACCCGGAACGAAAAGAAAGCAAACAAAAACGACCTTCCATTGCGAACAACTTCATTCACAAAACACAAGAACACGAATTCAAACAAAACGTTTACGTAAAAGGAGTTTCACGCCTTCCGGATAAGCCTGCAACGCGAACAGCCTGTTAGCGACACCAAAAAACAAAGGAATAGAGTCCATAAATGCATGAACATAAAGTCTATTATCACGTGTATGTTTTGAAGAATGTTTTGTTACAATTGTTAACAATCGAAACTGCAACTCCCGAAAATGTACAGAGTAATTTTTATGTGAATGGTACAATAATATAATGGCCCAAACTGTTTCGCTTTCAACTCTAGATTGAATTGCTGTATGGAGCTACATTAATCCGTACCTATTAACTAATAAGTCGATTGGTTAGCATTTTCAGTAATTGCGAAGACCCAGGTTTGATTAACAACCGGTTAAGTTTATTGTGGGCTTCTTCTGAGACCAGGGCGCATTTGTAACTTTCGTAGCTTTAGTTTTAAGTTTACGAATGTAGTTATCGTCATCATTTCATTTCTATGTTCATATTTGAATAAACTTTGATTCGATTGGATTTGGTCGACCAAAAAATTGTTAGTAAAACTCGGGACTCCCTGTACACCTGCAGGATACACATTGTTGCGTCGCGCTTCCGAAGATTCAGTTTATGATATTAGTTCTTAGAATTTTTATTTCATTTGTTTCATTATTGTAATTAATGTAAAAAAAAAAAAAAAAACAGGTTCAAATTAATAAATAAATAAATATATCATGACAAGACACACATCGTCATGTAGCCCCAAAGTAAGCGTCTTGTGTTATCGGTAATAAGATATTAATGAATGAATATTAAACTTAAATACTGATAATATACAGATAACCACCCGGACACTGAAAAACATTCATGTTCATGACGCATACCTTATTACAGTAGTGGTAATCTAACCCACGACCTTGGACTCAGAAAACCGGGTCGCTGCCCACCGCGCTAACCGGCGGTCTAATAGTTGTCGGGGAGCTTCGGCTGGTTGCCATGCCACCGATCAGGGCCTGATATTATTAGTATATGTTGCACAAGTCAGCGCGCTACTATCTTAGACAGCTCAGCTATTACTACTATGAGAGATGTTAGTCATGGGCTAACTTATCCAACTAATATTATAAATGCGTAATTTTGTGTTGATGGATGGATGGATGTTTGTTACTCTTTCACGCAAAAACTACTGAACCAATTAGACAGAATTTAGGAATGGTGATAGATTATTCCCTGGATTAGCACACAGGCTACCTTTTATCCCGGGAATTAATAAATCATAATAAATAAATGTACTACGACAATACACACATCGCTATCGATCCCCAAAGTAAGGATATCTTGTGTTATGGGTACTAAGATGTCTGATGAATATTTTTATGAGTAATAGATAAATAAATACTTGTAAGATACAGATAAATACCCAGACACTGAAAAATATTCATGTTCATCACGCCAACATTTTTCAGTTGTGGAAATCGAGCCCACGGCCTTTGACTCAGAAAGCAGGATAGCTGCCCTCTGCGCCAGTCGGTCAAAATGTACGGTTCCTGCAGGATTCATAAAAAACCAAGCTGGTATTAAAAAAAAATTAAAAAAACTATAGTAGTTATAATTTGCGACATGGAGATTTGCATGGTTATCGATTAGAATGGGATTATACCTAAATTAAGCTTGAAGATCATTGTAACAAAAAAGTTCAAAAGAAACAAATTATTGTTTGAGTTGAAAGGCAATTTCTTTGAATATAATTTAAAATCGTTGGCAACTCGATCTAAAATTTCTCATCATTTAAACCAACACAATCTATCTTGTTCGGGGTAAAGTTCTAAACCTTTGCATAATTAAAACAGCTTGCCGTGTAATTCACAGAATCGTACCTATAAAAACGATTTTCCCAGATCAATTATAATTTGTCCCGGGAAATATTAAACAGTATTAAAAGCTTACGTAAGATTTTCCCGATTTTCCTCCTTCGCTCGTTAGGGGCGGAGGTAAGAAATGCCGGGAGCAAAAAAGTCGCTCAAGTACGAGTCGCCTAGACTCTAGAGGGTTCCGTATCGATAAATCAGTTCTGCGTTAAATGTAGCATGTTGAAATAGTCACATAATAAGCAGCATACCGTCGTTTAATACATACCGGGAAATCTTTCAACTTTACCAACAGACCAAAAATAACTAAATTCATTTTCCAAAAAAGATGTTTAACACATTTGACCTTTTCAAATTTTGATTGTATTTGCGTCGCTGGTGTGACATAAGTTTCTAACCTTTGACAGTTAGTCAACAAATGCTAAAAAAGGGTGTGTGAAAGTAGTGCAAATATACATTATTGCTAAATAATGTGTAAAGCTTGTTGTGACAAAGCTGGTCTGGAGCTTCAGCCGCTAAGCAGCATTGTTGTTTTGCGGTCTGAAGGGCATGGTTGCGGGTGTGATTACCGGCACGTGGTGCACATCTGCGCCTTAGGTTGATGGACATAGCGGCACTTTTTTCAACTATAATTCATACTATATGGTGCCATATTTCACTGAAATCGACGCAGGTGTTTAGCCAAAGCTAGGTAGCACAGAAACAAATAAACAGACACACTGTCGCATTTGTAACATTAGTTAGTCTTTAAGTATGAATAAATAAATACACTTTTATTGTACACCACAGAGATAATTCACAGAGATACATATAAACAATAAGGTAGAAGGTACAATTTGGCGACCTTATCGCTTTATAGCGATCTCTTCCAGGGAACCAAATGCATACGAGAAAATGCTATAGGAAATTGGTAAACATAGTACATATTAAACATAACATATTACAGATATCTTTAAAAATAGAATATATATTCCATACATATATTATACATATAAACTTACAAATGTATAGAATAAAAGTACTTCATATTCAAATGATATCATCAATACATACAGATTTTTGTGTTCTTTAATGCAACTAATTACGTTTAACTTTAAAAAAAGCCACGAATATTCATGGAACTTAGCATCAAAATAGATAACGATAGTAATTCGTTCGTTCGTTTTTCCTTCTTTTACGCAGCATTAATTGGATAGACGGAATTCCATGATATATTATGAAAATTAAACTTTATTTGCAATACTTTTACGTTTTTGTGTACGAAACCGAAACCGAAGCACTCCGGGTAGCTCATTTGGTTACGAAACCGAAGCATCCTCAGGAGATGATGCTTCGGTTTCGGAGCGAAACGTACGTGTTATATTGCCGAAGATCTGTTTGGTATGGAGTATAAGGATTGGAGAAATTAAAAATTACACCATACAGATTCTCCTGCTTCTCGCGGAGTATAGCAAATGAAGCTTAATATTATATTATCTATAAACACTCTTGGCACTATTTCGTTCTCTTGCTGTAAGTCCTATCTACAAAGGCTGCCAGTAAGAGATTGCTTGCAGCAATAAGGCCGCCTTTGCATGTCTACATTGTGTACTGTAAACTTCTTACTGTTTCTTTTCCTGTATGTTATACGTGCAATAAAGTGTTTCATCTTCTTCTTCTTCTTAATTTTGATAATACGCAGCAATATAGGAAGTATTAATTTAAAAAAAAAGGCCAGATGTTACGGTTTTAACTATTGCATTATGGAACCCTGGTACGAAAGAAAATACATTTTCCTTATCACCGCGACGATTACCATAATTAAACCTGTTACTTACCTTAATTATTTTGGCTTAGAGGAAATGTGACTTAGGGATGAAATTGATAAACAGTAATAGATATTTTCATCACCCTGCTTCACCTGACTACTTAATGCTTAGTGTACTTATTTTAATTTTTCATTATATTTAGTTATTTATTAGGAAGCCAACGTGTATATAACCTATCTTAATATATAGACACATTTAACAATTGTTTTATAATGATGTACACCCCACTTAAAGGCTAACTCAGCAAGCATAACAAAAAAGACACTCTTTGTTTACCACCAAATTTTGTAATATTTAGCCGCTAAATAAAAGAAATTTAAAATGAAAAAGAGAAAAAAATAAAAAAAATCTTATAGCCGTCCTTTTAAAAGTTTTTAGACTTCTTTTTTGAAACACGGGGCGGAGTGTCGATAAATATCCAAGCCAGCACTTCCAACCAATTTGACGTAGGTAACAACTATTCTACACAATTGAGCGGATCTGCCTAGATTTGATCTAGCGATTCTAGGTCTGAACGTTAGCTTATTCATAATATGCGACCTTGCATTATGTTTTGGTACCGCCAATCGCACCCTGCTCATCAGATTTGGGCAATCGATCCTTCCCTCTATAATACATAATGGTTATACCCGACAAAGTGTATATGCGTCATAATTGCTAAGGCGTGGGTTAAAGAATCGTCGCGACCATTCGTGGAGATTATTATTATGGTGATACTGAACACTGCGGATACAATTATTATTGTGACCGGGTTAACCACCACCGTCGTGTAATATTAGTCGAATGGGTGGCACAAGCTGCGCCTTTTTTCTTTATTATATTGAGTCATCGTAAACTTTATATAGAATCACGTCCTAAATCCCGTCGCGACCACGACCCATGCAACTGGGTCGAAATATCGACAAATCCAAAAATATTATCGTAGTATGTACCCGTTGAACCATATTTAAGAAATATTTATTTAATCAAAATCTTACTTTAAAACCTTTATACAGATATGTATTTTGCAGGTATTTCGTATTCCAATTTTATTTGAATCCTCAGGATGGAGTTACAAAATTTTTTGGTTCTTTTATTTCACGTAATTGTATATGTACTGTTAATTATTAGGTTAGGTTTTGTTTCAACGTCAGTAATATCTTATACTTGTATATATATATATATATATATATATATACTAGCTGACCCGTGTAACTTCGTCTGCACCAAATCGGTTAAACCGGAAAACAAGAATAAAATTACATTTTCTAAAATTGTATATATACAAGTATTGACCCATTGACGCAGTTTACAGCGACCCTGCTTTCTGAGTCAAAGGCCATGGGTTCGATTCTCACGACTGGAAAATGTTTGTGTGATGAACATGAATGTTTTTCAGTGTCTGGGTGTTTATCTGTATATTATAAGTATTTTATGTATATTATTCATAAAAATATTCATCAGTAATCTTAGTACCCATAACTCAAGCTACGCTTACTTTGGGGCTAGATGGCGATGTGTGTATTGTCGTAGTATATTTATTTTTTTATTATTTATTAAGAATTGCTCGTTTAAAGATATAGTGAAAGAGATATATTGAAATCTCGGAAAGCTAAGCAGCATTTTCGCAATGCTATGTTTCGTTTTACAGGGCGTGGTTGCTGGTGTAATTACAGGCACATGAGGTTTAACACCTACGCCTCAGTTTGTTGAATGTGTTCCATGCATGACCTGGGAAGTATTGTTCTGGTTTTAGGCCATGGTTTACCCTTTGCGGTCTCGGTTTATCAGGTGGTCTCTCTGCTCGCTCCATCAATAAAAAATTTAAAAAAATATATATATATGTGTTCAGAATCTACTATTCGATTGTACGGAAATGTTTTACAAAAGGAACAGATTAATATTTAAAACTAGTCTGTTTAAAACAAAAGAAGTATGAGCAAAGAACTCTTGGAAGCGCAGGATGTTTGCAAGTATCAAGAATTACTCGAGCAGTAGGTATCTACGTACAAGCACTGTGTTCCTGAAACCACAGAGATGTTATAACTTCTGCGATCCACATAATTATAAAAAATAAACAATGATTAAGATACTATTAAACTCGGGATGACTGACTGATTAAGTTACTGATGATAATTTTACGAAAAGTGCTATGCGAGTTAAAGTTAATGTCAATTGACTGACTGAATTTATTGTATCATTTACATAACCGAGGGATAGTGGAGTTTGCGCCAAAGACTGTTCTGGTGCGTGGCGGCACGATCGGCGTAATTTAATTTTACTCAGCAAAATGGGGCAATCTAAATTATTTCTTAGCAACCTATATAAAAACATTAAATCCAGAAAATCTCTTCTTTGGTCAAGAGAGAGTTTTTGTATAGGATACCACATTTTTGTGAATCTTTGCCGAATCTTTTAATTAAATTTATTGTTCAGTATTTTTTAAACCTATTTCATTGATTGACGACCTATACTAACTAGCATGCCGTGTTCAAATTTTTTTTTTTTTACAATTTTTTATTTCATTATTGTTACAATCCTGTGTTCCAGTCAGTCGTCGGTGTAATTAACGGCATTAGGTATAACACCTACGCCTCACGTCGATGGACACCGAGCGGCACATTTTAAGAAGTGTTCCTTGCATGCCCTGCGAAATGCTACTTTATTTACAGTCGATAATTTTTCTCTTACTCTTTTAAAAATAATTAAGAGACAGTTTATATTTCATCAAATCTTTCATACAAGTTTCCAATTAAAAAACTAATGATTATGCTAGTGGGCAGATTAGACTTTAAATTATTATCAAAAAGACATGTTTTTGATAAACAAGTGAATATTTAATTTTGCCGAATTCCTTTTAATTAACTTTAATTAATTATTTACGTTTTTATACTCATTTTGTCATTTGCTTGGTCCTTCAACAATAACTATAAAAAAACATTATTTTTTGCCCATTTACTTGGTCCTTCGAGAATAACTATAAACGTTATTTTGTTTATTTTACAATTATTGAAGATACAAAAATTCATAAGAAGCAGTATAAGTAGCAAACGACATGAAAGTTATTGGCTCTGTGTACACCCTAACCTTAAATGTTATTGTAAATTATGTTTTTTCTAAGTTGCCTAGTTACAAAGGCAGCCTTATCGCTTTATTACCTGTATATCATACATTTATATTTCTTGGTTAATCATTTTTGTTTGGTGTTGAGTAAAGAGTAACTTCATTTAATTTCCATTAATTTCAGTAAATTGTAGTTCTCTCTACTTGCAAATAACTTTTTATCACGTGCGTGCAATATTTTCAACAGGAAATACGGTACTTCAAAATGATCAGGTCACCATTATATCTCTTTCTATTATTTTTTAATTTTTTGCTTGATAGTCGCAATACCCGTTTTGAGGTTAATGTTAGAGTTTACCTACCTATAACTAAAATGTGCATTTTATTTTATTCCAACACAAGTTAGCCCTTGACTGCAATCTCATCTGGTGGTAAGTGATGATGGAGTCTAAGGTAGTAGCAGCCTAACCTGTTAGAGTGAATGGCAGTTATAATAACCCCATACCCCTAATCAGTTTCAACGCAACATCGTACTGGAACGCTAAATCGCTTAGCGGCACGACTTCGTCGAGTGGATGGTAACTAGCCACGGCAGAAACTTCCCACCAGACCAGACCAGAAAATATTCAGAGATTGTAAATTCCCAGATTGCCTCTACCGGGCATCGAACCCGGGATCTCCAAATTAAAACCACAGTGTCAGACTATCGATTAGGAAGGTTAACTTTATTGGTTTATGTGATGAAAAAAATTTATTACTCTTATTTGTACAACTACTGGTCGTTTCCTAGAAAAGCTAAATAAATAAAAACAAGGCGGACTCTAAGACTCTATAGGTTATAACATTTCACTGGTATCCGGATATTAAAAGATATGAAACCTTTTTCACTTGTTAGCAACTACTCTATAACATCGTAATACAGAAAAAGTCAGTTTACAAAACAAAAGAAGTGTAAACAAACGGCTCGGAAGCAAGATTCAGGATGTTTGTTAAAGTCGCTCTGACGTTTCTAGCGATCGCGGCCGTTGTGGCACAATACGAGTTCTCCATGTCCGGGAGTAGAAGTAAGACATTATCTATATAAATTCAATTTCAAAATTTTTGTGTTCATGTAGGCTTATCCCATGCACTTATGAAGCGTTCATACATATATATTTAAATAATTGTAAGGGGATGATGATAACTTCGTTCGCAATCTTAAACCTTAAAGCTTTGTAGCTTTCTTTAGGGTTCCAAACGCGCCCTGGTCTAAGAAGAGCCCATAACCAACTTATCCGGAAAATCCTTTTTTGTTATCACCATCTCACAGTAAAATAATATTAAGCTATTGAAATTAAAAGACCGACACCCTAAAAACCTATTAGCGTTTCGGTTTACAGATTAATCTCAGAGACAGTAAATAATGTACCTCTAAAGCCTGAAAAGTCTAATTTCGGTTCTTATACCTACCTCTTTTCTATGTTTTTTCCTTTTACGCCATTGGTTGCCTGGAAGAAATCGCTATGTAGCGATAAGGCCACCAAATTGTAGTCTCTTGATATGTATTTATATCTTTGTAACTACTTTTTTTTCTTTGGTGTACAATAAAAGTGTATTCATTCATTCATTCTTATTTATACGTTGTATACTCTTTTTCATTATTGACATAAGACAAATTAACGATGTAGTCTTGGCGAAATCTGTGACAAGTATAATCTTAGACAACAGAATCTTAATAAACCTCAATAATGCAAACTTATAATTTAAATGACTTATGGTTGAATATCGACTTTTAAACTTAAAACAGTGCGATTTTCAAATACAAATTTATTTATTTTTGCTTAGAACTGACTACATTACTGAAATGCAATAAATAAACTTTTTTAAGCCTTCTATTCCAATGAACTTAGGAACAGTTCTATCAACAAAAAAAAACATTATTTTTCACGCGTTATATCCTCTTTTATCTAGTTAAATGTATCGCTTCACGAAAACTGATTATTCAAAACACCAATGCCGTAAAAAAAAACCATGATAGGTTGTCTAGATATTTTTTTACAGGCGTTAACCTGAAAATAAGTAAATCTACGCAGGCGCGACGTGTCGGGTCTCGAAATATAATTACATAATTGTTTTTCGAGACTGCTTGATTGGTTAATAAATATGAACCTATGTAATTAAAAATATTGTTGTTTATTAATCTGTAAGATATAATAATTACTTCCTTTCCATCTTAAAACTTTCCTTTTAAATGCTTGCCTCTTTTGAATTCCGTAAGCGTTTCACATGTACAGCTATGACATATTATATTATTTTAAAGTCACTATACGATTAGTTGATATAAAGTGGCTTTAAGTGTTGCAATAACTGGCTGGACAGCTCTGGAGGTGTTGGGATGGTTCGCACACGCGCTACGGGGGGTAGGAAGCGCTACCTGGAGTAGGTTTAAGTAGGATGTAACATATATATTAAGTAGAATAAGGTTTTGTTTTTAGTTTTTAAGTACTAACATTGTTTAACTAATTTGTAATTCTGACACAGTTTATACTACTGCAACTGTTATCGTGGCACCATGTTTATTGTGTCAATTCTGTACCCTTACCAATATTCTGAATAAATGAAATGAAATGAATGAAATGAAATAACACCGTATGGACATACGTCCGAAATACAGAAAATATATTATTATTATTATTATTTGCTATAGTTAATTAATTAAAAGGCTGATGTACCATAAACCATGCGTCTGAACACAACGCCACTTGGCGGCAGAAATAAGCATGGCGAAAGTATTTCCCGCTCTGTCACAAAAAACTCTACGACTATAAAGCTTGTTTATGTATCAGTTATAAACACTATTTCACTTGCTGTCCGTCTTTTAACTTTTCTGTTTTGCTTTCTATAAATCAACATCAATCACCATCTCACATTGGAGAATCGAGGTGGGTTTATGCTATACAACTCTCTCATATGAAAGAGAAGACCTGTGTCTAGCAGTGAGACATTAACATGGCTGGGCTGATGATGGTGACGATAATAACTCATTAAAATATCATAAAAATGGTTAAGCCATTTTTGATAGACCCCGAGAAAAAGTAACTCTTACAAAAACCTTTTTGTATTCCACTACACGCAATCCCTTGACTGCAATCTCACCTGGTGGTAAGATATGATGCAGTCTAAGATTGTAGCGGGCTAACCTGTCAGGGAGTATGGTAGATATTCCCCAAATCGGTTTCTACGCAACATCGCCGTGGAACACAAGACCCCTTAGCGGCACGTCTTTGTCGGTAGGGTGGTACTAGCCACGGCCTCCAACCAGACCTTTTTTTAAAGCCCCCAAAATAGTAATAGTAGCAATAGGGCAATTTATTTGGAAAAAGTGATCATCATCATCATATCAACCGTTTACCGGCCCACTACAGGGCGTAGTCCACCCCGCTGGTCCAGTGCGGTTTACACCATAGTAAAAAAAAGATAGACGGTACAAAGAATCCATTTTCCGCTACAAAATCGAATGTTACGTAACATTTTGTTTCAGACCTCCCTAACTACATAAAGAAATCGCTACGTGAAAAGAATCACTATAAAGCTGTACCGAGAGAGAGAAAAAGAACATTATCTAACCTCACGCTGCAAGAGGTGTTCGATAAAATAAAAGACATTACCAGAGCGCTCAACCTACACGCAAAAAGAAATGGATATTTTGTCGATTACAAGTTCCGAATGCTGGGCACAACATGAATGATTTTAAAACATTTTTTCGTTAGTAAAACGTTACATTTGGAGTATAATTTTTTATTTTATATTATAACCTTATATTATCGGTTTTATTTTATAATGGTTTGATGATGATGAGAAATAAAATAAATAAATAAATATACTGCGACAATACACACATCACCATCTAGCCCCAAAGTAAGCGTAGCTTGTGTTATGGGTACTAAGATAGCTGTTGAATATTTTTATGAATATAATACATATAAATACTTATAATATACAGACAAATACCCGGACACTGAAAAACAATCATGTTCATCACACAAACATTTTCCAGTTGTGGGAATCGAACCCACGGCCCTGGACTCAGAAAGCAGGTTCGCTGCCCACTGCGCCAATCGGCCGTCAATGATGATGATTAGCTTTATTTTATTAGAGTATTAACAGGTTTATCATGAAATTGCTTTATTTGTAAAGCAATTTGAGTTATCCGCGTACGTACGCTATACGTACTTACTACGGAATGCGAAGATTATGTACGCATCAAGAGTGCCACCTATGTGCCACCTACTTGAATAAAGATATTTCTGTCTTTGACTTTATGAACTTTCGTCAATTTATATAATGTAATATTATACGATAAGAAATCAGCCACAATAACGCATTTTACGTCAATATAATTAAATAATTAAAAGGGGCTTTTAAATCGTCATAAATATATATTCCTTATAAAAAAGTTTTATTTTAGTTTGTTTAGTTTAAAAAAGAAATATGTTAGTCATAAGTAGATGAACCTTGATTGTGTAAGAATTAGATGCGCATGAAAAATTTAAATAACTTTAATATTAAATCTTGGGCGCTCGATGGCGCATGAGGCGTCACGTCTATGAGTACGCATCTCTTTAACTATTATAATATAAGGATATTCTCGAAAAGGGCTTAACTGATCTTTAGGACTTTTTTAATGAATTTGTTTGATATGAGAATAGGTCGTGAAGTATACATTATTAATTTCCAATATCATATTGAATGTGGCGCTGCTTTTCCAAGCAGGAGGACGCTTGTTGAGACCTCTAGTAATTTAAACATTACTTCACCACCCTCAAATAACGCGGATTGAAAATTGAAACCGTGGATTAAAGCTAGTCCTACTTATATTATAAATGTGAAAGTGTGTATGTTTCTTAATAAATCACACAAAAACAGCTGAACGGATTTGGATAAAATTTGGCATGAATGTAGCTTTTGACATGGAAAAGAACATATACTACCTATTATACCGATTCCTTGAGTAGTTCCCGAGGGAAAATTTAAAATTGCTTAAGAGCAGCGGGCAGAGAGCTTTGAAATTTGATATGCATGTCACCTATGCCATGGAAAAAGACATGTACTTTCTATACCGATCACCCAAATAGTTCCCGTGGTAAGATACAAATTGTTAACGAGAGAAGCTAGTATAAAATAAATTGAATTTTAAACATCCTATTAAACATTGTAAAATATGACAAAATTTTATTTTAATATATATAACGTCACTTCAAGGTTTTATTTGCAGCAAGTTGATTTCGCGAAATCCGATACCCCACAAAACTCGCAGCACAACTCGCTTCGTATATTTTCAATTGATCCTTTCAGAGTGTCCCGAATTGTATGTACGAGTCCGTATACGTGCGGAATGACATCGTCGAATGTTGTTTTTAGTATGTGTACCAAATTTAAGTGTTTAGATCAGAAATTTGTGGGCAGTGGTTTCGTTAAGTATATAGATCATCATCATATCAACCGAAAGACGTCCACTGCTGCACATAGGTCTTTTGTGGGGAGTTCCAAATTCCACGCTTTTTTGACGCTTGGATCCAGCGGCTATCTGCGACGCGCTTAATGTCATCTGTTCACCTCTTTGAATTATCTCTCTTCTCTCTGATTGACGAACGCTGCGCTGCCATTCCAGCACCGTAAGACCCCAACGTCCATCCTTTCTCCCAACTACGAGCCCCACTCATTGCCCCTTCAGCTTCACGACTCATTGAGTATGTCGGTAACTCTGATTATTGTAAGGATCTCTATATTTCTGATTTTATCACGTAGAAATACTCCGAGCATAGCTCCATAGCCCGCTGAATGACTGTGAGCCTTTTTATGAGGCACGTAGTTAAACGATATATAAATAGAATTACTTTAATGCAACTAAACACAAAGAAACATAGTGTTAGTATGCAGAGGTTGCCTTATCTCTAAAAGTGATATTTTAAAGGCAACCTTAGCCTAAGAAGCAAGCAGTTAAACGGACACAAAGTGAAGTAAAACATACTAAAGTGAAGTATATATATTGAAATACAAATTATGTAATCTATACCTACTTATAATAAAACTGTAACTGGAAGATTTCTGTACATTTGATACTGAGTCCAAAACAGATTTTATTTAATTTTTGTCTGTCTGTCTGTCATTCTGTCAGTCTGTATGTCAATTTTAATAATTATTTTTTTATTTTAAAGTGTATACTATAAAACCCGTAGTGCCTAACTTAATGAAGATCTGATAAATATACTCGGAGATAAAGGACATAACTCTTCACAAATAACAGCAAGTAGCAAGGCATTTGGGACAGCCATCGAATACATGCGTATCATACTACTTAATATTATAAATGGGAAAGTTTGCGAGGGTGGATGTATGTATGTATGTATTTATGTATGTATCAACTAAAATAATGACAACCTACTAACTCAGTATACCACGTAAAATAATAGTAGATACATATCTGGCCACGATGATTATGATGTTTGCATCTCAACTATTCTAGCTTTTCGATTGACTCATATGCGGACGAAGTCGCGAGGATCTGCTAGTATACTATATATACGTTAAAATAAACTTACACATCACTTTATTATACTCAATATTCATACTAATAATGTTTGTGTTTCTTTACAGGTGGTAAGGCGTGAAATTTGAGATAAGCGCCATCTAGTTTAAAGTTCAGATAGTTTGTTTGTTTTTTATATAAGTTCAACTGAACTACTGAAGCGATCTTGTTGAAATTTAGCATATTAAGTGTTTATAAATTTTATGAAATGAAAACTTTTGGTACTGAGGGATTATAATAAACATTTTTAACAATAAGGCCGCCCATTGCGCCTACTTGTTATGCTTTTTTGCTGTTATATTTTCGCCCATGGTACACAAGTTCTTAGCTAAAAGTACGCAACAACACAAAAAGTGTATTTTAATTATATTTTCCTTTAACCCCAAGGCATCCGTTCTCTTGTAAAGCAGGGCAAACCAACGATCACATTTCGTATTTATTATATTAATACTAAGCATGTCTTGTTATCTAGGTCAAGTCATAAGGCTCCATACTACCACAATTATTTTAATATATTGCAATTATACAAAGGCTGTTAACTTTCTCAGCGTGAACCATTTAGATTGAGGCATTTAGATTGATGGGTGTTAAGTGCTCCCTTGATATATTTTGAACCGCCGGCGTCTCAGCGGGTAAATCGGTACTTATTTGCGACAAGAATTTTCACTTATGGCAATATTATAAACATCTTAACCTTTTAAATACAATTTTTTTATAGTTTTAATTTATAGGATCCTTGATATGGTTTCCTTCTGAAGATCTGCGTTGCAGTATTTCTAATATATCTTCGGGTCTTTTTTTCCCGGGATAAAATGTATCCATTGGCCGTCGACCGCATGTAAATAATTGGCATCCTTGCCAATTATTTACATGAAAATTTTCTTCAAAATACGTTAAAGTTCGGTTTTTAAATACCACAAGCTTTTTTTATGTTGCTGTGAACTGTGTGTGTTTGCATGAGTTTATGAGTGTGTGTGGCAAGCACGTGTGTGTGTGTGTGTATATCTGACTTATATCGGGGGTCGCAGCAGGCTATAGGGGTATTGCTTTTATATAGGACATCCTGCATCATCATTTACCAAGGATTCAGGATTTTGTTGCGTTATTGTGATCTTATTTAATATCAGCTACTTTCGCTAAGAAGCGTACGCCAAGACATTTAAGGCATTATGAGAAACTAGGCATTGTCCCTGTCCTCAAGTTGCGACTCAAGCGACTGTTCATTACATTATACCTTTCTAGCTCAAACCTCTTTTGTCGACCTACACAGTGGCGAATGCTGTGGTCTTATAAGTGAAGAGTGAGTCAAGAAAAATAGCTGCGACCGAAGCCTTCTACCAGAGATCAGAGGAAATTCTTAAATAATAAATTCCTCCGACGAATATATGTATATTATAAGTATTTATGCATATTACACACACACTCACACACTCACATAAACCCGGAATACCCCATACAGACCTACATAACTTATTCTACAGTTATTGTTTAATTTTTATTTTATTTCCCATTTTTTTAGGTTTTAAATTGTTATAATATGTAGATATCATAAAATATAGGTTTAAAATAAATAAGCACAGCTTTGGCTCCACCCAAGGAGAAGCAAAGAAGCATTAAGCAGGTCATCAGAAAGGTATATACCTTTCTACCCGTACCCGGGTTTCCAGAGACAATGAAAGAATCACTGTCGCCAGCCAGAGAAATGTTTACAAGAGCCAATCTTTTTTGTTGTCACGCCGGGAGAGTATTTATAACGTCGGCAATGTACCCTGACACTATGACCGATCGTCCGCGTACCGTTCTGTTAAGTAAGTCAAGATTTCACTGTCGACGTTAACGTTTTTGCTGTTAACTCCCGGCCTATTATCCCAACTTCTCTTTTACACGGTACCCTATCAATAAGCAGCCAATGTCCATCTGAGCGTCCGTTCGTCTGCTGGTTAGGAAGTGGAGGGTTAAAACTATCACAGAATGTTTATTTCTCACAAAAATATAATAAATTAAAAAATTACCAAGTGCTAGTTGGATTCTATAAATCGGCAAAAACATAATGTCTGTTGTATAAAAGCCACCTTAAATATTAATTCTATTTTAATTTGATAATTTATTCTTCAAATGAAAAAATAACGAATAAACAAGCAAAAAAGTACTTAGTACCACTAAGTAGCACTAAGTAATATTAAAATACTTAAATTTTTTTACTCACTTTTTTCTTCTATCGTCTGAATACAATTTAACTTGCTGGTAAGTGACGATGAAGAAACGTGATGGGAGTAAAAAGACAGGATAAAATAAAACTTAAGCATATAAGAAGGAAAACAAATATAACAGACGTAACGTACATACTCGTAATTAAAAAACTTAAATGGAAGTGGGTTGGTAATTTAATGAGAAGGAAAAAAGAAAATTGGGCTAAAGATATAACAGAGTGGTATCCTAGAGACGGTAAGAGAAGAAGGGAAAGACCATTCCGAAGGTGGGAAGACTTAAGAGCGACAGCAGGACCTCTGTGGACAAGGAAAACCCATGTACGCGAAACATGAAATAACCTGGGGGAGGCCTATGCTAAAGCAAGACAATCAAGCGAAACCGGTTTCTCGATAAGTAAACAATCAGTAAGATAAGATTGTTGAAAAGGGTATAAAAAAAAAAGTGATGATGGAGTCTAAGATGGGAACGGGCTAAGCAGTTATATTAAACCTCTAATCAGTTACCATGCGACATCGTACTGTAACACTAAATCGCTTGGCAGGACGTTTTTATCGGTAGGTAACTAGCCATGGCCTAAGTCAGACTAAAATTTATAGGTGAAAAATGTATTTGAACTTAGTCCAACAGGGCAAATGCTAATCCATAGCATAACCTTAACTAAAACTAAACTAAACTAGCAATTTGTAGCACCGAAACCGTGAAACATTATCTGAAGTGAGAAATTGTTAACTTCAAGACTTGAAAGTTCGACAATAACCAATTCCTAACTAACCGAGATCTTTCGTCAATAACTTTGTAAGCATGAACTTACTCTTGCGACATGTCGCACGACATAATGTTGCTATATTTCACTATGTATATATATACATGGTCATCTCGTTAAAAAGTAATGTCGCAATGGGCCTGAAATAAAACGCAGACAACCGATGCGATGTAGCAGACGGAGTACAAAAGTCGTATGTGGTTTCCGGCAACAGGTGGGACAAGACGGTGGAATTTGAAAATCCTTAAAAAAGAAGTGTCCACCAAATTTCTAAATTTGAAGGTATTCTGTAAATATAAATAATTCGAAAAAAAAAAATGGCGACCTATAATAAATAAGCCGGGCACTTAGATTTAATTTGGTAGTATTTTAGTATATTCATATGCATATTCAGCAACTACGGTGCCATTAATATAATATTCATTAAGTATCGCTTTAAATACTAACAAACTCAAAATGTTAAAATTCAAAAATAACAAAATTTAAAATTCTCAAAATTTTAAGTCTAAAATTCTAAATTCTAAAAATTTTAATTCTAAAATTCGTAATTCAAATTTGTTTCCAAACAGAAAATCGCAAGTGTATTAACTGCAAGTTTAACCATAAACTGCCAAGTTCAGGGGCAATGAATCAATACGTCGCTGGAGGAGAAAACGCTGGTTTGATTTATGTGACGTTTACTGTGGTTTACGAGGAAAGTGAATTAGCGGTGTTAACCTATAGACGTAGTAAAACATGATTTGTATTTCTGCTGTTTGCATAGATAATTCTTGTTATTAATTTCAAATAATAATTAAATTAATGGATGAAGTGAAAGTGGGCAACCAAAAGGTCGTACAAATAGTAAGAGCTGAAAAGTATTAAAATACAGTACAGAAAAGTAAGATTGATTAACCTGATACGATGACTTGGCAATAGATGGTGGATGAAAACGAGGGTTTATATCGTAGATGCCTCGCAGATCGTAGCGGCTAACCGGTTAAAGGTATGGGAGTTATATTAAACCCATATCTTAAATCGGTTTCTACGCAGCACGGCAGGCTACGGATTCATTTTTTTTTATTTGCATAAAACAAAACATTTTGAAGGTATACATTTTTAGTCACAATCTATCACATACAAATCTTAATTTATAGAAATATACATACTAAAAATGTGATTCTTTTTTGGTTTTCGTTTTTAATTATTCTGTCATATATAATAGTGTAGATGAATCGTAGTTACCAAATAAAGAATTATTATTATTATAATAACAACAGCAACAATTGAATCATTAATGTCGAATGAATATTATAAAAATTAGTAAAATTTTACTCCATAAAATAATAATTGTTTGGAAAGAGTCAATAGAAAATAACATATTAATTAATATTTTGCTATCGAAGAACTCTCTGGTAACACCAGACTAGTAAATTCCAGAATTATTAATTCAAAGACTCTTCCTGTCTGGGATAACCCAGTAAAATGCATTGGGAGTATGAGAGTTACATGAAATATTTTGCTTCTTCAGCCAGAGAGTAAAATTCGTGTTTTTCGTAAAAGAACTTGTGCGGCTCTTACGCTATGCGTATTTCTGCAGCCAATCAGTCTTGATGTGACCCAGTCTACGTGGTTGCTGGTGTAGTTCCAGCTACATTAGGCCTTGCAAAAACGTATCAGGTTGATATTCACAGTTCGGCACTATGTAGGACGCGTGCTTTGCATATCCTGCGGAATCATTAAAGCGATCTCTTCCTATACCTACTAAACTAACGTCAAAGGTTGTGTACCTTTGACGTTAGGAAAAACGAAGGAACGGGTTGGTGCAGCAATTTAAGTTTAAATTAATGAAATGGAATGTTGCTCTTATACAGTCGACGATTTTCCTATTACCAACAAGTTGCACATCTTCTTGGTCAATAAATACTATCAAAAAAAGTTACCGCTGCTCAGACAGAGCGTTAAATCTTGAAAAAAAGTTCCGCCAAAACCAGTTCACGCTATTATTGCAGAATATTTGTGGAATGCATGAAAACGGTCCCAAGCTACGCCCTTTTCCATTCACCCTTCGCAGAGGAAATTGGCGCCATATATCGAGACTTATCTTAAAATCTATCTACAGGGATGGCGAGGCGCTAGGGTACGTTCATTTCGATCGGGAAAGAAAATATGTTTTGAGAGATTACGAGAATATAGGGTAACTTACGACTAAAAATCTGTAGATTTAGCTTGGTTGACCCACTTTAAAGTATTACCTTATTGATAATACTCTCCCAGTGCTAGAAGACTTACGTTCGAGCAAGAGAAAAGGATTTAGTTTTAAAATCCACCATACCACACTTAGAGAAGGTCTGCAACGGGACGGGATAAAGAATGATTTTTAACTTATTTCATGAATTGGCTTCAAATGGGCTCTAGTTAAATTTAGCAATGAATGACTTATCTTTGTCAAAATTATTTTTAATCAGTTTATAATTTCAGTAAAACACTGACTAGTTACGAAAAACATATATTGTTGGTTAAGTAAGAATATAGCTTCTTAAATCTACTAAGCAGCATGTTAAACTCTTAAAACATGGCATAATATTCTAAAGTGAGCTAGTAGTCTAGCTAAGACGTGAAGCTATGTCGTAGAAGAAAACAGCCGACGTACAGATTGGGTTAGACTTCATTTTATTGCTTACTTTTATGGACTACATTATAGCAAAAAAGCTTTTGATAATAATCATAAAAAGGGGGAAGTTTACTATTTTTTTTAATGTAGATATATATATATATTTAATTAAGCATGAAATTCACAATTTGATGTTTATTCGCCAATTTTTTTTTACGTTAATTGTATGTATTTGACGTAAATCAATCGATAATCGGCAGCAGTTAATAATTACAGTGACATATGTGATTTCAAGAAAGGATAGCTTATAGTGTCAGTTAAATATTATACATAAAGCCCATATCGTATCAACTAACCACAAAGTTCTAAACTACAAATATTGCGAAATACTCTTGAGTGGCTAAGAAGTGTAGTTGTGAAAGAACAGAGTGCCCTGCAACGTACAGATTGAGTTTCATTTTATTTTATTGCTTATTATTTATAAGTAAGTATATTTTATAAAACGATTAGAAATTCAACTCGCTTTATATTTTTATTATTAACAGAAATTCCTTGTTTCCGGAGTTTCTTGGCTGATTTGCGTTTTTCATTTGTCATTTGGTTCAAGAAATACTCTTGAATAGATGTATTTCAAACTTTCCTTGATAAGCTTTTAAATTGATTTATTAAAAGCTGTTTAAGTAATGGTTTCTTTCGAGTATTTTTTTAAATTTCAGACATAAAGTTTTGAGCGCCACATAAAATATCAGAAACTAAGACACTGACGAATAAACTGTAGCCGAGTTAGGTTAAAGCACTATATTCGAGATCTAAAAGGATCCGGGGTCAGTACATTTATAACTATCATTATATTATGTGTTATTAAAAAAAAATCTATAGAAATTTACCTTACCTATTGAATGTGAAAATGATTGGGTTATAGTTCCATAATCTTAATATATATAAATCTCCTGTCACGATGTTTGTCCGCGATGGACTCCTAAACTACTTAACCGATTTTGAATTAAATGGGCACACCGTGAGCAGTCTGGTCCAACTTAAGAGATAGGATAGCTTAGATCTTTAATTATAGTCGCAACTTTATTTTATTGCAAATTATTTGTCTATAATTAATTGACAGTCACATGTTATATATATATATATATATATATACTACTATAATCATTTAAGGCTTAGCGATACTGAATACTTTAAAAACAAAATCAAACGCAGACGAAGTTGCGGGCAACAGCTAGTATAAATATAAATTCATAATTCGACGGCCGACTGGCGCAGTGGTCAGCGACCCTGCTTTCTGAGTCCTAGGCCGTGGGTTCGATTCCCACAACTGGAAAATGTTTGTGTGATGAGCATGAATGTTTTTCAGTGTCTGGGTGGTTATCTGTATATTATAAGTATGTATGTGCATTATATTCAGAAAAATATTCAACAGCTATCTTAGTACCCATAATACAAGTTACGCCTACTTTTGGGCTAGATGGCGATGTGTGTATTGTCGTATATGTATGTATAATAGGTTAGTTTCATAATTTTGGGTTATAGTTTCATCTTCTTCTTGCCTTTACTGACTTAGCATAACGCGGGATAAAGGTAAGCTTGTTTCAATATAAATAAATAAATAAATAAATATACTACGACAATACACACATCTACCATACTCCCTAACAGGTTAGCCCGCTCCCATTTTAGACTGCATCATTACTTACAACCAGGTGAGATTGCAGTCAAGGGCTAGCTAATCCGCTATGGTAGCTTGTAATAGATTACAGTAGTTATTTGGTAATACTCTCACTCTGGTCACTTCGATGGTACGAATAGAAATTTCCTCGTGTCTCATGAGTGTCATATAACATCCTACTTACAGGTCTCTATCTATCCCTACTTACAAATATATCCAAATAGTATATTTACACATATTTTGAAACTAGAAAGATACATAGAAAGTCTTTATTGCGCATATAAAAAAACAAAACAAAAGGTACATACATATATTTGCGTAGAGGCGGCCTTATCGCTTGAAGCGATCTCCTCCAGACAACCTTTTGTTGATGAACCATTCAATTTAAAAATAAATAATTGATATACATTACATGTACTTTACATACTTTACAATGATGTGGAAATAGAGCAATCTGCTGAGTTTCTTCTCAGTAGAATTCTACCTTCGGAACCGGTGGTAGAGTCACTACAAACACCAGACTTGACATTTCAAAAGTGCTTGTAAACTGGGCTTACTTGAAATAAATGAATTTTGAATTTTGGATTTTTTCTAATACATAATATAAAGATAAATCATATATATGAGTATATGTATATATATATATAAATCATTACATATTTTACTACATATTAGATACGAAAGAATCTTTTACGCGTAATTTACTGGTGTAATCTTGGTTTGTTGAAAGTAATTCTTACTAAGTTATAATTACGCTCATAATCTTGGACTAAAGATTGCATTTAATAAAGTACACAAAACTGATGCTATATTTTGTCATCTATCTCGGCACTCTCCAGCACTTAACCCGCTAAGCACCAATTTACTACGGATGATGGATTGTGATAAATTGAACGCTTCATTGAGCCGTCAACGGTATCAACGTATTAAGCAGGTTTTTAAAGTACTGTCGAATTTCAGTTTTCAATACGATGTTTTAAAAATAATCTTTTTCTGGTTCGCATCATTAAAAACTGGGTAAGATTCAATTGAGTTTCAAATACAATGTCATAGGTTCAAGTGCTTTGGTCACATAAAGCGTAAGACTTAGGATTTAACTCAAACGGCAGGGTTACGTGATTACGTGTTTCGCGACAGGCTTGGGACAGGCGTAAATATTGCAATCCCTGCAGTCAAACATCACTTTTGTTTATTAATTGTATGGAAAAGTCTCGTTTGTCAGCGGCGATTGTAAGATTTACGCCTGTCACAAGCCTGTCTCGAGATACATAACCACCCTGTGGGTCCTTTTTACGAATAAAAGCATACGCAAAATAACATAAAAGGCAAAATGGAAACCTAAATTAAACTTTGATCATGGTCATTATGAAGTCGAGAAGAGTTAAGGCCGTAGTTCCACGCTGGCCCAGTGCGTATGGATGGACTCGACACGCCTTTGAGAACACTATGAAGAACTCTCTAGAATGGGCAGGAGACAATTATCTTCCCGGGGAAAGGATAAAAATGTATCTTCCCCAACAGCTTCATCAACTCTCAGAGCATTGGCGCACAAGTGGAAATAATATATATGTGTAATAATAAACGAGAACCTATTCCATAATAAAGTCACGCTTCGCCAATAGCTTATCAAAGCCTTACAAAGATCAAATTAGTCATGATGCTTGTACTAATATTAAAAGGACCCTTAGGGTAGAGAGGTAAAAAGAGTTCCAGAGAAAGTCAGAAAAATAATACTCAATATAAATGGCGTGGTTTTCCTGCATAGAAATTAAATAAAAGATGGTGATTCCATAACACGACTATTTTATTTCTCTTTAAACGTTATTGTAGAACAGTAAGCAGTTACTGATTTGTCTATTACTTTACTTCCATTTAAAATAAATTAGTGTTTTGAATGTAAATATAAATAATATGATTCGACCACCAATTCGGAAACCTAATTCGAGAAAGAATTTGGCAAGAAACCCATTCGAACTGCTGTAATTTTAAATGTTTATAACATTAATATTAAATAACTATATATAATAATAAATCAAGCAGTAAACTACTACAGTTATGGACTGCCGACACTTGTACAACTGAATATAGATGCCATACTCAAAAATACCACAGAGTAACGCAGAAACTTGTCCTGATTTATTCATTTGTCAATTCATTAAATGCTGGTTCATAAAATTACTATTTAATAATAAACAGGAAGAAAACATAATGATATAAACCCAGAAATGTAACTCTCCAACAAGTATAATTACTTAACTTGTGACAAGAATAATAAAAACTTACTCTTGTTTTTCTTTATTATGCTAATTGGTTTATTTTTAATTCCTTCACTCTGTTGTCATCACATTTAGACGCTTAATACAAATAATTATTTTATTTCGAACCTTTTAACTTATTCATCATACAACCAAAGCATTTCTTTGGAAAGTTTTTCCTCTACTCAAGTATAGATTACCGCTGTTCTCCAAGGAGCGGGGTGCGACAAAGTCGTGCTACGATATGTTTACGAGCACCCTGTTTGTGACAAGTTTACGAGGATCGTTTTTCGCACACCATGTTGTGCTACAACGTAAGTAGTAAGTACTGACGACAAGTTATACTAGTATAGTTTTTGGTCAAAATTATACCAATTTTCTTTATGAAGTGTGTCATTATTGGTTGAGTTATTGGTATTTGGATCATCCGTTCTTTATTAAATACTAGCAGTCCGCCCCGGTGTCGCATGGTTATTTAACAAAAAAATCAACATTAATTATGATTTTATATAGCCTATGTCACCCGGGCATAATGTAACTTCCCAACAGTGAAAGAATTTTTCATTTTTTTTTTTTAGAAGAACCAGAGTTACCGACATAGCTCAACGAGTCGCGAAGAGATACTCATACACATAGTTCTGAGAAAGGATGGACGTTGGGGTCCCAAGGTGCTGGAATGTTGGAAATAAATGTTTGTTTGTTACGATTTCACGTAAAAACTACTTAACCGATCCTTATGAAACTTTTTACACATATTCTTGGAAGTGTGAGAAGTAATATAGAATACTGTTTATCTCGACATTAAGCTCGGTTCTTTTGGGAGAGACGATGAAAGTGCTTGACGATTTTACACCATTACTCCGACAAATTATAACCGATTTAAATAATTATTTTTCTACTGTAGGGGTTAAAATATGTGTTTAATTTTGCCCAAACTTTGTGTAGATCTGATGAATGTGGTTGGAGATAGAGGACAGAACTCCTCAGCGGACAGCAGCAAACCCCTCATTTAAGGCTTAGCGATACTGAATACCTAAATTTTTTTTGAACTACAACTAAATTGAATGCCACATCAAAAAACCAAATGAAACGCAGACGAAGTCGCGGGCAACAGATAGTAATGTATAAAAGCAACAGAAGTAAATCCCAAGGAATGCCTTATGTAAGAAAGGAATAGGAAACATTAGATCTCAAAAGCTGTATTTTTATGTAACTGCTGCTGCCATATGTCGAGCCCACTTTAACAACAAACACTAATATAAGGCAATGCTCAAATAAAAATATCATAAGCACGCTCTTAGATTAAAAGTTTTCCTTTCAGTCTGACCCTCTAATATTAATAGTTAAGTGATCGAAACATGCGAAATTTATTACCAAGAAAATGACATCCAATAAACATTCACTATTTGTGTTACGATTAATCAACGGTTACAATATCTGTGGGGAGGAGATTTAAGTGGTTTTGGTCATCCTAAACGACAGTTTGATATGACTTTTAGATAGCTTTAGGTACTAAAAGTTAATGTAAGTAACATTATTGCCAAAATCAATTATTTTGGTAACTTTACAGGCAATAAATATGTACAGTATGTACTTTAACGACTTCGGAGATTCGATTTTGGTCCTTGTTCAAATTCAAATTCAAAATTCACTTATTTCAAGTAGGCCTAATATAAGCACTTTTGAAACGTCAAGTATGTATTTTTGTAGTGACTCTACCACTGGTTTGGAAGGCAGATTCTACCGAGAAGAAGCAAACTCAGAAGTTGCTCTTTTCCAACATCGTTTTACAATTTAACAACCTTTGTTCTATCTTGTGTGAGGTGAAAGCGAAGCGGCTTCTTTCCTTTCCAGGCAAACTTGTCATTAAGAAATTAATGCATTAATATTGTAATATAGGCGACGATACGAACCTATAGCCTGCTTCGTTAAAGAATAAATTTATAAAATGCGACGGATATCGTGCTTTCTCTTTCGCACAATACACGGGCGTGCAAATATTGTGAGACGAAATTCGTTGGCTTTTAAAAATCTTTTCTTTAATGGTGCTGATTATACATTTACAGGATTTATCATTTTTAATTAAATTCCTTGCCGTGTGTTGAAGCTATATCGGCATACAGTTGTCCTCACACCTCCTCTTTCCATACGTGACATACAAGGCGTCTAAGGGAGCATCCTTTGTACAACTACCACCTACTGCGATCACCCGTCTGCCCAGAGCGATGATTATATGCAAACCTTCCCCTTATTAGAAGTCTTTAGTCCAGCAGTGGACTTTTATAAGCTTTTAATGAGTTAATCTTTAAACTCTTGATTATCACCGTAAGGAATCGTTTCTCAATGTTCTACAGCATACAATATTTCGGAGAATTTACTCAGGATCTTTTCGATCATGTACCCTCTTCACTATTTTCCTATCACACCGCAAACATCTGGTTTTAATCCGTATGCTGTCCGAGAAACGATGCTGTCTCTTGATACCTCTTGTTTTAAGATTATTCTAGTTACCTATATGGAATCTATTTCTTCTTCATAATTCATTAATTGTATAAAATGTGTACATATCCGTCTTATGAGCTAAAAATGATTCATAATTCATTTATTGCATAAACTGTGTACATATAATGGTCTTATGAGCTAAAAAGGGGTTAAAGTTTCCCATTTCAGGCATGCAATATTATACAAATAGTGACGTATTATATATAATACATGTTACATTTTAAATAAAACAAAAAAGCAAGAAATTATATAATTTAAATAATGATTTAAATCAAGTTAAATTCATTCATTTATTTCAAGTAGGCCTACTTTATAAGCACTTTTGAAACGTCAAGTATGTATGTTTGTAGTGACTCTACCATTTTAATAATCTTGTTCTCATATTCTGAGGAAACGCGTCCAACCTTAGGCAACCTCTACACTTTCCATCAGGTGGGATTATAGTCAAGTGCGAGTCCATTTTCATTAATAAAAAATGTACCAATATATTTAATTGTTACAGAAAAATACACATAGATGGCCTTTTCCGCTATCTTGGCACAGCACATTTCATCAAAGGTAATTTGTACTTTTTAGTTGCCTACATAAAGTGTAGTTATAACGACTAAGACACCGTAAGGTATCTTTGCATCGTTCGAGTTCATAAAGGACTAAAGTGTATCGATATTACAGTCTTATTTATATCAAAATACCCACCAACTCAATGTCATGAATACAATAAATTTAATAAAGTATCTGGCCAATATGAATTTATAGTTATCGAAAGCTTAATTATTTACCCACTATAAAATTACTGTAACATTAGGCAACCAAAAATACAAATAGTGAAAAAATTATTAATAATCCCTATAACTATCCCTATCCCTACTAATATTATAAATGTCAATGTAAGTTTTTTTGTTACGCTTTCACGCAAAACTACTAAACCGATCCTCATGAAACTTTACACATATTCTTGGAAGTGTTAGAAGTAATAAAGGATACTTTTTATCCCGACAATAAGCTCGATTCCTTTGGGAGAGGGGATGAAAGTGTTTGACGATTTTGACCGCAGCAAACCCCTCATATAAGGCTTAGCAATACTGAATACTTTAAATTTTTTTAGAACTACAACAAAATTGAAGTCGCGGGCAACAGCTAGTATTTATATAAATTAAGAAATATGCACTAGTTAAAGTGTATTTTACGATAAAATCAATCATGTCATTATAATACATTCTGATACTAGTGTGCTATCATTATACTCTCGGCTCTCTGTATAACGCTCGCCTGCGGCCCGGGCGCATAATAACGACTCGCATGTAATGATAAATTTACACGTGTTTCATACGACGTTTTTCAACACGCGTGGAAACATCAAGACAGGATTTTCTTATAGATAGGTTATCTCTCATATTACAAAGTTGTAAAAGCTTTGCATTAATTTATATCTGGAACAAGAAAAACTTTTTATCTAAACGTGGGTAAAGGATATGGACGAATGCTATGCTTGCCTTCAATTACTGAGAAGTTCTTATCTAAAGTGGCCTTTATAATGAATTACGAGCTCTTGACGAATTTGTGAAATTTAATATTATACCTACTACCTTATACCCAGAGTTTCACAGAGTATACACAGAGTTTCATATATATATTTATTTATTAAAGTGAAACTTTTATTACATAAGAGAGAGATCGCTTTTAAGCGATAAGGCCGCCTTTTGTATTCTACTCCAGTTTTTTGTGTTTCTCTCTATTCATCCTTTATTTTCCTAACCGTGTAGTGGTGTACAAATAAAGAGTTTAAATAAATAATAAAATAAATACATAGTCTGAGACTTTTTCGACTGTGAGTTGCATGTCGTGAGACGATCGTCCGCGGAGTAGGGATAAAGTGACAGGCGTTCGTCAGAGCAGCCAAGGCCAATATGGCGGCGCCCATAGTTCGCATCAGCTGACCGTGTAGTGTATATAGATTATCACATATTTGTGCCATTGCTCCATAAAATATTGGTGACATTTATAAACTGTGAAACATGATGAAGATGGAACTGATAATAGAATGATTGTAAATAATTGAAAAACGGATCAAAACGACTTAACGATTTTAAAATATTGGTATCAGCTTTTTAATATGTGTATATCATCTAAATAGTTATTAGGTATTATGTATTTCGTACCTACTCTAAGATACAGAGTTGAAAAAAATATTAGTTGGCGACGTAGTCTACTTTTATCATTTTCCATTATCATTCCAATTTTCCAAGTATACAATTAAGATTGATGAAGCGATTTTTATACCCTTAATGGAATATTATTCCGAAAATTTTCAGTTCAATGTCTATAATTTGAAAAAAGTTTAACTTTTACCTTGGTTTCATAAAACCACATAATCCTTTTTTTTTACAATACAGCTATTTAAATAATGTTTATTTTATTTGATTAACTTTATTGTATGAAAACGGATGAAAAGCACAGGAAAAAATAATCATACTTTACAAGCAAAAGGCGATCTCATCACTAATAGTGATCTCTTCTTCTACCCATGCGAACGAGCCAATGAGATACATGAGATGCGGATTATAGCAATAATCCAAAAATATCATCATCCTCCTATCAACCCATTGCCAGCCCACTACAGGGCATGGGTCTCCTCCCACAATGAGAAGGGGTTAAGGTCGTAGTCCACCGCGCTGGTCCAGTGCAGATGGGACTCCACATACCTTAAAGAACATTATGTAGAACTTTCAGGCGTGCAAGTTTCCTTACGATGTTTTAGTTCACCGTTGAAGCCAGTGTTATTTTAATTACTTAAAACGCACATAACTTACAAAAGTTTGCGGTGCGTGCTGGGATTCAAACCCGGCCTTCCGAAAGTGAAGTCGAGCTCCTTCCCACTGGGCTATCACCGCTTCGACCCAATAATTAGTGACGGCCGATTGGCGCAGTGGGCAGGTACCCTGCTTTCTGAGTCCAATGCCGTTGGTTCGATTCCCACAACTGGAAAATGTTTTCATTATTATTATAAAACTCTTTATTTGTATACCACAACCTTAACAAAAACAAAATATCATAAAAACAGAAACATCAAGAAATAAGTAGAATACAAAAGGCGGCCTTATCGCTTAATAGCGATCTTTGCCAGGCAACTTTTGAATTATAATGTTTGTGTGATGAACATGAATGTATTCCAGTATCTGGGTGTTTATAGTATATATAGTATTTAGGTTTATTATTCATTAAAGAATTATTCATCAGTCATCTTAGTACCCATAACAAAAGCTATGCTTACTTTGGGGCTAGATGTAGTATATTTATTTATTAATAATTGGGATATCAAATGCAAAAATAGTCTCCAGCTTAATAATTAATATAGAGACTACTTATACCTGCTAAAAGACGCGGTGGGTCGGGGTCTATTGTGTGGAATAACGGAGGAAAGTTTACACGGGATGCTTATCAGAAGTTATACGTGGAGTAAGTTACGTCGCTAGCTGCTAATATTTGTGTATAAACTTTTCCACAGATCGTAGTGTCTGGTGATAAATTCGAGGCCCGACGTTGAGTGATGGTGGGCACATTTCAGTCTCGACCTCACTCAGATTCTTTTTTATTCACTACCGAAATATGGTTGTCGCGATAATAAATGAAGACACTTGTTTGTGATATCTTTATTCAAATTCTACGTGACAATCTACCCATATAGGAAAAGCCTTCGCGAAAAGGGTGTAATTTAGAATGAGAACTCACTTCTATGTACACATTTTTTATATAATCAACGCATCAAAAGTGCCATCTATGTGCCTATTTTTGACTTTGACTTTGACTATAAGAACGGCCGATTGGCGCAGTGGGCAGCGGCCATTTTCTTAGACTAAGGCAGCGTTTGTATTATGACATGAATGTTTTTCAGTGTCTGGGTGTTTATCTGAATATTATAAGTTTTTATGTAGGTATAAAGGATTACACATTTTTGAATTTCAAAGCAAAATAACGTGACTGGTTTTTTGATAAATGCTATTACTCAGTAAGAAAGTTCTTGGATAGCAAAATATAATTTATTTAGATACTAAATTAATGCATATGTAATTTTCAATTGACTTTCCATGGTTATAACTATTCCATAGACTAAAATAATGACATTTTCATTATATTCAGTCAACATGAGTTTTTAAATTTGCTAGTATTTGTATAAATTAATTTGTGTAAATTGAGATTAGCATGTCATAGATTTACATTTACCACACCTACAATATTTTTGCAAATAAAAGAATTCAATTTAATTTATAAAATATTCATCAGTTATCTTAAAACAACAACAAGCTACACTAACTTTGGGGCTGGATGGCGATCTGTGTTTTTCCGTACTATACATATATATTTATATATTAAAACTTAGTGCGTACAATATACAAACATTTCAACGAACTGTACTCTTACGATATTTTATCTCATCTCATCCCATCTCATCATACTTATCAAAATTCATCACAGTTCACTGTTGGACTAAAGGCATCAAAAGGAGGGTTTGCACATAATTACTACGCTGGGCAGGCGGGTTGTTGATCGCAGTAGATATTATGAAAATTAAGCTTAATTTGCCATACTCTGCGAACAGCAGGAGAATCTGTATGGTTTAATTTATAATTTCTTCAATCCGTATACTCCAAACTAAACAGATCTTTCCAGGATGCAGCAGGATGCAGCAGGATGCAGCAGCTGGCTTAAATTTAATAAGCCCTATCTTATATCGTACTAAGCTTACGTTTATCTCCTCGATTATTTAAGCTTATCCCTACTTCCCTATCCCTACCTACTAATATTATAAATGTGAATGTAAGTTTGTTTGTTACGCTTTCACGCAAAAACTACTAAACCGATCCTCATGAAACTTTTTACACATATTTTTGAAAGTGTTAGAAGTAATATAAAATACTTTTTATTCCAACATTAAGCTCGGTTCCTTCGGGAGCGGGGATAAAAGTGTTTGACGATTTTACACCATAACTCCGACAAATTATAACCGATTTAATTAATTATTATTGTACTATAGAGGTTATAATATGTGTTTAATTTTGCCCAAAATTTCTGTAGATCTGATGAATGTGGTTGGAGATAGAGGACACAACTCCTCAGCGGAGTGCATGCAAATCGCTCATTTAAGGCTTAGCGATACTGAATACTTTTACTAAATTTTTTTTAGAACTACAACTAAATTTAATTCCACATCGAAAAAACCAAATAAAACGCAGACGAAGTCGCCGGCAACAGCTAGTATATTATAACCAAGAGCACTCGGTTTCGTCCGGGGTTGTGTCGGTTTTTAAAATGGCGCGAGAACTGACGGCGTTTCTATACGCCATCTTACCAGAACGCCGATCGGGCAGGACGTCTTCACCATTAGGCTTCATCAAGCCTCCCACCAGACCAAAATGTGTATCATAAATTAACAATCATACAAATATTTTCACAACAATCCACATTTTATGTGATATAATGAAATGAGGTTACAGTTTAATTACTAAGAACATTCGTCTGAATTATTAGGTTCTCAATACAAGTAGGTACCTTTCACACTTAATACTGTTGGCATTGTGACTAAACAATCCTAAACCAACAGCTGATTGAGGTCCTTTACCCGAAATGGCTCAAGGCGAGGCTTTACCTCCATTAGATCTATTGGAGCAATTTAAGCCAACGTATTAACCTATTTGATCCCTTGTTACAAAGGTTGTTATTGTAACAATAGAGGGTTAAATCGCTTGCTTATGTTTCGAAAGTACATTATTCCTTGAGTATATCGTAATTTTATAGCTTCCACTCTATATTAAATCGTAATTGCTTTAAGTACTATAACTTGTAGTAGATTCAAAAAAATAAGTATACTATAAAAAATCATCTTAATTTGCTATACCCCGCGATAAGCAGGAGAATCTGTACGATGTAATTTATAATTCCCTTTAACGCAACGCACGCAGCGGAAGCTATCAAAAGGCAAAAAAAAACATATTTGAATAATTCTTCATTGGTGCTATCTCCTGTTGATCATTGATATGCCATTATAGCCTTCATCGATAAATGGGCTACCCAACACTGATACAGTTTTTGAAATCAGACCAGTAGTTCCTAAGATCATCGCGTTCAAGTAAACAAACAAACAACTCTTCAGCTTTATATATAAGATATAAGATATAAGATATAAGATAGGGCTTATTATATAAGCTCGATTATTTAAGCTTATCCCTACTTCCCTATCCCTATCTCTATCCCTATAATCTAAAAATAAAATCTGTATGGTGTAATTTATAATTTCCTTCAAGTTTTATTCTGATTCTCGGGATCTGTCGCTTATAAAGTCAAAGGTTGTCAAGAAATACCAAAATAGTAATTTCAAAAGCATGTTCGATACCCGAGCTTCAAAACGTAAAAGACGTAATGGCTTTGTACGCGCTGGGTTATAATCCTTTCACCGCTTCATCTCTCGCAAGACAGAATAATGATTGAAAAATGCTGTTGTTTTATAAAAAGAAACCGCTGAGTTTTTTGTCGGCATCTTCTCTTAGTAGAATCAGCTTTCCGAACCAGTGGTAGAGTTACTACCAACAGACAAACTGGAAGATTGTTTGTTTGTAGTGACATACTATGTATGTATAAATAATATATGTATATATATTATTACATATTTTGTTATTTTGTTTAATTATTTATGTATTTTTTTAGTGTGTAAATCTATGTTATTATATGTATAGAATTGCGAAATCCTGTCACTTATTGCCTTATTCCCGTAGGTAGCCTGGATGAGATCATTTTTAGTGATAAGCACATAACTATGTTTTGAGTGTGCTTCCTATATTATTCAATAAAGTTGTTTAGATAAATAAATAAGTTTCAAGAGTGCTTATGTTATACCCACCTGAAATAAATTTCTTCAATCATAGAAAAATTAAATAAATGGTGTTCTTTTTTTTTTTGTTAAGTTTAGCATCTCGTACTAGGTGTTTTTTTTATGACGATATCATTAAAGTACAGGCGTTCAAAATTAGCATTCGTCGGGATTCGTTAGTATCAGTAATCGTCGTATTCCTTTATTCGAGTTGGTCGGTGCTTGTTTGCTAATGAATATTCGGGCACAATACTGGGCTCGGTATTGGTAGTTTGCACACACATATCTGGTGCAGAATTTGCATACACTATCTGCCTTGCTTAAAACATGCAATGCTAACTGTTGTATGTAGATTAGACTCGATAAATGTAATACGATACCCGATATTAGGTTTAATACTGTTTGCGAAATCCATTATGATTAGTTTCCAAATAACTGTTGTGCGAGCTTCGATACGCGGTGTTATAGGGATAAATTTAACCGTAAAGTACTTATCCAATGTCAATGACTTTTAGAAAAGAAAGATTTTCTGAATTTGAATTTGAATGGGTGTATTAATATTATATGACTCTTTATTTATTCATCATATCAAGTTCGGGATATATACAAGAGAAACATGAAGATAGAAGTGCAATAAAAAAGGCAGCCTTATCGCTCAGTAGCAATCTCTTCCAGGCAACCTTAGCATGAGGAAAAACTGAGGAGAGAGCAGAAGATATTAACAGATGTTAGTGATAACAATCTGTGATAGACCGCCTACTGTGTTCTTTCAAGAATGGCAACTGACACCGGCAATCACATTATGCAAATTTTCATTTTCATTTTCAATTTTCATAGATAGCTATGAAACCAAGTTAGCCACCAAGCCAACGAGGCAGTATTTGTTTTTCTGTCTTACAGTTACTGTCGTACAAGAGTTAGAAAATTAACGCTGCGAACCTCGTAAATTCCGATCAGTCACATATACAGGGTGAAATGAAAAGTACCAAAAAGCTCTCGGCCTCGTAGTCTAAATCATTACAACTATCAACTTGTGTACTACGACTTTTCAAAATTCTGTATTAATTTATTTCATAGAAAATTATTGATAAATCATGTTATGGTGACATGACACTGTGAAACCAAATACATGTGATTCGACAAATTCGCTTACTCCGGTCACTGGGCCGCACGATAGAGTCATGGCTTGCGAGCCATGACTCTATGGCTCGCTGTTGCCAAGGTTACATTACAAAGACGTAACAAGTAGAATATATATGAACTAAGGCCAAGAGCTTTTTGGTATGTTTAATTTAACCCTGTATACAATAAATTTCTCAACAGGTCCTCAAACATTCCGCTCTGTGACCAATTAAACTGAGTCGTAAGTGCTCCGTGTGTCTGTAATTAAATCGCCCACGTCCACGACCTTAAGGCAAAAATGCTACTTTTCAACAGAAATAAGCAGTGCTATAGTACTTCCCCAGACAAACTCTTTGAAAAAACCTACTACTCTACAAAAATACCTCTTTAACATAAAGCAAAAATTAATTGATAGTTTCGTACCTACCTTGCATCTTGTTTAATTTTCTCCATAATTATGTACGAAGCCAAATATTGAACACTCACAGAAGCATCGAAAAAAAAGTCCAAAGGCGTTGGAGATTTGGGTTAACAGAAGAGTATTATGGATATCCTGGAAAGATAAAGGTAAAATTGAATTAGTATTTTTGGGGGAAAACAGGACATTATTTTTACAGTAAAGAATTAAAGTAGATCATATATTTTATGCACAAAGTAAGATAATCTGCTTACTGATGCTGATATCCTGGCTGAAGAACCTGCGCGACTGGTTTAAAAAAATCACACGGTCAATTATTAAGCTCTTTTTTTTTTTGTCGACCTCCCGTTCTCCGCAACTGTGTGTGCTCTGAATTTAAGTAGGAGGTCAGGGAATTTAGGAAATCCAGGGAGGTCAGAAGAACAGGGGAGGTTGGGAATTTATAATTTCTGAAATTTCTCTTGTCTGGTCTGACCGAGGCTAGTTTCCAAGCTCCTGACAAAGACGAGCCGCTAAGCGATACAGTGTTCAGGTGCGTAGTAAAAAAAACTTTTTTTTAAATTTCCAAAGTTCAGGCTGCCAGAATGATGGCTTAAATTTGTAAGAAATTCCTTAGAAGATTGCTCTACTACAGTTAATATCGCTATCATGTGATTACGATATGTGTGCAAAAGCTCCGCTGTCGTATGATACATTGGGCCTGTACCTAGCAGTAAGTCATTGATAAGCTGAAGATAATGAATGCTTGCATATCAGTGATGAAAAGCCAGCATTAGCCCTGTCAATTAAGTTTGGTCAAAGGTTCTGCCCCGAATTGCTTTACAATATTGCCGAAGCAATATTTCCCGGCATTATTTCGTCGGACGGCGAATGACGTCAAAACATTTGCCGAGAAGCTTTCAAGATTAATCAGCCGTAAAAACGTGAAGTAGTCGGTAATAGTTCCCGAAGGCCCTCCCAAATCCTCTTACATGATAAAGTGGACCTCATATTGAAAATTAAGGCAACAAAATAGAAAACAGGATGGACAAACCTAAACAGTAGGTACCTACGGTGCTTATTACGGTTCAGTTATTTTTAGAGATCCGACACTCATTATGGAAATAACGTATCACTTTATTATCCATCTAACTGTCCCAAGGCCTCGTTAGCCCAGCAATAGTTTCAGATATCGACTTGAAATTCTGGGTCATGATTCTTTTATACATTCTAATCTAATAATAATAATCATATATTTAAGGCTTTACCGATAAAAAAATAACATTGTATATAAACTAAATGGTTTACAAAATTAAATTCAGTGCAATTAAAATTAATACTTAAATTTGGAAAGATATATGTCAAAAATAAATAAATTAAAAATTAAATTAAATCAAATCGGAAAACGGAATAACGAGTTTTATTTTTATTTAGAATATTGGTAAGGGTACAGAATTGACACAATAAACATGGTGCCGCGATAACTGTTGCAGTAGTATAAACTGTGTCGCAACAAATTAAAATCAAAATCAAATAAACCAAATATAAATTAAAATTAAATGACAGAACTAAAAATAAAAATAAAACCCCTAAATACTGTGTCAGCGGCATCGGTATTGCAACGTGCCTATCACAGCAATGCCGGAGGTATTGACAGTCCAGTCCAATCTAAGCTCAATATTTGCGAAGTAAAACTGTCCTGTACATGTATATTCAATCACATTAGAATAGAATAGAATAGAATAGAATTTGTTTATTTATCAGAACAACACAAACAGACTTACATACGGAGTAACTTAAACATTTAGTACTTAATTATTAATAGCTTAAGTCTAAGATTTGTGTCGTGCCAATAAAAAGGTTCTGACTCAGCTTAATGTTCCGGATACTAATGTACCCACAACGCTGGTATTCTGTCAGTACCTATTTAGTTGAGGGAAGTCCGGTTATGAAATCACATATAAAAAAAAAAAAAAAATATATACAAACTTTATAAAAGAAAGTAAACTTCATTATGGAAAGGAGATGAAAATTCATTTTTGTTTAAGTAGTAATGGAAAAGTATGTTAGTCAGATAATAATTTTTAGTTTTTTTAGTAGTTACTATTGTAAGATAGTGCCACATTAGATTTTTGAATGTTCAGTAGATAATAGCGATATAATTTCTTAAAGCAAAACTTTGATTTGGCATTTCTAAAAGGCGGTAGGATGTCGTTCCAGCATTTGGTGGCAAGATATTTAAAACTGCCACGAAATGCTGCAGACCTGTGGCATTACATTTATGGTTGTAATTTTTTTAGACTGAATCCAAATTGTTAATGTAATGCTTCACCCTAACCATGTATCTGTTAACAATAACAATTTAACACCTTTTTTTATACTACCAAATAGTTTAAGTCCACTGATATACGGTAATGGTTCTTTATGCAACGTAATGAGGATATTTTTTATACGAGTTCTATTTCTTAATACGATACTTGCTTAGTTTTCCGGGAGGGAGGATACATTTTATCCCGGGAAATTCCTAGGGGAAACCCTTTATATTTTCGGGATAAAATGTATCCTCTGACCGTCTCCAGGATGCAAATTATTTCTGCCATATCATGTCGTGCTAACAAATGTATTTTTTTATACACTCGCGGTTAATTTTTACTAGCAACTTTTCCGATATAAAAAATATCCAATGTCTAACTCGAAGTTTGACATTGGATAATTTTTACATGATGCATCATTGCCAAATTACACGCGTGTAAAATTAGTATGTATTTATATTATTATTATTAAATTTTTTTATTGTTTCCCTCCATAACGCTGATCTTAATATTTATCTTCCACAGAGAAATATCCAGTGACAAGACTCACCTAACTACCACGAACACAAAAACATTAGACGCAATTTATCCGGTACGCTCGCCATAATGTCCTCGCCATTAGGGCGTGCTAATGTCACTCTTTGTAGAATATATTCTGCTCTCTTAACAAAATAGCCGAATTTTTTCCTCAAATGCCGCCGACTGGAATCGACTTTCTTCGAACAACAAGTCAGTTAAATAATATTTTTACACGTTATGAAAATTAAGTCGAAATTGCTATTCTCCGCGACTAACTAAATTACATCAAGCCGCAATTCAAAAAGTTTGGTTAAATACAAATAAAAAAAAAATCGCAGAGTATAGCAAATTAAGCTTAATTTTCATAATATATCATGGAATTACGCAAAGTAACGCCTGCTTCTATTCAATATTTTTACAAGCTTTAATTTTTAATTAGGTGATACGGTCAAACCAGTAATTGGGTAAGGTTATATTGTAATTGAACCTATATCCCTAACACTAACCGAAACGCTAAATCTCTTGACGACTTTGTCTATAGGGTGATTACCAACGGCCTTCGTCCAACGGCCGAAGCCAAAACAGAAAAAGCTTTTTGCATGATCTGTAAAATGTTGCTCTGCTTATAGGCAGTAGTTTTCCAAGTACCATCACATTTGACAATATTATGAAGAACTCTCAGACATGTAAGTTTTCTCACGATATTTTCTTCACCGTTGAAGCAAGTGATACTTCAATTACTTAAAACGCACATAACATTGAAATGTTAGAGGTGCGTGCTGGGAGTATAACTCGGTCCCCCGATAATGAAGTTAAGTTCTTACCCACTGGGATATGCCCGCTTGATACAAAAACAAATTGTAAAAAAACTATTCGAGCAATATCCAACCAAACTATTCCATCAGAGGAATCGTGTTTTAGAATTCGTAGCAATAGATGCGTGTAAACTCAACTAAAAGGGTCGCTTGGTTTAACATAGGCTCTGATGGAAAAAGATCAATGGGCTTAGCTATAAAATAAAACTTTCCTATTAAAGGTTATACCCACATACCTCGTAACGCTTTTGCACAATGCACTTCTCTAGTCGAAATGCATACTTTTATTTTTATTCTAGAAAAACTTACGTGGTGGTTAGTAATGTTGCAGTCATAAGCATACAGAAGCCGTGTACATACATTTCCAAAAGTATTGCCAAACAGATTATTAAAGACGCTGGACGAACACCAACCACGTGAACAGGCTGGATTTAGAAAACACTTCTCTACGATTAACCATATAAAGGTTGTGACCCAAATAATAGAGAAAACAAATGAATATGGCATAAAATTATACATGCGTTTCATAGATTACACGAAAGCATTTGACTCTATCCATCATAACAAATGTCGTCAACAATATGTTCGTCTTTATTGGAACAAGGTATTCATCAAAAATGAATATAATAAAAAGCGTGTACTCAAAATGCAAGAAAGATGGTGAGTTTCCCGTAAATAGAGGCGCTAGACAAGGTGACCCACTCTCTCCAAAATTTTACAGTGGTCTTGGAACTTATTTTTAGAAACCAGGAGTGGAAATGCATGCTTTTATTTGCATTCTACAAAAACGTACCTGATGGTAAGTAATGATGCAGTCACATAATTAAGAACATACGGAAACCGTGTAAACGACTAATATTGGAGGGTCATAAACCACTCCACTTTGGTACGAGTAGTGTTTCTCGAACAGGTGGTTAGTCGTTTCATTTCATTTAGCAGTTGACATTAATTATTTTACCTCTAATTTTCTTAATGTATTCTGTAAAATGGGGAAAATGGGAAAGTTTGTGAGCTAGCATCATTCCGCGGGACGCACTTATGCATCCTTCAACACTTTGTATATATATAATAGTTAACATTTAGTATTTATAATATATCCGTGCATGTCTTTATATTGTATTTGTATATTCTATTTGTATCAGTTATATCTGTAACTACATATACTCAGGTCTACGCAACATTTTTACTCACATTCGAGGGTTTCTGGAGAAATCTCTTTAGAGATAAGTTGTCCTTGTGCACCTCCTGTCCTTTTTATGTTATTTTTTTTGGTACTAATTAAATAAATACATTATAATAAAAATAATAATAAATTATAAACAAAGCTTTAAGAATTTTATCCGTTTCCAATGGATACGTTTGTGCTCGGGTTTGACTCTCATTTAATGTGACTTTTTTGCTGTTTCGTTTTCTTTTCATCTTCAGGTCTAGGACGTAATATGTTGTCCTATTTAGTTTTTCCTTAAGCGGCTACGTATATCAATTTCTGTAACAGACAGTTAAGAGCTTCTGGGCTAACAACGTTGATTGATGATAACTTGCCTACTACTATATTATATATCATAGTATTAATAGCTAATGTGCGTAACTTCGCCCGTATAGAATTTGCGATTTAATATGAAACTAAGTAAAAGTAGTATTAGCTTAGTGGTTAGGACTGGGGCTTCACTTTCGGTGGGCGGAGTTCGACACCCGTCACGTAAATCTAACTTTTCTAAGTGGTTATTTTAAACGCACAATTTAAAATAACTACTTGCTTTTAAGTTGAAAGAAAATGTCGTGAGGAAACTGGCTTGCCTCTGGGCACGCTATAGTATTTTAAAAACGCTCGCACGTGTGTCATTTTTTATTGTTGTGTACGCGTTTTTGCGTGTACTTACACGCAAAAACGCGTGTGTGTAAGTATGTGTCTGTGGATTACATATTTTTTAAAACTACAACTACCTTTTAATTTATATATTATTTTACAGTATACAATCTTTGGAATACTAAGCAAATAGTGAAATGGAGTTTTGAACACCCAAAGTTTATGACCATTTAATGTTTCTAGGGACAACGTTAAATTTTATTGCGAAAATCTAATCAGTTGGGTACCAGATAAGACCCATGCATTGCCGATACGTGTAATTTAGTTAACCCAGCCCGATTCCAGTTGAAATTAATCCTGTATTTAACCACGTTATTTAGACCGAATCGCAATGAACGCATTTCTGTACTATTAGGAATTAAAATGAATTAAAAAATTATTAATTGATAGTTTATATATATATATCTACATTTATCAACAGTCTTTAATCACTTAAAGGCATAAACCCACTTTATTATATGAAAGAGGGAATTAGAGCACGAACCCACCACACTAGTCAAATGCGGTATAGCAGGATAATTAGTTATTTAGATTTCGATGTAGTGTGTATAAGTTGAATTCGGCTCGAGCGCATAAACGTCTCAATTTTTTTTAATCAGCTCTTAGTGTATAATTTTGCTTCTAATAAATACATGAAATTATGACTTGTATATTATTGGTCCGAACGACTATAATATCTTAGCGAACAAATAAAAAATCCATTTGGGAGAGCCTGTGATAAATATTATAATAAATAACATACTACTGGCTCGGGGAAAACATGTCACTCGAAGAAAAGGCCAGTTTTCGTGAGAAATGATGATGTACACTTTGGTTAGTTGATTTCTTTTGGAACGTTAGCTCAGTTTCAACAGGAGACCATAGCAGTAAAACCGTTTTAGTTTCGCCATGACGTGTATTGGCTTGATACGCGAACAATCACTAAAATTTGGTTTAAATATGCATGGCTACATTTCATTAAAACTATATCGGTAGTTCAGTGCATTATACGTTGTCTAGAATCTTTGAAACAGAGGCCCAGAGAGGTGAAATATAATAATAGTAAAAGCCTTTATTAACAATCTTAAAAATAACTTTTCAATTTATTTCTACATAGTATTTCCAAAGTAACAACTGTTTTGGTACAAAATTACGTTTTATACTAGACACCGGTGATTTGATTGTCTTGCTCTCCAGCATAGGCCTCCCCAAGCGTTCTCCACAAAGATCTATCCCTTGCTTTCCTCTTCCAAATTGTTCCTGCTACTTTTTTAATATCATCTTCCCACCTACGATACTGTCTACCCTTACTTCTCTTTTTATATCCAGGACACCATTCCATTATTTCTTTTGCCCATTTTTCTGTCTTACTTCTTATTAAATGGCCAGCCCATTTCCATTTAAGTTTTTTGATTCTGTATTTTATATCTATAATCTTGGTTCGCTTCCTAATTGTTGTTATCCTACTACCTATATTTATCTTTTAATTTTATGTTTAATATACTTCTTTCCATTCTGTGTTGGCAAACTTCAAGTGATTTATTTTTTTTATTTGTGCAACTCCAAGTCTGACATCCGTAAGTCATACTTGGCAGTATAAATATTTCCTTTTGTTCCTTTACAAATATACAACCAATGAACTATCTATGTTTTTTCACTATCTACGGCACAAACCCTTCTCATTGTGGGAGGAGACCCGTGCCCTGTAGTCGGTTGGTATGGGTTTTTATTTTATTTAAGGTTGAGGTTTTTCCACTAGAAAAAAAACATTCAAAGCTTGAAAATATTTTTCAAATTAATTATAATATTTTGAAATGTTACTTTTGCAACGGATATACAATAGGTCCATTATGAAAGACTTTCTCAGTTAGCGTTTTTATGTTCAACTGTAAGAGTTTCTTAAACTTTTATTATTACAAAAGAGATCGAGGTATCAAAAACAAAACTAAAAATATAAGACGTATCTGTTTTATTTTTCGAGAGATTCGATAACGTTTAACAGATGTCGTCGTTCCTTTTGTACGTTGTTTTGCTCGAGTCTAAGAAAATATTAGCTGAATAATTCTTTTGACAATGTCGTAAGGAATATAAGCTTTGGTGATTTCACATTTCTCGGTTGGATATAAAAGGCTACTTATAACTGGATACTAAGAAACCACTCTTATAATATATCCGTAATACTAGATTTCCTATAATAAAGTACGTAATACTAGATCTCGGCCTTATAAGAAGGCTCAGAGTCACTCAGCGGGCGATGGAGAGACCTATTGCTCGAAGTGATAAAATCAGAAATGTGGAGATCCTTAGAAGAATCAGAGTTACCGACATAGCTCAATGAGTCGCGAAGCTGAAGTGGCAATGGGCGGGGCATATAGTTCCGAGGAGGGATAGATGTCGGGGTCCTAAGGTGCTGGAATGGCAGCCCCGCACTGGTAAACGCAGCGTTGGTCGACCCCCGACGAGGTGGACGGACGACATTAGGCGCGTCGCAGGTAGCCGCTGGATTCAAGCGGCACAAAACTGTGGAATTTGGAACTCCCTACAAAAGACCTATGTCCCGCAGTGGACGTCTATCGGTTGATATGATGATGATGTTGAATGATTTGATTTACAGTTTTTTTTAATTTATTTATCAGACAACAAAGATCCATTTATTAAATAACATCAATTACCTACAACAGTCACAAATTAAATTCAAATTCAAATTCAAAATTTCTTTATTCATATAGGCCTATCACAGGCACTTATGAAGCGTTCATACATATTTGTTTACATAATTGTAAGGGGATGGGGTGATAACTTCGTTCGCCAACTTAAATCTAAAGCTACGAGGGTTCCAAACGCGCCCTGGTCTAAGAAGAGCCCAAACAGAGCAACAAACTTAGCCGGGTAAATAAACTTAGCCGAGTAAATTATGATCTAGTAGATGGTAGCAGTAGCACAGAAGACGCTGCTGCCCTGTTACATTCCCTTATTGCCTCGTACGACACCTGCGAGAAGGGAGAGGGTGGTGGACACTATATTCTGATCTGCCGTCATCTCACGGCATTTTATTACAATAACGAATTGTGTCCTTTTCACGAGTTTCTGCAACAGAGGAATATAATTTCTGTTTTATCTATATATTCGCGCCAAAACATTGCTGAAGCACCACAGAACACATAATATACAAGTAAAACATCTGTTGGACTGACATGACAACACCCTGCTTTCTCTTTCCATAATTCAGAATCATTTCCAAAGCCGTCGGTGGTCAATGTAAAAATTAAATGTTGAAAATTACAAATAACACATTAATAAATAATTAATTAGTTACCTGCAAATAACGCTGATTGGACTATAATTTCGCGTTACGTTTGTTTATTTGTTTATTCATTTGCCGATTTCAGAAGTAACCGACTAACTTAAAGGCCTGAAGGCCAAAGTAGTTCCAGGCTCATTTGAAGCTGCATTAGCTTATTTTAAGATATGCCCAGCTGTGGTTGTGAATACCAATATTCCTGGTATTCAATTCCTATCGGTTCCGAAAATTTTTATATGCTTTTAAACTTATAAAATTGATAATTCCTCCAAGCGTAGGTAAAAACACTAATAAAAATTATAAGAACACCAAAAGTTTTGAAAAATTGAAAAAAATGCACAACTATTATCAATTTTTTTTAATTTAAACTAAATTAAGGAAATTTTGCAACTGTTGACTATTAGGCATGTCAAATTATAGTTATTACGACAGTATTTAAGAAGTACTTTAAATTAAGACCTGTTGGTGTAATCGGTAGTGTAAGATTTTCTACCGATTCGGTGCGAAAGAGTGACATCTATTGACAATACTGTTCCCAAGTGTAAAAACTAGATGGCGCGCTTTCGATTACATAAAAAACGTAGTTAACAGTTTCATCATCATCATCATCATCCCCTTGCTCTTATAAAATAATGCGTAATAAATTAGAAAAGACTCTCTGGATTAACAAACCGCATAAACATGATATAAGAAGTTGGTAATAGCCTCAAGCTGTTTGCGATGGCCTCTTCAATACTTACTTACTAATAAAACGGCAATATTCGAGAAATATAGCATCGAAATAACAGAGCAAAATCTAATCTAAAACTATACATCAGTCATTCCAGATGGATGAAGTCTCTTTCTGCCAACAGAAATAAATAATTATAAGAGTTAAAGTGCTATTAGAACTGTTTTATCGCTATAGCGCTCTTGTGCAGCTTATATTTATTAGGAATGCGAAATCTTTCTAAGTTTTCAATAATCTCCAGCGCCATTTTTGAAGTGACAACTTCTTTAGCACTTTTTGGATGAAAAATAAGAGTGAAACTCGCGTCATCGTCAGCGCACACATTCCACGAACTTTATGCATACTTTGTGTACATAATATATACATAGATAAGCCTCCGTTTGTTTTTTGAATTATTTTTAAGAAGAGATAAGCAGGCCGAGAGAAAGACCGCGACCACTTTAGAGAGACGACATTGAAGGTGTTGCAGGGCCCTGCGATAAGATAAGCAAGATATTCCTAATGAATATAAACTGCACTAGAGCGCTATACCAACAGCTCTAATAGCACTTTAATTATTTCCATCTGCTAGCAGAAAGAGACAGCCCTGCGTCACTCCGACGATGATAACAACCAATAGAGCGCAGTAGAGCAAGATGGAGGAGGCCTATACCCGAAGATGGGTACCCAATTAACTTTAATGTGGGTTTATTATTTGTATATTTTTTTTGTTATTCATTTCTTAATATATTACTTAACTTTTTTTTGGGATTAAATGGCCAATTCAATTTTAATCCTTGTTCATAAGCAATTCTTTAGAAAACCAAGAACTTTCACTTATATCGGCAGTCCTGAAAGACTGCGAGTAGGTCGTATGTTGTTTTTTTTTTATTTTACTACAAGTTAGCTTTTGACTACATTGTTTAAATTCCCGTGTTTTGGTAATACTGCAACTGCTGCTTATTCTCAGGTAATGGTATTACCCACATGGTAATGCCACTGAAAGGCGTTTATCAATACTAATATTATAAAGAGAAATTGTATACCTATAATATGTTTAAATACTTCTTTTTTTTTTATAATCATTTTCATTATAAATTAAGTGTGCCTGTTCGTTTGTTACTCATTGTATTATTTTTCATGTGTGTTTTTGCGTGATTGAGTAACAAACATCCATCCTCCCATTTATAATATTAACATATAGTGGGACGCAGTTTGGACTTACAAACAAAGGCTGTTAGTGCATGAAAACGAAACGATACATCCATACAAATATTATAAAGGCGAGAATATGTTTGTTAATTTCACACACTAACTAAGCAACCAATGATGGTAATGAGTACTCAGCAGAAGGAGCGTCCTGCAACAGACATGCGTGTCCATCAATTTTATGAGTAGGTGTTAAGCCTGTAATTACACTGGCAACCACGCCAATGCAACAATGCTGCAGAAATAATCATGGTGATAGTACTTCCCCGGACGATCTCTGTTACAAAAAGCTCAACTACTTCTTCATTTATATACCCCGACCATTCGCATCACATTGCCGAGCTATATACTTCCTTTTCCAGGCTCCATGATCATAGCGTGCCGCTAAGAGTCTAAACATTTCTCAAAAATTGGGCTATCAAATGCAATAAATACATTTGAAAACCTACTGTTATAGTTCTACAGATTAGCGCGTCTTCTTTTTATTCTGCAGCTTTATTATATCAGTATAATTTCATAACGTTTAGGAGTTTGATAGATGGACAGAAGAAAGGAGTATGAACGGCAACCGTGTATATTTTCGAAAGTCAAATTAAAACTTACGGTTTTCATTGTGCTTGGATTTCAACAAACGCAGATGCACTGATGATTGTTTTACAGACAGAGTTTATATATTCGCATGATGTTACAATCACATAACTGTTTGAAAATTAGTCCGTTAAGTTTAATTGGTTTTTGAACGTTTACTAATGGCTCTTTTGTACATCGATTATTTATATAATTTTTGCTGATAAGTTATTAGGTTTATCGATTCGTAACATAAACTGAAATCTCAATTGATTGGAAACTAGAGTGTCAGTTATAATTTCACCTCGCTTCTCTCGGTCACTAAACATTATGAAAATGAAATGAAAATAAGGGATTTTTAATTATAACATAACCTAAATCCGGAATAAATTTAGCAAAATTTTTTTTAAACAAAAATGGGTATTGTGACGTTCTTTCACTCCACAGCATAGGCATCGGGCGTGGGATAGACTTCACATTTACGTGGCGTTAATTTTACTTTGTTATTCAAAGTAAAGATATAAACTTTAATATTAAGCTTAATATTAAAGTTTATATATTTACAATAAATAAAGAAATTAACGCCACGTAAATGTGAAGCCTATCCCACTCCCGATGCCCATGCTGTGCTGGAATGGGGTCCTCCCACCAGTGAGCAGAGCGTAAGTAAAGACTCGAGTAAATAGATGACATCTTTCGAGTCGCAGGGAGCCGCTCATGCGGCACCAGCTGGGGATGTCCTTTGGTTTACATGAGGGTGATGGTTTATTTACGTATTAGCAGCCTTAGTAGACAGTTATTTAACTTAGCCATTCATCTATGTCATCATACTCTTTAAATTGAAGTTCGACTGCTGATAGACATCCTCTATGACAGGGTTTTATAGCTTAGCGCAACAATTCTGCTTCAATACGGGAACGCGTGCTTTTGCTTTTCGTATCAAGATTTTTTATTATAATGTTGGAAGACAGTTTAATTTTTGTATGGTACGCGAGAGACTGAGGAGTTCTTCAAACAAAAAATGATCAACCCATTACGGCCCACTACGGGGTACGGAAATCCTGTCCAAATGAGGAGGGTTCAGGCCATATTCTACCTCCCTTGCCAAGTGAGAATTGGCAGATTGCACACACTTGAGAACATTATGGAGAAATCTCAGACACGCAGGTTTCACTATTAATAATAGTTAAAAAAAAATAAAAAACACGCTTTTTATAGAAAACCGAACTAAAAAATAGAAAATAAATTTTAATAAATTTAAATTGAGAATAGTGTTAGAAATTTCAATAAATATAAATTAATAATAATAAAAAAAAAAAAATTATTGTAAAAAAAGCGTGAGGTGCTTTTTAAGATATTATCAAAATAATAAACACTCTACTTATATCTGTCAATAAAATATTTATAACTATTGACACCATGCAGGTTCGGTCGGTTTTCTATAAAAAGCGTGTTTTTTAGTTTTTTCAAACTATTATTTATTTTCTTATTAGATTGGTTTATTGTAAACTGTTATTTGATCTAATGTACTATCAATTCCGTGATAACTCTAAGTAACTGTAATTATTTTCCAAATTATTAATGTGTACGGTAAGAGCCCCATTACCCGCTCAGGAATCTATATTAAGACGTAACTACCATAACAGTCCCTACGCGGGTGCTGCTGAGTGCCCGATCGGAGTGTCTCTCGAAGTGCAAGTTCTAATTATTATTTAAAACAGCCCATTAAAAAGTAACAGCTAACGCCCTCTACCATCTAGAAGCTTAATGTTTTCTGTGGAATTTGTTAGGTACGCGAACGCCATCTGTTGGAAACGCCATAGGTTTTTTACATTTGGGTCTAGGGTTTTTTACATTTGGATCTAGATGGCGCTGTAGTAGTTGTAATTAATAGTTCGAAAAAACTAAAAAATCTAATTTTTATATTGAAAATTGGAATAATCTTCTCAGATTAGTGTATTGTCATCGGTCTTCGATATGTCTACAAAGTTTGAATCAAATCTGATCGTTCAAAGTAGGACGAAATCGAGCTCAAAGGGGTCGGTTACATACAAGCATACATACAGGTGAAGCTAATAAAAGCGTGTTAAAAACGCACATAACTCTGTTAGTTAGAGGCGTGTTCCTCAAAAGGCAGGCTGCAGGTCTAACAACTGGGCTATTAACGCTTTTTAAGGCTATCACCACTTTTTAAAATCTCAGTCCTCTACAATTTATTACCGCGAACTTTTAAAAAAAAAAACAATTTTCTACCTTGGTGGGCGAGTCGAATCCTGGACCTCGTGATCTGTAGACGGCGAAAAACTAAATCAACATTTGAAAAGAAAATAATTTTCTAATATCGAGAAAGCTGTGGAAAAAGCGAGGGAGTTATGAAAAAAATATAAATCAATAATTTGCGATTACGGCCATCTTGGTTTTGAAATTTGTTATAGTATTCGAATAGTCCAAGCCCTTTTTTTGATACCCATATTGAGAGAGTTGTGGCAAAAAACACTTTTGACTAATAAAGTGTTTCTTCTTCTTAGTTCGATTCCAGGAAAAACTAACACAGAAACAAATACACATACACACACACACACACACACATATAGACACACGCATAGACACGTCAAACTTATAAAACCCCGTTGTTATTATAGCAACAGAAATACATCATCCGTGAAAATTTCTGCCATAGCATCAAGGGATATAGCCACCAAGGGATACCTGTCACCAGACAGACGGACAGACAGACAGTCGGACGGACAGCAGAGTCTTAGTGATAAAAACCCTAAAAATAATGTTAAATCTTGGAACATGCATTTCTACACAATATTTCAGTGTTATTTGTATATAAACTTTCAAGAGATCGTAGTGTCTCGTGATAAATTCGAGGCCCGACGTTGAGTGATGGTGGGCGCATCTTGGTCTCAACCTCACTCAGATTTCTGTTTATTCACTGCGAAAATATGGCTGCTGTGATAATAAATTAGGCCGTTTCTTTGTGATATCTTCCTTAAAATTGACTGTGACATTTGAAGAGAATAAATAAGTACCTCAGTGCATTTTTAAACACCCAAACTAAAATTAAAAGGACCTGAAGAGAATTATTATAATTAAAGATATTTTTTCGATTGAATTTTATCTTTCCCTAGGTATAATAGTATTAATTTAGGAATTAAATACCCATTAGCAAACGTTCAAAACTCAATTAATAAGTAATTTGTAAACTGTTCTTAGATATTAAAATAATATGTAAGAACCATCTTCTTAAAATGTTTCGTTTCGTTTGTTTTTTTTTATGTTTGTTAAAGAATTTTGTCATTTATTAATTTGTATCATTCGTTATAAATACCTACCCAGAACGACAGAGATGCAGGTAGGTAATATACGATGGCAGTTTTTTGCAGTATATTGCTGCAGAACTACTTTGCCAGTAAAACTAAGGTCTTCTCGGCCGCCAATATTAATATACTAAATAGTGTTTTTACGGTTACATCGCTGTACTCGCTTGCAAACGCGATCCGATTCCGTATGATCGGAACCTTGAAAGTGTTAGGACGGAGGTAATATGACGTTTCTACAACTATCTTAACCTTTCTACGGCTAAAAATCTATTTAACAACAGAAGTGGGATAATGTCGATTTAATTTTCAGTAATACTACTCACGTTACTTAATTTTTCCGTCATTTTTGTTTTTGACCAGGGTATGCATAAAGCCAGAACATTGCATAAAATGGAAAAATACGACTTATATAAAATAATTTGAGTATGCAGTGCTTTTGTGCATGTATGAAATGCACGCTAGATGGCGATGTGTGTATTGTCGTAGTATATTTATTTATTATTTATTCATTTATTTTATTTATTTTTCCAAATGTAAAGAAAGTTGATAAAAATGTAAGGATAAATGGAGAATCATAAAAAATTATGAATTCCACAGTTTTTCTGGGAGTTGGGAGAAGGATCTTGGATTGCAAGTCACAGTGGGGTGCCCACATCGAGACACTTGCGGGAAAGCTCAGCTCAGCTGCCTATGCTGTTAGATAAATAAGATAGTGTACATGGTGCACTACTAGGCTTGTCTATTTCGCAAACTTCAATAGCGAAATTTTTTTAAGGGATCTTGTTATGGGTCAGGGCTTCTGATATAGAAACTAGAAGAAGAAACGAGAAATATATATTATATACTGCGCGATTTATATATAAACTTCAGATCACGCGAATCCCTTTGAGTCAAATTTAAATAAATAGGTATACTTGCAGTACCTTTGCAATATATAATAGAATAGAAAAGAACAGAAAAACTTTATTGCACCACCACACAATTGAAAACACATTTATAATAATAATATTATAATAATTATAATATATTTATAATTATATTTTTAATATTTATAAAACAAAACCTCACTATAAACAGAAAATCTATACAAACAATCGATTTACTAGATACAGACGTTAATTAGTGATAGCTGCATATCGTCTAAGAAAAGTACAGAAATCCTTTGTAGGGATGAGTACATATATGTTTTCAGAACATGATATCTATGGTAATATAATATCTACATTTGCCTTAATCTAAACAAACGTTAAAACACATATAATCAATTGTGGTTGTGGATGAATTTATTTCTTAACGCAAAGCAGCTTAAAAGCACGATGTGAGAGAAGAACAATCTGCTGAGTTTCTTGCCGGCTCTTCTTGTCTGCTTCATCTTAACCTTATACAGGGCTCGAGTCCCCTCTTACAATGGTACGAAAGTAGAAGTGAGATCATGATGATGAGAGATGTTTAAGCCGTAGTTCATCACATTGGTAGATTTCAAATGCTTTTCGTGACCTCTCGTGTTATTTCCACAGAATGTTTTACACTTTATTATTTTAATTACTTATTTTAAACCGCACGTCACTCCGAAAAGTAAATCGAAAGTGGATCGAATTAAGTCCCCCTGATTGTAGGCCAATGTCTTACTTACTAGGGCTATTAAATAATAGGAAAAAACAATCAATTTAATTTGGTTATATCTGAGTTTAAAAGAAAACTTTTATACTTTCTTTTTCTTGCGGAACCAAAACACAGAGAGTTAAGTCCGGGCCTGTAGTAAGCTAGGTTTTCCACTCTTTATAATTGTTTTATTAGCAGGTATTTTTCTTAAAAATCGCTATCGGAATGTTTTCCCGAAACCTTGCCATAAGTCTCTCGTACAACTTGAGAAGCTTTAGGCAATGATACTGTAGTATACAATTCCGAATTAACTGACCAAAAAATTTCTAGCATTGACTACGACATAAATTAATCTTCACTCCGTGAAAAAATAAACTGGCCCACATTCGAATTTTACACTTTCGCTTTTATAATATTAGTTAAGATTAATTAGACAAATTAAAAATAGTCACTGGATAAATAAAACTAATGAAGATATTATATTATGATCATTTATTTCGAAAATCAAATTACACAATCAATCCTTTTCAATGAAGAACACAATGAAAGAGATGGAAATAGGGCAATACACTATGGCAATGTAATTTAGTTTAGTTTAGAGATAAGTGTACAACCGAACCGATCTATGACTTTTGTACTAGCTCGATAAATTCATTGCATTAGCCCCAAAACTGAGGTGCAGACCGACCGCCAGCGGCTCTGCCGTAATCTGAGCCGTAATAGCCCAGCTGTGGTGCAGACCGTCCGAAACCTCCGTAGCCATCATATCCGCCAAACTGTGCATCGAACGGTAAGGCTAAGGCGTAAGCGCATACGCAAGCGATCACAGCGATGAAGAATAACTGCAAATAAAAGTATTATTAAATAAATAAAAAACGACCATACACACATCCCCATCTAGCCCTAAAGTAAACGTAGCTTGTTATGGTTATTTGGAAGACGGATGAATATTTTGTTTCGTTTCTTTTTGTTTTTAAAGTATTCCGTAGATACAGTTCGTTAGTCAGATTTCTGGCAGTAGCAGCTGCAAAATATTGTATTGTATTGATTCGACGGTAAATTTAATGTGCTCCGCTTTCAGCTTTTATCATAATATTCATCAGTCATCTTAGTACCAATAGCACAAGCTACGCTTACTTTGGGGCTAGGTTGGTATATTAATTTATTAAAAACACAGCATCATACTAATAATTGACTCGAATAGGTCCTAAAGATATATACTAAAAATCGAATTTAGGTGTACTTCGATACCGTTATTTTTAAGTTGTTTAATCTTGTATATAATTGGAGGTAGGTAGTTATTAAAAATAACTTTTAAATTAAGTGTAGCTCGAAAAAGAACTGTTTCGTTTAGGTGTAGTCCCTAATTTTTTAAACTCGCGATATATTTTTACTTAAATGTCCGATAAGAATGAATTAACAAGTTGGCTGCTGCTATATAAATATATCTACACTTCATTATAAAACTATTTATTTAAATAAGAAGTAATACTGGGATACAAATGTAACCCACTTCTGTTTCCAACGGCGAACTAATAAAAGTTGTGAATACAAGAGGTGTTATGAGATATAACTGTTACAGTCAGATATACTTCTTTGCGGACTTTTTTGTAGCCAATAATTAGTTATTTAATTATATATCACATAATTTTTATCCATCACCAATAGTTTTCTCATAATGTTTCGTAAATTCTTAGGAGAGGGGTTCGCTGCTGTCCGCTGAGGAGTTAATCCCAAGTATCAGCTATAAATGTACCAAATTGCATTCATATCCTGTCAGTAGTTTTGCGCGTTTTGTGTGACAAACCAACAGACATATATACAAACAGACAAAAACTTCCAAAATTTGCTTTTTTACATTCTATTGCTTATTTCTAACGTTCCCCAGTTATCTATTTGCAAAACTCTTTTATGTACCTACACGGTTAGTCTACGATTTTGTTATATGTATAGATATACCTACACAAATACTTATAATGTACAGATAAACACCCAGACATTGAAAAACATTCATATTCATCTCACATACATTTTCCAGTAATAATAATAAGTTAACATACTCGTATGTGGTTAACTTTTTAATTTACGTAATGAATTAAATTGGTTTTTCGATCTCCAGAGGGCATTTCGAAATTATAATTTTATAATTTTCTCTGGTCTGATTTGGCTTCGGCCATGGCTAGTCGCCATCCTATCGACATAAACGTGCCGCCAAGTAATTAAGCGTTCCGGTACGATGTCGCATAGAAATTGATTAGGGGTTTGGTATCCCTAACAGGTTAAATAAATACTTGGGTTTCTGCTTTGCTTATTGGGTAAATATTGAATTATTAATATTAAATAAATATAAAAATATTAAACAGGACACTTACAGTTTTCATTGTGCTTGGTTTTCAACAAAGTTGCACTGATAATTTTCTTGAGAACACAGACTATTTATACAAGTTTGTCAGTACCACAAATCTACTTTTAACAACTTAGATAAAACTTATTGTTATTTGATTATTAAAATAGCGATTAATGTGTTATAGTATGATATACTTGACGCAGTAGTGGTTCACTGTGGCATTTTGATACCCGCCAGGAGCAAAAAGGGATTTTACATTCTCAAGTTTTTCTGTCTAGTTTGGCTGGAGGCTTAGTAGATTAAGCAAGTTAAGCATAAGCTAATCATCATTATTATCATCCCAATACTAGACTACTACAGGGTGCAGCACACGGGACTCTTCTTGGAATGAGAAGAGTTTAGGACTTAAAGGTTACTAGGACGCAATTTAGAACATAATGGAGAACTCTTAGGCATGCAGGATTCCTTACGATGTTTTTCTTCACCGTTCAAAAGTTATATTTAGTTGATTATAAAATGGCTCGAAAATGTTAGACATCCCGGGTCCTGGGTAGACTTTGGTCCCCTTTGGGTGGTTGGTTGGTTGGCCGAAGACTACTAGGCTACTATAGCTGAGAAAAAAAAACCAAAAAAATCAGCAGTAAAAGCAGAAAATTCAAAAAAAAAATTCAAAATTCGTTTATTTCAAGTAGGCCTAATACAAGCACTTTTGAAACGTCAAGTCTGTCCGTGTGTCGTGACTCTACCACCGGTTCGGAAGGCAGATTCTACCGAGAAGAAACCGGCAAGAAACTCAGCAGTTGCTCTTTTCCAACATCAAAAATTTACATTTTACATTTTAACATTCATTTTTCTATCTTGTGAGAGATGAAAGCGGAGGCGGATGCTTCCAAGCAACCTTGTCATTAAGAAATCAAAATCAAAGAAGAACAAAAAGGCAACAGAACGATTGGGTATATAATTATTTAAAACACAAATAACTGCATAAATATACGCAAAAAGAATATATTTTTTTAAGTTTTTATGTCTCTGGCTCTCTGTAAGCGCATTACGGAGATTACAACGGATTTAAGTGCAATTCAGTACACTTATAGCTGATATTCCAGGTTAACATTAAAGCTTTTTATTTCCAAAAAAACTTTGGGGTTCCAGCACGGCTAGCATGGGCAGGACACAATTATATCCCCGGGGAAAGGATATAAATTTATCTTCTCCCACAGCTTTATCAACTCTCAGAGCATTGGAACACAAGTGTAAATAATATCAATATAACATATGTGTATTCATAAACATGAAATAGCAGACCCCCGGGTAAACTTCTGCTATTTCATGTTCCAGTGATTTTTTTTATTTTTTTATAAATATACTATAAATCGGGGGATATAATTTTTATCTTCCGCCCGTGCTAGCCCTGCTGCGGGTTAAAGGATGAAAGACCAAGACGATTTTACACGTAACGCTGTCATATCTTATGTAATTTAAAAAAACTTTTTTAATCGGGAAGGTTGTATCATCAGTTTAGCTCTGCCCAAATTTGGTAAATAGCTGGTGAGTATAATCAAGATAGAGAATGAAACTCATCAGCAGACAGCAGCAACCTACTTACTGACTTAAGAATTATCGTTTCTTTATACGTACACACATTCCACATATTCAATGATGGCGTGACCGCAAACTCTGTAGTAATTTTTTTGCCTAATTTTCTCATGCGAGAGAAGAAGAAGAAAGAGTATGATCATGACTCTTAATTTAACAATTACTGTACGTCGTTGGTGATAGAAGCTAAAATCGATGTACGCTAAATTCTTCCTTAAATCTCAATATTTGGTTACCAATCTATTTACTGACTAAAGTGAATTATGCTTCTATTTATCTTTGACGGTCGATTTCTGAGTCGAGGGCCGTGTGTTCGATTCCCACAACCGGAAAATGTTTCTGTGATGAACACGAATGTTTTTCAGTGTCTAGTTGTTTATCTGTATTTTCAAAGTTTTATATTATTTCTATTATAATATTATTCATAAAATTATTCATTAGTCATCATAGTACCTATAACACAAGCTATGCTTACTTTGGGATAAGATGGTGATGTGTAAGGTCCTCGACAGATTTACAATGTTAGTTACGAATTCGGTCTGTTTCCCTGTTATCTATGTTTGGCTCAACCTTCGCCGATCTTAATGAAATTTAGCATTATGATAGCTTTCTGCCTTACTTGCTTGGACTCGAGATACTTTTATTCTAGAAATGCACAAGTTACGGCACGGTTAAAAAAAAAGTAACCTTTGTACGGCTACAAAGCTACAGATACAGAAGTAGTAGAATTATAAATTATTTTGGAAAATCTCCCCTTAAGTAGGTAAGATGGCGATGTAAGTTATTGCTGATTTTTTTATTGTTTAGTCTTTATTTAAAAAGTGTGTTATTTTTATAGAATAGGCATAAGTTTAGAAAATATTGTATCTAATAAAATATCTAGTAAATAATATCTAAATAGCTATCCTGTAGAAGCTGTTTGCTTTTCCGGAATAAAAGAAAGCCTATGAGCTATTCCAGACTATATTGTAGGTATCTCTGCCAAATTTTAGCCAAATCGGTTCATTTGTTGTGGCGTTAAAGCTTAACAAACATCCATCCATCTATCCATCCATCCATACATACATCCATCTATCCAACATCTATCCTCACAAACGTTCGTATTTATAATATTAGTAGGATGGTACGCATGCATTCGATCGTTGTCCCATATGCCTTGCGACTTGCTGCTATCTGTGAAGAATGAAGTCCTTGATCTCCGACGATATTCATCAGATCCTCATTTAAATTAGACAATACATGCATGTGTCAAATAAAAAAAGAATAACTAAAATCGGTGCAAATTTAACGGAGATATGAAGTAAAAAATTTATAAAAAATTTCATCCCATTTCCCGGAGGAAACTTATTGTTTATCGGGATAAAAAGTATCCTATATGTTGACCCGCGATACCAGCTACCACTATTTAAATCCGTTCAGCACTTTATTTAAATCCGTTCAGCACCTTTCATTTCGACTTTTTGCCCTTAGCATTTACCATATTAGTTCGGATTAAATAGTCTTCAGTTGAAACTTATGACCCCTATGATGGGATAGGCTCGTAAAAATAGTCACTGGATAAATAAAACGAATAAATACATTATATTATGATTATTTATTTCGTCGAAAATCCAATAACACCATCGAAAGCAAAAAAGGGCATTAGATGCCCAAGAGTAAGATGCAAAAATTAAAGACATATTTTATTTTACAAGTTTTATGTTATTACCAATCCTGGAATAAGGGTATTTCACAATGGTGCTAATTCTCTTGTACACGAATCTCTTAATGAAATTGACGAGTTTAATACTGTTGCAATCCTTTTCAATGGAGAACACAATGAAAGGGATGGCATTAGGGCCATACACTATGGCAATTTAGTTTAGTTTAGAGATAAGTGTACAACCGAACCGATCTATGACTTTTGTACTAGCTCGATAAATTCATTGCATTAGCCCCAAAACTGAGGTGCAGACCGACCGCCAGCGGCTCTGCCGTAATATGAGCCGTAATAGCCCAGCTGTGGTGCAGACCGTCCGAAACCTCCGTAGCCATCATATTCGCCATACTGAGGTTCGAACGGAAAGGCTAAGGCGTAAACGCATACGCAAGCGATCACGGCGATGAAGAATAACTGCAAATAAAAGTTTTATTATAGCACGTATAATCCTAGTCAGATCCAATAACTTATTATTTCTTTTAAATTGTGTGTTAAAATCTACTTATATATATTATAGTTTCTTTTCCTGTATGTTATACGTACAATAAAGTGTTTCTTCTTCTTCATTGCTTGGTATTCCAAGCATTTTTTTTTTAAATAAATTATCTACATAATATTATTGAATGACAGAGGCAATGTGCAAATATAACAAAGTGACCGTGCAAAAAGTTTTAAGCAGCTATTGGTAGTAGGTCCCGTGGTACCCGGGTAGTAATTCGATCCTCGGAATTTATAATATCCGATTCTTCTCTGGTCTAGTCTGGCTTCGGCCATGACTAGTCACCAACATATCGACAAATAAATAAGTAAATGTCGCACAGAAATCGATTAGAGGTTTGCAATCCCAAACAGGTTAAAAAACGCTGGGATTTTTGCTTTGCTTGTTGGATAAATATTTAATTACTAATATTAAATAAAAAAAATCAGCAGGAAACTTACGGTTTTCATTGTGCTTCGCTTCAACAAACTTGCACTGATAATTTTCTTGAGAATACATACTATTTATACAAATTTGTCAGTACCACAAATCTACTTTTAACTACTTAGATAAAACCTAATTGTTATTTGATTATTAATAAAGAGATTAATATCTTTTATAATGATATTCTTGGCGCAGTGGTGATCACTGTGGCATTTTCTTCGCCAATAAGGGATTTTAAAGTGTCAGGGTTTTTGGTCTAGCCTGGTGGGAGGTTTAGTGGCTTAAGCAAGTTAAGCCTAAGCTAATCATTTTTATGATCGACCCATTATAATAATAATCATAATAATATTTTTTTATTTTATATAGAAAAATGTATACAGCAGGAATCTCGTTATGATACTCTGTTAATTTGTGCACAAAGGAGTGCTCACTCACTAAGGTAACTTGTGTTGTGAGTGTCGCCACCTTCCTTCGGACCCATTTCAACAACGTGAAATGAGGAAAATACAATCATCGCGATACATAGTAGATAAAACCAAAATATATTTATAATTTAATGACAATAATTTGAATATTTTTTTTTAAATTATATTATGGTGCGTGCGTGTATGTGTGTGTGTGTATGAGAGTGTATGTGTGTTTGAAAAGTGCGTAACATACTAAATCTTACTTAAGAACGTGTAGATAATAAAAATAAACAAAAACAATGTACTAAAATTTAGAGATTTTAGTAGTTGTAGAGCTTTTAAGTACTATATATAGTACTTGATTACGAAATATTTTGATTTTTGGTTGACTCAACCTTCGCTGATCATGATAAAATTGAGCACAAGGATAGCTTGCTTCTTTACGTGCTTGATAGATTGCTTGGACTCGAGATACTTTTATACTGGAAATGCAGAACCTGATGCATCTTACCTTATAATCAATTGAACTGATCTTAAGGAAATTGAAACATCTCGAGCTCACAGGAAATCAGGAATTCCATACAGACGAAGTCACGGGCATCCGCCTAAATCTCCCTGCTGAGGTGCACACTACTAATATCCTCTTTTTTTATGCAGAGTTTTTAGTAGTATTTTTCAAAACATCGCTAAAGTTATTATATTATAGTACTAGCGGACCCGCGCGACTTCGTCCGCGAATGAGTCGACTTTAAAAAAATAATCGTATGTTGTCGCGGACTGTTTTATAAAACTTTAAAGAAACAACAATTCCGGCAATTCCGATTTATTTTTTTTTTTTTTTTTTTTTTTTTTATTTTTTTTTTTATTTGGAAAACAAACAGCTATAAATAAATTTTTACAATGGATAAACTTAATTATAGATCTTACACAAGCCAATAAACTTTCCACTATTAATTAAAATTATCATAATGATACGGGAGTTTGGTTTAATTATATATAAGTAACTTATACTAAGTAATACTAGTTACAATAAGTTAATAACGCAAAAATGATTGCTCATTTACAAAAAGTTAATCTAAGAAAAAACACACATTCAAGTGCATTTTTTGATAGCAGATACAAACTTTCCATACTTATAATAAAATTGGTCTATATGTTGATACTTATTATTGTAAATATCACATGTTCTTATAATAAATCTGTTCCGGCTATAATTGGTCTTAGCACGTGGGAGAAGGTACGTATTCATTTTACGATTAGTACGTTTGTCGGATTTGGGAACACAAAATTTTATTTTATTTGTAATCGCAGATATTGGCAATCGATTAGGCCGTTTATTATTTTGTACAAAAAAATCTGATCTTTGTGTTCTCTTCTAAGTTGTAAAGAGTTTAATTTTGTAGGGTCAAAGGAATTAAATCTTTTACTAACACACTTAAAAAATTTACGCTGAATGCTCTCTATCATATCCACGTGAATGGCGTAATGCGGATTCCAAGCAATGGAAGCATGTTCTAGGTGGGATCTTACGAGTGAGTTGAAAAGTAAAATGAGTGTATTTGGGTTCTTAAAATCAATGGTCTGACGCAAAACAAAACCAAGCATTCTATAAGCTTTATTACGAATAATATTCAGATGAGGTTCAAACGATAATCGACTATCCAACTGGACTCCCAGGTCTCTTACCTCATCTACTCTACGTAATTTTGTACCGAGTAAATTATAACTGTAAGGTATAATTTTCTTTTTCCTCGTAAAGGTAATGAAACAACATTTATCAACATTCAAAGTTAAACCGTTTTTTATACAGTATTGACTGACATGGTCTAAGTCATTCTGCAAATCTTGACAGTCTTTTTCTGTTTTAATTATATTAAAGATTTTTGTGTCGTCAGCATATAAAAGTAAGTTCGACTTTTTGATACAATTTACAACATCGTTGATAAAAATGTTAAAAAGTAAAGGCCCGAGGTGAGAACCCTGAGGTACTCCAGATGCAATTGGTACAAAAGTAGCAGTATATCCCTTGACAGCAACTGCTTGAGTACGTTCACGGAGATATGATGTGAGCCATCTCAGGAGGTCACCATGTATACCGATTGCCTCTAGCTTCCTAATTAAGATATCGTGGGATATTTTATCAAAAGCCTTCGAGTAATCGGTGTACACGGCATCAACCTGGAAACCATTGTCCATTGCCTCTAAAGTGACATCAAGAAGTTGGCATAGATTGGTTTCCGTAGAGCGTTTATTTATAAACCCATGTTGAAAGGGCGTCAATAATGGTCGTACTGCTGGGAATAACGTGTCATATATAATCTTTTCGAAGAGTTTAGGAATGACTGATAATTTGGATATACCGCGATAATTACGTATGTTGTGTTTATCTCCATTTTTATGGATAGGAACAACGATAGAACGTTTCCAAGTGTTTGGCATTACTCCTTAATTCAGAGATCTCTGGAACAAAAGTGTTATGGGCTTAGACAATTGTTTGCTACATTTTTTAAGGAATAAGGGATGAAGACCATCAGGGCCACTGCCTTTAGTCGAATCAAGACCTGATAAGTACTTTTCAACTATTTCAGTATTTATGTTTACGTTTCCAATAAGTGCTTGTGAAGAGTTAAAAATGTTGATGTTCGAAATAGCATTCGAATGGTTTTCGAAGACCGATTCAAAAAATTTATTGAAAAGATCCGCTATTCGTTGCCCATCATATGCATTTTCATTATCTAGATATAGACTATCAGGTATTCTATTAACGTGATATTTTGACTGTAAGAATGACCAAAAGCATTTTGAGTTTAAAGAAATATTACCTTCTGTACGCTGAATAAACGAACTATAACATGAAGCTTCCAAGATTTTGAATTCAAGCCGTAGATGAGAAAACAATATGTAATCAGATTGCCTGCAATAAATTTTCCATTTCTTATGTATTTTCAATTTTTTATTCAAAAGTTTAACTAATGGACGAGAGTACCAACTTGGATATCTCGTATTATTAATGACAAGCTTGGACGGTATAAACTTATCAATTGCTATATTAACTATTGAATAGAATTCATCTACGGCATCTGCCACACTCCTGTCACCGAGACGCTCGCTCCAGTTCACCTTCCCTAACTCTGCATTAATTATGTGGTAATCGGCAGTATGAAAACGTCGTACCAAGCGAGGAGGCGGACGTAGACTGGGTTGCACATATTGCACATCGACGTTTACATTGAGTGCAGGATGGTGACTGTCTTCAGGTAGCGATAGTGGTTCACATCTAGTCACTGCACATTGAGAGCTAGATATAACTAAGTCTAAATATCTATAATTCAAATTACTAATACAGTTAAATTGCATCCAACCAGTAAAACATAAAAAAGACGAAAGTTGGGTTGTAAGTTGGTCAACAGTAGGATTTTTTAAACACTTACTACATACTTTCGTCGTTTGGCTTAATGTTTGCCGTTTACGCATCGCCTGCATCAGAATCTCAAAAGAGGATATTTTTTGCAGTTTTTGCAACATTTCTTATTAATAATAGTAGACATTGGTCGTAGCGTGATGTCATAAAGCCATAATTGCTACTACCAATACAAAAAAAACTAAACAGCATTTTCTGAGATTAGCGCGTTCAACCAATCAAAATTTAAAAGCTATATAATATTTCAACTATGCCTACACAAAAAACCACGTAAAGCTAAAACTTCGTTTCGCGGATTTTTAAACACAAATGCGGGAAAAATAGCGATGCTATCCTGTAGAAGCTGTTTGCTTTTCCGGAATAAAAGAAAGCCTATGAGCTATTCCAGACTATATTGTAGGTATCTCTGCCAAATTTTAGCCAAATCGGTTCATTTGTTGTGGCGTTAAAGCTTAACAAACATCCATCCATCTATCCATCCATCCATACATACATCCATCTATCCAACATCTATCCTCACAAACGTTCGTATTTATAATATTAGTAGGATGGTACGCATGCATTCGATCGTTGCCCCATATGCCTTGCGACTTGCTGCTATCTGTGAAGAATTAAGTCCTTGATCTCCGACGATATTCATCAGATCCTCATTTAAATTAGACAATACATGCATGTGTCAAATAAAAAAAGAATAACTAAAATCGGTGCAAATTTAACGGAGATATGAAGTAAAAAATTTATAAAAAATTTCATCCCATTTCCCGGAGGAAACTTATTGTTTATCGGGATAAAAAGTATCCTATATGTTGACCCGCGATACCAGCTACCACTATACCGAACTTTATTTAAATCCGTTCAGTAGTTTTCACGTGATGCCCAGACAGACAGACAAACAGACAAACAGACAAAAATTAAATAAAAATCTGTTTTGGACTCAGTATCGATTATAAAGCATCCCCCGATCGAAATTGTCAAAATATATTAAATGTACAGAAATCTTCCAGTTAAAGTCTTATTATAAGTATAGAGATTTATAGAAGGTAGGTATATATTTCTGTCTGACTGCGACCTGATAAAGAATTAATCGTGGAATAGATTTTGAGGTCCTGGAAATAGACGTTGGCGGTCCTGCGCAGTTCATTAATTTTATCGTGGATGAACTGCTAGTGAGTAAATAAAAAGCATAAGAAACATAACCAAATGATGTCTTTCTTTGACAACTAATAATTCTCCCTTATTTTAGGTTTGTTTACTTATTCCCGAAACCAGTATTTATAAATTTGGATAAACATTACGAACTTATTGGCATAAAACTAATTTCATCATCGATTTTCTCATTCGGTAAGATGTAAAATTAAATTCCGTTCCAAGATCGTTTTTCGTGGTGGTGGTGGTACAACATTCAATGGGCATACGTAGACAACTTCTTTCTATACTTTTTCTCGAGCAGATAAATCAGGAAATAGAATTATGAATCCATCAGCACCTTTCATTTCGACTTTTTGCCCTTATCATTTACCATATTAGTTCGGATTAAATAGTCTTCAGTTGAAACTTATGACCCCTATGATGGGATAGGCTCGTAAAAATAGTCACTGGATAAATAAAACGAATAAATACATTATATTATGATTATTTATTTCGTCGAAAATCCAATAACACCATCGAAAGCAAAAAAGGGCATTAGATGCCCAAGAGTAAGATGCAAAAATTAAAGACATATTTTATTTTACAAGTTTTATGTTATTACCAATCCTGGAATAAGGGTATTTCACAATGGTGCTAATTCTCTTGTACACGAATCTCTTAATGAAATTGACGAGTTTAATACTGTTGCAATCCTTTTCAATGGAGAACACAATGAAAGGGATGGCATTAGGGCCATACACTATGGCAATTTAGTTTAGTTTAGAGATAAGTGTACAACCGAACCGATCTATGACTTTTGTACTAGCTCGATAAATTCATTGCATTAGCCCCAAAACTGAGGTGCAGACCGACCGCCAGCGGCTCTGCCGTAATATGAGCCGTAATAGCCCAGCTGTGGTGCAGACCGTCCGAAACCTCCGTAGCCATCATATTCGCCATACTGAGGTTCGAACGGAAAGGCTAAGGCGTAAACGCATACGCAAGCGATCACGGCGATGAAGAATAACTGCAAATAAAAGTTTTATTATAGCACGTATGGTTAATCCTAGTCAGATCCAATAACTTATTATTTCTTTTAAATTGTGTGTTAAAATCTACTTATATATATTATAGTTTCTTTTCCTGTATGTTATACGTACAATAAAGTGTTTCTTCTTCTTCATTGCTTGGTATTCCAAGCATTTTTTTTTTAAATAAATTATCTACATAATATTATTGAATGACAGAGGCAATGTGCAAATATAACAAAGTGACCGTGCAAAAAGTTTTAAGCAGCTATTGGTAGTAGGTCCCGTGGTACCCGGGTAGTAATTCGATCCTCGGAATTTATAATATCCGATTCTTCTCTGGTCTAGTCTGGCTTCGGCCATGACTAGTCACCAACATATCGACAAATAAATAAGTAAATGTCGCACAGAAATCGATTAGAGGTTTGCAATCCCAAACAGGTTAAAAAACGCTGGGATTTTTGCTTTGCTTGTTGGATAAATATTTAATTACTAATATTAAATAAAAAAAATCAGCAGGAAACTTACGGTTTTCATTGTGCTTCGCTTCAACAAACTTGCACTGATAATTTTCTTGAGAATACATACTATTTATACAAATTTGTCAGTACCACAAATCTACTTTTAACTACTTAGATAAAACCTAATTGTTATTTGATTATTAATAAAGAGATTAATATCTTTTATAATGATATTCTTGGCGCAGTGGTGATCACTGTGGCATTTTCTTCGCCAATAAGGGATTTTAAAGTGTCAGGGTTTTTGGTCTAGCCTGGTGGGAGATTTAGTGGCTTAAGCAAGTTAAGCCTAAGCTAATCATTTTTATGATCGACCCATTATAATAATAATCATAATAATATTTTTTTATTTTATATAGAAAAATGTATACAGCAGGAATCTCGTTATGATACTCTGTTAATTTGTGCACAAAGGAGTGCTCACTCACTAAGGTAACTTGTGTTGTGAGTGTCGCCACCTTCCTTCGGACCCATTTCAACAACGTGAAATGAGGAAAATACAATCATCGCGATACATAGTAGATAAAACCAAAATATATTTATAATTTAATGACAATAATTTGAATATTTTTTTTTAAATTATATTATGGTGCGTGCGTGTATGTGTGTGTGTGTATGAGAGTGTATGTGTGTTTGAAAAGTGCGTAACATACTAAATCTTACTTAAGAACGTGTAGATAATAAAAATAAACAAAAACAATGTACTAAAATTTAGAGATTTTAGTAGTTGTAGAGCTTTTAAGTACTATATATAGTACTTGATTACGAAATATTTTGATTTTTGGTTGACTCAACCTTCGCTGATCATGATAAAATTGAGCACAAGGATAGCTTGCTTCTTTACGTGCTTGATAGATTGCTTGGACTCGAGATACTTTTATACTGGAAATGCAGAACCTGATGCATCTTACCTTATAATCAATTGAACTGATCTTAAGGAAATTGAAACATCTCGAGCTCACAGGAAATCAGGAATTCCATACAGACGAAGTCACGGGCATCCGCCTAAATCTCCCTGCTGAGGTGCACACTACTAATATCCTCTTTTTTTATGCAGAGTTTTTAGTAGTATTTTTCAAAACATCGCTAAAGTTATGATATTATAGTACTAGCGGACCCGCGCGACTTCGTCCGCGAATGAGTCGACTTTAAAAAAATAATCGTATGTTGTCGCGGACTGTTTTATAAAACTTTAAAGAAACAACAATTCCGGAAATTCCGATATACTTACTACATACTTTCGTCGTTTGGCTTAATGTTTGCCGTTTACGCATCGCACGCATCAGAATCTCAAAAGAGGATATTTTTTGCAGTTTTTGCAACATTTCTTATTAATAATAGTAGACATTGGTCGTAGCGTGATGTCATAAAGCCATAATTGCTACTACCAATACAAAAAAAACTAAACAGCATTTTTTGAGATTAGCGCGTTCAACCAATCAAAATTTAAAAGCTATATAATATTTCAACTATGCCTACACAAAAAACCACGTAAAGCTAAAACTTCGTTTCGCGGATTTTTAAACACAAATGCGGGAAAAATAGCGATGCTATCCTGTAGAAGCTGTTTGCTTTTCCGGAATAAAAGAAAGCCTATGAGCTATTCCAGACTATATTGTAGGTATCTCTGCCAAATTTTAGCCAAATCGGTTCATTTGTTGTGGCGTTAAAGCTTAACAAACATCCATCCATCTATCCATCCATCCATACATACATCCATCTATCCAACATCTATCCTCACAAACGTTCGTATTTATAATATTAGTAGGATGGTACGCATGCATTCGATCGTTGCCCCATATGCCTTGCGACTTGCTGCTATCTGTGAAGAATTAAGTCCTTGATCTCCGACGATATTCATCAGATCCTCATTTAAATTAGACAATACATGCATGTGTCAAATAAAAAAAGAATAACTAAAATCGGTGCAAATTTAACGGAGATATGAAGTAAAAAATTTATAAAAAATTTCATCCCATTTCCCGGAGGAAACTTATTGTTTATCGGGATAAAAAGTATCCTATATGTTGACCCGCGATACCAGCTACCACTATACCGAACTTTATTTAAATCCGTTCAGTAGTTTTCACGTGATGCCCAGACAGACAGACAAACAGACAAACAGACAAAAATTAAATAAAAATCTGTTTTGGACTCAGTATCGATTATAAAGCATCCCCCGATCGAAATTGTCAAAATATATTAAATGTACAGAAATCTTCCAGTTAAAGTCTTATTATAAGTATAGAGATTTATAGAAGGTAGGTATATATTTCTGTCTGACTGCGACCTGATAAAGAATTAATCGTGGAATAGATTTTGAGGTCCTGGAAATAGACGTTGGCGGTCCTGCGCAGTTCATTAATTTTATCGTGGATGAACTGCTAGTGAGTAAATAAAAAGCATAAGAAACATAACCAAATGATGTCTTTCTTTGACAACTAATAATTCTCCCTTATTTTAGGTTTGTTTACTTATTCCCGAAACCAGTATTTATAAATTTGGATAAACATTACGAACTTATTGGCATAAAACTAATTTCATCATCGATTTTCTCATTCGGTAAGATGTAAAATTAAATTCCGTTCCAAGATCGTTTTTCGTGGTGGTGGTGGTACAACATTCAATGGGCATACGTAGACAACTTCTTTCTATACTTTTTCTCGAGCAGATAAATCAGGAAATAGAATTATGAATCCATCAGCACCTTTCATTTCGACTTTTTGCCCTTATCATTTACCATATTAGTTCGGATTAAATAGTCTTCAGTTGAAACTTATGACCCCTATGATGGGATAGGCTCGTAAAAATAGTCACTGGATAAATAAAACGAATAAATACATTATATTATGATTATTTATTTCGTCGAAAATCCAATAACACCATCGAAAGCAAAAAAGGGCATTAGATGCCCAAGAGTAAGATGCAAAAATTAAAGACATATTTTATTTTACAAGTTTTATGTTATTACCAATCCTGGAATAAGGGTATTTCACAATGGTGCTAATTCTCTTGTACACGAATCTCTTAATGAAATTGACGAGTTTAATACTGTTGCAATCCTTTTCAATGGAGAACACAATGAAAGGGATGGCATTAGGGCCATACACTATGGCAATTTAGTTTAGTTTAGAGATAAGTGTACAACCGAACCGATCTATGACTTTTGTACTAGCTCGATAAATTCATTGCATTAGCCCCAAAACTGAGGTGCAGACCGACCGCCAGCGGCTCTGCCGTAATATGAGCCGTAATAGCCCAGCTGTGGTGCAGACCGTCCGAAACCTCCGTAGCCATCATATTCGCCATACTGAGGTTCGAACGGAAAGGCTAAGGCGTAAACGCATACGCAAGCGATCACGGCGATGAAGAATAACTGCAAATAAAAGTTTTATTATAGCACGTATGGTTAATCCTAGTCAGATCCAATAACTTATTATTTCTTTTAAATTGTGTGTTAAAATCTACTTATATATATTATAGTTTCTTTTCCTGTATGTTATACGTACAATAAAGTGTTTCTTCTTCTTCATTGCTTGGTATTCCAAGCATTTTTTTTTTAAATAAATTATCTACATAATATTATTGAATGACAGAGGCAATGTGCAAATATAACAAAGTGACCGTGCAAAAAGTTTTAAGCAGCTATTGGTAGTAGGTCCCGTGGTACCCGGGTAGTAATTCGATCCTCGGAATTTATAATATCCGATTCTTCTCTGGTCTAGTCTGGCTTCGGCCATGACTAGTCACCAACATATCGACAAATAAATAAGTAAATGTCGCACAGAAATCGATTAGAGGTTTGCAATCCCAAACAGGTTAAAAAACGCTGGGATTTTTGCTTTGCTTGTTGGATAAATATTTAATTACTAATATTAAATAAAAAAAATCAGCAGGAAACTTACGGTTTTCATTGTGCTTCGCTTCAACAAACTTGCACTGATAATTTTCTTGAGAATACATACTATTTATACAAATTTGTCAGTACCACAAATCTACTTTTAACTACTTAGATAAAACCTAATTGTTATTTGATTATTAATAAAGAGATTAATATCTTTTATAATGATATTCTTGGCGCAGTGGTGATCACTGTGGCATTTTCTTCGCCAATAAGGGATTTTAAAGTGTCAGGGTTTTTGGTCTAGCCTGGTGGGAGATTTAGTGGCTTAAGCAAGTTAAGCCTAAGCTAATCATTTTTATGATCGACCCATTATAATAATAATCATAATAATATTTTTTTATTTTATATAGAAAAATGTATACAGCAGGAATCTCGTTATGATACTCTGTTAATTTGTGCACAAAGGAGTGCTCACTCACTAAGGTAACTTGTGTTGTGAGTGTCGCCACCTTCCTTCGGACCCATTTCAACAACGTGAAATGAGGAAAATACAATCATCGCGATACATAGTAGATAAAACCAAAATATATTTATAATTTAATGACAATAATTTGAATATTTTTTTTTAAATTATATTATGGTGCGTGCGTGTATGTGTGTGTGTGTATGAGAGTGTATGTGTGTTTGAAAAGTGCGTAACATACTAAATCTTACTTAAGAACGTGTAGATAATAAAAATAAACAAAAACAATGTACTAAAATTTAGAGATTTTAGTAGTTGTAGAGCTTTTAAGTACTATATATAGTACTTGATTACGAAATATTTTGATTTTTGGTTGACTCAACCTTCGCTGATCATGATAAAATTGAGCACAAGGATAGCTTGCTTCTTTACGTGCTTGATAGATTGCTTGGACTCGAGATACTTTTATACTGGAAATGCAGAACCTGATGCATCTTACCTTATAATCAATTGAACTGATCTTAAGGAAATTGAAACATCTCGAGCTCACAGGAAATCAGGAATTCCATACAGACGAAGTCACGGGCATCCGCCTAAATCTCCCTGCTGAGGTGCACACTACTAATATCCTCTTTTTTTATGCAGAGTTTTTAGTAGTATTTTTCAAAACATCGCTAAAGTTATGATATTATAGTACTAGCGGACCCGCGCGACTTCGTCCGCGAATGAGTCGACTTTAAAAAAATAATCGTATGTTGTCGCGGACTGTTTTATAAAACTTTAAAGAAACAACAATTCCGGAAATTCCGATATACTTACTACATACTTTCGTCGTTTGGCTTAATGTTTGCCGTTTACGCATCGCACGCATCAGAATCTCAAAAGAGGATATTTTTTGCAGTTTTTGCAACATTTCTTATTAATAATAGTAGACATTGGTCGTAGCGTGATGTCATAAAGCCATAATTGCTACTACCAATACAAAAAAAACTAAACAGCATTTTTTGAGATTAGCGCGTTCAACCAATCAAAATTTAAAAGCTATATAATATTTCAACTATGCCTACACAAAAAACCACGTAAAGCTAAAACTTCGTTTCGCGGATTTTTAAACACAAATGCGGGAAAAATAGCGATGCTATCCTGTAGAAGCTGTTTGCTTTTCCGGAATAAAAGAAAGCCTATGAGCTATTCCAGACTATATTGTAGGTATCTCTGCCAAATTTTAGCCAAATCGGTTCATTTGTTGTGGCGTTAAAGCTTAACAAACATCCATCCATCTATCCATCCATCCATACATACATCCATCTATCCAACATCTATCCTCACAAACGTTCGTATTTATAATATTAGTAGGATGGTACGCATGCATTCGATCGTTGTCCCATATGCCTTGCGACTTGCTGCTATCTGTGAAGAATTAAGTCCTTGATCTCCGACGATATTCATCAGATCCTCATTTAAATTAGACAATACATGCATGTGTCAAATAAAAAAAGAATAACTAAAATCGGTGCAAATTTAACGGAGATATGAAGTAAAAAATTTATAAAAAATTTCATCCCATTTCCCGGAGGAAACTTATTGTTTATCGGGATAAAAAGTATCCTATATGTTGACCCGCGATACCAGCTACCACTATACCGAACTTTATTTAAATCCGTTCAGTAGTTTTCACGTGATGCCCAGACAGACAGACATACAGACAAACAGACAAAAATTAAATAAAAATCTGTTTTGGACTCAGTATCGATTATAAAGCATCCCCCGATCGAAATTGTCAAAATATATTAAATGTACAGAAATCTTCCAGTTAAAGTCTTATTATAAGTATAGAGATTTATAGAAGGTAGGTATATATTTCTGTCTGACTGCGACCTGATAAAGAATTAATCGTGGAATAGATTTTGAGGTCCTGGTAATAGACGTTGGCGGTCCTGCGCAGTTCATTAATTTTATCGTGGATGAACTGCTAGTGAGTAAATAAAAAGCATAAGAAACATAACCAAATGATGTCTTTCTTTGACAACTAATAATTCTCCCTTATTTTAGGTTTGTTTACTTATTCCCGAAACCAGTATTTATAAATTTGGATAAACATTACGAACTTATTGGCATAAAACTAATTTCATCATCGATTTTCTCATTCGGTAAGATGTAAAATTAAATTCCGTTCCAAGATCGTTTTTCGTGGTGGTGGTGGTACAACATTCAATGGGCATACGTAGACAACTTCTTTCTATACTTTTTCTCGAGCAGATAAATCAGGAAATAGAATTATGAATCCATCAGCACCTTTCATTTCGACTTTTTGCCCTTATCATTTACCATATTAGTTCGGATTAAATAGTCTTCAGTTGAAACTTATGACCCCTATGATGGGATAGGCTCGTAAAAATAGTCACTGGATAAATAAAACGAATAAATACATTATATTATGATTATTTATTTCGTCGAAAATCCAATAACACCATCGAAAGCAAAAAAGGGCATTAGATGCCCAAGAGTAAGATGCAAAAATTAAAGACATATTTTATTTTACAAGTTTTATGTTATTACCAATCCTGGAATAAGGGTATTTCACAATGGTGCTAATTCTCTTGTACACGAATCTCTTAATGAAATTGACGAGTTTAATACTGTTGCAATCCTTTTCAATGGAGAACACAATGAAAGGGATGGCATTAGGGCCATACACTATGGCAATTTAGTTTAGTTTAGAGATAAGTGTACAACCGAACCGATCTATGACTTTTGTACTAGATCGATAAATTCATTGCATTAGCCCCAAAACTGAGGTGCAGACCGACCGCCAGCGGCTCTGCCGTAATATGAGCCGTAATAGCCCAGCTGTGGTGCAGACCGTCCGAAACCTCCGTAGCCATCATATTCGCCATACTGAGGTTCGAACGGAAAGGCTAAGGCGTAAACGCATACGCAAGCGATCACGGCGATGAAGAATAACTGCAAATAAAAGTTTTATTATAGCACGTATGTTTAATCCTAGTCAGATCCAATAACTTATTATTTCTTTTAAATTGTGTGTAAAAATCTACTTATATATATTATAGTTTCTTTTCCTGTATGTTATACGTACAATAAAGTGTTTCTTCTTCTTCATTGCTTGGTATTCCAAGCATTTTTTTTTTAAATAAATTATCTACATAATATTATTGAATGACAGAGGCAATGTGCAAATATAACAAAGTGACCGTCCAAAAAGTTTTAAGCAGCTATTGGTAGTAGGTCCCGTGGTACCCGGGTAGTAATTCGATCCTCGGAATTTATAATATCCGATTCTTCTCTGGTCTAGTCTGGCTTCGGCCATGACTAGTCACCAACATATCAACAAATAAATAAGTAAATGTCGCACAGAAATCGATTAGAGGTTTGCAATCCCAAACAGGTTAAAAAACGCTGGGATTTTTGCTTTGCTTGTTGGATAAATATTTAATTACTAATATTAAATAAAAAAAATCAGCAGGAAACTTACGGTTTTCATTGTGCTTCGCTTCAACAAGCTTGCACTGATAATTTTCTTGAGAATACATACTATTTATACAAATTTGTCAGTACCACAAATCTACTTTTAACTACTTAGATAAAACGAATTGTTATTTGATTATTAATAAAGAGATTAATATCTTTTATAATGATATTCTTGGCGCAGTGGTGATCACTGTGGCATTTTCTTCGCCAATAAGGGATTTTAAAGTGTCAGGGTTTTTGGTCTAGCCTGGTGGGAGCCTAGTGGCTTAAGCAAGTTAAGCCTAAGCAAATCATTATTATGATCGACCTAATATAATAATATTTTTTTTTGTTATAAATTTTTGATAGTGTTTTTTAATTTATTTTTAAGCTTTGTTAAAAATTTAAAAAAAAGGAAAATAATAATAATTTATTTATTTCATATCGAAAAATTATGAACTTATGAACACAGTGATACTGTATTAATTTGTGCACAAAGGAGTGCTTAAACACTCACTAAGGTTACTTGTGTTGTGAGTGTCGCCACCTTCCTTCGGACCCATTACAAACAACAAGAAATTAGGAAAATACAATCATCGCGATGCATAATAGATAAAACAGAAATATATATATTAAATTAATTACAATGATTTGTTTTTTTTTAATTACATTATGGTGTATGTGTGTGTGTGTGTGTGTGTGATTTTAAGTAGCTCCTCTGTGTCCTTGTATGTCAAAGTTTTTAACCTCGACGTAAGTATTTGCTTGCATTGATTCCGTGGCTTGGAACTTATATTATTATGAATTTTGTTAATTTTATTATATATCGAGCACCAAGGACACAACTATGCCGACTGGCAAAAGCAGTTTCACGGCACAAGTGTTCCGTATACTGCGCTTTCGTGGTTTTAAATGAGCTTCTGGTGGAATTTTGGCATGCTTCCTTAATGCTATGTTAAGGATATATAACTGTCTGACAGTGAACAAAGCATCTTCTTTATATAGATGATGCGTTTGATGACGCACTGGTTTATTGTAAATTACTTTAATAATTGCACTTTGTGCTCTTTCAAGACGGAGTATAGTCTTTGCAAAGGAACCCCCCAAATCGTTAATCCATATGCAATCTGAGACTGAACCAAAGCAAAATAAGCGGCTTTTAAAACGTCTTCGTCTGCTGTTTTTGTAATTTTTCTGAATATATACATCAGCTTCCTAATTCTTTGTGTGACGAGGTCAACATGCCTGTTCCAACGTAAAAGGTTGTCTACAATGATACCTAAATATTTTATTTCAGGAACCCGTGCTATATTAGAACACATACAATCATTTTTGTCTTGTGCACAGTCGTGTATCTTTAATTGGAATGGTTCTGTAGGTTGTGATATTTTCCTAGCTGAAAATGTTATACGCTTATAGCCTTTTCGCAACACTTTTCAGCGTTCAAGCCAACCTGGTCCCAATTTTTTCCTTAAACAAGCAGGACTGTGTCATCTGCATAAGATAGAATCTGTGTGTGTGGAATAAATTGTTTATATAAACTAAGAACAAGGTTGGGCCCAGTAAGCTTCCCTGCGGAACTCCGTAATTAATAGTCTCCTCCCGGCTAATAAGGGAACCAATCTTAAGAACTTTAGTCCGGTGTGTAAGATATCTTCTAAAGATTTCTAGTGTATTTCGACTTATTCCAATTTTTTCCAGCATGTCAACAAGAATAGAGACAGAAACTGTATCAAAACCATTACTAATCTACTACAAAATGCAGCGCACGGGATAGGACATGGAATGAAATAAGCTTAGGCCTTATAGGTAACTAAGACGCCATTTATAACGTAATGGAGAACTCTCAGGCATGCAGGTTTCCTTACGGTGTTTTACTTCACCATTTAAGCATGTTCATATTTGATTATAATGCACACGGCTCGAAAAAGTTACACGTCCTGCCGGATATCAAACTGGGTCCCCCCGAAAAGCAGGCCAAAGACTAAACCTCTGAATTATCACCCCTGAGATAAAGAAACATTAGCAGTAAAAACAGAAACTCAAAGAAGAACAATATAATTATTAAAAACAAAAATAACTACATACTACATACATACTATACGTAAATAGATTTTCGTAAAGTTTTTATGTCTCTGTCTCTCTGTTAGCGCATTACTTATAGCTGATATTCCAGTTAAGCAGTGGCATAAGTTTATATTGTATCCAAATCAACCTTTAAAGGGATACCACAGGAGATGGAAGTTGGTATGAAAGTTCTATATATTTGAAGTCAGAGATGAACAGATTCTGTGAAACTTCCATCTAACGTACCGTATAGCCATATTACCTTATAATCTATTGAACAGATCTAAAGGAAATTGAAACATCTCAAGCTCACAGGAAATCAGGAATTCCATACAGACGAAGTCACGGGCATCCGCCTAAATCTCCCTGCTGAGATGCACACTACTAATATCCTCTTTTTTTGCATGCAGAGTTTTTAGAAGTATTTTTCAAAACTTCTCTTTTATTAAGTTATTATATTATAGTATAGAGATTTATAGAAGGTATATATTTCTGTCTGACTGTGACCTGATAACGAATGAATCGTGGAAAAGATTTTGAGGTCCTGGAAATAGACGTTGGCGGTCCTGCGCAGTTCATTAATTTTATCGTGGATGAAGTCGCGGGCAACTGCTAGTGAATAAATAAAAAGCATAAGAAACATAACCAAATGATGTCTTTGACAACTAATAACTCTGCCTTAATTAAGGTTTGTTTACCTATTCCCGAAACCAGTATTCATAAATTTGGATAAACATTACGAACTTATTGGTATAAAACTAATTTCATCATCGATTTTCTCATTCTGTAAGATGTAATTAATTTAATGTCGTTTTCCGTGCTAGTTTAGCGTACAATATTCAATGGGTATACGAAGACAACTTCTTTCTATACTTTTTCTGGAGCAGAATAATCAGGAAATAGAATTACGAATCTATCAGCACCTTTTATTTCGCCCTTAGCATTTATCATATAAGTTCGGATTAAATAATCTTCGGTTAAAACTTATGACCCCTATGATGGGATAGGCTCGTAAAAATAGTCACTGGATAAATAAAACGAATGAATACTATGAATATAATATATGATAATACTATATATGATAATAATAATATGAATAATATTATGATTATTTATTTCGTCGAAAAACAAAATTCCACCATCGAAAGCAAAAAAGGGCATTAGATGACCAAGAGTAAGATGCGAAAATTAAAGACATATTTTATTTTAAAAGTTTTTTTGTTATTACCAATCCTGGAGTAAGGGTATTTCACAACTTTACATTTTCAGATTTTTTGGTCTATTCTGGTGGAAGGCCTAGTGGCTTAAGCAAGTTAAGCTTAAGCTAATCATCATTATTATCAAACCATTACTCGACTCCTACACAGTGCAGCGCACGGTTCTTTTCTTGGAATGAGAAGAGCTGAGTCCTTCCACCAGACTAGACCAAAAAACCTGAAAATGTATAACTTCTAATTGCATCTGCCGGGTATCGAATTCAGGGCATACACTCAATTTACCGCAGCTCTCACCACTGCGCCATGGATGTCATTATAATAATTTACATTTCTATTAAAAAATAATTTAGTCTTATCTAAATAGTTAAAAGTAGATTTATGGTACAAAGTACAAATTTGTATAAATATTCTGTATTCTCAAGAAAGTTATCAGTGCAAGTTTGTTGAAGCCAAGCACAATGAAAACCGTAAGTTTTCTGTGGACTTTCGTTTTTATTTTATATTAATAAATTAATATTTATCCGATGAGCAAAACAAAAATCACAGCGTTTATTTAACCTTTTAGGGATTCAAAACCTCTAATCGATTTATATGCTACATTTACGGACCGCCAATATCTCTGCCTAATAGGATGGTGACTAGCCACGGCCGAAGCCAGACTAGACTACAGAAAATTTTAAAATTATGCGTAAATGGCACACTCACTTGTTGTTTTTATTCTACTTGTAGTAGAATAAAAAAAACAGTATAAAATATATAATGAATCAGAGAATAAGGGAGTAGTGAACTATCACGGGCCTTCAGACAATTAAGACAAAAAGTTATATAATAATATTTTTCATTGCATTTATTCTTCATCGCCGTGATCGCTTGCGTATGCGTTTACGCCTTAGCCTTTCCGTTCGAACCACAGTTTGGCGGATATGATGGCAGCTACGGAGGTATCGAACGGTCTGCACCACAGCTGGGCTCATATTACAACAGAGGTGCCGGCGGTCGGTCTGCAGCTCAGCTTTTCACTTTGGGATAATGCATTGAATTTAACGAGCTAGTACAAAAGTCATAGATCGGTTCGGTTGTACGATTATCTCTAAACTAAACTAAATTGCCATAGTGTATTGCCTTATTGCCATCCCTTTTATCGTTGTCTTGAATGAAAAGGATTGCATCAGTATTAAACTTGTCAATTTATTTAAGAGATTTGTGTACAACAGAATTGGCACCATTGTAAAATACCGTTACTCCAAAATTGCTAATAACATAAAACTTTTAAAATAAAATATGTATTTACTTTTCGCATCTTACTCTTGGCGATCTAAATCACTTTTCTGTTTCCGATGGTGTAATTTGTTTTTCGACGGAATAAATAATCATTTTATAATGTATTCATTCGTTTTATTTATCCAGTGACTTTTTTTACGAGCCTATCCCGTCATAGGGGTCATACATTTCAACCGAAGATTATTTAATCTGAACTTATATTTAAAATGCGAAAGTGCGATAAGACGGAATAATAGGTGCTCATAGATTCAGCTTTATATTCTGCTCCAGAAAAAGTATAGAAAGTAGTCTAGGTATGCTGTATACTGTTTAAGCGTACTATATTCACGGAAAACGAACCAGGAGCTGAATCGGGTGGAACGGCGGCGCCCCCGCCAAGTCGAGCACGAAGCAAACACTGCCGTACCATCCTTTACTGGAACCATTTCGCCGCATTTTCAGGTCCCTATTTCAGAACCTCTGGATAAGACCAGAACGCAGAAATTTTTATCATTAATATTATAATCACATACTTAAAACCACAATTTCAAGTCTGACGGTCATTTCGTTCCGAAGTAAAGCGAAAGCCAAGTTTCGCATTTATGACGCTCACTCACACATGATCATCAGAACTAGTACTTCCCATAAACTTAGACAGCTGAAATTTGGTACAGAGTAAGGGTTTAATGGCCACATAGAGGGAATACTATAAAAACTAGAATAAACGAAGATCTGGAATATCTGGTAACCCTGATTAGAAAACACAAGGGCCCAACCAAAATATTTCTGATCGAAATACCACCTTTACAAAAAATATTCAACTTGGTAGGCCGCTTCATTTGATGTCACAAATCGAAGGTCCGTAGTATCTGATGAAGAACTCTCAGCTGGTCTCAGCTATATTAGAGATATGGTAATGCCCCCTTCTACTATTGGTATATAAAAAAATCTACTGTCATTGCAAAAATCCAGCGTAGTGGGACACATCTTTTTATCTTATAGTTGACTATGGGAGCGCTTTAGAACGTTATGGAGATTTCTCAGGCATGCAGATTTCCTCGCGATGTTTTTCTTCACCGTTTAAGCAAGTGATAGTTAGCCTATATATATAAAATTCAAAGTACTGACTGACTGATAATCAACGCACAGCCTAAACTGAAAATCTTCAAAGAAATCTCTTGAAATTCAACAAAGAAATTGGTGTATCCCAGTTTATGAAAATGCTTCCCCTAGAGGGGTTAAATAATGAATGAAATACGACTGAAAAATGAACGCACAGCCACAATAAACCACGGGTCCCAGATACATGAATTTCAGAGGGTGTGTTCTTTTGTAGATATCCACCAAAAAATAATATTTTGAAATTCCATACCTAAGAGAATGGAATGGGGTGTAAATACCTATATTAACACTGTGCGTCAAAATAGATTTATTGAAATTTTTATGTGTCTTTCTGACTGTTAGCACATTTTATAGATAACAACAGATTTAAGTTCAATTTTCCTAAATTGAACTTAAATCTGTTCTACTTTTAGGTTCTGGGATAACATTAAAGCTATTTTTATCCAAAAAAACTATAGAGTTCCTGCGGGATTAAATAACGGATGGGAGGAAAGAAGGAGAAAGACATACTTAAGAATTAAGATTTTACACCATAACTGTCATATCTAAATTAATTTTAATAAAACTTCTTTTTTCGGAAAAGTATTGTATCATCAAAGTAGCTTTGCCCAAACTTGGTCTATATCTGGTAACTATCATGAGAGATAGAGAACGGAACTCCTCAGCAAACCATAGCAGCCCTCTGATTTAAGACTTATCGTATCTTTATACCTACCACATATTATATGAGGGCGTAACGCTAACAATTCATAAAAAATGGTAAGAATTTTTGTGGCTAACCTAGTCGTACGAGTCAAATAAGAGTATGATTTAGACAAACGATGACCATGAAATGGATGTACGCTAAGTTTTGAACACATTAAAACCGTCTAAAAGATCAACAATTTCGTGACTTATTTGAGTAGTTGCATTTTTAAACAGTTAAATTCAGCTCCCGGATTGTTTTCCGCGAATATGTAGTACGTTTAACGAGTATTCAACTGCTTTCTATACTTTTTCTGGAGAAAATTAATATATATCTATACTTATAACAAAACTGTAACTGGAAGATTTCTGTACATTTCATATATTTTGAAAATTTTGATCGGCGGATGCTTTATAATCGATACTGAGTCCAAAACAGATTTTTGTTTAATTTTTGTCTGTATGTCTGTCTGTCCGGGCATCACGTAAAAACTACTGAACGGATATAAATACAATTTGGTATAGTGGTAGCTGATATTCCGGGTCAACATATAGACTACTTTTTATCCCGATAAATAAAAAGTTTCCTCCGGGAAATGGGATGGGAAAAGTTTTTATCAATTTTACTTCATAGCTCCGTTAAATTTGAACCGATTTTAATAATTCTTTTTTTTTTTTGAAAGGGTATACTAACAAGCATGTATTGTCTAATTTTAATGAAGATCTGATAAATATTATCGAAGATAAAGGACATAACTCTTCCCAGATACTAGCAAGTCGCAAGGCATATGGTACAACGATCGAATGCATGTGTACCATCCTACTAATATATAATGCGAAAGTTTGTGAGGATTGATGTATGGATGGATGGATGGATCTAAGTATGGATGGATGGTTTTAGTGTATATTTTGCAATGGTTTTTTGTAAAGTGGCTGAAATACTGACTTAGAATTTTACTGGCGTACGCCGCGAAAATGATTGATGATACATAAATATAATGTACTACAATATGTTTTAAGTAAACGTGATTATCTACAAAAAAATCCGCGAGGCTATATGTCTAACTGTTATGGTTAAGGTCACAGCAACTACTTTTTTATAATTTTTCTTTCAAAACTCTGGCATAATTGTTATATGTTGACATTTCTATCATGATATTAATCCTTATCCAAATAAATAGTTTTATAAATATTAATTTTGATTATATACCTGCAAATTCCTTTTTAAATTATTCAAATTGAACCTATCGCTTAGAAGTTGCGACGGGTATAGAAACGCAAAAAGCAAGCTAAATGCTGCAGCGGATCGCCCGGCCGCGAATTACATAGTTTGGAAATAAAACTGGACCTGGTAGGTCGCGCTGCAATTCATATCTAGGTTTTTTAAGATATTAACCATTATTAATCTATCACTCTCATTATTTAGTCGTATGGCATTATCTAAAAATAAGCGGTTTAAATTTAATTTAATTTTTATGTTAATAATATAATATAATTTTTTTTAATATTTATTTTGTACGAAAATTTTAGATTCTCCATCCAAGACTGGTCCGAGCAGGAAGATCAAAAAGGTCGTTGAGCAATCCCTGATTATGTGCTCCATCGTCTGATCTTCCTCGCCACAGCCACATGTAGTGGATGGTGACTTATTCTGTTAGTGCGAAACATAATACCACAGGTTACGAGGCAAATGCAAACATTTGGGTTTCACTGAGGGATTGAAGAGGTAAGTATCACGCCCTAACCTACTGGAACGATGTACATCTACTCGTGATTATAACATTTGCAACAAACAACCTTCACGCTTCCATTATTTATTGGTGCATATTCGATTCCAAACATCATCACCATCATCAGTTCGCAGTAGAAGAAAGTTCGCAGAATGCCACTTGTGTTTTTGAGATCTATCCAAAGCATTCGACTGCATTGAACCTAAACCTTATAAAACCTTATTACTTAAACTGGGTCACTATGCCAAAAAAATGTTGCACTTAACTTGATTGCCCTTTATCTTATATCGACCTTACTGGGTGTCCCACAGGGCTCAATTTTGGGCTTTTTTCTATTTTTAGTTTATATTATCGATCTGCCTGATCTGATTGAGAGATATGATAATTAGAGCGGTTTAGGCCGTAGTTCATCACGCTGGTAAAGCGTGGATTGGTACATTTCCAATGCCTTTGAGACTATTATGGTGACCGCAAAGGTTTTTGTTGTAAACTTTATAATTTAAAAAAAACGCACGTTACTCCGAAAAGATAGAGGTGAATTATGTCCCCCGGATTGTAGGCCAATGTTTTACCTACTATGCTTTAAATTCAATATAATATATAATTGCAATAATTCATTTTATTTTATCTGAGTTATAACTTATCAATAATGGTTTCATAGGTCAGAAATCGGTTCTTCATAGACAGCCATCGCTTCTTCCGTGTTAAAAAAAACTTTAATCCTTTCTTTTATGAAGAACTTTCAGGTAAGTAGGTATTCTCGAGATGTTTTCCTTCACCGTTAAATACAAGTGATATTTAAATGCTTTGATTTAAAACGCACGTAACTCCGAAAGTTCGAGATGTGTGCCGGGGCTCGAACTCGGTTCTCCCGAAAAGGAAAGCTGAAACTATAACCACTAGGCTATCACCGCTTCATGACGGTATATGCTCGTAATAATAGTCACTGGATAAATAAAACGCATAAATACATTAAATTATGATCATTTATTTCAGAGTAGAATTCCATCATCGAAAACAAAAAGGGTTTAAGATAGCCAAGAGTAAGGTTCGAAAAGTAGTAACATATTTTTATTTTACATGTTTTTATGTTATTAGTAACCTCGGTAAGGTAAGTAAGGATTTTTACAATTTGCCAATTCAGTTGTACACGAATCTCTTAACTAAATTGACGAGTTTAATACTGGTGCAATCTTTTTCAATGAAGATCACAATGAAAGAGATGGCAATAGGGCAATACACTTTGACATTTTAGTTTAGTTCAGAGATTAGTGTAAAAATGACTGATCTTCGGCCTTTGTTTTCGCTCGTTAAATTTAATGTTTTATCCCCAAGGGAAAAACTAAGGTGCAGACCGAACGTGGGCGCTTCTGTCCCAACCGTAAGATTGACCTGGCTGCGGAACAGACCGTCCAATATCTCCGTACGGAGGCGGGTCATATTGACCCACCTCAGGTTGGAACGGGAAGGCTAAGGCGTAAGCTGCGCATAAGCATGCGATCACGGCGATGAAGAATAGCTACAAAACAAGTATTATTATATCAATAAAGGTCATTATGGCCTATATAAATAAATAAATAAATTTGCTACGACAACAGTCACATCGCCATCTAGCCCCAAAGTAAACGTAGCTTATGTGATGGGTAGTTGACTGATGAATATTTAAATGAATAATATACATAAAAACTCAAAAAGAAAATTTTTATTTCCATCGTGTCCCAAAAATTGGTCCTTACGTCTTGTGACCCAAGAGCTGGCGCTTATTTAGATTTTAGCAAATCAAAGGGGCAATAGCGCCAGCATTTTAGGTACAATGCCCATAAGTGAACAGTTAGACGGCTTATATTTATTGTAAATATTAATTTTAGTTTGTAATTTTTATTTCCCCAGAAAAATATATTTTTCATTGTCTTATTAATAAAGAATAAAAAGAAACGTAAATAGTTAGAATATACTTATAAACACCCAGACACTGAAAAACATTCATGTCCATCATACAAGCATTTTCCAGTAGTGAGAATCGAACCCACGGCCTCAGAAAGCAGGGTCGTTGGAAACTGCGTCAAATATAGGCCTCATAGCCAAAAAAAAAAAACACAATGTTTTTTTTTACCGTTGAAGTAAGTGATATTTTAATTACTTAAAACGCGCATAACTTAAAAAAGTTAGAAGTTTCGATTCGATTCGGCTGGGATTCGAATTTTGAATTTTGAATTTTATTTAACATGTCAAAGAAAACAACAGGGTACTTACGGTTTTCATTGTGCTTGGCTTCAACAAAGTTGCACTGATAATTCTCTACAGAACGCAGACTATTTAAACAAATTTGTCGGTACCACAAAGCTACTTTTATCTGCTTCGATTAAAGTTAATTGTTTTTTAATTATTCACATATAGTTTGATAATCATATTCATAATGACATCCTTGGCACAGTGGTGAGCGCTGTGGCATTTCAAGTTTATGCCCTGAGTTCGATTCCCCGCTAGAGCCATTTGGAATTCCCCACCCAATACCTACCCTTACACTACAAAGCAAAGGTCTCCTCTTTTGAAAATAATAGTTTACGCTGTAGACCACCACGCTGATCCAGGTCCAGTGTGGAGTCATAAACCTAAAATGGCTTTGAGAACATTATCACTGTCAGGTATACAGATTTCCTCACAATGTTTTCCTTCTCTTTATATTAAACTAGCTTCTGCCAGCGACTTCGTCTGAGTAGACTTCAGAATTAGGTCTAAAGCTTCGCTCGTTAACAATTTTACATTTTCCCTCGGGAACTACTTAAGGAATCAGGACCAAAGGTATGGCCTATGTTATTTTCCACGTCGAAAGCTACATGCATGCAAAAAATTCATCCAAATCCGTTTAGCCGTTTCTACGTGATTGAGTAACAAACATCAAAACTCACATTTATAATATTAAGCAGGACAGGAGGATTGCTTAAAAAACGCCCGTAACTCCGTTAGAGCACGAAAATTAAAAAGTTAAAGGTGCTAGCCGTAGATCAAACTCGGTCCCCCGGCCAGTAACTTACCCATTAGCTATCAAATCATTAAAACACAATCAATGTTTAATTTGGTTTCATTTAAGTTATCGTTTACCAAGAACAGTTAAATGGTAAATGATAACGTTCGTGTATAAAAACCCTGTCCTTTATAAAATCTTCAGTTCATCATTTTGTTGACATTCAACCACAATGAAAACTGTAAGTTTCCTATTGTTTTGATTTTTCAATAAAACTGCCTCTTTGGTCTAGTGGTTGGTAACGTACGGATCTCGGTGTCGTGAATTCGATCGGGGTCCGCCCAATACATGTTAGGTATTGGTATTTTCTGTTTAACAATTATTCTGAGCATCAGCCCAGAGTTAGAAAACTCCCATTGCCTTGGAGAGCAAGTTAAGCCTCAGTCCTGGTTATTATCGCTACACTATTATTAATGTCGTTTAAGCCCACAACCCGCATTGGAGCAGCGTGGTGGGTCTATGCTCTAATGAGAGAGAAAGCCTATATCCAGCTGTGGAACGTCAATACATGAATAATATTTTTGTACTAATGAGACTGCAGAGTTAATGGTGGGAATATTTTTAATAAAGTACCTACTTACTAATTATTGATCTTTAAACGTGTTTTGTATATTTCAAACAGAAGCAGGCGTTACTTTGCGGAATTCATTAGAAGTTGACTTTACCATGAATAATTGTTAACTTGAATTCTCCTGATGATGCTTCCGTGTCGAAGTGAAACGTGCGTATAGAGTACATTGCGAAAGATGTGTTATGTATGGAGTATAAAGAAGAAATTAAAAATGACACCTTACAGATTCTCTTGCTTTACGCGGAAACGTGAATTAAGCTTAATTTTCATGGTTTTGTTTATATGTAAAAAAACTGTGCCAAGAGCAAAGTATACAAGAATGTACCTACCTTATATAGAATAACTTTTATACCTTAATCAAATGAGATTGTAATTGAAAAGATTGTTTACAGTTATTCTACATCGCCGTAATCGTTTGCGTGTGCGCTGCGTACGCCGTAGCCAACGCTGAGCCGCTTTTTTATGATGCTTTCTACACTCCCGGTGGTCGGTCGGCGCCTCAGTTGGGCGGATACATTCCGCGGCACAGTTTTTCCCTTATTGGTAAAACATTGAACTAAATTGTTGGACTACTGTTAAAAACTGATCATTCATAAAATACATGTTTTACGATTACTCTTGCCTACTTAGCCAACCTTTCCTCCTATCTTTTTTTTTTTAAATATATTACGACAATACACACCGCCATCTAACCCCAAAGTAAGCGTAGCTTGTGTTATGGGTACTAAGATGACTGATGAATATTTATATGAATAACTAGCGGACCCCAACGCCATCTGTCGGGCTGATTTGTAAATCTAAACCATCCAGGGTGCCACCCAAACGCATACCGAAAAATTCATTCAAATCGGTCCGGCCGTTTAGGAGGAGTTCAGTGACATACACACGCACACAAGAAATATATATATAAAGATATGCATAAATACTTAGAATATACATATAATCTTTGATTATGTGTTATGTATAATGAAATAAAACCTTCATATTATGTATGTATTCGTTTGTGACTAGTAGGAGTTTAGGATACTAGTAATAATCTCCGCAACAAATATCCACATCTTTACACCACCAAGACCCTCAAAAAGAAATCGTATCCCGAATACAATATATCCTATGTCCGTCTCGAAGGTGCAAGCTTAATCCATGTGAAATATTATCATGATCATTATGTGAACATAGAAACAGGTTCGCTTTGAAGTTATATATAAGTGTGCAAGTATAGCTAGCAAATACCCAAAAATACAAAATATCACATTATAATTTATGAATAGTTGACCTAGACATTGAGTTATGTTGATTTGTCACTTGATAATTGTTGCAATAATATTTGTTATTTTTCATTTGAAATATATATCTGATCGTTTATCATACAGAAACTCGAGAACGGCCGTACTGATTTGGCTAATTTTGGTCGTGAAATATTCGTGGAAGTCCAGGGAAGGTTTAAAGAGTAATTATGGAAATTCAAAAGAAAAGATGCAAATAACTTTTACCTTCACATAATCCTGTTAATAATATACGTTGCCTGTTTTTTAAATAATAAAACAGTAACACTGTTGTACCATATACTAGAGGTGCTATTAAACTATTCAGCATTATGATATTAAGTACGGATTTTAAAGATTGTTTTTTTTTTATTATTTGATTATTGCATACATTTGAGGTATTCAATTATAATGTATTAACTCTTGCCCACTAGCTTCCCTTACCCACTATACGAAACCTTCAATAACGTAAACATTTTCAATCGTAAATGACCGTCCTGGGGATGTACAGTTTCGCATTTTAAACTTATGCTTCGGGTCATAAGTCATATTTATCTGATATATCGCTCGCACTGAGAGGTCTTATCGAGAGGCGTTTAGGTTTGTAGTGATGTACGTAAGAATTGTAGAGGTGCATATAGATAACGGGATAGGAACGATCGATATGCTAAATTATATCGTATCTAATTTAATCGTCTGCGAAAGGTGCATAACTCATTTGTGGGACTGAGTATACGCTTTTATAATATGATTCCTAAGGTAATTTTGGACCTACCAATGCATAAGTTTAAAGAATGTGTTAAAACACATTTATTTCATTGAGGTTATTATACAATTGATGAATTTATTAATGACAAGGTTGCTTGGAAGCATCCGGCTCCGCTTTCATCTCTCACAAGATAGAAAAATGAATTTTGAAATGTAAAATGTTAATTGTTAATGTTGGAAAAGAGCAACTGCTGAGTTTCTTGCCGGCTTCTTCTCGGTAGAATCTGCCTTCGGAACCGGTGGTAGAGTCACTACACACAGACAGACTTGACGTTTCAAAAGTGCCTATATTAGGCCTACTTGAAATAAATGAATTTTGAATTTTGATTTTTTTTTTTTTAATTTTATGTTAAGTATTAACGCGAACAATTTTTCGCTATCTGAAAATAAAAGTTTTTAATTTTTAAGATAAATAAGAAACTGTATAGATCGTTATTTTTTTGATCGGGCCGTTTTTATCTTTTCTAGGGATATTTCTTAGTACTTCAAAAATCCTTATCCGTATCTTCCCCATCTGTCTCTCCTTCCTGTAATTTAATTAAAAGAGGTTGTACTTGATGATTTTTATGATAACGGATTGCATTGCGTGCACATTTCTACTGTCGGTGACAACTCAGTTTAAAATGCGACGACTATAGTCGCAAATAAAATGAATATATATTACTAGCTGATACCCGCGACTTCATTCGCGTGGTTTAAGGTTTTTTACCACTGGAACTAATTCAGAGATCGGTATAGAAAGTACATGTCCTTTTCCATAGCATAGGTGAAATGTATACTTAATTTCAAAGCTCTCTGCCCACGGGTTAGTTCAGAAAAAAATTTAACTTTCCCTTGGGAACTACTTAAGGAATCGGGATAAAAGGTAGCCTACGTTTTTTTCCATGTCAAAAGCTACATGCATGCCAAATTCCATCCAAATCCGTTCCGCTGTTTTTGCACGATTAAGTAACAAACATCCACACTTTCACATTTATGATATTACTAGATATGCCCTGCGGCTTCGCCTGCGTATATTCGCTATTAGCTGTAGACAATGTAGCGTGTTGCTACATTGTCTACAGCTACAGTCATACATGAGATTTTTGACAAACATTTTTGTATCCTTCGTAAAAAATATATTTTTTTTTTAATAAAAAGTATTCTATGTTACTTTTGATACCTCCAAGAATACGTATACAAAGTTTCATCATGATCCGATAAGCAGTTTTTGCGCGAAAGCGAACAAACAAACTTACATTTTCATTTATAATATTAGAAGGATATATATAAGTAGGAAGAAGGGTTTAATTTATTAATCCAAATACATCATCAAAGATAGAAGGAAAGGTTGGCTAAGAAGGCAAGAGTAATCGTAAAACATTTATTTTAGGAATGAGCAGTTTTTTATAGTTCAAGAACAGTTCACTTCAATGTTTCACCCCCAAGGGAAAAACTGAGCTGCGGAGCGGCTGATGCCTTCATTACCTCCGACGTATCAGCCCAGTTGGTGCGCCGACCGACCTCCGGGAGCGTATATAACATCATATATATATATTTCTTGTGTGCGTGTGTATGTCATTGAACTCCTCCTGAACGGCTGAACCGATTTGAATGAATTGTTCGGTATGCGTTTGGGTGGCACCCTGGATGGTTTAGATTCAAAAATCAGCCCGACAGATGGCGTTGGGGTCCGCTAGTAACATCATAAAACAGCGGCTCAGCGTTGGCTACGGCGTACGCCGCGCACACGCAAACAATTACGGCGATGTAGAATAACTGAAAATAACAATATTAGATAAAAAAAAAAATAATAATAAATAAATATACTACGACGATACACACATCGCCATCTAGCCCCAAATAATGCGTAGCTTGTGTTATGGGTACTAAGATAGCTATTGAATATTTTTATGAATATAATACACATAAATGCTTATAATATACAGATAAACACCCAGACACTGAAAAGTAACTATGTTCAGCACACAAACATTTTCCAGCTGTGGGAATCGAACCCACGGCATTGGACTCAGAAAGCAGGGTTAATGCCCACTGCGCCAGTCGGCCGTCTAGATACCGTTGTTATTCATTTTTATAATAAATATAGAGAGTGATTAGCTTCTGTTAGACATAAATAATAATACATTCACTAAATTAAATAAAAAATAATTGTTAATTTGGAAAAAAATTGGAATCACTCTATTTGTGTTCACGTTTCTATTGAAGACGCGGGGGGAAATATCTGTCAGTTTATCTGTTAAAACTTTTGAAAATTTTACATAAATTACAATGACAACCCTGTTAGGGTGTGTGTGTACTCCTGTGGAGATACCGTGGCACGGGAGTTGACACCGCCAACTTTCTAACTACGGTGTAATACTGAGAATTATTTATTTATTAGTAGCTTTAACAGGAAAACGAGCAGTATTATTACACACGAGCTTATCTTACTTATTTTCCTAAAAGTGCCATTTATTAGTTAAAAATGACAGTTTATAACATAAAACACAAATATCTAGTTGGTGCATGTTTTGGTCCGACATGGGATTCGAACCCGTGACCTCATAACCAACGAGACAATTTTATTGAAAAATCAAAAGAAACTCACAGTTTTCATTGTGGTTGATCGTCAACAAAATGGTGAACTGAGGATTTCTTAATGATTAGAGCTTATATACACGAACCTTATCACAAAACTATTCTTGATAAATGATTATTTAAAAATTGAATTTTGATCGCTTATTAATATATTGTTTTTTTTTAGGTGGGGAATCCTCATGGACGACCGCATCCGGGAAGGCGTGGTACAGTCTATCAATCCACACTTGTCAAGCGTAATTGGCTACTGCCCAAACCTTTTCCATTTTGAGGGGAGGCTCATGGCTCTTGGTAGGCTTGGTAGGTAGGCTATTTGCTTGCTCTCAATCGAGGAGTAGTGGTAGGAATATTGAAATACTTGAACATCGGAGTACAATGGCTCTTATGAGTATAAATTACAGTTCAAATTGTCAATCGGTTGAATTGATGATGATGATGATTTATTTCTCTGTTTGTCTTTTACGTCCTAACTTAGCAACCAATCAACTTTGTTTTTGGCATAGAGTTGGTAAGCAAATGACGGAAAGTAACATAATCTATTTTTTATATTACGTACTTACTATAACCCAAAAAATACTGACTCCATATAAAATCAAAAAAAGAGTGATAGAATGCATCACGGAAAGAGAATCTAACGCAATATGGAACAATTCAACGCAATATATGCAAACGAAATTGTTTCTCAAGTCATTCAACAAGAAGAAGACAAAACAGCTAATGTCACAGAGCAGAACCAATATAGCACTGGTAGCAGGCATAACCACAGGACATTGCCTGTTAAATAGACACCTAACAATAATGATCCATCCTGTAAAGAGTGCGGTGAGATGGAAACCAGTTTTCACTTCATAGCTGAGTGCCAAGTGAAGAAGACCTAGCAAACCTCTCCGTAGGGGATATCGTTAGGTTCACGAAAGAGAGTGGTAGGTTTCAGGGAAGGATGCTGCCGGGACACCAGTAAACCTGTGTTTCAAGCATGGGGAATAGGGTGTAGTGGTCCTTACAGACGACTGATCACCCGCCTGGCAACGGCAGGCTTCCCCTCAATAAATATATATAACCCAGAAAAACAAACTGTTACCATGGGATTTATCTCTCTCCTTCTCTCTACGTCGTGTTCCTCATTGCTGAGGGTTGTTTCTTCTACGATGTCGTGCCATTTGATTTGACTTTTAGCAACATACACGTCATCAACCCATTACTGGCCCACTACACGGCACGGGTCTCCTATCAGAATGAGAAGGGTTAAGGCCGTAGTTTACCGATGGCCAAGTACAGATTGGTAGACTTCACACGCCTTTGAGATTATTATGAAGAGCGCTCAAGCATGCAGGTTTCCTCACGGTGTTATTCTTCACCGATTACAGCAAGTGATATTTTAAATTCTTAAATTTAAAACACACATAACTCCGCAAAGTCCGTGGTGCGTGCGGGGGCTCGAACTCGGTCTCCACGAACGGCTATCACCGCTAATTTTAGCTACATGTAAAGCAATATGCTCTTTGCTGACCAGAGCAGTGCGGATTTAATCCGAACAACAAATCGGGCTACGTCCTCGAGTTCTCTTTCTTTCCACTTTGCCAGTGACCACTATCTTTTCTTCATATCTTGTGGCAATTTGACCGAAGTACGACCGAACGGGATTTGTGTAAACTGTAATAAACGTGATTTAAGAACGCGGGCGACAGCTAGTCATATTTACAAATCTAGTCAGTCGTGTTTACACTTTTTACCACTTACCATTCGTTGGTTTGTCGTTCACCGCTAAAGCAAGTGGTATTTTATTGCTTAAAAAAACACACAAAGCTATAAAAAGTTTAAAGGGTGAGCCATGGATTTCACTTGGTCCCCCAAAAGAGAAACCGAGTATTACCCACTAAATTATCATATAATACATTTAAATCCAATAAAAATTCAATTTGATTTTATGTAAATTATCATTTATCAAGAACAGTTAAATGATAACGTTCGTGTATATAAACTCTGTACTTAAAGAAATCCTCAGTGCATCATTTTGTTGACATTCGACCACAATGAAAACTGTATAATTCTTAATGTTTTGATTTTTCAATAAAGCTGTATTGACCAGTAAGGGCCGGCGCCCATTGTCGGCATCGGCACGACTGAGGATTTTAGGTGGCAAATAGCAATATACATTAACATAATGACAATAAAGTAGAAATTTCCATTATATATGGTCGTAATAACAAAAATACCGCTTCGGTATGCTTGAGGCTGCTGTATCGGCAGCCTTAAGAATGCTTCGGGATGCTTCGGCATCCTTCGGCATCCTTCGGTACCCGCCGGCGCCGAGGCACCACTCGGGGATAGCTTGCCCTGCGGGGCGAGGGGAGGCATCCGCCATTTGAATCATTTGACTCACACACAACACAATCGAGGTAACCACTGCGTGTATCGGTTGTTTGCTGTAACAACGAATTTTCTTGTAACAACGATGGCGGAAGAAAAGCTAATTAATTTAGTTCGTCTACACGAGTGTTTATACAATATAAAATCGCGTCACTACAGTGACCAACACATGAAAAATAATGCGTGGGAGCAAATCGCCAAAGAATTCAATAAAACACGTAAGTAAGCATCATAAACATTGTATTTTTTATTGAGTTATAATAAGTATAAGTATATATAATATATAATTAATTACATTGACTTATAGATCGTTGGTATTTTATGATCTATTGACAATATTATTCTGCCAACTAACTGACCCATGTTCAGAGTTAAAATATTGTTTAAATTGATCTCTAATGACCATACCCTCGCACATGATAATATCGGTATCGCCAACTACATTGTTATCCACGGAACTTTCTAAAATGTCACTTTCCTGTAGTGGGTTTGGAAGTTCCGTCGTTGCATTGTTAATGATGTAATTATGTAAAGAACAGCAGGCTAAAATGATGTTATCTATATATTTTGCTTGTACTTGCATTCTCCTCTGAAATATTTCAAACCTTGATTGAAGAATGCCAAAAGCACTCTCCACAATACGCCTTGCTCGACTTAGTCTGTAATTAAAAACTCTTTTCTCTATATTTGCCAATTGATTCGCAGGGTACGGTCTCATTATATTTTTCGTTAGTGGAAATGCTTCATCAGCAACAAAAACATAGGGTAATTCTTCAGTTATTCCTCGTAAGCTCACATTTTGAGGAATATTTAAGGTGTCGTTTTGCAATTTTAAACCCAATTTTGAATGATCTAATATACCACCGTCGCTATTTCTACCATAAGCACCTACATCGACAATGACAAATCTGTATTTAGCATCTGCTACAGCCAACAGAACGATACTAAAAAATTTTTTATAATTAAAATACATACTTCCACTATTATTTGGAGCTCGTATCTTGAAGTGCTTGCCATCTATGGCACCAATACAATTTGGAAAATTCCATATTTCATCAAAGTCTTTAGCAATTATCTTCCATTGTGCTGTTGTTGGTTTTGGCAGAACGATACGGCCAAGAATATTCCAGATTACACGGCAGGTTTCATGGACTATACAACGAACTGTACTAAATCCCATTCGGTAATTGAATGCTAAAGTTTTGAAACTGACTCCTGTGATTAAAAACCTGAAAAGAAACATTATATTTTTAAATATAGCTTAGGTAGGTACCTATTAATCTATTGCCACTTGGAAAACCTGCGTGAAAACCCAAAAATAACGAAGATGAACATCCTATAGATATATTTTTTAAATCAATGTCTGCTACAGTAAAATCTTTACCGAAAAAGTTGCAACTTCAAGTGAAAAGAGATGTATTGCTTATTGTTAATAAGGCAGAAATCGAATATTCAGAAATGTTAGAAGCACCACAGCATATTGAAACAACAAGATCTATTAATGAACCATCCACATCGAAACAAAAACCTCCTGTGAATCAATCAAACTACACCATGGACGATTTTTCTTATTACACACCCCAAGCAACATCCGTAAATAACGAGGACAACATACATTCAACATTGAAATATACACCGACACCCATACCTAGATGCCAAGACCAAAACATTGAAATCAGTGATTACCAGAATATTGAAACCAATGATTACCAGAATTTGTAATTTCTTTAACATATTATTACCTGCAGCAAAGCTAATGTGATTAAAAATAAAGATATGACTCCAATGTCATCAACAATCGCTCCACGACGACAGTTCTATGACCGGCGCAGCATGAAATATAGATTCAGACGAAATAGTAATGTAGTCTGCGATCTGAAGTCACCATTCGAATCATACCTGTACGAGTATATGTGAATTAAAAAATAATAAATATGATTATTAACACATTAAAGTATTGTTTATTATTAACTAACTAAGGGAACTATTTAATTTTCCGGGATAAAAAGTAGCTTATGTCACTCTCCAGGTCCTCAACTATACCCAATCAAAAAATCACGTCAATCCGTGGCTTTCTTGCAGCGTGATTGAAGGACAAACCAACAAACACACTTTCGCATTTATAATATTAGTATGATTACTCACCTCAAGCACACAGACAATCTTTCTTCAACAGATATAGGTGTGCGAAAATTTGATTGTTTTTTCTCCATGAAAGGTCGAAGCAAATGAACCAGACTTTCAAAATTTTCATAACTCATTCTATAGTAGTCATAAAATTTTCGCACGTCATAACGCAAATCATTGAATAAATTGTTGAATTCACCGGACGTATATCGTTGCTTCCAAAGGTTGTTCACCCAAAATCTTCTTGATTGATTAGATTTCTCTTCTTCTTCAGCAAGAGCTGCTATGAGCACTAGATCCCAGTCCACCATATTAAATACAACTCACACAACTAGCTTGTAACAACTCTGAAACTGTTTTGACGAGAAATACGATATTGAGACGCTTCGGCAAGCTACAGGACGGTGCGGCATGCTAAAGGACGCCTCGTCATCCCTAAGAACGTTGCAGCATGCCAAAGCATAGTTTCCATCAGTGTGCGCTTGCATGTAGGATGCCGAAGGATCCTGTTCCTTGCCGATGCCGACAATGGGCGCCGGCCCTAAAACTGCCTCGTTGTTTAGTGCGGATCACTAGGTCCTGGTTTTGAATACCGAGTCGGGTCAAAACATGTTGTATATTAAGATTTTATGTTAAATAAATAAATAAATATATACACACACACAACGCCATCGCCGTGTAATGGGTTCTAAGATTACTATTGAATATTTTTATGAATAATATACATAAATGCTTATAATATACATCATAAATCATTAAAGGTAATCAACGTATTTTTAGCAGTAGTAGTAGCAGTACTTAGAGCTTTTTGTGACAGAGCACATCCGGGGAAGTACTAACGCCATGCTTATCTCTGCCGCTAAGCAGCATTGTCGCAATTCTGTGTTTCTGTCTGAAGGGCGAGGTTGCCGGTGTAATTACAGGCACATTTGGCAACAGTTAACACTTTAATACTAATAATAACAATCTTTATTGCCAGATTGTAAGTATACAAGGTATAGTAATAGTAGTATAGGTAGTATAGTCAATTTGAATAGTTCAATTTACAATCAGCCACACAATGGCATGCAATGGTTAACATTAAATTCCACCATAATAAACAAAATTTTTTGTCAAATTTATTACATGTTGTCAGTGGCGTGCACAGGGTTTTTGACCCGGGTATGCATAAAGCAGGTACATGGCATAAAATGGGAATTTTCACCTCCAATATGACTTATACAAAATAATTTTGGTATGCAGTGCTTTTGAGCATTTATGAAGTGCAATCCACAGCATGTTGTCATCAATTCAATTTATTACATCATAGGAATATACATAATCATAATGTTTTCAATTTTAATGTCATTATTACGAAATTATACGTCATTATTAAGTTTTAATTCAAAAAATTCTTTGATGTCCTAAAAATTGTACACATGAAGCCATTTGCAGGATGTGTTTCTTGCATACCTACTTATTTCTTAAAGCATTTTCTTGTATGCCTTTGGTTGCCTGGAAGAGATCGCTATTTAGCGATAAGGCCGCCAAATCGTACGTTATACCTTATTGTGCTGTTGTATTTGTATCTCTGTAAATTTTCTCTGTGGTGTACAATAAAAGTGTATTCATTCATTCATTCATTCATGCCCTGCGAAGTGATGCTCTGGTGGGCAACATGGTCACATCTGCTTGGGCCATCAAATATATATTCAAAAAATAAAATCTTATTTTATTTTTCACTAAACATTTATCAGAAGGCAGCTTTCCTGCAACCGTTCCAGGGATATGGCAGGAAAATGTAGGCTGTAGGTAGAAGCTATTAGAACGGTGGGAAAATTTTCTTATTTGCTCAGCCATTTCCGTTATTCCCTTTAATGTGTATTTTTTCAATCCCACGCAAAACAAGAGGTCTGATATAATAAGTAGATTTATAGATGGTTTTAATAAAGAAAGCACAGTTATTCCTGGCAACACCAAGAAATATGACAGGAAGTTGGTCATAGACATTGATTTTAGAAGGAAGGAAAAGAAGGGGGACATCTTGGAAGAGTTAATAAGCCGGAACGGGGAAACAGAAAAAAGGGGAAAAGCTAAGAAAACTATTGGGGTATCAAGAAAAAAGGGGACGAGAACACGGACCATAGGGAGTATCGAGATTAAAAGATAAGTATTTAAAGAACTTTGTAAGGATGAGGGCGATTTACAAGAATTCGGGAATCCATGAGGGGATGTGAGCGGATAGCTGTGGAATAAATGTAGGAATAAATAGTGATTGTAATCGGAGATATCACATTTCAAATTGTTGGGAGAAATTAAATTATAATTGGTTTCAGACAGTATTTCATTTATTTATGATGTTACCTAACCTATGATTTAACAGGTGATAAAATGAGGCGAGTAAATTCAAATTCAGAATTTCATATGAAGCGTTCATACTATTTATAATTTGCCCTACGAAGAGATGTTAATTATTGTTGTTGAGTTCTCCTGGCAATTCACCACGAGAACAGGTGGCAAGGTAAGTTTGTTGTGGGCTCTTCTTAGACCAGGGCGCGTTTGGAACCCTCGTAGCTTTAGATTTGAGTTGGCAAACGGAGTTATCACTATCCCCTTACAATTATGTAAACATATATGAATGAACGCTTCATAAGTGCCTGTGATAGTCCTACATGAATAAAGTTGAAATTGAATTTTGAATTTCAAAGTGTTTATTTTAAAAATGATCTTACCGCAGAACTCTGCTATTTATTGACATTTTGGAAAAAAAATATGTTAGTTCCAAAGTCGTTGTACCGGGTGATGTAGGGAGAACTCTTAAAAAAAAATTATAGGCGTCGGTATTTTAATACTTAATTGTGCAGACTCGTTCGTAAAGCACAATTTAGATGTATAAATGTTTTCTACATGGTAACATAGGTATTCTACTTTTGGTCTTGGAAAATCATCAAATTTCTAAAGGTATGTTTGCATGTAAAATTATCCATCATTCAGGCCCTAACAAAAAAAAAATTGATTTGATTTTTGACAAAACACATTTTTTTTACAATTTTTAGAAGAAACCTAATATTTGTGGAATTCGATAATAGTAAATCTATAAATTCCTGGTACCTATAGAGGTTTAAATACAACTACAGTAACTGGAGTTAACCAAAACACCGTTCAGTAACCGAAGTATCACCCGTTAAGAGAGCACTTAACAGAAGTCGTGTTAAATTACTTAAAGAAAAAAATAAGTTGTCGATGGCAATCGTTTCGTCCTTCCCATTTTGATGCATTGAGGTGGATTGTAAGAACTTCTGTTCTTATTTTTTTTATGGCTCTTATGGAGAAAATGAATAAACATAAATAATACTTACATCCGAATTGAAAACGTTATTAAAAGTCGGTTAAAAAGTTGTATTTTTTTTGGAATAAATCTCCACTTTGATTCCATTGCATAAATTCTGTTGAATCTGAAGCACATTATTTTTTAAAGCTCTATCAATTTATGAGCTATAAAAGTGACTGACGAGCAATATTCGAAAACATTACGTTATCGAAGGAAAACAGTTGAGTCCAGTGCTTAAAACTTATCAGACGAACAACAAATCGTAATTAACTGTTTCAGTAATACGTATATTTCACTTTTTTAATGCAAATCCAAACAATAAGGGATACTAATAATAGTCTTTCTTTCGTTGTATATATCTATAACTTTAATTTATCTATGAAAGAAAATCACCTACGCTTACCTACATTTTGAGGGATTTGCTTATCTTGAATACAACTTACAACATAAAAATTTACTGACAAACGAAATTAAATACGCCTGATAGTTAAAAATAGTAATAGAGCATAACGATAAGTATAGTTTAATATAATATACTAATAGCAATACAACCGTTACGTTCCATTACTATTTTTTTCTATCAGGCGTTTTTAATTTTTTTGTAAGACAATTTCGATGGCAATAAATATATAAATTATTATATTACAAACACAAGCCATCAATCAAATCATAGCTATTGTCACTCTCAGTATGAAGTATTCTCTCACTGCTGGAAAGGTACAGGTTTTCTCATAGGAAAGAATGGTGCAGGGCTGAGACAGCGAGTTTTAACGATTATGGTAACACAACAATACCCACAGGGTAGGACAACCTACTCTTTAATTCAGAAGGTTTTGTGCTATAACAGATAAATTGAAGGAAGGTGAAAGTGCGAATTAACCTAAGCAAACTCCAGGACCTCGCTTCGAACGGTCAATAGAAAATAGAACAAATAACACGCTTTACGTACCCCGTAAACTATCTGGAAATTACTATCGTTTTACAAGATGTGCTAACATTTGTTATGTACTTGAAGAAATTGCTTCTAACGCTCGGATTTTCTTTGTGTTCCCGTCTTCCTATTGCATTATGCTGAAGATGGATCGCTTTATTGTGGGTAAGTCTTCATATAAATGGGTGGTTTAGGTGTGATGTTGTCTAATGTCCTGTTTATGACGTAATCATTCCATTTAAGATATTATATTATTAATGAGTTAAAAATTAAACAAAACCGTAATCTTGCAATGCTCTCGTAGGTAGGTATGTGCTGGCAGCAAAAACGACGAAGCTTATATTAAAACAATTTAAAACCATCAACCATCAAAGTAATATATCAAAAACTTAAACAGTTACGGAAAATTGTTAACACAAAAAAGGAATTAGTATGAATTATTATTATGAATGCACTTAGTTTTAACAATTATTATCTGTTTTTATGTTTGTTTAAAATCGCTATTATTCGCTGTAAAAATATTAAATCAAAAGACGCATATTTATTTTTCCATACAAACGAATTCGAAACATTCTAAATGTTTACTTATAACAACCCTATTGAATATAAAAGACCGACACGTGCATAGTACCTACGCTATGTGACACGTACCTAATGAAGGTGAAGGTAGTCACTTGATTTTAATTTTCTAAAAGTGTGATGTTAGGGCTGTGGTTTACTCAAAAACTATTAGGTCTTCGGTTGCACAGATAAGTCTCAGAGACAGTATATAACGAACCTCTAAAGCCTGTGAACTATAATTAGGGTTTTTCTTTACGCGTTGTATAATGCACATAAAGGCGCACAAAGTCGCACCATATGGGTTAGTTTTTACTATTTTGGTGACGGAACCCTAAAAAGAGCTAAAGTTTAGAAACTTTAGCGAAAATGTTAACGTAAGTTGCCGGCAGCGAAACGGTATATCGATGTTTAGTTTAGCTTAGAATTGTTTGAGCTAAAAATCTTTACACGTTGTATAATGCACATAAAGGTGCACAAAGTCGCACCATATGGGTTAGTTTTTACCATTTTGGTGACGGAACCCTAAAAAGAGCTATAGTTTAGAAAATTTAGCGAAAATGTTAACGTAAGTTGCCGGCAGCGAAACGGTATATCGATGTTTAGTTTAGCTTAGAATTGTTTGAGCTAAAAATAAACTCTGCGAGCTTTTGAGAGGCGGTACGCTTTTATCTAACTTGTGGAAATGTTCGAAATTACTGAGCTGACTCAGCTAGCCTGCTGTACTCCTATGTCGCTGCGAATAAATCTCTTGGGTGGGTCTTTGAACGTAGAGGTTTATTTTAGGATGTTATCAGTTTAATGGAATTCTTCGTCGATCAAATATCACAAAATATGTAGTCTGACACAAAATATAAACGAAAATGTGTCAGGTTTCTGATTATATTTAGAGTTATAATATAAAAATAGCAATTTTCCTATAAACTTGATTTTAACCATATACACTTCTCCATAAATTAAACGAGTCACTTACTAATAAAACAAAACATTTTATTATCATAAGCAGCTCTGTATTGCAATCTCGACTGGAACTCAGTGACAACGAAATCTTAGATGGTAGCGAGCTAACCTGGCAGGGGCATGGCAGTTATATTAGGTCCATATCTCTAATCAGGTTCAGTAACGCAAAATAGCTTGCTTCCAACTATACCAGACCAGAGATATTTCTGACAGCATTTAATAAAAACATACCTGAATCGGCCTTGTTATTCCTATCATTAAAACTAGCAAAAATCAAAATTCAATATAAATTTATTTCATACAAAAAAATTGATAAATCATCATGTTATTTCTGTAAAATGGCATTACACTGTGAAACACAATACACGTGATTCGATAATGTCGCGTAATCGGTCAGTGATCACACGATGCCATTGTTACATTACAGAGTAGTTACAAGAGAGTATCTATGTAGAATATTTAGTACTTAATATTTCACAAACTAACGATTTAAAAAAAATCGTAGATCAAAAGTTGTTAGTTTTAATGTTAACAACTGCAGGTCGCGTGCTTTCTGGTGTTTTTTATTTTACCCTGTATAGTAAAAAAAATAAAATTTGACATTTGAATATGGCAGATAATAAAACTAATAATATCCAATGCCCACGATAAAAACATACTTTTTACATATAAACATACAGACATTTAAATATAGGTACCATATTGATAGATAGGACTAATGAAAGTGTATTAAAAAAAAACACGTTGATTTTGGTATTTCTATATTAAGTTAAAGAGAAAATAATCGTTGAAACGAATACTTACTCGAAAAGAGTAAACGCAGTTAAAATCTATTAGCCTGAATGTGTTTACCAAGAACAATACTTACTTGGAATGGATGCCAGAGTACATTTAAAAGAACCATTTATAAATGCACAATTTAACCGCCATAAGGAATTGCATAATAACAGGATGAAAGTACTACTTCTAAGTTCAGGGTGACCATGGAGACAGATAACACGAGACTCTCCTGCCCACGGCATGGGAATTAAACTAAGGAAACTTTCTATCTAACAACTGTCAAACCATTATTTCATATTCTGTAACGTTCTGACATGTCATCATAGGCAACGTATCTGGTCTGGTAATTGAATCTTTACTTATAATAAAACTGTAACTGGAAGATTTCTGTACATTTAATATATTTTGAAAATTTTAACCGGGGGATGTTTTATAATCGATACTGTCCAAAACAGATTTTTATTTATTTTTTGTCTGTCTGTCTGTCTGTTCGGGCATCACGTGAAAACTGCTGAGTGGATTTAAATAAAATTTGACATAATGGTAGCTGGTATTCCAGCGATGTTTGCGACGGGTGTAGAATAACACGTACGGCTACGACGGGCCGCGAAAAACATGGTTTGGAAATGCAATTGGTTTCTAGGTTATTTTAAGATATTAAAACAATTTGGTGCAGACGAAGTTGCACGGGTCAGCTAGTCTAAATAATTAAAAATAAATTCTGTTCGTTAGTCTCACTAAAACTCGAGAACGGCTGGACCGATTTGGCTAATATAGGTCTTGAAATATTCGTGGAATTCCAGGGAAGGTTTAAATGGTGAGAAAAATACTCAAAACGACAGCAACATTCTGTATGTTTGTCACCCAATTTTTCTTACGCAGCTGGACCGATTTCGATGAAATTTTGTGTGTGTATTTCAAAAGGATCTTGGATGAATTGAAAATAAAATTTGACCCGGCAGAAGTCGTCTTGCCCGGTAAAGTAGCGCCTACTTTACCGGGCAAGACGACTTCTGCCGGTTCCGCTAGTAACTTAATATAATATCATAACATAATTTAATATATACCGAAATAAAAATAGGGATTCAATTAAATGAAAAGCTCAATAGACTTCGAACTGTAATTTGTGATATCTACTGGTTGTATGAGGACGTATGTTTGCCATCATTTATTTACTACGGGTCCCCGAGAAGGGGAGGAGTGACCAACAATTATACAAGATGATGATGACCACGTGATGTGGGAACGTTCTCTTGTCAAAAGTCTCGTTATTCAGAGACAGTGTGGTCACCAAACGGCAGCTGAAACAGTGGAACGTTGCCAATCTCTTCATACATATGCGTCGAGTTAGTTGCCTCAATTTCTATGCAATTTTTCCACGCGAACTTACAAAGGTGCTTTGTGCCATTTTAACGCCATATCTTAGCCCGTTGATCCGCATTGGCGCAGCACGGTGGGTTCTATATCTTACTTTGATTTTCTTTCACAACGCCATCTAGCCTCAAAGTAAGCGTAGCTTGTGTTATGGGTACTAAGATGACTGATGAATAATATACATAACTACTCATAAAATACAGATAAACACCCAGACGAAATCGTGTGTATTAGTTTTTGATTGCGCAAGGTAGCCCTTAACTGTAATTTTATAATTGTTTGAAGGTATTTTAGACGGCCGATTGGTGCAGTGGGCAGAGACTGTCGGCACCTGCTTTCCGAGACCAAGGCTGTGGGTTTTATAACATTCTCCACAAGTGGAGAATGTTTGTGTGGTGAATATAAATGTTTACCAGGGTCTTGGTATAAGTATTATACGTATTTATGTAATATATTCATATAAATATTCATCAGTCGTTTTAGTACCCATAACACAATCTACGCTTACTTTGGGTCTAGATGGCGATGGGTTTATTGTCGCAGTATACGTGACCACAGTGGTAAGTGATTGTGCAATCTAAGATGGTAACGGGCTAACTTGTAGGGTGGTAACTAGGGCCTGCTGAAGCCCTGTACCAGACAAGACTAGAAAAAAATATATATAAATTCAAAATTGCCCCTGTCGGGTTTCAAACCCGAGGCCTCTAAGACCAATGGGCTCGCCACTGCGCCAGAGAGTCATCGGTTTATGTTAGTATATTACTAGTTACTAGGACTATATCATATTCCAATAGCCGTATAAACTAAATACCGCCCATTTCAAAGTGGGTAATAAATTCTTACAGCGGCGCATTAAGTGAAGGTAAACATTATGACGGGCACCTCAGACCGCGGGCAGCTCATGAAGTATGCACCTGAAATACGAGCGGTGGGAACGTTCGAGAAATATTCCCTGGAAATTATATGATTTTCAAGTTTAGCCATTTCGGTGTGTTGATTTAGTATTTAGTAGTACACTTTGCAGCGGAAAACGGCGTAAAGCAACCGTTATTTTATTAGGTAGTGCTTCCCAGGAACCCCTGTGTTTGAAAAGCTATATGTCTGGTGAAAACAGCTTCAGAACTACTTGTGCAAACAAACGAAATCAATATTTTAGGTCTTATTAGTTCCCTCTCGGACGCTCTTACACGTCCCTTATAAACTTTAACGAACTTAACTTTGGAGTGAAGCAAATCTTTGTTTGTAAAGAGTTCTTTTTTTTTAGTATAGCCAAAAAAGGAAAATGAAAATGCTCACATGGGAAGTACAAAGTGAAAAGATTTATCAATAGTGTAAGTCTAAAAATTCCTGGAATAGTGGATCCAATACTGGAAAGTTATAGCTACTTAAAGTTTTGTGAAAGTACTTTAAATGATTGATAAATCCTGAATAGCGAATTTACTAACTCAAGTTAAATGAGCTAAAAGATCAATTAGCCATAATTTTACGCGCAGAGGTTGCTTTGTTATAAAAAAGTTTTCAAAGTTTGACGTTAGTCGATATTTTACAAAATATATAATTGGAATATAACTCTGAAACTGATTAAGTATTTGGTCACGCTCTGACAGAAGTGCACTCAGTTATAGTATGACAAAACACAAACGTGTCTCAATACCGTGAATAAGGGTATTTTTGACATTGACTTTGACGCTTCTAAACTTTTCATCCGTTATACCACGTTTATTTTTAAGACCCTATAGTTTTTTAGTTATAAAGTCTATTGCCATTGCCGACGGCTTTTTTGTGTGGAGTAAAAGGATACAGATTCTCTTGCTTTTCGCAGAGTACAGCAAATTAAGCTTAACTTTCATAATATATCATAGAATTCCGCAAAGTAACGCCTGCTATACAATATTTATAAAGTTGAGTTTTAAGCCAGGAGCATGCTGGTCAATAAAAGATTCTAAACAGCCTTTAATCAACATCAGTCTAAAATTAGGTAAGTAACTTAATTATGTTCACCAACACGTTGAGTATAGGTGTTATTCGAATACGGCAAACGCTAAAAAATATTTTTTTCTTTTTTTTTCTTAAATAGCAATAATGTAATAATTGACTGACCAAGCAGATGGCCAACCTGATGGTAAGTGAAAAACCATTGACTATAAACAGACCAACACTTGACAGGGCACGGGAGGAGCATGTCCTGGAACATGCCCTGTGCCTTTCAATCTACAAACAAAACTGGCTGAACTGGTGACATTTTTCAAGGTGTCAGGTGTAAACTAATATCGCCATGTAGTTTGCTTGTTTCTGCCGCTAAGCAGCATTGTTGCAATGTTGTGTTCCGGCCCGAAGGGCGTGGTTGCCGCTGTAATTACAGACATATGAGGCTTAAAACTTACGCCTCAGATTGATAATAGGGTTGGATTTAGTGGGACGTGTTCCTTGCATGTCCAGTGTAACAAGCCCGTTTTTTATTCAAATTCAAATTCAAAATTTATTTATTTCCAGTAGGCCTAATAAAAGCACTTTTGAAACGTCAAGTCTGTCTGTTTGTTGTGACTCTACCACCGATTCGGAAGGCAGATTCCACCAAAAAGAAGCCAGCAAGAAACTCAGCAGTTGCTCTTTTCCAACATCAACAATTTACATTTTACAATTTCAACATTCATTTTTATATCTTGTGAGAGATGAAAGCGGAGCCGGATACTTCCAAGCAACCGGCTGATGAATTTTTTAAATAACAACATTTAAAAAATTCATCAATTTTATAGTAACCTCGCTGTAATAAATGTGTTTTAACATATTCTTGAAACTTATGCATTGGTAGGTCCAAAATTACCTTAGGAATCATATTATAAAAGCGTATATTATAGCGTATATTCCACTACGAGTTAATCCTTGGCTGCAACATAGTCTAGTGGTAATTGATGATGCTGTCTAAGACGGTAGCCGGCTAAATTGTTAGGAAATAAGGCTAAATAAGTTATTCTAACCCCAACCCGTACCGGAAATCGCTTAGCGGCACAATCATCGGCGATAGCCTCTCATTTGACCGAAGTAGAGAAAATTTATGAATTACTAGCTGTTGCCCGCGACTTCGTCTGCGTTTGTTTTTTGATGTGGCATTAAATTTAGTTGTAGTTCTAAAAAAAATAAGTATTCAGTATCGCTAAGCCTCAAATGAGGGGTTTGCTGCTGTCCGCTGAGAAGTTCTGTCTTCTATATCCAAACACATTTTTCAAATCTACACAAAGTTTTAGCAAAATTAAATACATATTATAACCTCTATAGTACAAAAATTTTAGTTATAATTTGTTGGAGTTATGGTGTAAAATCGTCAAACACCGTCCCTTCTCCCAAAGGGTAATGTCGGGATAAAAAGTATCCTATATTACTTCTAACATTTCCAAGAATATGTGTACAAACCGGATCGGTTAAGTAGTTTTTGCGTGAAAGTGTAACAAACAAACTTACATTGACATTTATAATATTAGTAGGGATAGGTATAGGGAGAAATTCCTATTTTGCCTCGTCGGGAATTTAACCCGAGACCTCCAACTTAAAGCTAAAGCGCTCACCGGTAGCCCAGAGAGGGTGTCAAAGTCCATTATAAACGAAACAGTCTCTACGTACATTGTAAAGTGTAAAGCATTTCACATTTCAGCCTATGTATTATAACATAACCTTTCTATACTATGAAGTGTAAACACATAACGACCCTTCGTTACTATAAATAGCTACTCAAAACGATCCCATAAGCCCATAATAACAATGAATCTCTGGTAAATATGGACACCTTAAACAACATCGGGCGTGGCCACGACCTTGTACCACTAATCCTACTAATATTACAAAGTGCGAAAGTTCGTATGGAAGGATGGATGGATGTTTGTTACTCTTGCACGGAAAATCTTCTGTAGCAATTATACTAAAATTTTGAATGGTGAGAGATAATATCCTGGATTAACACATAGGCTACTTTTCATCCCGGAAAATGTAGGGTTCCCGCGGGATTAATAAAAAAAAACCGTAATTACGCGACGAAACTGTGGACAACAACCAGTGACAAATAAAATTATTACAACTCCGAAAATGTCGGTTTATTTGTAACCTGTAGCGGTTTAAACCGCTGCTGTACCAATCTTGATGAAATTAGGTCAGAGATAGGTCATACGGAAGAGTTAACATCCGCAGCACGAGAAAATCATAGGTGTCACTTTCGCGTCTTATGTTTTCGGTAATACGAGATAATGGGTAGGCATTGGATGGGTAGAGATTTTTTGACAACCTCCCTGGTTATGATGGTCAATGGGAGGTCCCCTCGTAGACAATTTAGGAATGAATGAATGAATGAATAAATACACTGTTATTATACACCAAAGAAAAAGTAGTTACAGTTAGTTTACAAAGAACAAGAGAGAACAATTTGGTGACCTTATACCTACATAGGAATTTACAATTTTAGAATTTTCTCTGGTCTGGTTTGGTAGAACGCTTTGGCCGTGGTTAGTTTATTATTTATGTGTATAATTAATAAATATATTCATCAACCATCTTAGTACCCACAACACAAGAGCTTCGCTTACTTTGGGGCTAGATGGCGATTTGTATATTATCGTAGTATGTCGTTGTTTTAACAGAATATGGTAAGTTTAAAGAATATGTTAAAAAACATTTGTTACAGCGAGGCTGACTATACAATACTCCAATACGAGGGAGACTATACAATTGATGAATTTCTTAACGACAAGGTTGCTTGGAAGCATCCGGCTCTGCTTTCATCTCAACAAGATAGAAAAATGAATGTTGAAATGTAAAATGTAAATTGTTGATGTTGGAAAAGAGCAACTGCTGAGTTTCTTGCCGGCTTCTTTTCGGTAGAATCTGCCTTCCGAACCGGTGGTAGAGTACAAACAGACCAACTTGACGTTTCAAAAGTGCTTATATTATGCCTACTTGAAATAAATGAATTTTGTATTTTGAATTTTTTACAGCGAAAAAGGCAACCCTGAGAAGGTGATAAAGACTGGTCATGTAATACTTTTTAGACCGGGAAAACAAAAGGTTACAGAAGAATTTTTGAAAAACCAGAATCAAACGCGGATTTTGTCGCAGGTACTACCTAGTATGTAGCCATTGATGGGATAGGTACAGTGTATTTACCTAAACTTAGAGGAACAGAGACAAAATTATTATTTTTAAAAAATAAGACAGGAGATATCCTAAGGACAATTGTTTTTTCGGGACATCGCTTAAGTTCAGCAAAAAAGTTATTTTAATTACTTAAAACTACCATAACTTAGAAAATTAGGGGGATGGGATTCAAACTCGGCCCCCCGTAAGTGAAGTTGAGCTCTTACCCATTGCGCTGTTTTCGTTTTCCTACTTAATGAAAACAACAACAGTATGTTTTCCTTCACCGCCTAAGCAAGTGATATTATGAAAATTAAGCTGTATTTGCTATACTCCGCGAAAAACAGGAGAATATGTACAGTGTAATTTATATTTACTTCAATCCTTACACTCCACACCAAACAGATCTTCGGCAATGTCTATCACACACCATACAGATTCTCCTGCTTTTCGCGGAGTATAGCAAATTAAGGTTAACTTTCATAATATATCACGGCTTTCGAGTAACGCCTGCTTCTATCCAATAGCTAAAACAAATGATATTTATGTATTTTAATAATTGCATGTTTGTATTTTAATAATTGTACCACCAGCAGTCTACTCTCCTCTTCTTTTTTTTCCTAATTCTAAGGTTGCCTGGCAGAGATCGCTATTAAGCGATAAGGCCGCCTTTTGTATTACTACTTCTTTCGATATGTTTCTGTTTTTGTTATATTTTAAATATGTTAATGTTGTGGTATACAAATAAAGAGTTTAATAATAATATTTAATCGAACTTTGTCCCCTCGAAAGAGAAGCCAGTCTTACCCAGTAGCTATCACCGCTATGAATAATATATAAAAATCTATATATTACATTTTATTATGCTACAGTTCTACGTCGCGCGTCGGTAATGAGAAGACGACTGACAAAAAATGTACATACGTTTCTGATTAATATTAAGATTAACGTTATGGGGCTGGCATATCCGTGTTGGATAAAAGTCCCAAATAAATAAAGATTAAAAAAAAGATTAACGTTAAGTGCATCATAATTATGAATTTTAATTACAGAAGCGTCATCGTGCCATATTAAATAAAAAAATCATATCATATTTTTTATTTGTCATAGGTCTTTTGTAGGGAGTTCCAAAATCCACGGTCCTGGGCCGCTTGTTTCCAGCGGCTCCCAGCTACTCGTTTGATGTCGTCGGTCCACCTCGTTGTGGGCTGATCAACGCTGCATTTACCTTTGCCGGATCGCCATTCCAGCACCTTGGAACCCCAACGTCCATCTGTACTCCGAGCTATGTGCCCTGCCCATCTCCACTTTAACTCTGGTTCTTTTACGGATGTCCTCATTCCTGATTTGATCACGTAGCGATACTCCCAACTTAGGAACTTGAACTATTTGAATTACGAACTCCATATTATGAGATTTCGATATGTTAACGTATTACGTGGGCTACACACATTGACGTTCTTGGCTACCATCAGCAAGGAAATGGGTAAATTTTTGTAAGGATCTAACGACTTCTCGCCATTCAGTAAAACGTTAATATCATACGTAAAACTCGTGTTTTTATTTAAAATTTGCAAGCACGAGTTTAAAAATAATTTAAATGCATATTTAGTATGTAAAGTATTTATAATGAATTTTATCTTTCAAAATGCCCATTGCACTATACCGTTTTCCTTATTATGGTTGCTCAACAAATCATTGTCTTGCAGAGATCGCTTCAAGCGATAATTCAACATGTGCGCATATATTACTTAACTTTAATGTTTCGTAATCTTATTTTATTTTGCGAATAGGTAAAAGTAGTTTCGAGAAAAACTTTATTTTTAAAGAAAAGAAGAAAATTAATATCATTTAGTTATTAGTTTGTTACTACAAACTATGTAATAACTAAACGATGTTAATATTCTTTTCTTTTTTAAGACACTTTTTGTGACAGAGCTCTTGGAAAAAAGCCGGGGAATGAATGAATGAATGAAAACACTTTTATTGTACACCAAATAAAAAAAGTAGTTACAGAGATATAATCACAAAGCAAGAGAGTACAATTTGGTGGCCTTATGGCTGCATAGCGATTTCTTCCAGACAACCAAAGGCGTAAAAGGAAAAAAAACATGAAAAAACGAAACGAAACGGAAACGGGGAAATACTATCGTCATGCTTATTTCTGCCGCTAAGCAGCATTGTTGCAATGCTGTGTTCCTGTGTATGGTGTGCTTGCCGCTGTAATTACAAGCATATGGGGCTTAACAGCTACCCCTAAAATTGATGGACACGCGGCGGCATGTTGCAGGCGGATCCTCAGATCGGATCAGAGTTATCTTTACTCCTATCAGTCTTAAAAATTAGAGATGTATCATCTGCAAATAATACAATGTCGCATGTTCCACTGACATGGTACGGTAGATCATTTATATACACTAAAAATAGAAAAGGACCCAAAATCGAGCCTTGTGGGATTTGAACCCTGAGACTTTGCATCATTTATGCAAACTCTTTGGGTTCTATTGCTGAGATAAGAGGCAACCAAATTTAGTGCAACGTGTTGCTATGTTTATAGGCGATGGTGTTCCACTGCCCCTCAGGTGGGCTATCTGCTTGGCCCGTAAATTATAGCTATAAAAATAATAATGAATCATCATATACAACCGTTACCGGCTCACAATACGGCACGGGTATCCTACCACAGTGAGAAGGGTTTAGGCCCACCACGGTGGCCCGGAGGGGATTGGTGGACTCCACACTCCACGAACCGAACTCTCCCGAACGTTATTGGGAATTTTCACGCATGCAGGATTCCTCACGACATTTTCTTTCATCGTTGAAGCAAGGGATATTTAAATTATATAAAACTTTACTTGTACTTTAGTGTGTAAACTTATGTTTTGTTTTTTTATAATTGCGATTTCCCGTCTCTCGTGTATATTCCTATCGTTTAGGTAACCTGGAAGAGATCACTTTTAGCGATAAGGTCATCTTTTGCCTCCGGTTATTTTTATGTATATTCTTAATTTACAATGAAGATGTTTAAACATAACACATAACTTAGAAAAGTTAGAAGTACGTGCTTGGATTCAAACTCGGCGACCCAAAGGTGAACCCGAAGTTCTAACCACTAGACCATCACCGTTTGTTTGTTAACGTTTCAATTTTAAAATAAACTTTTGAAAATATTTAACTCCTTTATTCTCGTCTCTTAGTCAACAAAACAACGCTGTAGATAAATAACACACAAAAACCATTTAGCTCAGTTGCTCTCGAAGACAATAACGTTGAAAAATACTTGGAAAATATTGTGAAATGAGAAACATTCGCTTGTTTCCCAAACAAGTAGGTATACAGGAAACTGGCTTTCCGCGGAGCCATAACAGACGACCGCAGACAAAGCCAGGCTCTCGAATACAGCGCAAAATAACTCGTGGAGTGGGCCAACTATTTTATAATGACTCATGAAAGACATTCGTCTCGTGATATAGCTTTATTCACTTAAAATTTTTGTGAAGATATGACTTTATATTTAACCGTATTTTGCCTGCGGCTTCGCTCACGATATGTTTTATTTGGACTAGTAAGTTGAAATTTCATACATATTATTACCTTTATTAATTTTCTTTAATTTCTAAAGATTTCTAAAGATACTTTTCTAACGAACTCCTACGTTATAATAGCTATCTGGATGTCAAATTCCAAGCTGATCCTCTCATTGGTTTGAGCTGTACGTTGATTTATCAGTTCGTCAGTCAGTTAGTTAAACACTCAGCCAGTCAGTAACCTTTTCTGAACACGGATTAAACAACGTTAATTTTTTCCTTTTTCTACTTCCCCTGTTTAGATTATGGACATATTATCGTGTAGAGCGTGCTAGGATGGGTGCTATAAATGGAAGCTAAGAATGTGAACACATCTTACCCTCTCCACCACACGACACTGATGTCTACGAGCAGAATCTCAGAGGTACACACCTAATTCGCGATGCTAAGTATTCAGTGAGTCCAGTAGTTGGACTAGCCAAGTATCTAATGAGGAAATTCCGCGATGTGTCAACCAACGGCGTGAACTTTTGTACACCATCAAGATTAGAAAAGTTGCATATCTGGAGCTCGTACTAAGGCACGAGAGATTTGAGCTCCTTCAACTTATTATGATGGGAAAAGTTGCAGGAAGAAGAAGCGTCGGTCGCATAAATAAGTCCTGGCTTCGTAACATCAGAGAGTGGACTGGAATCGCGAGTGCAGCAGAATTATTTCGACTCGCTAAAAATAGACAAGAATTTACGAAGCTGCCAACCTACGCTAGTCGGAGAGGCAAGAAGAAGGAATATACAGGAAAATAATCGGGCATCGGTTAGTGTGATTATATTGTCAGATTACACAATCAATAGCTACTTGTTATCGATACCAAAACTCATTGAATTTAAATTTCTACAAATTTATATTGTGCTCAATTAGAAATCAGCTCATGCTCTCCATTTAACGGCCAGTGTCAGTAGTTTGACCCAATTTATTTAACTATGCGCCTTGATTGTGCCCATTGAAATGTTCTATTATAGACAATGGATTCAATGTTATGTCCCTACGGTATAAAATTGTTTATTAAGTACTTATATTTTTACTCTGCAGAGGCTTTGGATGTTTGAAACGGTTTTTAATTTTAATATAAAAAATCATACTAATTTAACATACTAATATAACCTGTTAGTTTAGTTTATTTATAAAAGAATTTAAAAATATTATTTTTCAAATCGAATAATCTTTTCAAATTTGCACGCTCTATTTTATTTTTTAAGTTTCTTCTGTATTTGTGTTTAATTTGTATAAAATGTGTTTGTGCAATAAAGACTTCAAACAAACAAACAACAAACAAATTATTCTATTGTCATCGGTCCTCGATATGTTTACAAAGTTTGAACGAAATCAGACCCTTTGAAGAGGGTCAAAATCATGTCCAAAGGAGTCGGTTACAGACATACAAACAAACATACACTTGAAGCTAATATAAAGCGTGTAATTAGCCTTTGTGTGCAAGAGAATTAAGTCTAATCGAAAACGAACATTTTGTAATAATATATATTATTAAGTGGCAAACAGTAAAAATTGGCATACCGTAAGAGAGAAATAGAAGAATAAAGTTTATTTCAACTATTAAAATTATTACTAACATTCTTCCAAATTAATCAAAAATTCCGTTCAAAACGGACCCTCAACATACTTTTCTCATTCGCTAATTACCAGTTAATGTAAAACAAAACTTGAGCAATTATGGGTAAAACACGATATAAATGGGTTTAGGACCATCAAATGAATGTCTTATCAATACTATCCTTTCGGTACCGTTACAAATACTAAAGAATGTACACTTTTGCGACAAACTGGGGGTATTCATTTACAAGACAGCATTAATGATAACAATTTTTACATCTTCGTCGCTTTTCTTCACATCACTGTGACTGTACGACTGTTAAACTGAAAAGCCATGCACTCGATGTTTATTTTGTAGATTTTATATTTAATATAATGTTATTCTGTTATTATTGATACTGTATTTAATTTACTTTTAGAGTTATAAATTTATTTATATTTTATTTATTTATATAGTAGTTATATAGTTCAAAATTTCGTCTGCTGTAAAAAACCTGTCGTAGCACAGGATTTCATACAAAGTAAATTTCGTCTTTCGCTATTGAGTCTTGATGTTACTACCTCGGTCCTACTGAAATGAAAGCACATAGCTTAGAAAAGTTAGTGTTGCGTGCTGGGATTCGAACTAGGCTCCCCGAAATTGAGGCCGAAGTTCTAACCACTAGGCTATAACCGCTTCCGATGGTTTGGCTTGGCTACCCAAATCGCATTTCAAATGATAGTTCAAAATGTCGTCTGCTGTAAACAACTTGTCGTAGCACAGGATTTCGTACAGACAGTAAATTTTTCGTCTCTCGCTATTGAGTCTTGATGAATAGCCAACTTTTGTTAGTTTAACATTTTCTTTCATTTGATGCCAGGATATCTTTTTTATAATACCATCATTATTTTCCTCCTTTCAGTATCCAAATTACCGCGTTGTTTCAATTGATGGTGTGGATTACTGGACGAGGATTTCTAGAAGTGCCAACGGAAAATTAGCATGATGGGAGCGACGTAGTGAGACTACCGGTGTAGCCTGGGCGCGGCGACGTGGTAACGATTGTATAGGAGTCAGCACTCGTGGCGTTGTAGTAATGTTCAAGCGAAGAGCGACGTAGTGGAAACAACTTCCCTTATTAATATGTCTAGATTTAATAGGAAATCTACCGACACTGCGTTTTCCAATACGCGCTACTCATCTACAATTTCAGCTGAGCTTGACCACGCCGTCCATTTAGTCTTTGAGCTAAGGTAAGCTATATAATATATATATTGGTACTCCCCTCACAATTATTTAAGCATATATGTATGAACGCTTCATAAGTGCCTGTGATAGGCCTACATGAATTAATTTTGAATTTGAATTTATAGTTTTATGAACTACCCCGTGGGAGGCACCGGGTTCGATCCCTGACAGCGGCAATTTAGGAATACATATTTTTTTATTTATATCTGGTCTGGTCTATTCACCAATGGTTTAAGCGTACCAGTACTATGCCACATAGTCACCGATTTCGGTAATGGTTAGAACTGCTATACATCTGGTAGAGGCTCACATCCACTACCATTTTATATTGCATGAGCTCTTACCACCAGAAGAAATTGCAGTGTTTAACTATTCCAGCTGCGCAAATCCTTGAGCATGAGTCTACGTAGATACTCGAAATATAGCGCCTGCAGATTATGGTTTAAATTTGCACTCCCAACTTATCGCGCGAGAAGTACTCCATTAGTGAACCAAAACTTAAGACACCCTATCCATACTCACTACTCATGTTATAAATGTGAAAGTGTGTATTTTTGTTCTTTGTTTAATTAAAAATAAACTTGTAGTGCAGTTTACTAGGCTGCATAAAATTAGTTATTCATTCAAGGGTAATTGTATATAATTTTATAACAAATTACCAGATGAAATCCTTGAGATGTCTCTCAATAAGTTCAACATTTACATAAAGTTCAAAGTTTATATAAAACGTAAGCTTATAGAAAAATCCTATTTTAATATTAAGGATTACATGTATGATAAAAAAGCTTGGGTATGAATTGCTCTAACTTCATAGCTCAAAATTAACTCGACTGTGAGATGGTGATAACATAAAAAAAATCTGGCTAAGTTTGTTGTGGACTCTTCTTAGACCGGGGCGGGTTTTAACCCTCCTAGCTTTAGTTTTAAGTTAACGAATGCAGTTATCACCATCACTAATGTTTGTGTAACATGTTAAATGTATGAACGCTTCATTAGTGCCTGGAAAAATGTCTACATGATAAAACATTTTTGAATTTTGAATTTTTGTTTCTTTGTTTGTTACTGGTTAAAGAAAAGGCTCACAATAAACTTAGCCGAGTCCACCTCTAAAACTGCCGATCGGGCTTAGCTTAGCAGCAGGTTTTTTTACTGGGGTGAGTATAAATAAGATAACTCTAGCTCTGAGCTATATAGAAAAAAAATAAGTAATCAATGCTTTTGAGAATGTATGAAGTGCACGCCACTTGTGTTTAGCATGTTCAATTATGGATCCTGGTTTCGATTCCCAATTTAAGTCAATAATTCTTACGGTCTGTGATTTTTCTGTTAAATAAAACAGAAAATAAAATATAGATGAATTCTCAGAATCAGTATTCTACTACAAGCTAACTTGTACCTTGACTGCAATCTCACCGGGTGCTAAGTAAATAAATAAAATAATTAAAAAAAAATAAGAAATAAATAAATATACCACGATAATAGACGCCATCTAGTCCCAAAGTAAGCGTTGCTTATGCTATGTATACTAAGATGAGTGATGAATAATATACATACGCACTTATAATCTATATATATATAATGAAAATGATCTTCGTTTGAGGCTCAATCACGCCTAAACCACTGATCGTATCGACATGAAACTACCACCATTCGATGCGAAATTTTTCCTAGATGGTTTATGGCTATCTATTTTTTGAATTCCAACATTCCTTCATTTTTTTATTGCTGTTTTACTTTTATGAACATTTATCCCGCTAATAAAAACAAAAGATAAGCATTTTCTCTTGATTCTTTTGTTTTCATGGATTTCAACAGAGTGTATTAAACGGATTATGGTTTTTTACATTCAGCTAAGAATCTACTCACGGTAGTGGAGAACGGCTGGACCAATTGGGCTTTTTTTTATCTTCAGAATTGTCAGGAGAAAGTTTTGTATGTAAGAAAATTTTAAAAAAGCCCGATAAAAAGTTAAAAATTTCGATGATAATCGAAGAATTCCCATCTAAATAGTCACTCACCACGAAATCTCGGGAACCATAAGACTTAGAAACGTGAAACTTGGTAGGAATATTACTTTTGCTATGTAGAGGTCAGCTATGAATAGATTTTAAGAAATTCATTCCCCAAAGGGGATTGCGGGGGCGTTAACAATGAACAATTCCCGTTTTTAAACTATAGCTCCTATAGACTTCAAATTTGGTAGGAATCTTCTGTAAGAGGTGTAGAAATAGGCTATGAACGAATTTTACGATAGCTCACCCCACAGGGGGTTGCGGGGGTGGGTATTAACAATTAATATTTTTAATTTTCCAGCTAAAGCTCCTACAAGCTCCAAATTTTGTAGGAATTTTCTATAAGTGATGTAAAAATGATTTATGAACAAATTTTACGATATCCCACCCCAAAGAAGATTGCGGGGGCGTTAACAATGAAAATTTTCAATTTCCAAGCGATAGCTCCTATAGACTCCAAATTTAGTGAGAGTGTTCTATATGTAATATAAAAATGATCTTCGAGCGGATTTTACAATGAATCACCTCCAATAAGGTTCGCGGGGGTGGGTGTTAACAATAAAAAATTTCAATTTCGAAATATAGCTTCTAAAAATTCTAAATATGGTAGGAATCTTTTATTATTCACATAAAGAACATCTCAAAATGGATTTCAATAAAGTCTACTTCCGACAGGAATTGCGGGGGTGGGTGTTAAAATCTAAAATTTTTATTTCTAACCTGTAACTTCTACAGACTCCAAATTTGGTGGGGATCTTCGTGTATGTAGGGATATTCGTGTATTTCCTTACAACAATCGTCTTTTTGGCAGCGGAGAAAAAGTCATTGAGAGGTTTCAAAAACTTAACTTTACATGTAGCTATCCAATCAACGGACTAAGAATTTTACATTCATTTTACTTTTGCAGACTACATAACCGACGAATTCTTTTATTGCGGGATCGCGGAAATGTAACAGATTAAAATGAATGCATTTTCCAAGCACATGAGATGTGGAAAAGAAATTTAGTTACTTATTCAAATAGAATTCATAAAAAACATGCACAATTAATTTTCTATAAAAAATTGATGTCACGGAGAAAATTTTAGTTAACAGAAAATTCGGCGCACTTGAACCTAGACAGATTTCAACTTAAACTTTCAATGCTCATTTCAAATTTTTTTCTTCATGTCAATTATTATTAATTTTTGGAAGAAAGGCACGGAAATGTTATAATGATTGCACATTGAAAGTTACAATGAATATTAGTGAGAAAAATCACCTGGATGAAAGATACAGGCTAAATCGATGGAATTTGGAATTTGAGTAAGTCTAAACAATATCGATGCTTACAGTTCTATCCGCGGGGCCTATTTATGTTCATACAAAAATAAAAAAAAAGGAGAATAATAAAAATATGAAAAAAATAAATAAAAATGAAACATAAAATGTAATTTATTTCCTTTTTCAATTCGCCCAGCGAAGCGGGCTGGAAACGGCTAGTATAAATATAAACACCCAGACACTGAAAAACATTCATGTTCATCATACAAACATTTTCCAGTTGCGGGAATCGAACCCACGGCCTTGGACCCAGAGAGCAGGGTTTCTGTCCGCTGCACCAATCGGCTGTCAAAGGGCAGTGAGGGCCGTCGAGTTATGTGATGAGTCAATCTCAGTTTCTATAACAGGGGATTATATATAATCTTTATTAAAGAAAACATGAGTAATTATAAACAAAAAGTCGATATAAACAGCCGACTTAGTAGAAACGGCCATAAATTAGTGATATCTGCATATCGTCTAAGAAAAGTACAGAAATCCTTTGTGGGGATAGGTATATGCTTTTTTACCATGATACCGAAGGTAATATTAGATCTACCTTTACCTAAGTTTAAAAAATATATTAAAACACATTTACTAAATCGTGGATACTACACGATTGATGAATTCCTTAACCACAAGGCTGCTTGGAAGCAGGCCACTCCGCTCTCACCTCTCACAAAACAGAAAAATTCTAAAGATTGTTAAAAAAACCTAAACTATAAAATGATGTTGGAAAAGAGCAATCTGCTAAGTTACTTGCCGGCTCTTCTCAGTGGAATCTGCCCTCCGAACCGGTGGTAGAGTCACTACAAAAAGACTGACTTGACGTTTCAAAAGTGCTTATGTATTAGGCCTACTTGAAATAAATGAATTTTGAATTTAACTAGCATCATTACCATTGCAGTTGTTAACTTCCTTCTTCATAACAGGTCTCTTCTCTCATAGGAGAAACGGTTTGGGCGTATAGACCTGTATGGTAGGTCTCCGATGCGGGTTGGTGGGCTAACACAAAATTATTATATATTGACGGCCTAGTGGCGCAGTGCGCAGCGACCCTGCTTTCTGAGTCCAAGGTCGTGGGTTCGATTCCCACAACTGGAAAATGTTTGTGTGATGAACATGAATGTTTTTCAGTGTCTGGGTGTTTATCTGTATATTATAAGTATTTATGTGTATTTCATTCATAAAAAAAAAATATTCATCAGCTATCTTAGTACCCATAACACAAGCTACGCTTACTTTGGGGCTAGATGGCGTTGTGTGTATTGTCGTAGTATATTTATTTATTTATATTTATTTATTATAATCGTTAAAGCCTACCAACCCATAATGAAGCAGCGTGGTGAATCTGTCCTCTTTAATTCTCTTTCCTATGAGAGATAAGGTCTGTGTCCAGCAGTGGGTCAACACTGGGAATGTAAGTTATAACTCTGAACATCTCCCAATCGTAGTTGCGAGAAAACATAGAAGATGAGGCGCTGTGAGATAAATTAATAATATTGCAAATAAGTGAAAGCGGGTGTTAATCTACTCTCTAAACAAAATAACCTCAGAAGTTTAAACACAACCCTAAATAGCCGCAAAGCGATATTTACAAAAGCGCAAGTTCGTATATCAGTGTTGTAAGTTACAAGCGATTCTCAAATTCAGTATAATGATAAAAAGCCTTGGTGACGCCATTTTTACTTTCGGGGAATCATCACCATAAAATGGTATTTATTTTCTTTGTAAATTTAGTGGACTGTATATTTTAGGTTTTGCTGGATTCTTTTCCCCTTTTTAATGTTTAAACTATGGCCTTAAAGGATATAGAACAAGGGATAACTAGGGTTGGACAGAAAAGTATTTGCACGTGGACTTACAGTTCGTCGTAATGCAGTTCTCTTGATTTCTCGTCACTTCACAAGGTTTCACAGGTTATCACTAAACACTAAAGCACTGATGTAGGTTTAAATACTATTAATCGTCCAGTATAAGGTTCTTTGGCCGGCCGACCATGCGGTTTTATTGAGCGGAAGATTGACGTGCGTTTGCCGCGGATATAGGTGTGCAACTAATTGGCGGCGTGATGCGGGCAGATAAGGATGCGGAAATATAAAAAATGGAGGATGGAAATCCATAGTGTAGCTATTATCTATTACTTCGACCACAGATTAATGAGAATTTATCAAGCATCCCCCCGGACATGAAGGAACCCTTCATAAAACGGATATAAACATAATTGCAACTTATAATACGACCTAATATTGTAAGTATACTATACAAGAGTAATGAGTAAAGATAAATAAAATAAATTAACTAAAACATAATAAGATTAAATGAGAACTAGTGATAAAAATTATTGAGTTGGCAGCGGACATAACTTAACGATAGGCCGGATATAAGTCCCGTTCTTAGTTTTTATTTGAACTACGCGGACAACTCCATCTTTGCCAGATAGCACCTTAGTAATGACCCCAAGTGGCCACTGTAAGGGCGGCGCGTTTTGTACAATAACTATCACAACAGTCCCTATTGTAAGCGGATTCGTGGGAGTGTTCCACTTTTGACGCACTTGCAAATTGTGCAGATATTCCGTTCTGAATCTCTTCCAGAATGACTGAACCAGAGAATCCAATAAAGAAAATCTAGACAAAAGACCAGCGCGTTCTCCAGTTACGTCTGGAGCTGGAATGAATTCCAAAGGTACGGTTGAAAGAAAATGCGAAGGCGTTAGCGCGGAGGGTTCAGAGGGATCTGAACTTAAAACATACAGAGGTCGACTGTTAAGTACAGCCTCAATTTCATTAAGTACAGTAAGCATTTCCTCGTATGTCAGAATTTGTTTGCCGATTACGCGAAAAAGTAGAGTTTTAACACTTTTAATATTACTCTCCCAGACTCCTCCAAAATGGCTTGCAGTTGGTGCATTAAGTTTCCAATCTATACGATATTTAGCTAATTCGGAACTAAAGTCCTTATAATAATCTTCTGACTTTAAAAAGGTATGTAACTCATTCAAATAAGCCTTGGATGAAACGAAATTGGTCCCTTGGTCTGAGTACAGGACTTCGCAATTTCCTCTCCTGGCCTGGAATCTTTTAAAACAATTTAAGAAGGCGGAGGAACTCAGATCAGAGGCTAGCTCTATATGAACCGCCTTTGTAACCAAACAAACAAATAGGCATATATATGCCTTCTGACTACGTATGCCGCGTTTCCTAGTCAATGTGATATAGAGAGGTCCAGCGTAATCTACACCTGTGTGTAGGAATGCCTTACTTTTCTCTATCCTACACTTAGGAAGGTCAGACATAAGTGGAAATGTAGGCTTAGGATTATGCCTAAAACATGCATTGCACTTATGTATGCGTTGACGTACCACACAACGAGCGGATAATATCCAATATTTTTGTCTCAATATAGACAGAAGCAATTGAGGGCCAGCGTGTGAATGATTACGATGATAGTGATCAATTAACAGATCTATTATGTGTCCCTTCTTGGGTAATAAAATTGGGTGTTTATGCGAGTAATCTAACGACGAGTAAGCAAGACGTCCACCCACCCGAAGAATGTCCTCAGAAACAAAAGGAAATAATTTTCGTAATTTTGACGAACATGGTTTATTATTTTTAATGTTGTCAATATCAGTCTGAAAGACTGAGCGTTGTACTGTGCGAATTATCAGTAATTCAGCTGCATTGATATCTTCAGCTGTAATAATATCTCTGCGCGGAAGTTTTTTCATGAATCTGAGTACATAAATCGTGGCGTGAAGAAATTTAGTCCAAGAAGAACATTTAGATCCAAGCTTTATAATTGTATATTCATCGTGCGATATTATTAAGTGCGTTGTAGTTTTCTCCTCAGGTAATGAAGAAACCTGCTGAGAGGAAAACTTTATTATGGGCCACTCTTCTGAAGATAAAGACAACCATGGGGGACCCTTAAACCAAAGGTCGTGTTTTGAAAACTGTGTGGGCATAAGGCCACGAGACACACAGTCCGCGGGGTTTTGAACACCAGGTATGTGATAAAAGTTCACCTTAATTGATGTCAATAGCGTATGAATTTGAGAGATGCGGTTAGCCACATATGTATTAAACCTGTGTGGCGAAGAGAGTGCCCAACAAAGGGCGACTTCTGAATCAGAAAACGCGAGTACTTCCTTTATTTTTATGCGGGTTGACAATATATTATATACTGAATTTACAAGTCGAGCAAGCAATACTATTCCATTTAACTCTAACCTAGCTAGCGTGACCGTTGGTTTTACCGGTGCTACGCGGGATTTAGAGCAAATAAGTGTAATTATAGGCCTTTGATTTCTGTTTTTAACGTATAAGTATAAAACAGAGCCAAATGCTTGCTCACTAGCGTCAGAGAATGCGAGAAGATAAATTTCAGAAGTGTCTTCTATTCCAACATGACGAGGATACTTAAGATTCTGAATAATAGGCAGTTCAATTATATAATTTTGCCATCTTTCACATATGTGTTGAGGGGGACACTCGTCCCATCCTATTTTTAGAAGCCATAACTCCTTTATGAGTAATTTAGCGAATAAAATGACTGGACCAACAAGACCTAGAACGTCATAAAGACGCGCGGTAGCTGAAAGTATAGCTCTTTTGGTACAATCACCTTGCGGTTGCGAAACTCTAAAAATAAATTCATCAGATGCGGGAAGCCAATGAAGACCAAGAATCTTAAAAGAGTCATCAGTGTCAAGAGAGATCGACTCAGATTGGCGGTGAAATGAAGGAATGTGTCCGAGCAATTCAGTCGAATTGCTGGTCCATTTCACTAAGTCAAATCCACCAGCCTTAAACAGTTGTATCAACTCTTGAGCTATCTTTACCGCTTCATCTAGAGATGAGGCGGAAGAAGCTAGGTCGTCCATGTAGACGTCTCTCTCAACCACTGATGCAGCGAGAGGCCATTGCTGGCGCTCGTCACTAGCCAGCTGGCGCAGTGTGCGTAATGCCAAAAAGGGCGATGAGCGGAGACCAAAGGTCACTCGAGTAAATTCATACATTTCAAGTGGGTCCTTTGGTGAAGATCGATAAATAATGCGTTGATATTTGCGGTGCGGAGAATTGACATATATAGACAAATACATTTGTCGGACGTCAGCAAAAAATGCGATGCGGAAAATGCGGACATTCAAAAGAATGTTAAATATGTCTGCTTGCAAATTGCAACCAGTATACAAAATATCATTTAAAGATAATTTCCTATTTGCGGAGGGTTCTTCTATTTTAAGAAGAGAATAATCAGTGGGACAAGAACCATCTAGTACGATTCGTACCTTGGTACTCTTGTCTTCGCGTATCACTGGATGATGCGCTAAGATATAACCTGGTGAAGCAGGTTCATCAGGTGGTAAGCGTTTGAGGATACCCTTATCAAGGTAATCCTTAATAACTTCATTATATCTAATATGAAGTTCGGGATCTCTAATGAATCGTTTTTCCAGATTGAGAAAACGCTTCTTTGCGGTAAAATACGAATCACCTAATAAATTAGGATCTTCTTTAAAGGGAAGATCTACCGAATATGCTCCGTCCTGTTGGCGTACAGTGGAAGCCGTATATATGTCCTCACACCTTTGTTCATCAGGACTTAAGAATTTGCGGGAAGGAGGCTCTTCTATTGTCCAAAATCTCTCTAACATTTTATCTAAAGGTTCACTCGTGAAAAAACACAAAGCGCGGGAATTATTAGGTTTAGATAAAATAGGTGCATCGCCCATAATTATATAACCCAAAGAGGTTTCAAATGCGGAAGGCATATTTTCATAACCATTTATTTTATCAGCCATTGCTATTTTGCGATACACATTTACCCCTAGTAATATATCAATTGGACCAGGTTCTGCGAAATCATCATCAGCCAGAGGTAAATTTTTAATAAGACCATCAATGGCTGTGATGTCTACATGAGAGTCAGGCAGTTGAGAAGTGATTCGCTCAACTACAAGAGGGCGTATTGAGTATTCATTCGCGTCATTAAAACGAGATTTAAACGTAAATTCTGAAACACCAATTATTTTTTGCGATACTCCGCCGATGCCTTGAACTTCAGAAAAACGACTCTGAAAGCTAATAGGTAGCGAATATTTTTCACAGCAACTAATTGAAACGTAATCTCTTTGCGATGCGGGATCCACTAGGCATCTTATAAGATGTGCACAATTATTTTTGTCATACACTCTTATTTTCGCAGTACCTAACAAAGTGGTTGTTGTGACGCGTTCTAAACAATCATATGATACGTTACATACCAAAGTGGTATTTGTGGTCTGAGATATAAAATTATTTTTATTTAGTGTATTTTCACTAGAGGAGCTTGTCGAAGGTGCCTCAGTAATAACTGATGACACGCGAGGCGAATTAATTGCGTTAGGAGATGAGGGCGGTTTACCTATGTTAGATTTGGACGTTTTAGGTAATAAATCTTTAGCGTTGTAATTATTGCGTTCAAAATGCAATTCAGTATGATGTGATGCCGATGAGCACCTTTTACAGTTTCGCTGAGAAGAGCAGTTTAAAGTTTTATGATGAGTCGATAAACATCGGTTACAAAAGTTATTATTTTTTACATGTAAATGCCGCTCATGCGGAGACAACTTCATAAATGCAGGGCAAGAATAAAGATGTGTGTGTTGACCAATTTTACACAAACTGCAAGCTGCACTATTTAAAGTATTTACAGTTTCTGTACTTACAAAACTTTTGGTAGAAGGCTTCGGAATCGAATTCCCCTTATATCTATTTTGAGGTAATTCTAATCCTTTATTAAGAGAGCGCGACATTACTTTATTCTGTTCCTTCACAAATTCTATAAGACTCCTATAGGTAGGAATTTGTTTTTTGCGATTTATTATCTCAAATATTTTAACTGTATCAGCATCTAATTTAAGCGTGGCTAAGTGAAAGAATATAAAAATCAGTAAGATCGATTTTTAATTGTTTGAGAGCTTCTACTGAAGAATTAAATGTATTTATAAAGCTATCTAATGAATTAGCATTAGTACTAGCAAGCGGTTTAAATTGCAATAATTGGTTTAAATAAGCGCAGGCTAACGAACGCGGATCGTCGTATTTTTGTATTAACGCCTCCCAAATAATAGGATAATTTTCTGCGGTGGCTGGCAATCCTGCACATACAGATGCGGCTTTCCCTTTTAACCTACCAACTAAATAAAATACCTTTTCATTATTGGTTAAGTTAGGATTATCATGTATCATGTTTTTAAACTGCTGGTAGAACAAAGGAAATTTAGTTAACTGACCGTCAAACTCCATTAAGTCTATAGGCGGAAGATGGGATTTTAATTTAGGAAAACTAGAGATAGGACGTGCGCTGTCATTCTCTGAACTCGTATTATTAACATTAGAGTGACGCTCCATTATTTGTTTGACATAGCAAAACATTTCTTCAAATGAAGTCCACGATTGGTAATTAATCATAGCCTTTGGATTCAACATTAACTGCGCCTCATTGAATAAATCTAAATTTAACTCAAACTCTTTGCGTAAAGTGTCTATGTTTGAAGCCTGAGACAATAAAGAAGGCAGCTTACTGCTGTCCGATTCGACTTGAATAGCGGTGTCAAACATTCTTTGCATACGAGCAAATATAACGTCCCGTTTGCCTTCCAACAACCGTAACTTACATTCTTCCTTGCTATATGGACTTGGTGAAGAAACCGACTCTGGTTTATTCATTCTGAAGGAGTAAACCGAATTATAAAAATAAAAATATAATAAAAAAGGTGTATATGTGTTTGCAAATGCGTCAAGAAATGCGTAAATTATATAAAGTAGTTGCAGTCTTATAATAATAAACACACAACCCCTTTATAGACGCGAGCGGTTAAATAAAAGCGTTATAATGCTATTTTAAAAACTAAACCGGGCAAAGAACTAGGTATAACAATTAACAAGTTAGCGGTCATGCGTGACCTTGAATGCAGCGAGCGACAAAAACGACTGCGGCCGAGCGCATTGTTTGGTAGGTATGATGCGTTTGAAATAGATATCTTTACCTACGATTCATCCGTTTTTAATACTAAGTAGCGGGGTAAAACTATATAGAAATACGAAGCAAGCGGTGCGGAAAAGAGATATATAATTATAAAATACTTAGTACTTCTTTACTTAGTAAACAAAACGTTAAATCTATTATGTAGACAATATCTTAGCGGTATTAAACTTACAAACTGAACTAGTGAATACCTACAATATGGCGTACTTTAAGTTGCATAGACTAATAATAATTCCGAACTTTAAAGTCATAGAATGTAATGATTAACGATAATTTAAATCCTAAAATTATGAATTTAAATCGAATCAGCCGATCTTCGGATCGAATGACTAAAATTTATGAAATTCGATGGAAGTGATCAAATATTTTTTATGAAATCGGCTCGAAGTGACCAAATTTTATGGTGACGCCATTTTTACTTTCGGGGAATCATCACCATAAAATGGTATTTATTTTCTTTGTAAATTTAGTGGACTGTATATTTTAGGTTTTGCTGGATTCTTTTCCCCTTTTTAATGTTTAAACTATGGCCTTAAAGGATATAGAACAAGGGATAACTAGGGTTGGACAGAAAAGTATTTGCACGTGGACTTACAGTTCGTCGTAATGCAGTTCTCTTGATTTCTCGTCACTTCACAAGGTTTCACAGGTTATCACTAAACACTAAAGCACTGATGTAGGTTTAAATACTATTAATCGTCCAGTATAAGGTTCTTTGGCCGGCCGACCATGCGGTTTTATTGAGCGGAAGATTGACGTGCGTTTGCCGCGGATATAGGTGTGCAACTAATTGGCGGCGTGATGCGGGCAGATAAGGATGCGGAAATATAAAAAATGGAGGATGGAAATCCATAGTGTAGCTATTATCTATTACTTCGACCACAGATTAATGAGAATTTATCAAGCAAGCCTTTTAATACCCTTTTTATTCACTAACAGACTGATTGATGTGCGTTACTTTGTCTGCATTTTTTTTTAATCGCGAGGATCCGCTTAGTTTTCGTGGATAAAAAGTACCCCGTGTCCTTCTCCAGGATACAAGCACAATATCTTATGCAAAAAATTAGCCAAGATAGTTTTAGCTTTTGATCCCCAGCGACATTTGACGGCCGATTAGTGCAGTGGGCAGCGACCCTGCTTTTTGCGTCCAAGGCCGTGGGTTCGATTCCCACTACTGGAAAATGTTTGTGCAATGAACATGAATGTTTTTCAGTGTCTGGATTTTATCTGTATATTATAAGTATTTATGTATATTATTTATAAAAATATTCAACGGTCACCTTAGTACCCATAACACAATCTACGCTTACTTAGGGATTAGATGGTGATGACGTGTGCATTGTCGTAGTATATTTATTTATTTACTATTGATTTATAACCCTATTACTTACTTATTACTGTTCCAAGATAAAAAGTATCTTATTATATTGTTCACCAGGTTGCAAGCTTATATTATATTTTTTTTCGACCTATTTTTCTTTTTTTAAACTGATAATTTTTGGCCCATGCATTTGGTTTACCTTTTAAGTACCATCACCTATAAACAAAGCAGACTGCTGCTAGGCGATAGAAATAATCATAGCGGCGAACGGACGAGCTTTGTCCGAAAAGCTTCCACTTCTGCAGAAAGTATTTTAGTAGAAGTATTTCTTCGCACGAGATTCATAGTTATATCCAATCAGATTGTTTGAATTGATTGGAGCAAGATTCAATAAAAAATAGGGTAAAATTTAAAGAACAAAATGTACCATTTCATTTATTATGTAAAAATGTAGTTAAGTTGTAGAAATCCTAATATACAAAGTTTGAAGGTAACATATGGAATTAAAATTGGACCAACGCCAATATAATTTCAAAGTAAGCTAGTATTTATCGCTTTGTGCGCGAAATGTTTATATCCGAAGCGTGCAATACACCTGACCATAATTATTACTATTATATTATGTAGGGCCGTGGATTTTTGAACTCCCTGCTATAACCTATATCCAGCAGTGCACGTCAATCGGTTGAATTGATGATGACTGCCACACAAATATTTTCCCGAAAATAGAATCCAGAGATAAATAAATAATAAATAAATATACTACGACAATACACACATCGCCATCTAGTCCCAAAGTGAGCGTAGCTTGTGTTATGGGTACTAAGATAACTAATGAATATATAGAAATTTTGAAGAATAATATACATAAATACTTATAATATATAGATAAGCACTCAGACACTGAAATCATTCATGTTCATCACACAAATATTGCCCAGTTGTGGGAATCGAACCCACGACCTTGGACTCAGAAAGCAGGGTCGCTGCCCACTGCGCCAATTGGCCGTCAAAAAAAGAAAAATATTCAATCAATCAATCAATCAAAAATACTTTGTTGCACACAAGAGTTCATCTCTTGTGTGCAACAAAGTATTTTTAAAAGAGAAGAAAGGTACAAAACATTTAAATTTGTGTAACAAAGGCACTTATAGTAATTTCTTCCAGGCCACAGATATGAGGTATTGGCTCACATATGAATCCTTATCCTATTCTATCCGTGGGCAGCGACCCTGATTTCTGAGTCCAAGGCTGTGGGTTCGATTCCCACAACCGGATTTTTTAGTGTGATGAATTTGAATGTTTTTGAGTAACTTGGGTTAATCTGTATATAAGGTATATAATAAGTTTTGTCTCCTAATAATTGATTAAGTTAATTTTTTTATTGTAATTTAGCTTTAAATATTTATACTTTTATACTTTTAAAGGTTTATATTAACTGACTAATAATTAATTATAAATAATTTATTGTAGAATGACTGTTTTACATTTTAATGCATGCTGTGATAACCTGTAAATAGTTGAACATTTACTATGTGACTCATTCCAAAAAAAAAAAGCTCGTTTTAATGTATCTACTGTTGGTTGTCCTTTATAAATAAATAAATAATAATCGCACAAATTATTCATCAGTTTTTAGCAAGAAAATATCCAAGAACGTAAGTCTATCACATCTATTGGCTGCATTTATACACGCATGTGGTGGAGAATGGCTAGTTTTATTTTTATTGGTTGTTGTTCTTATCTTTATATGATGTCATGATCTGTTTTGTGTGTTAAAAAAAAAAAAAAAAACTGTCATCTTAGTACCCATAAAACAAGCTACGCTTACTTTGGTGCTAGGTAGCGATCTGTGGCATGCATAAAGGGTATGCACGGGGTAGGCAGATGATATAAAATGAAGAAAATCTCCAGTATGACTTTTTAAAAACCTAAGGATAGGCATTGTAAGAGTTAAAAAAGCCGACCCTTAAGCATTAATAACTCGTACTGGACATTTTCTTCATTTTATATCATCTGTATACCCATACCCTCTATGCACGCAGCTGGTAGCCATGTGTGTATCGTCATAGAAAAAAAAAAACCATATACCATAAAGCAATGTTACGTAATTATAACGTACCTAATAATAATTATTTCCTTATTTGGGGTCGAGATAATTAATTGTGACAAAATGTATCGTAGCTAGTACATTACGTATTTTAGGGTTATACTTCAGTATGAAAGATCCTGTGTTCATCCTTATGACATACATACACATACATATTACATCAGACCTCTGTCAGACAGACATACACCCCCGTGTCTGCCAGACACCGCGTCGTTTTTGCGTCGGTGTTCATAAAATTAGGTGTATCCTAACTATTATAAATTAATGTAAGTTTGTTTTTTACGCCTAAACTTCTTATCCATTCAATTATGCAATCACGTTTTCAGTTGTACAGAAAAAAATCATTTCACGAAGGATGCAAAAATAATTCGAATTGATTGAAAAGCAACATTAACATGAGTGACGCTGCGGGCAAAAGGTAGTATTATTCACACTGATATTATTTAACCACAGCGTGTATAATATCTTAAAATTTCCAAATTCATCATTCAATCATTTGTGGAACCCTCTTCATACGAAAATGACTGTATTTTTTGAATTGTAGTAGATACCTAAAAATACATTATAGTAGTATTATTCACGTGTTTTGGCGGTTTTACCAACTGGATAAACAGAATCTGCTTCCCTATGAGATTGCATATGTAACTACGCACGTAACATGGGTTTAACATAAACTGCTATACCCCTAACAAGTAAGCCTGCTACCATCTTAGACTGCATCATCTATTACCGCCAGGTGCGATAGAGTTGACGGGCTAACGCGTAGTAGGATAAAAAATAGACTCTATACACTGTACAAGATAAGAGTATAATATAGTAAATGGACTGGTGGGAAGTTTCAGCCGTCGCTAGTCACCACCCTGCCGACAAAGCGATTTAGCGTTCCGGTACAATGTTGTGTAGAAACCGATTAGAAGTATTAGTTAAATAATGAAAATGAAATGAAAATGAAATGGAATGAAAATACACTTTATTGTACACCTAACAGAAATTAAATTATAAAAAAAACAACACAATAAAGCACAGGTACAATTTTTTTAACCTTAACGCTAAAAAGCGATCTCAGCAAAAAAAAAAATATAAATATATTATCGTTAAGCGATAAGACCGCCTTTGCGCAGTTTATATATATATATTTTTTTGCTATTTCTTGTTTTCACTTTTAACTTATACAATAAAGACTTAATCTATCTATCAGCCCGTTACAATCTTATATCATAACTTACCACCAGGTGAGACGACTAACTTGTAGTGCAATACAAAAAATAAGTGTCTGTACTTACTACTTATGTACACGCGTTAGAAGTTATACTACTTTGGCGTATGGAAAAAAAATAACTGAAATGCAGTAATGATTAACGATAAATATTAAAATTAATCAAACAGATTTTATTTAAATAAAAAAGGTTTTAGTAACGTAATAATATTTATTTATTCACACTGTTTGTACTGTTACGAAACACGTGTTCTAAATATAAAAATACTAGAATATATAACTTGAACATAGTTATCGATTTTCATGCCACCTAGAACTAACTTTACGATGTAGAATTCAGCCGTAAAAATTCACTCTTATCATTTTTCTCCATCGCGCCAAAAGAAGTAAACTTCAAAAAAAATAAATAAAGTGAAAAGTATTGTCAATAATATTGACTGTGTGCGGGCAGCCTAAGACTACGTGTATGACGTAGTCTGTGACGTAGGTGTCAAAACCCATTTACGCTTGTATCGCGTGTACATTCATACGATAAGGACAGACGCACACCTACGCATACTCTTCGAATAAATACCTAATCTATGCTAATATTACAAATGCGAAAGTGAGTTTGTTTGCTTATTTATTTATTTGTTTGTTACCTATATACGTACGGCTCACCGATCTTTTGGAGACAGAAATAAGATACTATCCCGTTTCCATACTCCTGTTCTTCTTTCATTAAGGGTTGTCTGGAGGAGATCGCTTAAAGCGATAAGACCGCCTTTGCGCATTGTTATTCGTCTTATATTTATGGTTTCAATTTATATTATAAATTGTGTGCAATAAAGAATTTATCTATCTATCTATCTATACTTGTTATCCCGCAATAATACCTTAGGATGTGTTCGAGTAGAGCAGATGTCGAAATAATTTTAATAGCCGTAGGTTGCATTTTAAGAACAGCCAAAAACACGTAGGCAAATTTTTTCCCAGAAAAATAAACGATTTGCAAGATTTTTTATGGAATTGAACTACGTTGTGTAGGTTTAAAGACATTTATTCTCAAAGAAACAGTTTCAATTAATGAGAAATTAAAATCATCGTAAAGAAGTGGTAATATATTATCTAGTTAGCAAAACTAGAAGCTTAAACTGATAACAGCTTTAAATAGTAAAATAAACAAAAGGTGGCGCGTTAATAAAACAAATATTATTTTAAAGATTTTTATTATTTGTAATACTAACAAAGAAAAATAATATAATCTGGGCAATTAAAAAATAGATTAATAATAGATGTGCGATGTCGTGATATATCTTTCACACAATATATTTGCAAGCGAACAATAAATAGCGCATTAGTTAGGAGCCCGACTTCACTTTAGGGGGGCCGAGTTTGAATCCCAGCGCACCTAACTTTTCTAAGTTATGTGCGCTTAAAGTAATTAAAATTTCGCTTGATTTAACGGTGAAGGAAAACATCGTGACGAAACTTGTAAACCTGAGAGTCCTACATAATGTTCTCAAAGGTATATGGAGTCCACCAATCCGTACTGGGCTGGCGTGGTGGACTACATCTTTAACCCCATTCTCATTATGGGAGGAGAAGGCCAATTGGATTGATGACGATGATCACCATATGCTATTTTCAACAGACTATCTACGCGGAATGGTGGACTTCACACCCGTTCGAGAACATTATGTAGAACTCTCAGACATGCAGGTTTCCTCACGATGTTTTCCTTGACCGTTAAAGCAAATGATATTTTAATTCCTAAAAATAATGTGATAATTATCTTTAAATCCCGACAACCCACATTATAACAGAATGGTGGGTCAGCGCTAAGAGGCCTGTGACCAGCAGTGAGACATTTAAAGCTGAGGATTACGTTCAAAACTGCCATTAAACTTTGCTTGTAATCAAATAAAGGCGCTATAATCTCGGCTTTGGCGAGTGGTAAAGCCCGAACCGCGAATGTGTAATAGGATTGTGCTAGTATATTAGAAACTACATTATGGGTTAATCAGCATGTAAACAATGTCTATTGTTTAACTAACTATTAATAACCTCTCTGCGCTGTGGTTTTATAAACGTAACCGTAGATTCGATTCCCGACCCAGTAATTAGGAAATCTAAAATAGGCATGATGACAGTAACAAATAATCGCTAAAATATTGTATTTATCGAATGAAATATGATCAATCAAAAATACTTTAAATCACTCAATAAAGAAGTAAAAAGGTTACACGTATTTTAACTTTGTGTAACGAAAGCGGCCCAATCACTTATATAGATTTCCTCCAGGCTACCATTATGAGGTATTGACTCACATATGAATCCTTATTGCGGTGCGCAAAGCTTTAAAAATATACATACATTTTTAAAATGCGAAAAACAGTACATATATAAAATAAACAAACACATATTTTTTTATATTACTTGAGATAAATTATTTATTTAAATAATTTGATATATTATTTATTTGAGATAAATAACATATTTGTATAATTTACTTACATTTTATACTTATTTATTTACTTAAGTACATTAATAACTTAAATAAATTATTTACTTATATGATTTACTTACATAATATACTTATTTATTTACTTGAGATAAACTATTTATTTATATATTTTACTTACATTATATACTTATTTATTTACTTACGTACATTTTTTTTTTAAATACATTATTTACGTAAGATAAATTACTTAAAAATAAGTAATTTATCTTCACATCTAACATAATTTACTTGCATTGTAGTACATTATTTACTTACAAATATTATTCACTTGCTTACATCATTTACTTACGTACATTATTTACTTGAGATAAATTATTTATTTATATGATTTACTTACATTATATACTTATTTATTTACTTACGTTCATAAAGATGCTTTTGATATCCTTTAAAACAATCTGTATTGCCAAATAAAATTGTAAATATTTTTCTTTTTGTAATGATGCCATTTCGGGTCATGATCTTGTATTACGCCTAGAGATATTAGTCTGTAACCGGAGGACTATAATAATACATAGCTGGATTTCCGATGCTACATTGATAGTAAATTTCCTAACATACTAGCCTACCACGCTGGCCCAGTGCGGATTTGTGGACTTCACACGATATGGAGAACTCTCAGACATGCAGATTTCCTTCAACGTTTAAAGCAAGTGGTTAAAATTGCTTAAATTAAAAAAAAAATAGCTCCGAAACGTGACTAGTGCGTGCCGGGGCTCGAACCAAGTCTCCACGTAAGGAAAGCCGCAGCCTTACCCGCTAGGCTATCACCGCATATATAATAATTATTATTTAAGTACTATACAGATGAATTTTTAATGGTTTTTTTATGTCTATAAAATGTGTAAAGTATCCATAAGCAAACGTCATTTTGATTCAAAATTACTTATTATTTTATGTGAATAAAACCTACCTGCCTAGCCTGCTGCTGCTAGTGATAGCAGGTGAAGCAGGCTATTTTTGGTCACGTTTTATTTATATAAGTCGGAAACGAGATATATATATATGGTCACAGTTCAGCTACGTGAAAGCGGAAATGAGAATATCTGTGGATGAACTAAACCGCCCAGTAAGTTGCAAAGTGTACCGATATTGGATGTAGGTGGCATGGATGGATCATCATATCAACATTACCGGCCCACTACAGGCAGTGGCGTGCATTGGGTTCCTTACGAGGGTATGCATACTGCAGGAAAATTGAATATAACGGCTAAAATTCTCCAATTTTAGGGTATGCAGTGCTTTTGTGCGTATATGAAGTGCACGCCACTGACTACAGGGCACGGGTCTCCTCCCACAATGAGAAGGGGCTGAGGTCGTAGTCCACCGCGCTGGCCTAGTGCGGACCGGTGGACTCAACACACCTTTGAGAACACTAAGGCATGCAGGTTTCCACACAATATATTTTTCTCAGTTGAATCAAGTGATATTTAAATTTCTTACACTAAAATTCAATTCGCACATAACTCCATTCAATTTGAATGAATGCATGAATGAATGAATATACTTTTATTCCACACCACAAAAAACATAAAACAAAAAGAAAAGTATAACAAACAACGTATACAATTCGGCCTTATCGCTACATAGCGATTTCTTCCAGGCAACCCATGGCGAAGATAAAAAACAGTTACAGGAAATAGTTAAGTGGTGCATATTATATACCTGGACCCATAAAATACATATTTCATTACTGAAATGTATAGGTACATATAATATATATAAATATCAATATATTGTGAGATGGTGATAACAGAAAAAAAAAACACCCGGCTAAGTTTGTTGTGGGCTTCTTCTTAAACCAGGACGCGTTTGGAACCCTCGTAGCTTTAGTTTTAAGTTTACGAATGTGGTTATCGCCATCATCTCACTACCGTGTGGTTCTTATGTACGCATCAAAAGTGCCACTTGTGGGGCCTACTTGAATAAAGATATTTTTGACTTTGACTTTGACTATGAATATCAACTCACTTCTATGTACATATTTTATGTACATAGAAGTGAGTGGATATTGATAACTACATTCGTTAACATAAAACTAAAGCTACGAGGTTCCCAAAGGCGCCCTAGCCTAATAAGAAGCCCACAACACACTTAGCCAGTAGTGATATTTTTTTACGAAAAAATCCGACATTTTACTTTCTTTGCCCTATCTAGGAATCGAACCCAGAACATCGTTATCTGCAGTTGACAATGTGAACCACTTGACCGATGTATTAATTTTTTTTTTGATATATCTAAAATTTTATTACATTGGCCTTTGAATTGATACCTGGTCACTTGACTGTAAAAGATCTAAATAAAAATATTATCGTGGTATGTACCCGTTGAACTATATTTAAGAAAAGTAAAAGATCAATTTATGTAATAAGGCTGCCTTTGCACCCTAACACTATGTACTTTTGTCTTTGTATTGTATATTTTTGTTTTGTTGCAATAAAGTTATTATTTCTATCTATCTATCTATAGCTTCCTATATTGTCACCAAGGAGGTAAAACTGCACGGTAAACCCGTAAATGTTATATAAATAAATAGTGTGGGCAAAAGTATACTCTAAATTGAAGAGGATAAGTTTTAAATTAACATTATTTTGATAACGAAGCGCTCATTTATAACTCTTATAAATACACTGATTTAAAGTTCAGGGAATCATTTATACTAACAGTTCAAAGACAGAGTGCGTGGAGTATAGTTTAATTTGCTTGGTTTTGATTTAGTTTATTTTATTTATAGTTAGTTAGTGCATCGATTTGACAGGTTAGTAATAGTTTAGTTATTGTAACAAACCTCTGGATTTAGTGTGCATTTAAAAATAACCGATTATCCTTTGCTTTCTGGATTTTTTAAGGATTTCTTTAAGGAACTCTAATAAGTCCAATTGAAATATAAATCACTGTGTCAAACACTGGATCTACCTCTTTGGGGGTCACCAATATCTACGATATCATTATAATTTGATCACGTAGAGATACTCCCAGACTTCAGCTTCAAGAACTGAAGGATTTTGGAAGAAAATATGTTTACACTGATGGTGACAAGGTGTATTCTGATCTGCCGTCAAAACACGGCCGCCACTCCACCGTTACTCTCATTACTGCATTGTATATAAACGCAATGCACTTCCCAGTTAGAGTATTTCAAAAGATAGTAGTTTATATGACGTGTACATCGGTCGATAATGAGAACTGATTATCAGTCCGCCGATAGTGGCTATTAGGCCTCAGCCTCACGCACGAACATGCTCGACGCTTTTTTTGATCCAAGATCTCTGCATTGAAGGTAAATTTACACTATTTATCCATTTTTTTTTTGACGGCCGATTGGCGCAGTGGGCAGCGACCCTGTTTTCTGAGTCAAGGCAGTGGGTTCGATTCCCACAACTGGAAAATGTTTGTGGCATGAATGTTTTTTAGTGTCTGGGTGTTTATTTGTATGTTATTTATGTACGAGTATATTATTCATAAAAATATTCATCAGTTATCTCAGAACCCATTACACACTACGCTTACTTTGGGGCTAGATGGCGATGTGTGTATTGTCGTAGTATATTTATTTATTTTATTTATTTATTTTGGTCGAGCATTGACAGTATTTGTTACTGTTATGTTTAAAATTGTATACATTTTATGTTTGAGGATCTTCGTCTAGGTATTTATTTATTATTGTATATAGTATTGTTAGTAGTGTATTTATATGTTGTAGTACCTATATGATTTTTTTTGTACCATGTGCCATGCATCTAAAGCTTTTTTTTTTTTATGTAGCAATAAGGACGCCAAATTGTCCTCCTTTTGTATCTGCAACTTTTTGTTTCCTGTGTTATGTACAATAAAAGTATATTTATTCATTCATAAATTATCAATTAAACCACAATTGACGTCCACTGCTGGACATTGTAGGGAACTGGCTTTTGTAGGGAGTACCACAATCCTTAGTCCTGGGCCGCTTGCCTTCAGCGGCTCCCAGCGTCTCGCTTGATGTCGTTTGTCGCCACCTCGTTGAAGGCCTGCCTTTACCGGTGCGGACAGATTTATAAACAGATAAACAGATTTTTAAATGTCAGCTTTGTACTGGAAAGCTAAATCGCTTAGTGGCACAACTTTGTGGAAACTACCACCATGGTAGGCTTCTCCCGTGGCTTGTTACCATTGAGAAAATTCTGAAATCATAAATTCCCAAACGGGGTTGAACTCGAGCCCTCCCACTTAAACCCACACTGCTCCCTGTTGCGCCAGGAAGATAAAAATTAAATATATCTCAAAAAACTGACGGCAAAGGTTTTTGCCAGAAATATAAATAACTTGACCAAAATGGCAGTCAATCCGTGTTATGCGAATCACAGTGTAACAATTTCCACGAATCTTTATTAGCTTGAAACGGAAGTGTTATGATTTAATAAGCCTATTGTAATTTTGACTGGGTCGTTGTTCCATTGGTTAGCATGATTAACTACGGATCACGAGGACCTGGGTTCGAATCCCGGGCCAGGTAAAACTTTTGGGTATTATATTTAAATTAGCAGTGTCAGAAGAGCACTTTTAGCCGTCGGTCTCAGCTGTTAGCCAAGTCTCAGAATTGTTAGTTATTGAGATTTTATTGAAAATCCTCAGCATTAGCTCCGAATTAGGAAGCTGTTGGTCTCCATACCACTTTCTTGGATATGACGTTAACATGTCAGTCTCAACACTAACATGTGATAAGAGTAGCTTAAGTCCCCTAATTTTCACTGGAGTAGCGTGATGGATTTATCTTTTAAAAGCGTCTGTCCTATGTCCCATTTAAACACACCTCCCGCATTCGAAGACGCTCTTCGTCTTCTTCAGTGGTTCTATCATCAAAACCCCTATCTTCCGTGATAGTGGAGGCCTATGCCCAACTGTGGGATATTAATAGACCAAGGTTGATGCTAACGATGACTTTTGTATGTTAACACGTTGATTTTCCTTTACGTTTCATTGTTTAAATTTCATATGACGTCACAACAATTAAATATGGCAATGAGATATACGCAATAAATTATTAATAATACATTACATATTAAATGACTTCCGTATGGAATGTATGTGCGTTGCTACAATGCTATAGAACTGATTGCAATTGGTTTTATAATGTCTCATGATAAGTTTACTACCTTCATTAAATCCCTTTCAAATTGAACCACTTTCATGGAGAAATTTCAGTTGAAGGGTAACTTCATCGTGACAACCCATAACCGGCCCACTACAGGGCACGGGTCTCCCAAAGTTATAAGGGTTTAGGCTCGTGTCCACCACGCTGGTCCTGTGCGAATTGGTGGGCTTCACGCTTTGGACTTTGAGAACATTATAGACAATTCTCAGGCATGCAGGTTTTCCATTAAAGTATATATAATAAAGTGATATAGTAAATTGCTTCAAAACGCACATAACTTAGAAAAGTTAGAGGTTCAGGCTGGAATTCAAACTCGGCGCCCCGGAATAGACGCTGAAGACCTAACCACTATGCTACCTGCGCTTCAAAGTTAACTTGAAGTGGATTTTATTTTTCACTACACCACAAGTGAGCCCTTGACTGCAATCTCACCTGGTGGTAGGTTATCATGCAGTCTAAGATGATAGCGGGCTTACTTGTTAGGGAGTATGGTAGTCGTATTCCTAATTGATGTCGCGACATCGCACCGGAACACTATATCGCTTCGCGGCACGTCTTTGTCGGTAGGGTGGTAACTAGCCACGTCGCCAGGCCTTCCACCAGACCAGACCAGGGATAATTCAGAAATTATAAATTCCCAAATTCAACCTGCCGGGAATCGAACTACTTAAATTGACAGCGCGCACCCCGTCAAAATAAAAAAATAACCCTAGAGGTAATGTAAAAGGATTGCTCGTCGAGCATGTTCGGGCGTAAATATCAGCTTAAGATACAAGGCAATGTTTGTTCAATAATTCAGTGATGCCTCAACGCTTTCGTAGTGCAGTTCGCGTCAGTGTTTAAAGGGATATGAAATAGAATACGAATAATAATTATTTGGTATGTTAATGATTTAACTCCTATTTGGAAGCATACTTTATTTTTTTTTATAATAATATTTAACAATAATAATATTCTTCATTTTGGTAACTATAACCCAATTTCAGTTCTACACTATTGTTTAAGCGAATAAATTAGATTATATATTAGTAACAATCAAAAACAAAATGAGAAATTTTCGTTTGATATTATATAAAATTAAAAAAAAACCAATTAAGTATTAAATAAATAATAATATAATAATAAAAAACTAAATTATAATACATAAAATATGGTTAAAAATACCTAAAAATTCATTTATTGCAAGTAGGCCTAATATAAGCACTTTTGAAGCGTCAAGTCTTTCTGTTTCTAGTGACTCACCGATTCCGAAGTTTAAATAAGTTCGGAAGGTCAAATAGTTAGTTTATTAAAAAAATGATAATTGTTTATTTTTTTGACTACTTTATTGCTAAAGTTTTTTGTTTATTCCCGTACAAGTTACCATTTGCCTGAAATCTCACCTGGTGGTATACAATTGATGATGTATTCTTAGATGGTGGCGGGCTAACCTGTTAACGTTATATAATCATAATAATCGTAATAGCTTGAACTTCGAAAATCTCTCAAGTAAATATATGATAGTAAGTATTTTGTGATTTCAAACTAGTAGTTTCTAAGTTTTTTGTTATTAATACCAAAACCAATAAACTTTAGCTAGGAAACTAGGACTATAAAATACAGCTCTAATTTGCCTATGACGTCACCAGTACGGCCATGAAACCCGGCGGGAAATATTTTTTGAAATATAATTTACAATTTGTATTAACAAATCCTTTTGTTTCTGCAAATATTAGATATTTTTTTTGATATATACTTCCGAATATCTTATGGCAATTTTTTTTTTAATTATTCATTATGCCTATTCTAGTCATAAATATAAAGTACTATTATTCATGCTTATAAATCGCATTAAAAGTAGAAAATCCACTTTGTTTTTTCGTCATCATCATCATCTTCATTACCCATTACCGGCCCACTACAGAGCACGACAATAAGCACATAAATAAATAAATAAATAAATAAATATACTACGACAATACACACATCGCCATCTAACCCCAAAGTAAGCGTAGCTTGTGTTATGGGTACTAGGATAGCTAATGAATATTTATATGAATAATATAAATACTTATTACTTATAATATACATATAAACACCCAGACACTGAAAAACATTCATGTTCATCACACAAACGTTTTCCAGTTGTGGGAAACGAACCTTTGGACTCAGAAAGCAGGGTCGCTGCCCACTGCGCCAATCGGCCGTCAAAGGAAATGAGAAAAGTTTAGGCCGTAGTCTACCACGCTGGCCAAATGCGGATTGATAAACTTCACATGCCGTTTCCTTACGATGATTCCCTTCACCGTTAAAAGCAATTGATATTTAAATTGCTTAAATTAAAAACGCACGTAACTCCGAAAAGTGAGTGGTGCGTGCCGGGACTCGAATTCGGTCTCAACAAAAGGAAAGCCGAAGCTTTACCCACTAGGCTTCTATAGAATTTAGTTTAAATCGGTTCATAAGGTTATCTTGAATCGTGAACATTCATTTACTTTACATGTGTTGATAGTTTTTTATTGCCTTGGTCAATGAAATTAATAAAACTATTGAAGGCCCAACTACTATAAGAAAAATAATAACGATGTCTCCTATCGACAAACTGAGAAACACCTTGTCACTCTACGTCTATGTAATATCCACATCATGACGTAGATATGCCTAGCTAAGGTGGGATTTTGTTAAAATGGTATCGTACTCATATTTTTGTATACTTTTATATGAATTAATTTGGCTCTATATATTTTGGCATATTGAATTAAGTCTTTTCATTTGTGTAACACGCTCTGACTTGCAACGTCAGCAAATTTTGTCATGTAATAGCTTTAAGTTTTCATGCAAGTGAATGCTGTTCTAATGAAAACAATTAATTTCTTAAACCGCAAATAGAGGTTATCCATCATCATCATATCCACCCATTACTGGTCCCATACATTCTTTGTATGGGACCAGTAATGGGTTGGGTTAAGGCTTTTAGGTTTAATAAATAAATATAAATACATAAATATACTACGACAATACACACATCGCCATCTAGCCCCAAAGTAAGCGTAGCTTGTGTTATGGGTACTGAGATAGCTGATGAATATTTTTTTATGAATATAATACACATAAATACTTATAATATACAGATAAACACCCAGCACTGAAAAACATTCATGTTCATCACACAAACGTTTTCCAGTTGTGGGAAACGAACCCACGACCTTGGTCTCAGAAAGCAGTTTCGCTGCCCACTGCGCCACTCGGCCGTCAGATTTATATTTAATATATTGGAGTATAGTATTTTGATGTCGATTTTTTTAATATTAACCATAGCATACTGAGGAAAACTTTATTTTAGTTGTATATTAAATATTACAGGTTTATGATCGTGTTATATTTAATATACAAAGTTGACTTAATGTTTTTAATAAAATATGATAAATGCACGAGCCACTAGCATCTCGCGTTACAAATTTGTACGCCGGTAATAAAATGCAGTTAAACTTAAATACTTCTCTGAGTTAGCTGCTATTCTTTCCGTAATAGGATCTATATTAGTATCTCCAATTATCACAATGTACCTACAATTGGAATAGCTCTGAACTATATTATTTAAGGATATCAGGGAAATATCAATTTGTTTAAAAGATGGCGATCGGTGAATTGCAATCACTAAAATTTTTTTGTGATATTAAAACAAGACAATTTTCGTCTTGAAATTATGGTTCTAGCCCAGTGTGGATTACTGGAATCCACCAACTTTGAGAACATTATCGATAACTCTCAGGCATGCGGTTTTTCTCACGATATTTTCCTTCAACGTTAAAGCAAGTGTTGCCATGGCCCACTGGGCCATCACCGCTTCAACGCGGACTGCCTTGTAGTGGAATAAAAAAAAAAACGTCTTATTGTGGTTAAAAGCTTTTTAGGTGATTCAAGGTTTTGCAGTCGAAGCCGGAACTTTCGGAAAGTTGTTAAAGACCACGTATATGTCGGCGTCACTTTATATTATTGAATTACTACTTTTATTTTAATAGTTCTCGTATTTAAAATTAGCATTTTACTTGACTTAAGTAATCACAGCGTAATATTACACATTCGTTATTTGGTAAAGAAAAATGATACATATCTTCAAGTAATTAAACTTTTTCCAACGCTTCAATGAAAACCCAAATAACACTTCACAGGCTTTAGAGGTATGTGTGTACTATCTCTGAGTCTTATCGGTGAAACCGAAAACCTAATAGTTTTTGAGTAAACTACTGCCATAGTTTCTACTGAAAGAAATCAGATACAGCCCTAACAACACATGCAAAATTAAAATCATGTGACTCATGTCACTTTATTAGGTAAGCGTCGCGTAGCGTAGGTACTATACGCGTGTCGGTCTTTTGATTTCGATAGGGTTGTCAAAAGCTAATACTTAGATTTTTTTGAATTCGTTTGTATGGAAATAAATATGCTTCTTTTTATTTACACTATTATTTCGTAATTCTGTTACACGTTGTGTAAAGCACTAGCGGCTTCTAAAGTGAAGGAGTCCAAAATAAAACCAGTTTTCAAGGCAGTTACGGACGGTAGGAGACTATTCAAAAAGCGCAGGCTGGTATCACAAACTGTAGCTATTGAGCCCCTTGGTAGACCCCAGAAAACATAGACTTAATCGTTGGCAATCTCTGAGCATATACGGTACAATACCGTGTAGCTAATAAGCACTGTAGAAACATCAAGTCTGGATGTTTATACCGAGAAGAAACCAACTTTTCCAATCACAACTATTTACGTTTTACATTTTAACATTAATTTTGAGTGAGAGTGAGAGATTAAAGCGGAGCCAGATGTTTCAACGCAACCTTGTCGTTACTTACGTGTGTCGTGGTAGCACTTTTTTATACTGATAGTTGACAGACCAAGCAGATGTCCCACCTAAGTGGAGAACCAAGGCAACAGAGAATGCAAGGAACTCCCCGCATAGGTACAAAGTCTCATATGCCTGTAATTACAGGGGCACCCACGCCCGTATACGCAGAAATAAGCATGGCGTTAGTACTTACCCGGACAAGATCGGTCAAATAAGGCTTTACTACCTTACAAAAGACCCGTCATGCAGTGGGCGTCTATAGGTTGAAATGTATGTTACAATGATGTTTAATACGTTTCTATTTAGACATCATCGTTACACAAAATAATTGAAGCTATATAAAAAGACTGCTTTTTTCAATATTTCCAGTTAATGAGCGTCTTAAGAGTCACTAATTACTTATCAAAAGCCTTTGTATATTTATTGCTATTAATAAACCTGAATGATAATTACAAAGTAACAAAAATAGCAATTCCTAATAATGTATCGCCCACGATTACGTCCACGCTTTATTTTTGTTTCCCCGCTGGATCTAAATTATCTTCTGGGATATAAATATCATTAGACATTAAGGCATGCTATTCGGATATTCAGTTTTCATTTAAATAACCGACGTTTATACGGATTGAGGTGTAACTGTACAAATGCTTACCTTAATTAATAATATAAATGTGAAGTGTGTCAATTTCAATTTATTCAGCACAATACATAATGATACATTTAAAATAAATCTAATTATATAATGTAACGTAATTAAACAATGTGTGTCTGTTTGTAACAAATGTTTGCTTTAACTAATGCACCGATACTGATCAATCGTTGACGTTGCATCTTGGAGCTGGACAAAGGCTACTTTTTATGACACAAAAGCACCGAGAGATGATTCCAGCCACCAAAGGTTGGCTGGGAGTGATTGCTTAAGCGATAAGACCGCCTTTGCACGCCAAAATAACAAGTTTTTAAGTTTCTATGGTGCTTCTTTACTTTCCTTGTTACGTGCACATATTGTGCAATTGTGAATTTAAACAAAACAACTTATATTTATTAACCCCGGGCAAAATCGACGGGTGTTATAAGTCTGACTTGTGTGAGTGTGTCTGTCAATGGCTTCGTATTTTCCGAACGAATGCACCGATGTGTTCCTAGCTATGTATGTTGGAAATCGGTGCAAGACTTTCTCACTATGGGTATCAAATTAGTGAAATACTGTATGTGCACTATGACAAATGTTAAATTCAGTATAGACTACACCACAAAATAGCAAAATCCCTATCCCTACTAATATTATAAATGTGAATGTAAGTTTGTTTGTTACGCTTTCACGCAAAAACTACTTAACCGATCCTCATGAAACTTTGTACACATGTTCTTGGAAGAGCTAGAAGTAATATAAAATACTTTTTATCCCGACATTAAGCTCGGTTTTTTGCGAGAGAGGATGAAAGTGTTTGACGATTTTACACCAAAACTGCGACTAATTATAACCGATTTAAATAATTGTTTTTGTACTATAGAGGTTATATATGTTTTTAATTTTGTCCAAACTGTGGTTTAAGTTAGAGAACAGAACTCCTCAGCGGACAGAAGCAAACCTCTCATTCAAAAATAAAATTAAAAATTTTTTTTTTTTTTTTTAAGATTTACAACTAAATTTAATGCCACATCAGAAAACAAAATCAAACGTAGACGAAGTCGCGGGCAACAAGCTAGTGCATTATAAATAAATAATAATATTAAGGTAATAAAGCCTACCTACACTATATTTAAAAACAGGAGTTTTTTTAAATTTGGAATTTATATTTTTTATTTATTTCTGCGGTGTACATTAAAAGTGTATTCATTCATTCATTCACAATGTGAACGTTAAGCCAAAACTTGGATTATGTCACTGCCATGCACGTCGACAACGTTGGTGTTGAAGCCAAATTAATCAACTTCAAAGAAAGAAATAATTTCTCAACGCTCGATACAGAATACTAAGCGCACAGAGCAATTGACAGGCCATTTTTCTAACTCCAGTATATAAAATTTAATATTTATTTTGTAAGTCCAAGCTGACACGTATTAATGCGTTTCCTGGAAAACTTTCCTGTAGTTTTGTTTCAGTCGTTTATGTTTAAATTTTTCATATTCGGAGTTTGTTGTGGTTTATATACCTAATACTAGATATTTACTGCTTCCTTTGTCTATGTTTTTACCAATCCCGTGGGAACAGTTTGTTTTCCTGGAATAAAAAGAGAGGCCTATGTTACTCTCCGTTCTTTCATCGCACTCTTATGTCAAAAATCATGTTGATTGGTTGCTTAGTTCTAGTGTTAATGAAGGACAAACAAACAAACAAACACACTTTCACATTTATATTATTTATAATATTGTATGCAATTTAATTTGAACCGGTGATAGCGCAGTGGGTAGGAGCGCGTCATCTCTTTTGGGGGGCCGAGTTAGAATCCCAGCACGCAAGTTATGTGCATTTGAATTAATTAAATAATACTTGCTTCAACTGTCAAGGAAAACATCATGAGTAAACCTGCATGCCTGAGAGTTCCACATAATGTTCTACATAAGGTATGTGGAGTCCACCAATCCGCACTGGGCCAGCGTGGTGGACTACGGCCTTGAAGTGGGCTGGTAATGGGTTGATATGATGATTATAATGATATTTAATTTAAAATAAGAATTCTAATTTCTATTTATTTTTTTAATTTGCATGCCATTCGTGGTTTATTGTGGCTTGGTATTAACTTTAATTTAGTAAGATCTTTGTAAATAAAGGAGTGATAAACGACCAAGACACCGGGAGGTATCTTTGCCTCGTTCGAGTCCATGTAGGACTGGAGTATATCGATAATGCAGTCGTATTTATATCAAAATAACCACCAATTCCATGTCATGAACATTGGTTATTAATGAAATGTTCAATTATTTACCCACTTTATAAATTTACTGTAAGAGGAGTTATTATTATTATTATGATTATTGTTATAAAATTAGTTAGGATAATATGTGAAGAACCTTTTTTTTTTTATTTGAAAATCCAAAAACAACCATTTATGTTCATCACAAGCATTTTCCAGTTGTGGGAATCGAACGCACGGCCTTGGACTCAGAAAGCAGGGTCGCTGCCCACTGCGCCAACCGGATGTCAAAAGTTTGTAAGATTTTCTACAACATGATACACTCACACACAAAAGACTGTTTGCGATGGAAACGGAATTATACGGGCTTAAGATGTAGAAAGACGCCATTGTGACGACAAAGATTATTTAGACGTCGGATTAGCGTTAATTAGAGCGGATTCCGCTGTATTTACAAGGGACTGAGATGGCGGTTCCTTAAAGGTTTCATTAGGGGGAAAGTTGTCGAAAAATGGGGAAAGAGTTTTCATTTCAGTTATTTTGACCGTTTCAAAGATGTTTAATGATCACCCTGGCGTAGTGGAGAGCGCTGTGGTTTTACTTAACAGGTCTCGGATTCGATTCTCAGTAGGGGTATTCCCAATTCGGTAATTCGGTAATTAATATTTTTTGAATTTTCATTGGTCTGGTCTGGTAGGAGACTTCGGCCGTGGCTAGTTACAAGCCTACCGACAAAGACGTGCCGCTACTCTTTAGAAGCTTGTTAGGGTATAGGTTTAATACAACTACCATACTCCAAAAAAAATAACTTAGGCTGCCGAATCACTTACGAAATTGCAGTTAAGGGCTAAGTTATATTATTATTACTATCGAGATTTACTCTCACGCCCGTGCACAAAATAAATACATATAGCGAGCCAAAACAACATTAATTTACTTAAATACTCGTAGATACATAGAGATGAGTACACTTTAATGTATATTACGTAAATACATATTTGCACCGGGCGGAGGATTACACCCCGGCAGGGAAGACCAGTGGCCGGGGGTCAGGGCGACTGGCTAAGAAATCGGCGGACTATCCCCGTCCGAGTCGAGCAACACCACTTTCTGCATCTTGGCTGACAGTGAGCTGCCACGGAACTCCAGTCGCCTTAGATGTTTTTATTTTTATTATTATTATTTTACTTTCTATTTGTATACTACATCATTAACATATATGAAATAAAATAAAAACAGAAAAGAAACATGAAGAAAGAAGTAGAATAGAAGAGGCAGCCTCTCACCCTCACACTCTCTCTTCATCTCTCTCTCTCTCTCTCTCTCTCTCTCTCTCTCTGCCAGGCAACCTTTAAAGTAGGAAAAAAGAAGAGGATAACAGACAGCTGGTGGTACAAATTTTTAACATGGCACATGGCAATATCTACATACTAAGTAAATCATAAGGAATAATGAATAAATATAAAAAACAACTATCATATATAATAACAACACATAATTATTTAAATACTTCAAAGTATGTTATACTTATATGGAAACAAAAAAAAAAAACTTATGATGAAGTAGGAAGGAACATTGTACGTACTTTCACAAGTATGCGATATGATAATGTCGTGATTGGATTTTATTGATTCTTGTTTACTCGAGCTAAAAGATAAGTATCTTTGCACTGTAGTATATCTATACTTATAATAAAACTGTAACTGGAAGATTTCTGTACATATAATATATTTTTTTTAATTTTTTACCGGGGAATGCTTTATAATCAATACTGAGTCCAAAACAGATTTTTATTTAATTTTTGTCCGTCTGTCTGTCTGTCTGTCTGTGTGTCCGGGCATCACGTGAAAACTTATGAACGGATTTAAATAAAATTTGATATCGTGGTAGCTGATATTCCGGGTCAACATATAGGACACTTTGTATCCCGATAAACAACAAGTTTCCTACGGGATTTTTTTTAAAAAATTTTACTTCATAGTTCCGTTAAATTTGGACCGATTTTAATAATTCTCTTTTTATTTGAAAGTGTATACTATCAAGCATGTTTTGTTTAATTTTTATAAAGAAATTGTCGGAGATAAAGGACATAACTCTTCGCAAATAACAGCAAGTCGCAAGGCATAAGGTGCAACGATCGAATACATGCGTACCATTCTTCTAATATTATAAATGCGAAATTTTGTGAAGATGGATGTATGTATGTATCAACTAAAACAATGACAACTTACTAACTCAGTATACCACGTAAAATAAAAGTAGGTACCCGTACACGGTACATAGCTAGCCACGATGATAACGAAGTTAGCATCAGATCTATTCTAGCTTCTTTATTGACTCATACGCAAACGAATTCGCGTGGGTCTGCTAGTAATAGTATATAATAATAACTCGCGCTTCATACAAACAGCCAATCAGGCTATTTAGTACAAAAATATATATTTATTCTAGCTGATAACCGACACTTCGTTCGCGTGGATTAAGGTTTTTTATTTCCGCCGGAACTCTCTTATTTCAAGGGATAAAATGTTGCCTTTGTTCTTTTCAATTTCAAAGGCTACATGAATGCCAAATTATATCCAAATCCGTTCAGCCGTTTTTGCGTGATTGAGTAACAAACATCCAAACTTTCACATTTATAATACTATATATATATATATATACATATATTTGTAAATATTCTACTGAAATATAATAATATTTACTTATCGGTATGCTAGTAGTTCCTGGGCGAAACACATTGCAATATTCATCCATACACTCTCATTTTGCTATATACATATAACATCAAAATGAATCAGCATTCATTTATTACAAGCAGGACTAATATAAGCACTTTTTAAACATCAAGTCTGTCTGTTTGTAGTAAATCATATTTAAAAAAAAAGTTTACTTATCACCGAAAAATGGTAATTGCCAGCGGATAAAAGCAAAAAGTACACTTCCATCTTAAAACCTTTGCATTTTCTTTCATCTCATACTTTCTTGTTCTTAAAGTTTACACAATATCCTGCCACTAGTAAAACTTCTAGAACTCTAACAGCGCCTTGATATTGTGAGACAAGTTCGAACGAGTTCAGGGAAGTTTAAATCCTATTTCTATACCTTAAGCACTACAGTTGCCTCGACCGCTTCAGAGTTTTAACTATACCTGGCTTACGAAATTGAAGATGCAAATTTTATTCTTAGACAATGCACGTTTCATGGCTGTACTTGTGTGAATATTTAACATTATTATATGACATTTCTTAAATAAAGTTCAACATACCACGATAATATTTTTGGATTTGTCGATATTTCGATATTTCTGGCAGAATAGGTTTTATTTAGGCTTTCGTCTTCTTTTTGTCAGTATTTCACGAACTGTTCGACACACCACAGTGACAACGTCACTTTTAAATTGAGAAGCTTTACGATGCTTTCTTGGTTTGCATAATTCTACCACTGGATAAGTGTGTGGAACACTTGCTAATTTAAAACCGTCCTCACGATTAAAGTTTTTGTGCTTCCGAATTTCAATTGCTTCATTAACATGTCTTGGAATATAGTGACGGTCGGTGGAGAGAACTTTAGGGTCATGTAGCTCTATCCAGTGCTGGGTGCCTTGGGACATCTGGGTCGAAATATCAACCAAAAATATTATCGTGGTGGCCCGTTGAACTATATTTAAGAATATTAACCATGAAAATCTTAGATTAAAGTCTTTAATTATTATTACAGTTATTTAATTGAACTTTTACCACGGACTAAGCGATATATAAGAACAAGAATCATCCGCATCAAATATATATAAGTGACGACAGTATCCTCAAATAAATAATAACACGAGAATACTATGTCACTCATGCCAGCTTAATAACGGCATGAGTGACATAGTATTCACCCTAATGTTGCGTCTAAACAGTTAGTCAGTTAGTCAGTAAGGAAATGCGTAAGTAAGTAACACCTAATGAAAGAACATTCCTAGGCATATATTTACCTTTCATTAATCGATTTACACTAGGCAACTCATATAACTTAACTTGTCTATGATCCTTATCGCAGAACTCTCTGGCATGCAGTTTTTCTCACGGTGTCTTCCTCCTCTGTTAAAGTAATGCTCGTTTCCACCAACAAACAAGGCAATGCCTAAATAAGTACCGCCTTAACCAGAGTTAGTGTTTTTTTTTCTATACACATCACCTTAATTATTAGGCCAAATTGTATACGTTTTTTATTATACTTTTTGTGGCGTGCAATAAAAGTATATTCATTCATTCATTCATTCATTCAATCATTCATTCATTCATTCATTCACTTTAATAATTAGGCATACAATTTAGGCGATGCCTAAGTTGAGTGAACACAGGAAAAAGTGATATTTAATTGCTTAAAACCTACAAAAATCCGACAGTAATATAAGGCCCGGGCACCCACGTTACCTACTCCGAGTCAGTCTCTTGAAAGGAAATCCTAAACTCTTCTAACCAATTCTATCACTGCTGTTAGGAAAACTACATTAACTTCATTAAGGTTGCCTGGCAGAGATCGCTACTGAGCGACAAGGCCGCCTTTTGTATCCTGCTTCATTCTTTGAGTGTTAGTTCTTTTTTTTTTCATTTTTCTGAGTCTGTTATAAAGAGTATAAATAAATAATAAAAAGAAATTAATAAATTAAAGTACTTGGTTATCAAAAAATAAAATAAAAAAACTCTAGAACAAACTACTGCAAAATAGCTTTGTTGGTTTTTCCATTCAGCAACACAACTTTCGAATATATTAATAAACATAAAAAGTGTAATAGGTAATAAGCGAATAGTATACTCGGGCAGTGCAATTTTTTTATATGTACACAGAATATGTGAAGCTAGAGGCACGTAACCGGTTGTTGTTACAGTAAACAAACTTTGCATACTGATAGTGGGGTGGCCGCAAATAGGTTACCCTCTTGGTTCAAAAAAACCAGCCTCGGCCTTTCAGTCTTTACCTCGGACCCTACTGTATTTATGCGTATTATTGAATGTTGAATGTATGATACATTCTTAAGCATCGACGCAAAATCAGGGTGTTATAGTAATTTGAAGAAGTCGTGTCTGTCTGTGGCATCATAGCTCTCGAATGGATAAGATAAACCGATTTTGATTTTGTTTGTTTTGTTTAAAAGGTATTTATTATTTTTATTTATACCACTACAAGTTAACTTCAATGGCTAACTTCTAGTGGAATAAATAAATGCAATCTCACCTGGTGGTAAGCAAAGATGCGGTCTAAGATGGAAGCGGGTTAAGCTGTCGGTAATCGGTAATCGGTTTCAACGCGACATCGCACCGGAACACTAAATCGCTTAACGGCACGTCTTTGTCGGTAGGGTGGTAACTAGCCACGGCCAAAGCCTCCCACCAGACAATTTGAAAGGTGAATTAGTGGGGTGTGTTCTTAGCAATGTTTGATGAAAATCTGTTCAAGATGGACGCCGCTATGAAATGCGAGATTACCTACATATTTTTTCACAACTGTCTCAAAATGAAAAGGCTAGACTAGTAAAATGATATATACACTTTGATAAAATTCGCGAATCACATTTTTTTATGGTTATTAATAAAAATCGCGGTTTTTAGTTTATTCTTTTCCAAAGAATCCAGACAACCGACTCAATTATTGTTCTCTCATTAGTTCTATATATCTATAACAATCAGTTACAGTAGATATAAATATTTCAATTATTTATAGCTAGCTTTTGACTTTATAAGTTCAATTTTTGTTTTGGTTCAAATTTTCTTCCCCTATTAGTCAGATGGAAGTGGAATTGGAATTTTTAAATTTGTGAAACACGTATTTCTTTATTTTTAAATCGAAAACCGTAAAATCAGAGTTTCACGAATGTAACTTGAAAAATGAAATGACAAATGAAGGATTTTATACAAAGTTTCATCCCCCATTTAACCTTACCTTAGAAAGGATTCTTTCTTAGCGGATGCCTACGTTGTAATAACTATCTGTCTGCAAAAATTCAGCCCGATCCGTCAAGTTTTTAGAGCTGTGTGTGCAGTCACCTTTGCCTTTTATACATATAGATTTAATAAGTGTTTCTATTATCTATTTACTCTAAACTAGTGATTTTCCACAAACCTTATTGGAGTTACCTATTCTTTGCTCAAAATGAGACCATATGATGTGGGAATAATTATACCATAATTACATCATTTTACCTCATTACCGGCCAACTACAGGGCACAGGTCTGTTCCCACAGTGAGATAAGTTTAAGGCCTTAGTCCACCACGCTGTCACAGTGCGGATTGGTGAGCTTTATAATATCATACTAAAATTAGTGTAATATAACCTATAGAATATAGATTTATCTCGACAGAAGTGAAATCTAATAGCCCCTAGTCTAGTAAAGTATAGCTAAAAACAATTCAAGTTGTTTGTTAAAAAGTAAAAAAAAAATGTTTTGTTTGTTAAAGGTAACGCGAGACAAGATGGTGGAAATAAGTAAACATCTATTCGACAGCACGTGTAGAGATGTCCCTTGCAACGTCCTTCTGCACCCATGGAACAAGCATTGCCTGCCGTCTTACGTAAGGACATATGCAAACTCCTTTATCGGAAGCGCAAAGTTTTACTTCATAATACACATGGTGAGTAAAAAAAGGTTTTACGAAAAAATATGTCTGTAGCCGTGTTCAGTGACTTGTGGTAGTAGTACTACTTTAGTAAAGCTTTTTGTGCCGGAGATGCCTGTCTATCCACAATGTTTATTTAATTTTACACTTATTTTAACATAAATTATGTTCAAAAGGCGGCCTTATCACTAAAAGTGAACTCCTGGAAGGCTACCTTAACTAATGGAATGAGGCAATGAGAGGCGGGAAATCGAAATTCTATAAAAAAATACACAAATAATTAAATAAAACAGTTGGAAAATCCAAAAGTGCACGCCTCATAACCTCATTCATTACAATAAAATTGAGATTATTCATAAATAATAATTAAACTACATCTAATTATACCGTGAAAAGTAATAGGCTTCTATTCGTCAAAATACTGAAGCCTATAAAAAAAACCAACTCGATAAGTGAAGTATTTCACTCGCTATCGTGACCACAAAATACGGGATCCGCAAATACAGACACACGGACGTCCAAGGCAGAACTTTTTTAAACAATAAGTCAAATTACCTAAAATTAAATAAAATAAAATAAAAAACCCACCAACCCACATTGGAACAGCGTGGTGGGTCTATCCTCTAAAAACATGTTACAGTTTACCTTACCTAGTTTAGTTGCCATAGGGAGCATTGTCAAAAGTATGGCTCTACTGTACGTGTAGGTCAGCATTTATGATATTGTACTTAATTCTGTAATATATAAAAAAACATCAAATTAAAAAAAAAAATTGAAGCACCAACCCTCATTGGAACAGCGTGGTGGGTATATCCTCAAAAAACCTCTCTCCTATGAAAGAGAAGGCCTGTGCCCAATTGTGGGACATGCATGACATTAAAAAGGCAGCCTTAAAATAGTTATAATAGAGAACAGTGAAAAAAGAATGGCTGTACTTTAAAACCAGTTAGCTTAGGATAGCATTTAAGACGTCATACTAAATTTTATAATATAAAATATAGAATAAAAATAACATCAAATTGCCGACTGTGGCCGATTATAACAAATTAAGCTTCTATGTTCAATGAATATAATTTATTCAATGAACTTTTAAGCTTAATTACACAATTAAGTATTGGTGTAATTAAAACATTTAGCTTTTAAGTCATCTTTTAAGTTAAAAACTCGAGTAAGCGAGTTCTCTTTACACAAAAAGTTATACCTACTCGTAGCTCTAAAGCTGTAAAACATATTTTACTAACTAAAAGTTAATGCCTAATAAAATTAAAGAGTTCTTCAACTTAAAATAACTCGCCGCCTAGTATCAAGTTACTGAATTTCAGGCGCAAAACTTAATGAAAGGTAGGAAAATACTTGAGCGTGAAGAGTTAATGAAGGCAGTCGAATATTATGCGAGGTCTACCCTCCTCGGGACTCTTGTGAGTGGTACTTGTGGAACGTTCGGCTGCTCTGTAAGGTGAGTCAACATTGCTTAGAATACGCCTAAGTCGACATTAAACGCGCGACCTCAGCAATCCGGTTCTATAGAATTCTTTACTGTTAGCCCTTTGTATCGGAATAAATCTATAGATGCACTCTTTCATTGTAACAACATGTTCCACTGAGGTCCGGTGTGGGCACCGCAAGTTCCAGTTCACTTCAAGACGTGGTGACGTGTGCACGCCGCGTCGGTATATGCATCATTTAAATTCATTTAAAATTGAAGTATTTGGTTTTTTGACACAGATATAGTAATAATAGTAAATAATTGAGCTTTTTTGTGATAGAGCTCGTCGGGAAAAGTACTACCGCCATATTTGTTTCTGCAAAGCAGCATTGCAATGCTGTCTTCCGGCCTAAAGGGAGTGTTTGCTGGTTTAAAAACAGCCACATGAGGCTAATACCTACGCGTCAGGCTGATGGACACTGGCGTTACGTTGTACGATATGTTTCTTGCATACTCTGCGATGCAAGAAACATATCGTACAACGTACTGAAGGGTCACTGAAAATAAACACAACTTACTTCTTTTAATATTTTAATATTTATTATAATTTTTCCTTTTTCTTCTTAATATTACACACTTTTTGTATTCGTCTTTCCACCTTCCCATCCACTACCCGTCCTCAACGTCGATGTCTTTTTTTTGCCGGTCCAATCACCCCACCGCCACCGCGGGTTGTGATTGGTCGATGTTTTTCTGCATCGATGTCATTGGCTGGTTTCATTAAAATCAGCCAACTAACCATCTAATAAATATTCTTGACGTAGTTAAAATCAATAAAAGTAACAAGTTCTACATTCTTAAAGTAATAAAACATTTTTAAATAATAGTAATTTATGTGGGATGACGGTGATTTAAAATCCGTATTTAACCGAACCTAACAGTACGATATGTTTCTTGCATCGCAGAATGTTTATTGCTCTGTTTATAGGCGGTGGTTTTCTTCTTAACATCAGGCGCGCATTTGCTTGGTCCGTGAATTATTAAACAAAAAAAAACACGAAAAAAACACAGATAAAAACACCACCTTTGGCGCGATTTTTAAAGCGCGTCGTCTAAACAGACAGCCTTTAATAGCCTCAAGGCGAGTTTACCACTGCTTAAACTAATGTTGTAAAATTTTGACTTCTCCTACCATAAAATTCCAAAAGTACGCCTATCACAATATATCTTCGTTGAAACATGTTGCACATTAAATCATCATTTTCAGTTTATTGAAGTACGTACTATGAAACTAACTATTGAAAAAATGTTAATAATTTATACCAAGCTTGCCAAGAGTATTCGCGTGGTGCTAAAACACATAACATAAAGGCTTTTAAAGCAGGCATAGACCACCCACGCTGCTTCAATGTAAATGGTTTTTAAAGATTATTATCATCACAATATGTTAGTGATAATAAAATGTACCGTTGACAAAAGTGTTCTCCGTCATTTAACTAGCTATAATAATCCACAAATACCGGTTAAATCTGTGTATTTTATTTTTTTCAATACTTTAACTGCTTCGTAGTTATTGGCCCTTGAAATTATTATGAGACTATCTTTATTGGTGTTTTTATTGATCATTAAAACTCACATAAAAATGTATGCATCATACATTTAAATTTTTTTATCTTTTTATTAAATTATAGAGGCATTGCATATTTAAAAGCATATATAGCACGTTTATATATGACCACCATCTTGTTTTTGGATCTTCTTTTAAAAGCCCGTCATATGCGCGTAGAAAAAACGTCGTGTGAAACGGCCGTAAGAATGCGGTCTAAGCAACGTTTTCTACCGAAAAACATTAAACTTTGGTGTCCAGGCATAACTATCTATCGACTGAAATCTTAGTTTATAACCCATTTTCCAGCTTTACGTTATCTATATCTTCTTTTCAGGAGGCTTTTAGGCAATAAATTGACTTATTATACATACATAATGATTCCTAACATGATAAATGGAATTTTTATACTGCTCGAGCCGCCATCGCGAAGAGGTCTGGTGATCAATTTGTTTGTCAATTTGGTAAGTCATAGACATTACTTTTACTCGTATATATAGAACCTAGTAAAGCTATGTGAGACAGAGCTCGTCTGTCGAACAACTACCGGCGTGCTTATTACAACTTTATGAAAATTAAGCTTAATTTGCTATACTCCGCGAACAGCAGGAGAATCTGTATGGTGTAATGATAAACGACTAAGACACCGGGAGGTATCTTTGCATCGTTCGAGTGCATTTAGGACTGCGGTGCATCGATCTTCGGATGGCCCCTTGCCGATAACCACCTGAGGGGTTGTTACGGCGTCACCGGGGGAGTGGGACGAGCGCGAAAGCTCGCGATGAGAAGAGCCCCAGGGCTCGACGACATCGGGGGAGAACTGCGGCGCATCGATAATGCAGTCGTATTTATATCAAAATACCCACCAACTTAATGTCATGAACATAAATATCTGGCAAATGTGAATTTATACTTATCAAAAGTTTAATTATTTACCCACTTTATAAATTTACTGTATCGGTAATTTATAATTTTTTCAATCCGTATATTCCATACCAAACAGATCCTCGGCAATGTACCCTCTACGCACGTTTCGCTCCGAAACCGGAGCACCCTCCGGAGATGTTGTTCAATGAATAATTGTGAAGTTCACTTACACCATACGGAATCTCAAGTCGAATCAAAGTCATTTTCTACCAGCCCACCTTTGTTGCGTTGCGTGTGCGTTTATTGACCCATAATGCGTTTATACGTGACATCGTAGCGGAACGCTGAATCACTTGGCAGCACATCTTTGCTTTGCCTACATAGTGGTTCTTAAGCCACGGCTCCCACTACACAAATAGAATATCAATTTTTTTTTTCCCCAATTGCCCTGCGGGATCGAATCCGGTACCTCAACTTGTAATACCGCAGCTACCACTGCACCAGGAATTTGTTTAATTGCCATTCAGAATCTAAAAATCTTTGACGTTAAAGTAAGGTTTTGCTTTTCTAATTACGATTGTTTTTTTTCAGGTTTTAGAATTTTGGACGAGAGCTTTGGAAAGTAAGGGCTACATTTCTATGTCGACAGGAAAACAAACGTTTTTGTTTATGATCGGTAGTGCTGTGCTCTTCTACCTAATGCGGTTAGAAGGGGAAAGCAATAAGCGGACACCATTGCTATGGTAAGCGTTTTACTCTTGGCAGTAATATTAAACTACATATAACTGCCATGACACTAAAAGATTAGCCCGCTGCCATCTTAGACTGCATCAACACATACTACCACGGGAGATTGCGGTGAAAAACTAACTTGTAGTGGAATAAAAATAACACACTAAAATAAAAATTGTTTTATGCTTACAAATTATCAGTCAACCAAAATAGATGTCTCAGATTAAACGGTGATCAATTGTGATTTGAATTCAAAAAGCTGATCAATATAACAGTTTTGTAGTGTTTTATAATACAACACGTGCTCTTCGAGATAAGTTGAATTCTAGGCCTAGTCGTTACGAAAATTAAACAGTCATCTGAGTACCCATAACACAAACTACGCTTACTTTGGGGCTAGGTGGCGATGTGTGTATTGACGCAGTATATTTTTATTTATAGTAGGTAGGTAGTGCGGCGATCGAATAAAATTATATTGTCTTAATGTAAATGACCATTTCAACATTTCCTTATGGGAATGGAAATGAGCTGGATTGTGTTTGGTTTGAGTTAATTTTATTCCGTGTTATTTACATAGAACTGTACAGCTTAACGCTTCATTGTATTCGCATTTTTGGGTATTTCTTCGAGTTGGCAAAAGTGTGTTCATTCATTCATTCATTAATTGAACTGTTGTTGTGACTACTTCTTTGAATTTGGTTTTGAATTGAATTGGATACTGTAATTGTATACGGTCATAATTTAATCATTAGCTACCGATAACGTCAAGTAGGTTGCAATACAAAATAGTGATTCACTGTAACAGCTGTTAACAATGATTTCGTACGATTTGATATCTACTCGTAAATCGGTACGAACTGGGTCTCGGGGCACTTGTACAATGACTTGGCATTGCTGAGTAAATAGACGCGTTATTCATCGCTGCGTTATCAATGAACCAGATATCGTAGGTACTTGGTTTTAATACCTATTCTTTATAGTTCAATTATAAGTCAACACAATTTTCCTGAGTATTTTCTCTATTATTCTAACACCTGTGACCCTTGGTTATTTGAATCGATGGCGAAATATTTCGAGATGTATTGGATTGAAACAGGTGTTACTTGGTGGAATTCCATGATATACAATGAAAATAAAGCTTAATTTCCTATACTACGCGATAAGCGCTTCTTTTCGCTATGAGTAAACCTTAACAAGAATGATTTTTCAGTAGTTCAACTTTTGATACTAGAAAATTTAGATTTTCTTTAAGGACGTGCCATAATAAAAGTATTTTTGGCGTCCAATAATATAGTCATCTATTGCCTATCTTATCTTTCATTGCGATGATATCCTAGTAGATAGGGATCTCATTAAAGGGCCGAGTTCACACCACTAACTTTTCGGTGTTTGTTTTTAATTCAAGTCATTAAAATATCACTTGCTTTAACGGTAAAAGTAAACATCGTGAGGAAACCTGCATGCCTGAGTGTTCTACATAATGTACTGAAGGGTGTGTGGAGTCCACCAATCCGCACTGGGCCAGCGTTGTGGACTACGGCCTTAACCTTTTTTTGGTGGACTCCACACACCTTTCAGTACATTATGTAGAACACTCAGGCATGCAGGTTTCCTCACGATATTTTTATTCAAATATTAATTTTCTTTTTATCTTATAGGAATTATAGAATTAATGTCTTTTGTTTTTACTAAAAAAAATATGAGCCTTGATGATGATTGAAATAGAGGTTATGATTATAACGTTCTCAAAGGCGTATGAAGCCTACCAGCACTTGGCCAGCTTAGCCTAAACCCAGCTTTTTCTAGGCAAGCGTGCTCCAACCTAGACCTCATCATTGCTTTCTAACGGGCATGATTGTCGTCAAACGCTGGCCTATCGTTAATAAAAAAAAAAAAAACTTTTCTTTACCTTACCATTGATTAATTGTAACTTTTATCTTCGTTTAAGTATTAAACTAAATATGACATCTTATTTATTTATTATTAATCTATATCGTTGTACGTCGATTTACTTATGTGTTTGTATTTTTTTAATCATGATATTAAATTTGTAATTAAAATAGAGTAGTTTTTTACTATCAGTGATTGTAGATTAACTTTTATAGTTTTAAGAATGTTTTCTTGTCATGTGTGGCATTTAATTAAACCTAAACAAAGCAATGAAATTAATATAGAAAAGAAATGAAATAATAAAATTTTGTTTTAGGCTATTTACACCTGAAAAAGTAAGACGAAAAAGCGACGAGTCGAAAAACGTTTGCCCTCACGAAGGGCTATGTCGCCCATTTATTATGAAGGTAAGCAATTATGGTATTATGTACAATGAAAATATAGGTTTATGGTCTACGCAAACATATCAATGTCTTTCTGGGCCGTGCTTCCACGTAGCCGTGGAAACAAGCAGTACCTTAAATCACCAAGTTTATGATTATCTTTTCTTATGCTAAGAGCACAAGCTTGGACTCTAAGTCACTCATAGTCTAATATTATCAATAAAATCTGCGTAAGAGTTTTTACAATTATTGTTTTACTACGTTTATCTGGATGGTGTCAAAAAACCTAGTGCAGCAGATACTGAAGAATCCAGATGCTCCTTATTCCATTCCAAATGAGAATTTCATTCTCGTACTGACTGACGGTGTAAACAAGTTTATAAAAATTCTACTTGTCCAAGCAATTTTCTTACTTTCTGACACAGCACTTACGGAATGACACTGACTTTGATATATTTGGATAGACCCTCTGAAAGTTAAGAAAATATTTTTTGTATCACTCATGCGGGGAAAGTAGTATCTTGACGCTCGCTGTTGCGGTTGAAAAAGAACCGTTTGCCCATTTTAAAATTTGAGTGCGACAAGAATAATTTGAGTGATACAATAGTATATTGTGCAACTTATAGTATATATAGTTGCACAATATACTATACTCTTACTGTAATAAGAAAAAAATATGAATTTAAATGTATTAATATTGCTATAGAAAAACAAACCTAAAATATTTTCAGAATATTACCCTCATGCCGAATGTTTTCTTTTTGAATCAACTAACCCACTTTCTTTTGACGGCCGCCTGGCGCAGTCGGCAGCGACCCTGCTTTCTGCGCTAATGGCCGTGGGTTCGATTCCCACAACTGGAACATGTTTGTGTGACACACATTAATGTTTTTCAGTGTCTGTGTTTATTTATATATTATAAGTATTTATGTATATTATTCAGAAAAATATTCATCAGTCATCTTAGTACCCATAACACAAGCTACGCTTACTTTGGGGCTAGATGGCGGTGTGTGTATTGTCGTAGTATACGGTTTTTTATTTATCTATGATTTTTATCAAATTTATTTTCTATTATAATAAAAGAGGTTAGTTTATAAATATAAGGGCTGAAAAAGTCTGTATCTGTACTTTGTCCCGGGTTCATCACTAAAACATGTGTACTTTTAAAACTGTATTTGTAATTAATAAAATGCTTACATCAAATGATTTTATCTGGTAGACATATTATCATTTTAGCATTAGTTGGGCTTTTTGTGACAATGCAGTTTGTGTCCGGGGCAGTACTATCGCCATGCTCATTTCTGCCGCTAAAGAGCATTGTTGCAATGCTGTTTAGCGGCAAAAATGAGTAGAATGGCAGAATAAGGTCCTTGCATGCCTTGTGATGTATGCTGTTTATAGACCTTGGTTTTCCACTTAACATCAGGTGGGCCATCTGCTTGGTCCGTCAACTATAACTATAAAAAATAAAAATAAAACTTTTGTTCCTCGTAAAATTTAAGCTTCGTAAACAATAACACGAACATAGATGGCGATACTAAAGCGCGATACTGTTTGGGGCATATCACTAAAGTTTATCTAACATTATGTTTTCAGGGTTTCCTAAAATACTTTGGGTTCGGTTTCGGGTTCACCATGCTGCGAGTTTTGGCACCTAGGCTGAAGACGCCAATAATGGCTTTATCTAAGCTGAGATGGAAGCACTTGAATATGGGACTGTTTTTTGGCAGTTATATTGGTATTTACAGAGTACGATATTATATTCTTATTATAACTACAACTTTTTTCTAATATATCAGAACACCAACAAAAATATTATTAAGAGATAAAAATTTTAACATCAGACTAGCGTACTACTTTTGCGTAGTTATTTGAATCGATGGCGAAATAAGTCGCGATGTATTGGATAGAAGCAGGTGTTACTTTGTGGAATTCCATGATATAGGTACAATGAAAATTAAACTTAATTAACTATACTCCCCGAAAAACTCTCTATTTTCTAGTAGTTCAACTTTTGATACTAGAAAATTTAGATTTTCTTTAAGCACGTGTCGTAATAAAAGTAATGTTTTTCGGCTCTGAATAATATAGACATCAATAGACTATCACAGTCCACTGCTAGATTAAATGCTGGTTTAATAGGCCTCTCCCAACGGGAGGGTTTGCTCATAATAACCGCAGTTTGCGCTGGGCGGAAGGGTTCGTGGTCGCGGCAGATTCTAGAAGTTGCATGAAGGACACTGTTCCCCATTCTCCGTTATATTCCCGAAGTCGCCTTGTTCGAAACCCGCGCGAGGTTTTCTGACAGCTGCATTCTTATCTGCCTTCAAAACATATAATAAAATAAACGACTTAAAAATTTTCCCTCGTGTTTTAAGGTAAGGTGGGAGTTCATAACTGACAACCGTCCGACTTTAAAATAAGAGTGTTTATGGATGATGTTATAAAATGCTTTTTATAACTAGCTCTGTTATCAAAAGAATATACCCTTGCACAGAACTACTGTGAATTTTTATCTATAGTTGCGCCATGTTTTGTCACACTGTCAACTGACGGCACCTTCCAAATGTCAGAGCGTGGCAAAACACTGTGTTACTACTTTACACGCTACACCATGCCTATTAACAATGTAAAGAAGCGTAAAACTAAAATATATACCATTTAAAAAAAACCCAATAGAGTGTCTTTCCTATAGCTACTTGCGTTAAGGTTCCTTTAAATAAGAAAAAGTAGAAAAATTCTTTCTTACGTAATGCTGGTAGTTTCTATCCACTACTTCGTCTTCCTTAAGTAACTAACTTATTTTCAAATACCAGTATCCCCATGTGTCTTTAGCAAACAAACTTTGTGTTTTAATCTTCTTTGTTATACATTGCAGGCTGTGATATGTTACTTATGCCGCAAGCATGGTACTGATTCCGCCGTGTATGCTTTACCAGCGGGTTGCCTCGCCGGATTATCTTTCTACTTCAAACCGTCCCTGGGGTTTGCGATAGCGTCATTGACAGGAGCTTTTAAGGTGAGATCTTGTTAAAGTTACATTAGTATTTACTCTTATATATGTGTGTGCTGCATTCGACTATATATAACGTGTAAATGAAAAACGAAATAATACTTCACGGGCTTTAGAGGTACATTATGTACTGTCTTTGAGACTTATCTGTGGAACCGTAAACCTAGTAGTTTTTGAGTAAACCAATGCCATAGTTTTTACTGAAAGTAACAAATACAGCTCTAACATCACATTTTTTTCACGAAATTAAAATCAAGTGACTCCGATCACTTCATTAGGTATGAGTCACCTAGCATAGGCACTATGCGCGTGTCGGTCTTTTCTCTTCCATAGGGTTGTCAAACACTAAGAATGTTTTAAATTCGTTTGTTTGGAAAAATAAATATGCTTCTTTTGATTTAATATTTTTACGGCGTACAACACAATATTATTTATTATAATATTACAATATTATTTCGTAATTCTGTTACTTGTTGTACAAAGAGGCGCTTCAAGGAGGCAAAAATTGAAGTGCCTCGATGATCGAGTGGTGAGCATGTTTGATTGCAGGTCCTTGTTTCAACCCTTGGTTGGGCCAGTGAATGATATTGGTTTTTTATCTCAATAAATTCTTAGTACCAGCCCGGAGTTTGAAAGTTGACAGATACAAATTCCCGTGGCTCGGAAAACACGTAAAGCTGTCGGTTCTATCCAGTCATGTCTGATCTGATGCACCTGTATTTGCGCACACATTTGTGCACTATGATATCGCCCGCGTAGTTTGAAAAATCTGTGGAGATTGACCACCGTGGCCGAAATCGGTTAAAGAAACGGTTTGTTCATACGGCAAATGCCTACACCGTGATATTCAAAAGTAGATGCATGAAAATCATTTTTAACACACGACCTACTTTAGTGATATCTGGTGTGGTTAATAATAAAATATGAAATTGAAATCTCTGTCCAATTCCTCTAAATATTTCTTGGATCACAAATAAAAAACCGAATCTTTCTATTGACGGCCGATTGGCGCAGTTTGCAGCCTGCTTTCTGAGCGCAGGGCCGTGGGTTCGATTCCCACAAGTGCAAAATGTTTGTGTTATGAGCATGAATGTTTGTCAGTATCAAGTGTTTTTACTTATTTATATTCGAAGTATTTATGTATATTATTCATAAAAATATTCATCAGTCGTCTTAGTACCCATAACACAAGCTACGCTTACTTTGGGGCTAGATGGCGGTGTGTGTATTGTCGTAGTATATTTATTATTTATTTCCATTAGAGACCTGTGTAAAAAATCAGTGTGATACATTTTTTTGCAGTTGTATTCAACTATTCTGTACGAGAAGAAAATTTTACCTGAAAGCATTCCGATACCTCTGCTGCTGTACTGCTTCAGCCAAGGTCTATTGTTCCACGCCCGTTTCATGCACCCAGAGGACTGTCCGGGATACATTATGAAGCTCACGAACAACGTCACTAATGGATTGTAAGTAATTGACTGTAGCCACGTCTCTAAAGTCCATTTTTAGAAGAAGAAGAAGAGGAAACTCTTTATTGCACGTATAATATACAGGAAAAGAAACAGTAAGGAGTATACAATGTAGGCCTTATTGCTGCAAGCAATCTCTTACAGGCATCCTTTGTAGATAGGACCTACAGCAATAGAACATATTAGTTACATGTCTTTTAAAATAATCATCATCGTCGCCATATCAACCAATTATCAGCACAATGAGAAGGGGTTAAGGCCGTCGTCCACCATGCTGGCCCAGTGCAGACTGGTGGACTTCACACATTTTTGATTTTGAGAACATTATGGAGAACTCTCAGGTATAGGGGTTTCCTCACGATGTTTTCCTTAACCGTTAATGCAAGTGATACGAGTACTGTAATTGTTTTTAACGCACATAACTTAAAGAAGTTCGAGATGCGTGCTGGGTTTCAAACTCGACCCCCCGAAGAAGTCGAAGTCCTACGCACTGGGCTTCCATCTTCATCGACTTATAATATATACAATTTTTTCTTTACTTTTAGTGTAAAGTCTATTTTAAATTGTTTGAAAAATGATAAAAATACACTTTGGCAAAATCGCTTCTTTTTTTTTTTAATCACACTTTTTTATATTTTTAAAACGTACTTTACACTCAAAAGGAAAAAAAACGATTTTTTAATTTATAAGGCAAGTAAGAAGAAAATTTAGTGTAATTATTCGCTGAATTAAACTAAGAGTTGCGAGGAAAGTACGTTTGTCCACACATATATATGACCTTCTGAAATAGAATAAGTATATAAACCTGAAAAATATAACAATGCTAAGAATAATGTGTACCTTCGCTTATAAAGTACATAATTACTTACTTTAAAATATTTATCAAATTATAACAGGTACGAGTACATAATCAATCGTAGTAATAAAACTAATTATTCTGTTGAGGATAACCGTCTATCTACCGTCGATGCCGAAGTCAAAGTCAAAGTCAAATATTTCTTTATTCAAATAGGCATAGATGGCACTTTTGATGCGTTATTATATACAAAATGTGTACATAGCACTGAGTAGTGATGGCGATAACTACAATCGTAAACTTAAAACTAAAGCTACAAGGGTTCCGATCGCGCCCTGGTCTAAGAAGAAGCCCACAACAAACTTAGCCGGGTGTTCTTTTTGTTATCACCATCTCACATTGTCATTAGAAAATATTTAAGAAGCAACCTGGTTAGAGCAATTGTTTTGCACCCAAGCTTTTTTATCGTCGCCGAAATTAGTATATGCCATTTACATCAGTTTTCGTCAGTATAGCGACTGTAACGCCATCTTGTAGTTCATTATTTTCATGTATCATCAACAATTTTTGCGACGCATGCCATTATAGTTCCCAATCCCAGTATGGTTTGTTACGCAGTCTCAAATTCAACTGCTTGTGTATATTTTATTAATACTTCGTTTTTTTCAGAGATAAAGAGATACATGCGAGTTTGATGGAAGTGGTAAAGAGGACAGCTTTACAATAAACAGAACAAGAATTATTACATGTGACGTCAATAACAACATCATCGTCGTCGTCGTCATGGCAACCAATTGACGTCCACTGCTGGGTATAGGTCTTTTGTAGGGAGTTACCGCGGTTTTGTGTCGCTTTGGTCCAGTGGCATCCTGCGACTCTTTTATTATTTATTTATTTTCAACATACGACTATTACAGGGGTGTTCCTTATGCACAAGCGTAGACTTTAATATATTGATGTAACTTAATACATTAGAAAATGAATTTTGTATAATTTCATGCGAAATAACGTAATAGTAACCTTTGTAAATTCAGTCAGAGTACAACCAAACATAACCGTTCTCTCAACCATGGTGAGGGTGCGAAACGCGCGCGTCAGCGAAACTTTGTTGTACAAGTTGGTTCGATAACCATAGGGATTTTGGCGTTAGAGAGATAGTTTTTTTTTAAATAACATGGAATATGCGGCCTTGTAATCCCGTTTTTTTGGTTTGAAATATTCGTTGACGCGATGTAATCATTTCCAGAACTATTTAATTCACATTAGTTATATTTGCGACAGTCGGTTGGCGCAGTGGACAGTGACCCTGCTTTCCGCGTCCAAGAACATAAATGTTTTTCAGTGTCTGGGTGTTTATCTGTATATTATAAGTATTTATGTGTGTTATATTTATAAAAATATTCATCAGCTATCTTAGTACCCATAACACACGCTTACTTGGGGCTAGATAGCGACGTGTGTATTGTCGTAGTATATTTATTTTTTTATTTAATTCACCTCGATCAAACAGCCCACTTTAATGAATTGAACGTATTTTATTTTATTATATTGTATTTTATTTTGTTTAACATTTTGAATAGTATAGCCTATGCTAACATCAAATGAACTTGCTGGATTTCAAATAGGAATGAGGAGTAGGGATGTTTTGAGACATTTTTATTTGTTGTAAATGATGTCGGCTGTTGTCTTACTTACTTCCTTAAACTGACTGACTAAACTGACTTTCTATTGAATACTTAAACAAACCTAATTTGTGATTAACTCCAAAGAAGTAAAACATCTGACGTGCGTGAAAAAAATACACACACTATTTTATTGTTTTAATATAAGTTAGTTTAAATATTTTTCAGAAGTGTTAGAATAGTTTAAATTTTTTATAATTAATTAAAGTGATCTGTGATGGTATTTAAGTTGTGACATTCGTGAAAATATAATATATTTGGTTTTATATTTTTATAATTTCTGTTTCATTTACCTACTTTCTTTCTGTGCCAAACTGAACTGTACTGTGGGTATTTGTGAAGTTTGTATTATTTGTGTATTTGTAAAGTACCTAATTAAAAATTTTATGCAAATGCAAAAGTAAAATCAAGTGACAAATGTCACTTTATTAGGTACGCGTTGCGTAGCGTAGGTACTATGTACGTGTTGGTCTTTTATCTTATAGGAAGGTGCTAAGGTCGTAGTCCACCACGTTATCCCAGTGCGGATTGGTGGAATCCACACACCTTTGAGCAAATTATCAAGAACTCTATGGCATGGCCTTCACAGGCAAGTTATATTTTAATTACTTAAAACGCACATAAGTTAGAGATGCGTGCTGGGATTCGAACTCGGCCCCTCGAAAGTGTAGTCGAGCTCCTACCCACTGGGCAGATTTAGGTTATGGATGGTAATAAATAAAATAGACCAAAAATAATTTAATAACAACAAATCCGCTAAACGACACAGTGTCTGCTCCGCTGCCCATATAGCTATCTCTAGACTAAGTCGCAAAATTTGTGTCCACGATAGCGTACAAGTTACAACTAATGACAAGTCGCATTGCTTTGAGAAAGGCGTTTGATTGGTCGCAAGTATAACGCAAAATAACACGGTATCGCAGACGCGTTTTGGCGCTTACATATGCTTTGGCCACGTGACATTCGCTGATTACGCTGGTTGGCCACCATGGTTGCTTCACATTTATCCATACATTTGTTTGAATTGCAAGAGACGTGGCCATAATGCAAAAAATGACCTGTAGCTAAGAGTTAATAATTTAAGTCTGTTGCTTGAAAACTTGATCTCTACTTAAGAACATATAGATAATAAAAATAAAAATAAATAAGGTACTAAAAGGCGTCATAAATGAGCACGATTATATGCTATTACCGCGTTTTTAAATTTAAAAGCGATTTAAACATAAAAAATGAATAACTCTACCATCAGATTAAAGGTACATTTAATACTTTTGAGACAATTTCTCCTTGTATTTATATCTTTTAAAATAAGAGGACAAAGCAAGACAAAAAATAACGAAGCGAAGAAGATCATACCTGTTGCTGATTATAAAAGTTATAAGTTGCTTCACATGAATCCATACATTAGTTTTAATTGCTAGATGCCTGGCCATAATGCATAAACTTGAGCGGCGCGAATGTCCCGTAGCTAAGAGTTAATAGTTTAAAGTCTGTTGTTTGAAAACTTGATCTCTACCCTTCCTGGTGGTGGCGTTGAATGAGTTAACGATCAAAACCTTTTTAATACCACTCCTGTCATCGGCTGCTGTCCTAATAACACCCGTGCCATATCGACATACTGCATCACACTGCGGATATAATGCATAAATATTAGTAGGTAGCTAGCTATAGCTGATAGCCTACAGTTTCCTCTTCCTGGGTACCTGTTTCGATCCCCGGCACGCAACTCTAATTTTCGGAGTTATTGATTTTAGCATATTTTTTTTATAATTATAATTTATGGATCCAGCAGATGGTAAGTTGTAAACCATTGCCTGTAAACGGAGCAAGAATTCCCAGATTATACCCGGAACACATCCTGCCAAGTGTTGCACTGAGTCCATCAAACTGAGGCGTAATTGTTAAGTCTCATGTGCCTGTAATTACACCAGCAACCAGTGGCGTGCATAGAGGGTATGCAAAGGGTATGCAGATTATATAAAATGAACTAAATCTCCAGCACGAGTTATAAAAACTTAAGGATGTGCTTTGTAAGAGTTATAAAAACCAACCCTTAAGTTTTTATCCAGTAAGAACTGGATTAACATAACTCATTTTATATCATCTGCATACCCTGTGCACACCCTGTATGCACGCCACTGCCAGCAACCACATCATTCCCACCGGAACACAGCATTGTGACAATGCTGCTAAGCGGCAGAAATAAGCATGGTGGTACTACTTCCCCAGACGAGCTCTGTCACAAAAAGCTCCAGAGGCCTGAGAGTTCTCCATAGTGTTCATGCGTGTAAAGTCAACCAATGCGCACTTAGCCAGCGAGATGGATTACAGCCTTCTCATTCTTGGATAGAAGCAGGCGTTACTTTGCGGAAATCCATAATATGTTATGAAAATTAAGCTTAATTTACTGTACTCCGCGAACAGCAGGAGAATCTGTATGGTGTAATTTATTATTTCTTCAATCCGTGTACTCCACACCAAACAGATCCTCGGCAATGTACGCCTCGCCTCAATGCCACCCTCTACGCACGTTTCGCTTCGAAACCGGAGCATCCTCAGGAGATGTTGACTTTACAGTGAATAATAATTAAGTTAACAATTATTCATTGTAAAGAGAGAGGGTATCTACAACAACCCTTGTAACTAAATAAAAATAAATAAATATGTAACTACCAATACCAATATAAAAATGATATATATACTTAAAAAAATATAATAAATAAATAACTAACCTCAAATGATATTATTATTATTATTATTATTTAACTCTTTATTTGTACACAAATATGAAGTAAGGGAAATAAAAGAAGAATAGAAATACAAATACGGAAGTAGAATACAAAAGGCGGCTTTATCGCTTAGTAGCGATCTCTGCCAGGCAACCTTAGGATTAGAACAACAAGAGCGAGAACGGACAGGTGGTCTAAAGTTATTCTATTTATAAATGTAATATATACTGAATCATATTATATACATAAACACTACATTTAGATAATATGAATAAAAACAAATTAGGTACTAAAAGTCGTTTAATGTAAAGAGCGATTTAAACATAAAAAATAAAAATCCTTTTAAATTAATCCTATTCTGTAATTTGGGAATAAGCTCTACCATCAGATTAAAGGCTCATTTAATACTTTTGAGACAAAATCTCCTTGTATTTATATATATATATATATATATATATATATATATATATATATATATATATATTATATTTATATATTATCATATTATTATATTATATATATTTATATATTATTATATATATACATATATTAGAGAAAATGTGTGGGAATGTTCCGTATAGGCTCCGAAACGGCTGGACCGATTCCAATAAAACTTTCAGGGAATCTCCGGATTGACCTGGCTAGTAATCCTGTAAAGTTTGGTGACGATCGGAGCACTCCTATTTTTGAACTGTCAAACTGTCAAATACGACTTTTATTTACTATGATGATATTCTATTGTTGGGTGTACATGGGTGTATATAATGATCTTCCGCTCGAGAAGAGAATAGAAGAGAATGAATACGGAGAGAAATAAATGATTTAATATATTATGAGACTAAAATAAAAAATTTAATGATGTAAGTTTATTGTTAAAATAAAATAAAGCAAAATCTAGCCCGGCGAAGCGGGCTGGATACGCTAGTATCTTTTAAAGTGAGAGGATAAAACAAGACAAAAAATAACGAAGCAAAGAAGACCGTACCTGTTGCTGATTATAAAAGTTATTTTTGTTGCCTCCACATCCAGAATATATTCTCTGCTTACACACCTTCCACAGCGGGTCGTAATACCACCTGTTAAGGGCGCCAAAGCAAAACCCGTAGTCGAAAGTCAAACTGCACCATTTTGGCCTTGTTTCTTTGAAGAAAATAATTATAATAAATGCTTTTATTTCAGGCCTATTATTACCCATGTGACAAAAATTAAAACATAAAATACGGTAAGAATTAGCAAATAAAGACTACGACAATATAACTTTAACCAAATTAAAATTCCCAAAAATATATATTAAAATAAATAAATTATATTTTAAAAAACTAGCTGTCCCGGCGAAATTCGTACCGCGCATCATTGTTTTTTTTAATGTTATTATTTTAATTCTTATTATCCTATTCCGAACTAAGAGGAATCCAAAAAATCAAATATCATAAAAATTGGTCCAGCCGTTCTTGAGTTTAAAATGGTGTAACTGACTTTTTATGTCAACTCACACGGGAACGCTGTCGAACGGGATAAACAGTATCCTATGTCCGTTTCCTGGCTCTAAGCTAACCCACCCTACAATTTTCTGCCATATCGGTACAGCCGTTCTTGAGTTATAAAAGCTATAATCTGGGTACCTTCAAATCAAGAGTGAATAGGCATCTTCTAGGCAAGCGCGCTTCATCTTAGGCTGCATCATCATTTACCATCAGGTGTGATTGCAGTCAAGCACTTGTCTATAAATTAAAAAAAAAAAAAAAAAAAATAGTGTAACTAACACGACTTTCTTTTATATATATAGATACTTATATAAATATAATATATATTATATCATAATATTCTTCAAGGCGTGTAAATTCTGGTGAACTACGGCCTAAACCCTTCTCATTCTGGGAAGAGACCCGCTCCCTGTAGTTCGTTGGTAGTAGGTTCAAATTCAAATTCTTCATTCATGCAGGCATCACAGGCACTTATGAAGCGTTCATACACAAATATGTTTACATAATTGTAAGGCAATGGTGATAACTTCATTTGCCAACTAAAACCTAAAGCTGGTCTAAGAGCCCGCAACAAACTTAGCCGGGTATTTTTTTTGTTATCACCATCTCACATCCAATCTCTTTTTTTATTTTAAAGTAATCCTTAATATTATAAAAGGACTTTTCTGGTTCGCAACGAAGATCAGAAAATATACTTACTAGGATGATTAGGCCTGCTTAAGCAAGTTGTGCTACACTCTTGTATCGTATCGAACCGGTTTCCATTCCCTTGGCAGCCTCCCCATTCGAAAATAGAGCAGGTTTGGTGTGAAGGTGAAAAATAGTACATTGGTATTTCCGCCCTGCAAGGACCTCTGTCTGGTTCCAGTAAACAGGTCTTGGCGATGACTAAAATTAACAATGTCAGCATACTCGTAATATCTATATTATTGACGGCCGATTGGCGCAGTTTGCAGCGACCCTGCTTTCTGAGCCAAGACCGTGGGTTGGATTCCCACGACTGGGAAATGTTTGTGTGATGAGCATGAATGTTTTTCAGTGTCAAAGTATTTATGTATATTATTCAGATAAATATTCATCAGTCATCTTAGTAGCCATAACACAAGCTACGCTTACTTTGGGGCTAGATGGCGATGTGTGTTTTGTCGTAGTATATAGAAAATGTACATATAGGCAATATTTCTGAACATGAATGTTTTTCAGTGTCTGGGTGTTTATCTGTATTTTATAAGAGTTGAGTTTTTGAAAAGTTTTTTCTCTATAGACATCGCCTGAATCATCAGGCATTTGATTCAAGTGATATCTAGGTTTAGTGAAAACGGGAATAAGTAAAATAAAAAGTTACCGATTAAATATATATATATTTAATCGGTAACTTTGCTATGGTAGGTATATTTACAATATTCGAAATTCATTAATTTTTAGTAGGCCTAATATAAGCACTTTTGAAACGTCAAGTATGTCTGTTTATAGTGACTTTACCACCGGTTCGGAAGGCAGATTCTACCGGGATGAAGCCGCCAAGAAACTCAGCAGTTGCTGTTTTCCAACATCATTTTACAATTTAACAATCGTTATTCTATCTTGTGTAACATGAAAGCGGAGGGGCTTGCTCCCAGGCCAGCTTGTCATTTTTATACTTTAAATATTGATAGTTTGTCTACATCAGTATCAAACGTGATATTGAAAGACATGATTGTATCGTCATTATGATTTGAATTACTTACCATAAGGCCGGTAAAGAGTCGCTCTTGTTACATCGTTCCTATACGTAGCATAAGAGATTTTGGCTTCGACAAATACATTATTATAAACTATAAAATACACTGCGCTTATCGACGCAAAACTCGCTAGCATTTCTCAATATTGTATTTTATTTATTACATATTATAACGGCTATTTCATGTGCAAAACATACAAATATTGCATTCAGCATTCATTCAATATAATTTTTATTGTATTTACGTGATGTTCGATTAAAATCTCTACTTTCAACTGTAAATGGTTTTGGTTTATTTGTTATGGTAGAAAATACACAAAATCCCAAGTTCCAGAAAAGAATGAGAAACTGGCGACGCAGCTACCGTGCTTACACGAACCATTTAGAGCCACTTTTGCCCTCTTAAAAACTAAAAATCTATTTTTGGTTTATCAATTGAAACTTCTTATTACGAGAACCCCAAATTACGTAATCACAGCTCATACGGTATTTGAGATATTAACGTTCAAAATGTCTCCTAAATAATCTGCTTTTTTTAAAAAAAAATCTGTTTAAATTTAAACAGTAATATATTTAAGTAGCCATCATTTTTTAACAGAAAAAAGAAATTATTGTATTTAGAATTTAAATTTTTAGAATGTGTTATGTTCTTTTTAATAAATTTTAGGATTATCTACAGAACTTGGCACTCGTTTAGATGTCCGCAAAGCTGGAGTGGCAATTGGCGGGGCACGTAGCACGGATAACGGGTGGACGTTGGGGTCTTAAGGTGCTGGAATGGCAGCCCCGCAATGGTAAGCGCAGCGTTGGTCGACACCAACAAGGTGGACATACGACATCCAGCGCGTCGCAGGGAGCCGTTCCACGTCCAGCAATGGACGTTTATCGATTGATATGATGATAATGAAACACTAGCTGACCCCAGCGCCATCTGTCGGGCTGATTTGTTAATGTAAACTACCCAAACGCATACCGAAAAATTCATTCAAATCGGTCCAGCCGTCTAGGAAGAGTTCAGTGACATACACACGCATATATAAAGATAATACATACCTATTTTATTTATTTATTAAAATATAATTATGTTATTGTGATGGGGCATTTCTATCGACAAGTGATTAAGCGTTCTGGTACAATAACGCAGAGAAACCAAATAGCGGTATGGGTTAAATATAACTGTAGGTAAGCCCGCTGTCATCAAAGACTGCATCTTCACTTACAACCAGGTGAGATTACAGTGCTAATATCTGTATCATGTTATAGAAGAATATACTCAGTCCCACAAAGGTTTTTAGCACTTTTCAAAGACGATATGCTGATACCACCTATTTTGTAAGTCGATTGTCATATCCATTTTTTTATAAAGACTAATGCTAATTTTAAGTTAAAGGCGTGTGCCGGGATTCAAAAGGGGAGAAAATGAGAAGGGTTAAGATCGTAGTCCGCTGGTCCAGTGACAGTAGTAAGATTATGGAGAACTCTAAGGTACGTAGGTTTCCTCACAATACTATCCTTCACCATTGAAGCAAGTGATATGTTTATTGCATAAACGCAGATAACTTACAAAAGTTATAGGTGCGTACCGGGATTCAAACTCGCTCCCCCGAAAGTCGAAGGTCTACTACTGAGCTACCACAGCTTGCCCACTATATTCTCTATTCTGCAAAAAATCCAATGATTTAGACAATCCACCCATCTGTCTGTACAGACGCTCGTCTCCACAGATATATTCCTAAATCCGCACTGCGCAACTACAACGGTGGTGAATTGGAATTTGTGTACAGACGGTAACTGTGTAAACGTTTTATTTAAATGTACTTCCCTGATATATTATTCATGCGATCTATAAAATAGAATTACTATTGTAAGTAAACCGTGTTGTTACTTCAATATGAAAATGCCACATATTCATTTTGTATACACTTTTTGTGTGAACAAGATTTGTGATACGAAATATACGAATAAAATACCTACTATATTTTGTTTCTGAAACTAGATTTATTTAATACTAACATACTGATCATCATCATATCAACCCATTGCCGGCACTAAGGCTGCAGTCCACCATACTGGCCCAGTGTGGATTGGTAGACTTCACACGACTTTGAGAACGTTACGGAGAACTCTTAGGCATGCAGGTTTCATTACGATGTTTTCCTTCACAGTTGAAGCAAACTTTTTGAATTCCTTAAAACGTTAAATTAACCTAAGACCGCAGAATGGGGGTTGAAATTTTTAAGAAAATCGAACCTTACGTACGAGTATATTATGTTATGGACTACAGGGAGTATAAAGTTGGTAATAAGGTTAAGATAGTATTTAGATTTTAAAGGAGAGGAACGAAAGAGAGGAAGTTTGGAATTACTTATAAACTTATAAGCGCAAAGCTAGGGAGAACATAATATAAATGTACATTCAGGAAGACAAAAACAGACTGCTTTGCTTATAAGTTTTCGGAAGCCAACTAGTATACTCACGTAACATTAATAAATCTAAAAAGACGTGCGCTTCGCTATGCAGACAACATTTTGCTGATGGTGGAAGAATGATGAATCCCGGGCTTAAAAAACGAACAGCTGGACAATAAATAGTGAGACAGTAAATGACCAAAAAGTATTTTCATACTAATCGTAATCTTTCTGTTAACTGGACTTTTTTTTGCGCCTGAATAGAATCTGTTGTCCTAATGTTTTCCTTATCCTAGAGTTGCCTGGCAGAGATCGCTACAAAGCGATAAGGCCTTTTATATAATGCTTCTGTCTGTGTTTCTCTGCAAATAAAGAGTATAAATAAATAAATCTAAGCCAAAATCTTCAGATGATAGATCTTCCTATCCTTTTTTTTTTAGAAATAAATAAATAATAATAAATAAATAATATACTACGACAATACACACATCGCCACCTAGCCCCAAAGTAAGCGTAGCTTGTGTTATGGGTACTAAGATGACTGATGAATATTTTTATGAATTATATATACATAAATACTTAGAAAATACATATTATAAACACCCAGACACTGAAAAACACTTAATGCTCATCACACAAACATTTTCCAGTTGTGGGAATCGAACCCACGGCCTTGGACTCAGAAAGCAGGTTCGCTGCCCACTGCGCCAGTCGGCCGTCAGAAATAGAAATAAAAATAGAAAATATTTATAGGAATTTTGTTACACTTACTAAAGATCAGAAATTTGTTATAAAATTCAATTTGTAATCTGAAAGATTTCGGATTAGATTATTAACTGATCCAAAGAGAAGAGATTTCGTTGGATTTTTTTGCTATAACCTACATACACAGACTGTAAATGTAAATCCGTGTTATGTATAATTTGTCATAATCTTCAAACGCAACTAACGTTTTACGGCTACAATATGACTAATTTTGATGTTTTATATGTATTACAAAAGGAAAACAGATTCATTAAATAAGACATCTCAGCATAAAGATTGCTAAAACAAAGTGAATTAAACAATCTAAACTCTGTGAATGTTGAGAACCCCGGTATTCCGACCTAAATGGCGCGCCTTGCTATCTATCATCAGCTTGTCCGAATGGCAGATAGAGCCTTAATATCGGATTTTGCCATTTAATACAGATACAGATGATAAATATAACAAAATTAGATGTTACAGGTATGGTAACAAATACTTCAAGTTCATTAAATAAGACCTTTCCGCATGTAGATTGCTAAAGCAACGTGAATAAAACAATCTAAACTCCGCTAATGTTGAAAACCCCTGCATTTCGACCTAAATGGGGCGCCTTGCTATCCATCATCAGCTTGTCCGAATGGCAGATAGAGCCTTAATATCGGATTTTGGCATTAAATACAGATACAGATGATAAATATAACAAAATTAGATGTTACAGGTATGGTAACAAATACTTCAAGTTCATTAAATAAGACCTTTCCGCATGTAGATTGCTAAAGCAACGTGAATAAAACAATCTAAACTCCGCTAATGTTGAAAACCCCTGCATTTCGACCTAAATGGGGCGCCTTGCTATCCATCATCAGCTTGTCCGAATGGCAGATAGAGCCTTAATATCGGATTTTGGCATTAAATACAGATACAGATGATAAATATAACAAAATTAGATGTTACAGGTATGGTAACAAATACTTCAAGTTCATTAAATAAGACCTTTCCGCATGTAGATTGCTAAAGCAACGTGAATAAAACAATCTAAACCTCGTCAATGTTGAGAACCCCTGCATTCCGACCTAAATAGTTTGATGCGCGCTCCGCTATGCAGACACCAGTTTGCCCGGAAGGCGGATAAATCCCTAATCCCGGACTGCGCAATCACAGCCCCGGCAAAGTGGAATCTGTGTGCAGTCAGGTGACTGTGGAAACGTTTTACATGTTTTATTTAAACGTATTCTCTCAATATTCTCTATACAAAATCCGTTCTAACGGAAAGTGTTGCTGCAGTTTGCTGGCTATCGATTTGTTTTACTTTTTCATGGATTGCAAAAAAAAACCAAATGGATTGCTGGATTAATTTGCGTAACTTTTTTATATTCGATATGTATTTCTTAATCAATTTATATAATATACTATGCCTATAATTCTTTAATAATTTTTAATCGTTACACAACATTCCTTAATATGAGAAAGAGTCAAAATCTGCATTTGTATGTAATAAATTTTTGGATTCGGAGTCAAACGGGAGTTTAGTATATTAGTGGTTTATATATAGTGGTTACCTTGATCAACAACGGAACATTTCGTTTTGGGTTCGATTCCCGGTTAAAAATGATTATTCTGAATGCTTGAATGTTCTCTCCCCCATGTTACGGAGAGCACGTGAAGTTCTCTGTCCGAGTTAGGTATTAACACTAACATGTGATAACAATCCTTAAAGCCCATAACCTCGTATTAGAGCAGCGTAGTGGGTCTATGCTTTATGACTCTCCGTTCTAAATTATATGAGAGAAGTGGCCTGGGCCAAGGAGATATTAAGTAACTCTAAGAAAAGCGCCTGCTTCATTTAACAAAGCAATGTCAGAAATTCAAGGTAAATGAAAATTGTATACATTTAATTTTTCTAAGAATGAAAAGAGAATTTAGGTTCGTATTGTTAGGATTTAAATTTAAATAGCATTATAATTTCCACTTCTTTGTTATTTTTTTAATTTAATCTTATTTTTGAACGAGACGATCGGTTGTCATTCTCCGATTGGTTAACGCCGGTAGACGCATAACGGCGGGAACCAATCAAATTGCTTGGATTCTACCTGGACGCTAGGAGTTTTGGCGGGAAATTGGATTTTGTCTTGGCGGGTTGGATCGTTCTTTGAGAGAGTTATGAAGTGAATTGCGAGGTTGTAAAACGATAAGTTCATATTGTCATAGTTTATAAAGTAAATTAATAAAGTGATATTTGTATGGTATGTTTATTTGCATCTTTTCGTGGCCTCATCGCTATCCTACTAAAGTTTATAATAATTCAGAAGTGACAAGACAGCGTTACCTTTTCAACGCGTAAGTACACGCCCAATTATATAATTTTATTAGCTGTTTAATTAATTTATAATAATATTTAGCTACGCGAAATGTTACTAACAATCATTATGGTTATGTCATAATAACATGTACGATTAATATTTATGTTGTTAACCTAATTGAGTGTGCACGGACTCAGTGCCTATTTTGCAATATTTTTTCAGTGAGTTTTAATTTCATTTGTAACAGTATATTTACATACTCATATTGTAGGTTATATAAAAATAAGATCCCATAAATTACCGAGCTCTGGATCTGATATTATTTTTCCGATAGACATTATTTTCAAATGTACCAAACGTAGGTTTAACTTATTATGGCATTCAGGCTATCGCAAATATGATAAAAATTTAATATTAACAGTCACTTTCTACGTAACGGTGATTTGAGAATTTGTGACATGTTTCTAAATCTTACAAAAAAAAAACAAAAACAATGGAATCGAATTCTTTATTTTTCATTTGTATTTATTTGTTACGCGCAGATGTCTACACCCCTTGTTAAGTTTATTTAAAAAAAAAAAAAAATTCAAACTTAAACTTTGTTTTCTTGTATCTGACCCTACCCGTGGAATATCGAAGCCGGAGCCGACTGAGGGAGCGGAGCCGTAGCTGGCTATGTGCACGCAGATCTTCTCGGGTCCTGAGTCGGGAGCTAGAGCCAAGTCGTGAGCGGGTGAAGATTTAGGAGAGGCTGTTACTGCAACTGCGAGAGCAACAATAGAAGTCGCAGCCGCTACACCGCGCCAGCTATGACTTCGCACCGGGCTACTCCGCGGCAACATTCAAGTCGCAGTCAACGCAGCGACCACGTGTCCTGAGATCAGCGGGCGGCGCGGCGGGCAGAGACGGCGCAGTGCATCCTGCTGGGCGGCGCGGCGGGCAGAGGCTGGGGCCGGCGCAGTGCATCCTGCCGGGCGGCGCGTCGTGGCGTCGCGAGATATGATAAAAGGTCACGTCGTCTTTCCGATTCTAAGAAATGTTTTGAAATGTCTTAAGGACAGTTTGACGTCTCAACCGTGTAGGTACTGAAGTTCTTTCCAAACAGTTGAACCCAAATATAGTTTCAATTTCGACTCCCTCCACCAAACCAAAGGATAGATGTTTGGCTAAAAAGAAAACAATGATTTTGCTTATGTATACGGTTGGAAAAAAATAAATAAAACTGTCACTCATTTTGCTATAAAGAAACTCCAAGGCCTTGACAAAATATGGTAGGAAGACCTAAATTCAGTTTTGTTACCGGGCCGAAATGGCAAGAGAAATTAGTAAATGTTTTTCCTTGCGAGCAAAATTAGGGCCAGGCTTTAAGGGATATACTTAAAAGGAAGAGCAGGTATAATACCTATAGAAATTTAATTTTATGAAAAGCGATATAGTTGATAGGCGTGCAGTTATTCATGATATCAGTGAAAGGAGTTTAAAATCCGGTGCTCTAGTATTTCGTTCCTGATTAGTTATTGCAATTTTTGATAAGCAGCAAGAACTCGTACCAAAACTATTTGTCTCAGGAAAAGAATTCCCTCTCTCTTTTTATTTGAAAATTAATGAAAAATGGGCAAATAAACGGCACGTCACGTCAAACATTTGTCGTTTTCGGCAGTGAGATTAGGCTGGTGAAGGAATCCTTAGTTAAGGAGTTAGGTGTGGCTCATGACTACGAGTATATACCGTCTTTATTACGGGGATTCGGCAATGTAAAATGATTATAGAATTAGTGTTAATGGAGTATACGCTCGTGTTCTATGTAAAGTTATATTTGGCAATTTGCTAAAAGATCTATATCTATCCTCAAAGATCAGCCATACCCGAAACAGCCCCATATTATCGTTTCTAAAGTTGCAACTAAGCTCCAGTTCATGGATATCGGCAGGAAGATGTCACTTTTGATACAAGAATCTTTGATTGGAATTAGTACGGCATGAGTGGTAGAGATCCATGGCGCAGTATCGGTAAGGCAAGACTTGAACATAATTTTAAGGGAAACGGCATCGTAAGAAAAAGTCTTGAGGGTAAGCCGACCATGCAATATTTCATTTGTGGTGGTCTCTATCGCTCTGAAAGTTGACATGTCAGTATAACAGTTCCCTTGTTGCGAACCTTGCTGGATTTCAGGTAGTTCATTTTTGTGCAGGGCAAAACGAGTAGACGTTGAAGTAAAAACATCAAACCACTTATGATTATGGTTATTTAAGATAATTTTGATTTAAAATAGAAGCCTGTCAGTTATAAATACCAGAAATAGATAAGCAGAGAATGTAAGAGTTGCTCGATCGTTACAAACATTCTTTTGCGTCTTCAATTAAAGAAAGAAAGAAGAAAAATGTTACATAAATTTGTTAAAGAACAAAAAAAAAAAAAAAGTGTGTGACAAAGGAGCTGGCTCAGTATAACTGCATACTAAAAAGCGCAGCACTGGTTTTCAGCCAGCCCCGTTGTCTTCGTCGTCACTGAATCCTCACGACTAAACAATAACAAAATAATCAAAAAAAAAAGGACAATAACATAGAATATAATATATAAACAAACGAAAGATATTTTTACATTAACATAAGCTTTATTAACCCCTGAAGGACATCATGAAATACAAAATCATCTAAGAGGTAAATCATAAACAAAATCAAAAAGTATGACACTAATAAACATGAAAAACTAAAATCTATAATCAAATGTAAAGTCAAATGTAATGTGAGTGTCTTTAGTGTGCATAAAGGAAAAATTATATAAAAGTAGGTAGGTAAAAGGCGCTTCACACCTTTTAGTAATAATTTGTTATTTATTTATTAATTTTTTTATTTACTAGTGGTCATTGAGATTTTTGTACAATAATTTGAAGTATTTTTTTTAACTTTATTTGTAGACGTAAAGATCTAGGTTGTACTAACGCGACCACGATGGATATAGAGTTGATATTGAGTTAAACAGCCAATGTACTCTCTTCTATCGACCTTAAAGGTTTATTTATCTAGGAACAATAGAAATACAAAGACGGAAGTAGAATACAATAGTTGGAAAATCCAAAAGTCCACGCCTCATAATCTTATTCATTACAATAAAATTGAGATTATTTGAAAATAATAATTAAACTACATCTAATTATACCGTAAACAGTAATAGGCTTTTATTCCTCAAATACTAAAGCCTATGAAAAAAAAAAACCAACTCGATAAGTGAAGTATTTCGCTAGTTATCGTGACCACAAGATACGGGATCCGCACATACAGACACACGGACGTCCAAGACAGAACATTTTTTTTTTTAATAATGTTTTAATTAGTTTAAAAAAAAAAAACAAAAAGAGATTTTAAAATATTACGAGTGTTATTTAAAAATATTAATATCTTTTCGGCTTGTATGGTAGTACCGCCACTGGTTCTGGCGGCTTCCTTTCCAAGTTTAGTAGACTTAATAGTTTCTTTGATTCCGTGATTACTTAGCCAATAGTATTTTGTTTTTTAATAAAGAGAGACTTCAACGACACTACACAAGATATAAGCTATTTTAACCAACTTTTGAAATAAATATTATACCAAAATAAATTTTTGTATAAATCGAGTTTGACTAAGTGCAACAAAAAGCTTCCAACAAACATAAAACTAACTTTATAGTTGAAAATGTAGGCAAACCTCGATATATCTACTGAATACATCTGCGTCACCTTTTCGATTTTAGAAAATTTTCTTTTTCTCAATATTTGTCTGTTTATATTCACTTATAAAAGCAATAAAGAAAAAAAAAAAATCTGGTGGTGGTGTAAAGTTATTATAAACCTACATTCAATTAGCTAAATACAAATACATAAACAAAATTGCACAAGTAAGAATGATATAATAAAAAAATATATATATATTAAACTAATATCTACTCAATCGTACATAACTAAGAACTATAACTAACAAACTAAGAATACTTAAGAACATGTAAATAAGATAGGTTGTCACACCGTGAGAGAGAAGAAGTACGTGTCAAGGTAAAATAAATGTTTTAATGCTGGAATAGCTTGTAGAGTATTCTAGTATGATTGAGTCTACGTTAAAAGGATAGCTTATTGAGAATGTGCGTCGAATACCACTATGATTATATTGCTAAAATTAATTAGAGTTAAAGGGAACTATTCTATGCCCATCCTAGACGATGTGATAGCTCGACTCATAGGCTAAGCTTGTTTGTTTTCACTCGATTTGACTTCAGGGTCTACTACCAAGTCCCTACTTCAGTGCTTAGTATACACCTAACTTCGTTTGTCTTTCATATGGTCAATACAATCATGATACCATTTGACTAGCACCGGCTGTCTTTCAGTGAATGATAAATATAATCTTAGGGTCAGATTGTTTCGGTTAGGTTAATTAATAGTGAGGATTGGCTGCATACACTGCAGCTTTGTACAGACTACAGAGCTTTGTAGGACCTTAACAGGGCTTAAAAGATAACTTATTAATAAAAGATAATAAGTTGTTTCGTTACCTTAAGTCAGATAAAAGAAACCCCGTAGGTAAGCATGTGTTAAAAGCGTTCAAAGCGTTATGAAGGTCTTCCCTACCCTATTGCTAAAGCAGATATGCCATTTCTTACCATTCATGTACCCTTCGTAAAGTCAATTAGCACATGCTCGTTTTTGTAGAGGGTTGCACAAAGTTTTGTTTTACTAAGCCCGATAGCAATACCAACCTCTTAAATGGGATAAGAGCTCTAAGGCAGTATTATGAGTGACGAAGGTAACCATTTCACTTCTCACACATTAACTCTATTTTGCTTGAATAGGGGCACAAAGCATACCCTTATCGCAGTAGGAAGTTCTAGGTTGAATGGCAAAGTAGGTACAGGGGTACAATCTTACCATTCTCGACTCCTTAGAGGCAATGACGGCGAAATATGGTGGAAAGAATTGGCAAATTATTAGGATTAACATTCTGGAAATATTCAGTGGGGACTGAATAACACCATCCAGATAACGACCGCCCGCGCCGGCCGGTAGGACACCATCAGAGGTACTGTCTCAATGCTGTTTCCAAAGGCGCTGATGAAATGATGATGAAAGAACAAACGACTTTATGCAAAAGGGTTAACTTATTAAGATAACTCAATCGTGTATAATGCTATGGATACATATTGCTTATGCCTTGAGGTGAATGGATCGGTTACCAGTAGTAACTTATAATGAGGATTGATTAAAATATAGCAAAAAAAAAAAAAAAAAAAAAAAAAATTGGATAAAAGTTGGTTCTATTTGGTTTTAGTTTACAATGTTTTATGTTCAAGTTTTGTTTTGTGTGTTTTATAAGCGCTTGATGCATAAAACTACAGACAACCATTTTTCTATTGTTGCAGATTAGACACGAGAATCGATCGGATCGTGTCTTGATGTAGCTGGAATCAGGGACGAGAATCGATCGGATCGTGCCCTGATACAGCAAAAACACTAGAGCCAGGCACGAGAATCGATCGGATCGTGTCCTGGAACTTAAATAGAGAGAGAGAGTATGATGCCCACTGACTGCCACAAGTAAATCGATCGTCTTGTTGGCATGTCTGTAGGGTTTCCCCTGATAAATCGATCGTTCAGGGGATGAGTCGTAATGGGTTATTCGATTAATTGATCGTTCGGATCCCATATATAATGAATACATTTATGATGAAAAACATTTATCGATCGTTGTTTTTCTTATCAAGTCGATTTATATAATGTTTATGAAGTAGTATGAATAATATTATATTTATATAATTATAAAGGTATAATAGGTCTAGAAAATAATCTTTACCTATATTATTTACTAAAATATTGATGGTTGTGGTTGTTTTGTTAGTTATATTAAACTCCAATGTATATGTAAATATATAGTAAGATGATAATGGATGTTTATAACATATTTTGGTACTCAATTGTTAAAATTATGTCAAGATTGAAACAACTGGCCAAGTTCCGATTGTTAGGATGCCTCCTGGCGACATGTGCGAGGGCGCACACGTTGTCAGGACGGTCGATTGTTAGGATTTAAATTTAAATAGCATTATAATTTCCACTTCTTTGTTATTTTTTTAATTTAATCTTATTTTTGAACGAGACGATCGGTTGTCATTCTCCGATTGGTTAACGCCGGTAGACGCATAACGGCGGGAACCAATCAAATTGCTTGGATTCTACCTGGACGCTAGGAGTTTTGGCGGGAAATTGGATTTTGTCTTGGCGGGTTGGATCGTTCTTTGAGAGAGTTATGAAGTGAATTGCGAGGTTGTAAAACGATAAGTTCATATTGTCATAGTTTATAAAGTAAATTAATAAAGTGATATTTGTATGGTATGTTTATTTGCATCTTTTCGTGGCCTCATCGCTATCCTACTAAAGTTTATAATAGTATTAACTCATAATATTTTATAAGTTGCGGGACAGGTCGGTTGATGTACCGTTCCTATTGTTGTAAAAAGGTTTTAAAATAGTAGATTGGTGCAAATTTGACTTAAGTCACAATTCAATAGAAAAACTATTTTTTTAGATTTGGTACTAGTATAAAGATTCCAAAGAAAACGGACCCGCCATTACACTTGAAAATTTTTTCGGGATACCGTAATAAATGATTTTCTTAATTTTATATGTATCGAGGATTTAAATTATATGGGAATTCAGTGTGTGGTTTGTGGGAAGGTATGTGTAGCCGGCACACGTATTTTATCCAAAGATGATGACAGAAACCTGCCTGACGTCAGCCCCCTTTGGAAATGTTTTTAAAATAGAAAATCAACACGGAGAAAAATAAAATAATACACTCATAACAATGCATCCACTATCCCGGGTATTCGAGCAAAATGGTCGGTAGCTCACTTTATTATGCAGACGCGTGTTTGGGAGGATAACTGAACAAATCCAGACTGCACGATCACCGGCCCAGTTAAGCGAGACTCGTACTCAAGCAGGTAACTCTACAGAGTTATTCGTCACCGGTATTCAAATCGCATATGCAGTATCTACCTACATAATATTCAATTATATTAAATAACCGACCCTTTATAACTTTTAGATTAACAAAAACAAAGTGTCTCCCATGTTAAGAACACATAATATAAGTCATTGGATCTGGTTCTTAGATATAAAGTAATGTATAAGTTTAGGTTAAAAAACAGTTAGAAAATAGACTTGAAGAAAAAAACATAATAACCGAAACGTGGAAGCTAAAAATAGGTACCAAATGAAAGCTCAGATTTAATCAACGAACGACAAAACGAACGAGAGAAGTATCTGTACGTATTCAAATCTGGAGGAGCAGATCCATAGCTCAACGGGAAGCTAAAGTGGCAATGGGCAGAGCATATAGTTCGGAGAACCGATGTACGTTGGGGTTCCCAGTTGTTGGACCGGACCACATCAAAAAGTCGCAGGGAGCTGCTGGAAAGAAATGGCAAGAGAACGTGGAATTTGGGTCTCGCTACAAAAGACAAAAGACCTACCTACCTTCCTACCTACTTTTCTTCACGATGTTTTCCTTCGCCGTTGAAACAAGTGCATGCACTTGCAATTTATGGAACAATCTCCTATCTGATTTGTTTCCTCAAAATTAAAATCTAGGGTTATTCAAGGGGCGGATAAACAAATTCTGTTGCAGATTGTTATGGGCGGCGGCACTTAACATCAGGTGACTCACTTGCTCGTTTGCCCGCTATTAATATATAAAAAAGACGCATCAAACTCTGAAAAGTAAGAGGTGCGTGCCGGGGATCGAAATCATTCCCGCCGAAAAGAAGGCCAAAAGGTTAACCACTACGCTATCACCGCTTTGTATCTGATGTATAACTTATTATTATAAATATATATTGCGACAATACACACATCGCCATCTAGCCCCAAAGTAAGCGTAGCTTGTGTTATGGGTACAAAGACAACTGATGAATCATTTTATGAACAATATACATCATCATCATCAGCCATCATCAACATCTCTACAGGGCACGGGTCTCCACTCAGAATGAGAAGGGTTTTGGCCGTAGTCTACCCGGCTGGCCAAGTGCGTATTCGTAGACTTCACCTGCCCTTGAGAACGTTATTGAAAACTCTTAAGCATGCAGGTTTCCTCACGATGGTTTTCTTCACCGTTTAAAGCAACTGATATTTAAATTGCTTAAATTAAAAACGCACATAACTCCGAAGAGTTAGTGGTACGTGCCGGGGCTCGAACTCGATCTCCTCGAAAGGAAAGCCGAAGCTTTACCCACTATCTATCACCGCTATCACAGCTTCATATAATAATATACTTAAACTAGCTGTTGCCCGCGACTTCGTCTGCGTTTGATTTTGTTTTTTGATGTGGCATTCAATTTAGTTGTAGCTCTAAAAAATTTAAAGTAGATATTCAGTATCGCTAAGCCTTAAATTAGGGGTTTGCAGCTGTCCGCTGAGGAGTTCTGTCCTCTATCTCTTTCATTCTCTCTCCCAAAGGAACCGAGCTTAATGTCGGGATAAAAAGTATCCTATATTACTTCTAACACTTTCAATAATATGTGTACAAAGTTTCATGAGGATCGGTTAAGTAGTTTCTGCGTGAAAGCGTAACAAACAAACTTACATTGACATTTATAATATTAGTGGGGATACTTATAATATACAGATAAACACCCAGATACTGAAAAACATTCATGTTCATCATACAAACATTTTCAAGTTGCAGGAATCGAACCCACGGCCTTGGACTCAGAAAGCAGCATCCCACTACGTCAATCGACCATCATAAAAACCCACACCATATGACAGAGGGCTACCAAGTTTAAACGCACCTGGCATTCAGACAGTGAAATAGTATCAGTTCCACAGCAACGATATAACAATATACAAGGAAGAAAATGACTTTATAATTATGTTGTACAAGTTTCTGCAATGCAATTTGTATAGCTATGTAATCGTATGCAATGCACAATGTATTTAGAGGAATGTCACATCTACTGGCATGCGTATATTTACGTGTTTGACACGTAATAAAATAACTTGTCGGAAAGACTAGAATTCTATGGCGTGTCTTTCCCAATCGATGGACGTATCTCTCGAATCAGAGCCCGAACGCGCCACGCGTGTTTACTGGTCTAGATTGCATCAAGTTGTTTTTCGGGATCGAAAGTTTTCTATGTCTTCTCAAACCATCAATCCACAATCAGGATACAAACTATTCATTTTTCCAAATTCATCAAGATCTTAGCACTGATTATATTTATGTTTAATATTCGTATAGATGACGTGAAGAAACAATGTATCAAAAATTTCCGACTAGATAAATTAGAATTTTCGGAGAGAGAGATGTAGCGCAAACACACGCTTTGTGGAATTATTCAAATTCTTACGAATAAAGTCCCACGTTTTCGAAGCTAAGAGTCTTAACTTTACAATACACCCATAAATTAGCTGCGGCGACAAAATACTAATGAAGTTCTCGAAACTTCCACAGAAGTGAATTCTCGAAGCGATTGTGGGGAGGTTCACATATAGACATAGAAGAACATATTATACTGTCTATTTAAAATTACTGCAAAGTACTTCTCGAAATTCTCGCCTTATCTCTGGTTTTTCTTAACACTAAAAGCGCACGCGCCATATGTACCCAATATGACCCCAGTGTTTTTTGTATGCCAATAAGTTTACGAGTTGCATTTCTTTGACCCTTAGCGCCTAGATATGCCTCATTAAATAATTAATCTGTACTTTATTTGGTTTGCCTTGACTTTGATCAATGATGAATGAATAAATGAATGTATACACTATTATTGTAAACCACATAAGCATACAAAAAATTATAAATAAAAATTTAATAAAAAGTAAACAATTTGGCGGCCTTATCGCTATCTATTCCAGACAACCAAAGGCGTAAAACATAGCTCAAGAAGAGAGGTAGGTGCAATATAATATATAGATACTGATAATTAATATATACCTATAGAATGAATATCAATAATACATAAATATATACAACACTAGCTGTTGCCCGCGACTTCGTCTGCGTTTGATTTTGTTCTTTGATGTGGCATTAAATTTAGTTGTAGATCTAAAAAAACTTTAAAGTATTCAGTATCGCTAAGCCTTAAATAAAGGGTTTGCTGCTGTCCGCTGAGGAGTTCTGTGTTCTATCTCCAATGACAGTTTGGGAAAAATTAAACACATATTATAACCTCTATAGTACAAAAAATATTATTTAAATCGGTTATAATTTGTCGGAGTTATGGCGTAAAATCGTCAAAAACTCATCCCCTCTCCCAAAGGGATAATGCAAAAAAACCGAGCATAATGTCGGGATAAAATGTATCCTATATTACTTCTAACACTTCCAAGAATATTTGTACAAGTTACAAGTTTTTGCGTGAAAGCGTAACAAACAAACTTACATTTATAATATTAGTAGGGATTGTCAAACGCCAAACAAAACCGAAGATTCAGGCAAAAATGATGGTAATAGACTGTGCCTCTCGGATCTCAAGAGGCAATGATAATAGAATTAAAACATTACCCGCTCACCGCATGACTCGGGGACGGATCAAGATGGTACTGATGATGATATTGGAACAGGATACGTATCGAAGAGATCTTTCACGAGTGAGAATGCTAGTGATG